>NC_133467.1:42311712-43642962 GCF_048565385.1 Saimiri boliviensis
TCTTCAGCTTTCGTGGTTCCTCCCTTGCCTTCCCATTGGCACCCCCAAACTAACGCTGCCGCACTGTCCTGGGTGGGGAGATGCGTGTGATTGTGGCTGGTGCCCTCCAGACATGTCCAGGGTGGGGAAACATGGAGCAGCTGGCAGTATGATGGTCTGAAAGAATGGCCACTTTCGAAAGCCTTTCACGTCTCTCCATCCAGGATCTGTTGGGACTAGAAAGTTCCGGGCCACAGTGGAGTTCTTGTCCTCCAGGGCGGTGTGGGGGGTGCCTCCTTTCACTGAGCCGTCCAGGCCCTGCTCTGGGATAGGGATAGCGTTGTGAGCGAGTCTCAAGTCACGACTGGTGGAGTGGGTCTGGAGCCCACCTCTGCAGGCATCGAGAGGCGTCAGAGAGAAAGGGGCACGGCAGGCTGCGTCCTTCCCAGGTGGCCGCTCACTGGGTCCCGGGGAAGGAGGAGCCAGTGCAAGGAGGGAGGCCCAGTGAGACGGCAAATGGACAACATCAGAGCTGGGGCTGGGGCCCCACCCGCAGTGTCCTTAGAGGAGAAAGGAGAGGTTGGGGAGCAGCTGCTCACCCCGTGCTAACTGTGTTTGATGTTACAGTATCATTTCTCTGTGCTATAATTAGTCAGCATGTGGCCATGAACGGAAAGGATTGATGGTTTAGGCCCATTCCCGGATCTTCTAGTCTTCACCTCAGTTCCCTCCTTCCCTCCTTCCTCCCTCTCTCCCTTTATTCCTTCCTTTTCTTTCTTTATTTTCTTTTCTTTTCTTTTCTTTTTTTTTTTTTTTGGAGAAGGACATCTTGGTTACTTCTAGTTTTTGATGAGAATAAATAAAACTGCTGTAAATATTTGTGTGCAGGTTTTTGAGTGAACATAAGTTTTCCTCTCATTTGTCTAATCAAACTGCCATTGCGAGATTATATAGCAAGACTATGTTTAGCTTTAAAAAACAAACAAAAAAAGAAAAACAAAAAAACCCTCCCAAACCATTTTCCAAAGTGATTGTACCATGTTGCATTTCTACCAACAATCAATGAGAGTTCCTGTAGCTGTCTGTGTGACGGCTTTTGAGATTGTCGCTTTCTACAGATTTTAGCCACTCTGATAGGTGAAATCTGTTACCTCATTGTTTTCACAAGTAATTTTCTAATGACAAGTGACTTTGAGTTGCCCTTTCACATACCTCTTTGCTATCTGTATATCTTTTGGGCGAGGTGTTTAGATCTTTTTCTTACTTTTAAATTGGGTTGTTCACGTTCTTGTTACTGAGTTTGAAGAGTTCTTTGTTTATTTTGGACACAGGCACTTTATCAGATCCGTGTTTTGCAAGTATTTTCTGCTGATCCTGGGAACCAATGGCCTTTCCAAGATAGGGAAGTAATAGGAGCCAGGAAGCTCTAATCCGGGCGTTGGTGGTCCTGGTGCTGAGAGGGGAGGAGGCAGTGGGGTCTCTTCATGCTCCGTCCAGGTCAAGTAGAAATCCAGATGCTCCAGCCCAGTGAGGTGAGCAAGAGCCTGGGGTTTCGGATCAAATCTGCTCTCAGGTCCTGGGTTTAACCCGCACTCGTTATTCACCTTGGCCAAGTCATTTGCGGTACTGGTCTTTTCATCTCAGTTCCATCATCTGGGAGACCTGAAAAATCATATCCACGTTCAGTCTTTGTTGATAACATTAATTATTATACTTTCCAAAGGGCTAATTCAATAAAACTTGCACAATAAATATATGAATAGATGTTACCTAATTCTGTCCTCTTTCTGGTAAATTAGCACTTAGGAAGCGACGTCACATGCATTGTTTCATGTGAAAAAGAGCAACTGTTAGGATCTCTGCTTTCTAGGGACCCTCTTCCTGTTTTCTTAGAAAGTCCCTTTTGCCAGTTTTCTTCATCTCCGTCAACATCCCTTTTTAAGTTCATTTTCCCCTATCAAGCACCTTCAGTAACAACCTATTAGACACATTCAGTAAAAGTGCAAATCCTGGGCCCGCAAGGCCGTCTCCTGACATATCCAGCTTCTTGCTGTTTTCCCCCCTCATTTTGTAACTTTTCTCACGGAAAGTGTACAAATCTGTCTCTTTACGAAACTCCATTTAGTCCATCATCTCCACCCATGTCCACGGCCATGGCCTCAGTTTCCTTCTCACAGGGATCCACTTCCGCTCGGATTTCCTTAAAACCCTGGTCATGTTCGTCCTTACTCTCCTTCCCGCTCCATGTCTCCTCCTGGAGCCCCTGGGGCTGCCCGGTGCTCATCTGTCAGGCGGTGCCCTCAGCTGAGGAATGAGGGGAGCCCTGTCCTCAGGAGGCGGGAGGTCATGTGAGATAAGGAGCAGCTCCTGGGTCTGTGGAGAGGACACAGGGGAGGCGCCCGGTGAGTGTCGGGGGATGCACAGTCCCGGACACGTGCCGTGATAACTTCGAGTATTGAAACGGATTTCTTCACTTGTGTCTCTTTGCTTTCCCGTGGATTCCCACACCCCCAGTCAGGACTCACCTCCGCTGGCTCCAACACTCTCACCTGCTGGCTTTCCCAGGAATCCAGAGCACGGACCAGGCTCCAGGCAGCAGGACAGAGGGCACCCCTGTTGTTTCATTCTCCTTCACCTGGTGACTTCTCCCTGCTGTCTAATAAGGCATTTGTTCCCTACCATGCCTTCTCTCTCTCATTCGTCTATTTTTCTACAATTTTTAAAAATTTCAATGGACCAGATTATAATGCTAGTGATTATAAAGTTAATTCAATCTCTTCCGCATACCTACGTAATTTTTTCTTTCAATACATTTTTATATATGAATAGATACATTTATGTCATTTGTCATATACATTATATATATTTGGCATGTATATTTAATAAAATGTATATATATGCAATATGCATATCGGTATGATAGTTTCATAAATATCCCATGTTTAGTCTTCCCAATTCTTTTCTCTCATATGTGCATTTAGTGTTGATTTTCCTTGTTGTTTAGAATCCCCTCCCTCCCAAAACACAGCCTGTGTTCAGTGCGATTTCTTTGCCTTGACCTTATCTACCTGGAAGCTATTTGTGTTTATTAATCCAGTTTCTGGAATATGCTTGTCAATTGGGATCACCTTTTCCTCCTGGCAATCTTGTCGTTATCGGGCGATGTGTGAAAAATCAACAATACAGAAAAGACCAAAATGTCTTTCTTGGCAGGACATGATGCTGTGTTTATTTGTCACTTTTACTGAGACTGTCTGTGAAGGTTAATTCTGGAATAATTTGACTGGGCCAGGGGGTGCCCAGGTATTTGGTTAGACATGATTTCTCCCTATGTCTCTGAGGGTGTTTCTGGATGCAATTGACATTTGAATTGGTAAACTGAGTAAAGCAGATTGCCTTCCCCATTGTGCGTGGGCCTCATCCAGCTCACAGAAGGCTTCAATAGAATGAAAGGCTAAGAAAGAAGTCTTTGCGTTTCACTGTCTTTGAGCTGGGACATCAGGCTTCTGCCATGGGCCTTGGACTTGGTGGGGAACTAGATTCGACTGTCCTGGGTCTACAGCTTACTCAGTGTAGACCTGGACTTCTCTGCTTCCATGATCACATGAGCCAGTGTAAATCTTTCTCTCTCTCTCTCTCTGTCTCTGTCTCTCTATCTCTCTCTCCGTGTGTGTGTGTGTGTGTGTGTGTGTGTGTGTGTGTGTGCCCTGCTCATTTTCTTTCTCTGGAGAACTCAGACTAATATAGTAATATATGCCAGTTGACAGTGTTTGTCTCTATGCTTTTTAAAGGTATAAAATAAATAAATAAAACAAAACCCTGGCGTGTTCTCTAAGAAAAACCACAAAAGAAATGAATTCGGACAGGTTTTACACTGAGACATTCAGGTGTGAGGAAAACATGAAAATCGCTACGCTAGAGAAAGCAAAGACTATTGAGAATGTCTCACAAACACAAATTACACATCAGCAGGTAGATTTGACCTTCAAGGTGGGCACATTTTATGTTAAGTGCACTTTGGGTGGAATTTAAGATGAATCTAGGACTTTCATGATGGTTGTATCTGTGTGTGTGTGTGTGTGTGTGTGTGTGTACACATATATATACACACACAGACACATATAGATAGATAGATATAGATATAGATATGGAGAGTGAGAGACAGAGAGAGAGAGAGAGAGAGAGAGAGAGTGTGTGTTTATCTTGCTGTCTTGTCCTGGCTGCTCTCCAACTCTGGGCCTCAATGAATCCTCCGGTCTGCCCCTCCCAAAGTGTCCAGATTATAAATGTGAGCCACCTCACCCAGCCCATTTTAATATTTTTAATTTAGTTCAACAATTGTGGAAGACAGTGTGGTAATTTCTCAAGGATCTAGAACCAGAAATTCCATTTCACCCAGCAATCCCATTAACTGGGTATAAGCCCAAAGGATCATACATCATTCTACAATAAAGACACATGCGCACATATGTTTATTGCAGCACTCTTCAATAGCAAAGACTTGGAACCAACCCAAATGCCCATCAATGATAGAATGGATAATGAAAACGTGGCCCACATACACCATGGAATACTATGCAGCCATAAAAAAGGACGAGTTCATGTGCTTTGTGGGGAATGGATGAAGGTGGAAACTATCATTCTCAGCAAATTAACACAAGAACAGAAAACCAAACACTGCATGTTCTCAGTCATAAGTGCAAGTTGAAAAATGAGGACACGTAAACACAGGGAGGGGAACATCACACACCAGGGCCTGCTGGCGGCTGGGGGGCAAGGGGAGAGATAGCATTAGGACAAACACCTAATGTAGATGTTGGGTTGATGGGTGCAGCAAACCACCATAGCACATGTATAGGTTCATGTAATAAACCTACACATTCTGCACGTGTATCCCAGAACTCAAAGTATAATAAAGAAAAAAGTTTTAAACTTAAATACACATTCCACAAATTACATAACAAGTTTAGGAAGCCTCCTTTATGCCAGTTTTACAGAAACAGAAATGACGGCACATCGATGACAAGATGTCAAAGTGGCAACATCCTAAAGTAGTGAAAGAGAAAGAAAGTTGTTCTGGAATTCTATGCCACAGTGAAAACTCTTTCAAAATTGTGACTGAAGTAAGGACATTCAAAGACATACACAAAATGAGGCCAGGCGCTGTGACTCAGGCCTGTAATCCCAGCACTTTGGGAAGCAAGGGGATCACTTGAGGTCAGGGAGTCAGAGACCAGCTGGCCAACATGGCAAAGCCTCGCCTCTACTAAAAATACAAAAATTAGCCAGGTGTGGTGGCACGTACCTATAATCCCAGCTACTCAGGAGGCTTAAGCATGAGAATCACTTGAACCCAGGAGATGGAGGTTGCAGCGAGCTGAGGTCATGCCACTGCACCTGAGCCTGGACGATGGAGCAAAACTCCATCTAAGAAAAAAATACAAATAGGGAAACCCATTCGGGACCCTTCTTCTTCACGAGGGAGCTTTTCTCTTTCTTTCACCTGTTAAATTTCTGCTCTTAAATGAAAACAAAAATGCAAATAAAAATAAAGACATACAAATATATGAAATCATTCACTGACCCACACTACAAGAAATGTTAAAGGAGTCGTCTAGGCCTCAGATAAGGATACCAGAGAGAAAGCTGGACCTCCACAAAGAAATACAGATGACTGAAAACCTCTATGTGGGTACTTCCATGTTGGGGTTTATAACATGTCTAAAATCAAATTACATGACACTAGCACAAAGGCCAGAAGGGGAGGTACAATGTCACCTGATGGCAGCCTGATCAAGGTGTAGTCTAGAAACCAGAAAGCCATCACTGACACAACAAAAGAAAGAATTACAGCTAATAAGCCAAAAAAGGAAAGACAATGGACTGATATAAAAGCCATGTGCTCACTCTGCTGGAACCACTGCTCTCCGGGCCTCTCCCTATAGAAACACACCGGTGGCCAGTGAAAGTGAACAAGATTGATGACGGCAGCATCGTTTGTAATCCTAAAGTAATAGAACCAACGCAATTTCAAACATAATGGAAAACGCTTTATTTAACAAACACGGACAATCGAACAAACAGTGGAAGGAAGTCCTTTTGCCTAGAGGAACGCGGAGGGTCAGGAGATGCTATTCCTGCATGGATTTCAGGGTTTCCAGACGCCTACTTTTCAGGCTAGTTCTTCCGGAAGATCTTATTCTTGGGGAGCTACAGGTTCTCGCATTTGGGCTCTTCCAGGTTCTGTCTCCGTTTTCCCCTCAATTCCTCCCCATTCTGCTGCAATAAAAAAATTAAACCTCACCGCCAGCGCCTCTGTACGAGCCTTTTAGGCGGTCTGGATGTCTGGTCCACCGCTCCCCGGCCTCTTTCCCCGCTTGTCCGGTCCCCGGACCCGACCCCAGCCCAGCTGCGCCCCCGGCTCCACCGCGCAGAAGATGCCCTGGAGGCCCTGCCCTTTGCTCACCCCGCGGAGGGCCGAGAAATCAACCTGAATAAACGCTTTGTAAACGGAATTTCCATGGAAAAATCTCTCATGATTGCCATTCTCAAGGCTCTTCAAAGGACTAAAAGCTAAAGGCGACGATGGAGTCATTGGGCAAGTCGTGCGCCCTGCTGAGTGCAGGACCCTGCGCCCCGCCAGGGGACCCACGAGCGACCCTCACCCCATCCCTGCCCTGGCGGGGCCCCGTGCGGGACACAGGATCGGGAGACGGCAGCGAAAGCGACTGCGCAGGGTGGGCAGAGGGTCCCTCACTGGGTGAAGTCGGCGCAGAGAACGCGAAGAGCCATCCCGGGAGCCGGCCGGGCGCTCAGCGTCCCTTCCACCCCCAGGTGCCTCCGCCCGGGTCGCGGACGGGGCGTTTCCGGGGGCTCGTGAAGCAGCGGCGGGGCAGGACCGGCGAAGGCCATTCCGCTGTCCTCTGACTTCAGAATCTCCCAACGCGTGGGTGTCCTAAGGCACCAGCGGACTCGCTGCTCCGATCTCTCCGAGCCTCGCTAGCCGTCCTGCCCAGGCAGCCCTCAGTGTGGAAGGGATGCGGGACCTTTGGTGAGTGGCCGAACCCATCGCACTCGGGGGAGCCGGCAGCACCTGTCTCTGTGGCGCAATCGGTTAGCGCGTTCGGCTGTTAACCGAAAGGTTGGTGGTTCGAGCCCACCCAGGGACGCCTCCTCTAACTTTTAAATCGTTCATATATTATCAATCACTGGAGAATCTCCCATTTCTTCCCATAGTCCTAACTCCGAAAGGTTGGTGGTTCCAGGCCAGCCAGGGATATGCCCATTTCAGGGAGGGTTTTCTCTTCTCAGGATTCTAGTCACAGTTAACAGGGAGCCCTGTCAAGGGCCACCCCCCTGACAGATCCAATTCTGACAGAGCATCTCCTGAAATGTCAGGTTGTCTTGTGCCTGGGTACAAGAAACAGAGACCAAATGAGTCCCTCTGGTGCGATAAAATCCTCGTGCTGCACCTCATAGGCTTGGATGGGTTAACAGGGACCAGCCTCAATGTTTTTCATTTTTAGCAGGAAGCTTAGAGAGGTGTCCTATCCCCAGGATGTGCCTGGATTTACGTAATGTGACCAGTAGAATCATTTATCATCATTGTAATCCTCTCCATCAATTTTTGAAAACAGCATTTCCCCCCTCAGTTTGTGCATGATTTATTTAACCCTTTTGAATCTGTGTTGGAAATGAGGTTGCCTCGTGGTTTTAGGATTTCCAAGAATCCTGCAGTGATCATTCTTGCACACATCTCTTTGGCTACTAATATTCCTATAGAGTAGAGAACTGGATGTGCCACTGCCATATTAAAGGCTTTTTTTTTTTTTTTTAGACGGAGTTTCGCTCTTGTTACCCAGGCTGGAGTGCAATGGCGCGATCTCGGCTCACTGCAACCTCCGCCTCCCGGGCTCAGGCAATTCTCCTGCTTCAGCCTCCTGAGCAGCTGGGATTACAAGCACGCGCCACCATGCCCAGCTAGTTTTTTGTATTTTTAGTAGAGACGGGGTTTCACCATGTTGACCAGGATGGTCTCGATCTCTCGACCTCATGATCCACCTGCCTTGGCCTCCCAAAGTGCTGGGATTACAGACTTGGGCCACCGTGCCCAGCCTACAGGCTTTTTAATTTTAATTTTTAGTTTTTGTGGCAGGGTCTCATTCTGTCTCTCAGGCTGGAGTGCAGTGGCCCCATCACATGTCACTGCAGCTTCGACTTCCCAGGCTCAAGCGATCCTTCCATCGCTCAGCCTTCCCAGTAGCTGGGACTACAGTCGTGGGCCATCATGCTCTGCTGATTTTTGTATGTTTTGTAGAGAAGGGATTTCACCATGTGGCACAGGCTGGTCTCCTAATCTTAATCGAAGTTAATACGAGCACACTTTCGTCTGTGTAGGTTATACTGGGCTCAAGCAGCTCTGAGGCCTCACAAAGTGCCAGGATTTACTGGCATGAGCCACTGCATCAGGCCTTGTATAACGCCTGCAACTTCAGCAAATTTAGCAAATTTATCTTCTGTGGGAGAGGTAACAAATCATATTCCAATTTATTTCTCAACTCTGATACTGTCCCTTTCTTCATTTACTTGCTGGCACAACAAACTTTCTTCTCCCTCCCCATCTTTTTTTAGAGTAGGTGTCACTCTGTCACCCAGTGTGGAGTGCAGTGGTGTGATCTCAGCTCACTGCAACCTCCACCCGCCGGGCTCCAGCGATCCTCACACCTCAGCCTCCACAGTAGCTGGATCTACTGGCATGCGCGAGCACCTTCAGTTTTTTGTTTGTTTGTTTGTTTTGTTTTTATTTTTGTTTTTGTTTTTGTAGAGATAGGGTCTCGCTTTGTTGCCCATGTTGGTCTCTAACTCCTGGGCTCAACAGATCCATCTGCCTTGGTCTCCCAAACTGCTGGGATTTCAGGTGTGAGCCACCACCCTTGGCCATGTGCCCAGGATATTCTAATAAGGGGCTAGGTGGCTTCGTGGTTTAACTAAGGGGATGATACAACAGAAGGACATGGAGGACATTACACACAGATATTCTGTGGCACAGGATGGATAGGTAAACTTCTAACACATTTCATTTGATTTTTGAGACAAGGTCTCGTGCTGTTGCCAAGGCAGCCGTGCAGTGGCACAGTCATAGTGGAGCATGATCACGGCTCACTGCAGCCTCAACCTCCCCGGGCTCAGGAGATCCTCCCACCTCAGCCTCCTGAGTAGCTGGGACTACCAGCATACACCAATGCTGGCTGGCTAATTTTCATATCCTTTCGTAGAGAAGGGGTTTCACCATGTTGCCCGGGCTGCTCTCCAACTGAGCTCAAGAAATCCACCTGCCTCAGGCTCTCTAAGTGCTGGTGTTACAGTTGTGAGTCACTGTGCCCAGCTTGTAATTGTTTCCTGTGGTGACCAAGTCACATGGGTCCAGAGAAGACAGGTCACAGTGACCTCTTTGATAGTCTTCCGCCAAGTCATTTATGCAAAGGAGCAAAATCACAATGGTCTCAGACATTTTTTTCTCCTTTCAATTCCTCTTTTCTTTCTAAATTTTGATTTGACTTTTATTTGCTGAAAACAATCTAATGCCAGCTCTCTCTTCTGTACTAATGAAGAATTAACACGCAGGTAAGTGTCTCTGAGTTATTCCCTGACTGATTTCTTTCAGAGCCTATGTCCATAAAAATCAGCCCATCTGAGAAACATCATTGGAGCCAACAGAATCCTGCACCTGACAGGCCCCTGTTACAGACCTGGATCCTTAGCGCTACTGGCTCTCGTTCCATTTCCCGCCGCTCAGCACACAGAAAGCCAATCATTGAGACACTGAGTATTGCTGAAGAAGAAGCTACTTGGGAGGCTGAGGTAGGAGAATGGCTTGAACCCGGGAGGCAGAGGTTGCAGTGAGCCGAGATGGAGCCATTGCATTCCAGCCTGGCCGACAGAGTGAGACTCTGTCTCAAAAGAGAGAGAAAAAGAGAATACAATAGTGTAACCATTCTAAAATACTGCCTGATAGTTTCCAATACAGTGAAAAACACACCTACTTCCTGACCCAGCCATTCCATTACAAGGCTTATACTCAACAGAAATGAAGGCACAGGTCCATAAAAAGGCCCATTGTGGAATATTTGTAAACACCTTTTTCACAATTGCCAAGAGTAGAAATAGTCCAATTGTCCATCACCTGTAGTGTATTCACAGGTTAGAATGCACTCACCAATAACACCAAAAACCAGAGAATCATGCCATATAATGGAAGCATCTCATAACCACTGTTGCATTAAAAAAAAAACACAAAAAACAAAAAACCAAACAGGCAAAATCAGTATATTTCTTTACATGATTTCAAAAAGAAGCAAAAGTAAATCACAGAGATAGAAATCAGAAGGGTGACTGCCTAAGTGGGGATGGGGTGAGGATTGACTGGAAGGGGCACTAATGACTTTTTGGGCTGGTGACAATGTCCCATACCTTGATCTAGGTGACAGTTTCTTTTGTCAAAATACACTGGGCCTCGAAGTTAGGATTAGCACACTTTGGTCTGTGTGGATTATACCTCAGTCATTTACTGTTAGCAAATAAAGAAATAAAAACAAAATTAAAAATTGGGGTTGGGGAATGTCATTAAGTTTCAATTTTATTATATTCTTTAGGTTTCACTTAAAATACCCGGTTGGAATTGAACTCTCGTCTTCTCTTGTTCATTTCTGTTTCTGCCTAAAATGACCCTAAGGATGTTTGAAATATCTGAGCTAAAGAAACAGGCATGGCCACATCATGTCATCAGTAAAAGATCCCAATAAGGCTGACTGAGAGAGAGCTCCTCAGCTTTTGGATATTGCCCTTAATCAGAGAGGGGGCAAAAGTCTAGCCTTAAGGGCTGGGCGCGGTGGCTCAAGCCTGTAATCCCAGCACTTTGGGAGGCCGAGGCGGGTGGATCACGAGGTCGAGAGATTCGAGACCATCCTGGTCAACATGGTGAAACCCCGTCTCTACTAAAAATACAAAAAATTAGCTGGGCATGGTGGCGCGTGCCTGTAATCCCAGCTACTTAGGAGGCTGAGACAGGAGAATTGCCTGAACCCAGGAGGTGGAGGTTGCGGTGAGCCGAGATCGCGCCATTGCACTCCAGCCTGGGCAACAAGAGCGAAACTCCGTCTCAAAAAAAAAAAAAAAAAAAAGTCTAGCCTTTCAGGATAACGGACCCAGCATGCAGGTTACGGGTTGCTTCTGTTTCTGCCGCTACAGAGAGCTCTGAAGCCACAGGAAAGTTGTAACCTCTCTGGTCCCAGGTAAACCGCGCAGCCCAGGCTGAGCTTGGAGGCTAACGGGAAAGAAAAGCCCTACACCCTAGAAGGCACACTGCAGTGACTCCGATTTGAGCCGAGTTTGCTGCGGCCACAGCACCCAGTAGCAACCGCGATGCGAGCAGGGCGAGCCGCAGAATCGGACGCGGCCCGACTCTCTTTAAACTGAATGTAGGGCTGCTTCCGTTTTGGAGATCAAAGGGTCCGCATAGATTTCGTTTTTTCTTGGTGTCTCTTCATTTTTCCCCACTCTGCTACGATAAGCAAACAAACAAACAAAAAACAAAACACTTGCCATCTCTCCCTGGTGCAGTCCTCACCGCTGCACAAAGCGACTGCGAAGTTTTGACTCCCGGGTCCCGACTCTACCGACTACCGGCCCTCCTCCCGGCCATTCCCTGTGGGACCCACCCCCTGCCCAGCTCCCAGCCTCCTGCCCCAGGCACGCACCCCAAATCAGCGCGGCTGAGCCCCTCAGCTCCATCTCGCCAAGTGGTAAGAGAGGGGCAGGACCCTTTTCTTGCCGCTGGCCCCTAGAGGACCTCACCCCTTGCCCTCTTCTGGGGGTGCGGAGAAATCAATCGGAATCAACGCTTTTCAGAAAGAACCTACTTCCCCTTCGCGACCAGTCTGGGCGAAATCCTGTCTGTAGAAAACATACAAAGTTAGCCGGCATGGTGGCGCGCCTGTTGTCCCAGCTATCTGGGGGCTGAGGCAAGGAGATGGCTTGGCCCCGGGAAGTGGAGGCTGGTGGAGGCTGCAGTGAGCCGAGTTTGCACCACTGCACTCCGGCCTGGGCGACCGAGTGAGACTCTGTCAACAAACAAAACAAAATAAAACTTCCCCGTGGAAAAACAGTGCGTGATTTCTACTTTCAGGATTCTTCAAAGGGCTGAAAGCAAAAGGCGACGACGGATTCGTTCGACAAGTCCTCGCCGTGGGCCCTGGTGAGTGCCAGACCCTGCTCCTCCCGAGAAGACCCACCAGCGACCCTCACCCCATCCCTGCCCTGGTGGAGCCCGCGATCGGGGCACAGGATCCGAAGACGGCAGCGGCAGCTCCGCAGCGCCCGGAAAGCCACTGAGCAGCGTGGGCACAGGCTCCCTCACTAGGTGAAGGCGGAGCAAGGGACGGAAAGAGCCATCCCGGGAGCCCGCCGCGGGTTCAGCTTCGCCTGGGCCACCAGGCGGCTCGGGCAGGTTTCGGATGGGGGCGTTTCCGGGGACTTTTGAAGCAGGCCAGGGGCAGGGTGGGTGAAGGCCATTCGACTGTCCTGGCCTCCGAATCTCCCAACGCGCCGGTGTTCAACGTGACCAGAGCGACTCACCGGCCTCTAATGTCTCCGGTTTTCCAAGGCCTCCTCAGTCATCCTGAGGACAGAAGGGCTGGGGACAGTTTGGTGAGTGCGCCCTGCCTACAGCATCCTGTAGAATCGGTAGTCATGGTCTCTGTGGCTCAATGGGTTAGCGCGTTTGGCTGGACTAGATGGAGGAGACAGAGGTGGACAGACTCAAGAAAAATTTGCAAGGTGAAAACCAGTAGGATTTGCTGATGGATGGAATACAGGAGGGGAGAGGTAGATTATTAGGGCCATATCTTAGTTTTCTTATACAAGATGGATTCAATTGCAATGACATTGTTCATTGAAATTGACTTTAAATAATGGCACGACCTAAAGTTATGCAAACATTTGCCTTGGATAAAATGTCAAGTTTTTAAAGTTTTTAGCTGGGTGGACAGCATGGCTTGACTTCCTATCTCTTGGTATCTCTTAATGTTGTTAAAGAAAAGTTTTTCTCCTCTGAGTGGCTTATTTCAGTGGAAGTCCATCTGCAAAATCTGTTCTAAATTTAAATCAGAAAATAACTACGTGTCCTTGACACGCTCATTATTGTTTTTGAGAGTGACCTAAGGCCGCCTCGGGGGGATCTGGGGGCTGTCTCGCGAAGCCTGCGCGTCTGCACCGGGTGCCCTGCCTGGGGGCAGCTCAACACCTGCAGTCCTAAGAGCGGGTTCGCCCGGGCTCCCAGGGGGTGTGTTTCCTGCCTCTTTAACCTGCTAGGGGCGGTTCCAGTTGCCAGGAAATCAGCGTTTTTCAGGATTCCGGGCTGGTGCTTTGAAGGAGAGGCGGAGGGGAGACAGGGATGTCCCGGTTCTTGCCTCACCGGCCAGTCCCCCGCCGGCCCTAACGAGGTTGCGCCCCGGAGGCCGAGGGCCCTTTAAGGCCCGCGCCTGCGCCGTGCGCTCCCGGCAGCGCGTCCTGGAGGAGCCCGCGGGCTGCCGGCGGGGCTGGGCGGCGGTTGAGACGCCGGTGCCGCGAGGCGGAGGTCACGGTCCCCGGGCGCCGGAGCTTCTGAGTGAGCGCCAGGCATTTGTAAACGCCAGAAGCGCGACCTGCGGAGCCAGGAGCGGGGGCGCGGCCGGGCGGCGGCCGTCTGCACGGGAGGTTGACGTCTCCGGTGGTTCCAGCTGAGGGCGCCAAGCCGGACCCCGGTGAGTCCGGGCCGCGTGGGGGCACCGCAGGGTCGCGGCGCGTCCGGGGGCCCAGCAAGTGTCGCTGCGCGAGCGGGGCGGGCGCCGGGGCCCCTTCCCTGCGCTGCATTCCTCGCCCGCCGCTGGCGCCCGCCGCCCTCTCGTGGGCGCGGGGCAAGAAACTCGCGGGGTGTCTTCCCGTGGCCTCCCAGGGGGCGCAGGGACGGAGCAGCCTCGGGGGCCGGTCCTCGTAAATCCCGTGGGGACGCGGACCCTGCGCCCCACCTTCCAGGCCGGAAATCGGTTCCCTCCGGGGACCTGCGGGGCGGGAGCGCTCTGGCCCCTGACGTGCGAAGTTGGATCTTTCTTGGCGTCCGGGATTCGGCGCCTGGCGCTGTCTCCTGGCTGGTGGCGGGCAAGCCAGGTGTGCCAGGTCCAGGACGCACGAGAGGAGCGTTTGCCGCCGTCACTGAATCCCCTCAGCACTAGCGGGGCAAGCCTCAGATTCACCGCAGGGTTTCCCGCAGGTTGGATTGTGGCGCTGCTGTGTGCGCTCCAAAGACTTGCTGTGATTTCCGTGTGTGTGTGTGTGTGTGTGTGTGTGTGTGTGTGTGTGTGTGTCTGTCTGTGTCTCTCTCTCTCTCTCTCTCTCTCTCTCTCTCTCTCTCTCTCTCTCTCTCTCTCTCTCTCTCTCTGTGGCTTCTTAGATGATCTCATTTGGCATCCTCTCACCCAAGAGTTAAGCAGGGCATTTGGAATGGTTTCCTCGCTTTCCTCCTGTCTTTTGCTGGTAAAGCGGCTTCCGACGGTCAGTCTTCTCCTGCGGTGCCGTCTTTTCTTGGGGTTACAGTGCTGTCCATCCGTTCTTTGCGGAAGGAATGACTCCCAGGGCTTGACGAAGTTAAAGTGATCTACTGGTAGTTTTTAATCTCTGATCTGAGCTGTTAGCATTAGTTGCTTTCTTTCTGTTTTTAAACTTTACTGATAAAATTTCACCAGTGACCTGAAGCTCTTTTATTTTGTGTTCTAAAATGCTAGCTTTAAGATATCTGAGAACTTTGTGTCAAAGAAATCTTCGAAAAGTTATGAAGTATACACAAGAAGTTCACAATTGTAAAAGTGCAGGTGGTCTGGGAGCAGTGGATCACAGCTATAACCCCAGCACTTCGGGAGGTCAAGATGGTCAGACCACTTGAGCCCAGCAGTTCCAGACCAGCCTGGCAATGTGGCAAAACCCCATCTCTACTAAAAATACAAAACTTAATTGTGTGTGGTGGTGTGTGCCTGTAGTCCTAGCTACCCGGGAGGCTGGGGTGGGAGGATCACCAGAGCCCAAGAGGTTGAGATTGCAGTGAGCCGCGATCATGCCATTGCACTCCGGCCTGGATGGCAGAGGCTGGGCATGGTGGCTCATGCCTGTAATCCCAGCATTTTGGGAGGCCCAGGCAGGTGGATCACCTGAGTTCGGAAGTTTGAGAACAGCCTGGCCAACATGGTGAAACCCTGTCTCTTAGAAAAAAAAAAAAAAAAAAGTACAGGTAATGAATTTTTACTAAGTGAACCACCACAGACCGAGAAATAGAACATGACTAGATTGGTGTATATATGTAGGGGTGGCATTGTTGTTTTTAGAGGTATATGAATGATAAAACTTTAGTATGAGATATTGTTGAACATTTTCCCAAAGTGGTTGGACCATTTAGCAGGGAATATTCCGGTTACCCTACATCCTTGCTGATGCTTGTCAGTTCAAAATTATTTTGCCATTCGAATAGAGGTGCAGCAGTATATCAGTGTGGTTTCAATTTGCATTTTCCTGGTATTGAGATTGAGTATTTTTTTATTGTCATTTATATGTCCTCTTTTGTGAAGTGTCTGTTCAGTCTTTGTATCCTGTTTTCATTGATATGCTTGTTTTTCTGTTGATTTGTAATACTTTATTCTGGGTATGCGTGGTTTCTAGAATATATATGTATTGCGTTTCTCTTTTTTCAAACTGTAGCTTGCCTTTTGACTCTTTTAATGGTGTTTTTACATGAATGGAGATTCTCTAATGTTTTTTTTTTTTTTTATTTCTTTTTGAGACAGGATCTCACTCTGTTGTCCAGGCTGAGTGCAGTGGCAGAATCACAGTTCAGTGCAACCTGGACCTCCCAAGGCTCAGGTGATCCTCCTGCCTGAGCCTCCAAGTAGCTGGGACCTACAGGGGAGCACCATTATGCTCAGCTCTTTTTTTGTGTTTTTAGTAGAGATGAGGTTTTGCCACAGGCTGGTCTGGAATTCCTCAGCTTAAGTGATACACCTGCCTTGGCTTCCCAAAGTATTGGGATTATAGGCGTGAGCCACTGCACCCAGGCTGAGTTTCTTAATTTTAATAAAATTATACTTGATCAATCTTTTCATTTATGGTGACTGCTTTTTGTGTCCTGTTTAAGACATCAATGCCTAACCTAAGAATACGAACACATTTTTCTGTGTTAGACTTACAGCAATTTTATTTTAGTTTATGCATTTATTTTTCAGACAGGGTCTCACTCTACTGCCCAGCCTGGAGTGTGGTGGCATGATCTCAGCTCACTGCAGCCTCCACCTCCTGGCTCAAGTGATCCTCTCACCTCAGCCTACTGAGTAGCTGTGACTACAGGCATGTGCCACCATTGTCTGGCTAATTTTTGTATTTTCTGTAGAGACGAGGATTCAACATGTTTCCCAGGTTGGTCTCGAACTCTTGGGCTCAAATAGTGTGCCTGCTTCAGCCTCTCAGAGTGCTGAGATGACAGGTGTGAGCCACCTCACCTGGCCGTGATTCACTTTTTACTACACGGAGTGACTGCTTGATCCAGCACCATGTATTGACAAGACCATCCTTGCCCTTCTGTACTGTTGGGCACTTTTTTTCCATAAATTGGATGGCTATACGGTTATCTGATTTATGAAATTACTGTGGGTCTGTTTCTGGACCAATCTGGGCAACACAGTGAGATCCCGTCTCTACAAAATAAAATAAAATAAATGATTTTTAAAAAGTGGGTAGAACAGATGGAGTCATAGGTGTAATTTATAAATGATTGTCAATTTCTTGGCTACATTCAGGTGTTGGTAAGTCAGATCTGTTGGGCGTTCAGGCAAAATGTATTAAGTGAATTATATGGTGTTCAGAATGATTGCTAGATGTTCATTGTGACTTGAATTAGATGTTATTTGGGACTTACAGAGCTACAGTTTTGACACTTTTATTTATTTGTCTTTTTAAAATGTTTACAATCTTCCTGTCAAGGCACTAACTATTTTCTACTTAATTGTTCTTAAGTGTCCTTAATTTACCAGGAAAACTTTAGGGATTATACCTAAATAAGTGTTAAGCCGTTTAAAGGGCTGATGTGATGTGATGTAGACAATAATATTCTACATAATAGTTTCAGGACTACATTGATTAAATTGTTTCTTTTTCCTTTAAAAAAATTTTTTTTCTTGTGACAGGGTCTCTCTGTGTTGCCCAGGCTGGAGTGCAGTGGTGCAGTGGTGTGATCATGGCTCACTGTAGCTTTGAGCTCTCAGGCTTAAGCAGTCCTCTCAGCTCAGCCTCCTTAGTAGCTGGGACTACAGCCCGCACCACCATGCCCAGCTCATTTTTTATTTTTTGTATACAGGGTCTTCCTTCCTACGGTGCCCACACTGGTTTCAAACTCCTGGCCTCAAATGATCCTCCCACCTTGGCATCCCAAAGTGTTGGTGTTTCAGTGGTGAGCCATCACACCTGGCCATTTTAGTTTTAATAATTTATATCTATTTCTAGTTTAAAATATTTACTAAAATCTATTATTTATGAATATGGTATTCATTATTGTTAAGATTATTTTGTATGTGTTTAATTTCATTTTCAGTATAAGCTCTTGGAAATTAGAAATCTTATCCCTTATTCACTACTGTATTCTCAGTACTTGACCTTGCCTGGTATGAAACAGGATATTGAATAAATATTTGTTAGATGAATGAGTGAATGAACATACTGATACCACATTCAACAACTCTCCAAGTATCACAGCATTCACCATCTAACAAATAAAATAGCTCGTAGAGAGCAGAGCCACAGTCAACCTGCCGTAAAAGGAAGTGTCAATGAAAATCAACCTTTGTATGTGTAGCTGCTAAGATTTGGGGGCTTTTGTTACCGCAGCATGAACTAGCAAAGCTCAGTGAGACAGCAGATAGAATATACACATATAAACAGACCAGATAGACCAGTAGATGAGATTCCAAAGATAGTTCAGTCAGCATTAACTAACTACACCCACACTCTCCTCCTAACAGAAAGAATGGAATTCCTGTTCACTGAGATCTGCCTCAAACAGTATCTTTGTGAAAAGTAAGCACTTTCTCTGGCTACTCAAGTGATCAGTCGGGACTCTTTTTTCCCACCCGTCCCCGGTTGGAGTGTGGTGGTGCCATCGTAGCTCACTGTAACCTCTAACTCAAGGCTCAAGGAATCCTTCTGCCTCAGCCTCCAGAGTAGCTGAGACTACAAGTGTGCGCCACCATGCTCCGCTAATTGTTTATTTTTTATTTTCAGAGACAGGGTCTTACTGTGTTCCCCAGGCTGGTCAGGAGTTGATTGCATGTGACAGAAACCAACCAACTCTAGTTCCCCCCCTTTCAATCTGCTCCTTTCCCCGTCTTCCCAGTCTCCATAAGTGGCAGTTCCATCCTTCAAGTTGCCCAAGCGCTGAATCTCAATGCTAACCTTGATTTCTCTCTTTTATGTCACAGCCCATATGAAGGCAAATCATGCTCAGACCCAGGCGGAGGTTCCTGCTGACCCAGGCTCTCCCCGGCACGTTGTCCTTTACTGTCCTCCTGAGGGCGTCTGGAGCTTCAGTGCTGTGTGCTCTCGGCCTCCATGCTGGGGCACCACCGACTCCCGCCGTCCAGGGCTTCCAGTGGACTCTCCGAGGCACTGATGTGGAATCTTCCCCATTCGGTGCACCAAGAGCAGCCTCACACGGTGTGGGCTGACATGAAGAGCTGCCAGATCCGACAGGTAACAATCCTGAGGTCAGGGAGTCCTGTCTCTATTTTGACTCAGATGCGAAGGGAAGATGCCGTGGACCCTAAACATCGCAGCATGACCAGCGTGTGCCACCACGACCTGCAGCGCGTGGTCAGGTGGAAGTTATTTGACTTCAGGAGAGGACAGTGTTCTCTTCGGGCCTTTTCCTCAGTGGCCGGATGTGCGTCCCTCTCCTCTCTCTTCCCCTCTCACCCCCCGTCTCCATCCCCATTTCTCTCTCTGTCTCTTTCCACCTTGCTGTTCCCTTTCACCTGCTTTCTCCTCTTCAGCTTTCATGGTTCTCCCATCCACCCGCATTTCCCAGGCTAAGGCCCCTGCACTGTGCTGGGTGGGGAGATGTGTGTGGATTTAGGCGGTGCCCTCTAGATGTGTCCCGGATGGGGGAACATGGCTCAGCTGCCAGTATAATGGTTTCAGAGAGTGGCCACTTTTGAAGGCCTTTCACAGCTCCCATTCTAGAATCGTGTAGGTCTTAAAACTGATGGGCCACAGTGGAATTCTTGGTTCCTCAGGACCTTGTGGTGGACACCTTCTTTCACTGAGCATTCACAGGGTGGCTATTAGGTGCCAGGCCCTGCTCTGGCCTAGGGGCACCATAATGAGTAAATATCAGGTCACTACCCCATGGAACCCACCACTGCAGGGGCATCGAGAGGGGGAGAAAGCGATGTGGCCTGTGTGTGTCCTTCTCACGTGGTCACCTGCCAGGTCCTGGGGGAGTGGGAGCCAGTGCAAGGAGAGAAGCCCAGTGAGCAAGGCAAAGGCACGATGTCAGACCCAGGGCCTGAGACCCCGTCCTGCAGCCGGGCAGCTTCTGGAGTGGACAAGGAGCAGCAGGGAAGGTCGTGGCCTGGTGTTCTGGGGTCCACTGGCCCGTCTCATTCCTGTGGGTGCCAGAATTTGTCCAAAGGGAGGACTCGGTGTCTCTGGAAACAGCAGGCCAGAGACAGGATGTTTCAGAAACGGAGGAAGGAACTGTACATCGTGGAAACAGAGTATGGGTTTACAGTAGTGCGTCTCTTTCTAATAACTAGTTAGCGTGTTCCTGTTGATGGAAAATATTGGGGTTGTAAGTTCCCCTGGATCTTCTCATTGTCGTGTAAGTTCATTTGTTCCCCCTCCCTCCTGTCTTTCCTCCCTCCCCTCCTTCCTTCCTCCCTCCCTCCCTCCCTCCCTTCCATCATTCTCTTTTCTTTTTCTTTCTCTTCTCTCTCTCACTTTCTTTCTTTCTTTTAAACTTTTTTGAATAGACCACACTGTACTGAAACCCACATTATTTACCAAAATCTCTGGAGCTGCTTCTGTCTTTCAGGCAGGAATGTCATCCTGTATCCCTCAGCCCCTCCCAGCCTCCTTCTCCTTTGATTTGTGGGTGCCCCTGGGGCAGCTGCTGAGTCTCAGGGGTTTCTAGTCTTCATCAAGTTCTGCCCACCTGGATGATTTGCCCCTGTCCCTACCAGAAGCCTGCACTGTCTAGATCACTGAGGCTGCTTCCCCCTAACTGATCTGCTGTCTGTATTCCGAGGGCACCCCAGCAATAGAGGCAAAAGGCACAGGCATTGAAATCTCCAGCTGCTCTGACCCTAGGTTGGTGCACTTCCATGCCAAGTACTAAGCACACAAGAATCTGATGCCACCAAAACCTGATTTGGGTCTGCTGCCTCCTAATTTATTTTTTAGAGCAGTTCTAGGTTTACAGATAAATTGAGTAGATAGTACAGAGAGTTCTCCTAGGCTCCCCTGACGTCCAGTACACAATTTTCCTATTAGTGCGTTGTATTAGTGTGGTCTATCTGTTAACAATTGATCAACCAATATTGATACATCATTAGTAACTAAAGTTCATAGTTGACAGTAGGGTTCATTCTTCCAGTTTTCATAGATCGAGTTTTGGCAATTACATAATGTTGTAAACCCCCAATACAGCATCATATAAAATAGTTTCAGTGCTGAAGATTCCCTGCACTTCACCATTTCCTGCCTCCTCTCCTCCACCCCTGACAACCACTCGTCATTTCACTGTTTCTCTCTTTTAGACTTTTCAAGAACGTCCTACAGTTGGAATCATAAAGTAGATAGGTTTCCCAACTGGCTTCTTGCTTAAGTGATGGGCTTAAACTTCCTCCATGTCTTTTTGTGGCTTGATGGCTCATTTTAAAAAATCACTGAATTAGATTTCATTGTATGGCTACAACACAGTTTGTTTATTCATTCACGTTGTGAAAGACATCTTGGTTCTTCCAAGTTTTGACACTGATGAATAAAATTGCTGTAAGTACTTATGTGCAGGATTTTGAGTGAACTTCAGTTTTCCCAAGTGACTGTACCATTGTGATTTTCACTAGCTACGGAGAGTTCTGGCTGCTCCTCATCTTTGACAGCATTTGGTGTGTTTACCTTTTTGCATTTTAGCCATTCTAATAGGTTTCCAGTGATAGCTCGTTGTTTTAATGTGCAATTCCCTAGTGACCAACGATTTTGAGCACTTTGTATATGCTTATGCACCATCTGTATATTTTATTGGTGATGTGCTCAGATCTCTCACCTATTATTATTTTTTTGCCTTGTGTTGCTTAGTTCTCAGAATTCTTCATATATTTGAGAGAGCAGTGTTTTATCAGATTATTTTGTATATATTTTCTGCCAGTCTTTGACTTGCTTTTTTCATTATCTTCAAAGTGTCTTTCATAGAGCAGAAGTTTTTCATTTTCACGAGGCTCAACTTTATTTTTTTCATTCATGGATTGCGCTTTGGGGTGTGTATCTAAGAAGTTATCATGGAACCCACGTTCCCGAGCTCTGTTCCTATGTGATCTCCTGGGATTCTCATGGTTTTGCACCTTACCTTTAGGTGTAAGATTCATTTGCTAAAGGGCATAGCATGCACACCTAGATTCATTGATTGATTGGTTGATTTTGTGTTTGGTTGTCTAACTGTTCTAGCACCATTATTTGGAAAGGCTATCCTTGCTGCTTTAAATTGTCTTTAAACCTTTATGAAAGATCAGTGGACTGTATGTAGGCCTGTTTCTGGGCTCTGTATTCTTTTCCACAGATCTTATTTGTGTGTTTTTCCTCTTTTCACCAACTTCAAGCTGTTTTGGTTTCTGTAGCTTTCTAGTAAGTCCTGAAGTCGGTAGTACCAACTTTAGGGTTTTATTTCTTAACTTCATCATGACAACCTGATTGAGATTGTTGTAGTCAAACTTGGAAATGTGTGAGATTCCCCCTTAGTTTGGTCTTCAAGGGGTTTTTAATGCTCAAGGCAGGCCACCCTCAGCTGCTAGTAATCTGTGAATATCACTGAAGTGCTCCTCCCAGTGGCTGGCCCAGTAGCTTCTGTTCCTGGTGAGCTGAGACTCCTTGTGTGTTAGCCTGTCTCGCTCAGTTCTAGGGTGGCAGTTTTCCCTGTGACCTCACTTCTCTGGTCCAGCCTAGAAGAGCTGACTTTCAGTTTGTTCAGCTTTTCTGTGGCTGTGAGGATAAGTGAGGACTCCCTAGCTCTTTCCGTGTTGGAGTGGAAACCCAAAAGTTCATTCTAGAGTTACTTGTAATAAAAGTCACCCATTGTCAGTGTACAGCTTAATCATTTTAGGTGGATTTATAGAATTGTGCCGCCATCAGCAGAGTTCTATTTCAGTGCATTCTTGTCGCTTCCCCAAACTCCCTTGAGCCTCTTTGTAGTCATTTCCTTTCCTAATCCCTAGTCCCCATGCCTAGATCTGAATAGAATAAATATTTGGATAACGGACTTCATTATATTTACATCTTCATGTGTTTGGGACTTTATATAGTGGACTTTCATCTTCCCTTTCTGACAAATAGAGAAGAGGTTGCATTCTAGGGATGTTTTTGGGGAAACATAACAGTAGTCCTGTTTATGGTTCTCCTTGAATTGGTTCATCTGTGCTGGTGAGTGGTACTTGCTACAAAACCTTGTCTTGTGAGCACAAGGAAAGGAAATC
Source organism: Saimiri boliviensis (assembly GCF_048565385.1). Classification (NCBI taxonomy): domain Eukaryota; kingdom Metazoa; phylum Chordata; class Mammalia; order Primates; family Cebidae; genus Saimiri; species Saimiri boliviensis. The sequence goes on from NC_133467.1 coordinate 42,334,503, forward strand.
TTCAAAAATTGGCCATTAAAACAGAGATGATACATTTTTACATAGTAATATGTGGAGTTAAATATTAAACCATCTTTATTCTTTTTCCCCCACCTTTTTTTTTTTCCACAGAGTTTTTGCTTTGTGCCCAGGCTGAGTGCAATGGCGCGATCTCAGCTCACTGCAACCTCTGCCTCCTGGGTTCAAGTGATTCTCCTGCCTCAGCCTCCTGAGTAGCTGGGATTATAGGTGTCCACCACCACAGCCAGCTAATTTTTGTATTTTTAGTAGAGACAAGTACCATATTGGCCAGGTTGGTCTCTAACTCTTGACCTCAGGTGATCTGCCTGCCCTGGCCTCGTAAAGTGCTAGGATTACAGGCATGAGTCGCCACACCAGGCCTGAAGCATCTCTTTCTTCTTTCAGAAATACGGTTGATAATAGTAACGCCGCACTCCTTGTGTGCCTGAAATGCCCCACATTGTCTTCTTCAGGTGGGAAGCGCTCTGGAACAGCCAGATAAAGGTGAGGGCAAGACTTTATTGTAGTTCTTTGACCGATTGATTGATTTTTGCTCTGAGGGGCGTTAGCATCTGTGTATCGGAAATAGAATTCAAGAGGAGAGACAGCACCCGTGTTAGTTTCCTCCTGCTGCCTGTGATCACATCACCACAAACCGGTGGTTTGAAGCCACAGAAGTCTGGAATGAAGCGGCTGGGTTTTCTGATCAGGGTCATGTGAAGCTACAGTCTGGGAATGGTCTGGCTATGGGTTTTCTCTAGCGCTCAGGCTATTTTTCTGAGTTCATTACATGTATTGAAGGAGTTTCTATTCTTGTTGGTGGGGGACTGAGGGCCCTTTTTCTGTGCTGACTGTCAACCAGGAGACACTCTGACTTCAGAGGCCACCTGCTTTCCTCCTTACCTGTCTTTCCCATCTTTCAACCAATAACCACTCATGGAGTCCTTCTCAAGCTCTGACTTCCCTTCTCTGACTTCATCTTCCCCAGCCAGCTGTGGAAAGCTCTGTCACTGTGGAGTGATGTGATTCGATCCAGTTCATGCAGGTAACCTAACCATCTTCAAGTCATGTAACTGCCATATTCCAATGTAATCACAGGAATGCTGTCTCATCACCTTAAGAGGCTTCAGAGACAAGCGTATGGCATGTTTGGGGACCATTTCGGAAATTCCGTCTACCGCAGTTGGACACTCACATTCCCCCATCTGCAAAATACATTCACCCTCTCCTCTAAAGTTTCCAAATTTCACATTAAAGCATTAGTTCAACATGAAAAATGTCACATAGACCACATCAGATCCAAAGTTTAAAATCTCATCTAAAGCATCCACACCAGGTGTGGATGAGGCCTCTGAGGGTGTCCATTAAATACAGATCCTGGACATAATGTCCTTACCTCCGTCGACCCGTCACACTGAACAAACTGCTCATCTGCTCCTAATGTGGAATGGCGGGACAGACACAGAAGGACAACTACGGTGATTCTAGTTCAAAAAGAAGGACCATGGAAGGGAGAAAGAAGTCACCGACCCACAGTCGTTTGGAAATGGAGCTGGGCAAAATCCAGCAGGAGGTTCTTAAGTAGGATCCACAGCCGGGGACTGCCCCTCCATCCTGTGGGACTTTGCCTCTGGGATCTTTGCTCTGCATTTCTTGAAACCATTATTATCTATCTTAATTTTCCCCCACTCCTTTGCTTCTTCTTTCTCCTCATGGCAGCATCCTCCGCTTAATCCTTGGTCCGTCACCCCCGGCAGAATTGGTCAGATAGTGCCCGTGTCACAGTGCTGACCGTGTCCACGAGGGGCTGTCCTTGTGAGCCCGTGCTCCTCTGGGACCGTCTTCACTGACCTGACCTCAGTCATGATTGCTTTCAGCTGCCCTGGCTGGCTTCGGAGAAAACCTAAGACCATGGAGACCCAGAGCCATTCTCTGCCCTGTCTATCTCCAGGAGAGGAAGAAAATAACAGGGATCTTCATGGAGAAATGACCCCCATGAGGGCCTGGACTCTCCAGCAGTCACAGCAGAGGAAACGCCCTGAGGAAGCATGGAGGAGCTGAACGCCCGGACTGGGAAAGCAGGTTTGTGTTGAGCACTATTTAATTCTCATGTGCTCCCTGCCCCGATCTACAAGCCAGTGAAAGACAACGGACTGAGAATAAGTAATAGGCCTATAGAACCATGATGAAGAATTGTCCAGGGAAAGGCCCCTTTACTCTGTTTGCAAGGTGAAATTGCTGTATTTAATCCAAAGTTTTCTGAAAGGCAGCAGTGAGTTTCCTCCCTGCTTGGCACAGGGAGGCTGAGGCCAAGGCTTGTGAGGTGTATCTGCTGCCACCAGGTGGTCAGGGAGCCTGGGAGAGTCTTAGACTTTCTGGGCTTCAGTTTTCTCATCAGTAAAGTAGGGGCTTAGTGTACCTTTCTGAGGTCCCTTCCTGCTCTGTTTTCCCTGAGCCGTTGAGGGGCTAAGATGGTTTTTAACACTGCCTGGACCTGTAACCCGCACTGACCTCTTTGGCTCTGACTCCTGACTGGCCCCTGTGTGTCTCCTGCAGAGCCTGAGCTGAGTCCACACCCTGGAAGCCCAGAACCGAGGAGACAGAGGGAAGAAAGAAAGTCGGCAGGTGTTTGGAGAAGAGAAGAACCTGCAGAGGACGAGTCAGCGCTGGAACAGGGGGGACCGAAGCCGGCGAGAGTGAGCACAGACGGGGCCAGGAGCCTCGGGGGATGGGCAGCGGGCCTGTGATCATGCAGCCACGCCAGGAGCAGCGCACGCTGAGCAGGGGGGACCGAGAGAGAAACCTACTCCGCAGGAGTCTCCTGAGCCTGGCCAGGGAGAGCCAAAGGGTGGATCAGAGCTGGTTTGTAGTGAGGGGCAGCACCGCTCCAAGACGGAGAGGATGCGACCGTGGGCCCCCGCCCCAGACCCCGGAGCCTCGACCTCGGGGCTCCCGTAGCAGTGGATGCTCTTCAGGTCAGCGTGGATTAGAGGGAATCACCGTGCTTGGAGAAGGGTGAGCGATGTCCGTTCTGACACCACACAGCTCTGCCCTAGGTCAGGTGCCAGAGTCAGTGATTCTTGCCAGTATACGAGGCAGTGATACTTCCACTACTCCTCTGTACTTTGAGTTGAGGAAGGTCTCTATGTGAAGAGTATTTACTGGGTGTTTAATTTTCTCTACACCGTGTTAAGCACTTGGGGGTCAGATAGAAGTTTCCCCAAGGAACTGAAGCCCATGAGAGAAAGAGGACAGAGACATGATTTCAAGAAAATAGGGTAGTTCTCCGAAAGTGAGGTGTCATGGCAGCCCAGAGGATGGGAGTGTAGGTGAAGACATTGCTCCTAAGGACAAGGGGAACCGTAAGAGGGATTCTTCAGAGCAGTCCTGTTTTTCCCCCAGTGTCCCACAGAAGAAGATCCTGGGGCATGACTGGTGTAGAGCAGGGTCTACAGGTGTAGGAGGGGGACTTGCTGCATCTTGGGAGAAATGATAACATCCCTGGGTGGACATTTTGGAGAGGAATGTCAGTGATTGGATTGGATATCTGTAGTCAGTTTTATTCTATCTTCGGTGAACACTGCTGAGAACTTCCTTTGTGCCAAACCCTGAGCTGGGAATCATGAACACAGAGATGAGTAGAATCCGATCTCGGCTTTCACAGAACTCTCAGTCTAGTGACTAGCGAGTTATGAGACGTGTAGTGATGGTGACTTCATTAGAGCAAGTGGCTCATACTGCATGGAGATGACCTCAGTGGATGGCCTGGTCCCCCTTGTGGTTGTTATCGACAGCTGGAGGACTTGCTTTGGGACAGTGACCCTGGACTTCTATCAGGTGTCAGCATCTTAGGTACAAGCAACACCTCAGTTCCTGTTGGGTCAAAACAGTGAAGACTGCCAAGGTGATCAGAGGACACTAGTGACATCAGTAGCTACTGATGAGGTCCTGGCCAGCTAGGGAAATAAAGATGTAAGTGTAACAATGATCCTAAATTTATTCTTTTTTTTTTTTTTTTTGAGACGGAGTTTCGCTCTTGTTACCCAGGCTGGAGTGCAATGGTGCGATCTCGGCTCACTGCAACCTCCGCCTCCTGGGTTCAGGCAATTCTCCTGCCTCAGCCTCCTGAGTAGCTGAGATTACAAGCACGCGCCACCATGCCCAGCTAATTTTTTGTGTTTTTAGTAGAGACGGGGTTTCACCATGTTGACCAGGATGGTCTCGATCTCTCGACCTCGTGATCCACCCGCCTTGGCCTCCCAAAGTGCTGGGATTACAGGCTTGAGCCACCGCGCCCAGCCTCTAAATTTATTCTTAACATAATGAGCAGAGATTTTCTGTCTTCTAAGTTAAATACTTTTTAGACTTCAAGATTCACCCACGTCGAAAATAACATATATATCGGCCATATTTCTGCCCTGAGATGATTTCTCCCTGTCCTTACCTGAAGCCTGCACTATCTGGGGCACTGAGTCTGTCTCAGGCTCACTGATCTGCCCTCTGGATTCCAGGGACACCCACAGAGCCAGTGGTTGAAGGCACAGGTGTTGATGTCTCCGACTGTTCTGACTCCAGCTTGGTGCACCTCAACACCCAGTATGAACCACACATAAAAGGATGCCACCACAATTTTGATTTGTGGGTGTTGCATCCTAACTTTAATAAAATGTAGTGGACATTATTTTTTACAAGAATTCTAGGTTTACAGATAAATTGAGCTGATAATACAGGGAATTCCCCTATTCTCGCCTGTCTCCTAGCACAGTTTTCTCTATCATTAGTATCATGCACTGCTGGGATATATATTTACAATTGATTAATCAATATTGATACATTATTATTAACTAAACTCTATAGTTTGCGTTAGGGTGCATTCTTTGAGTTTTACAGTTCTACGGGGCTTGACAATTACCATGTCATGAATCCCCAGTACAGTATCACACAGAAGATTTTTACTGCTGAAAACCTCCTTGTGTTCAACCAATTCATCCCTCCTGCACACTTGGCAATCACTGATCATTTCAATATCTCTACCATTTCAGCCGGGCGCGGTGGCTCAAGCCTGTAATCCCAGCACTTTGGGAGGCCGAGGCGGGTGGATCACAAGGTCAAGAGATCGAGACCATCCCGGTCAACATAGTGAAACCCCGTCTCTACTAAAAATACAAAAAATTAGCTGGGCATGGTGGCACGTGCCTGTAATCCCAGCTACTCAGGAGGCTGAGGCAGGAGAATTGCCTGAACCCAGGAGGCGGAGGTTGCGATGAGCCGAGATCGCGCCATTGCACTCCAGCCTGGGTAACAAGAGCAAAACTCTGTCTCAAAAAAAAAAAAAAAAAAAAAAAAAAAAAAAATATCTCTACCATTTTGACTGTCCTGGAATGTCCTAGTGTTGGAATCATACAGTGTGTAGAGTCTTTAGACTAGTTTCTTCTTAGCATTCTGTGTTTAAAGTGCCTCCATGTCTTCTCGTGGCCTGCTAGCTCATTTCATTGATCACTGAATCCTATTCTCTTGTACAGATATACCACAGTTTGTTCAGCCCCTCACTTACTGAGGGACATTTTGGTTACTTTCAGTTTTTGTTAAGTATGAGTAAAACTGTTGTACATACTTAGATGCAAGTTTTTGAGTGAACATGTTTTCACATTACTTTGGTAAGTATCTAAAACTGCTATTTTCAGGATTATGTGGCAAGGCTGTGTTTAGCTTTTTATTTTTATTTTAAAAAGTACCTGCCAAACTGTTTTCCAAATTGACTAGCGTTTTGCATTTCCACTAGCAGCGAGTGAGAGTCCCCATTGCTCTGTGTCTTTGACAGCCTGTGGTATTGTCACTTGTTTGGATTTGAGCCTTCCTGTTAGGTGTATAGTATAGTGTAGTGGCGTCTCATTGGTTTAATATGCAGTTTCCTAGTGACGCATGGTTTTGAGCATCTTTTTCATATGCTTATTTGCCGTCCATATATCTTTTCTGGTGAAGTATCCAGGTCTTCTGCCCATTTCTAAATTGGGTTTTTTGCTTTTTTATTATTGAGTTTTAAAAGTCCTTTATATATATTGGACACCAGTCTTTCATCAGATCTGTATTTTGCCAATTTTTTTCCCAGTCTATCACTTGGTTATTCATTTTCTTAACAATGTCTTTGACAGAGCAGAAGTTTTTAATTTTTATGAAGTTCAACTTCTCCACTTTTTCTTTCCTGGATTATGCTTTTGGCATTGTATCTGAGAAGTCATCACCAATCCCAAGTCACCCAGATCTTCCTCTATGTGATAATCCAGGAGTCTTACAGTTTTGCACCTCACATTCAGGTGTAAGATCCATTTTGTGAAAGGTGTAAAATCTTTCCTAGATTTATTCATTTTCCACACGTGGATATCTAGTCATTCTAGCACCATTTGTTGAAAAGACTGTCCTTTCCCTGTTAAATTGCCTTTGTGCCTTTCTCAAAGATCTGTCGAGTATCTGTGTAGGTGTATTCCTGAGCTCGGTATGCTTTTCTAGTGACCTATTTGTCTGTTTTTTCTTTCTTCACCAATTTCCACATTGTTTGGTTACTGTAGCTCTATAATTAGTACTGAAGTGGGCAGTGTCAGTTCTCTGGGGATTTTTCTGATCTTTACAGTGAGAACCTGGTTGGGCTCCTGGTGGTAACACTTAGAAGAGTGTGAGATCCCCACTAAATCTGAGACCCAAGGAGTTTTGAATGCTCAAGCCAGGCCATCCTCAGCTTCTAGTAATCTGTGAGGACCATTGAAGCGCTCCTCCCAGTTGCTGGCTTCAGCAGCTTCTGTTCCCTGTATCTGCCTGTGTGTCTTGTTTTCAGCATGGCAGTTTGCCCTGTGACCTCTCCTCTAGTCCCTCTGATAACAGGGTTGATAATTTTCAGTTTGTTCACCTTTCTTCTTGTTGTGAGGACAAGTGGTGACCTCCTAGCTCCTTACAAGTTGGAGTAGAAACCAGGAATTTCATTTAACAAGTTACTTGTAATAAAAGTCACTAATTGCAAATGTACCATTGAGTAATTTCAGTAGACATACAGAATTTTGCAGCCATCACCTCAGTCCCCTCTTAGAATACATTTCCTCCCTCCCCAGATTCCCCAGAGCCTCTTTGCAGTCATTTTCCAATCCCTGGTCACCACGACGGAGCCTGAACAAAATAAACATTTGGAAAACAGACAACATTCCATTTCAGCTTTTATTAGATTGGAATTTTATACAATGGACCGTTGTCTTGCTCTTGTGGCAACTAGAGGAGATACTTTATTCTAAGGACTTTCTCTGGGGGAACTTAGTAGTCGTCCCGTTTATTGCTCTCCTTGAATTGGTTCATCTGTGCCGGTGTCAGGCAGTTGCTATCAAACCTTGTCTGGTGGGCATGAGTGAAAGACCTAAAAGAAAATCTTCTATTAGAAATGCAGAAGATGAATTTGCAGATAATGTTATGCTGAGTTAAGTTTGTTTTTTTGTTTTTTGTTTTTTTTTTTTTTTTTTTTTGAGCTGGAGTTTTGCTCAGGCTGGAGTGCAATGGCACAAACTCGGCTCACTGCAACCTCTGCCTCCTGTGTTCAAGCAATTCTCCTGGCTCAGCCTCCTGAGTAGCTGGGATTACAGGCATGCACCACCACGCTAAGGTAGTTTTGTACTTTTAGTAGAGACGGGGTTTCTCCATGTTGCTCAGGCTGGTCTTGAACTCCCAACCTCAGGTAATCACCCACCTTAGCCTCCTAAAGTGCTTGGGTTACATGCCTGAGCCACCACACCTGGCTGGGAGTTAAGTATTTTACCATCTTTTTTCTTTCAGAATTTGAGTTGATAACACTGAGGAGACACTTTTCACCTGCATGAAATGCCCTACGTTATCTTCTTCCAGTTGCATGGGCTCTGGAACAGCCCTTGCAGTCCTCCCATAAAGGTAAATATAACATTTTACTGTAGTTCTTTGCTTTTTTTTTCTTTTTTGTGCTTATAGGGATTAGCATACATGTATGTGAAAATATAAAGAGTACAGATAGGCACCTGTAACTAGTTTTCTGTTGCTACCTCTTAACACATTATAACAAGTTAGTGGTTTGAAACCACAGAAATCAGGAGTGATTGGGTTCTCTGATCAGGGTCTTAGGAGGCTGAAATCCAGTTATGTGCTGCCTGTGTTTTTCATCTAGAGCTCAGGATACTCTTCCAAGTTCACTACAGATGTATTGGCAGAATCCATCTTCTTGTGGGCGGAAGACTGACATCCTTTTGCAGTCCTCCTGGCTCTCAGCCAGGAGACACCCAACTCCAGAGGCCATCTGCATTCTTTCTCACTTTCCCCATCTTCCAACCAACAACAGCTCATAGAATTCTTCTCCAGCTCCCATCTCCTACCCACTAGAGAAATCTGTGACACTTAGGGAGTGATGTAATTAGATCCGGCCCACTCAGGAAATCTTAGCCTTTGAATTAGTCTGTTCTTGCAATGTTATAATGACCTGAGGCTGGGTGATTTATAAAGAAAAGAAATTTAATTAGGTCATGGTTCTGTGGGCTGGCAGGGGAGGGATGGATGGAGAGAGGGCGAGAGGGAGAAAGAGAGAGCGAGAGAGACAGAAAGAGAGAGAGAGAAAGGGGAAGTGCTGCATGGTTGTAACGAGGCAGATCTCATGGAAACTCTATCATGCGACAGCACTTGGGGGGTGGTTCTAAGCTATGAGAAACCATCCCCATGATCCAATAACCTCCTGCCAGGCCCCAGCTCCAACACTCAGGATTATAATTCAACATGAGATTTGGGTGGGGACACAGAGCCAAACCATATCACTCTAAAATCATATGACTGCCCTGTAACAACGTAATCACAGGAATGTCTCATCAGCTGAACAGGTTCCAGAGATAAGGGTACAGCATGTTTGGAGACCATTTTAGAAATTCCACCTATCACAGTTCAACTTCTGGGCCCCAGACATTCACGTTCCTCACAGATGCAAAAGGCATTCACCCTGTCACCTAAGGTTTCCAAGTTTCCTGTCATTATGCATTAGTGCAAAGTGAAAAATGTCATGTAGCTTTAATCTGACCAAAAGTTTAAAAGCTCATTTAAATCATGTACACCAAGTGTGAATGAGGCTTCTGAGGGTGTCCGTTCAGTACAGATTCTTTTTATTTGAGAGTGAGTCTTGGTCTGTCACCCATGCTGGAGTGCATTGGTGCGATCTTGGCTTTTTGCGACTTCTGCCTCCTGGGTTCAAGCGATTCTCCTGACTCAGCCTCTTGAGTAGCTGGGCATACAGACATGCACCACTGCATTCAGCTAATTTTTTTGTGTTTTTAGTAGAGATGCGGTTTTGCCCTGTTGGACCCGCTAGTCTGAAACTCCTGACCTCAGGGGTTATCTCCCTCAGCCTCCCAAGGTGCTAGGATTTCAGGCATGAGCCACCAAGCCCGGCCCAAGTACAGATCCTTGATATAATTCCCTTACTCCTGTTGACCCGTGAAACTGAACAAACAGCTTATCTGTCTTCAGTGTGCAGTGGTGGGACAGTCACAGAATAACACTGCTAGTGATTCTTGTTCATTTCCTGATTAGGCTCCACAGCCTGGAACTAACCCTCTGTGACAGGGAGCTTTGGCTCCGGGCTCTGCATTTTTTCCCATCATTATTGAAAACATTTTATTTTCCTTCTTCCCCCACTCTTTTGGTTCTTCCCTTTTCTCCTCGTGGCAGCATCCTGCACTTAATCCTTGTTGCATTATCCCAGCAGAATTGGTCAGATATTGCGTGTGTCACAGTCCTGACCGTCTCTACGAGGGGCTGTCCCTGTAAGCCCGTGCTCCTCTTCACTGAGCTGACCTCTGGCAGTCATGATTGCTTTCAGCTGCCCTGGCTGGCTTAGGCGAAAACCTAAGACTATGGAGTCCCAGAACCAATCTCTGCCCTGTCTATCTCCCAGAGAGGAAGAAAATACCAGGGATCTTCTTGGAGAAATGACCCACATGAGGGCCTGGACTCTCCAGCAGTTACAGCAGAAGAAAGTTTCTGAAGAACAATGGAGGAGCTGAGAGCCCAGGCCGGGAAAGCAGGGTTGTGTGAAACACTATTTAATCCTGTATGATCCCTGCCCCAATCTAGCAGCCAGTGAATGACAGCTGACCAAGTATAAATGCCAGGACTATGGAACTGGTATAAAGGGTTTGTCCAAGGATAGGACCTTTTACCGTTTTTGTTTTCACAGTGGAAACTGCTATTTTTCATCTAAAGTTTTCTGAACGGCAGCAGCCAGCTTTGGGAGGGCGAGTTACCTGCTCTGCACAGGGAGGCTGAGGCCAAGGCTTGTGTGGGATCTGCTGCCACCAAGTGGTGAGGAGGGAGCCTGGGAGAGTCTCAGTCTTTCTGGGCTTCAGTGTTTCCTCATCAGTAAGATAGAGGCTTGTTGTACCTCTCTGAGTTCCCTTCCCGCTCTGTTTTCTCTGAGCCTCTGAGGAATTGAGATGCTTTTCAATACTGCCTGGGACCCTCATCTGAGTCCTGACTCTGTGTGTCTCCTGCAGGAGCCAGAGCTGAGTCTACACGCTGGAATCCCAGAGCTGTGGGAACAGGTGGAAGAAAGAAAGTCAACAGGTTTAGGGGATGAGAATAATCCACAAAGGACGAGCCATTGGTAAATGAAAACCAAAGAAGGGAGAATAAGGACAAACCAGGACAGAAGCCTCAGGGGAAATGGCAATGCTATGATCATTTAAACCCTCAAGGAGCAGTGCGAGCTGAGCAGTGGGGACTGAGAGAAACTGACTCGACAGGAGTCTCCTGCCTCTGGCCAGGGAGAACCACAGGTTAGATCAGAGCTGGTTTATAGTGAGGGGCAGCTTCAACTCCAAGAAAGGGTCGGAGGTTTGTAGTCAGTTTTATTCAGTCCTGGATGAACACTCCCCCGACCCAGGAGCCTCAGCGTCGCTGCTGCCGTAGCAGTGGATGCTCTTCAGGTCAGTGTGGGTTAGAGGGAATGCCCATGTGGGAGAAGGGTTGGGGATGTCCGTTCTCACATTAAACTGCTCTGCCCTAGGTCAGGTGCCAGAGTAAGTGTCCCTTGCTTGATTATGAAGCAGTGATACTAATAATATTCCTCTGCACGTTCAGTTGAGAGAAGTTTCTCATAAATATTTATTGAGCATGTAATTTTCTTTATAGTGTGCTAAGCACTTGAGATTCAGGTGTTTAATGTCTCTCTAAAGAAACTCAAGCCAGTGAGTGGAAGAACACAAACAGGTCATTTGAACAAGATACGGTCGTTCTACCCAACTGAGGTGTTGTGGGAACTCAGAGGATGGGAGAGGATGTCAAAGGACATTGCTGCTAATGATGGGGAAGCATAAGAGAACATTTTGAGAACAGACTAGTCTTCCTTGAAGCTCCCACAGGAGAGGATTCTGGGGCAGGGATGGTGTAAGGCAGGTGCCTCTCTAGGGAAGGGGATTTGCAGCCTCTGAGAGAAAGAGCATCCCTTACAAGACACTGGGGACAGAGATGTAGTGAAAGGGTTGGAGGTTTGTAATGCATTTTATTCAATCATAGATGAACACTGCTGAGAGGCCCCTCTGTGCTGGGCCCTTAGCTAAGGACCATGACCACAGAGGTGAGTAAAATAGGATCCCAGCTTTCACAGAATTCTCAATCTAGTGACTGCTGATTCATGAGAAGTGTAGTGATGGTGGGTTTGTTGGAACGAGTGGCCCATGCCTCATGAGATGACTGCAGTGGATGTCCTGGGCCAGTGACCCTGGACTTCAGCCATATTTCAGCATCTCGAGGTACAGTAGACCAACACCACAGCTCCATGTTGAATCAAAGCAGTTAATGCAGCCAAGGTAGTCACAGGACAGTGATGATATCAGGAGCTATAGACTGTTTCCAGCTGGGGAAATAAAGAAGTAAATTTAATAAGTCTTGTAAATTTGTCCTTGCCATAATGATAAATAACTTTATCTTGATAATGAATGATATCCTGGTAAGTTAATTATAACTTACCATAATGAGAAATAACTTTATCTTGATAATGAATGATCTTCTGGTAAGTTAATTATAACTTACCATAATGAGAACTTTATGCTGAGTACAGCAGACACACAAGCCCTTGAGGACACATGCCTGAGGATTCTGATGAAGATGTGATGTCCACATATGTCCACAGTTGGACCTACAGGCCAGCTTTGAAACAGTGGAAGACCTAGTTTGAAATTCAAGATTGCTTTGAGTAGAAATTCACTTTATCTCTCTTTGCATGGCAATAGGGCTAATCTTCCCTAAGCTGCCCCTTACAAGAAAAGGAATCATACTGGTAAGAATTCAGACTTCAGCAAACATGAGTATGTAAGGAAGTCTTACAAATGTGTTCTAGCCACCTAGCAAGAAACCAGAAATTTAGCAAGTTTGTTCACATTCAGGACAGTTGTGTTCACTAGATCAGAGGCCCTGAGACACGAAGAAGAGACCCCCTAACAAGGGAAAGTGTTTCTTCCTGTCCTAGGACATCACTGCCAACTTCAGGGAAGCAGGAACACAGCTGCCCGCTTTACAGTATGGGCTGCTTTTGTGCCTGGAGTGTGTCTGATGTCCCAAGACCTGTACCTATTTCAGGGAGCCTTGGGAGGAGCCTGAATCACAGATGGAATTGGACAGTGCATGGAGATGGTTGAGCAGGACGAGGGTAAGTGCAGCGGCGTGGCCAGGTCCTACTGGGAGACGGTGAGCGGCACTGATGGGGACAGACAAGGATGAAGTCAAAAGTGTGCGCTTCTGTGTCAAAAACTCAAACCAATAACTAGTTTGCTTTCATAAGCAATAAGTATTTTTCTATTTACCTGAGAATTTAATCTCAAAACAGAAATCATAAAAATAGTAAGTCCCAGGCATAAACCCTAAACTATAGCTCATATTTATTCTTTCTAAATAGAGCTATTAGTAAAATTTTCTTCATAAAACATGTATTGTGCATATAAGAAGGTAAAAGTCGGCCGGGTATGGTGGCTCACGCCTGTAGTCCCAGCACTTTGGGAGGCCGAGGTGTGCGGATCACGAGATCATGATATCGAGACCATCCTGGCCAACATGATGAAACCCTATCTCTACTAAAAACACAAAAATTAGCCGAGCGTGGTGGCACATGCCTGTAGTCCACGCTACTTGGGAGATGAGACAGGAGAATCGCTTGAACCCGAGAGACAGAGGTTGCAGTGAACCGAGATTGCATCACTGCATTTCATCCTGGTGACAGCAAGACTCTGTCTCAAAATAAGAAAGAAAGAAAGAAAGAAAAGCAAAAGTCTTAGAATCATTGGCATTCCATAGAAGAGAGAATTAAATACAGTCAAGGGAAGACCCAAGTCTCATACTTCTCTTGTATATTCCAAAGGTCCAGGGAAATTCCAGGTCTAATTCCATGGAAAATAGAGGTGATTTTCCATGCTGCTAAAGCAAGGTTGCAGACACTTCTGAATTTTGGTCCCAATATGCTGGGAGGGTACACCTCTGTCCTGGAAGATGATACAGGAATCAATACTCTTCCTGTGACTCATTCTGGTCATTTGTCCAGCATCACAGAAACCAAAAAATGGAAATATGGCCAAATTCATGATTTGCTATCCCTCTTGTTCAGGTTTCTTGTTATTCTTAGGATAACAGCGTTACATGGAGGATTCTGATGAAGATATGCTGTCCAAATATGTGCACAGTTTTGAGCAAAATGCCTGGTACAAATTGATCAACAAGTAATTACTGAATAATTGTATGAATATTTACTGAATGACATGGATCCTAGTGATTGCTTTTATTGGCAGTGCTCGAAACTCATCCCTGTGTGACCTGAAGTAAGCCACATAACTTGGTGAACCTGCAGTTTCATCATTTTTATAATAAACCTGACATTTTCCTTCTGCCGCAGAATGTCTGGCTTCTGAGACACCAGAACATGTATATACATAAAGGCTTTGATGTATCTGAAAGCAGTATGCTGACAGTGTTGCTGGAGGATGATGCGGGCTGTAGAGAAGCACGCTTTCCAATGATTGATCCAGTCCTCCTTGCTTCACTTCCACATGAATGTTGGGCAGCCCAGGGTCACACCCACTGCACCCTGAACTCAGGCAAGCCCAGGAAGCAGCCAGACACAGGAGACCTGGGCTACAGAACGGTCTCCCAAGTCCCAGGCTCACAAAACCTGGGTGGCGATGAAAGCTGAGAAAGTGAGGAGGTGGTTCAGGGGATGACTCTTCCCTACTCGTTCCTGTCATCTCCAATCCACCTTCTATTGCACAGCAACCCGGAGGACCACCAACCACCCCTGACCATCACCTTGATCTTACTGTGTTTGGTTAGTGGGATGCAGCCACACATCAACGGCGTTAGACCAACTCAGAAAAATATCTCTCAAACAGTTTTCCATAAGGACCGCTCATGGCCCTGTTATTTTCAATATATGGAAAGATGAAATGAAAACAACAAAATCATATCAGGTTTACCAGACTTCCCAAGATAGATGGTCACATATGCCTTCAGGGCATCTCTATAAGAATGATTTTCATGACTTGACACCTTGAAAAGAGCTCTTCTGGGACTAAATTGACATCCATAAGTGACAAGAATGAGAGGTAGTGTTCAGTCACATTAAAAAACAAATCATCCCATATAGAGGAAGCTTTGGATATAGGAGCATCAAACTGGTCTTAAGTGAGATGAAAAGTCTCTTCTGCCACAAATATCAGTATAGTGATATCTGCCAGTAAGAAAATATAAATCAGCATAACCATGGGATGCAGCAAGAAGAATATTGAGCCAGGAAAGAAAACATTTTTAAAAAATGAATTCCTCATTCACTTTCTAGTGGATACAGAAAAAACTGCAGAAGAGTCAGAGGCTATCACGGCAGTGTAATAGGATGATGTGTTAAACTTGTGGAAAAGCCTTCAATTCTGTTTTCACATATGAGAAGGAGGCGTGACTGAATTCCTGACTAGCATTAAGAAAATATCACATGTCGGGAAACTGTTTCTGCCTTTACAATTTTATACACACAAGAGATAAAAAATGAGGCACATGCTGAGATGTATTGGGAATGAGGTGGGACTGTGGCATTGTCACAAGGGTACACAAATACTGAGAGTGACTGATAGAGGAACGGTCCCCATCGGTTGTGACCTCAGATGAGACCAGGAGGCCTGTGTTTCAGCAAACCCTGGGCAATTGGAATGAAGGGCTCCTAAGATTCCATGACACGTCCAGCTTCTAATTCTGTTATTGCAACAGCAGACGGTTACCTGGTACACAGGCCACTATCTCCCACACTCTTGTCAGAGTCTGAGCTAGAGGTGGCACCTTCAGTTCCCAGCTGAAGCATTGCGAATCTTGTTTTTGCGGTTAAGGACCCTAAAGTGCTGTGAGGATCAAGTTTTTCTCAACGGTAAGTTAAGAATTTGAGTTCTTGACATCCCCCAGTCCTGATGAAACCTATTTGATTTCCAGTTTTTAACCCATCATGTGTTTGGTTTTCTTCTCCCCAGTTTCTGGCTCTACCTGGGGTGAGTTGAAGTCCTGCCAGATGTCAGCATGGCGACATCTGGCAGGACTTGTTCCATGAAAACCACAGAGGTGAACTTTCCAGATACCATCGAGAATTCCTACTCCCAGCAGGAAGAGACCAAACTGAATTTCGGAGCCAGCAAAAATAGACTTCTTCTGAGCCAGGTGGCCTACTTCCAGAACTATCAGCTGCAGACATCCAGTAAGTTCTACAGGTTCACCACCATGAAACTGATGAATGATGTCCTGTCTTGTCTCGAGAAACTAACCACTCTGTACATCAAAATTAATTTTATCCTTCCCATACTTGTAGAAAATAGAAATGGGTACTTTAACATTTAGTTAAAGATGGAAGACAGAGGACGAAGTATTTAGCAACTGTTCCATGTCTGCAGTAAGGTGTGGGTGGGACTGGGGTTACAATCCCGCCTATTGATTTCTGACACAGGCACACAACCACCTGTTTTTCTCATCAAGAGGCTAAATCCATGTTTCCAGGAATCCTCTCTGTACCGTATAAGATCCTGCAGTCAAGTAGCATCCAGTCTGTTGGTCTCAATGTCTGAGGCTACTGAACTTCCATTAGGGTCTGGTTTCTGCTGAGGCCCAGTAGGCAAAGCTGTGTTCTGGGGACACGGCGGAAACACAGTGATAGCACACAGTACCCGCTGTGAGTGCTCGAAGGGGACCCTGCTCCTAATAGAAGCTGTGGTATGTGTATGTGGCGCCATCAAGAGCAGGGAGTAGCCTGGTACCGGTGCCTCAGCCTCCTGATTAACTGTGATCCCTGGGAAGCACCACTGCAAATGGCTAATTTTTGTATATTTAGTAGAGGTGGAGTTCCACCATGTTGGCCAGGCTGGTCTTGAACCCCGAGGTCAAGTGATCTGCCTGCTTGGGCCTCCTAAAGTGCCGGGATTCCAGGCGTGAGCCGCTTCGCCTGCTCCACAGATTCTTTTTTCAGTAAAAGTTGTTAGAATTCATCCCTCGGTCTAGTCTCCTGTATAAATTTCTCTAACCATTCATTGACAATGACATATGATGAGATAAATCAGTATTGCAGCAAAGCTTCTGGAAAGCATTTAGGGCAATTTATGAAGATTTGTGGGAAAAAGTTTTTTTTTTTATTGCATTTTAGGTTTTGGGGTACATGTGAAGAACATGCAAGATTGTTGCATAGGTACACACATGGCAGTGTGGTTTGCTGCCTTCCGTCCCCTCACCTGTATCTGTCATTTCTCCCCATGCTATCTCTTCCCACCTCCCCACCCCCCACCCCTCCCCCATTTCCCCCCAACGGACCCCAGTGTGTAGTGCTACCCTCCCTGTGTCCATGTGTTCTCATTGTTCAACACCCGCCTATGAGTGAGAATATACGGTGTTTGATTTTTTGCTCTTGTGTCAGTTTGCTGAGAATGATGGTTTCCAGGTTCATCCATGTCCCTACAAAGGACGTGAACTCATGTTTTTGATGGCTGCGTAATATTCCATGGTGTATATGTACCACATTTTCCCTATCCAGTCTATCATCGTTGGGCATTTGGGTTGGTTCCAGGTCTTTGCTATTGTGAACAGTGCTGCAATGAACATTCGTGTGCACGTGTCCTTGTAGTAGAATGATTTATAATCCTTTGGATATATACCCAGTAATGGGATTGCTGGGTCAAATGGGATTTCTATTTTTAGGTCCTTGAGGAATCGCCACACTGTCTTCCACAATGGTTGAATTAATTTACATTCCCACCAACAGTGTAAAAGTGTTCCTATTTCTCCACATCCTCTCCAGCATCTGTTGTTTCCCGATTTTTTAATGATCGCCATTCTAACTGGTGTGAGATGGTATCTCAATGTGGTTTTGATTTGCATTTCTCTGATGACCAGTGATGATGAGCATTTTTTCATATGTTTGTTGGCCTCCTGTATGTCTTCTTTTGTAAAGTATCTGTTCATATCCTTCGCCCATTTTCGAAAGGGCTTGTTTGTTTTTTTCTTGTAGATCTGCTTTAGTTCTTTGTAAATTCTGGGTATCAGCCCCTTGTCAGATGGGTAGACTGTAAAAATTGGGAAAAAGTTTTAATTATTTGCACTGACTTAGGTCACAGGATATGCGATCAAGATCTACCGGATGAGGGAGATTTTGTCCCATGGATCTGAAAAGCAGGCTCATTTACTTCTAGGGCGACTTAGTCTAGGGCTCGTTAGAATATTCCTGTCAGAATATCACATTCTTACGCTGAGAATATTTTTCATCCTTGTGCTATGACCGAACACTGATTTGGTCTTGTGTGAAGTGCGATTTGCTTAATGTGACCTGCTCTTCTGATTTGTTGACAGAAGATCGAAAAGATCACGATGAAGAACGGAAATACAGATACAGCAAAAATAAACTTCTTATGAGTCAAGTGGCCTACTATCTGAGCTGCCGGCTGAAGACGAAAGGTAAATTCTATAGGTTCACCATCACGAAAGTGCTGAACAATGTCCTGTCTTGTCTCTGAGAAATGATACATTCTCTTCTTCAAAGTTAATTTAATCCTTCCCATACTTCTAGGAAAGTAGCAATGGGTATTTTAACATTTTGTTAAAGATGGAAGACAGAGGCCAAAGTATTTAGCAACGTTTCCACATCTGCAGTAGGCGGGTGTGGGACTAGTGTTAATATCCCAGCTATTGATTCCTGACACAGGAGCAGAACCACCTGTTTTTCTCAGCAAGAGGATAAATCATGTTGACAAGAATCCTGTCTACCATATAAGATCCTGCAGAACTTATAAGCAAGAAAAAGGCAGAAGTGTTCATTTCCAGGTTTCAGGGTGACTGAGTAGTTAAGCCAAGTTGCTTTAAGGAGGTTGGGAGTGGAGATGAGAAGAGGAAAAGCAGGGAAACGACATCTTCAAATCAATAGGCAAGGCTGTCAGTGACATCCCTCAGTCCCGATTAAACCAATTTGACATCACCAGTTTGTAACCTATCATGTGTTTGGGTTTCTTCTCCCCAGTCACTGGCTTTCTGTGTTCTGCCCCAAATGTAAACATGGTGCCATCTGGCAAGTCTCCTTCCAGAAAAAACACAGAGGTGAACATTCCAGAAGAAAATGAGAAATCCTGCTGCCAACAGGAAGAAAACCGACTGAATGCCGGAGCCAACAAAAGGACACTTCTTAGGAGCCAGGTGGCGGACTTCCTGAACGACCAGCTGAAGATACACGGTGAGTTCTATAGGCTGACCACCACGAAAGTGATCAATGATGTCCTGTGTTGTCTTGAATCACTAACCATTCTCTTCATCAAAATGAATTTTTTCTGCCCATACTTGCAGAAAATAGAAATGGGTATTTTAACATTTTGGTAAAGATGGAAGACAGAGGCCAGAGTGTTTAGCAACTTTTTCATACCTGCAGTAAGGTGGGTTGTGGGACTGGGGATACAATCCCAGCTATTGATTTCTGACCCAGAACCACCTGCTTTTTTCATCAAGAGGCTAAATCCATGTTTACAGGAATCTTCTCAGTACCATATAAGATCCTACAGACAAGAACCATCTAGTCTGTTGGTCTAAATGTCTGAGGCTACTGAACTTCCATTCAGTTTTGGTTTCTGCTGAGGCCCAGTACGCAAAGCTGTGCTCTAGAGACACTGGGGGAAACATGATGATAGCACACAGTGCCTCCTGTGAGGAGCTTGAAGGGAACCCTGCGCCTAATAGAAGCTGTGGTATGTGTATGTGGCATGATCAAGAGCAGGGAGTACCCTGGTACTGATGTACCATGGTACCTCAGCCTTCCAATTAGCTGGGATCAGCGGTGGGCACCACCATGCCTGGCTAATTTTTGTATTTTATGTAGAGGCAAGGTTTCACCACATTGGCCAGGCTGGTCTTGACCTCCTGAAGTCAAGTGGTCTGCCAGCTTGGGCGTCGTAAGTTGCTTGGATTCAAGGTATGAACCACCGTGCTGGCTCCACATATTCTTTTTTAGTAAATGTTGTTAGAATTCATCCATTGGTCCAGTCTCCTATATAAATTTCTCTAAACACTGATTGACCTTGATATATGATGAGGTAGATCAGGATTGCACCAAAGCTTCTGGAAAGTAGTTACGGCAAGTCGTGAACATTTTGGGGAAATGTTATAATTGTTTGCACTGACTAAGGTCAGGAGATAGGTGATTAAGAACTACAAGATGAAGGAGAGTTTGTCCCATGGATCTGAGAAGCAGACTCATCTACTTCTAGGGCGACATAGTCTAGGGACCGTTACAACATGGTCACCATAATATCACACTCTTCAATTGAGAATATTCTACACCCTTGAGCTATGACCAGACATTGATTTGGTCTTGTGTGAAGTGAGATTTGCTCAACGAGACCTGCTCTTCTGAATTTGTTTACAGAAGATCAAAAAGATCATGAGGAGGACCAGAAATATGAAGACAAGCAAAATAAACTTCTTATGAGCCAGGTGGCCTGTGACCTGGGCTGCCGGCTGAAGACGGAAGGTAAGTTCTATAAGTTGACCATCACGGAAGTGCTGAAGAGTGTTCTGTGTTTTGTCTGAGAAACGGAACGCTCTCTTCATCAGAATATATTTCATTTTCCCCATACCTCTAGGCAAATATAACTTTGTATTTTAACATTTTGTTAAAAATGGATGAGAGAGAGGCCAGAGTATGTAGCCACCTTTCCACGTCTGCAGTATGGCGGGTGTGGGACTCAGGGTCAAATCTCAGCTATGGATTCCCGGCACAGGCACAGAACCACCTGTTTTTCTCAGCAAGAGGCTAAATCATGTTGACAGGAATCCTCTCTGTAGCACAGAAGATCCTGCAGACACGTAGCATCTAGGCTGTGGGTCTAAATGGCTGAGGCTCGTGAACTGCCGTTCAGTTGAGGTTTCCGCTGAGGTCCAGCAGGGAAGGCTCCGTTCTCGGGGCCTGGGGGAACTCCGGTGATAGTACACGGTACCCGCCGTGGGAGCTTAAAGAGGACTCCGCTCCGTCCATAATGTGATGGGAGGTGGTCTTTGGAACAAGAGGCGGCATCTGTCCAGTTGCAGAGGACAGAAAGGAGGCTGTGACAGGAGGGCGGTTGTTGGAGTGGAAAGAGCTCTAGATTCAGAAGGAAGGTTCCCAGGCTGTATCTTCAGCAGTGTCTTTAGTAACTGTCGGTGAGCAATTGATTTCTCCTTCCTGACTTTCTGTCTCTTCATCTGCAAAGTCAGGCAAATTTCTCTCTCTCCATCTGCAAAGGCAGATGCCTTGCAGCGTCTGAAGCATTCAAGTGTGCGATCACTTAGGACCGCTTATCCAGATGAGATGAAGCCCCTCGCTGTGTGGTGTTGGAGACAGCGCTTGATGTGCGGGCATTGGGTGTTAGGAAGCGGTTCAGACCGGAGCACTCCCTGTGGCGAGAACGTCCCAGAATAACATAGCAGAAGCCACTGGGAGGGCCTGTGAAGTCACCTGATGTGCAGAGAATTGTGGGACAAGTTTGTTTGTCCTCTCCTAAGGGAAAGAAACGGGTTGTAAATGTGAACTGTGACAGGAAGGCAAGCGTGTCCCTGGGCATCAGATCTGTGTCAGGATGGGGGAGACAGCTGCCAAAGTCCAGAGAGAGGCCCCACAAGCCTCCGGTGATGTGGGAGCAGAAGGTCTTTTCAACATTTGGCCTCCTCTTGACGGTGAGCCTCCGGATCAGAAATGCATTGCCCGGTGGATCAGGAAACCGTGCCAGGGCATTTTGTGAAAGAGAAATCATGAGAGCGTTCAGTAGATCAGGGACCCACACACGGACGTTCGTGTCCCTGTGCACATTGGGCTGACTGTGCTTGCAGAGTGTGAAGTGGGAAATATCTGAACGAACACATCTGTACTTGCAGAAAATGACGCAGATGAGGATGAAGACGTTCATGTCGCAGAGGCTGAGATAATACAGGAGTCACGTGCCCCCAGGTAATGCTGAATAATCAGGGGCAAGTAGTGGGTGGTAAAGTATGGGAAAGTTCTAGAATCTCACCCTCTCTGGTGTCTACCGTGGGCCAAAAGCCTCCGCTCCCTTGGCCACCATACGTTCAGTTGAACCCAACTGAGACACAGGGCGTGGCAGCTGTTGTGGTTCTTTGTATGTGCCGAGTGCCGTGTCTGAATTCTGCAGGGATAACTGAGTCTCTGTTCTTCTCAGCTCCTTTCTGCCCCGTGTGATGAATACCAGCTGCTCCCTTTCTCTCCGGTTCCCATGGCAGCCATGCTCTGTGGCAGAGAGGAGGATTGCCTGTTTCCTCTCAAAGGGAACCTCCCATTTGCCTTCTGAGACCCCCGTCTTATTCCTCCTGTGAAAACCAGCCAGGACTTCGTGGGGTCCAATCCCCCTTTGTTTAACGTTTTGTCATCTCTATACCGTCAGGCTCATCGGGGAGGTGCCAAAGGTTGATGTCCAGAGAGTCCCTGAAGACTCACTGGAGGAATGTGCCATCACTCGTTCAAGTAGCTACGGCCCGACTGACTCCAGCCAGCCTCACGGAGACACCGATGAAATCACGTTTGAGGAAGACCACGTGGACTCTGCACTGGCGGCAGGGAGTCCATCATCTCATGATGTAGTGGAGGATGCTCTGATCATTCTTTCAGGTGACCTCTACATTCCTTGTTTTTGGTACCTCTGTCTAGGCTGGGGAAGATCACCTCGGAAGACGGGCTCTATACACACGGATGGGTTTGAATAAAAATGTGGGATGGGATAGTAAACACAGATGATCGGGGAATTTTTATCTCTTCCTCAGCTCGTGCCGTGCGTTTGTCTCCCAGGCCCAAGTATCAAGTTACCAGACCCCAGGCCAGTGTGACAAACTCACGGTCACCTGAGTGCAGGAGGTGTCCAGTAGGTGTCTGTCAGGTGTCCTAGCTTTGAGTCGGTATCTCTCATCACCTGTAATGATGTCATCTGTCCCTGAACGATGTTCATGGAGTTTCCATTTCTTTTTAAGGAAACGGGGAGCCTTGCCTGTTTATTGGGGGATATCGTTCCCCAGGTTTCACTGCTCCGAGCTTCAGTCTTGATCTCTTTTAAGTCAGCTTGCTTAGCTGCACAGTCACCTTGAAACCAGGATGAAAACATTTGCCCTTTACCTTGCTGGTATGTTTCCGTAAAGCAAGGCTCACCCCGGCTCTCCGCCCCATCAGTGCCACGGCCGGCGCGATTTTTCTTGGTAGCATCACGTGTTGTTTGCTGTTGTTGAGTTGGAGTCTTTTTTTTGTCACCCAGGCTGGAGTGCAGTGGCACCCTCTTGGCTTACTGCAATCTCCGCTTCACGGACTCCAGTGATTCTCCTGCCTCTGCCTCCTGAGTAGCTGGGACCACAGGTGCCCACCACCACACCTGGCTAATTTTTGTATTTTTAGTGGAGACGAGGTTTCACCATATTGGCCAGGCTGGTTTTGAACTCCAGACCTCCAATTTTTGACCCACCTTGTCCTTTCAAATCAAGGATTTTTATTTATTTATTTATTTATTTATTTATTTATTTATTTTTTGAGATGGAGTGTCCCTCTGTCATTCAGGCTGGAGTTCAGTTGCACGATCTCAGGTGACTGCAACCTCTGCCTCCTGGGTTCAGACGATTGTTCTGCCTCAGCCTCCCGAGTTGCTGAGACTGTAGGCGCGTGCCACCGTGCCCAGCTAATTTCTTTGTATTTTTAGTAGAGACAGGCTTTCACCGTGTCAGCCAGGATGGTCCCGATCTCCTGACCTCGTGAAGTGCTCACCTCGGCCTTTCAGAGTGCTGGGATTCCAGGCGTGAGCCACCGTGCCCGGCCCGCAGATTCTTTTTTGTTTGTTTTTGTTTTGTCTTTTATTTATTCCTTCTCCCTAGAGACTGTCAGAAAGGGTCAATGCCGACTCTATTGCCTGTCTTCACGGCGGGGTATCGGGGAAAGTTTTCAATGAGCAATAATCTCATCTCAGATAAAACTCATTGGCTAGGATACTGCCACTGCGCAAAGCTCGCAGATTCTTTTTCGAGCAGGTGTTGTTAGAGTTTACATAGTGTCCGGTTTCATGTCTAGATGCCTGTGACCATTCAGTGACCTTGCTACCTGGTGAGATACGTCAGTGTTGTAGCAACGCTCCCCGAAAATAGTTTGACTAATTTTTGGAGACTTTCTGGGAAAAAATTTGGTTTAACTTTGCATAGACTCGCGGAGAGAATACGGCATTATGGTGTACCTGTACAGGGAGATTTTAGCCCGGGCATCTGGAAAGCAGGCTCATCTACTCACCAGGCTTCATCTAGGGCACCCTGGAATGTTCCTGTCAGAATTCGTATTCTTGCCCTGGGAAGAATTCTGTGCTTGTGCTGTGACTTAACACTGATTTGGTCACATGTGAAGTGTGATGTTCTTCACGTGACCTGCTTTTCTGAATTTGTTTACAGAAGATGGAAGAGATCATGAGGAGGACCAGACATACGAAGACAAGCAAAATAAACTTCTTATGAGCCAGGCGGCCTGCGACCTGGGCTGCCGGCTGAAGACGGAAGGTAAGTTCTATAGGTTGACCATCACGAGTGTGCTGAAGAGTGTTCTGTGTTTTGTCTGAGAAACGGAACGCTCTCTTCATCAGAATGTATTTCATTTTCCCCATACCTCTAGGCAAATATAACTTTGTATTTTAACATTTTGTTAAAAATGGATGAGAGAGAGGCCAGAGTATGTAGCCACCTTTCCACGTCTGCAGTACGGCGGGTGTGGGACTCAGGGTCAAATCTCAGCTATGGATTCCCAGCACAGGCACAGAACCACCTGTTTTTCTCAGCAAGAGGCTAAATCATGTTGACAGGAATCCTCTCTGTAGCACAGAAGATCCTGCAGACACGTAGCATCTAGGCTGTGGGTCTAAATGGCTGAGGCTCGTGAACTGCCATTCAGTTGAGGTTTCCGCTGAGGTCCAGCAGGGAAGGCTCCGTTCTCGGGGCCTGGGGGAACTCCGGTGATAGTACACGGTACCCGCCGTGGGAGCTTAAAGAGGACTCCGCTCCGTCCATAATGTGATAGGAGGTGGTCTTTGGAACAAGAGGCGGCATCTGTCCAGTTGCAGAGGACAGAAAGGAGGCTGTGACAGGAGGGCGGTTGTTGGAGTGGAAAGAGCTCTAGATTCAGAAGGAAGGTTCCCAGGCTGTATCTTCAGCAGTGTCTTTAGTAACTGTCGGTGAGCAATTGATTTCTCCTTCCTGACTTTCTGTCTCTTCATCTGCAAAGTCAGGCAAATTTCTCTCTCTCCATCTGCAAAGGCAGATGCCTTGCAGCGTCTGAAGCATTCAAGTGTGCGATCACTTAGGACCGCTTATCCAGATGAGATGAAGCCCCTCGCTGTGTGGTGTTGGAGACAGCGCTTGATGTGCGGGCATTGGGTGTTAGGAAGCGGTTCAGACCGGAGCACTCCCTGTGGCGAGAACGTCCCAGAATAACATAGCAGAAGCCACTGGGAGGGCCTGTGAAGTCACCTGATGTGCAGAGAATTGTGGGACAAGTTTGTTTGTCCTCTCCTAAGGGAAAGAAACGGGTTGTAAATGTGAACTGTGACAGGAAGGCAAGCGTGTCCCTGGGCATCAGATCTGTGTCAGGATGGGGGAGACAGCTGCCAAAGTCCAGAGAGAGGCCCCACAAGCCTCCGGTGATGTGGGAGCAGAAGGTCTTTTCAACATTTGGCCTCCTCTTGACGGTGAGCCTCCGGATCAGAAATGCATTGCCCGGTGGATCAGGAAACCGTGCCAGGGCATTTTGTGAAAGAGAAATCATGAGAGCGTTCAGTAGATCAGGGACCCACACACGGACGTTCGTGTCCCTGTGCACATTGGGCTGACTGTGCTTGCAGAGTGTGAAGTGGGAAATATCTGAACGAACACATCTGTACTTGCAGAAAATGACGCAGATGAGGATGAAGACGTTCATGTCGCAGAGGCTGAGATAATACAGGAGTCACGTGCCCCCAGGTAATGCTGAATAATCAGGGGCAAGTAGTGGGTGGTAAAGTATGGGAAAGTTCTAGAATCTCACCCTCTCTGGTGTCTACCGTGGGCCAAAAGCCTCCGCTCCCTTGGCCACCATACGTTCAGTTGAACCCAACTGAGACACAGGGCGTGGCAGCTGTTGTGGTTCTTTGTATGTGCCGAGTGCCGTGTCTGAATTCTGCAGGGATAACTGAGTCTCTGTTCTTCTCAGCTCCTTTCTGCCCCGTGTGATGAATACCAGCTGCTCCCTTTCTCTCCGGTTCCCATGGCAGCCATGCTCTGTGGCAGAGAGGAGGATTGCCTGTTTCCTCTCAAAGGGAACCTCCCATTTGCCTTCTGAGACCCCCGTCTTATTCCTCCTGTGAAAACCAGCCAGGACTTCGTGGGGTCCAATCCCCCTTTGTTTAACGTTTTGTCATCTCTATACCGTCAGGCTCATCGGGGAGGTGCCAAAGGTTGATGTCCAGAGAGTCCCTGAAGACTCACTGGAGGAATGTGCCATCACTCGTTCAAGTAGCTACGGCCCGACTGACTCCAGCCAGCCTCACGGAGACACCGATGAAATCACGTTTGAGGAAGACCACGTGGACTCTGCACTGGCGGCAGGGAGTCCATCATCTCATGATGTAGTGGAGGATGCTCTGATCATTCTTTCAGGTGACCTCTACATTCCTTGTTTTTGGTACCTCTGTCTAGGCTGGGGAAGATCACCTCGGAAGACGGGCTCTATACACACGGATGGGTTTGAATAAAAATGTGGGATGGGATAGTAAACACAGATGATCGGGGAATTTTTATCTCTTCCTCAGCTCGTGCCGTGCGTTTGTCTCCCAGGCCCAAGTATCAAGTTACCAGACCCCAGGCCAGTGTGACAAACTCACGGTCACCTGAGTGCAGGAGGTGTCCAGTAGGTGTCTGTCAGGTGTCCTAGCTTTGAGTCGGTATCTCTCATCACCTGTAATGATGTCATCTGTCCCTGAACGATGTTCATGGAGTTTCCATTTCTTTTTAAGGAAACGGGGAGCCTTGCCTGTTTATTGGGGGATATCGTTCCCCAGGTTTCACTGCTCCGAGCTTCAGTCTTGATCTCTTTTAAGTCAGCTTGCTTAGCTGCACAGTCACCTTGAAACCAGGATGAAAACATTTGCCCTTTACCTTGCTGGTATGTTTCCGTAAAGCAAGGCTCACCCCGGCTCTCCGCCCCATCAGTGCCACGGCCGGCGCGATTTTTCTTGGTAGCATCACGTGTTGTTTGCTGTTGTTGAGTTGGAGTCTTTTTTTTGTCACCCAGGCTGGAGTGCAGTGGCACCCTCTTGGCTTACTGCAATCTCCGCTTCACGGACTCCAGTGATTCTCCTGCCTCTGCCTCCTGAGTAGCTGGGACCACAGGTGCCCACCACCACACCTGGCTAATTTTTGTATTTTTAGTGGAGACGAGGTTTCACCATATTGGCCAGGCTGGTTTTGAACTCCAGACCTCCAATTTTTGACCCACCTTGTCCTTTCAAATCAAGGATTTTTATTTATTTATTTATTTATTTATTTATTTATTTATTTTTTGAGATGGAGTGTCCCTCTGTCATTCAGGCTGGAGTTCAGTTGCACGATCTCAGGTGACTGCAACCTCTGCCTCCTGGGTTCAGACGATTGTTCTGCCTCAGCCTCCCGAGTTGCTGAGACTGTAGGCGCGTGCCACCGTGCCCAGCTAATTTCTTTGTATTTTTAGTAGAGACAGGCTTTCACCGTGTCAGCCAGGATGGTCCCGATCTCCTGACCTCGTGAAGTGCTCACCTCGGCCTTTCAGAGTGCTGGGATTCCAGGCGTGAGCCACCGTGCCCGGCCCGCAGATTCTTTTTTGTTTGTTTTTGTTTTGTCTTTTATTTATTCCTTCTCCCTAGAGACTGTCAGAAAGGGTCAATGCCGACTCTATTGCCTGTCTTCACGGCGGGGTATCGGGGAAAGTTTTCAATGAGCAATAATCTCATCTCAGATAAAACTCATTGGCTAGGATACTGCCACTGCGCAAAGCTCGCAGATTCTTTTTCGAGCAGGTGTTGTTAGAGTTTACATAGTGTCCGGTTTCATGTCTAGATGCCTGTGACCATTCAGTGACCTTGCTACCTGGTGAGATACGTCAGTGTTGTAGCAACGCTCCCCGAAAATAGTTTGACTAATTTTTGGAGACTTTCTGGGAAAAAATTTGGTTTAACTTTGCATAGACTCGCGGAGAGAATACGGCATTATGGTGTACCTGTACAGGGAGATTTTAGCCCGGGCATCTGGAAAGCAGGCTCATCTACTCACCAGGCTTCATCTAGGGCACCCTGGAATGTTCCTGTCAGAATTCGTATTCTTGCCCTGGGAAGAATTCTGTGCTTGTGCTGTGACTTAACACTGATTTGGTCACATGTGAAGTGTGATGTTCTTCACGTGACCTGCTTTTCTGAATTTGTTTACAGAAGATGGAAGAGATCATGAGGAGGACCAGACATACGAAGACAAGCAAAATAAACTTCTTATGAGCCAGGCGGCCTGCGACCTGGGCTGCCGGCTGAAGACGGAAGGTAAGTTCTATAGGTTGACCATCACGAGTGTGCTGAAGAGTGTTCTGTGTTTTGTCTGAGAAACGGAACGCTCTCTTCATCAGAATGTATTTCATTTTCCCCATACCTCTAGGCAAATATAACTTTGTATTTTAACATTTTGTTAAAAATGGATGAGAGAGAGGCCAGAGTATGTAGCCACCTTTCCACGTCTGCAGTACGGCGGGTGTGGGACTCAGGGTCAAATCTCAGCTATGGATTCCCGGCACAGGCACAGAACCACCTGTTTTTCTCAGCAAGAGGCTAAATCATGTTGACAGGAATCCTCTCTGTAGCACAGAAGATCCTGCAGACACGTAGCATCTAGGCTGTGGGTCTAAATGGCTGAGGCTCGTGAACTGCCATTCAGTTGAGGTTTCCGCTGAGGTCCAGCAGGGAAGGCTCCGTTCTCGGGGCCTGGGGGAACTCCGGTGATAGTACACGGTACCCGCCGTGGGAGCTTAAAGAGGACTCCGCTCCGTCCATAATGTGATAGGAGGTGGTCTTTGGAACAAGAGGCGGCATCTGTCCAGTTGCAGAGGACAGAAAGGAGGCTGTGACAGGAGGGCGGTTGTTGGAGTGGAAAGAGCTCTAGATTCAGAAGGAAGGTTCCCAGGCTGTATCTTCAGCAGTGTCTTTAGTAACTGTCGGTGAGCAATTGATTTCTCCTTCCTGACTTTCTGTCTCTTCATCTGCAAAGTCAGGCAAATTTCTCTCTCTCCATCTGCAAAGGCAGATGCCTTGCAGCGTCTGAAGCATTCAAGTGTGCGATCACTTAGGACCGCTTATCCAGATGAGATGAAGCCCCTCGCTGTGTGGTGTTGGAGACAGCGCTTGATGTGCGGGCATTGGGTGTTAGGAAGCGGTTCAGACCGGAGCACTCCCTGTGGCGAGAACGTCCCAGAATAACATAGCAGAAGCCACTGGGAGGGCCTGTGAAGTCACCTGATGTGCAGAGAATTGTGGGACAAGTTTGTTTGTCCTCTCCTAAGGGAAAGAAACGGGTTGTAAATGTGAACTGTGACAGGAAGGCAAGCGTGTCCCTGGGCATCAGATCTGTGTCAGGATGGGGGAGACAGCTGCCAAAGTCCAGAGAGAGGCCCCACAAGCCTCCGGTGATGTGGGAGCAGAAGGTCTTTTCAACATTTGGCCTCCTCTTGACGGTGAGCCTCCGGATCAGAAATGCATTGCCCGGTGGATCAGGAAACCGTGCCAGGGCATTTTGTGAAAGAGAAATCATGAGAGCGTTCAGTAGATCAGGGACCCACACACGGACGTTCGTGTCCCTGTGCACATTGGGCTGACTGTGCTTGCAGAGTGTGAAGTGGGAAATATCTGAACGAACACATCTGTACTTGCAGAAAATGACGCAGATGAGGATGAAGACGTTCATGTCGCAGAGGCTGAGATAATACAGGAGTCACGTGCCCCCAGGTAATGCTGAATAATCAGGGGCAAGTAGTGGGTGGTAAAGTATGGGAAAGTTCTAGAATCTCACCCTCTCTGGTGTCTACCGTGGGCCAAAAGCCTCCGCTCCCTTGGCCACCATACGTTCAGTTGAACCCAACTGAGACACAGGGCGTGGCAGCTGTTGTGGTTCTTTGTATGTGCCGAGTGCCGTGTCTGAATTCTGCAGGGATAACTGAGTCTCTGTTCTTCTCAGCTCCTTTCTGCCCCGTGTGATGAATACCAGCTGCTCCCTTTCTCTCCGGTTCCCATGGCAGCCATGCTCTGTGGCAGAGAGGAGGATTGCCTGTTTCCTCTCAAAGGGAACCTCCCATTTGCCTTCTGAGACCCCCGTCTTATTCCTCCTGTGAAAACCAGCCAGGACTTCGTGGGGTCCAATCCCCCTTTGTTTAACGTTTTGTCATCTCTATACCGTCAGGCTCATCGGGGAGGTGCCAAAGGTTGATGTCCAGAGAGTCCCTGAAGACTCACTGGAGGAATGTGCCATCACTCGTTCAAGTAGCTACGGCCCGACTGACTCCAGCCAGCCTCACGGAGACACCGATGAAATCACGTTTGAGGAAGACCACGTGGACTCTGCACTGGCGGCAGGGAGTCCATCATCTCATGATGTAGTGGAGGATGCTCTGATCACTCTTTCAGGTGACCTCTACGTTCCTTGTTTTTGGTACCTCTGTCTAGGCTGGGGAAGATCACCTCGGAAGACAGGCTCTATACACACGGATGGGTTTGAATAAAAATGTGGGATGGGATAGTAAACACAGATGATCGGGGAATTTTTATCTCTTCCTCAGCTCGTGCCGTGCGTTTGTCTCCCAGGCCCAAGTATCAAGTTACCAGACCCCAGGCCAGTGTGACAAACTCACGGTCACCTGAGTGCAGGAGGTGTCCAGTAGGTGTCTGTCAGGTGTCCTAGCTTTGAGTCGGTATCTCTCATCACCTGTAATGATGTCATCTGTCCCTGAACGATGTTCATGGAGTTTCCATTTCTTTTTAAGGAAACGGGGAGCCTTGCCTGTTTATTGGGGGATATCGTTCCCCAGGTTTCACTGCTCCGAGCTTCAGTCTTGATCTCTTTTAAGTCAGCTTGCTTAGCTGCACAGTCACCTTGAAACCAGGATGAAAACATTTGCCCTTTACCTTGCTGGTATGTTTCCGTAAAGCAAGGCTCACCCCGGCTCTCCGCCCCATCAGTGCCACGGCCGGCGCGATTTTTCTTGGTAGCATCACGTGTTGTTTGCTGTTGTTGAGTTGGAGTCTTTTTTTTGTCACCCAGGCTGGAGTGCAGTGGCACCCTCTTGGCTTACTGCAATCTCCGCTTCACGGACTCCAGTGATTCTCCTGCCTCTGCCTCCTGAGTAGCTGGGACCACAGGTGCCCACCACCACACCTGGCTAATTTTTGTATTTTTAGTGGAGACGAGGTTTCACCATATTGGCCAGGCTGGTTTTGAACTCCAGACCTCCAATTTTTGACCCACCTTGTCCTTTCAAATCAAGGATTTTTATTTATTTATTTATTTATTTATTTATTTATTTATTTATTTATTTTTTGAGATGGAGTGTCCCTCTGTCATTCAGGCTGGAGTTCAGTTCCACGATCTCAGGTGACTGCAACCTCTGCCTCCTGGGTTCAGACGATTGTTCTGCCTCAGCCTCCCGAGTTGCTGAGACTGTAGGCGCGTGCCACCGTGCCCAGCTAATTTCTTTGTATTTTTAGTAGAGACAGGCTTTCACCGTGTCAGCCGGGATGGTCCCGATCTCCTGACCTCGTGAAGTGCTCACCTCGGCCTTTCAGAGTGCTGGGATTCCAGGCGTGAGCCACCGTGCCCGGCCCGCAGATTCTTTTTTGTTTGTTTTTGTTTTGTCTTTTTTTTATTCCTTCTCCCTAGAGACTGTCAGAAAGGGTCAATGCCGACTCTGTTGCCTGTCTTCACGGCGAGGTATCGGGGAAAGTTTTCAATGAGCAATGATCTCATCTCAGATAAAACTCATTGGCTAGGATACTGCCACTGCGCAAAGCTCGCAGATTCTTTTTCGAGCAGGTGTTGTTAGAGTTTACATATGGTCTGGTTTCATGTCTAGATGCCTGTGACCATTCAGTGACCTTGCTACCTGGTGAGATAATTCAGTGTTGTAGCAACACTCCCCGAAAATAGTTTGACTAATTTTTGGAGACTTTCTGGGAAAAAATTTGGTTTAACTTTGCATAGACTCACGGAGAGAATACGGCGTTATGGTGTACCTGTACAGGGAGATTTTAGCCCGGGCATCTGGAAAGCAGGCTCATCTACTCACCAGGCTTCATCTAGGGCACCCTGGAATCTTCCTGTCAGAATTTGTATTCTTGTCCTGGGAACAGTCCTGTGCTCGTGCTGTGACTTCACACTGATTTGGTCACACGTGAAGTGTGATGTTCTTCACGTGACCTGCTTTTCTGAATTTGTTTACAGAAGATCGAAAGGATCATGAGGAGGACCAGAAATACGAAGACAAGCAAAATGAACTCATGAGCCCGGAGGCCTGCGACCTGGGCTGCCGGCTGAAGACGGGAGGTAAGTTCTATAGGTTGACCATCACAAGTGTGCTGAAGAGTGTTCTGTGTTTTGTCTGAGGAACGGAACGCTCTCTTCCTCAGAAGGTGTTTCATTTTCCCCATACCTTTAGGCAAATATAACTTTGTATTTTAACATTTTGTTAAAAATGGATGAGAGACGCCAGAGTATGTAGCCACCTTTCCACGTCTGCAGTATGGCGGGGTGTGGGACTCAGGGTAAACTCTCAGCTATGGATTCCCGGCACAGGCACAGAACCACCTGTTTTTCTCAGCAAGAGGCTAAATCATGTTGACAGGAATCCTCTCTGTAGCACAGAAGATCCTGCAGACACGTAGCATCTAGGCTGTGGGTCTAAATGGCTGAGGCTCGTGAACTGCCATTCAGTTGAGGTTTCCGCTGAGGTCCAGCAGGGAAGGCTCTGTTCTGGGGGCCTGGGGGAACTCCGGTGATAGTACACGGTACCCGCCGTGGGAGCTTAAAGAGGACTCCGCTCCGCCCATAATGTGATGGGAGGTGGTCTTTGGAACAAGAGGCGGCATCTGTCCAGTTGCAGAGGACAGAAAGGAGGCTGTGACAGGAGGGCGGTTGTTGGAGTGGAAAGAGCTCTGGATTCAGAAGGAAGGTTCCCAGGCTGTATCTTCAGCAGTGTCTTTAGTAACTGTCGGTGAGCAATTGATTTCTCCTTCCTGACTTTCTGACTCTTCATCTGCAAAGTCAGGCGAATTTCTCTCTCTCCATCTGCAAAGGCAGATGCCTTGCAGCGTCTGAAGCATTCAAATGTGCGATCACTTACGACCGCTTATCCAGATGAGATGAAGCCCCTCACTGTGTGGTGTTGGAGACAGCACTTGATGTGTGGGCGCTGGGTGTTAGGAAGCGGTTCAGACTGGAGCACTCCCTGTGGAGAGAATGTCCCAGAATAACATAGCAGAAGCCACTGGGAGGGCCTGTGAAGTCACCTGATGTGCAGAGAATTGTGGGACAAGTTTGTTTGTCCTCTCCTAAGAGAAAGAAACGGGTTGTAAATGTGAACTGTGACAGGAAGGTGAGCGCGTCCCTGGGCATCAGATCTGTGTCAGGATGGGGGAGACAGCTGCCAAAGTCCAGAGAGAGGCCCCACAAGCCTCCAGTGATGTGGGAGCAGAAGGTCTTTTCAACATTTGGCCTCCTCTTGACGGTGAGCCTCCTGATCAGAAACGCATTGCCCGGTGTATCAGGAAACCATGCCAGGGCATTTTGTGAAAGAGAAATCATGAGAGCGTTCAGTAGATCAGGGACCCACACACGGACGTTCGTGTCCCTGTGCACATTGGGCTGACTGTGCTTGCAGAGTGTGAAGTGGGAAGTATCTGAACGAACACGTCTGTACTTGCAGAAAATGACGCAGATGAGGATGAAGACGTTCATGTCGCAGAGGCTGAGATAATACAGGAGTCACGTGCCCCCAGGTAATGCTGAATAATCAGGGGCAAGGAGTGGGTGGTACAGTATGGAAAAGTTCTAGAATCTCACCCTCTCTGGTGTCTACCGTGGGCCAAAAGCCTCCGCTCCCTTGGCCACCATACGTTCAGTTGAACCCAACTGAGACACAGGGCGTGGCAGCTGTTGTGGTTCTTTGTATGTGCCGAGTGCCGTGTCTGAATTCTGCAGGGATAACTGAGTCTCTGTTCCTCTCAGCTCCTTTCTGCCCTGTGTGATGAATACCAGCTGCTCCATTTCTCTCCGGTTCCTATGGCAGCCATGCTCTGTGGCAGAGAGGAGGATTGCCTGTTTCCTCTCAAAGAAACCTCCCATTTGCCTTCTGAGACCCCCGTCTTATTCCTCCTGTGAAAACCAGCCAGGACTTCGTGGGGTCCAATCCCCCTTTGTTTAACATTTTGTCATCTCTATACCGTCAGGCTCATCGGGGAGGTGCCAAAGGTTGATGTCCAGAGAGTCCCTGAAGACTCACTGGAGGAATGTGCCATCACTCGTTCAAGTAGATACGGCCCGACTGACTCCAGCCAGCCTCACGGAGACACCGATGAAATCACGTTTGAGGAAGACCACGTGGACTCTGCACTGGCGGCAGGCAGTCCATCATCTCATGATGTAGTGGAGGATGCTCTGATCATTCTTTCAGGTGACCTCTACATTCCTTGTTTTTGGTACCTCTGTCTAGGCTGGGGAAGATCACCTCGGAAGACAGGCTCTATACACACGGGTCGGTTCGAATAAAAATGTTTGATGGGATAGTAAACACAGATGATCGGGGAATTTTTATCTCTTTCCTCAGCTCGTGCCGTGCGTTTATCTCCCAGGCCCAAGTATCAGGTTACCAGACCCCAGGCCAGTGTGACAAACTCATGGTTACCTGAGTGCAGGAGGTGTCCAGTAGGTGTCTGTCAGGTGTCCTAGCTTTGAGTCGGTATCTCTCATCACCTGTAATGATGTCATCTGTCCCTGAACGATGTTCATGGAGTTTCCATTTCTTTTTAAGGAAACGGGGAGCCTTGCCTGTTTATTGGGGGATATCGTTCCCCAGGTTTCACTGCTCCGAGCTTCAGTCTTGATCTCTTTTAAGTCAGCTTGCTTAGCTGCACAGTCACCTTGAAACCAGGATGAAAACATTTGCCCTTTACCTTGCTGGTATGTTTCCGTAAAGCAAGGCTCACCCCGGCTCTCCGCCCCATCAGTGCAACGGCTGGCGCGATTTTTCTTGGTAGCATCACGTGTTGTTTGCTGTTGTTGAGTTGGAGTCTTATTTTGTCACCCAGGCGGGAGTGCAGTGGCACCCTCTTGGCTTACTGCAATCTCCGCTTCACGGACTCCAGTGATTCTCCTGCCTCTGCCTCCTGAGTAGCTGGGACCACAGGTGCCCACCACCACACCTGGCTAATTTTTGTATTTTTAGTGGAGACGAGGTTTCACCATATTGGCCAGGCTGGTTTTGAACTCCAGACCTCCAATTTTTGACCCACCTTGTCCTTTCAAATCAAGGATTTTGTTGTTTGTTTGTTTGTTTTTTGTTTTTTGTTTTTTGTTTTTTTTGAGATGGAGTGTCCCTCTGTCATTCAGGCTGCAGTTCAGTTGCACGATCTCAGGTGACTGCAACCTCTGCCTCCCGGGTTCAGACGATTGTTCTGCCTCAGCCTCCCGAGTTGCTGAGACTGTAGGCGCGTGCCACCGTGCCCAGCTAATTTCTTTGTATTTTTAGTAGAGACAGGCTTTCACCGTGTCAGCCGGGATGGTCCCGATCTCCTGACCTCGTGAAGTGCTCACCTCGGCCTTTCAGAGTGCTGGGATTCCAGGCGTGAGCCACCGTGCCCGGCCCGCATATTCTTTTTTGTTAGTTTTTTTTTTTTGTCTTTTATTTATTCCTTCTCCCTAGAGACTGTCAGAAAGGGTCAATGCCGACTCTATTGCCTGTCTTCACGGCGGGGTATTGGGGAAAGTTTTCAATGAGCAATGATCTCATCTCAGATAAAACTCATTGGCTCGGATACTGCCACTGCGCAAAGCTCGCAGATTCTTTTTCGAGCAGGTGTTGTTAGAGTTTACATATTGTCAGGTTTCATGTCTAGATGCCTGTGACCATTCAGTGACCTTGCTACCTGGTGAGATACGTCAGTGGTGTAGCAACACTCCCCGAAAATAGTTTGACTAATTTTTGGAGACTGTCTGGGAAAAAATTTGGTTTAACTTTGCATAGACTCGCGGAGAGAATACAGCATTATGGTGTACCTGTACAGGGAGATTTTAGCCCAGGCATCTGGAAAGCAGGCTCATCTACTCACCAGGCTTCATCTAGGGCACCCTGGAATCTTCCTGTCAGAATTTGTATCCTTGCCCTGGGAACAATTCTGTGCTTGTGCTGTGACTTAACACTGATTTGGTCACATGTGAAGTGTGATGTTCTTCACGTGACCTGCTTCTCTGAATTTGTTTACAGAAAGTCAAAGTGAGGATGAGGAAGAGGAAGAAAAATGGCCCGTACCCCACAGGTAATGCTGTGGGGTTTTGAGCTGTGTGTTCAGTAGTGACACCTTGAGACTGCAGATTTAGGGAAACTGAGGAAGTGATGACTGGAAGTCTTTCTTGCTTTCACCCACCTACAAATTGTCTTTATTGACAATGTTGTGCGTGAATTTTGGCACTTTTATACGTTTTAATTTCTTAGTCCTCCCAAGATAGGAGTCTACAGTCCGTGAGCTAGGTGACGTCAGCCCACAGGGATTTGTTGGTTTCACCTGTTCTCTCCCTTGTGTTTGAATCCATTGAGAAACGCATGTATGCTCTCTGTGTATTTATTTTGGCATGTTTGCTCGGATTTGTGAATAGAAGAAATTCAAAAAATATACATATGATATCAACATACTGGAAAATGGAGGTCCTTAATACCCAAAATCTGGGTGTCTGAAATGCCTCAAGAGCTCTGTTCACTTGAATGCCACATATAATATTGAACACAACTGATGCCAGGTAGTTGAAGCCCCTTATTAGTCTGGGTGTCCTGCAGTGGCTCATCTGTGGCAAATGCACTGAGCACCTGCTGCTCATTTGGGATCTGTCCCCAGGGTAGTCACCCTCCGCCCTGCATTTAGAAGGATAGTTTTTTTTTTTTTCTCTTTAAGGAAAAATTCCTTTGCTTTCTGGGACCACTTCATTCTGACTTCCATCAGATCAGCTGGGAGACTCTGTTGTCTAATCTCTGTTGGTTTAATCTTCTGTCACCCTGTCCTGCCTGGCCCATCAGGAATCTGCAGGAGTCTGTGGAGGAAGAAGCCCCCCAGGAGTCCTGGTATGAAGGTTATTCGACTCTCTCAGTTCCTCTTGGCACATCTGCCTTCAATGAGCCTTACAGGAGCAACTTGCACTCATTAGAGGAGCAGCAAGTCAACTTGGCTTGTGACATAGACAGTGAGTACTCCATTGTGAAGGCGGTAAAGCTCCATTTTGTGTCCCAGATAGACCCCATAGTCTTTGGGCTTTGCTCCCCTGTCCGGGCTGAGAGTTGTCATCACTGTGGGCTGAACCTGTACATCAGTGTAGATTTCAGTCACTCTGGATTCAGTCTGAGGCACGTACATGGGGTGGGTCAGTGAGCTTTGCTCTCTCTCTAGTCTCAGGCCATGCCCGTCGCACCCTGGACCGACTGTCAGGACATTGAAACGCAAGGCAGGTGTTGCACACTCACACCAAGCTATGCAGCCCATGCCCACAAGTTGTCTGTCCATCTGAATTCAATGTGTCTTTCCAGCTACCAAGTTCCTCATGAGTTTTGTTCCCCAAGCATGTCTGGGAGGTTCTTCCCTGTTTGTACAAACTTGGTGTAACTGTTTGTACACACTTGGGATCAAAGGTTAATGGTCTACCAGAATAGGGACACTTCACCATTGGTTCTGAGACACAAACCAAGGAATCTCTATCATGATTGGCCTTGGGACCTCCTGAAGTCTGTCTCTCACATTGTCCTGTCCTCATGCTGAGGA
The DNA here is from genome assembly GCF_048565385.1 of Saimiri boliviensis. Classification (NCBI taxonomy): domain Eukaryota; kingdom Metazoa; phylum Chordata; class Mammalia; order Primates; family Cebidae; genus Saimiri; species Saimiri boliviensis. The sequence continues at coordinate 42,372,134 of NC_133467.1, forward strand.
GCCTGAGGTCCGTGTGTAGGGATTAGACAGTGGACTGTTATGGGTGTAGGGGAATTGGCTTATTTTGTCTGTCCCTGTCTGAATTTATTGCAGAGATTCAAATAAGCAAGAAGAGGAAGAAGACCAAGACCCACCATGCCCCAGGTAACTTTGAGCAGACACCTGGAGATGCCAGGTCCAGGGAGAAGGGAGTGGGCTGACAATATCGACACCATGGTTTCAACGAAGCCTGAACTACTCCTACGAACATTGCTGTTGGTTTTCGTTGCAGTAGATATTCAGGTTTCCATTTCTTCCTCCGCTTATCATGTACTAAGTGCCGTAGGTTGAGCATACTTGTTTTTATGATCAGTGTCCGCTGTGTGTCCTGAGGGTACTCACTCAGAGTGTCCTTTTCCTCCCTCATGAGTGTGTCACCTGGACGGTTAGCTGAGCTTACTCTCTCTCTCTCTCTCTTTCTTTCATTCTTTTTTACCCTACTCTTGCCCATCCCAACATAGGGCAATAATTTGTTACGTCATTAAGGGATCTATTTTTATTTTTTTAGTAACCACTTTCTTGTGCTCCCCATGAAATCTAGTTGGGGCTCTGTGGTGTCTTATTTTCCTTGACTTATTCTTTGTTTTTTGTTTTTTGTTTTTTGTTTTTTTTCCCTTTTCTAGGCTCATCATGGAGCTGGTGGAAGCAGAAGAGCCTGAAGTCTTCCGGTACTCACTGGATATATTGGATTCCATGTATCCAGCCTATCCTGAGTTTTTTTACACCTGCCAGGCTTACACATATGCTCTTTTTTATTTGTAGAAGAGCATGTTCGCTTGACTTTGGACATGGACAGTAGGTTTCTTACTATGACGGTGATAAGACTCCACCTGGTCTCCCGGATAGGGGTCACATTCCCACACTAAGACAACACGTCACCTGGGACTCTGCCAGTGCAGATTGTGAACAATGCCATGTTCTTGCTGAAAACACTTAGCATGAGTTTCATAGCCTGAAGTAATCTCCAGACAACTTCAGAATGTAGACCAATGAGCAGCACAACTGACCTGTCTCCTTCAGACAGCCCATGTCACCCCAGATCACACAACTGAAAGAGAAGAGACATTTTGGGTTGAAAAAGAGTCGAAAGATAATGCAGCTCCATTTCTTTAGTTCTTTTGAACCCAAAGTGTCTCCTCACCTTTTTGTTGTTGTCCTTGATGGTGGTGACATGGGCTTGTCTGTAGACAGGTCAGCTGTCTGCGTCGATGGTTTATACTCTGAAGTTGTCTGAAAATGTCCTCATGATTAAATTCAGCCTAAGTGTTTTTGCGGGAACAGTGCAGGGTCAATGCTACCTCAGCCATCTGCAGGCAGAGAAGGTCCCGTGTGTCTCCCACCATGATCGTGATACCTGGACTGTTCCACTATTTGTCTATCACCATGATCGTGATACCAGGACTGTTCCACCATTTGTCTATCACCATGATCGTGATACCAGGACTGTTCCACCATTTGTCTATCACCATTACTGTGATACCAGAAGTGTTCCACCATTTGTCTATCACCATGATCGTCATACCCGGACTGTTCCACCATTTGCCTACCACAATGCTTGTGATTCCAGGACTATTCCACCATTTGTAAACCACCATCATCCTGAGACCAGGACTGTTCCACCATTTGTCTATCACCATGATCATGGTACCAGGACTGTTCCACCATATCCCTATCACCATGATCGTGATACCAGAACTCTTTCACCATTTGTCTACCACCATGATCGTGATACCAAGACTGTTCCACCATTTGTCTATCACCATGATTATGGTACCAGGACTGTTCCACCATTTGTCTACCACCATGACTGTGATACGATGACTTTTCACCATTTGTCTATCACCACTACTGTGACACCAGGACTGTTCCATCATTTGTCTATCACCATAATTGTGCTATCAGGACTGTTCCACCATTTGTCTACCACCATGATCGTGGTACCAGGACTGTTCCACCATTTGTCTATCACCATGATCGTGGTACCAGGACTCTTTCACCATTTGTCTATCACCATGATCATGGTACCAGGACTGTTTTACCATTTGTCTACCACCATGATCGTGGTAGCAGGACTGTTCCACCATTTGTCTATCACCATGATCGTGATACCAGGACTGTTCCACCATTTGTCTATCACCATGATCATGACACCAGGACTGTTCCAACATTTGTCTATCACCATTACTGTGATACCAGGACTGTTCCACCATTTGTCTACTGCCATTACTGTGATACCAGGACTGTTCTACCATTTGTCTATCACCATGATCGTGATACCTGGACTGTTTTATTGGTCTATCACCATGATACTGATACCAGTACTGTTCCACCATTTGTCTGTCAGCATGATCTTTATACGAGGACTGTTCCACCATTTGTCTATCACCATGATCGTGATACCAGGACTTTTCCACCATTGGTCTACCACAATGATCGTGATGCCAGGACTGTTCCACCATTTGTCTATCACCATGATTGTGGTACCAGGACTGTTCCACTATTTGTCTACCACCATGATCATGATACCAGGACTGTTCCACCATTTGTCTACCACCATGATCGTGATACCAGGACTGTTCCACCATTTGTCTATCACCATTACTGTGATACCAGGACTGTTCCACTATTTGTCTACCACCATTACTGTGATACCAGGACTGTTCCACCATTTGTCTATCACCATGACTGTGATACCAGGACTGTTCCACCATTTGTCTATCACCATTACTGTGATACCAGGACTGTTCCACTATTTGTCTACCACCATGACTGTGATACCAGAACTGTTCCACCATTTGTTTATCACCATTATCGTGATACCAGGACTGTTCCACCATTTGTCTGTCACCGTTACTGTGATGCCAGGACTGTTCCACCATTTGTATGCCACTATGACTGTGATACCAGGACTGTTCCACCATTTGTCTATCACCATGATCGTGGTACCAGGACTATTGCACCATTTGTCTACCACCATGATCGTGATACCAGGACTGTTCCACCATTTGTCTATCTATCATCATGGTACCAGGACTGTTCCACCATTTGTCTAGCACCATGATCATGGTACCAGGACTGTTCCACCATTTGTCTACCACCATGATTGTGATACCAGGGCTGTTCTACCATTTGTATATCTCCATGGTCATGATACCAGGACTGTTCCACCATGTGTCTATCACCATGATCATGGTACCAGGACTGTTCCACCATTTGTCTGCCACCATGATCATGGTACCAGGACTGTTCCACCATTTGTCTACCACCATGATTGTGGTACTAGGACTGTTCCACCATTTTTCTATCACTGTGATTGTGATACCAGTTCTGTACCTTTCAGAGACACCTTATTGATACTGAAGTAATTGGAAAAATCATTTTTTAAAGTATTAATATCCAGTGTTCAAATGATCATCCCCTAACCATTTTATTCATTAATCATCCCTGGAGGTGTCAATTACTATATTTATATCTCTATACTGGAAATTTTCCATTTTTACTCTATCTTTGCTTTTCCTAGTTTCTGTTGTTGGAAAAAAATTCCCTGCCTGCATTTTCATTTTGGCCAAAGTTAATGTTAATCTATACTATTAAAAGTTTTTCTCTTAAGATAAGACTGTCAGCACATAAGGCCATAGCAAAACAGAGAATTCACTGATTTTGAAGCCTTTGTTAATTTCTGACTGACAAGAGACGTAGTTTACTTATTTAGCTGCTAATATCTATTTAAATGAGCAGCCAGGGAAATGTCTGTCAGACTAAGGATATGCAAAGCCCAGGCCATTCTCTTTGAGTCTTTTAAACTATTTCAAAAGAGCAGAATATAGGTAGATTCCACATATGTGGATGGGAAGGAGAATACACTAAAAGAAACAGACGACTATTTCCCAAAACAGAATAAAAAATTAGATTTAAATAAACATACCCCATTAAAATTCATAAAACATTTCCTCATGAAATGTAATCTCTCTCAACTTACCTATTATATGAACGTCAGTTCTTATTATGCCACACTACATTGACTGTTGACTGTTGACATTCATATGAGCATATTTCCAAGTTTCTTATATGAAAAAGCAGATGGATTATAATCCTTTATTTTTGCAGTGATCTTTTTAAGATTGACGATTTTTTCTCAAAATAAAACCAAAGATTTTAAAGATTGAAAATGACATTAAAATTTATCTTCTCAAAGTAATGATGTTGAACTCTGTGTATCTTATTCCTGTTTATAGTGTAACTGTCAAGTGATCGTTGAACCATTGTTTAAATATTTCAAATTCCTGGGAACAAACCGCATCCCAGGTGTATCTTCTTTTTCTTTTCTTTTTTTCTTTATTTGACTTTAAGTCCTGGGGTGCACGTGCAGATCTTGCACGATTGTTTCATAGGTCTACACACGCCATGGTGGTTGGCTGCCTCCATCCCTCCATCACTTACATTAGGTATTTGTCCTAATGCTATTTTTTCTCAATCTCCCCATGCCCTGCTATCCCTCCCTTGCCCCCAGCCCTGAACAGACCTCAGTTTGTGATGTTCCCCTCTTGTGTCCTTGTGTTCTCATTGTTCAACATTCTCTTATGAGTGAAAACATGTGGTGTTTGGTTTTCTGTTCTTGTTTCAGTTTGCTGAGAATGATGGTTTCCAGCTTTATCCATGTCCCTGTAAAGGAAATGAACTCATCCTTTTTTATGGCTACATAGTATTCCCTGGTGTATATGTGCAACTTTTTCTTTATCCACTGTGTTATTGATGGGCATTTGGGTTGGTTGTAAGTCTTTGCTATTGTAAACAGTGCCACAATGATCATACATGTGCATGTGTCTTTATAATAGAAGAATTTATAATCCTTTGGGTATATACCCAGTAATGGGATTGCTGGGTCAAATGGTATTTCTATTTCTAGATCCTTGAGGAATCGCCACACTGTCTTCCACAATGATTGAAGTAATTTATATTCCCACCAACAGGGTAAAAGAATTCCTATTTCTCCACATCCTCTCCAGCATCTGTTGTCTCCTGATATTTTAATGATCACCATTCTAAATGGCATGAGATGGTATCTGAATGTGATTTTGATTTGCATTTTTCTAATGACCAGTGATGCTGAGCATTTTTTCTTAGGTTTCTTGGCCACCTGAATGTCATCTTTTGAAAAGTGTCTGTTCATAGCCTTCGCCTACTCTTTGATGGGGTTGCTTTTTCTCTCGTATATTTGTTTTGGTTCTTTATGGATTCTGATGATTAGTTTTTTGTGAGATGGGTAACTTGCAAAATGTTTTTTGCATTTTGTTGGGTTCTGGTTCACTCTAATGATTGTTTCTTTTGCTGTGCAGAAGCTCTTAGGTTTAATTAGATCTATTTTGTCTATTTTGCCTTTTGTTTCCAGTGCTTTTGGTGTTTGAGTCATAAAGTCATTGCCTATGCCTATGTCCTGCATGGTATTTCCTAGGTTTTCTTCATGGGTTTTTATGGTATTAGGTCTTACGTTTAAATCTTTCATTTATCTGGACTTAATTTTTGTCTAAAGTGTAAGGAAGGAGTCCAGTTTCAGCTTTCTGCACATGGCTAGCCAGTTTCCCCAACATCATTTATTAAACAGTGAATCCTTTCCCCATTGCTTGTTTTTGTCAGGTTTGTCAAAGATCAGATGGTTGTAGATGTGTGACATTACTCCTGAGGCCTCTGTTCGGTTCTGTTGGTCTATATCTCTGTTTTGGTACCAGTACCATGCTGTTTGATTATTGTAGCCCTGTAGTATAGTTTGAAGTCAGGTGGTGTGATGCCTCCAGCTTTGTTCTTTTTTCTTAGGATTGTCATGGCTATACATGCTCTTTTCTGGTTCCATATGAAGTTCAAGTTGTTTTTTTCCAGTTCTGTGAACATTGCTCAAGGAGATTAAAGAAGACCTAAGTAAGTGGAAAGATATCTTGTGTCCATGGGTTAAAAGATGTAACATGGTTAAGAAAAATACAACTCAAAGCAATCCACAGATTCAATACAACTTTCTCAAAATGGTCCTTTTTATAGGAATGGTTTGGAAGAACTTCATATTCCTAAGAAATAGCAAGGGTGACCCCAGAACAATAGCTATCTTGAAATGCAAGAAGGAACATCCTTTATTCCAAAGATCTTTAAATGCTCTCAGCAATACCTGCTAGTCTTCCATATACAGGCTTTCACTTTTTTTTTTTTTTCCATTCGTTTTTAGACAGAATCTCACTCTTTCTCTCAGGCTGGAGTACAGGGGCACAGTCACAGCTCACTGCAGCAGGGAATTCTCAGGCCCATGAGATCCTAGGGCCTCATCCACTGAGCACCTGGGGCTGCAGGCCCACCCTGCCACACCTGGATAATGTTTATAGCAAGTGTCCCCAAACCACGGCCGGCAGGCCACATGCAGCCCCCTAGGCCATTTATCTGGTCCCCCGCTGCACTTCAGGAAGGGACACCTCTTTCATTGGTGGTCAGTGAGAGGAGCACAGTATGTGGTGGCCCTCCAACGGTCTGAGGGACAGTGAACTGGCCCCCTGTGTAAAAAGTTTGGGGACGCCTGGTTTATAGTTTTCAGTAGAGATGAAGTCTCACTATGTTGCCCAGGCTAGTTTTAAATTTCTGAGCTCAAGTGACCCTCCTGCTACAGCCTTCCAAGTTGCTGGGATTTGAAGCTGAGCCTGGCTGGCTTTCACATCTTTGCTATATAGTTTATATTTTCTAATGCTATGGTAAAGTACTGTTTTATCTAATTTTTATTAAAATATATTTAAGGAATTCTATGTATTTATATATATTTAAGGAATACAACCTGAGGATCATATACATACACATATACATATACATGTACATATACATATACGTAATGAACCAGTGTCTACTAGGTGAGGGGCTGCCTTGTGAGCAAACCCAAGAGCCCTGGCTCATGAAGCCCTTGGCTAGAAAGGGGGAGGGATCAGCCAGATGGGCACAGAGCAGGTTTCTTGTTGGTTTTTGGCAAACACACACAAATATCAGCAACCTCCTCGCTGGAGTCTCTGGCAACCCTGACCAGGCTTCATGGTGGGTGAGGTGGGCTAGGAATGGGAAAGCGGATGACCCCAGACCTAGAGACGGCCACCGTCACCTGGGCACCTGGAATGTGCGTGGAGGAGTCTCCCACAGATGAGGCCTGGATCAATGTCCAAACATGCACAAGGACAGGACTCTTGGCCTGGATGTTGGCAGAGCGCCCAGTCTTCTGACGAGGCTGGTGGTGGGGAGGAAGTTTCAACAAGACAGAAGAGTTCCAGGTACTCCAGCCTGGCAACAGAATACTTCCCTGTGCTACTAAATGACAACATCTGACATGATGAGTGATACCCTTGAGAAGCAGCTTTCATTGTTTCACAAGCAGTGTCTCTGGACCACTAGGGTAGTGCTGTCCGATGTTGACTGAAACGTCGGTGGTTCAAGCCCATCAGTCACATGAATGTTTCTAGCTGACAGGACCTTCCATCTGAAGAGTCTCTTCCTTGGACCAAATATATCGTAAAACTTCTCTTCAGGCCAGGCGCGGTGGCTCACGCCTGTAATCCTAGCACTTTGGGAAGCTGAGGTGGGTGGATCACCTGAGGTCAGGAGTTCAAGACCAGCCTGGCCATTATGGTGAAACTCCATCTTATATGAACAAACAAACAAACAAAAACTTCTTGTCTCTTGTCTATTTTCCAATGTGCCTCTTTGTTGCTTGGGGCAAAAAAAGTCCATTTTTAATCTCCCCACAACAAACATCTTCCCTTACTTATCCTGGTGTTTAGGGTTTTCAGTTTGTTTTCTCAGCTGCTCATATTTGGAACACTGGAAATTCCTAAAATGGAGAATGACGGAACCCGAGTCACACCTCTGGTGAAGCCACAGACTCTGGGGGAGAAACCTAATCTGCCAGGGTTTGAAGTGAAACACATTAATTTTCTGTGCCTCCATTTCTATATGTCAAATGCACTAAACCAGAACACTCAGGTTGCCCAGTGTTTAAATGAGCTGTGCAGGAAAAGCGCGAGCCCAATGCCTGTCACATAGTCATTGTTCAATACACACGAGCCCCTGTCAGCGCCGTTGCCTCCAGCATTTCCATCAGGCTTTGATCTTTTAAACATCCTTCTTGATGCAAGTGGATCATTCTTCAAACCTTCTCTACCTGATGGCCATGGAAGTGCTCCAGTGTGTATTATTACAGACACAGCGGCAGGGATCAGACCGACACATAGATCTGTCGTGCGTCCCCGTCTACTTCTCCGCAGACACCTGGAAATGGAATTGCCAGATCAAGGTATTTGTACATTTCTGATTTTGCTAATTTCTGCCCAAATGACTGTGGAAAGACGATAGAACAAGTCATTTTTAACATTTAGTCAGAAGTCTTTTTCTCCATCTTCCGGCCCAAACTCGGTAGTACTTGCCCACCAGTTCCTCTGAACTTCCTTTGGCCAACATTTCTGGAGTCATACAGTGGGGACACGTTTTATGCGTGACATCCGACTCAAATCCTTAAATGAAAAGAGGGATTAACATGACTGTACACAAATTTATATTCAAAATACAATGAAAGGAAATACACATGTGTATGTAAATATATACACAAAAATATATGGCAAAAAATTTTTTTATTTAGGATACTTCATCAAAGTTATGTATACTTCAAAATTTGTTTAGTAAAACAGCAGTCTCCATGCGTGCTCCCAGAGTTTCATCGTATATAAGGAATTATTTAGCGCCTTATCTCTAAGTAGCTATTATTCCTCTTTGCTTTCTGAGTTTAGGCCCCATCTCTCCTTCACATACTTGCTCGTCGCCACCACCCCCAAGTAATGTAGTCAATTACTACATTATTATAACTTGTACATTTTATTCAGAGTTCAGTCACATTGGATATACAGAGCAGGAATGAAGGACCAGTATCTTCCGGGACTCTCTCTCAAGTGGATGAGCTTCAGAGGTGTCTGTAGTCAGCCACCCTGCCTGTCTTCTCCTATTCCAGGTAAGTACTGGATATGACAGCCCAGCTCAGGTCAGACACTCCGTGAGCAGGGGAGGGCGGGTCGTCTTCATGGGCAGTACCGGAAAGACACTGTCCAAAGAGGGAGAGGCAGTTATGAAAAAGAAAGGTCAGTCTGGGGCGTGGGCAGGCAAACCGAGGATGTGACGAAAACAGTGTCTGCCCTGTGAGGGGAACATGCAGCAGAGGATGGGCTCAGCGTGGGAGGAAAAGAGTTTCTGGAAATATGGGCCACGGATATTCCTATGTGAGCTGGAGCCACATGAGACTGTTGGGGACTCACAGGGGCAGGGAGCTTAGGAGAATCTGTACTGCCCAACCTGGGAGACAGGGAAGGGGACTGTCCTGGTCACCAGACAGAGATAGGGTCTGGGCCAGGCAGTTCTGATGGGAAAGAAAGAACAGGACATCTTCTCCTTAAGGTAAGGTCCTGAGTTCAGGTCTCGGTAGGGAGGGAGGCTGCCTTGGGCATTGGCAGCTGCACATGGTTGGCCAGATGAGGACACTGACATCTATGCGCTGTCACCTTGTGCTTCTAGTAAAAGAATCGCTGCACTGAAGGGTCCTTAGGAGTAGGAGGTGGAGGACCCGACTTGGGGCTGTGGCTCCAAGAGGACTGTCTGCTTGCTGTGCAGAAGCCTGCTGCATAACCTCCCTGGTTCTCTTGCTCAGTCTCTTGGCCAGATCCCCAGAGTCCCTGCCCTGTGTGCCCTGGAAGGGCACTGGCAGATGAGCCAAGGCATCTCCAGCCGGGACTCATCCCTGGACATTTTTGTGGCTTTGGGCACCCTGGCCTTCTCCAGGCCTCGTCTTGCAAACTGTCCTGCAGGGGGAGTCGGGGAAGGAGGCTACTTGTCACTAAACTCTGAGGGGTTCCACAGGGGCCTGACTTGGGTCCTAGTCACTTGCAAACCTATGCATCCCCATCCCATCCCCCAAATGATGAAAAGAAACGTTGCCATGACTCATGCCAGACAAATGGCGTGGGGCCTTTCATAGAGCCAAGTTCTCAGGCCGTCAATAAGGGATGGAAACCACCTGCAGGAAGGTGCCACGGTGGGAAGCTGGGTGGCAGGAAGCGGTCACCATTGCAGGAACATGGTTAGGTTACTCCTTGCACGTACCTAGTTGCTGGCATTCTAATGACAGAACCGTGAACAAAAGCATCAAAAATGTGGCAAGACCTATGCCAAACTTATCAAATAAGACAATTAACTTTTCTCTCCATCATTGAACAAAATGATAAATGCAAAGAACCGTTTTGGAAATTTAGTATGAGGATAATTTTCTTTTCTTTAAACAGCATCCAATAAAATAAGGAAAGGTGAGAATAAACACACAGTAGTTTTTTTCAGCTATGTTATTTATTTCTTCATTTTGACACAACGTCTCCCTCTGTTGCCCAGGTTGGAGTGCAGTGGCAGAATCTCAGCTCACTGCAACCTCTACCCCCACCTCCCAGGTTCAAGTGATTCTCCTGCCTCAGCCTCCTGAGTAGCTGGGATTACAGGCATGCTAATACGTCCAGCTAATGTTTGTATTTTTAGTAGAGACAGGGTTTGGCCGTGTTGGCCAGGCTGGTATCAAACTCCTGGCCTCAGGTGATCTGCCCGCCGTAGCCTCACAAAATACTGGGATTACAGGCATTGGCCACCACATGGGGCCTTCTTTTAAGCTATTTGAAAAGAGCATAATTTCCTATTTCCAAGATTGGTTTCTGGATACAGTACTAATAACTGATTTGGTCACTGTCACCACTAAAATCTTCAAACCAGTGTGATCTTTGTACATGTTTTGTTTTCAAGTACAGACATGAAGGTCCAGCAGTGATACAGGCTAGGGATAAAAAACCAATAGAAATTCACACCCCTTTTTTTAATATTATTATTATTACCACTTAATCCAGTTCAAAAATTTAATCCAAGGGAACGTCTCTCAATTTTTTTATTTGATTTTAATCGGGATTCATTAACTTTAGGTAACAATAACTTAAAAGCCACGAAAAGGTATACAGAGATTTAAAAATTGACTATACAATAAATGATGAAAACTAACAACAGAACACAACAATGTTCAAATAGTGAATACGATTAACAAATGGGGCCAAAAGGTCAACATTGAACTGGCATCATCTTTCAAGCAATATCTCAGCTTTTTTCTCCCAAACCTAAAGGCAGATTAATTCAAAGTAGCCCTATTAAGAATATTTGTTTGTTTCCTTTTGAAATTAATATTTGAATGGAAACTGTATTAATAACTCATGGCTTCTCCTAAACATAAAGACAGATTTTCTTTTCTCTCAAACATAAAGGCAGATTAATTCAAAGTAGCCCTATTTAAGAATATTTGTTTCCTTCTGAAATGAATATTTGAATGGAAACCGTATTTATAACTCATGGTTTCCTACTGAAATTTAAGATTCCCCTAGATGATGGTCAGATTTACACAATGCTAGAATAAGACACTGGCAATTATTTCAAAGTATGAACTACAGGCAAAATCTAAAAGACATACATAATTTAAAAATTTCTAATTTAAAAAAATATGTAAATATAAATGAATTAACTCACACAACCTACTTACATACAAACAAAACTAGAATAAACAACTATTTTGCCGCTTAACAGGAGCCAGGTCTGAGGTGGGTCATTTGTTTAAGGATGACTTGAAATTTTACAATACTACCTTAGCTCCCACATATGAAAACTCTTTAAGAATCTTATCAACTAGAAGTTGGGGAAAATACAGCAAGAAATAAAATGAAACGGCTTCTCACCCATATGAAGGCCCAGATCATGCCTAAATTTCTAGGGATTTAACTTAAAAAGCTCCTTGCCCTGAGAGATTTTTTGATCCCACAGCACTCTCAGATGGGGCAGAGAATCCCAGAACACTATCCAAGCCACAGGAGAAACACACAACCCATCTTGTATCTGGCACCAACAGACTAATATCTAGCTATATACAGTATTGACTTTAAAGTTGGTTAATGAGTATTTTAATTCATTAAAATAAAAGGTAGAAGTTACATGCTGAGTCTATACAAGTTGAACTGACTTTAGCCCCTTGGTGAATTGTGAATTGGCTCCTGTTAGTGGTCAGGAGAATGCTTTGTATTTGGTGTAGAAACCAAATCAATCAAGCTATTATAATCTTTGGAGTACAAACAACGTTTGTGAAGTGCCGGTTTTCTATTTAAGTAAACATTAAAATCTGCATTGAAGCAGTGAGGCTGCATCTTTCAACTGGCATTGCTGGTTAAATGAAATGTTTAATCCTGCTGTGTCAAGCTGACTAGAAGGTCACCCCTCATTTTAAAGCCAAGAAGACTGCCACTGTCACTGCTATGGTAAATCACAGCGAGCCAGCCTGCTAGCAAAAGGTGATAGCACCAGCATTATAAATGCACAGGACTGGTTGTGAGGTAGCTACAGTTTCAAAGATGCTGTTAATGAGTGTTATGGACAATGCACGGTGTAGCTAGTTGATAACACTTTAGCTGACATTTTCATGAGATGGACAAAAAAATCAGCAAAATAAAGGCACATCTTCAGTTCATTTAGAAGTCAGCATCCAAGGTAAAAGAATTATCTGTTGGACTGGACATCACTTCTGTCGTCTGCTACTCGCCTACTCTCTTCTCAAAGAAGTTAGTCTTTCCTTCCAGTGAAATATTCTCCTTAAAGTCAAATGGATTCTCTACTCTGAAAACCTTGCTAAAACCCAGTGCCAGCATAAGTCTGTCTGCCACAAACTCAATGTATTGCTTCATTAGAGTGCAATTCATCCCAATGAGCTTCCCAGGCAAGGCCTCAGTGAGGAACTCTTGTTCCATCCGAACAGCATTGATAATTATTTCTCTTACTCTCTCCTCTGATGGTTTGTGTACTAGGTGTTTGAACATCAGACAAGCAAAATCGCAGTGTAAACCCTCATCTCTGCTAATAAGTTCATTAGAAAACGTGAGGCCAGGCATCAGTCCGCGTTTCTTGAGCCAGAATATGGATGCAAAAGAATCAGAAAAGAAGATGCCTTCCACCGCAGCAAAGGCTACATGCGTTCACCATAGGTAGCCTCTTTGTCCCCAATGCAGCGCAAGGCCCAATCTGCCTTCTTCTTGACGCAAGCATCGTTTCAATGGCATTGAAGAGAAATTCCTTTGGGATCTTTTATGTAAGTGTCAATAAGGAGACTATACATTTCAGAATGTATGTTTTCCACGGCAATTTGGAAGCCATAGAAACAGCCGGCTTCTGTCATCCGACCTTCTTGGCTAAATCGCTCCACCGGGTTTTCATTTACTATGCCATCACTTGCTGCAAAGAAAGCCAGAACGTGGGACATAAAGTCTCTCTCCTCGGGCTTCAGGGATTCCCAGTGCCGAGTGTCCTGGGACGGGTCCACCCCCTCGGCGGTCCGGGAGGCCTCCGCCTTCTCATCCATCTGCCAGGTATCCTGGTATCGACGGGACAGGACAGGGCGGCGCGGGTTCTCGCGCAGCAGCGGCTCCTCCTCCACGCCGCGGGCGGCTGCTCTGGTTTCCGCCCCGCGGGCTCCTGGAAGCCCCTCCTCGCGGTCCTGCGGGCCAGGTCGCGGGGCCCGTGCGGGGCCGGGGGCGTGTTCTCCGCGCCGACCAGGCTGAGCCCCTTCAGCGGCGAGAGCTGCAGCTGCCGCGGGTCCGGGATGGGCGCGCGCGGGACTCGGACGGAAGCACGTGGCGGCGGAGGAAGGAGAAGAGCCGGCAGTCGGGCGGGCGGCGGGGAAGGGGTGCCGCTCTCGATTTTAATCATGGTGAACACAACTGAAGGAGGTTAAGAGAAATCCCAATCAACACGATTTCCTTAAGACGAGGCCAATCTCTTCTGAACATGAGAACTTTGTCCCCACATCATGGGTTTTCCTCATTAGAGGAAAGGATCCACAACCCACTCACGTGATTGATTGAAACCGCCTCAAGTTTGTGAGGATTAGAGCTTTTAAGAAACTTTTCTTTTACCTGTGGGGTGGGGGGGGGGGGTGGAACGAAACCATCTCAAGCTACTGATTGCATTGAATGAGTACCAAACCCCAGGCCATGGGTGCCTGAGTCCTGGTGTTCCTGTGACATCCCCTTGGGGAGGTGGAACTCTACCTTTCAGTGACGGGAAGTCTTGGGCGAGAGCAAGTCTCTTCCCCTTGTCCGGTATAGACGGCGTGTGTGTCTAACCCCACCTCAGCAGCTGGCCTATAGCTGGGACCAAGGGTAGGAAGGGTTCCTTCCTCCAACGTCAGTGGCAGGTGCCTTCTGTTTCATGTGAGAGAAGCCACCAGGTTTCGTGCCTGTACTCTGGTGGTTGCCAATCGTGACCTGAAAGCCTACACCACTGAGGCAAGCTCAGGACATCCTCCTTCCCTGCCACACGTTTCTTGTCAGAACTCAGGGAATGTGGGAGGAAAAGGCCTGGCAAATGGGCAAAAACGTGCTACGTATCTGGGACTCGCAGAGTTTCTAAGCTGTCACAATAGTTGACACTTGGTCTGTAAGAAGTGATGAAAACCTCAGTGATTTTCTTCAAGCAACATTTATGGCTGCCATATTTTCCTTCCATTACCTGCCAAACACAAATTGGTTTATGTGTCTGGCCTTCTTTAGGGGGTTTTCTCATACTTCGGACTTCAGTTGATCCAGTGGCCTTGCAACTTCAGCTCTCTGGTGGGATCAAACATACGATTTTGCAGACCATACAGCTTTCTCTTGTCAGTAGAGGGGGAACAACTGTCTCTTGCAGCTTTCTACATCTTAAGCAGCTGTAGAATCTAGTTTATAAATACCTTATCTTCTCCTCTATTTCTGGACTAATTTCCCTTCAGAATGATACAAAATTTTCTTTAGCTGATTATTTCTTTTTGAAGCTATGAGGTAAAGCTAATGAACACCTTGAAGATCCTTGCAAAGCAGCCATTTCATTTGGTGCTCAAGGGAAACCTGGGCCCAGACCAGTACTGAAACTCACAGCTATCCCCCACAGCTCTTGCTGAATTTTTGTAATGCAACACTTTCTTCTCAATCGGCATACTAGACTGAGAACAAGTGTGAGATAGGGACTATCTTAAAATAGACTTCCCAAGAGGCTAAGATTTGCAGGGACTCCAGTTCACGGTCAAGTGTGAATCAGCAGAGTAACCATGGCGTTGTTAGCCCAGGAGAAGGCAACAATACATGGATATACCACATTTAAAAAAATCAAACTCAGGAAAGTGATCTCAAAGAATATTTGAATTGGTGACTGAAGGACTTGTTTCTCTAAGCAGGTAATGGAGAAAATTGGAAATGGTGCCTTGGTTGTCTAAATAATTGTGTGCTCAGATTGAATCTGAGGGTACACAGGTGCAGCCTACAGTGGGAAAGATTCTATGAACTGGATGTGGGTAGAGGATGCCTTTATGGACTTTGATATCATCGCACTTTTTCTTCTCATTTTGAGTGGTCTTGTAATTCTATTCCCATATATTAATGTACCTACAACTAAGAGAGGCAGTCTGAGTGCAAAAGATGCAATATCTCTACAATTTAATTAAATGGTACCTGCTCCGGCCGGGCGCGGTGGCTCAAGCCTGTAATCCCAGCACTTTGGGAGGCCGAGGCGGGTGGATCACGAGGTCGAGAGATCGAGACCATCCGGGTCAACATGGTGAAACCCCGTCTCTACTAAAAATACAAAAAATTAGCTGGGCATGGTGGCGCGTGCCTGTAATCCCAGCTACTCAGGAGGCTGAGGCAGGAGAATTGCCTGAACCCAGGAGGCGGAGGTTGCAGTGAGCCGAGATCGCGCCATTGCACTCCAGCCTGGGTAACAAGAGCGAAACTCCGTCTCAAAAACAAAAACAAAAACAAAAACAAAACAAAAAACCAACAAAAAAACCACAAATGGTACCTGCTCCTAATGGTACTTAAACTTCACATCACGTAGCCCAATTAGAAGAATGCTGTCCACCTGCCAAGGGTATTGGTCAGCTCAGGCTGCCATAGAAACATACCAAAGGTAGCGTTGCTTAACAATAGACATTTTCTCAAGGTTCTGGAGGCCAGAAGTTCTCCTTGAGTCTTTCGTGAGTTTGGACGTGCTGTCAGGGCTGGTTTCAGGGGAGGCCTCTGTTCCTGGCTTGCAGAAGACTCCTTTCTTGCTGTGTCCTCCCATCACATTTCCTCTGTGCCGGCATGGAGAAAGAGACAGATTCTTTGATGCCCTTCCTCTCCTTATATTGACACCATTCCAACAAGGTCAGGGCCCCACTGGTATCACCTGATTAACCGTAATTACCTCCTTAAAGAGCCTATCTACAAATAGTCAAGTTGGGGGTTAAGATTTCAACATATGAACTCTCAGGGAAAGAGTTTAGTCTATGACACCAAGCAATAGGGATGATTCTATTGGTAAGATTCTCTACCGATTAGATCCTGTGATATTTGCCTGGTGGTGGGACGAGAAATAACTTGTTAGCAAGGCTGCTGTTACTGCTATTTCTATGATTAGAAAAGCACAGCTGAGCTGGATTGCATGCCAGGGAGGAAAGAGTGCAGGTGAAACAGGCATGAAATAAAGATGGGGGAAGTGCTAGCAAACAAAGCAGTGCTCTTACGTGAGCCATGAATCTAGTGAGGATTGAAATTGTGCCATTTCAAGGAAATGCCATTTCTTTTAAATTTTTTTTTAAAATTGCATTTTAGGTTTTGAGGTACATGTGAAGAACATGCAAGATTGTTGCATAGGTGCACACGTGGCAGCGTGATGTGCTTCCTCCCCTTCACCTGTATCTGGCATTTCTCCCCATGCTCTCTCTCCCCAACTCCCCACCCCCCGCTGTCCCTCCCTTATTTCCCCCTAACAGACTCCAGTGTGTGATGCTCCCCTCCTTGTGTCCATGTGTTCTCATTGTTCAACACCCGCCTATGGCTGATTTTCTGTTCTTGTGTCAGTTTGCTGAGAATGATGGTTTCCAGGTTCATCCATGTCCCTACAAAGGACATGAATTCATCGTTTTTGATGGTGGCATAATATTCCATGGTGTATATGTACCATATTTTCCCTGTCCAGTCTATCATCAATGGGCATTTGGGTTGGTTTCAGGTCTTTGCTATTGTAAGCAGTGCTGCAATGAACATTCGTGTGCATGTGTCCTTATAGTAGAATGATTTATAATCCTTTGGCTATATACCCAGTAATGGGATTGCTGGGTCAAATGGAATTTCTATTTCTAGTTCCTTGAGGAATCGCCATACTGTCTTTCACAATGGTTGAACTAATTTACACTCCCTCCAACAGTGTAAAAGTGTTCCTATTTCTCCACATCCCCTCCAGCATCTGTTGTCTCTAGATTTTTTAATGATCGCCATTCTAACTGGCGTGAGATGGTATCTCAATGTGGTTTTGATTTGCATTTCTCTAATGACCAGTGATGATGAGCATTTTTTCATATGTTTGTTGGCCTCATGTACGTCTTCTTTAGTCAAGTATCTGTTCATATCCTTTGCACACTTATAAATGCATTTGGTTGGTTTTTTCTTGTAAATCTGAAACATGTTTTTTCTAAAGGCAATAGCTGCTGTGGAGCTGTAGAAGGAATATTCTTATACATTGTTGGGTGGAACTTAATCAGTGTATGCAGTATTAAAAATATTTGGTGGTTCCTCCAAAAATTAGAAATTTATCTATCATGTGTTATAGTAATCTTACCACTCAGCATACATTTAAAGCAAGTGAACTTAGTATACTTGTGTGGTATCTGCTTTAACATGTTTGCTAATATACTTCTCACAGTAGCAGACATATAGCATCAACCAACCTGTTCATCAATGCATAAAAGGAAGAGACTCTTGTGTGTGTGTGTGTGTGTGTGTGTGTGTGTATACAACTACTCTACCATATATATACCCATAAAAATTCATCCATAAATAATTCATCCATAAAAAGTCTTCATAAAAATTCATGACATCATGTCATTTGCAGCAACGTGGATGTATATATATATATACTACTCTACCATATAGTGTGTATATATATATATAAATAAATTCATGACATCATGTCATTTGCAGCAACGTGGGTGAACCTGGAGGACACGGTGGCAAGAACGAAAAAAAAAAAAAAAAAAAAAAAAGCCAGACAGAGAAAGGCAAACACGGCATGATCTCACTCATGTGCAATCTAAAGAAGTTGATCTTAAAGAAGTAGAAAGGAAAATACTGGTTATCACAGGCTTTGAGAAGGTGTCAGGATGGGAATAATGGTTACAGAAAAGGGTTAAACTTAAATAGGAGAAATAAACCCTAGGGTTGTATTGCATAGCTGGGTGACTGGTTAACAATTTTTCAATCCAAAAAAGCTAGAACGGAGGATTTTCCATGCTTGCACCATAGAGAAATAATACCTGTATGATGGAGATGCTAAGTAGCCAAATTTGGCCATTTACACACACACGCACACGCACAGACACATGCACACATGCACACGCACACACACACACACACACACACACACACACAGAGTAGTTTTCCTCACAAAGATCTCTCCTTTGCACTTTCCCAGCAACACCCACCTCCCACACTTCCAAATCTCTTCATAAACCCTAGTACTAACTTGGTCTCCACTTCTGTAATTCCGTTATTTCAAGAATGTTCTGTGGATGGAATCGTATAGTATGTGACCTCTGGAGACTTGCTTTTTCCACTGATCATAGGTTTCTAGATGTTCATCCAGGTGGCTGGTTGCATCATAGTTCTTTTATTATTATTATTATTATTATTATTATTATTACTGAGTAGGAGTCCAAGTATGTAAGCTTTTGAGTCTGAGGTCCTTAGTTCAGTATAACCACTCTGCAATTCATCCAAGTTGTTCTATTTCATCGATTGACTGAAACAAAGTCCTACTCTGTCCCTCAGGCAGTGATGTGATCTCAGCTCACTGCAGCCTCTGCCTTCTAGATTCCAACTGTTCTCCTGCTTCAGCTTCTCTAGTAGCTGAGATTACAGGCCTACACCACCATGTCCAGCTAAGTTTTTTGGTAGTTTTTACTAGAGAAAGGGATTCACCATGTCGGCCAGGCTGGTCGCAAACTCCTAGCCTCAAGTGATCCACCCACCTCAGCCTCCCAAAATGCTGGCATTACAGGCATGAGCCACCACACCTGGCCTAAGCTGCTTTATTTATCAACAGTGTCTTCCCACTTATTGCTGAGTAGGAATCTATTTAAGAATGCATCATGCTTTGTTTAGCCATTCACCAGTCGTGTGACAAGTGGGCTGTTTCCACTTCTAGGCAATTGTGAATAAAGCAGGTTTAAATATTTGCATACAAATTTTTGTATGAACATCATTTTATTCCACTTGGATAAATATTAATACCTAGGAGTAGTATTTGTTTGATCTGCATAAGCATATGTTTATAAGAAACTGCCAACTGGTTTTCCAAAGTAAACGTTTTTACATTCCCACAGGCAGTATCTAGGATATTTCTATCACCCCAAAAGGAAACCCAAACCATCACCTTCTATTTCCTCATCTCCCTGTTCCTGGCAATCCTGGCCATCAGTTTTCTGTCTCCATGGATTTGCTTATATCTGAACATTTCTAGTAAGTGAACTATGGTTTTAGTATCGGTAATGATGGTATCATTCGAGGTAGGTAGTGTTCTTTTCTATTTTGGGGGGAGAGTTCATGAGCTCTAGCAGTTTCCAGCTTTCAAATAATTTCAAATAACTTGTTCATTTCATTGAAGTGTTGAAAACTTTTAACATAGAGTTTTTTTCTAGTATTCCCTATTAACATCTGAATAATTGCAATGATGATCAGAGGTTTCCTATTTTTTAAAACCTTTTTAAAAACCAGCTTTTGGTTTAATTTGTTTTCCCCATTGTCTTTTCTGTTTTCAATTTAATTAATTTCTGCTCTTTATGATTTGCTTTCTTTGGGTTTGATTATTTTTCTGATGTCCTAAAGGTAGAAGCTTATATCATTGACTTGAATGAAAAAGAAAATGCAAAGTATCAAAATTTTCAGGGCACAGCTAAAGCATAATTACAGGGACATTTCTAGACTAAATAGAAATCCAGAAATGAATAGGAAAAGAAAAAAAAGATCTTAAATAAATTTTGTTTTAAAATACAAATATGTATGCCCTTTAGAGGCCTGAAAGAAAATATACAAAAGGATTATTAATGTTTATCCCTCCATAATAGACTTAAAATATTTTTTTCATATATATATATATACATATAATTGCATTTTAGGTTCTGGGGTACATGTGCAGAACATGCAGGATTGCTGCATAGGTACATACGTGGCAGTGTGGTTTGCTGCCTCCATCCCCATCACCTATATCTGGCATTTCTCCCCATGTTATCCCTCCCCAACTCCCTACCCGCCACTGTCCCTCCCACAGTCCCCCCACCACAGACTTCAGTGTGTGATGCTCCTCTCCCTGGGTCCATGTGTTTTCATTGTTCAACACCCACCTAAGAGTGAGAACATGTGGTATTTGATTTTCTGTTTTTGGTCAGTTTGCTGAGGATGATGGTTTCCATATTCATCCATGTCCCTACAAAGGACATGAACTCATGACATTTTTTATGGCTGCATAGTATTCCATGGTGTATATGTGCCACATTTTCTTTTTTGTATGATTTTTGAATTTCCCATTATTTCCATAAGACACTGCATTTCTTTTTTGTCTTTAAATATGATTTATAATTACAATACAAATATACTCAATGAAAAATTAAAACATAGACGTTTATAGACTTCAATAATAAAGCCTTCTTTCCACTGTCCCATACCAGATTTAAGTACTGTTGACAGGTGCATGTTTCCTACTAGAGTATTTCTAATATGTATACTCCATTTCTTTTCCTAAAAGATACATATTTTTAAAATTTTTCTAAACTATTTAAATTCTTCCATATTACATATTGATATGTAGTTTTTATTTTAAATTTAATATACCAGTGACATTTTTTATGTCAGTGTATGAATGCCAACCTCATGCCTTGTATGGCTGTGTAATATAGCATGATATAAATATATCACAAATTTTGCTATTGTACTATTTAGAGACATTTAGGGTTTTTGTCTAATTTTTGAAATTATAATTAATACTGCACTGAATATTCCTTTTTTTTTTTTTTTGAGACGGAGTTTCACTCTTGTTACCCAGGCTGGAGTGCAATGGCACGATCTCGGCTCACCACAACCTCTGCCTCCTGGGTTCAAGCAATTCTCCTGCCTCAGTCTCCCAAGTAGCTTGGACTACAGGCATGTGCCACCATGCCCAGCTAATTTTTTGTATTTTTAGTAGAGACGGGGTTTCACTATGTTGACCAGGATGGTCTCGATTTCTTGACCTCGTGATCCACCCGCCTCGGCCTCCCAAAGTGCTGGGATTACAGGCGTGAGCCACTGTGCCTGGCCCTGAATATTCTTGAACTTGACCTTCAGACACTAATGGAAGGATTTCTTCAGGGTTAATTCCTAAAATGGAATTGCTGGAACAATGGGCACAGGTTACCATCACATAGATGATCAAAATGCTGTTATCTAGAAAAAGAAGAGTTTTTATATTATACTCTTTATGAACCTTATAGAACTATTCTGGGTCAGGTACAGCGGCTCACACTTGCAATCCCAGCACTTTGAGTGGCGAAAGGGAAAGGATCATTTGAGCACAGGAGTTCAAGACTAGCCTGGGCAACATTGCAACACCCCAACACTACAAGAAAAATTTAAAAATGTAGCCCAGTATGGCGGCATGTGCCCACAGTCCCGGCTACTTGGGAGACTGAGGTGGGAGGATTGACTGAACCCAGGCGGTCAAGGCTGCAGTGAGCTGGGATTGCACCGGTGCCTTCCAGTCTAGGCAACAGAACAAGACCCGGTCTCTTCAAAACATTTAAAACTGAGAAATATTATGGATAAAATGAAGTAATAATGTCTGGGATTTCTTCTGAAATAATCCAAAGGGGATAATGTCATGGTGATGGGTAGATATAAAACAAGATTAGGCATATATTGCAAAACTGAAGCTGATTTGTGCATGTTGCATGTGTGTTTCTTTATTAGTAAATCTGAGATTTGTTTTTTACATTTATATTGACTGTATTCCTTCTGCGGACTGTCTATTCCTGTATTTGGCCTGCGTTTCTAATGGGTTGTTTGTCTTTTTTTTCTTTTTTAAAAAATTATTTTCGATATTATGTTTCACTCTGTCGCCCAGACTGGAATCAAACTCCAGGCTAAAGCAATCCTGTCCTCTCGGCCTCCAAAGTAGCTGAGACTACAGCTACAAGTCCATGACAGGCTAATGCTTATTTTTACTTTTTTAGAGACGGGATCTCACTCTGCGGTCCAGGCTGGTCTTGAACTCCCAGCCTCCAGTGATCCTCCCACCTTGGCCTTCAAATGTTCTGGGATTACATGAGCAAGCCACAACATCTCGTACCATTCACTTTAATAATAATTTTGATATGCTTAGTTTTATTCTTATCTTAATGCATTGCCTAGAACTTCCAGAATAATACTAATTATAAAAATTCAAAGAATGCCGGCCTGGTTTTCAGACTGTAATGAGAATGCATGTAATGTTTCACTATAAAGACTGATTATTCCTGTAGAGATCTGGTAAATATCACCTATCATGTAAATAATTATTCTATTCAGAGCTTATTAAGAGTCATTTTATTATTTGCTTTTGAGAAAGATTTGGTATAACTTTTGGTGTTTTGTTTTTATTTGTTTATTTATTCTTGGAGAGGCAGGGTCTCACTGTGTTGCCAAGGCTGGCCTTGAAATCCTGGGTTCAAGTGATCCTCCTTTCTTATCCTCCCAAGTAACCAAACTATAGGCATGTGCCACCATGCCTAGCCTGTATTACTTTCTAATATGTCTTAATAGGTTGCAATTGTTAATCAAAAATTAATTTCAAAAGTCTTCTACAACATGAATTTTCTATGTGAAATAAGCCAGATACAAAAAGAAAAACAAAGACATGTCCTATGATTCCACTTATGTGAAGTACCACGGACAAAAATTACGGTAAAAATTCCCAGGCAGAGGGGAGAGAGAACAGGGAGCTTTTCCTCAATGGGTCTAGAGTTTCTGTTTGGAAAGCTGAAAAATCTCTGGAGATGAATGGTGGTCGATGGTTGGAAAACAATGTGAATGTACTTAGTAGCACTGTAGCATACACTTAAAAATGTTTAAAGTGGCAAGCTTTATGTTAGTTATGTATATTTCACCAAAATAAACGTAATGTAATGGGGCTTTACACGGCAGGGGAGGGACAGAGAAATAAATACTACACTTTTAAATGTACTTACATAGTACTTAACTTTTATACATTATATTCTTATAATTCTAAAAGAATAAAAGTTTTTTGAAAGTAAACAAAAAACCTTATATTTGCATCACCAGCCAACCACTGTTTCTTGGAGCACTTCTAAGGTAGAAATGCTGTGGCCAGCCTCTGGCAGAGACATTTGCACCCAGGAAGCCCCAACTCAATGCCATATCCTTGTACCAAGGAGAATTTAAGAATAAAATTGACAAAGGCAAACTCTGAGCTTCTTCTGGTTTCAGACTCTTTGAAAGTGGTTTTGTAGTGTCTTAATTATGTTGAGCCTTGTTTTAGCTTTAAAAGAGATATTTAGATGCCACATCTAAGGACACAGAAGGCTTTCAGTGAAGGAGGTGAGGTGACTGAGTCTGGAATAACTCCATGTTTCTAGCCAGGGATGCTGAGAGCAACCATGGTCATTGCGAGGAGGTGAAGACAGAAAAAGAGCTGGGTTGGAGGAAGGTGGTCAGTCTCCTCTGGATGTGATTAGTTTGAGACTCCTCTTGGGCAGCCCACTGGACATGGTCAGTAGGCAATGGAGGTGGAGCTGAGAGGGCTTGAAGCTGAGATAGAGTCCAGCTTAACTATGTCGGCAGTAGTGGGGGTCCACAGAGTGTGAAGATGGCCAAGAAAGACATCTGGGTGGGGGTCTGGAGGGGCAGCAGATGAGCATGGACTAGGGAGAAAGGGATGCCAGTGGAGAAGGAGAGGGAAGTCTCAGACACCAAAGGGAAAAGAGATACTGCAAAGAGGGGTCAGCTCCATGTCACATCCTGCAGAGACACCAGGTATTGCAGGAACCCAAGAGGGAACTCAGATTGGACCATAAGGAGGTCTTGCTGGCCTTGACATAAGAGGTTTCAGAGAGAGCGAGGTGAGAGCCCAAAACACTCAGCCATGTCCCCACCATGAGAAACAGTGTCTGGCACAGTGAGAATGGACTTATGGATGGATGGATGATGGATGGATGGATGGATGATGGATGGCAGACAGATGAACAGACAGACTGATGGACAAATGGATGCACAAATAGAATGAACGGGATGGATGGATGGATGGATGGATGGATGGATAGATGTATGTGTGTATGGATGGATGGATAGATGGATGAATGAACAAATGGATGGATGGGTGGATAGACGGAAAGAGTGGACTGTGAGAAGAGAGAAGGCTTCATGAACAAAGTGAGATTGAGATGCATCACCATGGTTGGAAATTAGAACACAGGAGTTTCTACTTGAGTCATGAATGACCCAGTATCTTGGTCCTGAGTTGACTGGGGACACTTGTGTGGAACAAAGACTAAGAAGCCCTTAAAATAAGGCCAGGTGAAGTCAGGCAGGTCCGAGCTTGCTCAAGACTTCTCTGCCACACCGCACAGCTGTTTTAGCTGGCACGTCACTCAAGGAGTTGCTGGGAACTACTGTGGCCAGCCTTGCCATCAGCACAGACAGCCTCAGAGAGTGGGTGAACACACTGCGGTGACTCCAAGACTGTGAGTGTCACCTGCCTCATACAGGAGACAGGCACAGGGACATCCCCAGGGGTCTCTCCCCTCCCTGCCCTGCGCCTAGTTTGCATCCTCATCCTCTGCAGATGTGCCTGTCAACGCCCAGCATCTTGCTGCTCCAGCCCTGACCCATGCTGGCCCCAGGTGCTGACCTCACAGGATTCAATCCGAGCCTCAGTCACGTGTCCAGCATCAGGACCCAGTCCACCATCCTTGATATGCGGCTCTCACAATGTTCCCCAGCCTCCCCCACCCTCTGCTCTCTCAAGAAAGTTTGCTTTCTCCCCCTGGGGATTCTTCTCCTCTGCACTCCCAATCTTAAGCACTGACCTCTACTTCTCTCTGTGAGATCTGGCAGAGGCAGGTTGGTCTTGGGGTAACCGGCAGAGAAGGGACTAATAGCAGGAGCAACCACCTTCAGGTTGCAACAGATGGACACAGCCAGGTACGGAAGCCTTGGCTCGGTTTGGCTAGGGCTGGGAGCTTCTTCTCCTTCTCCGTGGTAGATCCCCTAGGTGGGGATAGAGAATGGTGTCTGAGGGGATCGGAGGCTCCAGGCTACATCAGGCCCTGGGCACAGCCTCCGAGCCTGTCAACATGCTGCCAGAACAATCCTGCAGGGTAGGTGGCTCACAGTTCACATGGGAGGCTCCAGGTACTGGCTACCCTGTGTACACATGGGAAAACTGAGGCTACAGAAGGGGGGCCTGGGCCAGGTCACTTGGGAGAGGTGACTTTGGAAGTGCTCTTGGAAAAGTGAAAGGCTGTCTGCCCTCAAAAGAAGAAAGAAGAGAGAAAGTCCCCTGGGTGGGCCAAACAACCACATCGTCAACCCTCACAGAGACTAGATGGGGGGCTACACGCCACTCTGATTCTCCTCTGCCACCTCTCACCCCCTCCTCTGTCCCCACTTGTCAGCCCAAGGCTGCCCCTTTGGTCGCTGTCTTCCCACCTTCCTCTGAGAAGCTCAAAACCAACCAGCCCACACTGCGTCTGATGAGTGACTGCCACCTGGGCAACACGATGGTGGCCTGTCAAGGTAGATGGCACCCCTGTCACCCAAGGTCTTTAGACCACGGAGCCCTCCAAATAGAGCAACAAGTCTATGGCCAGCAGCTCCCTGAGCCTGATGCCTGACCAGTGGAGGTCCCACAGCAGCTACAGCTGTCAGGTCACACATGAAGGGAGCATCCTGGAGAAGGCCATGGCCTCTGAAGCATGTCCGTAGGTCCCTGGTTCTCCCCCATCCACAAGGGCCTGGAGCTGAGGATCCTGGGGCAGTGGTCTCCCCTGTAATCACGGGTCAGCCAGCCCTTCTCCCTTCACCCAATAAACAGTCAATAAATATCATCTTCGTCAACCAGAAATCCTGCACCATTTTATTCCTTATCTCTCTTATAAGCTGACACTTCCCCCAGCTTCTCAGTGTGGGATGGAGGAAATTCTGGCACCCAGTGACAAAGTCACTCAGAGAGAGAGGCTCACAGCCTCCCTAGAACATCTCCCCAGGAAAATAGGCCAAGACAGGAGGAGTCTGCTCGCTGAACACCAGTTCTTGCCTCTCCCTTTTCCCCTTCCTCTTCCCAGACCATCTCCCTATTCTCTGCCTCCTTCTGGAAGAAGCTGTTCTTGTCTGAGCCTCCAGACGATGCCTCTTTCTCTGCCCGGGTTGGGACCCTCTGCCGATCCGCGCTGCACCCTCTTTCCTCAGCCTGGAAACCCTGTTCCAGGTCTGGAGCCTTTCTGCTTCTGGCCTTGCTGCCCTCTTCCTTCTCTTTCCACCTAAGCTCCTGCCCAACCTCACCCCTCCCCACCTGAGGGCTGTACTGTCAGGACGCTTCAGCACCACGGACTCTTCTTGAGGTCCTGGAGCTCTAAAATGGGAGGCCCACCTTGATGCTTCACCCAACAGCAGAATCAGGTATAAAAGAGGAATGGAGGAAGCCAGGAAGGAAACTCACACAAAAAGCCTGCAGGAGGCTGAAGACGCTTGCAAAAGATAAGCTGTGAGTTTCTTAACCAGTGCAACGAGAGAAATCGATGCTTCGTCATTCTATAAGATGAAACAAACCCTTTGCTGGAGGGAAGCTTGTGTTCTCGATGTTGAGACTATGAGACTCATCATCGTTAAAAGAGAGTTCATGTTTTACCCAAGGTCTCAGCACTGAGGGCAGCTGCGCACTGGCAAGCAGGTGATGCTGAGTAGCCTCAGCGCGTGGTAATGAACATAACCCAGCTCAGGGGAAGTGCTAATCAGCGCTCCTACAAGAAGCGGCATGTCAATGCATGCCAGTGCCTGTCCCTGTAACCACAGGGACAACATTGGAGAGTCATTTATTACAGCAGACACACGAGCTGAGGAAGAGACTCACCCAGGATATCCCATGGCCCGTCCGCAGCCACACCCCCAGTGACAGAGGCCTGAACTCACCCTTGGAGAAGACATAGCAATAAGAACCTGATTTGTCCCAGGGTTGCCCAACCAGGTCAGTTTCTGTCCCCAGATCCAGGGTAGGATCTTGACATAAAATCACAGCCCCTGCACCCACTACATGCCCAAAGCCACTCCCACCCCTGCCTTATGCCCCCCTACCTTGGGCATCCCCAGACCCCTGGGCTGCTTCCCACTCATGCCCGCACTCTGCCACATGGGAGCCAGATGGGGGTATTCTGTCAAGTGTGTGGCACAGTCACTGGCCATCTTTGGGGAGCATTGTTTTTAGGTCAGGTCTCTGTCACTGTGGGTGGGGCTGGGGAGGGGTGGTGGGGTGTCCTGGGTGAATCTCTCCCTCAGCTCCTGTGGCTGCTGTAAGAAATTAGTGCTAGTTTTATGGATTCAAACAACACACATTGATTCTCTCACAGGTCTGGAGGGCAGATGTGTGCATTGAGGATTGAGGGGCTAAAATCACAGTGCCAGCCGGGCTGGGCTCCTTCTGGAGGCTCTGGGGACAGTCTGTTTCCAGGACCTCTCCATCTCCTCAAGAACACTCACCTTTCTTAGCTCACGGCCCCTTCCTCCAACTTCAAAGCCAACTGCATATCAAACCTCTCTCCTGCTCCTCCTCTATTCCCCACTCTCTCTCCCTCCATCCCCACTTCTTTTTTTTCACTCTGATCCTCCTGCCTCCCTCCTTATCTTATAGAGATCCCATCTTGGACCATCCAGATAACCCAGGATAATCTTCCACCTTGGGCTCCTTAACACCGTCACTTCTACAAAGTCTCTGTGGCCACACAACACAGCACATGGAAAGTTTCCAGGACGAGGACGTGGTTGTCCCTAGGGGGTCTAATGGAGCGAAACACCGCTCCTTCCCCTCATCCCTCTCCCTTTCTCTGTGTCCTGGCCAGTCCAGTCTGAACCACTCCTAGGGACCTTCCCAGCCTAACCCGTCCCTCCCTGACCCTGGTCTACTGTGGCCTCTTCTCAGAACTGTGAGTTTTGCATTTCTTCCCATAAGCCCCCTGAGGTTAAATGTTCTCTAGGCCCAATAGCTACTGGAGGAAGATCCTATTATGATCCTCACTCTACCATGGAGACACCATGGTCCAGAGACGTTGAATGAATGCCCCAGGCCTCAGCAGGGACTCAGACCTGGCCTACCCCACTCTACATCTCAGCTCTGGACCCTAGGTGCCCAACTGCCCTCAGCCCACCTAGCCAGGCCCAATCTCTTAATCCAGCTTCCTCTGTGGAAAGCACAGCCCAATGGACCCAGCGCCACATTTAGGGACCCATGGTCCACGTTATTGGACCGACAAGGGATGGAAGAAAACAATGACCATAGGTCAGAGTGGGTCCTCTACGTCAAACATCAAGGGCAGACTATATGGAGGAGGAGCTGGGAAAGGGTCCCCTCTTTCTGGAAACCCCACCCCAGTTCTGGTTCTGAGAGGTGAGGTTCACTCCAGGGCTTACCATACCCTCATCATCAGAAGCCTCAGTCCCTGGCAAGAAGCCTGCCCAGCCCAATCCCAGTATCTCCAGGATAAAGTCCAAAGGCCAACCCCAAATACAAGAGGATTCCACACCTTCTGCTTCCAAGTCCAGCCACATTCCCCATCGCCCCTCCCCATGCACACCTCCTGTTCCAACAGAACTGAACCAAGGGGCTTTCATTCCCAAAGGGCCGCAGAGGCCCCAGCTGCACACCTTTGCTCGTGCTGTTCCCTCTTTCTGGCATGCCATTCCCTCCACCCATTCACCTGACAGAGCCTGCAGTCCACAAGGCCCAAGTCAGCCTCTCCCTGTGACCTTGCCTGACCCTGTCCCAGGCTCCCTTGGAGGCTGATAAAAGCAGCTTCTCATCACCTCCAGGGATTGGCATGCTTTACTCTAATGCCCTCAGCAGGGCTCACCTCTATGAAAAGAAGACCCCTCTGCACATCCTCAGACCCAGACATAACAGGACAAGCTGGATGCCAGGGAGTCCAGCCAGATCTCCACAGAAAGGCTCTGCTGAGGGGAAAAAGTTCCTAAAGCCAGATCTCCACAGAAAGGCAGACTGAGGGGAAAAAGTTCCTAAAGCAACTCAGGGAAGCCCTCCCATATGGGAGCCCCAAAGAGGCTGCAAAAATGCCAGCTCAGGCAGCCAAACAGCCATTTGCCACAGCCTTCTGAGACCCAGAAGCCAAGTGACGATTGCTTGGATTCGGCAGTGACTGGTGGAGGTGGCAGCTGGTGAACCAGTACTTCCCAACCCCCTTCTGGCAAGCAGCTGTGCCCCGGCCCTCCTGACGTGAGTGACATGCCTGTCTCCCACACCATCAAATCAATCCAAATCTTTGCAAGGTGACACAGGGTATAGACGTTTTTGAAAAGCTCAATTACTGATTCAAATGTATAGTAAGGACTGAAAACTACTGTGCTGTGTAAATAAATTTCCTATGGCTTGTTTTTAGCCCTTTTGTATCCAGCAATTTCTACGTACCTTTCCCATGGGATACGGGAGCCAGAACAGACAGGAACAGGTGTGGGGTGTCCTGGGACACTGAGGGTGGAATACAGCTCCACCCTCAGGGGGACCCATTTCTGTGACTGTTTAGGGCACTCACCTGTGGCTCAGCCCATCTGGGGAGGCAAATTACACCCGAGAACCCCAGAGACTCAAAAGAAAGCACAAGATCAGCAGATACCTGCCAGGGTAGGCCCTGGAGTTGCAGCCCCAGGGAAAGCCGCCACTGCACCGTTAGCTCCCTTCAGCCCCCTCTCAAGCCCCAGCAGGATGAGGTTTCTAAGCTCAGAGCTCTGCACAAATGGTGGACTGGATTTCAGAGGAGTTATTAATAGGCCTACAGTCACCTAGAGAGTTACGGGACCACGGCCACAGAGTAATTCCTGGGAGGGCAGCCAGGATGAAAGCAGGACAGAGAGGAAACACAGGGAAAGAGCCCCAGGACCACATCAAATATAGAGAGAACCGGGGAGCAAAGGCAGCCCTGATGTGTTGCCCCACAGCCCCTGCACGCCTGTGTGCCTTGAGAATTCAGAATGAGGAGCTCACTCTTGCCCTGTACTTGTTTTGGGGCTCTGGCAGGCTGACCTACTTCCTGCCCCAGCCTCACCCGATCTCCCCACTCTTTGCCACCTACTTGGGCAAGCTGATCTCTCTCTGGTTTTCTGAGTACTCAGTGGCCCTGAGTTAACTCCTCTGCATGCTTTATTTATGTGATTAAAAAGGGAAGCAGTTCTCACTAGCCCCATTTTTCAGATTAGAAAACAGGCACAGGGATGTTCTACAATGTGCTCACAATCAGCAGGCTGCAAATGGTAGCTGCACTTTAAATGTAGGTCTATCCGTGCTTCTAACATTGAGCTAACTACACCATTGTCACTCTGTGCCTGGTGTCTGCTGACCCTGTCTCTGTCTTCTGATTAAAATGTTTCTCCCTAGCAGCCTCTCCAGGAAGCTGCTCAAAGCCTTTAATGATAACCCACCAGTTCTCCCATAGACCCTCAGTGGGACCTGGAACCTTCCAGCCTGAACCTTAGTCTCCAAGAGTCACAGTGAACCTGAGCTTAGGATGCCCTGGTGCTGAAACAGCTGCAGTGACCACAGGCTTAGGGAATTCAACCAGTCAATAACATTAGCATTTCTGGAAGACTGTCTAAAGAATAACAGGAATAAACAAGTCCAGCCTGCAAAGACTGGAAAAAATACCCACTTATTCAATTTCCAGGCATGAACACAGGCCTAAAAGCATTAAGAACATTCAGGGAAATATGACCACACCAAGCAATAAATAAGTCACCAGTGACTAACTCAGGAGAGATAAAGATGTAAAACTCGTCACACAGGAAGTAAAAATAACTGTTTTGAGGAAACTCAATTAAACTAAAAAAATACACAGAAGTAATTCAGAAATTTATCAAAGAAACTTATCAAGGAGATTGAAATAATCTGAAAAGACCACAGAAACCTCAAAGCTGAAAAATAGAATGGACGAATGGAAAAATTCATGAGAAGATCTCAACAGCAGAACTGATCAAACAGAGGAAATAATCAGTGAGCTGACAGGCCATTTAAAATACATAACAGGAGAAAAAAGAATAAAAGAATAAAAAAAGCATAGAAGATCTCTGGGATTGCATCAGAAAAGCAAAGGTAAGAGTCGTTGGTCCTCAACAGAAAGAAGAGAAATAGTCAAAAGCAAATAGATCATAACAGAAAGCTTTTCAATTCAAAAGAAATATATAAATATCCATGTACATAAAGACCAAAGATCATCAAGTAGACTCAAGCCAAATCAGACTAGGTTAAGGCATAAATAATCCAACTCCAAATGTCAAGGACAGAAAGGATACCATAAATAGCAGGATAAGTGAATCACACAACATACAGAAGCCCTTCCACCTATCAGGAAACAGAGTTCTCAGCAAAAATTTAACACACTGAGGGCCTCCCTCACATGGGGAAAGTGGAATGACATATTCAGAATGCTTAAGAAAAACAATACCAATGAAAAAAAAACCACACCCAACAGGTAGATCCTTAAAAAATAAAAGAGAGGTAAGTACTTTCCAGGAGAAATAAAAGCTTAGGAAATGTATCACCAGCAAACTTGTTTT
The DNA here is from genome assembly GCF_048565385.1 of Saimiri boliviensis. Classification (NCBI taxonomy): domain Eukaryota; kingdom Metazoa; phylum Chordata; class Mammalia; order Primates; family Cebidae; genus Saimiri; species Saimiri boliviensis. The sequence goes on from NC_133467.1 coordinate 42,404,152, forward strand.
ACAAGAAATGCTACAGGGAGTTCATCAGTCTGAAAGAAAATAATACAAACATATAATAAGAAAACATCTGAATGTATAAATTTTATTAATAAAAGTAAGTATATAAATAAATTTAAAATAGTATTGTAGTTGTGGGGAATGGGCAACCTATATCTTTAATAAGAAGGGTAAAATACAAAATTACTAAAATAATAATAATCCAACAATTTTTAAAGAGACAGGCAATATAAAAAGATATCGAAAGATATCCAAATGTCAAAGTGTGTGTGTGTGTGTGTGTGTGTGTGTGTGGTGGGGATAGAGTTACAGGGGTAAATGTTTTTAGTTTCTTTTTTTTTATTTCTCTCTATTTGTTCTTTGTTATCAAAGTTAAATTTTATTCAGTTTAAAATAGCTTGTTACGATTATGTTGTTTAGCTTCATGATAACCAGAAAACAAACATCAAGAATAGACACCCTAAAAATAAAAAGCAAGGAATTAAAACACCTTACCAGAGAAAATTGCCAAACTACAAATAAAGACAGAAAGGAATTGAAAGAGGAGAAAAGAAAGGGAGAAAGAGAGCGAGGACAAAGAGAGGGAGGAAGAGAGAAAGACCAAATGATAAAAGAGTGACAAAACAATCATACAACAGGGAAAAAATGACAGTAGTATATTTTTGCTGTTAGTATTGACTTTTAATATAAATGAATTAAATTCTTCAATTAAGGCAGAGTGGCTGAATGGATTAAAAGACAAAACTTAACTATACATTCCCTAAGAAACTCAGTTCACGGGTAAAAACATGCATAGACTGAAAACAAAGGGATGATAAGATAACCCACAGAAGTGGAAACAAAAAAGCAGAAGTAGCTATACTTATATCAGATAAAATAGATCTTAAGTCAAACAAATAAAGAAAGAAAGATAATTATATAATGAGAAAAGTCAACACTGCAGTATAACAATCATAAGGACACATGCAACCAATACTCAAGCACCTAAATATAGCAGCAAGTATTAACAGGTCTTAAAGAAGAGTCTGATAGCAATACAATAATAAAGTACTTCAACACTACAGTATAATCAACACTCCACTATCGTCAGTGGACAGATCATCCAGACCCAAAAAAAAAAAAAAAAGAAAAAAAAATCAGTTAAACTGTACTCTATATGGAATCAACGTAACAGACATTTACACAGCTTTCCACCCAACAGCTGCACAATGCACGTTCTACTAAGTAGCACATGGATGATTCTCCAGGATAGACTGTGTTCAGCCAAGAAACAAGTAACAACACATTTTTAAAAACTGAAATCATAACAAGTATCTTTTCTGACCACAGTGGAATAGTACTAACAGGAAGAACTTTGAAAACTATAAAAATAAATGGAAGTTAAAATACACGCTCATGAACAAAAAATAAGTAAATAAAAAAATAAAAAGGAAATTAAAATTTTATGGAAACAACAATAGAAACACAACATAAGAAAGCCTGGGAGATGAAGCAAAAACAGCTGCAAGAGAAAAAGTGTATAGCATAAATGCCTACATCAGAAAAGTAGAAAGATCCCAAATAGCCAACGTGATGATGATGATACACTTCAAATAATGAGAAAAACAAACAAACAAACAAAACAAATGCTAAAATTAGTAGAAATAAAGTATGATGATTAGAGAAGAAATTTTAAAAACAGAAATGAAAAAAATATAAACAAAAAGTCAGTGGACCAAGGAGCTAAGGTATTTTTTTTTTAAATAAAAATCAAAATCGACAAACTTTAACTGGACTAAGAAAAACAGAAAGAAAATGGAGATAAGAAAGGAGACATTGCAGTTGATAATACAGAAAGACCAAGTATCGTAAGAGATTACAAAAAACATTTATATAGAAACAAATTGAAAAATCTAGGACAAATGAATAAACTTCTTGACACATAACAAATTCCCAACATAGAATGATAAATAAATAAATAAATAAATAAAAACCCCTGAACTGGCCAATAATGAGTAATGCAATTAAAGCAGTAATACAAAGTCTCCCAACAACGAAAAAGACAAGAATCATGGCTTTACTGTTGAATTCCACCAATTTTTTTTTTTTTTTTTTTTTTTTTTTTTTTTTTGAGACGGAGTTTCACTCTTGTTACCCAGGCTGGAGTGCAATGGCGCGATCTCGGCTCACCGCAACCTCCGCCTCCTGGGTTCAGGCAATTCTCCTGCCCCAGCCTCCTGAGTAGCTGGGATTACAGGCACGCACCACCATGCCCAGCTAATTTTTTGTATTTTTAGTAGAGACGGGGTTTCACCATGTTGACCAGGATGGTCTCCATCTCTTGACCTCGTGATCCACCCGCCTCGGCCTCCCAAAGGGCTGGGATTACAGGCTTGAGCCACTGCGCCCGGCCTCTACCGATCATTTTTAAAAGAGTATAAATTTTACTCAAAATATTCCCCCCACCAAAATGAAGAGAAATTAATACTTTCAAACTTGTTCTATGAGGCTGCCATTACCCTTGAAAAACAAAACAAAGCAACAACAACAAAAAACCCACAGATCAGGACATAACAAAAAACAAAAAACAAAAAACAAAAAACAAACAAACAAACTCAAGCAACAATCCCTGATGAATACAAATCCAAAAATATTCTCAACAAAACCCTTGAAAATTGCATTTGACAACACAATAGAAAGATCATCTGCCATGATCAAATGGGATTCATCCAAAGAATGTGAAGATGAATCAATAAACACAAATAAGTGTGACACATCATTTTCAGCAAATAAATAACAAAAACCATATAATCGTATCAGTAGATGCTGAAAAAAAATAATACTCAACATTCCTTCATGATGAAAACTCAACACAATGAGTACAGAAGGAACATAGCTCAGCTCAATCAGGGCCAAATAGGACACACCCACAGTGAACATCATTATCAGTGGGGAAAACCTAAAATTTCTTTCCCTATGATCTGGGACAAGTGTGGCTACTTTTCCTACCCTTATTTACTGGAAGTCCTACCTAGAGCAATTAGGCAGGAGAATGCAGTAAAAGGCATCCAAACTGGAAAAAAGGAAGTAAAAATATCTCTGTTTGCAGGAGCCATGATCTTGTATATCTAGAGAGAGAACACTGCAAGATCCCACAAAAACTTACTAGAAATAATAAATTTAGTAAAGGTGCAAGATATACTATCAATATACAAAAATGAATGACATATCCATACGCCAACAGTGAAACTCCTCAGAAAAATTAAGAAAGCTATTTTAAAACAGTAGCTAAAAAAAGAATACCTAAGGATAAACTTAACCAAAAGGGCGAATGATAAATATACATGAAATGAAAACTATAAAACCTCGATGAAGGATAGTAAAGCAGACACAAGTAAATGGAAAGATATCCCATGTCCTTGTACTAGAAAGAATATTAATGAAATATTTGTATCACCCAACATGATCTACAGTATCAATGCAATCCACATTAAATTACAAATGGAAAAAAAAATAAAAATCATAAAATTTTTAATGGAAATGCAAAATACCTCAGATAGATAAAAGAATCTTGAACAAAAAGGAAAAAGCTGGAGACATCACACTATCTGATTTCAAAATATGCCACAAATCTATAGCAACGCAAACCACATGTAAGTGGGAAAAAATGTGGAGGGGTGTGAGGAGAGCAGACAGACATAGACAAATGACAGATCAAACAGGATAGAAAATTCAGAGATAAATTCATGCAGTTAACAGTCAACTCATTTTTTGCCAAAGGTACTAAGAACACACATTCTGTAAGGACAATCACTTGAATAAACTGTGCTGGGAAAGCCCAACACCGACATGATAAAAAATACGTCTAGACTGTTATCTTACCACATACAAAAATCAACTCAAAATAAAAATTTAAATGTATGACCTGAAACTATGAAATTACTAGAGAAGAAAACACAGGAAAAATGGTTCCTGAAATTGATTACGATAAGGAATTTTCAAATAGACATCAAAAACACAAGAAACAAAAGCAGAAATAGACAAACGGATGAACCTCAAAGCTTCTGCAAAACAGAGAAAGCAATAAATAGAACGAGGAAACAATCCAGAGAATGGAAGAAAGTATTTGCCAACCATGCATCAGACAAGGGGTTAATACACAAAATACATGAAGAATTCAAACTAGTCAAAAGCAAAAATACAACTAATCTGATTTAAAAAGCAGAAAAAAAATCCACCCGAAACCTTTGTCCCCACCGTGATCTCCCCACCTTCCCGTGCCGACCTCCTCCGGCTTTCTCCCTCTCGCCATCCTTGTGTTTTCATCTTCACCAAATCTTCACCACCACTTTTTTCCACCGTATTTTCACAAAGTCTTCTCTGCTCTCCCACTCACCACCATTTTATCCATCCATTTGCCCAAAAACTTTTCTCACCGTTTTCCTCCACCCTCCTTTTTCCCTCCTCCTGGCCGTAGTATTTTTCCCTCCAACTCTAATCACCGTTTTACTCCTCCACCTCTCCAAACACATGTTCCACTGTCTTTCCCCAAAGCCTTCTCCCCGCTCCTGCTGCTCACCACCTTTCTCCCTTCATCTACCCAAGAACATTTCCCCATCGTCCTTTCACAAAGCCTTCTCCCCACTTCTTCTTGCTGCCATATTTTCCCGCTCCATCTGCTCCTCTAAATTTTTCCCAACCGTCTCTTCACAAAATCTTCTCTTTCCTGCTTGTCACCTTCTCTTCCTACTCCCCACCTGCAAACTCTGTTTTATCTTCCCGCTAGCCACCTTCTTTTCGCCCTCTACCAAAAATCTTTTTCCCCACTGTCTTTTATTTACCCACCATGTTTTTCTCCCCACCCCTTTTTCTCCCTACCATGTTTTTGCAAACTTTCTCTCCCTCCTTGTGGTCCCCGTTTCCTCCGCCGTGGCCAACCTGTTTACTGCTTTCATCTACCCAAAAACTTTTATCCACTATTTTTTCCCCATCTTTTTTCCCAAACCGTCTCTCCTTCCTGCTCACCACCCCATCTTCCCCCTCCTGCTTACCACCCCTCTTTTCCCCCATAATCTATTGAAAAACATTTTTTCCCACGGTCTTTTCCCAACTGTCTTCTGAGAGTCAGCAATGCTTTCTTCTGCTCGCTCACCACCCTTTTTCCCCATCCATCTACCTCGTAACCGTTTTCCCCTCCGACCCCTCTGGCCTTGCTGCAGTCTGCATCACCACCACCAAGTGCAGGCGACGTGAGCCACGGTTCCGCAGCTTCCAGCCCCCAGCATGTCACCGGTGGCTCCCCCTTCTCCTGCTCCTCCTCCAAGCCGGACGTGGAGCTGCTGGGTGGGCAGATACAGAACAGCTGGGAATGGCGTGACTCCCCAACAGCGTGCTTTATATATGGAATTATATTATTAAAATGTTGATGGATTGCATGTTCGGATTGGATGGGAGAGAACAGGCCTACTCTAGGCCTACTCTGATTGGGCTTCATTATCATGTTCTGATTGGTTAGCCTAAGACTTACTCTCATCCAACCAATATATAAAGCACGGTGACGGGAGTCTGGCCATTCCACGCTCCATTCGCCTTGCCAAGCTTCTGCTTCAAGCCCAGCTTAGAGGAGGAGGAGAATGGCGGACGACCTGCCACGAGCTGGAGGCTGGAGCCTGTGGAACTGCAGCTCATCTCGCTGTTGGTGGTGGTGGTGATGACGGAGCCTGCAGCATGACCAGGATGGTGGAAAGGCAATGGCGTGGGTGCAGTATCCAGGGCTGCACTGGGGCAGCTGGGGAGACACATCGGCACGGTATGGGGGATACGCTGCCTGCCTCTGTGTGACATGGGGATACGCTGCCTGCCTCTGCTTGGTGTGGGGATACGCTGCCTGCCTCTGTGTGACATGGGGATACGCTGCCTGCCTCTGTGTGACATGGGGATACGCTGCCTGCCTCTGTGTGACATGGGGATACGCTGCCTGCCTCTGTGTGACATGGGGATACGCTGCCTGCCTCTGTGTGACATGGGGATACGCTGCCTGCCGCTGTGTGACATGGGGATACGCTGCCTGCCTCTGTGTGACATGGGGATACGCTGCCTGCCTCTGTGTGACATGGGGATACGCTGCCTGCCTCTGTGTGACATGGGGATACGCTGCCTGCCTCTGTGTGACATGGGGATACGCTGCCTGCCTCTGTGTGACATGGGGATACGCTGCCTGCCTCTGTGTGACATGGGGATACGCTGCCTGCCTCTGTGTGACATGGGGATACGCTGCCTGTCTCTGTGACATGGGGATACGCTGCTTGCCTCTATGTGACATGGGGATACGCTGCCTGCCTCTGTGTGATATGGGGATACGCTGCCTGTCTCTGTGTGATACGTGGCCCTATTCAGGGCTTCACTGGTGCTGGCAGGCAGCAGGTTAGGGGCGATATCAGCTCCTGCACTGCCCACAGCATGGGGTGGATTGGATATGCTATGGAGAGCTACACTGCCTGCAGATGTGGGGGCGGGTTGGGTGCACTATCTGGGTTTGAAAGGCCCACAGTTGGTAGTCGAGTTGGATGTGGTATTGGGGGCCAAACCACCCATGAATAGAGGGAGTTGGAGGCACTGTGGAGCTGCAATGCTGGCAGTGGGGCTCTGGTTAAGGGCACGATCAGGAGTTACAATGCCTGCAGCAGGCGGGTGCTTTGGGTACACTATCCAGGGCATTATTACCCATGGTGGGAGTCTGGTTGGGGGCACCATCCAGGGCTGCACTGCTCATCGTAAGGAGTGCAATGCAAGCGGCAGGGATGGGTTGTGGGTGCTATATGTGGCTTCACTGCTGGTGGTGGGCAGTGGAGGTGGCAGCGAAAGTGGTGGCCTCTAAGGAAGGGGCCGTCCTCCTCTCCCCAGATTCTGAACTCTAGAATGCGATCTCTTCCTGTTGGGGCTTGAGTGCCCTGGAGCACGGCATTTTCATGGGAATCCTGAGTATGGAAGGGCCCCCAAATTGGCTGTGGTTCCCTGGCCTGTGCCCTCTTGTTGTGTTGCATAGATTCCTGGGACTCCCAGGCACCAAGTAGCAGGCACCACTGGTGGACAGGGCCCTGTGTGTGGAGTAATCAGAAATGGGTATCTGCACTTGGTTGGGGGGTGTTGGCTGGGTCTGAGTTTTTGCTATTCCTGCTTCCCACCCTCCAGAGGGCCCAGCAGTTCCTGTGCAGTAGGAAGTTGGACATGGTGGTGTCTCCAGTCCCCACCCCAGGATCCAGTTTGTGGCCGTCTTGGGCCAAACGGAGAGACTGGACTTTGGAGGGTGGGTTAGAGTGCTTTTGGGAAAGTGGCTCCAGCCACCTAGTGGCCAGCATGGCGATATGAGGCTCTAATGCTACCACTCCCTGAATTCTATTCTAGGCTTTTCTGGTTTTGCCCACCCAGCTGCTTTGTGCCTGGGTTGAGGAGGAGGAGAACCAGGAGCCACCTGCTGCTTGCTGGAGGCTGGAGCCTACAAATGGCATGGCACTGTGGCTTGCCTCGCTGCGGCTGGTGGTGATGATGGAGATTGCAGCTCGATGACGGAGATTGAATCTCAACCAGAGAAGCAGGAAGCCAGAACCGTAGAATGATGCCCAATGGTGGCCAGTTGGTAGAAAGTAGTGGTGATTGTATCGGTGTAGGCAATAGTCGTGGTAGCAGCAGCAGATCTGTGGGCCAGTAAGGGGCGGGGTGTAGGGGCCCTGAGGGGCTGCACTAGCTTGGAATGCATAGGAAGCTGTGGGTGCCCTACCGCAGACTTTGGTGGCAGCAGTGGAGGCACAGCCATGGCAAGGAGAAGTCCTCCCCCTCCCCCTGCAGTCTTTGAAGGGTGTCCTCCTCCTGTTGGTGCCTGACTGGGCCAGGAGGGAGTGGCAGCATTTTCTCATTCTTAATACAATTTAGGGAGTGACTTTTTTTTTTTATATCTTTTTGCTTTTCTTTGTTGTTGTGATAGTCTTGGACTTTTTCAAATTTAATGAATCAAGGAGGGGGAAAAGGTACCATAATAGGTCTTCTTATTCCCTCACCTGCTTTTTTTTCTTCATCTGTTTTTTCTTCTTCTCATTATTACCTTCTTGTTCTTCTTTATTTTCTGATGCTGCTGCATCTATTTCTTGCTTTTATTCTTCTTTCTACTCCTTCTCCTCATTTTCTTTATCCCAGGCAATGGCCTTAGGAAACACAACCAAAGCTTAGTTAAAAATAAGTACTTCTCTCATTTCCTTTAACTGTGGTTTGTAGTTCTCTTTAAAGAGGTCTTTTACCACCTTTGTTAGTTGGATTCCTAGGTATTTTATTCTCTTTGTAGCAGTTGTGAATGGGAGTTCACTCTTGATTTGGTTCTCTTTTAGTCTGTTATTGCTGTATAGGAATGCTTGTGATTTCTGCACATCAATTTTGTATCCTGAGACTTTGCTGAAGTTGCTTATCAGTTTCAGGAGATTTTGGGTTCAGACATGGGGTCTTCTAAATATACCATCATGTCATTTGCAAATAGAAACAATTTGACTTCCTCCTTTTCTAACTGAATACATTTTATTTCTTTTTCTTGCCTGATTACTGTGGCTAGAACTTCCAATACTATATTGAATAGGAGTGGGGAGAGAGGGCATCCCTGCTTAGTGCTGGCTTTCAAAGGGATGATTCCCATTTCTGCCCATTCAGTATAATATTGGCTGTGGGTTTGTCATAAATGCCTTTTATTCTTTTGAGATACGTTCCATCAGTACCAAGTTATTGAGAGTTTTTATCATAAAGAGCTGTTGAATTTCGTCAAAGGCCTTCTCTGCATGGATTGAGATAATCATGTGGTTTTTGTCTTTGGTTCTGTTTATGCACTGGATTACGTTTATAGACTTGCGTATGTTGAACCAGCCTTGCATCCCCGGGATGAATCCTACTTGATCGTGATGGATAAGCTTTTTGATGGGCTGTTGCAATCAGTTTGCCAGTATTTTATTGAGGATTTTTGTATCTATGTTCATCATGGATATTGGCCTGAAGTTTTCTTTTTTTGTTGGGTCTTTGCCAGGTTTTGGTATCAGGATGATGTTGGTCTCATAAGAGGGGCCAGATAATAATTTGGATGTTGTTGTTTCTCTCCTGGCCTTTGGTGTGTACTCCAGTGTTTGCTATCATAAGGAAAAAAAATATTCTCACCACTGAAGGGCATAATGCACTCATCCACAAATCATCGGTTAATTGTCCTTTTGTAGCCAAGACATGAAGTACCCATCTCCCTTCTTTGTGTTTGGTGAAAAGATTAAAACTCAAGCAATCTCTGCTAAAGGCATGACTTTAGTCATCCTCTTGCAGTTGCTTCTCTTTGCCTCCAAGACCGTCCAATCTGATGGGCAGATTGTGCTTGTAGATGACTGGATTAAACTACAAATATCTCATGAGGCTGCTGCCTGCATCACTGGTCTCTGGGCAGCCATGGAGGCCCTGGTTGTTGAAGTAAGCTAACAACCTGCTATCATCAGCCAGTTGGATCCCATAAATGAACGTGTGCTGAACATGATCTGTCAAATCTCTAGGCCAGGCATCCCCAAACTACGGCCCGTGGGCCGCATGCGGCCCCCGAGGCCATTTAACCGGCCCCCCGCCGCACTTCAGGAAGGAGCACCTCTTTCACTGGTGGTCAGTGAGAGGAACACAGTATGTGGTGGCCCTCCAATGGTCTGAGGGACAGTGAACTGGCCCCCTGTGTAAAAAGTTTGGGGATGCCTGTTCTAAGCTGTCAACCAACCATTGTCCATCATAGACTGCACTAAAATCTTTCACTTGCGTAAACTTGAAGTAAAACTTTATAAGCCCCTCTCTAACCTCACCTGACTGGAACATGATACAACTTCTTGCTAGATTTGTGTCTCCTGGATTGCAATTTCTAAAAAACCTTGAATAAAATACTTTTTATTTTGTTTATTTCCCACAGGATTTGTTTTAGTCTTATGATTTAAGAATTCACCATAGAATACTATGCAGCCATCAAAAACGATGAGTTTATGTCCTTTGTAGGACACGGTGGATGAAGCTGGAAACCATCATTCTCAGCAAACTGACACAAGAGCAGAAAATCAAACACCACATGTTCTCACTCATAGGTGGGTGTTGAACAGTGAGAACACATGGACACAGGGAGGAGAGCATCACACACTGGGGTCTGTTGGGGGGAAATAGGGGAGGGCCAGCGGAGGTTGGGGAGTTGGGGAGAGATAGCATGGGGAGAAATGCCAGATATAGGTGAAGGGGAGGAAGGCAGCAAATCACGCTGCCACGTGTGTACCTAGGCAACAATCTTGCATGTTCTTCACATGTACCCCAAAACCTAAAATGCAAAAAAAAGAAAAAAAAGGAAAAAACTCACCTGAAAATGAGCTCTAAATCCAAAATTACAAACCATAGTCACAGTAACACAACCAGTGTACAGAATAAACAGGCTATAATAATCTTCAAAATGATTACATATCTATAAAAGAAGAATTCAAGTCCTAAGGAAAGAACAGAGAACTATGAAAAAAGAATTGGCAAATGAACTTCTAGAAATTAAAAGATTCTGATTAGTCATTACAACTAAAATTTTACTGCACAAAGTAACAAATTGAACATAACTGAAAAGTTAATTGAAGAAGAGAGATGAGATAATTAACAGAGGTGGAAAATGTCAAATAGAACTTTTAAGAAAGAGGGAAGCAAATAATATGCTGCGAGAGAATAGATGAGACACTATAAGAATTAATGAAAGATATGAATTCTGAGTTGAAGAATAATGAGCTCCGAAAATGATACACTTTTAAAATCTTATCGCTAGGCACATAAAATAAAATCCTAGAACATCAAAGCCAAAAAGAAACACCACAAAAGGAATCTGAGAAAAAAAATAGGTTATCTTCAAGAACAATATTTAAACTGACAGTAGATGCTTACCAGTGACAAAAGCCAGAACACAAAGATTACTATCTTTAAAGGACTAGGAGAAAATAGATCATTGTCCTAATATTTTATGTGTTGCTAATACTTGACCCAAGGAGCGTGTGGAAATAGTCATATTCAAACAAAGCGTGAGGAAGTAAAGACTCATATCATAACAGAAACATTTACTAAAGAAAAGAATGCATTTGAAAAAAAACTGCACCCTAAAGTCAAGAATGGGATAAAGAAAACGGGGTAGGCAAGGCAAATGGTAACTGTATGAATGAAGTTATATAAGCATTAAATGAGAAAATAAAATTAATAACAACAATAATGACTTATGGAGGATTTAAAACACATAGAAATAAAGTAGTATAAAAGAGAAACATGGGCCAGACATGGTGGCTCATGCCTGAAATCCCAGCACTTTGAGAGAGTGAGGTGGGAGAATCACTTGAGACCAGAAGTTCAAGACCAGCCTGGGCAATGTAGGAAAATACCCATCTCTACAAAAAATAAAGATAAAAAAAATTAGGCCAGATGCAGTGTCTCACACCTGTAATCCCAGCACTTTGTGAGGCCAAGGCAAGACCATGTGAGCCCAGGAGTTTGAGACCAGCGTAGGTAACATGAAACCTCGTTTCTACAAAAACTACAAAAATTAGCTGAGCATGGTGGCACATGCCTGTAGTTCCAGCTACTCAGGAGGCTGAGGTGAGAAGATCATTTGAGACAGGAAAGTGGACGTTGCAATGAGCTGTGATCATACAGCTGCACTCCAGCCTGAGTGATAGAGTAAGATCCTGTCTCTAAATAAATAAATAAATAAATAAGCCAAGCATGGTGGCATGCATGTAGTTCTAGCTACTTGGGAGGCTGAGGTGAAAGGATCCCTTGAGCTAAGGACTTCAAGGCTACATATATTCTGTACTCCAGTCTGGGTGATGGAGCGAGACTCTGCCTCTTTAAAAAAATGGTTATGGGAAAAGGCGAAATCTGTATAGTGGTATTAAAATGTTCCAAAATCCCTAAAAAAAAAATTCTTTTCTCAAAAGAGCAGAGTCCATTCTCTTCTCTGGAAAGCATGGCAGAGGCAAGACCTCGCAAAAGAGATAACTAAAAATATATACATACATATAAATAGCAAGAATTTAAAACTCTAAATATTAAATATGTTACAAAAGTACATAAGCAATGGAATAAATAGGATAAATAGCAAAATGGATAAAATCAACTGTGAGTTGAAAGCCTGAACATTCAAATGAAGGTATTGAGAATGCTTTAGAAAAAAACTAAAGAGATAAATTGTTTTTAAAATATAGACCTGTGCTCAGTGGCTCCACTCATAATACTAGCTACTTGGGAGGCTGAGGCCAGAGGATTAATTGAGACCAGAAGCTTGAGAGCAGCCTGAGACCAGCCTGAGCAAGCCACCTGTCACTAAAAAAATTTTTTAGATTATTTTGGCATTGTGGCATGTACCCATAGTCTCAACTACTTTGAAGACTGAGGCAGGAGGATCACATGAGTTCAAGGAACTTGAGATTACAGTGAGCTATAATTGTGCCACTATACTCCAGCCTGGAGTGATACAAAATCTAGTCACATGAAAATAATGTATAATTATCAAAGACAAAAATAAAGTTGTAGAACTTGACAAAAAAAAATAGAGCAATTGGGGCAAAAGGGGATGAATGAAGAATTTCCTTTTTATTTTCTTAATTTGTCATTACTTAGACTTTTTTGCTAAACTAAAACTTTCTTGAGGCTGGGCGCGGTGGCTCAAGCTTGTAATCCCAGCACTTTGGGAAGCCGAGGTGGGTGGATCACGAGGTCAAGAGATCGAGACCATCCTGGTCAACATGGTGAAACCCCGTCTCTACTAAAAATACAAAAAATTAGCTGGGCATGGTGGCACGTGCCTGTAATCCCAGCTACTCAGGAGGCTGAGGCAGGAGAATTGCCTGCACCTAGGAGGTGGAGGTTGCGGTGAGCCGAGATGGCGCCATTGCACTCCAGCCTGGGTAACAAGAGCAAAACTCCGTCTAAAAAAAAACAACAACAAAAAACTTTCTTATATTTTGCTCCCCAGTTAACCCTAGGGAATTTTTAATTACTTGGCTTAAAAACAGTCACATAAGCTTTCCATTTTTTTTTTTTTTTGCAAATTACAAGAGCTGAATTTTAAATAAATATTTAACCTCTAAATTTTCTAAATTGCAATATTTAATAAAATAAAAATTATAAAAAACACTTTGTAAAACATTTAGCATGTAACTGCTGGTTTTAAAATACAATAAATCCAATTATGGCAGAGACTCACCCTGTTGCTCATCACCTCGCCATTATCTGAATGCTCCTTGTGGTTCTTAAACCTCAGCAAGAAAGAATATAAGTGTCTTCACATTGCTTTAAAAGACAATGTACATAAAAGGTAGAGATATTTGACCAGCTCAGAAAACCGTGCCAGTTTTCCACAGCAGGCAGAAAGGAGCCTGTATACCAGGGTCACAGCTCATAAAAACATAGTGCTTGACCATCAGGAAACAAGCAACAATCAGTGCAGAGGAGGTGACAAGCCACCAACTGAGATGATAAAAAAGAGCTGACAGATTAATTTCCAAATTATACCAGAGAACATACAATAAAGAGATGGCATGGCTTTATACATCAAAAACAATGACAAACAGTGAGGATTCCATTAAATTAAATTAGGAGCAGGTAAAGTCTGGCTTATAATCTTGAAACTTTAGTCCCTCTCCACAGTTTTATCCCATGACCTGGTAATTATTTTCTCCCTTCTGCATGGTTTGGGCACTGGTCAGCTTCTGGCCACAAGGAGTTTCTTTCTCTAATAAGAGTACTTACATCATCTCTTAAAACACTTCCTTTCCTTGCAAACTGCCCCAAAGAAGAAATATTTAAAACTTTCCTGATGTTTTTCTTCTACAGGGTTAATGAGCTCAGAGTGATGATAAGAAAAGCCAGTGAGTGCGTGGAGCCAGAAAGTGCGTAAAATGAGGACTTTTGTTCAGACAAGTCTAACACCACTGGCACCTGAATACTCTTCTCTGAGACCTGAGGATAAACTCACTCAACTTGAAGCTACTAGGACAGCTGATACCCACACACGTGCACCACCTCTGGTCCTGGAGACTGGCCTGCCCAGCCCTTCACAGACACCACTGACACCAGCATGGAATGCTTGGGAACCAAAGGTTTCTCTTGTCATTGCTACTGCCATAACCACTACTCAGGGGCTCAATAAGCTGTCCACCCACCTTGCCCACTGCTGGTGCCTGAGCAGGTCAAATAATCTGCCTGGACCTGCCAACACTGCTGCCAACCCCAAAACAGGCATGCTAAGCCCACCACTGCCATCACTGGGGCCCAATGACTGAAACTCTGGTGTCCCTAACCCCAGCAAAACTTTACCACGGCCTCTGCTAACAATACCCCAAGCCACTGGGGAAGTTACAGACACCACTGATACTCTTTCAGCCAAATAATTTATATAAAGACAAGCCAGATGTAGTGGCTCACGCCTGTAATCCCAGCACATTTGAAGGCCAATGTGAGTGGCTTGCTTGAGCTTAGGAGTTCAAGTCCAGCCTGGAGAAAATGGTGAAACCCTGCCTCTACTAGAAACACACAAATTAGCCAGCCATGATGGTGAATGCCTTTAATCCCCAATACCTAGGAGGCTGAGGCACAAGAGTTGCTTGAACCCAGAGGTGGAGGTTACAGTGAGCTGAGATAGTGCCAGTGTACTCCAGCCTGGGAGACAGAGTGAGACTCTGACTAAAAGATAGATAGATAGATAGATAGATAGATAGATAGATAGATAGATATTGGAATTCTTGGTGTTCCAAAAGACAAAGAGAAAACAATTGATGAAGTTTCTATCACAGGACGGGAAGAAGATGATGGAATCCTATGACAGGATAGGAGTAAGATTATGGCATAGAAAACCATCAATTGTCCTCCAAAAAACCCCCAACAAGTTAACAACTGTCTACAAATAAAAAACAGCTTTATAAGAACCAAAAATCAGAATACCAACACAGCCACAGCATGATAGGCTAACAGTCAGAGTCATGAGGCCCCATTTCAGGCTCTAGCTCCCAGATAAAATCTCTAGACACATACTGGGCCAGAAGAAAATCCATTGCCTTAAAGAAAAAAATCCAGTCCTGGCAGCATCTATCACCTGCTGACTGAAGAACCCTTGAGACCAGAATAATCAGCAGAGTTACCCAGGTACTACACTGAGCTCCTTCAGGAAGGCTTTGAGACTTTGTGGCTTTAGGTAGTGCATCAAAAAGGCTCTTGAAGTCCACAAATCCAGGACTTGACATTTGGATGGCATTTGTGTATTTGCCATAAGCCAGAGGGGAGGTCATTGCCATGAAAGGTGAGTCCCAGGCCAGGCAGCATTTACCAAGAACTGATTTAAAAGACCATGAGTTTTAAGGGAACATCAATAGTCTGTCAAAGCTCATCATGGTCAGGGGTGGTGGTGGCTATGGGGTCAGGCTCCACTGCCTTTGGAAAGGGGAGGGAAGAGTGAAAAGATCTACATCTTGCAATTTGAGTGCCATTTCAGCTGCAGTACGATAGAACACCAGGCAGTCTTGAACTCTGAAATATGACTTCTTGATGGCACTTCAGGACGTGCCCAGATCCCAGGGGACCTCATTGATCTGAAGGGAAAATCACAGGTCTGGCTGTTTTGGCCACCTGCTAATTCTAAAGCCCCAAGGCTTTGAACGAACTTAGGCAGTAGCCAAAAGAGTGGTTAACACAGGTTTGGGGCAAGACTCAGTGCTCTGCTGGCTTCAGGTCTGATCCAGTGCAGTTACAGTGGTGATGGACACGGAAGGGTTTTTGTCACTGCACCCCCAGCTCTGCGTGGCTCAGAACAGAGAGAGGGAATTTGTATGTACAGAAAAAACTAAGTGAAGACTACAAGAGCCTGTGAGGGTAATACATAGATATCTCCCAGATATTGTTGGGGTAATACCATCAAAATAATAAGAGCATCAAGTCAATACCTCATCAGGCTGAAAGAACCACATAATTACTGGACTTTGGGTGCTCCCTAAAGCAGATATGATTTAGTCCACAACACCCAAGTCTTGTCAAATATCTGTAAAACCTTCCTTAGAGGGTCAACTACAAATAAGCACAGACAGTAAAGACTACAATAAATGCCTAACTCTTCAATTCTAAGACACCGAAGAATATTTACTAGCACCAATACAATTCAGGAAAACATTATCTGACCAAATCAACTAAGTAAGTCACCAAAGTCCAATCCTGGAGAAACAGAGATACATGAATTTTAATATGGAAAATTCAAAATAGTTGTGGCGATAAAACTCAAATAAATTCAAGATAACAGCAGAGATGGAATTTGTAATTCTGTCAGATAAATTTAACAAACAGATTGAAATAATTAAGAAGAATCAAACAGAAATCCTGGAGCTAAGAAATTTAATTGACACTAAAGAGTGCATCAGAGTTCTTTAATAGCAGAATTGATCAAACAGAAAAGCTGTGACCTTCAGACAGGCTGCTTAAAAATACACAGTCAGAGAACAGATACACACAAAAATAAAAAACAACAAAGCATGCCTACAGACTCTACAAATATTCTGAAAAGGACAATCTAAGAGGTTTTTTTGCCTTAAAAAGAAAGTAGAGAAAATGATAGTGGTAGAAATTTTATTCAAATGGATAATAACAGAGAGCTTGACAAAACTAGAAAAAAAAAATCCAAGTCCAAAAAAGTTATAGAACAGATTGTAGAAAATTTACCTCAAAGAAGACTACCTCAAGGCATTGAATTATCAAACTCCAAAACATGAAAGATAAAGAAAATATTCTAAAAGCAACAAGAAAAAAGAAACAACATATAAAGATGCTCCAGTATTTTTGGCAGCAGAAATTTCAGTGGAAATATTAAAAGCCAGGAGATAATGAAATGATATATTTAAAGTGCTGAAGAAAAAAAATGTTTTACCCTAGAATAGTATTAAAGTGAAAATATTCTTTGAACATGAAGGATAAATAAAGACTTTTCCAGACAAACAAAAACTGAGGGATTTCATTAATACCAGACCTGTCAAACATCAAATGTTGTATTTCAATCAGAAAGAAAATGACATTAATGAGCAATACATAATCACCTGAAAGTATAAAACTCACTGTTACAGGCCGGGCACGGTGGCTCATGCCTGTAATCACAGCACTTTGGGAGGCCGAGATGGGTGGATCACAAGGCCAAGAGATCAAGACCATCCTGTTCAACAAGGTGAAATCCCGTCTCTACTAAAAATACAAAAATTAGCTGGGCATGGTGGTGCATGCCTGTAGTCCCAGCTACTCGCGAGGCTGAGGCAGGAGAATTGCTTGAACCCAGGAGTTGGAGGTTGCGGTGAGCAGAGATCGCACCATTGCACTCCAGCCTGGGTAACAAGAGTGAAACTCTGTCTCAAACAAGCAAACAAACAAACCAAAAAACTCACTGTCACTAGTAAGTACACAAAAAACACAGAATTTTATAGTGCTGTAACTGTGGTGTCTAAACTATTCATCATAAGTAGATGATGTAAAAAAATGAGCAAATCAAAAATAATAACTACAACTTTTCAAACATAATAAGTACAATAAGATATAAATAGAAACAACAAAATGTCAAAAAGTGGGGAAATTACAGTTTTTAAGTTAGAGTCTTTAATTAAAAGCTTTCTTCTTATTCGTTTATTCATGCACATAGTATTAAGTTGTTTCCAGGTTAAAAACTAGGTTATAAAATAGTATTCCCAAGTCTCATGGCAACCTCATATAACCTCATGAAAACCTACAATAGACACACAAAAGATAAAAAGCTAGAAACTAAATTATATCACTGGAGAAAATCATCTTCACTAGTAGAAGACAAGAAGAAAACAAAGACCAGAAAACAAATAACAATATGGCAAGAGTAAGTCCTTACTTATAAATAATAACGTTATATGTAAATGGACTAAACCCTCCAATCAAAAGACAGAAAGTAAGTAGAATGGATACAAAAACAAGATTCATTTATCTGTTGCCTACAAGAAACACACTTTATCTATTAAGACACACATAGGCTAAAAACAAAAATACAGAGCAAGATACTTCATGCCAACAGAAACCAAAGAGCAGAAGTCACTATACTTATACCAAACAAAATAGATTTCAAGATTCAAATGTCACTATAGAAGATAAAGGGGACTTCTGCAAAGATGGCCGAATAGGAACAGCTCTGGAGTGCAGTTCCCAGTGAGAGCAATGCAGAAGGTGAGTGATCTCCTAATTTCCAACCGAAGTACAAGGTTCATCTCAATGGGACTGGTTGGAGAGTTCTTGTAGCCCAAGGAGGGCAAACTGAGGCAGGATGGGGTGCTGCCTCACCCAGGAAGTGCAATGGGCTGGAGGATCCCCCTCCTACCCAATGGAGGCCATCGGGAACTTTTCCGGCCACTCTGGCACTCCAGTTCAGATATTGCACTTCTTCTATGGTCTTTACAGTCTACACACCAGGAGATTCCTGCTGGGCCTACAAGGACTGCGAGTTTCCAGCACAACTCTGGATGACCATTTCAGCCAGTGCCTTGGGTTTTCCGTACAAATCTGGGTGGCTGTTTTAACTGGCGTCTGAAATGCTTGTGAGTCAGAGCCAATCATTCCCCTGAAAAAAGAAAGGGCTGAAGACAAGGAGCCAAGTGATCTGGCTCTGTGGGTCTCACCCTGCAAAGACCAGCAAACTGAAACCCACTGGACTGAGAGTTTCACAGCCAGCACAACAGTGTGAGCTCCACCCAGGATGGTGGAGCTCAGTGAGGGGAAGGGCATCCATGATCACTGAGGCAGTCCAGCCATTACCAAGGCAGTTTGGCATTACCAAGGAAGTTCCCCACTACCAAGGCAGTTCTAACTTTGCCTGTGTAAACAAAATTGCAAGGCAGTTTACACAGCAGCTGGTGGAGCCCACAGAAGCTCAGCAATGCCTCTGCTGGCAGACTGTCACTAGATTCCTTCCTTGCTGGGCAGAGCATCTCTGAAAAAAGGCAGCAGCACCAGGGACTTATAAATGAAGCCCTACTTTCCTGAGACAGAGCACCTGTGAGTGCAGCAGGAAAAGCAACAGTTGTGAGTTCTGCTACAGCACACTTAAACATCCCTGCCCAGCAGCTCTGAAAGGAGCAACAGAGCTCCCAGCACAGCACTTGAGCTGTGAAAAGGGACACACTGCCTCTTCAAGCAGCTCCCTGAACTCCATATATCAAAAGAGACACCTCATACAAGAGAGCTCTGGCTGACATCTGGCGGGTACCCTTCTGGCATGAAGATACCAGAGAAGGGAACAAGCAGCAATTCTTCCTGTTCTGCAGAACCCCCCCTCCATGTGATTCCCAGGTAAGCAGGGTCTGGAGTGGACCTCCAGTAGTCCTGCAGCAGAGGAGTCTGAGTGTTAGAAAGAAAATTAGAAAAAGAAGGAAATCGTTTCAATATCAACAGAGAGTACATCCACTCAGAGACCACATCCGAAACTCATCTACATCAAAGATTGTAGATAAATCCAGGAAGATGGGAAGAAACCAGCCCAAAAAGGATGAAATCACCAAAAACCAAAAAAAGTATCCTCCTCCAAGGGATTACAACTTCTCATCCAGAGAGAAAACAAAATTGAATGGAGAACGAGTTCAATAAATTGACACAAGCAGGCTTTGGAAGGTGGATAACAACAAACTTCTCTGAGCTAAAGGTACATATTCTAACCCAATGTAAAGAAATTAAGGACCCTGAAAAAAGATTAGTTGAAATGCTGACTAGAATAACCAGCTTAGAGAAGAACATAAGCAACTTGATGAAGCTGAAAAACACAGCACGAGAACTTCATGAAGCATACACAAGTTTCAATAGCCTATTGAACAAGCAGAAGAAAGAATATCAGAGATTGAAGATTAATTCAATAAAATAAAACTTGAAGGCAAAATTAAAGAAGAAAAGAATGAAAAGAAATTCAAAAAGCCTCCAAAAAATCTGGGATTATGTGAAAAGACCTAATCTATGTTTGATTAGTTTACCTAAATGTGATAGGGAGAATGAATCAAAGCTGGAAAACACTCTTCAGAATATTATCCAGGAAAACTTCCCCAACCTAAAAAAGCATGCCAACATTTAAATCCAGGAAATACAGAGAACACCACAAAGATATTCCTCAGGAAGAGCAACCCCAAGGCAAATAATCACCAGACTCACCAGGGTTGAAATGAAGAAAAAAATGCTAGAGGCAGCCAGAGAGAAAGGTCGGGTTACCCACAAAGGGAAGCCCATCAGACTCACAGTGGATCTCTCAGCAGAAATTCTACAAGCCAGAAGAGAGTGGGGCCAATATTCAACATCTTTAAAAAAAAAAGAATGTGCAACCCAGAATTTTATATCCAGCCAAACTAAGCTTCATAAGTGAATGAAAACTAAAATCCTTTACAGACAAGCAATTGTTGAGAAATTGCATCACCACCAGGCCTGCCTTACAAGAGCTCCTGAAGGAAGTACTAACCATGGAAAGGAACAACCAGTACTAGCCCCTACAAAAATGTAGCAAATCATAAACATCATTGACATAATGAAGAAATTGAGTCAACTAATGGTTAAAACCACCAGCTAGTATCAAAATGACAGGATCAAGTTCACATATAACAATATTAATCTTAAATGTAAATAGGCTAAATTCCCCAATCAAAAGACATAGACTGACTAATTGAATAAAAAGTCAAGACCCATCAGTGTGTTCTATTCAGGAGACCCATCTCATTTGAAAAGACACACAGACTCAAAATAAACGGATAGAAGAAAATTTATCAAGCAAATGTAGAGCAAAAACAAGCAGGGGTTGCAATCCCAGTCTCTGATAAAACGGACTTTAAACCAACAAAAATCAAAAGAGACAAAGAAGGGCATTACATAACGGTAAAAGGATCAATGCAACAAGAAGATTAACTATCCTAAATATATATGCATCGAACATAGGAGAACCCAGATACATAAAGCAAGTTCTTAACAACCTAAAAAGAGACTTAGACTCCCACACGATAATAATGGGAGAGAACTAACCTAAAAAGAGACTTAGACTCCCACACAATAATAATGGGAGACTTTAACACTTCACTGTCAATACTAGACATATCAGTAAGAAAGAAAATTAATGAGAATATCCAGGACTTGAACTCAGATCTGGACCAAGTGGACCTAATAGATGTCCACAGAACTCTCCACCCCAAATCCACAGAATACACAGGATTCTTCTTCAGAGTATTCTTCTCAGTGCCACATCACACTTACTCTAAAATTGACCACATAATTGAAAGTAAATCAACCTCAACAAATGCAAAAACACGGATATCATAATGAACAGTCTCTCAGACCACAGTGCAATCAAATTAGAATTCAAGATTAATAAACTCACTCAAAACCACACAACTACATGGAAACTGAACAATCTGTTCCTGAATAACTACTGGATAAATCATGAAATAAAGGCAGAAATAAAGATGTTCTTCTGAACCAATGAGAATGAAGACACAATGTACCAGAATCTCTGGGACACATTTAAAGCAGTGTCTACAGGGAAATTTATAGCACTAAATACCCACGTAAGAAGTGAGAAAAGATCTAAAATCAACACCCTATCATCACAATGAAAAGAGCTAGAGGAATGATATCAAAAAATTCAAAAGCTATAAGAAGACAAGAAATAACTAAGATCAGTGAAGAACTGAAGGAGATAGACACATAAAACGTCCTTCAAAAAATCAATAAATCCAGGAGGTGGTTTTTGAAAAGATCGACAAAATAGATAGACCACTAGTCAGATTAATAAAAAAGAAAAGAATAGATGCAATAAAAAATGATAAAGGGGATATCACCACCAACTTTTCAGAAATAAAAACTACCAACAGAGATTACCACAAACAACTCTATGCACATAAACCAGCAAATCTAGAAGAAATCGTTAAATTCCTGGATGCTTACACCCCCGCAAGACTAAACCAAGAAGTTGAAACACTGACAGACCAATAACAAGGTCTGAAGTTGAGGCAGCAATTAATAACCTACCAGCCAAAAAAAGTCCAGGTCCAGATGGGTTCATAGCCAAATTCTACCAGACATACAAAGAGAGGCTGGTACCATTCCTTCTGAAACTATTCCAAACAATACAAAAAGAGGGAACCCCTTCTAAGTCATTTAATGAGATAAATATCATCTGGATACCAAAACCTGGCAGAGAGTTAACTAAAAAAGAAAATTTCAAGCTGATATCCATGATTAATATTGATGCAAAAATCTTCAATAAAATACTGGCAAACCAAATGTTTATCCATCACGATCAAGTAGGTCTCATCCCAGGGATACAAGTCTGGTTCAACATACCCAAATATTTAAATGTAATCCATCACATGAACTGAACCAAAGACAAAAACCACATGATCATCTCAATAGATGCAGAGAAGATCTTTGACAAAATTCAACAGCCCTTTATGCTAAAAACTCAACTAACTAGGTATCGATGGAACATATCTCAAAATAATAAAAGCCGTTTATGAAAAACCCACAGCCAATCTCATACTAAATGGACAAAAACTGAAAGCATTCCTTTGAAAATTGGCACTAGACAAGGGTTCCCTCTTTCACCATTTCTAGTCAACATAGTATTGGAAGTTCTAGCCAGAGCAATCAGGCAAGAAAAAGAAATAAAATGTATTCAATTCGGAAAAGCAGAAGTCAAATTGTCTCTATTTGCAGGTGACATGATTGTATATTTAGAAGACCTCATCATCTCAGCCCAAAATCTCCTGAAACTGATAAGCAACTTCCACAAAGTCTCAGGATACAAAACCAATGTGCAAAAATCACAAGCATTTCTATATGCCAATAACAGACAGAGAGACAAATCATGAGATAACTCCCATTCACAATTACTACAAAGAGAATAAAATACATAGGAAATAAAATACATAGGAATAAAATACATGAAGGATGTGAATACATGAATATGGGAATGAATTCACATGAATACATAAAGGACATGAACTAATGAAGGTAATGAAGGACCTCTTCAAGGAGAACTACGAACTACTGCTCAAGGAAATAAGAGAGGACACAAACAGATGGGAAAACATTCCATGCTCATGGTTAGGAAGAATCAATATTATGAAAATGGCCATACTGCCCAAAGTAATTTATAGATTCAATGCTATCCCCATCAAGCTACCATTGACCTTCTTCACAGAACTGGGGAAAAAAATCACCCTATACTTTATATGGAACCAAAAAAGAGCCCACATAGCCAAGACAAATGTAAGCAAAAAGAACAAAGCTGAAGGCATCATGCTATCTGACTTCAAACTATGCTACAAGGCTACAGTAATCAAAACAGCGTGGTACTGGTACCAAAACAGAGATATAGACCAATGGAACAGAACAAATGCCTCAAAAGTAATGCCACACATCTACAACCAACTGATCTCTGACAAACCTGATAAAAACAAGCAATGAGGAAAGAATTCCCTGTTTAATAAATGGTGTTGAGAAAACTGACTAGCCATGTGCAGAAAGCTGAAACTGGATCCCTTCCTTATACCTTATACAAAAATTAACTCCAGATTGATTAAAAGTTTTAACACAAAACCTAACACCATAAAAACCCTAGAAGAAAATCAGGGCAATACCATTCAGGACCTAGGTGTTTCATGAACAAAACACCAAAAGCAATGGCAAAAAAAGGCCAAAATTGACAAATGGGATTTAATTAAACTTAAGAGCTTCTTCACAGCAAAAGAAACAATCATCAGAGTGAACTGTCAACCGACAGAATGCAAAAAAGTTTTTTCAAGCTACCCATTTGACAAAGGGCAAATATCCAGAATCTACAAGTAACTAAAACAAATTTACAAGCAAAAAACAAACAACTCCATCAAAAAGTGGGCAAAGAATATGAACTGACACTTTTCAGAAGAAGACATTTATGTGGCCAAGAAACATATGAAAAAATGCTCATCAGGGGAAGATTCAAAATGGCCATTTAGGAACAGCTCAGGATTGCAGCTCCTAGTGAAAGCACAGAGGGTGAGTGGTGAGTGGACGCTGCATTTTTATTGCCCACAGGCCAGGAGATTCCCAGGCAGAGGAGCCCCACAGCTCACCAGCATGGCTGTTTTGGTCGGTGCAGCTGCTTTGCCCCACATGACTGCTTTGCCCCGCACAGCTGCTTTGTTGGGGCCCTGGCGTGGCGGTTCTTCATACAAAATACACAGGTCCATGTGCCCTTTTAGCTGGCGATTGGAGCCCAGGGAAATCGCCCATTCATCTGATTATAAAGGGAACTGAACAGGGAGCCAGGCCAGGAGATTCCTGGGCAAAGAAAGCACCATGAATCACAGTGCCACTGTTTAAGCTGGCACAGTGAGTCACAGCATGGGAAATCACACAGATCCCGGCGCCTTTGCAACAGGCGACTGGAACACCTGGGAGAAAGTCTACTGTTCAACTAAAAAAAAAAAAAACCAAAAAACTCTGAAGCAGGGAGCCAGGTGGTCAGGCTTGGCTGGTCCCACCCCCACAAAAGAACAGGAATTAAAAATTCTCCAGATTTAGAGTTTCACAGCAAGCGCAGCTGAACCCAGGATGGTCCAGCTCTGTGGGGGAGGGGTGTACACCATTACCGAGGCACTCCACCACTACGAAGGTAGTCTGCCATTACTGAGGCAGCCTGCCATTGCCAAGGCAACCCACCATTGCTGACGCTGCCTGCCATTGCCAAGGCAATGTGCCATTACAGAGAGAGTCCACCAATGCAGAGGTGGGCCACCATTGTGGAGGCAGCTCTAACTAAACCCATATAAACAGGACTGCAGAGAAGTTCACACGGCAGCTGGGCAGAGACCACAGCAGCTCAGAAAAGCCTCTGCAGGTGGACAGTGACTAGGCTGCCTCCTTGCTGGGCAGGGCAGCCCTGAAAAAAAAGGCAGCAGCACAACAAAAACTCATAAATAAAGCCCTAACTCCCTGGGACAGAGCACCTGGGAACAAAAAGCAGTTTTTGAGTTCTGCTGCAGCAGACCTAAACGTACCTGCCCAGCAGCTCTGAATGAACAACAGAGCTCACAGCTCAGCACTTGAGCTCCTATAAAGGACAGACTATCCCCTCAAGTAGCTCCCTGACTTCTGTATATCCAAAGAGTCACCTCATAAAGGGAAATCAGACTGACATTTGGTGAGTATCCTTCTGGAACAAAGATAGCAGCAGAAGAAACTGGTAGCAACCCTTACTGTTCTGCAGCTGCTGCAGGTGATCCCCAGGCAAGCAGAGCCTGGAGTAGACCTCAGCAGTCTTACAGCAGAGGGGCCAGACTCTTAGAAGGAAAACTAAGAAACAGAAATAATTTCATCATCAACAAACAGAACATCAACTCAGAGACCCAAACTGAAAGTCAGCAACTACAAAGATGACAGGTAGATAAATACACAAAGATGGGAAGAAACCAGCACAAAAAGGATGAAAACACCCGAAACCAGAACACCTCTCCTCCTACAAGGGATCACAACTTCTCATCAGCAAGGGAACAAGGCTAGATGGAGAATGAGTGTGATGAAATGACAGAATCAGGCTTCAGAATGTGGGTAGTAAGAAATTTCCATGAGCTAAAAGAGCATGTCCTAACCCAATGCAAAGAAACTAAGAAAGTTGAAAAAAGATTGGAAGAAATGCTAATGAGAATGGACAACTTAGAAAGGAATATAAGTGAATTGATGGAGCTGAAAAACACAACACGAGAACTTCACAAAGCATGCACAAGTTTCAACAGCTGAATTGACCAAGCAGAAGAAAGGATATCAGAGATCGAAGATCAATTCAATTAAATAAAAGGAGAAGGCATAATTAGAGAAAAATGGATAAAAAGAAATGAACAAAGTGTCTACAAAATGTGGTACTATCTGAAAAGACCGAATCTACATTTGACAGGTGTACCTGAATGCGACAAAGAGAATGAATCCAAGCTGGAAAGTACTCTTCAGGATATTATTCAGGAAAACTTCCTCAACCTAGCAAGGCAGGCCAATATTCAAGTCCAGGAAATACAGAGAACAGCACAAAGCTATTCCTCAAGAAGAGCAACACCAAGGCACATAATCATCAGATTCACCAGGGTTGAAATGAAGGAGAAAATGCTAAGGGCAGCCAGAGAGAAAGGTCTGGTTACACATAAAGGGAAGCCCATCAGACTCACAGCAGGTCTCTCAGCAGAAACCCTACAAGCCAGAAGAGAGTGGGGGCCAATATTCAACATCCTTAAAGAAAAGAACTTTCAAACCAGAATTTCCTATCCAGCCAAACTAAGCTTCATAACTGAAGGAAAAATAAAATCCTTTGCAAACAAGCAAGTACTCAGAGATTTTGTCACCACCAGGTCTGCTTTACAAGAGCTCCTGAAAGCGGCTCTAAATATAGAAAGAAACAACCAGTACCAGCCACTCCAAAAACATACCAAATGGTAAAGAGCATCAACACAATGAAGAATCTGCGTCAACTAACAGGCAAACCAGCCAGCTGGCATTAAAATGGCAGTATCAAATTCACAAATGACAATATTAATCCTAAATGTAAATGGACTAAATACCTTAATCAAAAGACACAGACTGGCAAATTGGACAAAAAGCCAAAACCCATTGGTGTGCTGTATCCAGGAAACCCATCTAACATGCAAGGATACACAAAGGCTCAAAATAAAGGAATGGAGGAAGATTTACCAAGAAAATGGAGAGCAAAAAAAAAAAACAAAAAAAAAAAACCAGGAGTTGCAATTCTCATCTCTGATAAAATAGACTTTAAAGCAACAAAGATCAAAAGAGACAAAGAAGGACATTACATAATGGTAAAAGGATCAATGCAACAAGAAGAGCTAACAATCCTAAATATATACGCAGCCATACAAGAGCACCAAGATACATACGGCAAGTTCTTAATGACTTACAAAGTGATTTAGACTCCCACACAATAATAGTGGGAGACTTTAACACCCCATTGTCAATATTAGACAGATCAACCAGACAGAAAATTAACAAGGATATCCAGGACTTGAACTCAGACCTGGACCAAGCAAACCTAATAGACATTTACAGAACTCTCCACCCTAAATCCACAGAATATACATTCTTCTCAGCACCACATCACACCTACTCTAAAATTGACCACATAATTGGAAGTAAATAACTCCTCAGCAAATGCAAAAGAATGGAAATCATAACAAACAGTCTCTCAGACCACAGTGCAATCAAAATAGAACTCAGAATTCAAAAACTAACTCAGAACCGCACAGCTTCATGGAAACTGAACAACTTGCTCTTGAATGTTGACTGGATAAACAATGAAATGAAGGCAGAAATAAAGATGTTCTTCGAAACCAACGAGGACGAAGACACAACATACCAGAATCTCTGGGACATATTTAAAACAGTCTCTAGAGAAAAATATATAGCAATAAGTGCCCACATAAGAAACAAGGAGAGATCTAAAATTGACACCCTATCATCAAAATTGAAAGAGCTCAAGGAGCAAGATCAAAAAACTTAAAACCTAGGAGAAGACAAGAAATAACTAAGATCACCAGGCACGGTGGCTCAAGCCTGTAATCCCAGCACTTTGGGAGGGCGAGGCGGGTGGATCATGAGGTCGAGAGATCGAGACCATCCTGGTCAACATGGTGAAACCCCGTCTCTACTAAAAATACAAAAAAGTAGCTGGGCATGGTGGCGCTTGCCTGTAATCCCAGCTACTCAGGAGGCTGAGGCAGGAGAATTGCTTGAACCCAGGAGGCGGAGGTTGCAGTGAGCCGAGATCATGCCATTGCACTCCTGCCTGGGTAATAAGAGCGAAACTCCGTCTCAAAAAAAAAAAAAAAAAAAAAAAAAAAAAGAAAAGAAAAAAGAAATAACTAAGATCAGAGCAGAACTAAAAGAGATAGAGACACAAAAACACCATCAAGAAATCAAGAAACCCAGGAGCTGGTTTTTCAAAAAGATCAACAAAATACACAGACCATTAGTCAGATTAATAAAAAAGAAAAGAGAGAATAACCAAATTGATGCAATGAAAAATGATAAAAGGAGTATCACCATAGATTCCACAGAAATTCAAGGCATCATCAGAGATTATTACAAAAAACTCTATGCACATAAACTAGTAAACCTGGAAGAAAAATAGATAAAAATCCTTAAACTTCTTCCTAAACCAGGAAGAAGTCAAAACCATGAATAGACCAATAACAAGGGCTGAAGTTGAGGCAGCAATTAAGAGCTTACCACCCCAAAAAAAAGCCCAAGTCCAGACAGGTTCACAGTGAAATTCTTCCAGACATCAAAGAAGAGCTGGTACCATTCCTTCTGAAACTATTCCAAATAACCCAAAAAGAGGGAATCCTTCCCAAATCATTTTAGGAGACCAACATCATCCTGATACCAAAGCCCAGCAGAGACTCAACAAGAAAAGGAAACTTCAGGCCAATATCCATGATGAACATAGATGCAAAAAACTTCAATAAAAAACTGGCAAGCCAATTGCAACAGCACATCAAAAAGCTTATCCACCATGATCAAGTAGGATTCATTCCAGGGATGCAAGGCTGGTTCAACATACACAAGTCTATAATCGTAATTCACCACATAAACAGAACCAAAGACAAAAACCACATGATTATCTCAATTGATACAGAGAAGGCCTTTGAAAAAATTCAACAGCCTTTTATGCTAAAAACCCTCAATAAACTAGGTATTGATGGAATATATCTCAAAATTATAAAAGCCATTTACTACAAACCAACAGCCAATATACTGAATGGGCAAAAACTGGAAGCATTTTCTTTGAAATATGGCACTAGACAGGGATGCCCTCTTTCACCATTCCTATTCAGTATAGTACTGGAAGTTCTAGCCAGAGCAATCAGGCAAAAAAAGAAATAAAGGGTATTCAAATAGGAAAGGAGGAAGTCAAATTGTCTCTATTTGCAGGCAGCATTATTGTATATCTAGAACACCCCATTGTCTCAGCCCAAAATCTCTTTAAACTGATAAGCAACTTCAGCAAAGTCTCAGGATATAAAATCAATGTGCAAAAATCACAAGCATTCCTATACACCAATAACAGACTTAAAGAGAGCCAAATCAAGAAGGAACTGCCATTCACAATTGCCACAAAGAGAATAAAATACCTAGGAACACAACTAACAAGGAATGTAAAGGACCTCTTCAAGGAGAACTACAAACCTCTGCTCAACAAAATAAGAGAGGACCCAAACAGATGGAGAAACATTCCATGTTCATGGTTAGGAAGAATCAATATCGTGAAAACGGCCATACTTCCCAAAGTAATTTACAGATTCAACGCTATCCCCATCAAGCTACCAATGACCTTCTTCAGAGAACTGGGAAAAAAACCCTTAAACTTCATATAGAACCAAAAGAGAGCCCGCATAGCCAAGTCAATTCTAAGCAAAAAGAATAAAGCAGGAGGCATCACACTACCAGACTTCAAACTATACTACAAGGCTACAGTAATCAAAACAGCATGGGACTGGCACCAAAATAGAGATTCCCTGTTTAATAAATGGTGTTGGGAAAACTGGCTAGCAGTGTGCAGAAAGCAGAAACTGGGCCTGTTCCTGACATCTTACACTAAAATTAACTCCAGATGGCTTAAAGACTTAAACATAAGACCTAACAGCATAAAAACTGTAGAAGAAAATCTAGGCCCATTCAGGACATAGATGTAGGCAAGGACTTCATGACCAAAACACCAAAAGCATTGGCAACAAAAGCCAAAATAGACAAATGGGATCTAATCAAACTCCACAGCTTCTGCACGGCAAAAGAAACAGTCAGTAGAGTGAATCGGCAACCAACAAAATGGGAAAAAATGTTTGTAGTTTACTCATCTGAGAAAGGGCTGATATCCAGAATTTACAAAGAACTAAAACAGATTTACAAGAAAAAAACAAGCCCAGTCAAAAGTGGGCAAAAGATATGAACAGCTACTTTAAAAAGAAGACATACATGAGGCCAACAAACATATAAAAAAATGCTCATCATCACTGGTCATAAGAGAAATACAAATCAAAACTGCATTGTGAATGGTGATCATTAAATAATCTGAAGACAACAGATGCTAGAGAGGATATGGAGAAATAAGAACACTTTTACATTATTGGTGGGAGTGTAAATTAGTTCAACCATTGTGGAAAACAGTGTGGTGATTCCTCAAGGACCTAGAAATAGAGATTCCATTTGACCCAGCAATCTCATTACTGGGTATATATCCAAAGGATTATAAATCATTCTACTATAAGGACACATGCACACGAATGTTTACTGCAGCACTGTTTACAATAGCAAAGACTTGGAACCAACCCAAATGCCCATCTATAATAGACTGGACAAGGAAAATGTGGTACATATACACCATGAAATATTATGCAGCCATCAAAAATGATGAGTTCGTGTCCTTTGTAGGGACATGAATGAACCTGGAAACTATCATTCTCAGCAAACTGACATTAGAGCAGAAAATCAAACAGCACATGTTCTCAGTCACAGGCGGGTGTTGAACAATGAGAACACATGGACACAGGGAGGGGAGCACCACACACTGGGGTCTATTGGGGGGAAATGGGAGAGGGACAGTGAGGGATGGGGAGTTGGGGAGAAATAGCATGATGCCAGATATAGGTGACGGAGAGGAAGGCAGCAAATCACACTGCCATGTGTGTACCTATGCAACAATCTTACATGTTCTTCACATGTACCCCAAAACCTAAAATGCAATAAAAAAAATAAATTAAATGAAAAAAAAAGAAAAAATACTCATCATCACTGGTCATTAGAGAAATGAAATCAAAACTACATTGAGATACTATCACACCCCAGTTAGAATGGTGATCATTAAAAAAATCTGGAGACAACAGATGTTGGAGAGGATGTGGAGAAATAGGAACACTTTTACACTTCAGGTGGGAGTGTAAATTAGTTCATCCATTGTGCAAGACAGTGTGGCAATTCCTCAAGGATCAAGAAATAGAAACACCATTTGACCCAGCAATCCCATTACTGGGTACATACCCAAAGGATTAGTAATTGTTCTATTATAAAGACACATGGACACATATGTTCATTGCAGCCCTGTTCACAATAGCAAAGATCTGGAACCAACCCAAATGCCCATCAATGATAGACTGGACAAGGCAAATGTGGCACATATACACCGTGGAATGCTATGCAGACATAAAAAGGGAATAGTTCATGTCCTTTTGCAGGGACACAGATGAATCTGGAAACCATCATCTCAGGAAACTGACACAAGAACCGAAAGACCAAACATCATACGTTCTCACTCATAAGTGTGTGCTCGATAATGAGAATACATGGACACAGAGAGGGGAACATCACACATTGGGGCCTTTAGGGAATGAGGAGTTAGGGGAGGGATAGCAGGCGGTGGGGAGATTGGGGAGGGATAACGTTAGGAGAAATACCTAATGTAAGTGACAGGGGGATGGAGACAGCAAACCACCATAGCATGTGTGTACCTATGTAACAGTTTTACAAGATCTGCACATGTAGCCCAGAACCTAAAGTAAAATAATGAAAAAAAATTATAAAGAGGTTAATTCAGCAAGAGAATATGATTTTAAATATATATGCACCTAAATATATATATATAATGTATTTATAGAAATCATTTATGTAACTAAACATCCATATATAAAGAAAATATTATTAGAGCTAAGGAAAATAATAACCCTCAATAAAATAATAGTTGGAGACCTCAACACCTGACTTTTGACAGTGGACAGAACTTCCAGACAGAAAATAAGCAAAGAAATATTAGTCTTAATCTGCAGTATAAACCAAATGGACCTAATAGATATTTACAGGACATTATAGCCAAGAGTTGAGAGTGCACAATATTTTCCTCAGCACATGAATTATTCTCAAAGATAGATTATATGTTAGTCAACAAAGCAAGTCTTGAAGCATTCAAAAATTTGCAACACTATCAGACATTTTCTTTGTCCATAATAGAATAAAACTAGCAATTAGTAACCAGAGGAACACATGAAAGTATAATAATACCTAGAAAATAAACAATGTGCTCCTGGATGACCAGTGGATCCGTGAAGAAATTAATGAGAAAATTTAAAAATTACTTGAAACAAATGGTAATGAAAACACACCATACCAAAACCTACAAAATACAGCAAAAGCAGTACTAAGGAGAAAGTGTAGCTATAAGTACCTCCAACACCTGAGTAGGAAAAACTCCAAATTAAACATATAATGATGAATTTTTTTTTATGGTGAAAAGATATACATATATTTAGAATTAGCCAGCTGGACTCCGTTTAGATGATCCCAATTTTGTTGGCAACATCCAAAGCCTCGTAATCAGTAGCCAGTCGAACGTATGCTTTCTTCTCTCCATCAGGCCGAATCAGGGTGTTGACCTTGGCCATCAATGTCATAGAGCTTCTTCACAGCCTGTTTGATCTGGTGCTTGTTGGCTTTAACATCCACAGTGAATACAAGTGTGTTGTTGTCTTCTATCTTCTTCATGGCAGACTCAGTGGTCAGCGGAAACTTGATGATAGCGTAGTAGTCCAGCTTGTTTCTCCTGGGGGCGCTCTTCTGAGGATATTTGGGCTGCCTCCGGAGTTGCAGTGTCTTGGGCCGCTGGAAGGTGGCTGACGTGCGGATCTTCTTTTTTTTGTGGCTGTGGACACCTTTCAACACTGCCTTCTTGGCCTTTAAAGCCTTCGCTTTGGCTTCAGCTTTGGGAGGGGCAGGAGCTTCCTTCTTCGCTTTCAGCGCCATCCTGTTAAAAGCAAAATAATGAATCTTAAAGAACTAGAAAGATGAGAGCAAACAAAACCCAAAGATAATTTTTTAAAAACAGCTGAGCAGAAATAAATGAAGTCGAAATGAATAAAAGAATACCAAAATTATCAATAAAACACAAAGTTGGTTTTGTAAAAGTCAAAAAAGTTGACAAACATTTAACCACACAAACCAGAAAAAGAGAATAGTCTGAATAAATAAAATCAGAATTATAAATATTACAACTGAAAATTCACAAATTAAGGGATTATTAATGGCTATTATGAGCAACTATATGTCAATAAATTGAAAAATCTAGAAAAAAATGGAAAAATTCTGAGATAAATAAAACCTATGAAGATTGAACTAGAAAGAAATCTAAAGCCTAAACAGACCAATAAGTAACACATCTGAAGGTATAATAAAAAGTCTCCCAGTAGGCCGGGCAAGGTGGCTCACGCCTGTAATCCCAGCACTTTGGGAGGCCGAGGCGGGTGGATCATGAGGTCAAGAGATCGAGACCATCCTGGTCAACATGGTGAAACCCCGTCTCTCCTAAAAATACAAAAAATTAGCTGGGCATGGTGGCACGTGCCTGTAATCCCAGCTACTCAGGAGGCTGAGGCAGGAGAATTGCCTGAACCCAGGAGGCGGAGGTTGTGGTGAGCCAAGATCACCCCATTGCACTCCAGCCTGGGTAACAAGAGCGAAACTCCGTCTCAAAAACAAAACAAAACAAAACAAAAACAAAAAAAGTCTCCCAGTAAGTAAAAACTCAGGACCTAATAGTTTCACTGCTGAATTACACCAAACATTTAAGAAAAATGAATAACAGTCCTAATCAAATTATTTTTTAAAATATAGAAGGGAATTTTTCAAAACTTACATAACAAGATCAGTACTACCCTGATTTCAAAATCAAAGACATAAGAAAGAAAGGAAAGAAGAAAGAAAGAGAGAAAGAAAGAAAAAAGGAAGGAAGGAAGGAAGAAAGAAAGAAGAAAGAAAGAAAGGAAGAAACAAACAAACAAAGAAAGAAACAAAGAAACAAAGAAACAAAGAAACAAAGAAAGAAAACTACAGGCCAGTATCTCTGACCAATGTTGATGCAAAAATCCTCAACAAAATATTAGCAGACCAAATTCAACAATATATTAGAAAGATCATTTATGATTACCAAGTGTGACTTACCCCTTGGAGGCAGAATGCACAAATTAATAGATGTGATACATTATGTTAACAGAATAAAAAATAAATAATGACAGGCCCCCAGCTGGTAGTATACTGAGTAGGGAAACAATAAAAGCCTTTCCTTTGAAATCTAGACCATGACAAGGATACTCAATGTTTCCACTGGTATTTAATATAGTACAAGAAGTCCTAGTTTGAGCAATCAAATAAATAAATAAATAAATAAATAAATAAATCCCAATTGAAAAAGTTAAGTACAGTTATCTTTGTTTTCACGTAATATTATCTTATATTTTTAAAAACTCAAAGATTCCACTGAAAAAATACTAGAACGGTTAAATTCAATAAAGTTGCAGGATACAAAATCAACGTACAAAAATCAGTAGCATTTCAATATGTCAACAGTGTATGATGTGGGAAAAAAATAGAATACCAATCCTATTTACAATAGCCACACATGGAATGAAATTCCTAGGAGTTAACCAAGTGTGGGGGGAAATGAAATATTTAATTTGATCTCAATTGAACTGGACACAGTGGTCATCAAGTCCTGGAACACGTTGTACAAGCCCCTTGAGGCATTTATCCAGCACTGTTTCAGAGAAATCTCTATTTCAATCATTTCTATATGTTAGTTATTGAAAAAAAAAATAGACAGTTACAAAAACAAGTTGACCTTTTTGTGTTCCTTGAGCCCAGTTGCGAAGGGCTCTCGTGACTGGACCTCATGCTAAACAACTTGTTACAAAAAGAGCCAGGGTCCCAGACTGAAGAGAAGCTTCATGAGAATTTTCAACTGTGCACTAATGGGTGCCCAATTCTGGAGCCCAGACTAATCAAACTACCAGTCCTGTTGCTTCCCAGTCTGGTGATGAATCCTATATAGTCTGGAGAATGTAACTCTAGAGCCAGGCTGTTGCTTCCCAGTCTGGTGATGCTTCCTTTGTAGTCTGGTGACCAGACTACAGAGGAAGCATATATATATATACACACACACATTATATATATGATTATAAGTATATATATGAAGCATATAAATATGTATATATTTACTCTCAACATATATACACAAAAGATATATTTTTCCCTTCTCCCCACATCAATTTGCTTATTATATCATTTGCTTCTTAGATGACTTGCTTATTATATCTGCATTACCATATACTTGGGATAAAAGCTGTTCACTCTTAAAAGTATTGTGAGGCCGGGCACGGTGGCTCAAGCCTGTAATCCCAGCACTTTGGGAGGCCGAGGCGGGTGGATCACGAGGTCAAGAGATCGAGACCATCCTGGTCAACATGGTGAAACCCCGTCTCTACTAAAAATACAAAAAGTTAGCTGGGCATGGTGGTGCGTGCCTGTAATCCCAGCTGCTCAGGAGGCTGAGGCAGGAGAATTGCCTGAACCCAGGAGGCGGAGGTTGCGGTGAGCCGAGATCGCGCCATTGCACTCCAGCCTGGGTAACAAGAGCGAAACTCCGTCTCAAAAAAAAAAAAAAAAAAAAAAAAAAAGTATTGTGTGTGCCTTTTATTCTCCTCTCATGCATCTCCCACATGAAACATGCCCAGCAAGTGAAAACTCTTCATAATAAAACTATAAAACACCTAAGAAGTTGAAGAGGACAGCAAAAACTGAAAAATTATTCTGTGTTCATGGATTTGTAATATTAGTATGGTTGAAATGTCCATACTACCCAAAGCAATCTAGATGAAATGCAATTCTTATCAGAATATCAATTAAGATTTTTTACAGAAGTAGAAAAAACCATCCTCCAATTTATATGAATGCCCAAGCATGGTGACTCATGCCTATAATCCCAGCACATTAGGAGGCTGAGGTGGAAGGATCACTTTAGGCAAGGAGTTCAACACCAGATTTTGCAACATGAGACCCCATATTTGCAAAGTAAATTTTTAAAAAGTATGATAGCTAACACCTGTAATCACAGCACTTTCGGAGGCCAAGGCTGGTGGATTGCTTGAGTCCAGGAGTTTGAGTCCAGCCTGGGTAACACTGTGAGAACCCATCTCTACAACAAAAACCCAAAAATTTAGCTGGGCATGGTGGTCTGTGCCCCTAGTCCCAACTATTCAGAAGGTGGAGGAGACAAGTTGAGGCCGCAGAGAGCCAAAATTGTGCCACTGCAATCCAGCCTGGGTGACAGAAATACTATCTCTAAAAAGAATGTATATAGAATTACAAAAAAAAAAAAAAAAAAAAACAAAACAAAATAGTCAATGTCCATTCTAAGCAAAAAGAACAAAACTGGAGGAATCATCTTACCTGACTTCAAATTATATTACAGATCTATAGTAACTAAAACAACATTGTACTGTCATAAAAACAGACACATAGACTAACGGAATAGAATAGAGAACCCCAGAAACAAATCCACACATTTACAGTGAACTCATTTTTTACAAAGATCTAAAGAATATACACTGGAGACAAGACAGTCATTTCAGTAAATAATGCTATGGAAGCTAGATCTATATGCAGAAAAATGAAACTAGATTTCTATCTCTCATCATATAGAAAAATCAAATCAAAATGAATTAAAGATTTCAGTCTAATATCTCAAACTATAAAAGTATCAGAAAAAGAATTCAGGAGACTCTCCAGACCATTAGTCTGGGCAGATTTCTTGAACAATATGCAACAAGCAGAGACAATCAAAGCAAAAATGGATAAACAAAATCACACCAAAGCAAAAATGAAAATATTGAATCACATCAACTTAGGAAGTTTCTGTACAGTGAAGAACTCAATCAACAAAGTGAAGAGAACACAGAACAGGAAAACATATTTTCATCTGACAAAGGATTACCCATCTGACCAAGGATTAATAACCAGAATATATGAGTTTAACAACTCTATAGGAAAAAATATAATAATCCAATGAAAAAATGCAAAAGATTTAATTATACATTCTTCATAAGACAACATACAAATGGAAAGCAGGCATATGAAAAG
The DNA here is from genome assembly GCF_048565385.1 of Saimiri boliviensis. Classification (NCBI taxonomy): domain Eukaryota; kingdom Metazoa; phylum Chordata; class Mammalia; order Primates; family Cebidae; genus Saimiri; species Saimiri boliviensis. The sequence continues at coordinate 42,441,187 of NC_133467.1, forward strand.
GCCTTCAACATCACTGATTCACATAGAAATGCAAACCAAAGCTACAATGAGATATTATCTCACCCCAGTTAAAATGCCTTATATCTTTTTTATTTTATTTTATTTTATTTTATTTTATTGCATTTTAGGTTTTGGGGTACATGTGAAGAACATGCAAGATTGTTGCATAGGTACACACACGGCAGTGTGGTTTGCTGCCTTCCGTCCCCTCACTTGTATCTGTCATTTCTCCCCATGCTATCTCTTCCCACCCCCCGCCCCTCCCCCATTTCCCCCAAACGGACCCTAGTGTGTAGTGCTCCCCTCCCTGTGTCCATGTGTTCTCATTGTTCAACACCCGCCTATGAGTGAGAATATATGGTGTTTGATTTTCTGCTCTTGTGTCAGTTTGCTGAGAATGATGGTTTCCAGGTTCATCCATGTCCCTACAAAGGACGTGAACTCATCGTTTTTGATGGCTGCGTAATATTCCATGGTGTATATGTACCACATTTTCCCTATCCAGTCTATCATCGTTGGGCATTTGGGTTGGTTGCAGGTCTTTGCTATTGTAGACAGTGCTGCAATGAACATTCGTGTGCACGTGTCCTTGTAGTAGAATGATTTATAATCCTTTGGATATATACCCAGTAATGGGATTGCTGGGTGGGTCAAATGGGATTTCTATTTTTAGGCCCTTGAGGAATCGCCACGCTGTCTTCCACAATGGTTGAATTAATTTACATTCCCACCAACAGTGTAAAAGCGTTCCTATTTCTCCACATCCTCTCCAGCATCTGTTGTTTCCAGATTTTTTAATGATCGCCATTCTAACTGGTGTGAGATGGTATCTCAATGTGGTTTTGATTTGCATTTCTCTGATGACCAGTGATGATGAGCATTTTTTCATATGTTTGTTGGCCTCCTGTATGTCTTCTTTTGTAAAGTATCTGTTCATATCCTTCACCCATTTTTGAATGGGCTTGTTTGTTTTTTTCTTGTAGATCTGCTTTAGTTCTTTGTAAATTCTGGATATCAGGCCCTTGTCAGATGAGTAGGCTGCAAAAATTTTTTCCCATTCTGTTGGTTGCCGATTCACTCTACTGACTGTTTCTTTTGCCGTGCAGAAGCTGTGGAGTTTGATTAGGTCCCATTTGTCTATTTTGGCTTTTGTTGCCCTTGCTTTGGGCGTTTTGGTCATGAAGTCCTTGCCTACACCTATGTCCTGAATGGTTTTGCCTAGATTTTCTTCTAGGGTTTTTATGGTGTTAGGTCTGATGTTTAAGTCTTTAATCCATCTGGAGTTAATCTTGGTGTAAGGTGTCAGGAAGGGGTCCTGTTTCTGCTTTCTGCACATGGCTAGCCAGTTTTCCCAACACCATTTATTAAACAGGGAGTCCTTTCCCCATTGCTTGTTTTTGTCAGGTTTGTCGAAGATCAGATGGTTGTGGGTATGTTGTATTTTCTCTGAGGCCTCTGTTCTGTTCCATTGGTCTATATCTCTGTTTTGTTACCAGTACCATGCTGTTTTGATTACTGTAGCCTTGTAGTATAGTTTGAAGTCCGGTAGTGCGATGTCTCCTGCTTTGTTCTTTTTGCTTAGAATTGACTTGGCTATGCGGGCTCCCTTTTGGTTCCATATGAAGTTTAAGGTGTTTTTTTTCAGTTCTGTGAAGAAGGTCATTGGTAGCTTGATGGGAATAGCATTGAATCTGTAAATTACTTTGGGCAGTATGGCCATTTTCACGATGTTGATTTTTCCTAACCATGAACACGGAATGTTTCTCCATCTGTTTGTATCCTCTTTTATTTCGTTGAGCAATGGCTTGTAGTTCTCCATGAAGAGGTCCTTTACATTCCTTGTTAGTTGTATTCCTAGATATTTTATTCTCTTTGTAGCAATTGTGAATGGCAGTTCGTTCTTGATTTGGCTCTCTTGAAGTCTATTACTGGTGTATAGGAATGCTTGTGATTTTTGCACGTTGATTTTGTATCCTGAGACTTTGCTGAAGTTGTTTATCAGTTTCAGGAGATTTTGGGCTGAGATGATGGGGTCCTCCAGATATACAATCATGTCATCTGCAAATAGAGACAATTTGATTTCCTCCTTTCCAATTTGGATACCCTTTATTTCTTTTTCTTGCCTGATTGCTCTGGCTAGAACTTCCAGTACTATATTAAATAGGAGTGGTGAGAGAGGGCATCCTTGTCTAGTGCCAGATTTCAAAGGGAATGCTTCCAGTTTTTGCCCATTCAGTATGATATTGGCTGTTGGTTTGTCGTAAATAGCTTTTATTGTTTTGAGGTACGTTCCGTCAATACCTAGTTTATTGAGGGTTTTTAGCATAAAGCGTTGTTGAATTTTGTCAAAAGCCTTCTCTGCATCAATTGAGATAATCATGTGGTTTTTGTCTTTGGTTCTGTTTATGTGGTGAATTACGTTTATGGACTTGCGTATGTTGAACCAGCCTTGAATCCCCGGGATGAATCCTACTTGATCATGGTGGATGAGCTTTTTGATATGCTGTTGCAATCGGTTTGCCAGTATTTTATTGAAGATTTTTGCATCTATGTTCATCATGGATATTGGCCTGAAATTTTCTTTTCTTGTTGAGTTTCTGCCTGGTTTTGGTATCAGGATGATGTTGGTCTCGTAAAATGATTTGGGAAGGATTCCCTCTTTTTGGATTGTCTGGAATAGTTTCAGAAGGAATGGTATCAGCTCCTCTTTGTATGTCTGGTAGAATTCAGCTGTGAACCCATCTGGACCTGGGCTTTCTTTGGGTGGTAGGCTCTTTATTGCTGCCTCGACTTCAGACCATGTTATTGGTCTATTCAGGTTTTCGGCTTCTTCCAGGTTTCGGCTTGGGAGGATGCAGGTGTCCAGGAATTTATTCATTTCTTCCAGGTTTACTAGTTTATGTGCATAGAGTTGTTTGTAATAATCTCTGATGATGGTTTGGATTTCTGTGGAATCTGTGGTGATATCCCCTTTATCGTTTTTTATTGCATCAATTTGGTTATTCTCTCTTTTCCTTTTTATTAATCTGGCTAGTGGTCTGTCTATTTTGTTGATCTTTTCAAAAAACCAGCTCCTGGATTTATTGATTTTTTGAAGGGTTTTTTTGTGTCTCTATTTCCTTCAATTCTGCTCTGATCTTAGTTATTTCCTGTCTTCTGCTAGGTTTTGAGTTTTTTTTTATCTTGCTCCTCTAGCTCTTTCAATTTTGATGATAGGGTGTCAATTTTATATGTCTCCTTTCTTCTCATGTGGGCACTCTTGCTATATATTTTCCTCTAGAGACTGCTTTAAATGTGTCCCAGAGATTCTGGTATGTTGTGTCTTCGTCCTCGTTGGTTTCGAAGAACATCTTTATTTCTGCCTTCATTTCATTGTTTATCCAGTCAACATTCAAGAGCAAGTTGTTCAGTTTCCATGAAGCTGTGCAGTTCTGAGTTAGTTTCTGCATTCTGAGTTCTATTTTGATTGCACTGTGGTCTGAGAGACTGTTTGTTATGATTTCTGTTCTTTTGCATTTGCTAAGGAGTGATTTATTGCCAATTATGTGGTCAATTTTAGAGGTGTGATGTGGTGCTGAGAAGAATGTATATTCTGTGGATTTGGGGTGGAGAGTTCTGTAAATGTCTATTAGGTTTGCTTGCTCCAGGTCTGAGTTCAGGTCCTGGATATCCTTGTTGATTTTCTGTCAGGTTGATCTGTCTAATATTGACAATGGGGTGTTAAAGTCTCCCACTATTATTGTGTGGGAGTCTAAGTCTCTTTGTAAGTCATTAAGAACTTGCCTTATGTATCTGGGTGCTCCTGTATTGGGTGCGTATATATTTAGGATCATTAGCTCTTCTTGTTGCAGTGATCCTTTTACAATTATGTAATGTCCTTCTTTGTCTCTTTTGATCTTTGTTGCTTTAAAGTCTATTTTATCAGAGATGAGAATTGCAACTCCTGCTTTTTTTTGCTATTTGCTTGGTAGATCTTCCTCCATCCCTTTATTTTGAGCCTTTGTGTATCCTTGCATGTAAGATGGGTTTCCTGGATACAGCACACTGATGGGTTTTGGCTTTTTATCCAATTTGCCAGTCTGTGTCTTTTGATTGGGGCATTTAGTCCACTGACATTTAGGGATAGTGTTGTTATGTGTGAATTTGATACTGTCATTTTGATGCTACCTGGCTGTTTTGTTGGTTAGTTGATGCAGCTTCTTGATTGTGTTGATGCTCTTTTACGATTTGGTGTATTTTTGGAGTGGCTGGTACTGGTTGTTCCTTTATATGTATAGAGCCTCTTTCAGTAGTTCTTGTAGAGCAGGTTTGGTGGTGATGAAATCTCTGAGTGCTTGCTTGTTCACGAAGGATTTTATTTTTCCTTCACTTACGAAGTTTAGTTTGGCTGGATAGGAGGTTCTGGTTTGAAAGTTCTTTTCTTTAAGGATGTTGAATATTGGCCCCCAATCTCTTCTGGCTTGTAGGGTTTCTGCTGAGAGATCTGCTGTGAGTCTAATGGGCTTCCCTTTGTGGGTAACCCGACCTTTCTCTCTGGCTGCCCTTAGCATTTTCTCTTTCATTTCAACCCTGGTGAATCTGACAATTATGTGCCTTGGGGTTGCTCTTCTTGAGGAATATCTTTGTGGTGTTCTCTGTATTTCCTGGATTTGAATATTGGTCTGTCTTGCTAGGTTGGGGAAGTTTTCCTGCATAATATCCTGAAGAGTATTTTCCAGCTTGGATTCATTCTCTTCATCACATTCAGGTACACCTATCAGACGTAGATTAGGTCTTTTCACATAGTCCCACATTTCTTGAAGTTCATTGCTTTTTGTGGTTTTTTCTCTGTTCTTGCCTTCTCTTTTTATTTCATTGAGTTGATCTTCAACCTCTGATATCCTTTCTTCTGCTTGGTCAATTTGGCTGTTGAAGCTTGTGCATGCTTCACGAAGTTCTCGTATTGCATTTTTCAGCTCTATCAATTCACTTATACTCCTCTCTATGCTGTCCATTCTCGTTAGCATTTCGTCCAATCTTTTTTCAAGGGTCCTATTTTCTTTGCATTGGGTTAGAACATGTTCTTTTAGCTCGCTGTAGTTTCTTACTACCCACCTTCTAAAGTCTGATTCTGTCATTTCATCACCCTCCTTCTCCATCCGGTCTGGTTCCCTTGCTGTTGAGGAGTTGTGATCCCTTTTAGGAGGAGAGGTGTTCTGGTTTCGGGAGTTTTCATCCTTTTTGCGCTGGTTTCTTCCCATTTTTGTGGGTTTATCCACCTGTTGTCTTTGTAATTACTGTCTTTCAGATTGGGTCTCTGAGTGAGCTTCTAGTTCATGGATGCTGAAGTTACTATTTTTTTTTTTTTTTTTTTTTACGCTTTCCTTCTAACAGTCTGGACCCTCTGCTTTAGGACCGCTGAGGTCCTTTCCAGGCCCTGCTTGCCTGGGGGTCACCTGTAGCAGCTGCAGAACAGTAAGGGTTGCTACCCATTTCCTCTTCTGCTATCCTTGTCCCAGAAGGATGCTCGCCTACTGTCAGTCCATTCTCTCCTTTATGAGGTGAGTCTTTGGATCTATGGGGGTCAGGGAGCTACTTGAGGAGACAGTCTATCTTTTATTGGGGCTTAAGTCCTGAGTTGTGAGCTCCGTTGTTCGTTCAGAGTTGTTGGGCAGGTATGTTTAGGTCTGCTGCAGCTGAGCTCATAAAGCACTTTTTGTTCCCAGGTGCTCTGTCCCAGGGGGTTGGAGCTCTATGAGTTTCCGTTGCACTACTGCCTTTTTTGATTTTTCTTTCAGGTCTGACCCGCCCAGCTAGCAGCACGCCTAGCCACTGTCTGCCCGCAGGGGCTTTGCTGAGCTGCTGTGGGCTCCGCCCAGCTGCCCTGGGCTCTTCCCTGCAGTCCTGTTTATAGGGGCATAGTTAGAAATGTCTAGGCAATGGTGGCCCCGCCTCTGTTATGGCAGACTCTCTCTGTTGTGGCAGGTTGCCTCGGCAACAGCGGGTTGCCTCGGCAACGGCAGCCTGCCTCCTTAGCGGTGGAGAGTCTCAGTAATGGCGGAAGCCCCACCCCCACCAAGATGGACCCACGCGGTTCAGCTGTGCTTGGTTTGAAGGGCTCAACCCAGAGGGTTTCCAATTACTGTTTTTGTTTTCCTTGTTGTTGAGGGTGGGGGGCTGGGACCAACCGATCCTGATCACCTGACTCCCTGACTTGGAGTCTTTTTTTTTTTTTTTTTTTGAGACGGAGTTTCGCTCTTGTTAACCCAGGCTGGAGTGCAATGGCGCGATCTCGGCTCACCGCAACCTCCGCCTCCTGGGTTCAGGCAATTCTCCTGCCTCAGCCTCCTGAGTAGCTGGGATTACAGGCACGCGCCACCATGCCCAGCTAATTTTTTGTATTTTTAGTAGAGACGGGGTTTCACCATGTTGACCAGGCTGGTCTCGATCTCTTGACCTCGTGTTCCACCCGCCTCGGCCTCCCAAAGTGCTGGGATTACAAGCTTGAGCCACGGCGCCCGGCCGGAGTCTTTTCTTTTAAGTTGAACGACCCCGCGTTCCGGTCGCTTGTTGAAAAGGCGCCGGGATCTCCCGTGCTGCGACTCACTGAGTCGGCTCGAACTGCGGCGCCGGCTCCTGGCGGATTTTTTGCCTAGGAATCTCCTGGCCTGACTCGCTATTTCAGATGAATGGGCAACTCTGCCGTCTCAGGGCTCTGATCGCCAGCTAAGAGGGCTCCCAGACCAGTGGCTTTTGTGCAGAGAACCGCAGCAACAGGGAGTGGTCACAGCAGCCGCGCGGGCAGAAACGGCCCCGTGGGGGCCAAAACAGCTGCACCGGATGGGACTGCGATGCTGGCGACCCCTCTGCCTGGGTATCTCCTGGTCTGTGGGCAATAAGAGTTCGTCTGAAAATGCGGCGTCCACTCACCCTCTGCACTTTCACTGGGAATTGAAGTAATGAGCGGTTCTTAGGCGGCCATCTTCCCAGCATTCCCAAGACTGCAGTTTAAACACAGAGGAAAGGTTTCTCTCAAATTGCTCTGCTGTGAGTTCGTTCACCTTAGGAAGCTGCATCTATGTTGAGATTCAGTGAGTTAGTCACACATTTCTTCTAAAAGCTGCGTTTGGATATTCCAGAGTGAATGGGACTATAGGCTGTAATGAGAAATACCTGGCTCTAAAACAAAAACGCAGCTATCTAGCAGACTGGTTGTCAAAGTGTACGTTCAACTTACAGAGTTAAACTGACGTGTGTATGAAGCGTTTCAGAAACCCTTTCTTTGGAGAGTCTAGAAATAGATGTTTCCAGCCGGATACTGCCATATGAGAATTAGCAGTAAGACTGCGTTTTAAACACAGAGGAAACGTTTATCTGAAATTGCTCTGCTGTGAGTTCGTTCACCTTAGGCAGCTGCGTCTATGTTCAGATTCAGTGAGTTAGTCACACGTTTCTTCTAAAAGCTGCGTTTGGATATTCCAGAGTGAATGGGACTATAGGCTGTAATGAGAAATATCTGGCTCTAAAACAAAAACGGCGCTATCTAGCAGACTGGTTGTCAAAGTGTACATTCAACTTACAGAGTTAAACTGATGTGTGTATGAAGCGTTTCAGAAACCCTTTCTTTGGAGAGTCTAGAAATAGCTGTTTCCAGCCTTATACTGCCATATGGGAATTAGCAGTAAGACTGCGTTTTAAACACAGAGGAAACGTTTCTCTGAAATTGCTCTGCTGTGAGTTCGTTCACCTTAGGAAGCTTCATCTATGTTTAGATTCAGTTAGTCACACATTTCTTCTAAAAGCTGCGTTTGGATATTCCAGAGTGAATGGGACTATAGATTGTAAAGAGAAATATCTGGCTCTAAAACAAAAATGAAGCTATCTATCAGATTGGTTGTCAAAGTGTACATTCAACTTACAGAGTTAAATTGACCTGTGTATGAAGCATTTCAGAAACCTTTTCTTTGTTGAGTCTAGAAATAGATGTTTCCAGTCGTATACTGCCATATGAGAATTAGCAGAAAGACTGCGTTTTAAACACAGAGGAAACGTTTCTCTGAAATTGCTCTGCTGTGAGTTCGTTCACCTTAGGAAGCTGCATCTATGTTTAGATTCAGTGAGTTAGTCACACGTTTCTTCTAAAAGCTGCGTTTGGATATTCCAGAGTGAATGGGACTACAGGCTGTAATGAGAAATATCTGGCTCTAAAACAAAAACGGAGCTATCTAGAAGATTGGTTTTCAAAGTGTACATTCAATTTACAGAGTTAAACTAACATGTGTATGAAGTATTTCAGAAATCCTTTCTTTGGAGAGTCTAGAAATACGTGTTTCCAGCCGTATACTGCCATATGAGAAATAGCAGTAGGACTGCGTTTTAAACACAGAGGAAGCGTTTCTTTGAAATTGCTCCACTGTGAGTTCATTCACCTTAGGAAGCTGCATCTATGTTTAGATTCCGTGAGTTAGTCACACGTTTCTTCTAAAAGCTGCGTTTGGATATTCCAGAGTGAATGGGACTATAGGCTGCAATGAGAAATATCTGGCTCTAAAACAAAAACGGAGCTATCTAGCAGATTGGTTGTCAAAGTGGACATTCAACTTACAGAGTTAAACTGATGTGTGTATGTACCGTTTCAGAACCCCTTTCTTTGAAGAGTCTAGAAATAGATGTTTCCAGCCGTATACTGCCATATGAGAATTAGCAGTAAGACTGTGTTTTAAACACAGAGGAAACGTTTCTCTCAAATATCTCTGCTGTGAGTTTGTTCACCTTAGTAAGCTGCATCTATGTTTAGATTCAGTGAGTTAGTCACACGTTTCTTCTAAAAGCTGCGTTTGTTTATTCCAGAGTGAATAGGACTATAGGCTGTAATGAGAGATACCTGGCTCTAAAACAAAAACGGAGCTATCTAGCAGATTGGTTGTCAAAGTGTACATTCAGCTTACAGAGTTAAACCTATGTGTGTATGAAGCGTTTCAGAAACCCTTTCTTTGAAGAGTCAAGAAATAGATGTTTCCCGCGGTATATTGATATATGAGAATTAGCAGTAAGACTGCGTTTTAAACACAGAAGAAACGTGTCTCTCAAATTGCTCTGCTGTGAGTTCGTTCTCCTTAGGAAGCTGCATCTATGTTTAGAAATATCTGGCTCTAAAACAAACAGGGAGCTATCTAGCAGATTTGCTGTCAAAGTGTACATTCAACTTACAGATTTAAACTGAAGTGTGTATGAAGCATTTCAGAAACCCTTTCTTTGGAGAGTCTAGAAATAATTGTTTCTAGCCGTATACTGCCGTTTGAGAATTAGCAGTAAGACTGCGTTTTAAACACAGAGGAAAGGTTTCTCTCAAATTGCACTGCTGTGAGTTTTTTTTTTACCTTAGGAAGCTGCATCTATGTTTACATTAAGTGACTTAGTCACACGTTTCTTCTAAAACCTGCGTTTGGATATTCCAGAGTGAATGGTACTATAGGCGGTAATGAGAAATATCTGGCAATAAAACAAAAATGGAGCTATCTAGCCGGTCACTTGTCAAAGTGTAAATTCAACTTACAGAGTTAAACTGATGTGTGTATGAAGCGTTTCAGAAACCCTTTCTTTGGAGAGTCTAGAAATAGTTGTTTCTAGCCGTATACTGCCATTTGAGAATTAGCAGTAAGACTGCGTTTTAAACACAGAGGAAACGTTTCTCTCAAATTGCTCTGCTGTGAGTTCGTTCACCTTAGGAAGCTGCATCTATTTTTAGATTCAGTGAGTTAGTCACACCTTTCTTCTAAAAGCTGCGTTTGGATATTCCAGAGTGAATGGGACTATAGGCTGTAATGAGAAATATCTGGCTCTAAAACAAAAACAGAGCTATCTAGCAGATTGGTTGTCAAAGTGTACATTCAACTTACGGAGTTGAATGCTTGCCCATTTCTACCACAGCATTGAATCCCTGCTGCTAAGCTTCAATGATCAGTTTCTTGTATCGCTGCAAGTCACGGATCTGAAAAACTTATAAATGAAAAGAGAGAGACCAGCCTGCCAAATACACTACACAACTGTAATGTAATTTAACGTAGCATAACAAGTTATTTTCAACCTTAGCACATTTCTTCAAAAAAAATTTTATTGAGATATAATTCACATACCATTAAAGTCTGCGATTTAAAGTATATAATTCAATGGTTTTAAGTATCTTCAGAGCTGTGCAATGATTACCACAAACTCATTTTAGAACAAATTTTCATCAGCCCCAAAAAGAAATCCTATGCCCACTACCAGTCACTACCCATGCCATCGCCCCCCTGCCCCTGGCAACCGCTCCTCTACTTTCTGCCTCTATGGATTTGCTTATTCTGGACATCTCACATAAACGGGATCATACCATATGTGGTCTTTCGCGACTGACTTCTTTCACTTTTTGTGATATTTTTAAGGTTCAGCTATTCAGCCTTGGCATATTTCTTAGAGTTGGAGTTTTCTTTCTTTTTTTTTTTTGAGAGGGAGTTTCGCTCTTGTTAGCCAGGCTGGAGTGCAATGGCACGATCTTGGCTCACCGCAACCTCCGCCTCCTGGGCTCAGGCAATTCTCCTGCCTCAGCCTCCTGAGTAGCTGGGATGACAGGCACACACCACCATGCCCAGCTAATTTTTTGTATTTTTAGTAGAGACGGGGTTTCACCATGTTGACCAGGCTGGTCTCGATCTCTTGACCTCGTGATCCACCCGCCTTGGCCTCCCAAAGTGCTGGAATTACCGGTCTGAGCCACCGCGCCCGGCGTAGAGTTGGAGTTTTCTAATCTTTTCAACAAATCAAACATATGACTTTTTAAATTTCAAATCCTGACCCAAACCCCACCCACCCTGCCACAAAATACCATTTACTTGTCACGTCTCTCTAGAGAATCTAAACTATAATTTGCTTTTTAGGTTCGTCCAAAAGTTCTTTTTCTGGGTTCTCCTTCTGGTACTAAAACCCTAACTTCTTTAAACACCAACATGTCACATGCCTACATTTCTGTGACAATAGGATGCCTGGGGTAGAAAGATGACTGAATCCTTTTAAGGAGATGGCCAACAGTAAATGTAAAGTGCATGCTGAAACCGCAGCGCAGGGCACCTCTCACCAGGTCCGGGCGTCTAGGTGTCCCCGTGCGGCGGCCGCAACACCCCCGCGTTGCCAGCACATGTGTCGGAATGCACGTTGGCTCCGACTACACACCCACCAACGCACACTCGGATGCGGCCCTAACACCCCTCCATCCCCCGGCCCGGAAGAAACTGAGAGACCGCAACAGAGCTCTCTAAACTGGGGGCCCAGGGGCCTCGCATTTCCCAGAGGGCTGCCCAGAGGGTGCTTCCCCTCACCCCACCGCCCAGCCCCCGGACGCCAGGAGCAGGTAACCCACAGAAGAGTGAGGCAAAGTAACCGGCAAGGCCAGGAATCGAGGAGCCCGAGGGGCAAAGGATGTTACGCGATGAGAGGCAGCGCCGGCGCTTGGAGAAGTGTCCTGGGGCTTCGGGGCCTCTCCACAGGGCACCTCCCCCTCCGAGGGCAACTGGCACCCCTCGGGCTGGGCGGCTTTCCGTGTCCCACCCCCGGGTCAGTCCCAGCAACGAGGACGCGGTCCGGCCCAGGGTGCTGTCCCTACTGTATGTGCCGCACCAGGTCTGCGCTGTGTGCAGAGCGGCTCGCCGGCCAGGGAAAGGGAGGGGCGTGTGGCGGGTCCCGGGGACTCGCGGAGCCCGCCCCGGCACCAACTTCCCCACCGAGTCCTGGCGCCTGGCGGGAGGACAGGGCTGCCGGGACATTAAGAGAGAAAGCCTCGGCGGCCCTTCCTGCGCGGGGATGCCCGGAGCCAGGGCCCGCGGGGGTCTGCCGCAGACCCCCGGCAGAGCTGCTCCGCGCACCACCCCGCCGCTCCCGAGTCCCGGGGCTACAGCTGCAACTCGGGATTCGCAAACAAGGCGCAGCTCCTCGGAGGAAAAGTTCCCACAGTGGCCGCGGGCGGCGGGCACATACTCACTTTCTCCAGTCTTCGGCCAGAGCACGAGCACGGTGGAGAGAAACAGCCGTCCCCACAGCGAGGCCGGGCACCCTCCTCCGGAGCTAGACCTCATTCCTTTTATTTGGAACGAAATTCCCCTTTCTCAAATTAAAAGAAAAAAAAAAGAGGGGGGAATGGGAAAAGCACGAGAAGGAAACAAGTCTCAAAGTCAGTCTTCGCTCCCCCTCCAAAAATAAGAGCGAAGGAAACAGTCCGAAGGCGGCGGCGCCCAGGCCCTCTGCCCGCGGGGACAGGACGGGAGGTGCGGGCCGGGCAGGAAGGTGCTCGGGGCCCCTCCGCGCCGGCAGCAGCGGCCCAGGGCCTGGTGAAACGGTGAACCCGAGGCGCGCCGGGGCGGGCAGCTGGCGTCCTCGGCGTTCATTTTCCAACGCGGAGAGGCAGGAAGCGGGGAAAATGCAAAGAAAGGGGCAAAAGCCCAAATCCGCCTCGCTGAGGAAAACGAGCCCTGCCTTGGCCACGCCAGAGGCGGCCGGACGCCCGAGCCTCGGCGGCGGGAGGGCGCGAGGCAGTTCGCTAGATGGCCCCGAAGTCCGGGTTGCAGGCGAGACCAGGGAGGGGCAGAGACCCGAAGTCAAAATGCATGAGCGGCGCCCCCTCCTCCTCCTGTTCTTCCTCCGGGCTCCGCTCGTCGCCGCCTCCTCCCTCAGCGCCGCCACCGCCGCCGCGAGCTCCTTCCCAAGAGCAGAACACACAGAGCTGCGGGCCGGCCAGGCCGCGCTCAGCACTCCCGCGGCGCCGCCCCGCTCCGCGCCACCGTCCGCCCCGCGCGGGCCCCCGACCGGCCCCGGCCCGCCGCCTCCTGCTCTGCGCGGGGGCTCCGGCCTGCTAAGGTCACGGCCCAGGCGAGGCGCGCCGTGGAGCTGCCCCCGAGCGGGAGGGGTGCGGGGGCGTCCAGGGAGCGAGGCTGAGGGTCTGCGAGCGCCTGTCTCGAGTTCGCCCGGTGCGCTCGCTCCTCGTCGGGTTTTTTCCCCGTTTTTTTTCCGCTCAGCGGAGTTAAGGCTGGTAAACAAGAGCCCCAGCCTCGCCGCGCCGCCGCCGCCACACACTGGGTGCTTGCGCGCGCGCCCGCTCGCACCCTTGAACGGCCAGGCCACCGCCGCAGCCGCGCCACACCGAGAGCCAGAGCCCGGGATCCCCGAGACGTGTAGAGGAGAGCTCGAGCGTGGGGCGCGAGACTGCGAGGCGACACCCCCACCTCTCGTCCCGCCGGCTCCCGCGCGCACACAGACACGCGCGTGCGCGCCCACCCACTCCCGCCCCCACCGCACTGCGCCGGCCACCCCGCACGCGCGCTCCTCTCCTGTCCGACTCCCAAAAATAAAGCCCCCGGCGCCGGCCTGGGCTTGGCGGGGCAGGGGCGGATGGGCAGGGGAAGGCTGGGCTCGGGAAGGCTGGGCTGGGGCTGGGGCTGGGGCTGGGGCTGGGGCTGGGCAGGGGCGGGGACGTGGGCGGGGACTGCGGGGCTGGGAGAGGTTCACTGAAAACAACAGCGCGGCTGGAAAGCGCGATTCCCCGGTTCTTGAAAAGCTTCATTGTTTCTTGCAGCTGTTGCAAAATAAATAAGTGCGAGCATGAGGCTTTTCTTTTTCTTTTTCTTTTTCTTTTTTTTTTTTGCTGCGTGCTGTAAAGCCCGACCATGGCGGGAGGGGCGCGCCTGGGAGAAAGGGGAACCCAGGCTACTACGCCGGGCACTGTCACACCGAGCTGGGACGCCCGCGGCGTTGCGACTGGGGAGCTTGAAGTTTCCTGGCTCGCGGGCAGCGGAGGAGAAAGGGCGCGGCCCCTGTGGCCCGGCGGGGGCAGGGAGCGCCCGAGGAGAGAGGACCCCGCCGCCCCTCGCGGGCGCCGCGCCCCGAAAGGGGTGCCCAGACGGGAGGCCGCTAGTGCCCAGGTCGCGTCCCCGCGGCGGCTGCCAGAAGGCGCGGCGTCCGCCGGGGAGGGCAGCCCGCGGAGAGTCGCCTCCCTCCCTCCCGGGGAGGAAATGTGGGGGGGCCCGGGCTGGGGACCGACTCTGCTGGGTCGCGCTGGCGGTGCCTCCCGGACCCGCGGCCCTCCCCGAGCGCTGCCTTCGCCTCGCGCGGCTCAGAGCTCCACCACGTGGGCGGCGGCGTGGGGGGGAGGCCGCGGCGCGTGCACGCTGCGGTGCCGCGGGGCCCCGAGGCTGTGGGGCGTGTCCCGGTCCCGGGGCCTCGAGTGGGGGTGGAGGCTGGGGCCAGGAAGCCTCCCTTGGTCGCGGTCTCGGCCAGGGAACACCCCGCCTGCACTAGGGGTCGGCGACCACTGCGGAAACCCACGCGCACCTGTCACCGGTCCTCCCGGGCACGTTCCTCTCGCTTCTTTTGCTACGTGAGTGACCAGAAACCAACACCGACCCTAAGTCTCCGGTTAGTTTTCTTAAACGTGCAGGAGGAGAGGTTTCCCCAAAGCGAGACTTCCCTAGGACTGCCATCTAACGAATACACGCTGCGGAGACCAGGTCCTCAAAGAGGGAGACAGCCCAGCAGTGGCAGGAGAGAGGTTTGGGATACGTGGACTTTTACAAATAGTGATTGGACCACGTGTCGTCCTGGATGTGGTCGGGTTTCATGACTAAGGCTAGTTGATGTCAGTAATAAATTTTTTTAAGCTGGCTAATAAAAAAGTTGTGAATTGTCTAGGTAAGAAGTGGTTGTCGCCTAAACCATCGGGCAGGGTGGTAAGAGGAGACCTGATGTAAAGGAATATAGTGGGTTTCTTTTGTTACTCTCTAATTTTTTTTTTTTTTTTTTTTTTTGAGACGGAGTTTCGCTCTCCTTACCCAGGCTGGAGTGCAATGGCGCGATCTCAGCTCACGGCAACCTCCGCCTCCTGGGTTCAGGCAATTCTCCTGCCTCAGCCTCCTGAGTAGCTGGGATTACAGGCACGCACCACCATGCCCAGCTAACTTTCTGTATTTTTAGTAGAGACGGGGTTTCACCATGTTGACCAGGATGGTCTCGATCTCTTGACCTCGTGATCCACCCGCCTCGGCCTCCCAAAGTGCTGGGATTACAGGCTTGAGCCACCGCGCCCGGCCTTGTTACTCTCTAATTCTAAAAGATTTCTGCATTAGAATGTGTATCCATCGTTCGTAAATAATTTTTTAAATTAAGAGCTGAAAACAAAAGCTATCATAACAGAAACTTAGCCTTTTTTTTTTTTTTTTTTTTTTCCCCCCCTAAAGTTTCCTAGATTATTTTCCTCCTTGGAAAGTTCTGTCTGGATTCAGTGAGTCAGTTGTATAGAAGGAAAATAAACCTTGTTTTACCTAAGAGGTTTATTCACATGGTGGGATGGTTTTGTTTAACTGAAATTCAGCTTGATTTTTAAGTAAAGTGTTTTAGTTTTAGATGTTCCTGAATTTAACAGAGGAAGAAATCTATTAGAATCTTAAACTTAGAATGTTTAAAAATTAGGCGCGCCAGGTGCGGTGGCTCAAGCCTGTAATCCCAGCACTTTGGGAGGCCGAGGCGGGTGGATCACGAGGTCGAGAGATCAAGACCATCCAGGTCAACATGGTGAAACCCCATCTCTACTAAAAATACAAAAAAATTAGCTGGGCCTGGTGGCACGTGCCTGTAATCCCAGCTACTCAGGAGGCTGAGGCAGGAGAATTGCCAGAACCCAGGAGGCGGAGGTTGCGGTGAGCCGAGATCGCGCCATTGCACTCCAGCCTGGGTAACAAGAGCGAAAACTCCGCCTCAAAATAAATAAATAAATAAATAATAAAAAATTAAAAAAAAAAATTAGGCGCTACCCAGGAAGAATGAAGTCCCGTCTACTAATTTGTAAATATTTCTTCAGAAAGTTATCTACATGAGGTTGGTCTTGATTTCTGCAGATTCACTCTGGAGTTAAATGCAAAGGAATATTGATATATAATTTCGTTATACCTGATTTCAGAATGTTTAATACATACTTGTAAGACAAATTTAGAACTGATTTTTGAAAGGCTAGTTCTTATATAAAATCTTCAAATACTACCTAATATATTTTAGTATTATTAATAAATATGCCTGTTTATTTGACCCCAGCAACATAAACAAGTATATGGAATTTTTAAATGCATACAGGTTTTTGTAGGAGTTGTGGGATTTATTTCTTTTTGTGTGTGTATGTGTGTGTGTGTGTTTGTTTTTTACTCAAATGATTTTCATTTGTGAATTTTTTTAATGTTTGTGTTTTCCTGAAGTAGGAAATTAATAATATTATTTTAAACAGTGAAGTGAGATATGTATCATTATATAGCTTAATATTTAGGAAAAAATAAAAATTTAGATTGTCTCTAGGCTCTATCTTGACCACATGGACAAAGAAGGAGATTTGTATTTTATTCAATGATTATATTCTACATACATAAGTCAAACTTATTTTTTCAACCTTGAAAAAAATCATGTAGTCAAACATTAATTGGAGTCTTTCCTTTACACCCACACTGAGAATGCACCATGCTTTTTATTTTACACCATTTTACCCAAGTATTGTATAGATTCTCCCTCTTTTGGAGCAGAAACTGGTTGCTTGTTTTCATTTCTTAAAAACACTGTTGGGCTGGGCGTGGTGGCTCAAGCCTGTAATCCCAGCACTTTGGGAGGCCGAGGCGGGTGGATCACGAGGTCGAGAGATCGAGACCATCCTGGTCAACAGGGTGAAACCCCGTCTCTACTAAAAATCTAAAAAATTAGCTGGGCATGGTGGCGCGTGCCTGTAATCCCAGCTACTCAGGAGGGTGAGGCAGGAGAATTGCCTGAACCCAGGAGGCGGAGGTTGCGGTGAGCCAAGATCGCGCCATTGCACTCCAGCCTGGGTAACAAGAGTGAAACTGTCTCAAAATAAATAAATAAATAAATAAAATAAAATAAAAATTATTGTCGGTTTTTTGGTAAAATCCCTTCTAGAAAGGATTATCAGCCCAATTTTGTGGAGAGAGAAAAATACAGTTTAACAAATAAGGCATGGAATTACAAGTCCAAGTAATTTATATACATATATAATTGCAACAATGTGATGAACAAACGCTGTGAGATTTTAGCCCAAAAAAAGTGATAGAAAGGTGGACTGATTAGGGCACATTTTGATCAGAAAAAGTCTAGCAATGTGGCTACATTACCCTGTCACTGGCATAGGTGTGCATAAGAATCTATATGTTCTCATGGGTCTCTTGGGGAACAGATGATCCCCTATGAATCAACTAGAGAGAGTTGATTACAAAAAGCATATAAAAATTCCCAAATATTCAACTCTGTGAAGCTAATATCAGAAAAGTTCAGATATAAATATACGCTGGATTGAAATACCTTTAAAAAGCAAAACAAGTTGTGTTAAATTTTAGGTACGCCTCCCTATGCCCGTAATAAATCAACCTCTTTGAGAAGCCCTGAAGATTTTAACACATAGAATTCCATTTGTCTTTAGGAAAAGAGAATAGACTGATTATTTATTTATTTATTTATTTATTTATTTATTTATTTATTTTTAAGACAGGGTTTCACCATGTTGGTCAGGCTGGTCTTGAACTCCCGACCTCAGGTGATCCACCCACCTTGGCCTCCAAAGTGCTTGGATTACAGGCATGAGCCACCACACCCGGCCAGACTGATTATTTTGGACTACTACTTCCTGCTCATCACCTTTAGGAGCAGCATGTGCTGAGCCTTTTTGCAAACTTGGTCACATGTTGCCATGTTGTGGCAACACTAAGACACGCTCCTACGTGCTGTCCAAATGTCCACCTTTGTCCACGAGGTGGCCATAGGGGGAGAAAGAAGTAAACACTTTTTTTTTCTTTTTCAATGTAAACCAAGCGTGAAATATTACTCTTCAAGAGGGGACTTTTCTCTTGTTATAGACGGATTTTTTTTTGCATTTAATACCTGAAAATTATTGTTACTTTTCTAGTGATAATGCAATCTTGTGAATCAAACTGCATTGTCAGGGATATTATTTTTGCAAAGATTTTCAGGGCACTATGCTTTGAATATAACCTGAAATGTATGATTTTTATGCCCTTCAGGAAAACTTCTAACTACTTATTAATCTTGCTTCAGCAAATACACTTAACAAGTAAGCATGGCAGTGAAGGTACAAGGTATAATAGAGAAAACTAAATTGACTGAAGCAATGCAAAACACAACATTGGGCAATTCTAGTGTAGATAATGTTCTAGGCTTTCTCTAAGAGCTTTATCATCATATGCTTAGATTTTAGCTCCTGATGAGGTGGTAGAAGAAGGCAATGGGGAAATAATCTAATATTAGGAAAGAGAAGTATCTTGAGACATTTACTTAAGCTAATCTGTCCTTGATTTTTTTTTTCTTTTTTTTCTTTTTTTTGAGACGGAGTTTCGCTCTTGTTACCCAGGCTGGAGTGCAATGGCGCGATCTCGGCTCACCGCAACCTCCGCCTCCTGGGTTCAGGCAATTCTCCTGCCTCAGCCTCCTGAGTAGCTGGGATTACAGGCACGCGCCACCATGCCCAGCTAGTTTTTGTATTTTTGGTAGAGACGGGGTTTCACCATGTTGACCAGGATGGTCTCAATCTCTTGACCTCGTGATCCACCCGCCTCGGCCTCCCAAAGTGCTGGGATTACAGGCTTGAGCCACTGCGCCAGGCCCGATTTTTTTTTTTTTTTTTTTTTTTTTTGACACGGAGTTTCGCCCTTGTTACCCAGGCTGGAGTGCAATGGCGCGATCTCGGCTCACCGCAACCTCCGCCTCCTGGGTTCAGGCAATTCTCCTGCCTCAGCCTCCTGAGTAGCTGGGATTACAGGCACGTGCCACCATGCCCAGCTAATTTTTTGCGCTTTTAGTAGAGACGGGGTTTCACCATGTTGACCAGGATGGTCTCGATCTCTCGACCTCGTGATCCACCCGCCTCGGCCTCCCAAAGTGCTGGGATTACAGGCTTGAGCCACCGCGCCCGGCTGATATTTTTAATATATATGTAATTTGCTTTCGTTTTTGGCTGATTTTCCCTTTTAAAAGTTTTCTTTCAAAAAAGTGGAAAGCCATTTATACCTCTTTGATAAAAAGCCATTGATAAAAAGCCATTTATAAATATTTATATACAAAAATAAAAATATGTAAATATTTATATACGTAAATAAAACCATACATATTTATAAACATAAATACAAATATAGAAGTATATAAATTTATATACAGTATTTATATGTATTTGTGAAATATAAATGTATTAGTATATAAATTTATATACGGTATATACTTATTGATAAGATACGTAAGTATGAAATATATATTTATATATAAATACAAGATATAAATAAAGAATTTTATATATATTTCTTTTATTAATAATGATTCTCCAGAGTTAGTTAACAGAAAGCACTGGAATTATAGTCTGTGCGCAGTCTGTGTACATGGATTCGATACACAAAGTTTTCTGTTTCAAAAGTGGCACCATACACGTTGTTTCACTATTCAATTTTTTCACTTTACAACATTTTTTGGGACATTTTCTAAGTCAGTAAATTAAATTTTTCTGGTTATTTATTGCTGCATAACAAAAATTCATCCCAGAAGGAAGTTAGTTAACACAATAATTGATGACTGACTCTTGGAGTTATGTGGACTGAGAATTCAGATAGTGCATGGTGTCGGTGGCTGGTCCCTGCCCCACATAATCTGTGGACTCCTTTGGGAAGACACTCAACAGCAGGGGCTGGAATAGCTATGGACAGGTCCCTCAAAGCCTATCTTTCTCTTTCTCTCTCTTTTCCTCTTCGAAATCACACCTCTGCGCTTCATTCTGGACAACAGAGTGAGACTCTGTCTGGAAACAAACAAATAAATAAAAATTGAAAACAAAAAACTAGATTTTTTTTTTTTTTTTTTTTTTTTTTTTTTTTTTTTTTTTTTTTTTTTTGTGACCGTGTTTTGCTCTTGTTACCCAGGCTGGAGTGCAATGGCCTGATCTTGGCTCACCGCAACCTCCGCCTCCTGGGTTCAGGCAATTCTCCTGCCTCAGCCTCTTGAGTAGCTGGGATTACAGGCACGCTCCACCATGCCCAGCTAAGTTTTTGTATTTTTAGTAGAGACGGGGTTTCACTATGTTGACCAGGATGGTCTCGATCTCTTGACCTCGTGATTCACCCGCCTCGGCCTCCCAAAGTGCTGGGATTACAGGTTTGAGCCACAGCACCCGGCCAAAAACTAGATCTTTCTTTATCTTTAGGCTCCTATGAAGCTGCTGAGTGAGGCACAGTGTCTTTAAATATGTAGAAACTGCCAGGCGTGGTGGCTCACATCCGTCATCCCAGAACTTTGGGAAGCTGAGGTGGGCAGATCACCTGAGGTCAGGAGTTGGAGAGAATAGAATGGCTAACTTGGTGAAACCCAATTTCTACTAAAAATACAAAAAATCAGCCGGGTGTGGTGGCCTGTAATCCCAGCTACTCAGGAGGCAGAGACAGGAGAATCCCTTGAACCCAGGAGGCGGAGTTCGTAGTGAGCGGAGATGGTGCCACTGCACTCCCTCTTGGGCAAGAAGAGTGACACTTCATCTCAAAAAAGATACGCGGAAGCTCTCTTTGATATGTCCTTAAACATGTCTGTGGCCTCAGCAAAGGATGGTACAGCCCTATTCTTGAGGTCATCCTTCCCAGAGATCAGATTTTACTGCCCTAGATTTGAAGGTTTTGCATGGAGACACCAGAATGAGAAACAGCGGTCCGTTCTCACCCAGCAAATCCTGGGTCCTTGCTGTTTCATCTTAATTCCACTGAGAAACCGGAATCGCTTCTTTAATTAATGTCTCTCTGCTTATCTTTGCTCATAGGCATCTTGAACAATCCAGCTGGCCTTTTCTATCTCCCACTCGGACATTGCCCTAGTCAGATCCAAGAGGTGATGAGGTATCCTGACCATCGGTAATACTGATTTCTTGTTTTTTGAAATGGAATCTCACTCTGTCACCCATGCTGGAGTGCAGTGCTGTGACCCCAGCTCACTGCAACCTCCGTCTCCTGGGTACAAGCGATTCTCCCGCCCCAGCCTCCTGAGTAGCTGAGGTTATAGGCGCCTCCCACCAAGCCCAGGTGAGTTTTTGTAATGTTAGTAGAGAGATGGTTTTGCCCAGGGTAGTCACAGACTCCTGAGCTCGAGTGGTCTGCCCGAGTCGGCCTCCCAAAGTGCTGGAATTTAGGCGTAAGCCACCGAGCCCAGCCCACCATTGGTCATATTGTTACAGGCAGCAATTTTGTAGACCCTTCTGCTGGGACGTGACTCAGGTGTTCTCAGGTGTCAGTCTTTCTGCCACCAAGACGGGACAAGAAACTGGACACCAGGGAAAGGAGGGTGCTGCAAGGAAGGACTCGCCTGCTTCAGCCAGGTTGTTCTTTTTCTTCTTTATTGGCACACCTTTGGGAGCAGCAGAGAGGGACTGGCAAGCTCTGATCTGTCTACGGGACAGCCTGAGAGACCCACGTTGCTGCTTTGATTCTTTCTCGTTTTTTTTTTTTTTTTTTTTTTTGAGATGGAGTTTCGCTCTTGTTACCCAGGCTGGAGTGCAATGGCGCGATCTCGGCTCACCGCAACCTCCGCCTCCCGGGTTCAAGCAATTCTCCTGCCTCAGCCTCCTGAGTAGCTGGGATTACAGGCACGCGCCACCATGCCCAGCTAATTTTTTGTATTTTTAGTAGAGACGGGTTTTCACCATGTTGACCAGGATGGTCTCGATCTCTTGACCTCGTGATCCACCGGCCTTGGCCTCCCAAAGGGCTGGGATTACAGGCTTGAGCCACCGCGCCCGGCCTCTTTCTCGTTTTTTTGCCAAGACAATCTTTGGTTGCACTGTGTGTTTCATCAGCTTCCAGGAGGCAGACAGACAGGGACTAGGAACGGTGACTGCTCACTCCAAGCAAATGTGTTCCCCTTGAGACCCGGGGCAGGGGAGACGGGCCTCTGCCTGTGTGTAGACTCAGCAGAGGTCAGCACGTGGCGGGCTGTGGACAGTCTGCGAATTTGTAGCTCACACCTGTGCCCAACCACCCTCTCCCTCATATCGAATCCATCTTATGACCTTGGAAGAAGTGGGTGCCACGCCACGTTATCAGGTCCCGGAGGAGAGAGATCGTGGTGGATGGCTGGTGCCCCGAGGCTGCCGTGCCTCCCTGGATGTCGCCAGGGGCAGTCGTGTTAAATCCTTCCCTCTCTCCACTGTTTCAGCGCTGGCTGTTCCCCTCGATGCCCTGCCTTCCTTCTGTACTGAGGTGTGATCGTGGCCCTGGGGTGGGGGCACTCGGGATGAAGTAATGAAGGCTGCAGGCGCTCCGGTGAGTTGTCCTGTGCCAAGGAGCACCAGTTTGCTGGAGTTATCTTGGGCAGCTTCCTTGGGAAGGAAAGGAAGGAGCACCGTTTGCCAAGCTCCTGCTCGCCTCCTCGCGTGTCTGCCTGTGTGCGCGGTGCATGTGCGTTTGTGCGTGTAGGCGCGCGCGAGTGTGAGTGCGCGTGCACCGAGGCGCTCCCCAGGTTGTGCAGCTGGAAACCGAGGAGTCATAGGAGACGTGAAGGGTGGTGTTGGGGCCTCCCCGACCCTCGGCGGAGCCAGGAGGCAGGAGGCCGAGGTGAGCCGAGAAGCCCTGCTCCTGAACTCGGGCGTGGGCAGAGCGGGAACGGGGCTGCGCAGGGCATCCAGGCTCCCGGGGCCCCTCGGAGAGGTGGCGAGGGGGCTGAAGGGAGTTTCTAGCGCGCGAAACTCTGGCCTTGGCCACTGGGCTCCTGGGCGGGGCGAGGCAGCCGCGCGATGGGCGGATCTCACCGAGCGCTGAGAGTGGGTGGGGTCGAGGAGGGCGAGGTCCAGGGGTTGAGGGTCACGCCTCCCCAAAGAGGCGCGCACCCAGATCGCGCTTTGAGTTGACGAGGGTGCTGCCCCGATCTGCCTGCTCCCTCCCTGCCGGCCTCGGTGATAGCATCCGGCGCGGTGCAGAGACGACTTGGTTGCAAAGCGGACCCAGCTCGAGGTAAGTGACGCCGCTCGCTGCCCCGCGCGCTCTCTCGGCTCCTCTTCAGTGAGTCCTTGCCCTTCTCCAGGGTGCCGCAACGCCCTGGCTGTCGCGGGTCCTCGTGTTCGGAGTGGGCGGGTGATCAGCAGGCAATGCCTCCCGTACCTGCAGGCTCCGGCGTCGGCCGCCGACCCGTCGGGCTGGGGGCCGCCCGCCCCGGCCAACTTGCTCTCGGCGGAGCAGCTGGCTTGTGGCCGCCTGCCTTGGGGGATGGTGTTAGGGAAGGGCTGCGGCTCACTCTGGTGTCCCGGCACAGTGCTGGCTGGAAACTGGGAACCGACCGTCTATCCCCCAGGCACCGGTGGCTTTTAAAAATGCGCTCTTTGAATGATGAGACCCCCAAAAACAGGCTTGGTGTGAGCAACATGGCTTTGTATTTACGTCGGTAGAGGTGGGCTGATGCAGAAAAGGGCGAAGGGATATCAGTTGGTTTTGTAGGTTGATGGAAGTCTTTTGGGCCGGAGGCAGGGGTGATGTACAGGTTAAATTCTGTAACGGTCCTGAGGCTAGGGGCAACAAATGTACATTACCATAAGTTCAGTTACGGTGGCGGGTGGGGTTAACATGTCAGAGTAGTTAAGACTGCAGGGTAGGGTGAGTAGAATTCACATTATCATAATAACAGTTAAGATGGCAGGGTGGGGTGAGGAGTATTCATATTACTATAATAATAGTTAAGATGGCAGGGTGGGGTGAGGGGACGCTTTTGTTCTGCTGGGAAATGAGCGATTCTGGCGAAGGCAGTACAGTGGCCACCAGGCTCTGCGCCCCTGGCCACAGGCTCCCGGGTGGTGGGGAGAGAAGGCAGGGATCCGGAACCCCACCGCAGCCCAGGTGGGAGCTCCTGGCAATAACCGGGTCTCTTGGGGAAGCCGGAGACGTGGTGATTTGGGTAGGTGGGAGGCAGGGTTCTCTCCATCTCTGGCCTCAGTAGACTCCTCGCCTTCCGGGGCGCGCATGCTCCTCGCTGCCACCCACTGCGGGTCTGGGGGCCCTGGGCCGTGCAAGGGGTAAGCAGAGAGGCCTCTGCCGTCAGGCTGGGGCCTAGTGCCTGAGCTCCAAGCAACTGGATGGGTCTGGCGCCCAGGCAAACGTGGGCTCCCTCTTCCCCAGATAGTCTCCGTTTACCGAGATTGGGGCTCCAGCCATTCTCAGGCCCTGAACTAGTTTTCTGCAAAAACGAGACTTTCTTGGGCTCAGGGAATAGCAGCCTAGCGCTGGGTATGTGGCCAGGAAGCCTGTTTAGTGGTGATAATAACATTCTAAGGTGACCCACAGTAATTTCTGAGACAGAGTTGAGATGACCTTCCTAGAAAGAATGGGTAGATTTCTGCTCTGCGTGTGTTTCGAGAAATCCAACATTTTCGCACATATGAGAGCTCATGAGCTTCTAGGATTTTCAGATTCTGCCTCTTCAACAGCTGCCCTTTGCTAAAAAAGGATAATTATTTTTCCATTTGGGCATCAGAGCTTTGGAAAAATAATTTAAAGCCATTTGATGTGAAATTATCTTAAGGCTAGAACTGGACATGTTTTTCCTAGAAGTTCGATTCCAGCTTGTAATCTCAGCACTCTGGGAGGCCAAGGTCCATGGATCACCCGACGACAGGAGTTTGGGAACAGCCTGGCCAACGCGGTCAAAGCCATTCTCTACTAAAAATACAAAAATGAGCCGGGTGTGGTGGCAGATGCCTCTAATTGTAGCTACTGGGGAGACCGAGGCTGAAGCATCCCTTGAACCCGGGAAGCGAAGGTTGCAGTGAGTCAAGATTGCACCACTGCACTCCATCTTGGGTGACAAGAGTGAAACTCTGTCTCAGAAGAGAGAGTAACAGAGAGAAATAAAAAGTCATAATAAACAAAAATTAGAGCAGACATAGATATTTAAAAGACAAAAATCAGAAACAATTTACATATAAAAGCTCTCCAGATTAAATGTTGTAAGAAGAGCGATTTTCTTTTTTTTCTTTAAAGTTAATCGATAAAAAGTCTCATTTTTATTTTCAATTTATGCTTAGAATAAGTAAGTCCAAATAATGTATTCTGAACTCGTGGACTTTGGATTTTCAGGAGGGTTTGTGTTTAGGTATCAGATGTTTGGCTTTGGGATCCTGAAACAGCATTTGTGGGGGAAAAAAAAAAAAAGGCAGAATAAGAGGACTTGCTATGAAAAGCTCATAGGGCCAATCGCGGTGGCTCACTCCAGTAATACCAGCACTTTGCGTAGGCCGAGGTGGGTGGATCACCTGAAGTCGAACTTGAGACCAGCCTGGCCATCAAGGTGAAACCCCATCTCTACTAAAAATACAAAAATTAGCTGTGAGTGGTGGCACACGCCAGTAATCCCAGCTACTCGGGAGGCAGAGGCAAGAGAATCTCTTGAACTCGGGAGGCGGGGGGTTGCAATGAGGAGAGATCCTGCCACTGAATTCCAGCTGGGTAACAAGAGTAAAACTTAGTTTGAAACAAACAAACAAACAAGTAAACAAAGAAAACACTTCTGGGTAGGGAAGAGTATATACAGTTACTGGTCCAGGCAGGCGGGGTAGGTCTGACTTTTAAATGCGTGCATGCAGGCAGATGGGAGGAACAGATGACCAGGAAGCCTAGGCTAGTGGAAGAAACAGGTGACTGCTGCAGATTCAAGATCTGGGGCTAAAAGTAAGCCGTGAATCCTCAGGGCACGTACATAGCCTGTTGGCAGAAAGCTCTAGAAGCAGCAGTTCTCTCGGCACGATCTCCGAAGGGGAAGCATCCTCGTAGGAGGAGTGTAGCGACCTCGCTGTCAGTGTGCACGTGTGTGGGTGTTCGGGAGTCGCTGTACTGCAGCAGGTGGAGGGGGAGACGCTCCCCGGGACTTCTTTCCTTGGAGTTCTCAGCTCCCTCTGCTGGTGAGACCTGGAACGACAGGACAGTTCACAGTGCAGCAGCGTGTGTGCGGGAGAGAATAGTCTCCATTCCGCAAAGACACACAGTCTCCCTCCAGCCAAGGCTGCTGTGATGTCTTTGTTCTCACACCACATATAAGACGTTTGCTGAACACCAGCCAACTCTTCCACACCGCTGGGTGTTGAACAACTCCATTCTCACACAATCCAGAGTCACCATAGACCCGACCACTACAGGACTCAGTTCCTCAATACCGTCCCCACTGCACAGGCCAGTGACAAGCATCAGAGGCCCCTCTATATCTCAGCCACTGTCTACACATCATGGGCTTTTATCAGTTTCTCTTTTAAGTGCAATCATTTGATAAAACTAATTACAGAACTTGGCCAAACGCTCCACCTATGTTTACCAGGTAAACATAAAGATCACCATTCAGGAAATGCCAACTGTCAAAAATGCATAGGGCACAGAAGTGGGAGAGAAAGACAGGGTGGGCGGTGAGTCCCCTGATGATGAGCTACAATTAAGAAGAGTCCCTAATGCTTTGTGTTCTGACAGTGATGTAGCTACACTCCTCCTATGACGACGTTTCACCTTCAGAAGCTGTGCCGAGAGAACTTCTGCTTCTAGAGTTTTCTGCCAACAGGCTATGTAGGAAGAGCTTGCTGTAAAGAAATACCCTTACCATTATGACCTATTTTAGACATGGCGTCTTTTAGATATCAGGGATTCACAGACTCTCCATTCCTATTGTTCTTCGTAAATAAATTTGTCTTCAGGGTTCAGAAGAAAACAGTTGTTAAGCAAACTTGGCTTAAGTTTCCTTCTCCCAGACTCCTGAACTCTGCTCCACATCCAGTGTGAGCAAACATACAACCCTCCTTCTTTTTTTTTTTTGAGACGGAGTTTTGCTCTTGTTACCCAGGCTGGAGTGCAATGGGGCGATCTTGGCTCACCGCAACCTCTGCCTCCCGGGTTCAGGCAGTTTAACTTTTCATCCAGCAGGCATTCGGAGTATATAAAGATCATTTTTGGCCAATCAGTTATTCAGATCATTTAAGACTGAACTTGATTCTTCAAAGACTTTTCTTTGTCCTTAATGCATGTCTTATTTCAAAGTCTTCAGTGGAAACCCTGGGGTGCATATCAGTGCCCCTCCCCCCAGGGAGCTTCTAGAATACAATTTCCCAAGAATTCTCCTTCTCTTTTTAGGGTGAATCCAAGCCTCCCATGAGCTGCTCGGATTCTTCCTTTTCCTTCCTGCCTTTCCCTGCCTCTCTCCCTCCCTCCCTCCTTTCTGTCATTTCTTCCTTCTCTTTTTCTTTCTTCATTTCTTTGTTTCTTTCTCTTTCTTTCTTTCATGTTCCCTTTCTTTCTTTCATTCCTTTCCTCTTTTTTTTTTGGACTTTCTGTTTTTCTTTAGTTTTCTTCCTTCCCTCCATCCTGTTTTCCTCCTTCCTTTCTCATTTACCTTTTTCTTTCCTTCTCTCTCTCTCTCTCCCCCTCTGTCTCTCTCTATCTTACACACACAACGTTCACTATGTGCAGTTTCGAGACAAGCGAATGAATATCTGTAAGGGAAAATGGAGAAGAATGGTGCCGTCGCTTTTCCAGGGTTTCCTTTTCCTTCTATGCCTGTGATACTCTGAAGGTCTCTAAGATGTCACTTCCTTTTGGCCTGGTGGGTTAATAATGCTACTTGGAAATTAGCTAACATTTAAGCGGAAAGCCAGCAGAGAAAGCAGGGTTATTCACGCAAATGCCTTTCCCTTCTCTGGTTTTCTGAGTGTATTCTTTTTTCTTCTTCTTCTTCTTCTTCTTTTTTTTGAGATGGAGTTTCGCTCTTGTTACCCAGGCTGGAGTGCAATGGCGTGATCTCGGCTCACTGCAACCTCCGTCTCCTGGGTTCAGACAATTCTCCTGCCTCAGCCTCCCGAGTAGCTGGGATTACAGGCACATGCCACCATGCCCACCTAATTTTTTGTATTTTTAGTAGAGATGGGGTTTCACCATGTTGACCAGGATGGTCTCGATCTCTTGACCTCGTAATCCACCCTCCTCAGCCTCCCAAAGTGCTGGAATTACAGGTGTGAGCCACCATGCCTGGCTTCTGAGCCTATTCTTGAAGTCATAACTTGGATTCCAGTTTTTTGGCTGGATAATGCAAGTTTTTGAGAAATTTTTTTCAGACAAAACAGCCATTGACATTCGGACCTATTGCATTAGGAAAATAGCTTTCTCTTACTTTCATACAGAATATCCTAACTGAAAATACAATCCATTGCTGAATGAGACAATGTTATCCTCTAATAGTATTTTTTTTTGAGACAGAGTTTCGCTCTTGTGACCCAGGCTGGAGTGCAATGGCGCGATCTTGGCTCACCGCAACCTCCGCCTCCTGGGTTCAAGCAATTCTCCTGCCTCAGCCTCCTCAGTAGCTGGGATTACAGGCACGCGCCACCATGCCCAGCTAATTTTTGTATTTTTAGTAGAGACGGGGTTTCACCATGTTGACCAGGATGGTCTCGATCTCACGACCTCGTGATCCACCCGCCTCAGCCTCCCAAAGTGCTGGGATTACAGGCTTGAGCCACCGCGCCCGGCTCCTCTAATAGTATTGATTTCTTTTGTGTGTGTGATATCTAGTGTTTTTGAAGCCAACTTTGATTTCTTTTCCCTTTGTTTATATGTTGGGTTTTTGTCTGATCTGAATTTTAGAAATTTGAAAGATTGTCAGCATATGTGTGAATATAATCTGTTTGCTAGAGATCCTGTAACAGAATAAAACCTTACTTGATTTCCTAAGGCAGTGACTGTGTTATTCTTTTTGTGAGCCTATATCACATAGTCATTGCTTTGAAAAAAAGTAAATGCAGAACATTTTTTTCATTAAAAATGAAGCAGATTTTTTTTTATACACATATAAGTGGGCTTTCACCATGTTGCTCAGGTTGGTCTTGAACTCCTAACTTCAGATGGTTAACCCAGTTGGCTTCCCAAAATGCTGCCATTATAGGCAAGAGCCACTTTGCCCAGCCACCAACTTTAAATGTACTGAAAATTTTTCTGATTGGAA
Source organism: Saimiri boliviensis (assembly GCF_048565385.1). Lineage (NCBI taxonomy): Eukaryota > Metazoa > Chordata > Mammalia > Primates > Cebidae > Saimiri > Saimiri boliviensis. Next base: position 42,470,224 of record NC_133467.1, read on the forward strand.
AATTCTTGGTATTTTTCTTTACTATTTTTGTGAAACTTTTGGTTCAGGGGTACATGTGCAGGTTCATTATATAGGTAAGTTGAGTCTTGCAGGGGTTTATTTTACAGATTGTTTCACCACACATTAATGAGCATAGTATCTGATAGCGAGTTTTCTGATCCTCGGCCTCCTCCCACGCTCCACCCTCAAGTAGGCCCTGCTGTGTGTTGCTGTCTTCTTTCTGTCTATGTGTACTCAGTGTTTAGCTGCCACTTATAACTGAGAACATGCAGTATTTCATTTTCTGTCCTGCCTTAGATTGCTTAGGATAATGGCCTCCAGCTTGATTCATGTTGCTACAGAAGACATGATCTCATTCCTTTTTTTCCAGTCTACCATTGCTGGTACTTAGGTTGATTCCATGTCTTTACTATTGTGAATAGTTTTGTGGTGGACATACGGATGAATGGGACTTTATGGCAGAAAGGTTCATATTCCTTTGGGAATATACCCAGTGGTTTGCTGGATAAAATGGTATTTCTGCTCTAAGTTCTTTGAGTAATCTCCAAACAGCTTTTCAGAGTTGAAGGATTCCCTTTTCAATCAATGTTGCCGGGATAACTGGCTATCCAATGCAGAAGATTGAAACTGAGGCCGGGCACGGTGGCTCAAGTCTGTAATCCCAGCACTTTGGGAGGCCGAGGTGGGTGGAAACTGAGGTCAAGAGATCGAGACCATCCTGGTCAACATGTGAAACCCTGTCACTACTAAAAATACAAAAAAGTAGCTGGGCATGGAGGTGCATGCCTGTAATCCGAGCTACTCAGGTGGCTGAGGCAGGAGAATTGCCTGAACCCAGGAAGCGGAGGTTGCGGTGTGCCAAGATCGCGCCATTGCACTCAAGCCTGGGTAATGAGCGAAACTCCGTCTCAAAAAAAAAAAAAAAAAGATTGAAACTGGATCCCTTCCTCTTACCATATGCAAAAATCAACTTAAGATGGATTCAAGGCTTAAACCTAAAACCCACAGTGTTCTTGGGGCTATAAAAACTAGTGAAGCAAACCTAGAAGATACCATTGTGGACATAGGTCCTGCAAAGATTTCATGACAAAGATGCCCAAAGCAATGATAAGAAAAACATATTGACAGATGGGACCTAATTAAAAACTAAAGCGCATCTGCAAAGTGAAAGGAACTAACAAAGTCAACAAACAACCTACAAAATGGGAGAAAAGACTTGCAAACCATGCACCTATCAAAGGTCTGATATCGAGAATCTATAGGGAATTTAGGTGAAGTCTTGCAGCAGCTGTTATTCTAGAGCTGGTTTCTTCCTGCTGCCAGGAAGGTACCATCCATCTGTGTGCTTGCTTGTACTCCCCAGGCGTTCAATGAGTTTTCTCACTCAGGATCCTCAGAGCTTGTCTACGTTCCGGTTCTTTCTTACATCCAGAAATGGTTGGACTTACACCTCTCCACTAACTGCGCTCCTCCTAGCTGCATGAGATTGTGGTCGTCTTATGCACATCTTAGTTGTCAGCTAGGAACTTAAAGAAATCTTTATGAAAAATTGCTAGCTTTTTATCTGTATGCCCCTTACCTCTCCAGTTCTCTGCCCCCCAAAATGTAGCTACCTATGCCTCCATGAGCTCTGATCCCTCAATTTACTGAGAACGCTGTGTTCTGTTTGGTTTCCTTCTCCTTTACAGTGATGCTGAAAATGTCTCCAGGTCGAAAGCTGGATAGTCTCAGGACACATGTAATTTATTCTCTTCTCACGTGGATCACAGCCCTGTACTATCTGTTGTCTAATTACAGGAAACGGTTATTTTGTACGTTTGTTTAGTTTCCAATTGTTAATAGTGGGAGGGAAACTGACTTATTATGTTGTTTGGTGCAAACATAATTGAGGTTTTTGAAATTATCTATTTTTTTTATTTTTATTTTTGAGGTGGAGTCTTGCTCTGTTGCCAGGGTGGAGTGATCTCAGCTCATGGCAATGTCCACCTCCTGGTTTTAAGCAAGTCTCCTGTCTCAGCCTGCCAAGTAGCTGGGATTACAGGCACCCGCCACCATGCCTGGCTCATTTTTGCATTTTTAGTTAAGACAGAGTCTCAGCATGTTGGCCAGGGTGGTCTGAAACTCTTAACCTCTCAAGTGATCCACTTGTTTTGGCCTCCTTAGTGCTGAGATTACAGGCATGAGTCACTGCGTTCTACTTCCATTACTTTCAGTGGCAAAAACTGGAATTACTTTTGCACCAACCTCATAACATGGAAGCAAAAATTGCTCGGTTTTGATTTTAGTGGGCATGTTCTCTGCATTCAGAATTTAGTGGATAGCTCTTCGATTTTAGTGCACCAAAGATGATGCCAATCATTGTAAGTTGTACTAGGTTTTTAAATTTTTGTTGACATGTTGTCTGTCAGGTGAATTATTCCTTTCAGAGATGTATGTGTGTATGAAAGAGAGGTGACCTGGCTGCTTTTAATATTTAGTCTTTGGGTTTAAGAAATGTAATGTTGGCTGGGTGCGGTGGCTCATACCTGTAATCCCAGCACTTTGGGAGGCCGAGGCGGGTGGATCACGAGGTCGAGAGATCGAGACCATCCTGGTCAACATGGTGAAACCCCGTCTGGATAGCTCACCTCACAACTGCCAGCGGCTCTGCTGGGCAGCACTGGCAAGGTCAGCCAGCAAGTCTGGAACTGCTTGTCGGAAAGGAGGCTGGGGCTCTGAAAGGGGTTCCCAGCTAATTACAAACAATGCAGAGAGGACAGGGTGTAAAGCCTGTCGCTTATCCGGGCTATTTTCTTTTTCTTTTTCCTTTTTTTTTTTTTTTTAAAGTCTCACTCATTGGCCAAGGCTGAAGTGCCGTGATGTGATCACAGCTCACTGCAGCCTCCAATGTCTGGGCTTCAGCAACCCGCCTGCCTCAGCCTCCTGAGTAGTTGGGACAATTGGCGTGTGCCACCATACCTGGCTCATTTTCTTTCTTTGAGACAGAGTCTCACTCTGTTGCCTAGGCTGGAGTGCAATGGCATAATCTTGGCTCACTGCAACCTCCGCCTCCCGGGCTCAAGCAATTCTCCTGCCCCAGCCTCCCGAGTAGCTGGGATTACAGGCATCTACCACTACATACAGCTAATTTTTGTATTTTTAGTAGAGACAGGGTTTCATCATGTTGGCCAGGCTAATCTGGAACTCCTGACCTCGAGATTCACCCACCTTGGCCTCCCAAAGTGCTGGGATTACAGGCATGAGCCACTGTACCCGGCCAATTAGTTTTATTTTTTGGTAGAGACAGGGTCTCACTATGTTGCCCAGGCTGGTCTTCAACCAGTCCTCCAGTTTCAGCCTCCCAAAGCATTGGGATTACAGGTGTGAGCCACCACGCCCAGCCTCTGAACCATTCTCATAAATCCAGGGAACAAAACCCTTAGCCAGATGTGCCTCCAAGGAGGCAGTAGACATGCAGAAGCACAGACAAACACAGCTCTGCAGGAGGGTTTGCAAGGTGAGTGACGGAGCCAATGCAGGGCACTGGAGGCGTGCAGATGACACAGCCCAACCTGTGCCCCTTAGTACCGTGGTCTTCGGCCGCCGCTCCACGTCCACCATGTCAAGCAGGGGGAAGGCCATCTGCAGCTCATCCATGGTAAGAACATTCTGGAATCCCAGTCTGGAGCGAGCTCAGGGAAGTCATGCTGGACAGTTTTGGGGGAAGATGCCTTTCTGAATGCGTCACATCACAAGTGAAGGGAACACAACCCAGTCCTGATCAAGCCAGGCAGGAGGGCAGCAAGCAGAGCCCAGCAAGGATGGCACAAATCCTGCAGGTGCTGGCGAGCAGGCTGCAACTGCACAGGTAAAGAGGGCAGCTCCTGGGCAACCCACCAACAGTCATCAGGCACATGACAGGTACCAGGTCCTATGCCAGACATGGCCCAGAGGGCAAAAGCACATAAAAATTTCTGTCCCCAGCTGAGTGCAGTGGCTCACACCTGAAATCCCAGCACTTTGGGAGGCTGAGGTGGGAGAATTGATGGAGCCCAGGAGTTCCAGGTCATTCTGGGCAGCATAGTGAGACCCTGTTTCTACAAATAGAACAGTCAGCTACACATGGTGGCATATGCCTGTAGTCTACTCAGGAGGCTCCTCAAGAGGCTGGGGCAGGAGGATCAGTTGAGCCCGGGAGGTCAAGGCTACCATGAGCTACGATTGCGCCACTGTACCCCAGCCTGGGCTACAGAGTGAGACCCTTTCTCAAAAAAAAAAAAAAAAAGAAAGAAAAGAAAAAAAAAAAAGAGAAATAAACTGTCCCAAGGAGCCCAGCACATTCAGAGCCCATCAAAACCAGTGTTCTGAGAACAGTGCTGCCAGCCAGTGCTGAGTTGAGAAGAGACTCCTCAGTGGGCTGGGGAGTCCAGCAGAGGGAGGAGGGCTGGAGCTAAAATCTTGTAAGATGAACATGAATCAGCAAGGAAGAAGAGACCCTGGGGCGGGCCAAGCCAGCTTCAGTCTATCTCCTCTAAGATCTGCCTCCATCTGCCTGTCCTCAATTCCAACTCGCAGTCTGAACCGGATGTGGTTTTGGATTAATCTTAAAATGAATTTTCCCCAAATCCTGATTCTATCACATCGCCCCATCAGCAATAAAGCCTGTCCTGCCCTCCACTGCCCTGAGAGGTTGGTCAGACTCCTCAAGTTCACTTGCAAGGTTCCAGACACCCTGGCACCGCCCCTCCTGTTCTTGTTCCTCTCCCTATCCCATTCCAACCTCCTACTTCCCCTGCCTGGGAAACCTTAGCCTTAGCCATCTGCTGGGCTCCACTGTACCCCTCCAAGAAGCCAAGGCAATTCCTGCCCCAGGGATGCTCCGCTGCCCCCCCCCGAACACACACACGTGGCACACTCCTGTGAGCTTATGAGCCTTTAATCATACGCCTTGGTACACGCTCCTTTATGGCACATGGTGTTATTCGTGCCTCCTCAGGCACCAGCCCCTGATTCATTCATAAGCCCCACGCCTCATCCTGGTCCTCGTCCTGTTCAGTGTGTGGCATACTGCTGGTACAGAGGACAGGCTCGGCATGACCCAGCTGCTTAAGAACAGGGGCCTGGTATTCTGCAGGCTCCCAAAGACAAGCTCCCTGTAACTGCTTCACTACCACTGGCTAATACGCTGACTGAGCACCCCATGGAAGAGACTAGAGCAGGGGTTCCCAAACCTAGTTACAGAACCACTAGGAGAGGTATTTTGGGTTTTTAAAAATGCAGATTCCTGAGTTTTACCCTAGACCTAGTCAACCAAGGCTCCAGCGCAGAGACCCTGGAATCTGCATTTTATGCTCCCCAAAGGATTCTGATGCAGGGGTAAGAAGATTGGCTTTTGGAAACCACCAGACATGAGGACCGACCACACTCGGGAGCTGTCCTCTCACCCCTCAGCCCGCAGCATCACCCCTGCACCCCAGCACCCAGCATCCCTCACCACAGTCCCCACTCAGCTAAGGGAGGAAAGGCTCCAGCCCTGCCCCTTCCCTTCAGACAGAGTAAGACCAAAAGGTTACCCCCGGGCATTCTCCAGCACGGGCCCCTGCCCAGACACCAGCATCCGCTTCTCATGGTACTTTGAGAAGAGCTTCACGGGGCTGTGAGACAGAATAACCTGATCTGCATCCACCTGTGGGACAGCCAGGACAGGGGAGGGCAGAGGAAGACAGAACCATTGAGGGAAATAATGAGACACAGGTGACAGGCCCTTTAGCCTAGGGAAGGGAAAACCCACTCAGAAAAAGAACGACACAAAGCCCTCTCTAGCACCCAGCGGCACTTCTAAAATGCACCTTTCCAGATGTGAGAAGAACCTGTCTCATTTGGTTCTTGCCACACACAACAAGAGGCCAGAAATGTCACAGATGTGGGTTCCGGCCACTTGCCACCCTGTCAGGTGGAGCTATATTTCCCAGGCCCCCACCTGGAAGCCACAGGGCTCACGTGTGCTCCCTGTCACTGTCACAGAAATCGGTCTTTTACTTTCTATTTTCAGACACGATGTGCAGCCCAGAGGTCAGAGCTGGGCTCCAGAGCCAGACCGCTGGGGAGCTCTACCACCTCCCAGTGGGGACTCCCGGGTGAGTCACCTCCCACAGGATCCCCCCATCTCCCACCCTCATGGCCTCTAGGGCTCTTAGGGGCAGTAGCCTGAGTACCGCAGACAGCAAAGGTCAGGCGGGGCTGGGAACCGGTGGCCCTGAAGGCCTGTGCCCTGGGGCCCTGCTGCCCAGGATCATCTTGTGTTGGATTGGAGAGGAAGGCAGCCCTGCTCTGGGGCTGTGAGGGGCCACAGCCTACCTCTACAACAACCAGGCCCCCCACACCTTCTTAGGAACTGTAGACCCCTTTATGATTTTTTTTTTTTTTTTGAGATAAGAGTCTTGCTCTGTAGCCCAAGCTGGAGTGCAATGGCGCAATCTTGGCTCACTGCAGCCTCCACCTTCCAGGTTCAAGCAATTCTGCCTCAGCCGCCCAAGTAGCTGGGATTACAGGTGACTGCCACCATGCCCAGCTAATTTTTTGTATTTTTACTAGAGACAGGGTTTCACTATGTTTGTCAGGTTGGTCTCGAACTCCTGTCCTCGTGATTCCCCCACCTCGGCCTCCCAAAGTGCTGGGATGACAGGCGTAAACCACTACACCTGACCCACTTTCTGAATTTTGAGGATCTCTATGGGTCTTCTTGTCTCCAGTGAACCCCCCACCCACAACCACGGGAGGACAATTTCAGGTGGCCTACAGTTGTCACCCCCAAAATATATCTGCAGACATCCTGAGATTTCCACGGACTGACGGTGAAACAGCTCTCTCTGCCTCTGCCTAGACTGACAGTGCAGTTTTATTTTCCTTGGGGGAAGGGATGGAGTCATCCAGTTCTGCAGAAATTTCGTGGGCGTCAAGGGCCCTTTCCTACGGAAAGTCATGTCCGCCCTGCATTATCAGTGCCACAGCCTGGGGTTCAGAATCTCAGTCCAAAGAATGAGAGATAGGGCTGTGTTCATACCCCAACCTGGGTGCTGGGCAGGCAGTGGCTTTTCAGTGGAGGGAGAAGCCTGTGGTGAAGGCTGCGCTGTCTGCCCAGAACCCTGCCCCTGGGCCCAGCATCCAGTGCTAACGGAATAGCCCCCACCAGCCTGTGCCCTCCCACTTCACAGAGCCCCCACCAGCCTGTTTTCTCCCACTGCAGAGCCCCCACCGGCCTGTGCCCTCCCACTGCACAGAAACCCCACCAGCCTATGCCCTCCCACTGCAGAGCCCCCACCGGCCTGTGTCCTCCCCCTGCAGAGACCCCACCACCTTGCATCCTCCCACTGCACAGAGCCCCTACCAGCCTGTGTCCTGCCACTGCAGAGCCCCCACCAGCCTGTTTTCTCCCACTGCACAGAGCCTCCACTGGCCTGTGTCATCCCACTGCAGAGCCCCCACCAGCCTGTGTCCTCCCACTGCACAGAGCCTCCACCGGCCTGTGTCCTGCCACTGCAGAGCCCCCACCGGCCTGTGTCCTACGGCACAGAGTCTCCACTGTCCTGTGTCCTCCCCCTGCAGAGCCCCCACCGGCCTGTGTACTGCCACCGCAGAGCCCCCACCGGCCTGTGTACTGCCACCGCAGAGCCCCCAGTGGCCTATGTCCTCCTACTGCACAGAGCCTCCACCGTCCTGTGTCCTGCCACTGCAGAGCGCCCACCAGCCCGTGTCCTCCCACTGCAGAGCCCCCAGCGTCCTGTGTCCTCCCACTGCAGAGTCCCCACCAGCCTGTGTCCTCCCAAAGCACAGTCTCCACTGGCCTGTGTCCTGCCACTGCAGAGCCCCCACCGGCCCGTGTCCTCCCACTGCAGAGCCCCCACCAGCCCGTGTCCTCCCAGTGCACAGAGCCTCCACCGGCCTGTGTCCTGCCACTGCAGAGTCCCCACCGGCCTGTGTCCTCCCACTGCACAGAGCCTCCACTGGCCTGTGTCCTGCCACCGCAGAGCCCCCAGCGTCCTGTGTCCTCCTACTGCACAAACCATCCACTATCCTGTGTCCTCCCCCTGCTGAGCCACCACAGGCCTCTGTCCTCCCCCTGCTGAGCCACCACAGGCCTCTGTCCTCCCACTGCAAAGAGCCTTCACCGGCCTGTGTCTTCCCACTGCAGAGTCCCCATCGGCCTGTCCCCTCCCACTGCAGAGTCCCCACTGGCCTGTGTCCTTCCCCTGCAGAGACCCCTCCAGGTTGTAACCTCCCACTGCACAGAGCCCCCACCAGCCTGTCCCCTCACTGCACAGAGCCCCCTCCAGCCTGTGCCCTCTCACTGCAGAGTCCCCTCCAGCTTGTGACCTCCCACTGGCCTGTGTCCTCCCCCTGCAGAGACCCCACCGGCTTGTATCCTCCCACTGCAGAGTCCCCACTGGCTGCGTCATCCCCCTGCAGAGTCCCCACCGGCCTGTGTCCTCCCAATGCAGAGCCCCCACTGGCTGTGTCATCCCACTGCAGAGCCCCCACCAGCCTGTGTCCTCCCACTGCACAGAGCCTCCACCGGCCTGTGTCCTGCCACTGCAGAGCCCCCACCGGCCTGTGTCCTACTGCACAGAGTCTCCACTGTCCTGTGTCCCCCCCCTGCAGTGTACCCACCAGCCTGTGTCCTCCCACTGCAGAGCCCCCACTGGCCTGTGTACTGCCACCGCAGAGCCCCCAGTGGCCTATGTCCTCCTACTGCACAGAGCCTCCACCGTCCTGTGTCCTGCCACCGCAGAGCCCCCACCAGCCCGTGTCCTCCCACTGCAGAGCCCCCAGTGGCCTGTGTCCTCCTACTGCACAGAGCCTCCACTGGCCTGTCTCCTCCCCCTACAGAGGCCCACCGGCCTGTGTTCTCCCCCTGCAGAGTCCCCACTGGCTGCGTCCTTCCCCTGCAGAGCCCCCACCGGCCTGTGTCCCGCCCCCTGCAGAGATGCCACCACCTTGTATCCTCCCACTGCAGAGTCCCCACCAGCCTGTGTCCTCCCACTGCAGAGCCCCCACCAGCCCGTGTCCTCCCAGTGCACAGAGCCTCCACCGGTCTGTGTCCTTCCACTGCAGAGCCCCCACCGGCCTGTGTCCTACTGCACAGACCATCCACCGGCCTGTGTCCTCCCCCTGCTGAGCCACCACAGGCCTGTGTCCTCCCACTGCAGAGCCACCACCGGCATGTGTCCTCCCACTGCAAAGAGCCTTCACCGGCCTGTGTCTTCCCACTGCAGAGTCCCCATCGGCCTGTTCCCTCCCACTGCAGAGTCCCCACTGGCCTGTGTCCTTCCCCTGCAGAGACCCCTCCAGGTTGTAACCTCCCACTGCAGAGAGCCCCCACCAGCCTGTCCTCTCACTGCACAGAGCCCCCTCCAGCCTGTGACCTCCCACTGCACAGAGCCCCCTCCAGCCTGTGCCCTCTCACTGCAGAGTCCCCTCCAGCCTGTGCCCTCTCACTGCAGAGTCCCCTCCAGCCTGTGCCCTCTCACTGCAGAGTCCCCTCCAGCCTGTGCCCTCCTACTGCACAGAGCCCCCAAAGTGCTGGAACCCAGCTCTGGGCTGCATAAGGGATGAAGTCCCGGATCCTCGACACAGCCCTAGAGGGTCAAGCCCACCTACCCTCCAAAGGAGTGGGGAGAGACAGGGAAGCCCCACCATGAGAACCCTGACCCCCCACATTATTCCATTTTCCTGGCGGGCACAGGCGGGCGGTGGAGGGCTGTCTCTCTGAAGAGAGTCGGAGCGTGTCACCGACATGTTCTCAAACTCACCCAGGAGCAGCATGAGGGCCCCATTTTTGGTACCTTTGCTGCCCCACATGATGGTCTGGGGTCCTGGGCAATGGTGGGTGGGGGTGCAGCAAGAAGTGGGGGACACAGAATGGGCATCCCACACAGGGACATGATGGCATGACACACACAGAGATAAGAGAGAGACAAAATGAGATACTGTGGAGTAAGGATGGCATGGGCAGTGGCCCGTCCCCCTCTGGGATGCCGCTGCAGGGTCAGAGGAGCGATGGCTACGGCCAGGCTGCCACCGCCCTGGGCTGGGTGGGATGCCAGGGAGGCACCCCTTGTTATTATCCTGTTCCCCAGATGGGCGGCACAGTCGTGCCCTGTGGGGTGGAAGGGAAGGAGGGCAGAAGCTGACTCACCCCATAATCAGGCTGAAGGCTACAAATTACAGGATGCTGTGGCCAGGCCCGGGCTGGCACTTCCTCCCCTGTGGGAGCCAGTGTTCATGAGCCCCAAAACCACACTCTCTGCTCCCACAAAGGACAAGGGGTGGAGGACAGGGAGAGTCACAAAGGCCTGGCCCCAAAGTAGAGGTCAATGGGGTTCCAGGAGCCGGGTGCCAAATACAAACCATGTGGAAACCAGGCAGGACGTCCAGTGCATTCCAAGTCTCTACCGTCCCCACTCTCCATGGTCTGAGTTGTGTCATACACGCCCACTCTGCCCTTGCTCTATTCCCACGCACACAGGTGTTCTTGCTGCTCCGCCCCCTCCTGCCCTGTTGGCTGCTCCTTCTGCTTGGAACATCAACTCCCAGGGTCCCTGTGGCTCTCTCTGTCCACTCTTTCAGGTCTTTGCTCAAGCTTCCACTGGCCACCCATCTAAAATGCCAGCCCCTGCCCTGCCTGTGTTCCACCTAGATCACCTGACAGCGGCTGACATGGAGCACGCAGGCATCTGTCTGCTCCTGCCTCTGTCCAGTGCATGCTCCTGGGGGCAGGGATTGTTTTTTCCTGTCTCCTTCGGGTCCCACTATATCTCAGCACCTATAAGCATCTGGCGCACAGCAGGGGCTAAGTGAACTTTTGCTAAACCACGGATTGATGAGGTGGTTGTGCAGGGGCCACAGTGAGCTGAGTTCAGTGGTCCTGCTGACAGAGACCTTCCCCAGGCTGCCAGGCATCTGTAGCTGGATGCCTGCCTCTAATATGCAGGAAACACTGATCCCCCAAAACCTGTGGCCTTCTGCTGCCCCGTCTCTCCTGGCCATGGCTGTCTGTCGGAACCCGGATCCTACCCAGCGGCCCCAGAAAAGCAAAGTGGACACAAGGTCAGACTTTGCTGTTAGAACGGGGGTTGAGGCTGGGTACGATGGCTCAACCCTATAATCTCAACACCTCTGGGGGGTTGAGGTGAGAGGACCACCTGAAGTCAGGGTTCAAGACCATCCTGGCCAACATTGTGAAAAAGTCTCCACTAAAGATAGCTGGGCATGGTGGTGGGTGCCTGTAATCCCAGCACTTTGGGAGGCTTAAGGCCTCAGGATCACCTGAGGTTAGCAGTTCCAGACCAGCCTGGCCAACATGATGAAACCCCTGTCTCCACTAAAAATACAAAAACTAGCTGGTCATGGTGGTAGGCACCTGTAATCCTTTGGGAGTTACTCCAGATGCTGAGCCAGGAAGGAGGCTGAGACAGCAGAATTGCCTGAACCTGGGAGGCGAAGGTTGCAGTGAGCTGACATCGCAGTGGCACCGCACTCCAGCCTGGGAGATAGAGCGGAACTCTGTCTTACAATGAAACAAAACAAAAGCCAGGGGGTGGAGAGGGCCCTGGGAGGCCTGGGTCCTGGCCAAGGGCAGCAAACACAAGCACCCATGGGGCTCCAGGTCAGCACTGGCCACGAGGCACTGTGTGTGAATTCAGGTGCCCTATTTCCTGGTGGACAGTCACAGCCAGGCCTCTCATCTGGCGAGCCAAGCAGGGGCTGGGATTTTGGAGACACATGCCAGTGGCCACAGAGCCAGGCAGGTCCTGGAGCAGAGGGGGTCGCGTGCGGCCTGTGGCCCACAAGAGCCAGGGCCACACCTGTGGAGGCAGCTGCCACTCAGCTCCAGCTGGTCTGTCACCAGAATCCAACAGCTTTGAAAAGTGAAGTCTGTCACTTTTTAAGTGGTGGCAAAGAAGTCAAGGCATTCAAAAGCGCCCTGCGTGGGCCACACGGGCCCTTCCATGGGCCTCCAAATCGAGGCTGTACTTGTGTCTCTGGCCAACTTGTGGGTCTTGGCACTCCTCCCTGCCAGGCTGGGCTGGGCACTGGGAGAGACGAGTCCAGGCACATCCATCTACACCCCCTGGAAACAAACCTGGCGAGCTCCCCCTGGCCTGCAACCCTTCCCAGTCCCCACCGACCATGGGAGAGAGTCCAGGCTGTGAGGCTGCTTTCCCGAGGTCCGGCACAGTTTCCTGCCAGGCCAGCCTCATGCCGCCCACAGCCAGACACCGGCTCTGCAACTCTTCTAATTTCACATGGAGGCAGGAGAGGGATTAAGAGCATGGGGCTTGGAAACAGAAGTTGGTTCAAATCCCAACCTTGCCATTTTGCTCTAGATGGCAGGAAAAAAAACCCCAAAACCAAAAAGTCCGCAGTGTTCCACAGGGGTGGTTTCCTACATGAGAGCTCAGCTTCCCCTCAATCTGCTGCCATTCCGCCTCCTCCTCCTCCTCCTCCTCCTCCTCCTCAGCCACGGTGTCCCCTCCTCCCAGAAGCTTGCCTGGACCCCTGGTCTGGTTCAGTTACCTCCTCCAGGCTCCTCGATCCAAGTCCTCAGCACTAGGGACTGTCACCCTGTGGGAATGGGTCCGTTCCCCACTGCCAGGAGCTCTGGGAAGGCTCAAGGGTGGGATGGGTGTGGTCCAGGGACAGGAGCATACTGCCCAGGGTATGAGGGTCAGGTTGGAGGCTGGTGTGGGGACTGTCAGACGGGTCAGGGAAGCCTCAGGTTGGGTGGCATGGGGTTCTCAGAACTTGGAGGCAGTGGGTGGAGGGTTGGAGAAGGGCCAGCCTGGGACCCAGGATCAGGGTGGAAGCTGGGATTACATCTCCGTTTCCATGTAATTGGGAAGGTGTTGGTTATAGGGTCGAGTGTGGGGTGAGGGCCAGGCCACTCGGGGTGGGGGTGGGCTGGGGGAGGTGGTGGTGGGTGCCGCATACCTTGGGGGCCATGGGCTGGATGGAGGTGATGCAGGTAGGGTCGATGAGGTGCTTGGGCTGGCGAGCCGACTCTTCCATCAGCCTCTGCCACTGGCGCGCAGCCCAGTGAGCTTCTGCTCACGGTGATTGAAGCCCATGTGCACGCAGTGCTCAAAGTTGGATGGTGCACAGATTGCCACCTGCTTCTTCCTCTTCCCAAACATGGTTCCGGGGTCTCAGTGCGGACTGCGTGAGAGAATCATGGTGGCTGAGTGGCAGCAGTGAGCCTGCCCACATCTTCCTCCTCTGTCCCAACCTGTGCCTTCCACCCTCATCTTCCACTGGGACCCACAGGAGGCAGCAGCTTCCTTCCCGTCTCCCTGCTCACCCCCTACCCCATCTGCATGGCAGACGGCAGCCAGAGGGCACTTTTGATGGCAGACGCAGCCAGAGGGGCCATGTCCCCTTGCTCAGAACCTTCCTGACTCTGTCTCACGGGCCCACAAGGCTCCGTCGCCTCTCTGTTCACATCCCCTGGAGGCCTCAGGGCCTTTGCAGGGACTGGTCCCTCTGCCTGGAGCTCACTTTCTGGTGTCTGCACAGGGCTGCTCCTCCCCTCCTTCAGGTCTCAGAGCAGCAAGGACTCCTTTCCTGACCACCCCAACTTCGAGACCAGCGTGGTCAGCATGGTGAAACCCTAGCTCTACTAAAAATATAAAAATTAGTGGGGTATGATGGGATGCACCTGTAATCCCAGCTACCTGGGAGACTGAGGCAGGGGAACTGCTTGAACTGGGGAAGTGGAGGTTGCAGTGAGCTGAGATTGAGCCACTGCACACTCCAGCCTGGGCGACATAGTGAGACGCCATCTCAAAACAAAACACAAAGGGGTGAAGGGGAGATATGCTGGTCGAGGCGTCACACACAGAGCCGGGAGAAAGATGGGACGGGGAGCCAGGCAGCCAGAGTTTCACTCTCCACACACGCTGCCGTGACCTTGGGCAAGTAACCACCTCTCTGTGCTGTGGATGAACCACCACAGGGCTGCTGTGAGGGGTAGTGAGTGACTGGGAGCAAAGAGCTCGGGGTGAAGCTGGGCATATGTGGGGGGCCTGTCTGTGGGGGCCGCTGTGATGGCTGGGGCGGTCCTCGCAGTGCCTGTGGAGGAGGGGCCCCGGTCCTGCTCTCCTGGAAGCCCCCATCCCAGCTGTTCCAGGCCTGGGCTCTGGGGTTGCACATACCTGGTCTGATACTGGTGAGATAGAAGTGCCCTGAGGCAGGTGAACTCTTCTCTGGGGGTGTCAGGTTGCTTATCTGTAAAATGAGAAGAATGCATCTATTCACTCATTCATTCATTCATTCAGTAAGCACTCAGCAATGGGCTTCCTCTGTGGCCACTGTAGTCACCCAGCCAGCCTTTGACCTCATGGGAAGTTCTCGTGGGGCACAGACCTGTCCCCATGCAGCAGCTGCCCAGAGTGGTCAGGGCTGAGTGGTGGGAGCATGGGACCCTGGAGGGATGTCAGGGTGGGCAGCAGGGAGGCTTCCTGGATGAGGGGAAGCGTGGACAGCAATGGATGAGGGCACACGCAGGTGTAGTTTCTGTGTTGTTCTCAGCTGGCTACCCCGCAGCTGGCATGGCACCTAGCCCTATGCCTCTAGTGAGAGGATGGAGGATGTGCAGATCCATGTGGCCCCTCCACACCTGCTCCTTCTGGCTCAGGCTGCTTCCCTGGTAGCAGCTGGGAAGGTGAGGCCCTGAGATAGGACCATCGATGGGAGCCAGCCAGGGGAACTGGTTTGGCAGCGGGAGCCCCAATGGAGGCAGGTGGGGACCCAGCAGCCAACCTGTCCCAATTGGTCCCAAGTGGCCAGTGGGTGGTCAGAGCCAGGCCTGACCAGGGCCCCCGGGGTTGGCCCAGTTTCCCTGCTTCCCCTGGGGCCTGGGATGGAGGGTAGGCAGAGGGGAGGGGCTCCTTTGTCTCTGCCCAGCCTCTTCTCTGAGCCCAATGCCAGTGCCCTCACAGTCTTCTAGGTGTGCCCACCCCCTGGTGGCCCTAACCTATTCTCTTACTATTTTCCAGGCCCAGCTACTAGGGTCATCCACACACCCCGAGTGTCCCCATCTCTCACTCTGCCTGCTGTCACTCCAGATCTGCATCCTCTGTCCTCCCATCGGTCCCTCCACCCGCTTTGTCCCCCATGACCTTCATCATGAACTTGTGGCCATGCCCATCCTGCTCCCTCCTCCACTGTGGGGCACTAGGCAGTTCCCATAGCCACAGGAACAGGATCAGCCTTGTGACCCTTCGATAAACCCATAGGGTGGAGAGTGGGGCAGATCCAGAGGTTCAGGATGCCTGGGACTGATGGGAGCAGCCTGGAGGGTGGGCGGCCAACCCAGTAAGCAGCACAGGTGCCCGGGATGTCCTCTGAAGCTTGGGCTCCTGCCCTCCCACCCATATACCCCCAGGGAAGGGGGCCAGGACACACTTCCGGATGTTTGCCCGGCGCCACCCCTTCGCTCTGGGCACTGCACAGAGGGGAGGATAAATAGAGGAACTGACTGTGTTTATTAATGACCAGGCAGGGGTCCCACCCTGGCCCCTTCTGGGCAGCTCCGAGCCCTGCTAGTTCCCCCAGCAGGCGCTCCCTTCCTACCGTAAGCTCCTGACCTCCCGGGGGCCCACAGAGGCAGTGCTGGGCCTGGGAGGAGCAAGAAGAGCTGAGCAGAAAGGCTGCAAAACAAAAACAAGGCTATCTAGCAGAATGGGTGTCAATGTGTGCATTCAACTTACAGAGGTAAACGGATGTGTGTTTGCAGCAGTTCAGAAACCCTTTCTTTGGAGAATCTAGAAACAGTCATTTCAAGCCCTATAGTGGCATATAAGAGTTAGCAGTAAGAATGCGTTTAAAACCCAGAAGACCCGCTTCTTACAAACTGATCTGCTGTGTGTTGGTTCCTTTTAGGAAGTTGCATTTATGTTTAGATTCAGCGAGGTAGAAACACGTTTCCTCCAAAAGTTGCGTTTGTACATTTCAGAGAGGATGGGAGTACAGGTTGTATTGAGAAATATGTGGCTGTAAAACAAAAACGGAGCTATCTAGCAGAATGGTTGTCAATGTGTGCATTCAACTTCCAGAGTTAAACTGATGTGTGCCTGCAACAGTTCAGAAACCCTTTCTTTGGAGGATGTAGAAACAGTCATTTCCAGCCCTATAGGGGCATATAAGAGTTAGCAGTAAGAATGCGTTTAAAACACAGAAGACCCACTTCTTACAAACTGATCTGCTGTGTGTTGGTTCCTTTTAGGAAGTTGCATCTATATTTAGATTCAGCGAGTGAGAAACACGTTTCTTCTAAAAGCTGTGTTTGGACATTCCAGAGTGGATGAGAGTACAGGCTGTAATGAGAAATATGTGGCTGTAAAACAAAAACGGAGCTATCTAGCAGAATGGTTGTCAATGTGTGCATTCAACTTACAGAGTTAAACTGATGTGTGTTTGCAGGAGTTCAGAAACACTTTCTTTGGAGAATCTAGAAAGAGTCTTTTCCAGCCCTATAGTGGCACATAAGAGTTAGCAGTAAGAATGCGTTTAAAACACAGAAGACCCGCTTCTTGCATAATGATCTGCTGTGTGCTGGTTCCTTTTAGGATGTTGCATCTATGTTTAGATTCACCAAGTTAGAAACATGTTTCTTCTAAAAGCTGCATTTGGACATTTCAGTGTGGATGGGAATACAGGCCGTAATGAGAAATATCTGGCTCTAAAACCAAAACGGAGCTATCTAGCAGAATGGTTGTAAATATGTGCATTCAACTTACAGGGTTAAACTGATGTTTGTTTGCAGCAGTACAGAAACCCTTTCTTTGGAGAATGTAGAAACAGTCATTTCCAGCCCTGTAGTGGCATATACGAGTTAGCAGTAAGAATGCGTTTAAAACACAGAATGCCCGTTTCTTACAAACTGATAGGCTGTGTGTTGCTTCCTTTTAGGTAGTTGCATCTATGGTTAGAATCAGCGTGTTAGAAACATGTTTATTCTAAAAGCAGCGCTTGGACATTCCAGAGTGTATTGGCGTACAGGCTGTAATGAGAAATATCTGGCTCTAAAACAAAAACGGAGCTATCCAGCAGAATGGTTGTCAATGTGTGCATTCAACTGACAGAGTTAAACTGATGTGTGTTTGCAGTAGTTCAGAAACCATTTCTTTGGAGAATGTAGAAACAGTCATTTCCAGCCTTATAGTGGCATATAACAGTTAGCAGTAAGAATGCATGTAAAACACAGAAGACACGCTTCTTACAAACTGATTGGCTGTGTGTTGGTTTCTCTTAGGAAGTTTCATCGATGTTTAGATTCAGCGAGTTAGAAACACATTTCTTCTAAAAGCTGCATTTGACATTCCAGAGAGAATGGGAGTACAGGCTGTAATGAGAAATATCTGGCTCTAAAACAAAAACGCAGCTTTCTAGCAGAATGGTTGTCAATGTGTGCATTCAACTTACAGAGTTAAACTGATGTGTGTTTGCAGCAGTTCTGAAACCCTTACTTGGAGAATGTAGAAACAGTCATTTCCAGCCCTACAGTGGCGTATAATAGTTATCAGTAAGAATGCATTTAAAACACAGAAGACCCACTTCGTGCAAACTTATCTCCCGTGTGCTGGTTCCTCTTAGGAAGTTGCATCTATGTTTAGATTCAGCGAGTTAGAAACACGTTTCTTCTAAATTTTGCGTTTGTACAATCCAAAATGAATGGGAGTACTGGCTGTAATGAGAAATATCTGGCTGTAAAACAAAAACGGAGCTATCTAGCAGAATAGTTGTCAATGTGTGCATTCAACTTCCAGAGGTAAACTGATGTATGTTTGCAGCAGTTCAGAAACCCTTTCTTTGGAGAAACAGTCATTTCCAGTCCTAAAGAGGCATATAAGAGTTAGCAGTAAGAATGCATTTTAAACACAGAAGACCCGCTTCTTGCAAACTGATCTCCTGTGTGTTGTTTCCTTTTAGGAAGTTGCATTTATGTTTAGATTCAGCGAGTTAGCAAAACGTTTCTTCTAAAAGCTGCGTTTGGACATTCCAGAGTGAATGGGACTATAGGCTGTAATGAGAAATATCTGGCTCTAAAACAAAAATGGAGCTATCTAGCATGATTGGTTTTCAAAGTGTTCATTCAACTTACAGAGTTAAACTGATGTGTGTTTGAAGCGTTTCAGAAACTCTTTCTTTGGATAGTCTAGAAATAGATGTTTCCAGTCGTATACTGCCATATGAGAATTAGCAGTAAGACTTCGTTTTACATATAGAGGAAAAGTTTCTCTCAAATTGCACTGCTGTGAGTTTGTTCACCTTCGGGATCTGCATCTATGTTTAGATTCAGTGAGTTAGTAACACATTTCTTCTAAAAGCTGCGTTTGGATATTCAAGAGTGAATGGGACTATAGGCTGTAATGAGAAATAACTCGCTCCAAAACAAAAACGGAGCTGTCTAGCAGATTGGTTTTCAAAGTCTACATTCAACTTACAGAGTTAAACTGATGTGTGTATGAAGCGTTTCAGACACCCTTTCTTTGGAGAGTCTAGAAATAGATGTTTCTAGCCGTATACTGCCACATGAGAATTAGCAGTAAGACTGCCTTTTAAACACAGAGGAAACGTTTTTCTCAAATAGCTCCACTGTGAGTTCATTCACCTTAGGAAGCTGGATCTATGTTTAGATTCAGTGAGTTAGGAACACGTTTCTTTCAAAAGCTGCGTTTGGATGTTCCAGAGTGAATGGGACTCTAGGTAGTAATGAGAGGTATCTGGGTGTAAAAAAAAAAAAAAAGAAAAGAAAAGAAAAGAAACAAAACGGAGCTATCTAGCAGATTGGTTGTCAAAACATACATTCAACTTACAGAGTTAAACTGATATGTTTGTGATGCGCGTTTCAGAAACATTTTCTTTGGAGAGTCTTGAAATAGGTTTTTTCAGCCGTATACTACCATGTGAGAATTAGCAGTAAGACTGTGCTTTAAGCACAGAGGAAACGTTTCTTTTAAAAGCTGCGTTTGCATATTCCAGAGTGAATGGGATTATGGGCTGTAATGAGAAATATCTGGCTCTAAAACAAAAAGGGATGTATCTAACAGAATGGTTGTCAATGTGTACATTTAAATTAAATAGTTACGCTGATGTGTGTATGAAGCG
This sequence comes from Saimiri boliviensis, assembly GCF_048565385.1. Classification (NCBI taxonomy): domain Eukaryota; kingdom Metazoa; phylum Chordata; class Mammalia; order Primates; family Cebidae; genus Saimiri; species Saimiri boliviensis. Next base: position 42,489,370 of record NC_133467.1, read on the forward strand.
TTTCAGACACCATTTCGTTGGAGTGTCTAGAAATAGGTGTTCGCAGCCATATACACTCTTGTGAGAATTAGCAGGAAGAATGTATTTAAAAAACTGAAGAAACATTTCTCTCAAATGGCTCTGCTGTGAGTTCATTCACATTAGGAAGCTGCATCTATGTTTAGATAATGCGAGTTTAGTAATACGTTTCTTCTAAAAGCTGTGTTTGGATATTCCAGAGTGAATGGGACTATAGGCTGTAAAGAGAAACATCTAGGTCTAAAACAAAAAGGGAGCTGTATAACAGAATAGTTGTCAAAGTGTACATTGAACGTAAAGAGTTACACTGATGTGCCGGGCGCGGTGGCTCAAGCCTGTAATCCCAGCACTTTGGGAGGCTGAGGCGGGTGGATCACGAGGTCGAGAGATTGAGACCATCCTAGTCAACATGGTGAAACTCCGTCTCTACTAAAAATACAAAAAACTAGCTGGGCATGGTGGCACATGCCTGTAACCCCAGCTACTCAAGGAGGCTGAGGCAGGAGAATTGCCTGAGCCCAGGAGGCAGAGGTTGCAGTGAGCCGAGATCGCGCCATTGCACTCCAGCCTGGGTAACAAGAGCGAAACTCCGTCTCAAAAAAAAAAAAAAAAAAAAAAAAAAAAAAAAAAAAAAAGAGTTACACTGATGTATGTTTGAAGCGTTTCAGAAACCCTTTCATTGGAGAGTCTAGAAATAGTTGTTTGCAGCTGTATATAGCCATATGAGAATTAGCAGTAAGAATGCAGTTAAAACCCAGAAGAAACGTTACTCTCAAATGGTTCTACTGTGAGTTCGTGCACTTTGGAAGCTGCATCCAAGTGTAGATTCAGCGACTTAGTAACACATTTCTTCTGAAAGTTACATTTGGATAATCTAGAGTGAAGGGGACTATAGGCTGTAAAGAGAAGTATCTGGCTCTAAAACAAAAACCGAGCTATCTAGCAGAATGGTTGTCAAAGTGTACATTGAACTTACAGAGTTAAACTGATGTGTGTTTCAAGCTTTTGAGAAACTCTTTCTTTGGAAAGTCTAGAAATAGATGTTTCCTGATGCATTGAGTCATATGAGAATTAGCAGCAAGACTGCATTTAAAACAGAGAAGAAAGGTTTCTCTTCAATTACTCTCCTGTGATTTCGTGCACCTTAGGAAGCTGCATCTATATTTACATAAAGCGAATTAGGTATACGATTCTTCTAAAGGCTGCGTTTGGATATTCCAGGGTGAATGAGACTACAGGCTGTAAAGAGAAATATCTGGCTCTAAAAAAAAAAAAAACAAAAAAACAAAAAAACAAAAACGGAGCTAACTAACAGAATAGTTGTCAAAGTGTACATTGAACTTGCAGTGCTAAACAAACTTTTGTATAAAGCGTTTCAGAAACCCTTTCTTTGAAGTGTCTAGAAATAGATGTTTCCAGCCGTATAAGAATTAGTGGTAAGACTGCATTGAAAACAAAGAAGAAACGTTTCTCTCAAATTGCTCTGCTGTGAGTTCGTTCACCTAAGGAAGCTGCATCTATGTTTAGATAAAGTGATTTAGTAATATGATTCATCTAAAAGCTGCTTTTGGATATTCCAGAGTCAATTGGACTATAGAGTGTAATGAGAAATATCTGGCTCTAAAACAAAAATGCAGCTATCTAACAGAATTGTTGTCAAAGTATACATGGAACTTACAGAGTTAAACTGATTTGTGGATGAAGCTTTTCAGAAACCCTTTCTTTGGAGAGTCCAGAAATAGATGTTTACAGCCGATAACAGTCATATAAGATTTAGTAGTAACACTGAGTTTAAAACAAAGAACCGTTTCTCTCAAATTGCTCTGCTGTCAATTCTTTCACATGAGGAAGCTGCATTTATGTTTAGATTCAGCGAGTTACTAACATGTCTCTTCTAAAAGCTGACTTTAGATATTCCAGAGTGAATGCAACTATAGGCTTCAATGAGCAATATTTTATTCTAAAACAAAAACGGAGGTCTCTATGATTGTCAAAGCGTTGTCAAAGTGTACATTCAACGTAGAGTGTTAAACTGATGTGTGGATGAAGCGTTTCAGAAACCCTTTCTTTGGAAAGGGTAGAAATAGATGTTTGCAGCCGTAAAAAGCCATATGAGAATTACCAGTAAGACTGTGGTTAAAACACAGAAAAACCTTTTCTCTTAAATTGCTCTGCTGTGAGTTTATTCACCTTAGGAAGCTGCACCTTTGTTTAGATTCTGCGAGTTAGTAACACGTTTCTTCTAAAAGGTGCATTTGGATATTACAGAGTGAATGCGACTACAGGTTGTAATGAGAAATATCTGGCTCTAAAACAAAAACGGAGCTATGTAGCAGAATGGATGTCAAAGTATACATTCAACTTACAGAGATAAACTGATGTGTGTATCAAGTGTTTCAGAAACCCTTTCTTTGTAGAGTCGAGAAATAGATGTTTCCAGCCCTATACGTCCAGAAGAGAATTAGCAGTAAGACTGTGTTGATAACACAGAAAAAACGTTTCTGTCAAATTACTCTGCTGTGATGTCGATCACCTTAGGAAGTTGCACCTATGTTTAGATTCAGCGAGTTAGTAACACGTTTCTTCTAAAAGCTGCGTTTGGTTCTCCAGAGTGAATGGGACTATAGGCTGTAATGAGAAATATCTGGCTCTAAAATAAAAACGGAGCTCTCTAGCAGAATGGTTCTCAACGGGTAGGTACATTCAACTTACAGAGTTAAACTGATGTGTGTATGAAGCGTTTCAGAAACCCTTTCTTTGGAGAATCTAGAAATAGATGATTGCAGCTGTATGCAGCCAGATGAGAATTAGCAGTAAAACTGCTTCTTAAACACAGAAGAAACGATTCTTGAACTGAAGGAAATAGAGACACAAAAAACTCTTCAAAAAATCAATAAATCCAGGAGCTGGTTTTTTGAAAAGATCAACAAAATAGACAGACCACTAGCCAGATTAATAAAAAAGAAAAGAGAGAATAACCAAATTGATGCAATAAAAAACGATAAAGGGAATATCACCACAGATTCCACAGAAATCCAAACCATCATCAGAGATTATTACAAACAACTCTATGCACATAAACTAGTAAACCTGGAAGAAATGGATAAATTCCTGGACACCTGCATCCTCCCAAGCCTAAACCTGGAAGAAGCCGAAACCCTGAATAGACCAATAACATGGTCTGAAGTCGAGGCAGCAATAAAGAGCCTACCACCCAAAAAAAGCCCAGGTCCAGATGGGTTCACAGCTGAATTCTACCAGACATACAAAGAGGAGCTGATACCATTCTTTCTGAAACTATTGCAGACAATCCAAAAAGAGGGAATTCTTCCCAAATCATTTTACAAGACAAACATCATCCTGATACCAAAACCCGGCAGAGACTCAACAAGAAAAGAAAATTTCAGGCCAATATCCATGATGAACATAGATGCAAAAATCTTCTATAAAATACTGGCAAACTGATTGCAACAGCATATCACAAAGCTCATCCACCATGATCAAGTAGGATTCATCCCGGGGATGCAAGGCTGGTTCAACATACGCAAGTCCATAAACGTAATTCACCACATAAACAGAACCAAAGACAAAAACCACACGATTATCTCAATTGATGCAGAGAAGGCTTTTGACAAAATTCAACAATGCTTTATGCTAACAACCCTCAATAAACTAGGTATTGACGGAACGTATCTCAAAACAATAAAAGCTATTTACGACAAACCAACAGCCAATATCATACTGTATGGGCAAAAACTGGAAGCATTCCCTTTGAAATCTGGCACTAGACAAGGGTGCCCTCTCTCACCACTCCTATTCAATATAGTACTGGAAGTTCTAGCCAGAGCAATCAGGCAAGAGAAAGAAATAAAGGGTATCCAAATTGGAAAGGAGGAAATTAAATTGTCTCTATTTGCAGATGACATGATTCTATATCTGGAAGACCCCATCATCTCAGCCCAAAATCTCCTGAAACTGATAAACAACTTCAGCAAAGTCTCAGGATACAAAATCAACGTGCAAAAATCACAAGCATTCCTATACACCAGTAATAGACTTCAAGAGAGCCAAATCAAGAACGAACTGGCATTCACAATAGCTACAAAGAGAATAAAGTACCTAGGAATACAACTAACAAGGAACGTAAAGGACCTCTTCAAGGAGAACTACAAGCCATTGCTCAACGAAATAAGAGAGGACACAAACAGATGGAGAAACATTCCATGTTCATGGTTAGGAAGAATCAACATCGTGAAAATGGCCATACTGCCCAAAGTAATTTACAGACTCAACGCTATTCCCATCAAGCTACCAATGACCTTCTTCACAGGACTGGAAAAAAACACCTTAAACTTCATATAGAACCAAAAGAGAGTCCGCATAGCCAAGTCAATTCTAAGCAAAAAGAACAAAGCAGGAGGCATCACACTACCGGACTTCAAACTATACTACAAGGCTACAGTAATCAAAACAGCATGGTACTGGTACCAAAACAGAGATATAGACCAATGGAACAGAACAGAGGCCTCAGAGGAAATACAACATACCCATAACCATCTGATCTTCGACAAACCTGACAAAAACAAGCAATGGGGAAAGGACTCCCTGTTTAGTAAATGGTGTTGGGAAAACTGGCTAGCCATGTGCAGAAAGCAGAAACAGGACCCCTTCCTGACACCTTACACCAAAATTAACTCCAGATGGATTAAAGACTTAAACATCAGACCTAACACCATAAAAACCTTAGAAGAAAATCTAGGCAAAACCATTCAGGACATAGGTGTAGGCAAGGACTTCATGACCAAAACGCCAAAAGCAATGGCAACAAAAGCCAAAATAGACAAATGGGACCTAATCAAACTCCACAGCTTCTGCACGGCAAAAGAAACAGTCAGTAGAGTGAATCGGCAACCAACAGAATGGGAAAAAATTTTTGCAGCCTACCCATCTGACAAGGGGCTGATATCCAGAATTTACAAAGAACTAAAGCAGATCTACAAGAAAAAAACAAACAAGCCTATTCAAAAATGGGCGAAGGATATGAACAGATACTTTAAAAAAGAAGACATACGGGAGGCCAACAAACATAGGAAAAAATGCTCATCATCACTGGTCATCAGAGAAATGCAAATCAAAACCACATTGAGATACCATCTCACACCAATTAGAATGGCGATCATTAAAAAATCGGGAAACAACAGATGCTGGAGAGGATGTGGAGAAATAGGAACACTTTTACACTGTTGGTGGGAATGTAAATTAATTCAACCATTGTGGAAGACTGTGGCGATTCCTCAAGGACCTAAAAATAGAAATCCCATTTGACCCACCCAGCAATCCCATTACTGGGTATATATCCAAAGGATTATAAATCATTCTACTACAAGGACACGTGCACACGAATGTTCATTGCAGCACTGTTTACAATAGCAAAGACCTGGAACCAACCCAAATGCCCAATGATGATAGACTGGATAGGGAAAATGTGGTACATATACACCATGGAATATTACGCAGCCATCAAAAACGATGAGTTCACGTCCTTTGTAGGGACATGGATGAACCTGGAAACCATCATTCTCAGCAAACTGACACAAGAGCAGAAAATCAAACACCGCATGTTCTCACTCATAGGTGGGTGTTGAACAATGAGAACACATGGACACAGGGAGGGGAGCACTACACACTGGGGTCCGTTGGGGGGAAATGGGGGAGGGGCGGGGGTTGGGGTGGTGGGAAGAGATAGCATGGGGAGAAATGACAGATACAGGTGAGGTGACGGAAGGCAGCAAACCACACTGCCAAGTGTATACATATGCAACAATCTTGCATGTTCATCACATGTACCCCAAAACCTAAAATGCAATTAAAAAAATAAAAAGAGGTGGGACCTAAGGAAAAAAAAAACGATTCTCTCAAATTGCTCTGCTGTAAGTTCCTTCACCTTAGTAGGCTGCATCTATGTTTAGATTCAGGAGTTAGTAACACGTTTCTTCTAAAAGCTGCATTTGGATATTCCCGAGTGAATGGGCTATAGGCGGTAATGAAAATTCTCTGGCTCTAAAACAATAACGGAGCTACCTAGCTGAATGGTTGTCAAAGAGTACACTCAACCTACAAAGGTAAACTGATATGTATATGAAGAGATTTAAAATCCCTCTCTTTGGAAAGTCTACAAATGGATGTTTCCAGCCCTATACAGTAATATGAAAATTAGCAGAAAGAATTCGTTTAAAACACAGAAGAAATGTTTCACTAAAATAGCACTGTTCTGAGGTCGGTCACCTTAGGAAGCTGCATCTGTGTTTAGATTCAGCGCGTTAGGAACTAGTTTCTCCTAAAAGCTGCGTTTGGATATTCCAGAGTGAATGGTACTACAGGCTGTAGTGAGAAATATCTGGCTCTAAAACAAAAACGGAGTTATCTAGCAGAATGATTATGAAAGTGTACATTGAACTTACAAAGTTAAACTGATGTTTATATTAAGTATTTCACAAACCCTTTCTTCGGACAGTCTAGAAATAGATGTTTCCAGCCGCTTAGAGTCATAGCATTTAAAACACCGAAGAAAAGTTTCTCTCAAAATGCTCTGCTGTGAGTTCGTTCACTTTAGGAAGCTGCATCTAAGTTTAGATTCAGCGAGTTAGTTACAAGTTTCTTCTAAAAGCTGCGTTCGGATATTCCAGAGTGAATGGGACTATAGGCTGTAAAGAGAAACATGTGGCTCTAAAACAAAAGGGAGTTATATAACAGAATGGTTGTCAAAGTGTACATTGAACTTACAGAGTTAAACAGATGTTTGTATAAAGCTTTTCAGAAACCCTTTCTTTGGAGAGTCTAGTAATAGAGGTTTCCAGCCATATGCAGCCATAGGAGAATTAGTAGTAAATCTACTTTTAAAACACAGAATAATCGTTTCTCTCAAATTGCTCTGCTGTGAGTTCGTTCACATTAGGAAGAAACATATATGTTTAGATTCAAGGCTTAGTAACATGTTTCTTCTATAAGCTGGGTTTGGATATTCCAGAGTGAATGCGACTATAGGATGTAAGGAGAAATATCTGGCTCTCACACAAAAACAGAGCTATCTGGCAGAATGGTTGTCAAAACATACATTCAACCTGGAGAGTTACACTGATGTGTGTTTGAAGCATTTCAGAAACCCTTTCGTTGGCGAGTCTAGAAATAGGTGTTTGCAGCCATATACAGCCATATGAGAATTAGCAGTAAGACTGCGTTTAAAACCCAGAAGAAACGTTTCTCTCAAATTGCTCTGCGGTGACTTCGTTGACTTTGGAAGCTGCATCTATGTTTAGTTTCAACGAGTTAGTAACACGTTCCTTCTAAAAGCTGCATTTGAGTATTCCAGAATTAATGGGACTATAGGCTGTAATGAGAAATATCTGGCTCTCAAACAAAAATGGAGCTATCTAGCGGAATTGTTTTTATAGTGTGCATTCAACTTACAGAGTAACACTGATGTGTGTATGAAGCATTACAGATACCCTTTCTTTGGAGAGTCTAGAAATAGATGTTTGCAAGCGTATACAGGCATATGGGAATTATCAGTAAGACTTCGATTAAAACACAGAAGAAAAGTTTCTCTTAAATTGCGCTGCTGTGAGTTCGTTCACCTTGGGAAGCTGCATCTATGTTTAGATTCAGCGAGTTAGTGACACGTTTTTCTAAAAGATGCGTTTGGATACTCCAGAGTAAATTGGACTGTAGAATATAATGAGAAATATCTGGCTCTAAAACAGAAATGCAGCTATCTAACAGAATGGTTCTCAAAGTATACATGGAACTTACAGAATTAGACTGATTTGTGGATGAAGCTTTTCTGAAACCTTTTCTTTGGAGAGTTCAGAAATAGATGTTTACAGTCGACAACAGTCATATGAGATTTAGCAGTAACACTGAGTTTAAAACAAAGAAATGTTTCTCTCAAATTGCTCTGCTGTCACATCGTTCACATTAGGAAGCTGCCTTTATGTTTAGATTCAGCGAGTTACTAAGACGTCTCCTCTAAAAGCTGACTTCAGATATTCCAGAGTGAATGCAACTATAGGCTTCAATGAGAAATATTTTGCTCTAAAACAAAAACGGAGCTCTCTATGGTTGTCAAAAGGGTTGTCAAATTGTACATTCAACGTAGAGTGTTAAACTGAGGTGTGTATGAAGCTTTCAGAAACCCTTTCTTTGGAAAGGGTAGAAATAGATGTTTCCAGCCGTAAAAAGCCATATGAGAATTAGCAGTAAGACTGCGGTTAAAATACAGAAAAAACTTTTCTTTAAATTGCTCTGCTGTGGGTTTGTTCACCTTAGGAAGCTGCACCTTTGTTTAATTCTGCGAGTTAGTAACACATTTCTTCTAAAAGCTGCATTTGGATATTCCAGAGTGAATGGGACTATAGGTTGTAATGAGAAATATTTGGCTCTAAAACAAAAACGGAGGTATCTAGCAGAATGGATGTCAAAGTCTACATTCAACTTACAGAGTTAAACTGATGTGTGTATGAAGTGTTTCAGAAATCCTTTCTTTGTAGAGTCGAGAAATAGATGTTTCCAGTCGTATACAGCCAGATGAGAATTAGCAGTAAGACTGCGTTGATAACACAGAAGAAACGTTTCTCTCAAATTACTCTGCTGTGAGGTCAATCACCTTAGGAAGTTGCACCTATGTTTAGATTCAGCAAGTTAGTAACACGTTTCTTCTAAAAGCTGTGTTTGGTTCTCCAGAGTGAATGGGACTATAGGCTGTAATGAGAAATATCTGGCTCTAAAACAAAAACGGAGCTATGTAGCAGAATGGTTGTCAAAGGTGCATATTCAACGTACAGAGTTTAACCGATGTGTGTAGGAAGGGTTTCAGAAACTCTGACTTTGGAGAGTCTAGAAATAGATGTTTCCAGCCATATATAGTCATTTGAAAATTAGCAGTAGGACTGCGTTAAAAACACCAAAGAAGTGTTTATCTCAAATTGTTCTGCTGTGAGTTTGTTCACCTTAAAAAGCTGCATCTATATGTAGATGAAGCGAGTTACCAATACTTTTCTAGTAAAAGCTGCGTTTGGATATTCCAGAGTGAATCGGACTATAGCCTGTAAGTAGAAATATCTGGCTCTAAAACAAAAATGGAGCTATCTAGCAGAATGGTTGTCAAAGCGTATATTCAACTTACAGAGTTAAACTAATATTTGTATGAAGCGTTTCAGAAACCCTTTCTTTAGCAAGTCTAGACATAGATGTTTCCAGCCGTATGCAGCCATATGAGAATTAGCAGTGACACTAGGTTTAAAACACAGAAGAAACGTTTCTCTCAAATTCCTCTGCTGTGCGTTCGGTCACCTTAGGAAGCTATATCTATGTTTAGAGTCAGCAGGTTAGTAACACGTTTCTTTTAAAAGCTTCGTATGGATATTCCAGAGTGAATAGGATTATTGGCTGTAAGGAGAAATATCTGGCTCTGAAGCAAAAAGGGAGCTATATAGCAAAATGGCTGTCAAAGTGTACATTCATCCTACAGAGATAAACTGATGTGTATATGAAGCATTTCAGAAACCCTTTCTTTGGAGAGTCTAGAAATAGATGTTTTCAGCCTTATACAGCCATATGAGTATTAGCAGTAAGACTGCGTTGAAAACACAGAAGAAACGTTTCTCTCAAATTGCTGTGAGGTGAGAATGATCACCTTAGGATGCTGCACCTATGTTTTAATTCAGCGAGTTAATAACACATTTCTTTTAAAAGCTACATTTGGATATTCCAGAGTGAATGGGACTATAGGCTGTAATGAGAAATATCTGGCTCTAAAATAAAAACGGAGCTCTCTAGCAGAATGGTTCTCAATGAGTAGGTGCATTCAACTTACAGAGTTAAACTGATGTGTGTATGAAGCATTTCAGAAACCCTTTCTTTGGAGAATCTAGAAATAGATGATTGCAGCCATATACAGCCAGATGAGAATTAGCAGTAAGACTGTGTATTAAACACAGAAAAAACGATTCTCTCAAATTGCTCTGCTGTGAGATCGTTCACCTTAGTAAGCTGCATCTATGTTTAGATTCAGCGGGTTAGTAACACGTTTCTTCTAAAAGTTGCGTTTGGATATCCCAGAGTGAATGGGACCATAGGCTGTAATGAAAATTATCTGGCTCTAAAACAAAAACGGAGCTACCTAGCAGAATGGTTGTCAAAGAGTACATTCAACCTACAAAAGTAAACTGATATGTGTATGAAGAGATTTAAAATCTCTCTCTTTGGAGAGTCTACAAATAGATGTTTCCAGCCCTATACAGCAATATGAAAATTAGCAGAAATAATCCGTTTAAAAGGCAGAAAGAATGTTTCACTGAAATAGCACAGCTCTGAGGTCCCTCACCTTAGAAAGCGGCATCTATGTTTAGATTCAGTGAGTTAGTAATACGTTTCTTCTAAAAGCTGCGTTTGGATATATCAGAGTGAATGGTACTAACGGCTGTAGTGAGAAACATCTGGCTCTAAAACAAAAACGGAGTTATCTAGCAGAATGGTTATCAAAGCGTACATTGAACTTACAAATTTAAACTGATGTGTATATTAAGCATTTCATAAACCCTTTCTTTGGACAGTCTAGAAACGGATGTTTCCAGCCACTTAGAGTCATATGAGAGTTAGCAGCAAGACTGCATTTAAAACACTGAAGAAAGGTTTCTCTCCAAATGCTCTGCTGTGAGTTCGTTCACTTTAGGAAGCTGCATCTATATGAGATAAAGCAAGTTAGTAATAGGTTTCTTCTAAAAGCTGTGTTTGGATATTCCAGAGTCACTGGGACTACAGGCTGTAAAGAGAAACATCTGGCTCTAAAACAAAAGGGATCATATAACAGAATGTTTGTCAAAGTGTACATTGAACTTACAAGTTAAACGGGTATTTGTATAAAGCTTTTCAGGAACCCTTTCTTTGGAGAGTCTAGTAATAGATGTTGCCAGTCCTATGCAGCCATAGGAGAATTAGTAGTAAATCTACTCTTAAAACACAGAAGAAACGTTTCTCTCAAATTGCTCTGCTGTGAGTTCGTTCACATTAGGAAGCAGCATGTATATTTAGATTCAGGAGTTAGTAACATGTTTCTTCTAAAAGGTGCATTTGGATATTCCAGAGTGAATGGGACTATAGGTTGTAAGGAGAAATATCTGGTTCTAAAACAAAAACAGAGCTATCTAGCAGAATGGTTTTCAAAACATACATTCAACCTAGAGAGTTACACTGATGTGTGTTTGAAGCATTTCAGAAACCCTTTCGTTGGCGAGTCTAGAAATAGGTGTTTGCAGCCGTATACAGCCATATGAGAATTAGCAGTAAGACTGCGTTTAAAACCCAGAAGAAACGTTTCTCTCAAATTGCTTTGCTGTGAGTTCGTTGACTTTGGAAGCTGCATCTATGTTTAGTTTCAGCAACTTAGTAACACGTTCCTTCTAAAAGCTGCATTTGGATATTCCAGAATTAATGGGACTATAAGCTGTAATGAGAAATATCTGGCTCTTAAACAAAAACGGAGGTATCTAGCGGAATTGTTCTTAAAGTGTACATTCAACTTACAGAGTAAAACTGATGTGTGTATGAAGCATTGAAGATACCCTTTCTTTGGAGAGTCTAGAAATAGTTGTTTCCAGCCATATACAGCCATAAGGGAATTATCAGTAAGACTCCGATTAAAACACAGAAGAAAAGTTTCTCTTAAATTGCGCTGCTGTGAGTTCATTCATCTTGGGAAGCTGCATCTATGTTTAGATTCAGCGAGTTAGTGACACGTTTTTCTAAAAGATTAGTTTGGATATTCCATAGTGAATGGGTCTTTAGGCTGTAATGTGAAATATCTGGCTCTAAAACAAAAACGGAGCTGTGTAGCAGAATAGTTGTCAAAGTGTTCATTCAATGTACAGTGTTAAACTGATGTGTGTATGTTGCGCTTCAGAAACCCTTTCCTTGGAGAGTCTAGAAATAGGTGTTTGCAGCCTGTATACAGCCATATGAGAATTAGCAGTACGAATGCATTTAAAACCCAGAAGAAATGTGACTCTCAAATTGGTCTTCGGTGAGTTCCTTCACTTTGGAAGCTGCATCGAAGTTTAGATTCAGCGCATTAGTAACACGTTTCTTCTTAAAGCTGCGTTTGGATATTCTAGAGTGAAGAGGACTATAGGCTGTGATGAGAAATATCTGGCTCTAAGACAAAAACGGAGCTATCTAGCAGAATGGTTACCAAAGTGTACATTGAACTTACAGAGTTAAACTGATTTATGTATGAAGCGTTTCAGAAACTCTTTCTTTTGATAGTCTAGGAATAGTTGTTTCCGGATGCATTGAGCCATATGAAAATTAGCAGCAAGACTGCATTTGAAACAGAGAAGAAATGTTTCTCTCAAATTGCTCTGCTGTGATTTCGTTCATGTTAGGAAGCTGCATCTATGTTTAGATAAAGCAAGTTACTAATATGATTTTTCTAAAAGCTGCGTTTGGATATTCCATAGTGAATGGGACAACAGGCGGTAATGAGAAATATCTGGCTCTAAAAAAAACAAAACAGAACAAAAACGGAGCTATCTAACAGAATAGTTGTCAAAGTGTACATTGAACTTACAGTGTTAAACAAACTTGTGTATGAAGCTTTTCAAAATCCCTTTCTTTGGAGAGTCTAGAAATAGATGTTTCCAGCCGTATACAGCCTTATGAGAATTAGTGGTAAGACTGCATTTAAAACACAGAAGAAACGTTTCTCTCAAACTGCTCTGCTGTGAATTCGTTCACTTTAGGAAGCTGCATCTCTGTTTTGATAAAGCAAGTTAGTAATACGATTCATCTAAAAGCTGCGTTTGAATATTCCAGAGTGAATTGGAGTATAGAGTGTAGTGAGAAATACCTGGCTCTAATACAACAACGCAGTTATCTATCAGAATGGTTGTCAAAGTATACATTGAACTTACAGAGTTAAACTGATTTGTGTATGAAGCTTTTCAGAAACCCTTTCTTTGGAGAGTCTAGAAATAGATGTTTACAGCCGAGAAAAGCCATATGAGATTTACCAGTAACACTGCCTTTAAAACACAGAAGTAACTTTTCTCTCAAATTGCTCTGCTGTCACTTCATTCACATTAGGAAGCTGCATTTATGTTTTGATTCAGCGAGTTACTAACATGTCTCTTCTAAAAGCTGAGTTTGGATATTCCAAAGTCAACGGGACTATAGGCTGTAATGAGAAATATTTTGCTCTAAAAAAAAAAATGGAGTTCTCTAGCAGAATGGTTGTCAAAGCGTACATTCAACGTAGAGTTTTAAAGTGATATTTGTATGACGCGTTTCAGAAACCCTTACTTTGGAGATGGTAGAAATAGATGTTTGTAGCCGTATACAGCCATATTAGAATTAGCAGTAAGACTGCAGTTAAAACACAGAAGAAACTTTTCTCTTAAATTGCTCTGCTGTGAGTTTGTTCACCTTACGAAGCTGCACCTTTGTTTAGATTCTGTGAGTTAGTAATACGTTTTTTCTAAAAGCTGCATTTGGATATTCCAGATAGAATGTGAGTCTTTGTTGTAATGAGAAATATTTGGCTGTAAAACAAAAACGGAGCTATCTAGCAAAATGGTTTTCAAAGTGTCCATTCATTCACCTTCCAGAGTTAAACTGATACGTGTATGAAGCATTCCAGAAACCCTTACTTTGGAGATGGTAGAAATAGATGTTTCCAGCCGTCTACGGCCATATGAGAATTAGCAGTAAGCTTGCGTTTAAAACACAGAAGAAACGTTCCTCTCAAATTGCTCTTCTGTTAGTTCGTTCATCTTAGGAAGCTGCATCTTCTTTTAGATTCAGCAAGTTAGTAACACCTTTCTTCTAAAAGCTGCCTTTGGATATTCCAGAGTGAAGGGTGGTATAGGCTGTAATGAGAAATATTTCGCTCTAAAACAAAAATGGAGCTATCTAGCAGAATGCTTGTCAAAGTGCACATTCAACTTCCAGAGTTAAACTGATGTGTGTATGAAGCATTTCAGAAAACCTTTCTTTGGAGATTATAGAAATAGATATTTCCAGCCGTATACAGCAATATTGGAATTAGCAGTAAGAGTGCGTTTAAAACACAGAATAAACGTTACTCTCAAATTGCTCTGCAGTGAGTTCGTTCAACTTAGGAAGCTGCATCTTTGTTTAGATTCAGCGAGTTAGTAACATGTTTCATATAAAAGCTGCGTTTGGATATTCCAGAGTGAATGGGAGTATAGGCTGCCATGAGAAATATCTGGCTCTTAAACAAAAACGGAGCTATCTAGCCGAATGGTTGTCAAAGTGTGCATTCAAGTTACAGAGTTACACTGATGTGTGTATGAAGCATTTTAGAAACCCTTTCTTTGCAGAGTCTGGAAAAAGAAGTTTCCAGTTTTATACACCCATATGAGAATTAGCAGTAAGACTGTGTTTAAAACACAGAAAGTGTGGCGATTCCTCAATGACCTAAAAATAGAAATCCCATTTGACCCAGCAATCCTATTTCTGGGTATATATCCAAAGGATTATAAATCATTGTACTATAAGTACACATGCACACGAGTGTTCATTGTAGCACTGTTCACAATAGCAAAGACCTAGAACAAATCCAAATGCCCATCGATGATTTAATGGATAAGGAAAATGTGGTACACATACACCATGGAATATTATGCAGCCATCAGAAATGGTGAGTTCCTGTCCTTTGTAGGGACATGGATGAACCTGGAAACCATCATTCTCAGCAAACTGACACAAGAGCAGAAAATCGAACACCGCATGTTCTCACTCATAGGCAGGTGTTTAATAAGGAGAACAGATGGACAGGGTGGGGAGCACTACACACGGGGTCCATTGGGGGAAGATGTGGGAGGGAAGGGAGGTAGGGAGGTGGGAGGAGATGGCATTGGGAGAAATGACAGATACAGGTGAGGGGAAGCAAGGCAGCAAACCACACTGCCATGTGTGTACCTATGTAACAATATTGCATGTTCGTCACATGTACCCCAAAACATAAAATGCAATAAAAAAAATAAATGAAAGGACTAAATTTTATAATCCCTCAATTCTATGAATTCGAAAACCATAAAATGTCTGAATTCAAGAATACGAGGATGTCCATATTCTAGAATTCTAGAATTATAAGATATATTAATTCTGAAATCCTAAAATGTGTTAGTTCTAGAACTGTAGAAAGTCCTAGTTTTAGAATCCAATGCTATCTGAATTCTAGAACTTTAGAATGACTGAATTCTAGAATCAAGGATTTCTGAATTGTACATTCCTAGAATGTATGCATTCTGGAATCCTGTAATGCATAAATTCTAGAAACCTAAAAATGTCTGAATTCTAGAATGCTAGAATATATTAATTCTAAAATCTAAAAATGTCTAAATAACAGAATCCTAGAATGTATAAATTTTAGAATCCTAAAAAGGTCCGAATTATAGAATCCTAGAATGAATGAAATCTAGAATCATAAAATGTCTTAATTCTAGAATCCTAAAATGTATGAATTATAGAATCATATAATGTTTAAATTCTAGAATCTAAGCATGTCCAAATTCTAGAATTGTAGAATCAAAAAGGTCTCAATTCTAGAATCTTAGAATGTATGAATTCTAGATTACTAAAAAGTTTGAATTCTAGAATCCTAGAATGAATGAATTCATGAAGGTCTGAATTCTAGAATTCCAGAATGTATGAATTCCAGAATCCTAGAATGTATGATTTCAAAATCCTAAAACGTATGAATACTAGATGCCTAGAATGTATGAATTCTAAAATCCTAAAAAGGTCTGAAATCTAGAATCTTCGAATGTATGAATTCTAGAAGCATAAAATGTTGGAATTCTAGAATCTCTGGATGTCTAAATTCTAGAATTGTAGAATCATAAAGCGTCTGAATTCTAGAATCTAAAAATGTGTGTGTTCTGGAATTGTAGAAAGTTAAAATTCTAGAATCCAATGACGTCTGAATTCTAGAATTTTTGTATATGTGAATTCCAGAATCTTGGAATGTATACATTCTATCATCTTAAGGAGGTCTGTATTCTACAATGTTAAAATGTCAAAATCCTAGAACCATAAAATGTCTGAGTTATAATAGATTCCTAGAACGTAAGAATTCTAGAATCTTAAAATAGTGTGAATTCTAGAACCATAAGATGTCTGAATGTGAGAATCATATAATATCTGAATGCCAGACTCCTAAAATGTGTGTTGTAGAATGTCTCAATTGTAGAATCCAACGACGTCTGAATTCTTTAATTTTAGAATGTCCGAATTCTAGAAACAAATATCTGAATCCAAAAATCATAGAACATGTGTATTCTAGTATCCTATAATGTATAAATTCTAGAATCCTAACAAGATCTGAATTCTAGAATTTTAGAATGTATGAATTCCAGAATATTAAATATGTCTAAATCCCAGAATCCTAGAATGTATGAATTCTAGAATTTTAAAAATGTCTGCATTTTTGAATCCTGGAAAGAATGGATTCTATAGTGTTAAAAAGGTTTGTATTCTAGAATTCTAGAATGTATGAATTCCAGAATGCAAAAATGTATGAATTCTAGAATCCTAAATAGGTCTGAATTCTAGAATCTTAGAATGTACGAATTCTAGAATCATAAAATATTTGAATTCTAGAATCATAAAATGTCTGAATTCTAGAATCATAAAATGTTTTAATTATAGATTCATAAACTATTTTAATTCGAGAATCTAAAGACGTCAATATCTAGAATTGTAGAATCATAAAATTCCTGAATTCTAGAATCCTAGAATGTGTGAGTTCTAGAATTGTAGAAAGTTAAATTTCCAGAATCCAATGATGTCTGAATTCTAGAATTTTAGAATGTCTGAATTCTAGAATCATAGAATGTATAAGTTCTCAAATCTTGGACAGGCCTGAATTCTACAATTTTAGAGTGTATGAACTCTAAGAATCATAGAATGTCTGAATTCTCAAATGTCAGAATATATGAATTCTAGAATCCTAAAACTGTTTGAATTCTAGAATCCTAGAATATATGAATTCAGGAATCTTAGGGTGTATGAATTCTAGAATCTTAAAAAGGTCTCAATTCTAGAATCTTTGAATGTATGAATTCTAGTGTACTAAAAAAGTCTGAATTCTAGAATCCTGGAATGAATGAATTCCAGGATCCTATAAAGGTCTGAATTCTAGAATTCCAGAATGTCTGAATTCTAGAATCCTAGAATGTATGATTTCCAGAATCCTAAAATGTATGAATTCTGGATTCCTGGAACGTATGAATTCTACAATCCTAAAAAGGTCTGAATTCTAGAATCTTAGAATGTATGAATTCTAGAATCCTAAATAGATCTGAATTCTAGAATCTTTGAATGCATGAATTCTAGAATGATAAAATGTCTCAGTTCTAGAATCCTAAATAGGTCTGAATTCTAGAATCCTAGAATGTATGAATTCTAGAGTCATAAAAATGTCTCAATTTTAGAATCATAAAATGTCTGAATTCTAGAATTTTAAAATGTATAAATTTTAGAATCTAAAAACGGTCTCAATTCTAGAATAGTAGAATGTAACAATTGTGGAATCATAAAATATCTGAATTCTAAAACATGAAAATATCCAAATCCTAGAATTGTAGAATAATAATGTGTTTAAATTCTAGAATACTAAAATGTGTGAGTTCTAGAATTTTAGAATGTTTGAAGTCCAGAGTCCAAGGATGTCTGAATTCTACAATTGTAGAATGTCAGAATTCCAGCACCATAAAATGTCTGTACTTTAGAATGATAGAATGTCTGAATTCTAGAATCCTAAATGTATGAGTTCTAGAATTTTCAAAAGGTTTACATTCTAGAATCCTAAAATATATGAATTCTAAAATCATAAAGTGTCTGAATGCTAGAATCATAGGATGTCTGAATTTGAGAATCTTAAAATGTATGAATTCTAGAATCTTAAAAAGGTCTGAATTCTAGAATGCTAGAATGTATGAATTTCTAGGTTTCTAAAATGTCTGATATCTAGTATCTAAAAATGTCCACATTCTAGAATTGTAGAATCATAAAATGTCTGAATTTTAGAATTTTAAAATGTGTGAATTCTAGAATTGTAGAAAATCTGAATTCCAGAATGCAAGCATGTCGGGATTCTAGAATTGTAGTAGGTCTGATTTCTAGAACCATAAAATGTCTGAATTTTAGAATCCTAGAAGTATGAATTTCAGAATTCTAGAGTGTATGAATTTTAGACGCTTGAAAAGGTCTAAATTCTAGAATCCAAGAATGTATGAATTCAAGAATCCCAAAAAAGTCTGAATTTTAGAATCCTAAAATGAATGAATCAATTATAGAATCATTAAATGTCTCAATTCTGGAAACCTAAAATGCATGAATTCTAGAATCGTAAAATATTTAAATTCTAGAATCTAAAAATGTCCAAATTCTAGAATTGTAGAATCATAAAAGGTCTGAATTCTAGAAACCTAGAATGTATGAATTCTAGAATCATAAAGGATGTTTAAATTCCAGAAGTCCAGAATCATAAAATGTCTGCATTTTAGAATTTTTAAATGTGTGAGTTCTAGAATTGGAGAAAGTCTGAATTCTAGAATCCAAGCATGTCTGAATACTAGAATTGAAGTATGTCTCAATTCTAGAACCATACAATATCTGAATTGTAGAATCCTAGAATGTATGAATTCTAGAATTTTTCAGTGTATGAATTCTAGAATATTAAACTGATCTAAATTCCAGAATCTTAGAATGTATGAGTTCCAGAATCCTAAAAATGTCTCAATTCTAGAATGCTAGACTGTGTGAATTCTAGAACCCTAAAGACGTCAGAATACTAGAATCCTAGAATGTCTGAATTCAAGAATCCCAAAAAAGTGTGAATTCTAGAATCCTAGAACAGAATAATTCTAGAATCATTAAATGTCTCAAATCTAGAATCCTAAAATGTATGAATTCTAGAATCGTAAAATGTTTAAATTCTAGAATCTAAGGATGTCCAAATTCTAGAATTGTACAATCATAAAAGGTCTGAATTCTAGAAACCTAGAATGTGTGAATTATAGAATCCTAAAATGTCTGAATTCTAGTATCTTAGGATGTTTAAGTTCCAGTAGTCCAGAATCATAAAATGTCTCAATTTTAGAATTTTAAAATGTGTGAATTCTAGAATTGGAGAAAGTCTGAATTCTAGAATACAAGCATGTTTGCATTATAGAATTGTAGTATGTTTCAATTCTAGAACCATGAAATGTCTGAATTGTAGAATCCTAGAATGTATGAATTCTAGAATTTTTGAGTGTATGAATTCCAGAATATTAAACCGGTATAAATTCCAGAATCTTAACATGTATGAGTTCTAGAATTTTAAAAATGTCTGAATTCTATAATCCTAGAATGTATGAATTCTAGAACCCTAAATAGGTATGATTTCTAGAATCCCAGAATGTATGAATTCAAGAATTTAAAAAAGTGTGAATTTTAGAATCCTGACTAGATCAATTCTAGAATCATTACAGGTCCCAATTTTAGGATCCTAAAATGTATGAATTCTAGAATTGTAAAATGTTTAAATTCTAGAATCTAAGGATGTCCAAGTTCTAGAATTGTACAATCATAAAAGGTCTGAATTCTAGAAACCTAGAATGTATGAATTCTAGAATCATAAAATATCTGAATACTAGTATCTGAGGATGTTTAAATTCCAGAAGTCCGGAATCATAAAATGTCTGAATTTTAGAATTTTAAAATGTGTGTATTCTAGAATTGGAGAAAGTCTGAATTCTAGAATCCAAGCATGTCTGAATCCTAGAATTGTAGTATGTCTGAATTCTAGAACCATAAAATGTCTGAATTGTAGAATCCTAGAATGTATGAATTCTAGAATTTTAGAGTCTATGAATTCTTGAATCTTAAATTGTCTAAATTCCAGAATCTTAGAATGTATGAGTTCTAGAATCCTAAAAATGTCTGAATTCTAGAATCCTAGAATGTATGGATTCTAGAACCCTCAAAAGGTCTGAATTCTAGAATCTTAGAAGGTATGAATTCAAAAATTCCAAAAAAGTCTGAATTTTAGAATCCTAGAATATATGAATTCTAGAATCCTTATAGATGAATTCTTGAATCCTAGAATGTATGCATTCTAGAATCATAAAAAGGTCTGACTTCTTGAATCCTATAATGTAAGAATTCTAGAATCCTACAATAGATGAATTCTGGAATCCTAGAATGTATGCATTCTAGAATCCTTAAAAAGGTCTGAATTCTAGAATCATAGAATATATGAACTTTAGAATCATAAGGCCTATGAATGCAAGAATGATAGAATGTCTGAATTCTAGAATCCTAAAATGTATGGATTCTAGAATCTTAAAAAGGTCTGAAATCTATAATCCTCAATTGTATGAATTCCAAAACCATAAAATGTCTGAATTCTAGAATGTGTGGATGTCCAAATTCTAAAATTCTTGAATTATAAAACGTCTAAATTCTAAACCCCTAAAATGTGTTATTTCTAGAATTGTAGAAAGTCTTAATTTTAGAATCCAACAATGTCTGAATTCGAGAACTTTAGAATGACTGAATTCTAGCATCAAAGAATGCCTGAATTGTAGAATATTAGAATGTGTGAATTCTGGAATCCTATAATGATAAATTCTAAAATCCTAAAAATGTCTGAATTCCAGAATCTTAGAATGTAAAAATTCTAGAATCTTAAAAAGGTCTAAACTCCAGAATCCTAGAATGTATAAATTTTAGAATCCTACAAAGGTCTGAATTCTAGAATCCTAGAATGTATGAATTCTGGAATCATAACATGTCTCAATTCTAGAATCCTAAAATGTGTGAATTCTAGAATCAGAAAATGTTTAAATCATAGAATCTAAGCATGTCCAAATTCTAGAATTGTAGAATCAAAAAAGATCTCAATTCTAGAATCTTAGAATGTATGAATTCTAGAATACTAAAATAGTCTGAATTCTAGAATCCTAGAATTAATGAATTCCAGGATTCTATAAAGGTCTGAATACTAGAATTCCAGAATGTATGAACTTTATAATCCTAGAATGTATGATTTCCAGAATCCTAAAATGTATGAATTCTAGATTCCTAGAATGTATGAATTCGACAATCCTAAAAAGGTCTGAATTCTAGAATCTTCGAATGTATGAATTCTAGAAGCATAAAATGTTAGAATTCCATAATCTCCGGATGTCTAAATTCTAGAGTTGTAGAATCATAAAACGTCTGAATTCTAGAATCTTAAAATATGTGAGTTCTAGAATTGTAGAAAGTTAAAACTCTAGAATCCAACGATGTCTGAATTCCAGAATTTTTGTACATATGAATTCTAGAATCTTGGAATGTGTGCATTCGAGAATCTTAAAGAGGTCTGAATTCTACAATGTTAAAATGTAGAAATCCTAGAACCTTAAAATGTTTGAGTTACAGATTCCTAGAAAGTAAGGATTCTAGAATCTTAAAATAGTGTGAATTCTAGAATCCTAAGAATGTATGAATTCTAGAATCATAAGATGTCTGAATGCGGGAAGCATATAATGTCTGAATGCAAGACTTCTAAAATGTGTGTTGTAGAATGTCTCAATTGTAGAATCCAATCATGTCTGAATTCTAGAAACATAAAATATCCGAATTCTGGAATCATAGAATGTGTGAATTCTGGTAACCTATAGTGTATAAATTCTAGAATCCTAACAAGATCTGAGTTCTAGAATTTTAGAATGTATGAATTCTAGAATATTAAATATGTCTAAACCCCAGAATCCTAGAATGTATAAATTTTGGAATTTTAAAAATGTCTGAATTTTAGAATCCTGGAAAGAATGGATTCTATAATGTTAAAAAGGTTTGTATTCCAGAATTCTAGAATGTATGAATTTTAGAATTTTTGAATGTATGAATTACAGAATGCAAAATGTATGAATTCTAGAATCCTAAATAGGTCTGAATTCTAGAATCTTAGAATATATGGATTCTAGAATCCTAAATAGATCTGAATTCTAAAATCTTCGACTGTATGAATTCTAGAATCATAAAATGTCTGAATTCTAGAATCATAAAATGTCTGAATTCTAGAATCATAAAATGTTTTAATTATAGATTCATAAACTATTTTAATTTGAGAATTTAAAGACGTCAAAATCTAGAATTGTAGAATCATAAAATCTCTGAATTCTAGAATCCTAGGATGTGTGAGTTTCAGAATTATAGAAAGTTAAATTTCTAGAATCCAATGATGTCTGAATTCCAGAATTTTAGAATGTCTGAATTCTAGAATCATAGAATGTATGAGTTCTCAAATCTTAAACAGGTCTTAATTCTACGATTTTAGAGTGTATGAACTCTAGAATAATGGAAGGTCAGAAGTATTGACTCTGATTATGTATGAATTCTAGAATCCTTAAAAGGTCTGAATTCTAGAATTTTTAAATGTATGAATTCTAGAATCCTAAAATACATGAAATCTAGAATCCTAGAACATATGAATTCTATAATCATAAAATGAATGGATTCTAAACTATGAGCATGCCCAAATTTTAGAATTGTAGAATCATAAAATGTCTGAATTTCAGAATCCTAAAATGTGTGTATTCTAGAATTTTAGAAAGTCTGAATTCTAGAATCCAAGCATGTCCGTATTCTAGAATTGTAGTGTGTCTGAATCCTCGAACCACAAAATATCTGAATTCTAGAATCCTAGAATGTATAAATTCTAGAATTCTAGAGTGTATGAATTCTAGAATCTTAGAAAGTCTAAATTCCAGAATCTTAGAATGTATGAATTCTAGTATCCCAAACAGATCTGAATTATAGGATTTTAGAAAGAATGAATTCTTGAATCCTAAAACAGTCTAAATTTTAGATTCTAGATTGTATGAATTTTAGAATCCTAGAATGTATGAATTCTAGAATCCTAAAAAGGTGTGAATTCTAGAATCCTAGAATGAATGTATTCTACAATTCTAAAATGCATGAATTCTGCTGGCTGCTTGGGACACTGTAGGGCCCTCTTGCACACAGTGTAGTGGTGGCATGCCCACCAGCTACACTGCTGCCAGCAGGGGACACTGCAAGACCCTCTTGCTCAGTGTTGTGGCAGCACGTTCCCTGCAGGCAGCTGAGACACCGCAGGGCCCTCTTCCTCCCTGTGTGATGGCTGGAGCCCCCTACAGGCCTCCTGCAGCACTTAAATTCAGAAAGCCAGTTTATTCAACACCCACAGTTCTGGAAACTCAAACTGAAATGGAGCTATTACTGGAAAGAGCTGATGTCCCAGTTCTTGTCTAACTTGGAAGAAAGATTTTAACCAAAAGGCAGTACAAAGATGGCAGATAACTTTATTGAAAATAAATACAGGCCGGGCGCCGTGGCTCACACCTATAATCCCAGCACTTTGGGAGGCCCAGATGGGTGGATCACGAGCTCAAGAGATCACATCCTGGTCAACATGGTGAAACCCTGTCTCTACTAAAAATACAGAAATTAGCTGGGCATGGTGGTGTGCACCTGTAGTCCCAGCTACTCGGGAGGCTGAGGCAGGAGAATTGCTTGAACCCAGGAGGCGGAGGTTGCGGTGAACTGAGATCATGCCAGTGCACTCCAGTCTTGGTAAAAATAGTGAAACTCTGTCTCAAAAAAGAAAATAAAATAAATGCAGTGTAAAGAGCTTCTTATAGAAAATATAAGTAGACCCCAAGGGAGGAACGTGCTGACTGTGCAGGAAAACAGCCCAAGAGTCCTGTGCAGGGAATTTTATTACGTACTTCTTCACATTCCTGCCTCTGTCTCAACTCTCCACCTGCTCTGTCTGGTTTTTCTGCTCCCACCTTTGGTCCCCGACGTGCCTCTCTTTGGCTTGCGGGGCTTCCTCACTGTGGGCTAAGGCACATGTGTGGTGATCAATCCGATTCCACTGTTGCGGCTGGCTCCTTCCTGCTTCCCAGCAAGGCCCTGCAGCAGTCCCGTCTGTACCTCCTGTGCCTCCCTATCTCTTTCGGATGCCCTTCCCTGCCCTCATCTGAGAAGACAATTCTTCCCACGTTTCTCTTAAAAATGTCCCCTTTGTCCTTCTTATCAGCACGTAGCTAGCAATTTTCTGACATTTTAACTGTAGAGTGAATGATGATCGGGGCATCCTAAGAGGAGTTCTAGGGTGTTTCTTTCTGCATAGGTACCTCTTTTTCCTCTGACCCACAACTGACAAGTGCCCATCCACTCCAGCATTAGAGATGCTACTAATATATAAATTTTTGATGGTCCCTCCAGGTGAGCCTTCCCATCATGTTCATGTCTAGCTATCTACCGACTCTAACAAAGCCCACTATCCTGTCTCTTTCCCAAAATAAGTGAAGGAACAATTCATTGGAAACCATAGGAAATAAAATAAATGTAGATGAAAACTTTGCAACTTATTCAAATAATCAATCAAAATCATCCTTACACTAAAAATGCAAAACTACACAATTTCGAGAAGAAAACATAGAATAAAAGATATCTGCTCTTGGGTTCAGTAATGAATTTTAACAAACAACACAAACTGTCAATACACACTAAAGGAACAATTGGGTGAATTTTTTTTTTAATATTAAAAGTGTATACTTTGGAAAATATCTTGTTAAGGGAATAAAAACACAAACCACATATTGAAAGAAACTATTTGCAAAATACAGATCTGAGAAAGAATTTGTATTCAATATACAAAAATATCTTAAAACCAAGTAAAGCAGGCTGTGTGCGGTGGCTCAAGCCTGTAATCCCAGCACTTTGGGAGGCTGAGGCGGGTGGATCACGAGGTCAAGAGATCGAGACCATCCTGGTCAACATGGTGGAACCCCGTCTCTACTAAAAATACAAAAAATTAGCTGGGCATGGTGGCACGTGCCTGTAATCCCAGCGAATCAGAAGGCAGAGGCAGGAGAATTGCCTGAACCCAGGAGGCAGAGGTTGCGGTGAGCCGAGATCGTGCCAGTGCACTCCAGCCTCGGTAACAAGAGTGAAACTCCATCTCAAAACAAAACAAAACAAAACAAAATAAAAACAAGTAAAGCAGCCCAATTAAAGATGCACACAAGTCAGAACAGACACCTAACCAAAGGATTTAAGAGAAACCAGCCCCTTCAAAAGACTCCACCACTGATATCAACCACTTGCCTGAAGCTGCCTTTCCTTTCTTGCTTGATAAGAGACCACCCATGACAGAGAGGGTCTGGACAGTATACAGTGGATGCACAGAGCAAGTTTTCACGTCCTCTGCTTCACCTTTTGATGTCAGAAGGCTGAAAACTTCACCCTTTGCCCTGTCATCATGGTAACACTGCCATTTTTTGTACATGGGACCCACGAGGAAGTCAGAAACTCAACTGCGATTGCACTCATTTCTCCTTTCATAAATATTCATGACTCCTCCTAGAGCTTATTCAATATTTGCCTTGGGCCATGCCACTCAGCATAAATTTCTTTTTTCTTTATCTCTCCCTTAAAGTGTCTGCTTCTGGCTTCTGGCTGGAGTCTATGCTTCCCAGCCTATTAAAAGGACTACCCTGCAGGCTGCAACCCTTTACAGGAGGTAAATCTCTCACTGGGTGCAGGCACTCATGCCTGTAATCGCAGCATTTTGGAAAGCCAAAGTGGGTGGATCACCTGAGTTCAGGAGTTTCACACCAGCCTGGCCAACATGGTGAAACCTTGCCTCTACTAAAAATACAAAAAATTAGCCAGGCTTGGTGACGGACATCTGCAATCCCAACTAATTGAGAGGCTGTGGAAGGAGAACTGCTTGAACCCGGGAGGTGGAGGTTACAGTGAGCCAAGATCCAACCATTGTACTCAAGCCTGGGCAACGAGAGTGAAACATCTTCTCAAAAAAAAAAAAATAAATCAAAATGTAAAAAACAAAATCATTCCTGAACTCTCATCAGATCTTTTGTCATAGTCATTTCATGCTCTTTGTCATTTAGATATTATTTAGGCCTGATGCTTTCCTACAAGCTCCTGCAATCAGCTATGGATCAGAATGTTCATCTCCAACACAGGACTCCCTCTGAGACTCACAGAAAAGACTATGACAGGTACTCTGGTTACAGGCTCCTGATGATATTGCTCAAATAACTTTAAGACCATACACTTGACTCAGTGAAGCTGTCCAGAAGTCTAGTTGAGAAACTGATGGGTTCATGACACGGCTAACCCAAGATTCAGCAAGACTGGAATTGAGTACACGGCACTGAATAAACTGATGAAAATGGATTATAATTTTATAGTTTCTTTTGATCATTGCTGGTTCTTTAATGTTATAGTTTCTGGATTTAAGAAATCTCTTTCCCTTAAGCTAACAATAACTCACAACAATTAAGATTACATTTAATTAAATAAAAATGAACCATTTATCTTTTTCCTCGACTGATTTCTCCAGAATTTTGAAATTCTCTTTTTTTTTTTTTTTTTTTTTTTTTTTTTTTGAGACGGAGTTTCGCTCTTGTTGCCCAGGCTGGAGTGCAATGGTGCGATCTCGGCTCACCGCAACCTCCACCTCCTGGGTTCAGGCAATTCTCCTGCCTCAGCCTCCTGAGTAACTGGGATTACAGGCATGAGCCACCATGCCCAGCTAATTTTTTGTATTTTTAGTAGAGACGGGGTTTCACCTTGTTGACCAGGATGGTCTTGATCTCTCGACCTCGTGATCCACCCGCCTCGGCCTCCCAAAGTGCTGGGATTACAGGCTTGAGCCACCGCACCCGGCCAGAATTTTGAAACTCTTATTGAACACTCTTAATTTTCCTGACAATATACTTGTTAGCAGAAGTCCAAAAAGAATCTGTTCACCTTAGAACAGGACATAATTGGAAACTTTGTTTATATTATCAAGGCTTTTACTGGAATACTATATTTAGCAATAGTGTACCTAAGATCAGTTACAACCAGCAATTTTAAGGAACTAAGGTTGATTTTTATGGACCCAATCCTTACAAAGCAGTCTGAGAAAAGCCAGCCTGATACCTAGATTACAAGAGTCACATCCATACAGATTAGTAAGAAAGGTCCTTTCCTTGCAGGCCCAAGAATTTGGGGATAGTTTTAGGGCCTCAAGAAGAGAGGAATTCACTCAAAGGTTTTAGGACTGCAGCTGAAATTTGATAGTATGTTCTGGGCTTGGCTTTTAGTCTCAATAAGGCCTTTCAAACTCCAATCCGAGATTCTGTAGGAAAACTTGCAGCAAAGAAGCTTGAAAGCACCTATGTGGTCAGCTCCTGTTCTTGCTGCACTTACGTAAATAGTCAGGCAAAATCTAACAAAACTTGAACTTATTTTTAAAACAAGAATAATCTTTGATTATCTATGATCAAAAATGATGGTTACTACAGAGAGAAATTTTATGTTTCAATGAAAAACTCAGCCAGGCATGGTGGCACATGCCTATAATTCCAGCAGTTTGGGATGCCAAGAATTCAAGACCAGCCTGGGCAACATGGCAAAACCCTGCCCCCTGCCTCTACTAAAAATCCAAAAATTAGCTGGGCATGATGGCATGTGCCTGTGGTCCCAGCTAATCAGGAGGCTGTGGAGGGAGGCTTTCTTGTACCCAGGAGATAGAGGGTGAAGTAAGCTGAGCACTCCAGCCTCAGACGTAGAGCCAGACCCTGTTTCCAAAAAAATTTTTTTTAAATAGGAAAACTATAGCCCTTGTGGGTTATCAGATTCTAGTCTTGTTTCTTTTCTTTGGGCTATTTTTACCTCTTTGTAAACTGGATCCTGCCATCTGATAAATTTTGTCACATGATAATACATGTGGAACAAGCAACCAAGTATTGTCTCCCCTATTAATGTATCTATTGTCAGATAATTTGAAGGCCTCCAACCCTGGACCAAAGAAGAGGAAGGTTTGGTCCCCAAAATGCATAACCAAATTGTAATACATTGATGCAATGAAATACTATTTCGCCATAGAAAGGAACAAGCTATAAACTCACACGAAGACATGAGTGATCTTTCATGCACATTGCTAAGTGGAATAAGACAGTGTGAAGAGAATCCACAAAGTGTGACTTCACTTAATGAGATTCTGGAGAAGGGAAACTACACAGATGCAAAGCCACTGTCTGCATGGGGTGGGGGTTTGAAGTGTTCCATATGTTTTTTTAATAGTATATACTGGCCACTATCCATTTGTAAAAGAATGCAGAATTATACAGCTAAATGGGTAAATCAAACTCTATTCAAGTTAAATAATATTATTCAGAATGTGGAGTATCCCAGCACAGAATCCATAATGTAAAAAATGATTTAACTATGTTACAAATTACAATGGTTTAGATGTGGTTTGTTTCTGCAAAAACTCATGTTGAAATTTGACCCCCAAGGCGGCAGTGTGGGGAGATGGGGCCTAGTGGAAGGTGTTTGGATTATGGAGATTGATTCCTCATAAATAGATTAATGCCCTCCCATGGGGGTGAGTTCTGTCTGCTCTCAAAGGAATGGATTAATTCCTGCAAGAGTAGATAGTCAAAGAGTCTTGTTTCCTTGGCTTTCCTCCTGCTTTCACTCTTGCTGTGATCTCTGGTGCACCCCTTGCTCCCCTTCCACTTTCCACCATGAGGCAAAAAAGACTGAGGCCCCACCAGATGCAACTGCTCTATCTTGAACATTCCAGCCACCAGCATTGTGAGCCAAATGAATCTTCTTTACTAAGAAATTACCCTGCCTCAGGTATTGTGTTACAGAAGCACAAAATGGACTAAGACACAAATGTGGGAAACAACTCTCTGAAGGTGTAGGGAAAATGGTGCTGACCTAAGTCTCCTTACCAATGAATAGAATCTGTAGGCTGAAGGAAAATAAACTATACTTCATCATTGGATTCCATTTTATAAAGTTTCTTCCAACAGGGATAATTGTGAACAATTGTAAAACCACAGTATCTGTATCTGGAATCAAACAATGAGTTATATAAGTCGCAGATGGTAGAAACTAGGTCCCTCACTGTTGACGTGGGAGGTTATAAATTAGCAAGGGGAGAAGGGTAGAAAGATTCATGTGATAGTAGATCGGGGTGAAGACATCAACATAAACTTATGTTTAGTTTAATACAGATAGAGTTCCACATCAAAACCTTCCTAACTAGGTGTGTATAGGTAGGTGACATACACACATATACTTCCTAGCATTGCTAATGAGAGACAAGACACAATGTGCTCACTCAGCAGCCAGATAGAAGTTTTCCTACCATTCTGAAAGGAATCAGGCTCTTTGAAGAAATGTGTGATACTAGAACTGGGACAGTAAATATATGAACTAGGATAATCTTGAAGTATCAAAAAGTAAGTAAGTACTAAAAAAAAATTGAAATATGTCAAAGGAAAATTGGAGCCAATAAAAAGAGCTACTGCTGGTCAACACAGGAATGAACTGTTCAACATACCGCTGCAGTGTTTAATACTAACTAAAGCTTCAAGTAATTATCTAGGTGTCTCCATTTGTATGTGTAGGTGAATAAGCAAATGGAGTTGAATAGAAATCTTCTTTGCAAAAGAATTCCAAATACTTAATGTAGACAGTCAACCAGCAAGAAGGTGGAGCTAAGGCCTCACTCCTTGAGTATGGGCTTTACATATGTGTAAACTTATTTTTCACATATTTTTCTTGTGCTGTGGATGTGTCCTGGGTTCATTCTCTAAAATGCTGTTCACCCTAGATCAGGAAAAAAAATAATAACCTTACAGATTTGATTTCAATTCATGGATAAATATTTTAACAAGAGTGACTTTGTAAAAATATGTTCCAATGGCTGATTGACACATTGTGACTGGTTCACTTATTCCAAATTCTTCTTGTCTTTATTTTTTTCCAGTGTCTACTTTTTAGCCATAATACACCAGAATGAAATATTGGCCACTAAGAAAAAATATTCAAAGAAAAAAAGAACATGAACCGAACTTGTGACCATGATAATTCAGTTTCACCACAACACTTTCTAAAACAGAAAAGTTTAAAAGGATATTCAAAGTCAATTTCCTCAATAAGGCTTTGCAGAAAATGAGGAAACTAGAGAAACAAAATTGGCAGGACATCCTATGGGTGATTTTAGATGTTTCTATGTTTTATGGGGGAAAAATACTTTACCTTTAAAATAATCACAAAAAATTATTGGAAACCCAAACTCTGGAATGTGTCCAAATTTAGTTGAACTTCTATGTAATTATTTAGCTTAGTCATGAAGTTGATACTTTTTAAAATATCTCGGCCTTATTTGTGTAATAAAATACATAATGAATAATTAATGTTCATAGGAAAACATGTCAGACCTTGTGAAAAAAATCTTGGAGACCCAAAATCACTAAGCTAAAGGGAGAAGTCAAGCTGGGAACTGCTTAGGGCAAACCTGCCTCCCATTCTATCCAAAGTCACACATCTGCTCACCGAGATAAATGCATATCTGATTGCCTCATTTGAAAAGGGTAATCAGCAACTCAAAAGAATGAAACCATTCATCTTTATCTATTTATGATCTGGAAGACCCCCGTTTGGCCTCTCTTCAAGTTGTCTCACCTTTCTGGACTGAACCAATGTACATATTACACATAATTGATGTCTCATGACTTCCTTAAATGTATAAAACCAAGCTGTGCTCCTACCACCTGGGGCACATGTTGTCCGGACCTCATGAGGATATATCACGGGTGTGTGCATCCTCAAACTTGGCAAAATAAACTCCCTAAAAAATCTAAAGCCTGTCTCAGATTTTCTTGGTTCATACATGTAACGTAGGATGTTAATGTTTATAAAACACACATCATTCTATCTACTATTAAAACTATACTGTCAATTAACCTTAGACTTTTCAACAAAAGAAAATGTTGATGAGGTATGAATAATATATTTAAATTTAAATAATGTTGCAAGTTTTAATATGCCTACTTTTCATTTTTTAATACGCCTGTTTTGACTACTTTAATGCTGTAAGACAAATGGTAATTAAAACATTAATAAAAGTGTTTACAGGGGGTGGACATGTTTCCTCCAGCCTCAGGCTTGGGGTGACTTGAAAGGCACCTGCCCATCCCCAGCTTTCATCCCAGCTGTCCTGATGGTGACTCTAAGCATTTCTCCTTTCTCTATATGTAGACCTCATCCCCAAAACAAACCCAAATCTTACAATATGTTAGGGCACACTACGATGATAAGCAGCCAAAGCCTCAAGCAAGAATGTGCTGACCTTATACATGGGAGCATGAAGGTGGTTAAAATGTTCACATTTAAGAGCTTCCACACAGATTGCAAGAATACAAGGAAGAATGGAGATGGCAGCACGAGTCGCTAAAATAAAAGCAGATGTTTTGAGATCAGTTATATTCTTTACTTCAAAAATTAGAGACAGAAAACGAAGTTTAGTCTGAGGCAACAATTTACTGGGCAATAAGCCAGAGGCACATGTGTCGTAGACAGATTTCAGCATTCTCCCTTATATTAATATAAATACTAAATTAATGTCATATAAATATAAACACTTGGTTCTACAGTAGTTTTAAAGGAGATCTCACAAATGGGTTTGGTTTTTGAAGGTTAGCACTGATGGTCCAGAGAATTCATTTTGTTCCAGAGAGAGAGAAAAAAGAATTCATTTTGTTCCAGAGAGAGAGAAAAAAGAATTCATTTTGCTCCAGAGAGAGAAAGAAGAATTTCTTGGGTCCCTTCAGGTAGGCGTCTGGCTTTGCCTCGCGTTGTATATTTGAACTATGTGTACGGCAGAAGACAGAATTTCACAGATTTAAGGTGTGAAAAGTCACTGGGTTCTTCAAGAAGCCTGGGATTCTTCTTGGAAAAAATAAGTTTGTGGAGACAAAATGAGTTGGAGAAGACTGTTATTGAAGTGAAGCAGAATTGCTTTTAGTAATCTGCTTATTACCCTCACCCTCACCCCCTTAACCTCTAACCCTAAACCCTAACGCCGTGACCCTAACCCTACCCCTACCCAATCCCTCATCCTACTCTTTAGCCCTGACCCTTGACCCTTGACCCCAATCTCCAAACCCCAACACCAAACCTAAACTTAACCCCTAACCCTACCACTAACCTTAACCCTTTACATCTGCCTAGATTCTCCAGCAGAAGCAGAGACCCTTGGCTCCCAGCTGTGCACCACTGCATCTGGCACAGGACTCCGTAGCAGTCCCCAAATAGGCACCTGAATGCCCACTGTGCCAGCCATGCAGTGGAAGCCTGTGCTATATTCTCACTTCCAGAACCAAGGCCCAGTGCCTGCATCAGGCTGCTCAGGGCTGAAGTGAGCTGGGACACCCAAGGTCTTCATAAGACCAAGGCTCTTTCATGCCTCCTGTCACAGAGTGAGACGCAGACCCAGCAGCACCACACGTCCCCTCCTTCCCACCGTGGCAGCTCATCAACCTTCCAAGCCAGGGGCCCTTCCCTGATGACACTCCAAGCACAAAGCACTGGACTTCCACACAGTGAGGCTGCACACATTATTCTGTGTAGATGCCCACTTAGGCCGCTGGGAGAAAGGGTGGTAGAGGGACCCTCATGTTGCTCTGTGGTATACATGCTCTGGTTTATACGACTGCAAGCCATTTATGAGAAACTCAAGCTGAAACACTAGTTGTTTCCAATGTTTTGTCAGCAGATGATTTACAATGTATGCTCCCAAATAAGCTAGCCACAGAGCACACTGACTACTTCCCCTCTTAAGTCGCTCCAAGGGCCTCCGCATCAGTCCTAGAATTGGAAGATTGGTGGAGAAGAACTGGGATGTTGAGGGGGTACTGGATACTTGCTTGATATCAGCCTCCCCTTACCTAAGCTTACAGACAGCCCAGATCCCGCCTGATAAATTAGACATTTTAAGACACACAGTTCTCGATAGCAGGACTTAACAGATGCAAAACTCGAAGGCAACGATTGTCTCAATTCCTTGGTGTCTCAGGAACTAAAACACTGCCTAGCACAGGTGCACCATCAACCTTATTATTAAATATGCTCTATATTTTATTCATCTTTGATTGTGGAAGTGATGTGATAAACACTGTGGACTAACGACCTTTGAGATCCCTTCACGGGATCCTATCTGGACCCCCAGATCTGCCAACACAGAGAAGGCACCCATAAACATGTGCAGGACAGAGGTGAGATAAAACTGTCTCTGAGCCTCAAAGTGGTCTGGCAGTCACAGGAACGGCCACGTAGGGTCTGGCCCATATGAGGAGTCAGGCTTTCAGCTTGAGGCACCCCACTGCACCTGCAAAACCGAGTTGTGCTTAACAAAGAATAACCAGCCAGCCTACTCTCTTTAATGAAAGATTCTCCCTGGGGCCTGAAAGCTTGGGGGGATTACTCCTCCCTCCTCAGGCTTGGTCCCAAGGTACAAGACCACGTGCACCAGCAGCGTGGGTCAGCAAACGAGCAGAAGCCAGAAAAGGGCAGTCCGGAAGACAAGGACCCCTTGAAGATCAAGAGAGAGGCCGTTTAGGTACCACGGAGCAGTTACGTTAGACTGGAACACGTCCCATTTACAGGAGACTAGAAAACCCCAGCCTCACCCTCACTTGGGGCTGATACCATTTTAGGCCTCAGCCCGTCTGCACCCAGATGCTCATGAAAACAGCATGTTGCTCCACACCACCTCGAGCTGTTTACTGGTGCTCTCAGGGTTCGAACCAATAATAGAGCCTTGTGCCTAATATCTCAGGTGGTAATCCAAGAGTGATATCTGCGTGACACGCCTCCTCCTTCACCCTCCATATCTAAGTGATCACCAAGGTTGCAAGCCAGCCAGGCAAGGTAGCTCATGCCTGTCAGCCCAGTACTTTAGGCGGCTGAGGCATGTGGATCACCTGAGGTCAAGAGGTCAAGACTGCTCTGGCCAACATTGAAAAAGCCTGTCTCTACTAGAAATTCAAAAATTAGCCAGTGTGGTGGCAGACGCCTGTAATCCCAGCTACTCAGGAGGCTGAAACAGGAGAATCGCTTGAACCTGGGAGGCACAGGCTGCAGTGAACCAATATCATGCCGTTTCACTCCAGCCTGGGCAACAGAGCAAGACTCAGTCTCAAAAAAAAAAAAAAAAAAGAAAAGAAAAGAATTAGTATAATTTTGTCTCCAGAAGAGGGGTCTTGTCCCAGACCCCAGCAACAGGATTTTGGGTCTCACATGAAATGGAATTTATGGCAAGTCGCACAGTCTAGTGACATTAAAAGAGTTTATTAGCCACTACTAAGTGACAGAGCAAGGAGTCCTCAGAAAGCAAGAGGAGGAACGCAGCTGTTTTAAAGAACAAAGTTTTTTTTTCAGACGGAATTTTACCCTTGTCACAATGACATGATCTCGGCTCACTAAAACCTCTGCTTCCTGGGTTTAAGGATTCTCCTGCCTCTACCTCCCAAGTAGGTAGGATTACAGATGTGCACCACCACGTCCAGCTAATTTTTTTATTTCTTTTCTATTTTAATTTATTTTTATTTTTTTGTTTAATTTTTTTATTCCATCCCTGTGGAGACTTCCAAAAATTGCCTATATTGCTTACTATATTTCTGGTCATCACAGCGGGGTATTGGGAAAAGTTTTCAATTAGCAATAATCGCACCTCAGATAAACCTCACTGCCTATGATAATGCCACTATGCAAAGCTATTTTTTTTATGTATTTTTAGTAGAGACTGGGTTTTACCATGTTGGCCATGCTGGTGTCCAACTCCTGGCCTCAGGTTATCTGCCTTCCTCGGCCTCCCAAAGTACTGGGATTACAGGTGTGATTACTTAAGGTAAACATTAAGTAATCACACCTGTAACCCCAGCACATTAACGTACAAACAGAATTACTTAATGTTTGTTTATGTAGGTTATTAAGAATAGTGTTGTCTCTTATGAATGATTGTGATCAGTTTCTGTCAGGCTATTAGTATTGCTACTTTTCTCTGTTACTATTGATTTTAATAATAATTTAGGAGTGTACTATTATCTTTAAAACTTATTTTTAAATTAAGAATGCTTTTTGCTTAAAGTACTGGTATAATTTTATAAGTTTTGGGTCTGTACTTAGTTATTAACTTGTTCCTGCAACCATAAATATTTTATGACCAAAGGTACTCAGTCCCTAAATACATAATTCAACAGATTTAACCTGAATGTGTGTGTGTGTGTGTGTGTGTGAGAGAGAGAGAGAGGGAGAGAGATAGAAAGAGAAAGAGAGAGAGAGAGAGAGAGAAAGAGAGAGAGAGAGAGAGAGAGAGAGAGAGAGAGAGAGAGAATGTGTCTCACTCTGTCTCCCAGGCTTGAGTGCAGTGGTGTGAGCATGATGGCTGGTTCACTGTGGCCTCAAACCCCTGAGCTCAAGTCATCCTCCAACCTCAGCCTACTGTGTAGTTGGGACCACAGGCACGAGCCACCATGCCAGCTAATTTTTATATTTTTTGTAGACATGAGGATCTCGATATTTTCCCAGGCTGGTCTTGAACTTCTGATCTCCGCCAGCGTTGTGAGTGCGAGGGCCCTGCAGTGCCCCCGGTCACCAGCAGAGGGCGCGCTGGAGCAAGGCGGCGTAACTGCCTGGTGGCCAAGCTCCTCTAACAATCAGAAGCCCGGCTTTACAGAGGCTGACAACTCCAGATACGACATGTGAAAGGGTCTTGGGGTTACAGTTCTAGAAATTACATGGGAAAGGGTCTTGGTCCATGTGGAGTTGTCAGCCTCTGTAAAGCCGGGCTTCTGATTGTTAGAGGAGCTTGGCCACCAGGCAGTTACGCCGCCTTGCTCCAGCGCGCCCTCTGCTGGTGACCGGGGGCACTGCAGGGCCGAGGCCGCGCGCCCTCTGGTGACCGTCCCTCTGCACCACTTGAAGTCGAAGAGCAGAGCGTTCAGCGCCGTCCTTCTGGAAATGCCAACTGACATGGAGCCCACTAGCCCGTGTGTTTCCAAAAAGGAAGAAGGGATGATTAATTGGAAACCATAGGAATGAGATAAACATGGATGCACGTTTTACAACTGATGGAAAAATTCACTCAACATAGTCTTTGCACTTAAAATGCGAAACCGTCAGAGGCATCTTAACCTTAGTGACTTTATTTTAAATAAAAGCTTTAGAAAAAGCTAAATCTGGGCAGGGTGTAGGGCTCACAAGTGTAATCTCAGCACTCTGGAAGGCCAAGGCGGGAGGATCACTTGAGATCAGGAGTTCAAGACCAGCCTGGGAAGATATTGAGATCCTCATGTCTACAAAAAATATAAAAATTAGCTGGCATGGTGGCTCATGCCTGTGGTCCAAGCTACCCAGGAGGCTGAGGTTGGAGGATCACTTGAGCCCAGGAGTTTGAGGGCGCAGTGAGCCAGCCATGAATACACCACTGCACTCAAGCCTGGGAGACAGATTGAGACTCTCTCTCTCTCTCTCTGTCTCTCTGTCTCTCTCTCTCTCTCTCTCTCACACACACACACACACACACTAAATCTGTTGGATTATATATTTAGGGATTGAGCACCTTTGGTTATAAAATATTTATGGTTGCAGGAACAAGTTAATAACTAAATAAAGACCCAAAACTTATAAAAATATACCAGTACTTTAAGCAAAAGCATTTTTTTTTTTTGAGACAGAGTTTCACTCTTGTTACCCAGGCTGGAGTGCAATGATGCTATCTCGGCTCACCGCAACCTCTGCCTCCTGGGTTCAGGCAATTCTCCTGCCTCAGCCTCCAGAGTAGCTGGGATTACAGGCACGTGCCACCATGCCCAGCTAATTTTTTGCACATTTAGTAGAGATGGGGTTTCACCATGTTGACCAGGATGGTCTCGATCTCTTGACCTCGTGATCCACCAGCCTTGGCCTCCCAAAGTGCTGGGATTACAGGCTTGAGCCACCGTGCCTGGCCAGCAAAAAGCATTCTTAATTTACAAATAAGTTTTAAAGATAATAGTACACTCATAAATTATTGTTAAAATCAATAGTAACAAAGAAAAGTAGCAATACTAGTAACCTGACACAAATTGATCACAATCCTTCATAAGAGACAACACTCTTCTTAATGACCTATATAAACAAACATTAAGTAATTCTGTTTGTACGTTAATGTGCTGGGATTACAAGTGTGATTACTTAATCACTTATCTGCCGAGGAGGGCGGATAACATGAGGCCAGGAGTTGGACACCAGCATGGCAAACATGGTGAAACCCAGTCTCTACTAAAAATAAAAAAAAAATAGCTTTGTACAGTGGCAGTATCGTAGCCGGTGAGGTTTATCTGAGGTGCAATTATTGCTAATTGAAAACTTTTCCCAATACCCCGCCATGACGACTGGAAATATAGTCAGCATCGGCAATTTTTGGAATTTACAGAGATGGAATAAAGAAAATTAAATAAAAAAATAAATTAAAATGGAAAAGAAATACAAAAAAAAAATAGCTGGACGTGGTGGTGCACACATGTAATCCCACCTATTCAGGAGAATCCTTAAACCCAGGAAGCAGGGGTTTTAGTGAGCCGTGATCATGTCATTGTATCAATCAGTAAAACTCCGTCTCAAAAAAATTTTTGTTCTTTAAAACAGGTGCATGCCTCCTCTTGCTTTCTGAGGACTCCCTGCTCTGTCACTTAGTAGTGGCTAATAAACTCTTTTAAAGTCACTAGACTGTGCGACTTGCCATAAATTCCATTTTGTGTGAGACCCAAAATCCTGTTGCTCAAAGGTTATTAGTCTACTGTGTTTATCACATCACTTCCACAATCAAAGATGAATAAAATATAGAAGCGTATTTAATAATAACTTTGATGGTGCACCTGTGTTAGGCAGTGTTTTAGTTCTTTGAGACACCAAGGAGTTGAGACAATCCTTTGCCTTAGAGTTTTGCATCAGTAAGTCCTGCTATCGAGAGCTGTGTGTGTTAAAATGTCTGATTTATCAGGCGGGATCTGGGCTGTCTGTAAGCTCAGTTTAGGGGAGGCTGGTGTCCAGCAAGTATCCAGTACCCCCTCAACATCCCAGTTCTTCTCCACCAGTCTTCCAATTCTAGAACTGATGCAGAGGCCCTCAGAGCGACTTAAGAGGGGAAGTAGTCACTGTGCTCTGTGGCTACCTTGTTTGGAAGAGTACATTGTAAATCCTCTCCCGACAAAACGTTGGAAACAAGTAGTGTTTCAGCTTGAGTTTCTCATAAATGGTTTGCAGTCGTATAAACCAGAGCATGCATACCACAGGGCAACGTGAGGGTCCCTCTACCACCCTTTCTCCCAGCGGCCTAAGTGGACATCTACACAGAATAATGTGTGCAACCTCACTGTGTGGAAGTCCAGTGCTTTGTGCTTGGAGTGTCATCAGGGAAGGACCCTGACTTGGAAGGTTGCCGAGCTGCCACAGAGGGAAGGAGGGGGCATGCGATGATGCTGGGTCTGCGTCTCGCTCTGTGACAGAAGGCATGAGAGAGCCTTGGTCTTATGAAGACCGTGGGTGTCCCAGCTTACTTTGGCCCTGAGCAGCCTGATGTAGGTGCTGGGCCCTGGTTTTGGAGGTTAGAATATAGCACGGGCTTCCACTGCATGGCTGGCACAGTGGGCATTCAGGTGCCTATTTGGGGACTACTATGGAGTCCTGTGCCAGATGCAGTGGTGCACAGCTGGGAGCCAAGGGTCCCTGCTTCTGCTGGAGAATCTAGGCAGATGTAAAGTGTTAAGGTTAGTGGTAGGGTTTGGGGTTAAGTTTGGGGTTGGTTTTGGGGTTTGGGGGTTGGGGTCAAGGGTCAAGGGTCAGGGCTAAAGAGTAGGATGAGGGATTGGGTAGGGGTAGGGTTAGGGTCACGGGGTTAGAGTTTAGGGTTAGAGGTTAAGGGGATGAGGGTGAGGGTAATAAGCAGATTACTAAAAGCAATTCTGCTTCACTTCAGTAACAACCTTCTCCAACTCATTTTGTCTCCATAAATTTATTTTTCCAAGAAGAATCCCAGGCTTCTTAAAGCACCCAGTGACTTTTCACACCTCAAATCTGTGAAATTCTGTCTTCTGTCATATGCATAGTTCAAACATACAAGGAGAGGCAAAGCCAGATGCCTTCCTGAAGGGACCAGAGAAATTCTTCTCTTTTTCTCTCTGGAACGAAATGGGTTCCTCTCTTTCTCTCTCTGGACCAAAATAAATTCTCTGGACCATCAGTGCTAGCCTTCAAAAGCCAAACTCATTTGTGAGATCTCCTTTAAAACTACTGTAGACCCAAGTGTTTATATTTATATGACATTAATTTAGTATTTATATTAATATAAGGGAGAATGTTTAAATCTGTGTACACCACATGTGCCTCTGGCTTATTGCCCAGCTAATTGTCACCTCAGGCTAAACTTTGGTTTCTGTCTCTAATTTTTGTCGGAAAGAATATAACTGATCTCAAAACATCTGCTTTTATTTTAGGGACTCGGGCTGCCATCTCCATTCCTCCCTCTTTTCTTGTGGTCTCTGTGGAAGTTCTTTAATGTGAACATTTTGACCACCTTCATGCTCCCATGTCCATTTTCAGCACATTCAGACTTACCCA
The DNA here is from genome assembly GCF_048565385.1 of Saimiri boliviensis. Classification (NCBI taxonomy): domain Eukaryota; kingdom Metazoa; phylum Chordata; class Mammalia; order Primates; family Cebidae; genus Saimiri; species Saimiri boliviensis. The sequence goes on from NC_133467.1 coordinate 42,528,964, forward strand.
GCCAAGGTTGTCATCTTAGGCCAGGGATTTTTTAGGGATCTTTATTTTGCTGTGATACGGTTGGCACTTCTTTGACTCACTGTATCGCCCCAGAGTTATTTTCATTTTAGGAGCCCAAGAAGGCAGAAAAAGAAGTAGGTGAGCAATTAAACCTTCTGAGTCGGGAGAGAGTCCCGTTGTGTTAAGCAACGTTGCAGAACACTGTATGTAGTAATCTAGCAGATGAGCCACGTGGCTGCTTGCTGCTGTGAACTCAGACTCCCTCATCATTAGTCTTTTCTATCTCTGGAGGGAATTATAAGGGCCATTTATTAACCTGTAAGTCATAGAGAGTTAAAGGTGTTTCCCCAAAACACTGAGGACAGAATGAAAGGTGAGGAGTGTTAGCCACCGCTCAGACGTGCAGGAAAGTCTCTCGATGTAGGTTGTTGGAGAAATGCAGGTCTTTTTTCTTTTGGAAGTCTCCCTAGAATGGGGTCAAGGACTCTGCCCATTCTAGGATGAATAATTGGTATATTAGACACCCTCAGATATTTATCCCAAACCTTCATTTAGGGTTCTTAATGAGTTTGTTCAGCCATCACAGTCTCAAGTGCGAAGTAGGACATTGGAGTCTCTCTACAGTCCAAATTAGCACTGTCTTTAAAGTTGAGTTTCTCATTATTCTCACTTGACATACCTTATGTATCCCACACACATGCTAATAACGCATCGTGCTCACTGTTACCTTTGCAACAAGATTTAAATTTTACTTAGCCTGGAGGAGTGCACTTCACATGTCCAGACCCAGTTCTGACTCATTCTTCAGCCCTGCATCAGTCAGTGGGGGCTAGGTTAAACCATGGTGACAAACAACATCCACATTTCAGTGGCTCAAAAATCTTCTTCCTCATTTATTTGCATCTCATCATGGGTCAGGTGAGTGGTCGCTCTGTGCTGTGTCGTCCTAACACAGGAATCGAGGCTGAAGAAGGTACCATCAATAAGATCCCCATTGCTCTAGAAAAGACAAAAAGTATGCTGGATAGAACACTTTCTTGGAGATTTCTCCTGAAAAAGTCACATATTATTTCTTCTCACCTGCGATGGCAAAAAATTTAAGTAGGTGTGATGGAATAGTCAGAATGCATTCATAAAAAATGAGATCTGAAAATATGTGGAGAACAGCGCCAATGACTCGTGAATGCCAACATGCATTCCTGACAACCTAGTGCTGCTACCCTTCACACTTCTGTGTGGAAAAGTATTAGAACTTCTTATTTGAAGCCATGCCACTCAGAGGGACTGCAGAATACATAATGACATCTCATTTAGGATGTCCTTAGAGAATTCAAGAAAAAGAAGTTGAATAATCAAAAAGTGTTTTTGGGTACAGCTGTTTAGCACTAGAGGGTAAGATTAGAGATAGAGTGTAGTGATAATAATAGGGTTAGAATTGGGGCCTGGGTCAGGGTCGGGGCTGGAAGTATGGTTAGAGGTACAGTCATGGTCAGGGTCAAGATAAAAGTCAGGGTCAAAGTGAGGATCAGGGTTTAGGGTCAGGGTCAAAGTCGAGGGGCAGGGTTAGGATTAGAAGCAGAGCTTTGTTCTCCTCAGGACCCACCTGAGGAGAGGCCATGGCCTTGGAGAACCTGGTAGTGTGTCCACGGTGAAGATCAAAGTTTTGTTCTTCTCAGGTCTGACCTGGGGAGACGTGGCTGCAGACCACGTGAGGAAGGTGAGACAAAAGCTTCCTGTCTGCTCCCCGTGTGCAGAGGAAGGAACTCCAACACTGGCTTTACTTCCACACATTATAGTCTACAAGTCTTGTTTTCAGAAGCCTCCCTTGCTTGAGGCTTTGGCTCCTCATCATCGTAGCGTGCCCTAACATATTGTAAAATTTGAGTTTGTTTTTGGGGTGAGGTCTACATATGGAGAAAGGAGAAATGCTTAGAGCCACCATCAGGACAGCTGGGATGAAAGCTGGGGATGGGCAGCTGCCTTTCAAGTCACCCCAAGCCTGAGGCTGGAGGAAACATGGCCACCCCCTGTAAACATTTTTATTCATGTTTTAATTACTCATTTTTATTGCAGCATTAAAGTAGTCAAAACTGGTATATTAAAAAATGAAAAGTAGGCATATAATAACTTGTCACATTATTTAAATTTAAATATATTATTTGTACCTCATCAACATTTTTATTTTGTTGAGAAAGTCTAAGGTTAATTGGCAGTACAGTTTTAATAGTAGATAGAATAATGTGTGTTTTACAAACATTAACATCTTACATTACATGTATAAACCCCGAAAATCTGAGACAGGTCTTGTATTTTTTTAGGCAGTTTATTTTGCCAAGTTTGAGGATGCACGCACCCGTGATGTATCCTCATGAGGTCTGGACAACATGTGCCCCAGGTGGTAGGAGCACAGCTTGGTTTTATACATTTCAGGAAGTCATGAGACATCAATTATTATGTGTAAGATGTACATTGGTTCAGTCCAGAAAGGTGAGACAACTTGAAGAGAAGGCCAAACGGGGGGCTTCCAGATCATAGGTAGATCATGATGAATGGTTTTATTCTTTTGAGTTGCTGATTACCCTTTCCAAATGAGGCAATCAGATATGCATTTATCTCGGTGAGCAGATGGGTGACTTTGGATAGAATGGGAGGCAGGTTTGCCCTAAGCAGTTCCCAGCTTGACTTTTCCCTTTAGCTTAGTGATTTTGGGTCCCCAAGATTTATTTTCTTTTCACAAGGTCTAACATGTTTTCCTATGAGCATTAATTATTCATTGTGTATTTTATTACACAAATAAGGCAGGGATTTTTAAAAAAGTATCAGCTTTATGACTAGCTAAATAATTACATAGAAGTTCAACTAAATTTGGACACATTCCAGAGTTTGGGTTTCCAATAATTCTTTGTAATTATTTTAAAGGTAAAGTATTTTTTCCCCATAAAACATAGAAACATCTAAAATCACCCATAGGATGTCCCGCCAATTTTGTTTCTCTAGTTTCCTCATTTTCTGCAAAGTCTTATTGAGGAAATTGACTTTGAATATCCTTTTAAACTTTTCTGTTTTAGAAAGTGTTGTGGTGAAACATTGAATTATCATGGTCACAAGTTTGGTTCACAGTCTTTTTTTCTTTGAATATTTTTTCTTATTGGCCAATATTTGATTCTGGTGTATTATGGCTAAAAGGTAGACACTGGAAAAAAAGACAAGAAGAATTTGGAAGAAGTGATCCAGTCACAATGAGTCAATCAGCCATTGGAACATATTTTTACAAAGTCACTCTTGTTAAAATATTTATCCATGAATTGAAATAGAATCTGTCCAGTTATTATTTTTTTTCCTGTTCTAAGGTGAGCAGAATTTTAGAGAATGAACCCAGGACACATCCACAGCACAAGAAAAATATGTGAAAAATAAGTTTACACATATGTAAAGCCCATACTCAAGGAGTGAGGTGTTAGCTCCACCTTCTTGATGGCTGAGTGTCTACATTAAGTGTTTGGAATTCTTTTGCAAAGGAGATTTCTTTTTTTTTTTTTTTCTTTTTTTCTTTTTTTGAGGCGGAGTTTTCTTCTTGTTACCCAGGCTGGAGTGCAATGGCGCAATCTCGGCTCACCACAACCTCCGCCTCCTAGGTTCAGGCAATTCTCCTGCCTCAGCCTCCTGCGTAGCTAGGATTAGAGGCACACGCCACCATGCCCAGCTGATTTTTTTGTATTTTTAGTAGAGATGGGGTTTCACCATGTTGACCAGGATGGTCTCGATCTCTTGACCTCATGATCCACCTGCCTCGGCCTCCCAAAGTGCTGGGATTACAGGCTTGAGCCACCGCGCCCGGCCTTTGCAAAGGAGATTTCTATTCAACTCCATTTGCTTATTCACCTACACATACAAATGGAGACACCTAGATAATTACTTGAAGCTTTAGTTAGTATTAAACACTGCAGCATTATGTTGAACAGTTCATTCCTGTGTTGGCCAGCGTAGCTCTTTTTATTGGCTCCAGTTTTCTTTTGACATATTTCAATTTTTCTCAGTACTTACTTACTTTCTGATACTTCAAGATTATCCTGGCTCATATATTTACTGTTCCAGTTCTAGTATCACACATTTCTTCAAAGAGCCTGATTCCTTTCAGAATGGTAGAAAAACTTATATCTGGCTGCTGAGTGAGACATTGTGTCTTATCTCCCATTAGCAATGCTAGGAAGTATATGTGTGTATGTTACCTACCTATACACACCTAGTTAGAAAGGTTTTGATGTAGAACCTCAGATGTATCTGTATTAAACTAAACATAAGTTTATGTTGATGTCTTCACCTCTGATCTACTATCACATGAATCTTTCTACCCTTCTCCCCTTGCTAATTTATAACCTCCCACTTCAACAGTAAGGGACCTGGTTCCTACCATCTGCGACTTATATAACTCACTGTTTGATTCCAGATACAGATACTGTGTTTTTACAATTGTTCATCATTATCCCTGTTGGAAAGAACTTTATAAAATGGAATCCAATGATGAAGTATAGTTTATTTTCCTTCAGCCTACAGATTCTATTCATTGTTAAAGAGACTTAGGTCAGCACCATTTTCCCTACACCTTCAGAGAGTTGTTTCCCACATTTGTGTCTTAGTCCATTTTGTGCTTCTGTAACACAATACCTGAGGCAGGGTAATTTGTAAGTAAAGAAGGTTCATTTGGCTCACAATGCTGGTGGCTGGAATGTCCAAGATTGGGCAGCACATCTGGTGGGGCCTCAGTCTTTTTCACCTCATGGTGGAAAGTGGAACGGGAGCAAGGGGTGCACCAGAGATCACAGCAAGAGTGAAAGCAGGAGGGAAGCCAAGGAAGCAAGACTCTTTTTGACTATCTACTCTTGCAGAAATTAATCCATTCCTGTGAGAGCAGACAGAACTCACCCCCATGGGAGGGCATTAATCTATTCATGAGGGATTGAACTCCATAATCCAGACACCTTCCACTAGGCCCCACCTCCCCACACTGCCGCCTTGGGGGTCAAATTTCAACATGAGTTTTTGCAGAAACAAACCACATCCAAACCATTGTAATATGTAACATAGTTAAATTATTTTTCATATTATGGATTCTGTGCTGGGATACTCCACATCCTGAATAATATTATTTAATTTGAATAGTTTGATTTACACACTTAGCTGTAAAATTCTGCATTTTTTTTACAAATGGATAGTGGCCGGTATATACTATTAAAATATCATATGGAACACTTCAAACCCCCACCCCAGGATCCAGATGGCAGGATCCAGTTTACAAAGAGGTAAAAATAGCCCAAAGAAAAGAACAAGACTAGAATCTGATAACCCACAAGGGCTATAGTTTTCCTATTTGAAAACCTTTTTTGAAAACAAGGGCTGGCTCTATGGCTGAGGTTGGAGTGCTCAGCTTACTTCACCCTCTATCTCCTGGGTACAAGAAAGCCTCCCTCCACAGCCTCCTGATTATATGGGACCACAAGCACATGCCATTATGCCCAGCTAATTTTTGGATTTTTAGTAGAGGCAGGGTTGTGCCATGTTGCCCAGGCTGGTCTTGAATTCTTGGCCTCCCAAAGTGCTGGAATTATAGGCATGTGCCACCATGCCTGGCTGAGTTTTTCATTGAAACATAAAATTTATCTCTGTAGTAACCATCATTTTTGAACATAGGTAATGAAAGATTATTCTTGTTTTAAAAATAAGTCTGGTTTTGTTAGATTTTGCCTGACTATTTACGTAAGTGCAGCAAGAACAGGAGCTGACCACATAGGTGCTTTCAAGCTTCTTTACTGCAAGTTTTCCTACAGAATCTCAGATTGGAGTTTTAAAGGCCTTATTGAGGCTAAAAGCCAAGCCCAGAACATACTATCAAATTTCAGCTGCTGTCCTAATAGCTTTGAGTGAATTCCTCTCTTCTTGAGACCCTCAAACTATCCCCAAATTCTTGGGCCTGCAAGGAAAGGACCTTTCTTACTAATCTGTAAGGATGTGACTCTTGTAATCTAGGTATTAAGCTGGCTTTTCTCAGACTGCTTTGTAAGGATTGGGTCCATAAAAATCAACCATAGTTCCTTAAAATTGCTGGTCATAACTGATCTTAGGTACACTATTGCTAAATATGATATTCCAGTAAAAAACCTTGATAGTATAAACAAAGTTTCCAATTATGTCCTGTTCTAAGGTGAACAGATTCTTATTGGACTTATGCTAAAAACTATATTGTCAGGAAAATAAGAGTGTTCAGTAAGAATTTCAAAATTCTGGAGAAATCAGTCGAGGAAAAAGATAAATGCTTTATTTCTATTTAAATAAATGTAATCTTAATTGTTGTGAGTTATAGTTAGCTGAAGAGAAAGAGATTTCTTAAATCCAGAAACTATAACATTAAAGAACCAGTAATGCTCAAAAGAATCTATAAAATTATAAACAATTTTCATCAGTTTATTCAGTGCCATGTACTCAATTCCAGTCTTGCTGAATCTTGGGTTAGCCGTGTCATGAACCCATCAGTTTCTCAACTAGACTTCTGGACAGCTTCACTGAGTCAAGTGTATGGTCTTAAAGTTATTTGAGCAATATCATCAGAAGCCTGTAACCAGAGTACCTGTCATAGTCTTTTCTGTGAGTCTCAGAGGGAGTCCTGTGTTGGAGATGAACATTCTGATCCATAGCTGATTGCAGGAGCTTGTAGGAAAGCATCAGGCCTAAATAATATCTAAATGACAAAGAGCATGAAATGACTATGACAGAAGATCTGATGAGAGTTCATTATACCACAAATGAGAAGGATATTCAATTTTGTCTGTGGCATATGACATTTAAAATAATAATTGAAAATATGACGCATAACACTATACCAGCACATAGCATGGATAAGGAAGACATGGATAAATTTCCAGAAATTTTATATAATTTCTGAAAACATAACATTTTACCAATTCCAATATAACACAAGGAAGGTTAGTTATCTTTTTTACTTGTGTAGTAGACAAAAAAAAAAAATAAGTTTATTAACAGGCCAAAATATCTTTATTCTCTCCATAAAAATAGGGGACAAAACTATATAAAATTGAATTAGTTATGTTCAGTAAAATGTTTTAGTATTGTATCTTATTTATAAATGATCTAGATATTTAATGCAAATGTTTTAGTTAGCTCACTTTTAAGATTAAAAATTACCAAAAGTACTTTGGAAACTATTATTAGGCAGACGTATTGTAAAAAATTATTATTGAAATAATGTTTTTTTAAATAAGAATAAGGACTTAATTAGAATCAATCTATAAGTTTTAAGATTTTAAGTATCTAGTAAGTATATTAGCTTATTTGAGTAGAACTCAAGAAGAATATAAATTTATGTTTGTTTTATATTCAATGGTGATAGCTCTGAAGGCATAGTTGCTTTATTATACCAAAAATACTAAATTGATCTTATTTAACTATGTTTTATGTACATTGTGTTAACTTGAAAAACATTTATATCAGTTTCCACATTTCTAGGAGTTTGGGGAACATTTATGTATAAATGCCTATTTTTTTTTCCAAGCTAAGTTAGAATAGAGCATTTTTAGAGTATTTTATAAATGAATTTTGCATTGTTATCTGGAGTTAAGAAAACATCACATATACATAACATACATGAATAGGCAAAAAACACAAATAGAGATCTCATAGGTTTCATCCTAAAGTTTTAGCCGTGAATTAGGCATATGTATTCTCATGGTTAATTTTAGAGATCTGGTTGATTGGATTACGAGACACGTAACTGGTAAAACACAGTCTCAATATTTCTACTCATTTGATTACAAGTTCTCAAGCATCAATACTAATTAACAAAATGACAATTTCTAGGACTTCTGTGGGAGAGTATAGAAGGTCTTTTGAACTTTGTAATACTGTCAATTGAAGAATGATGAGGTTCATAAATTTGGAAAGGAGTAATTTTGTTTTTTACATTTTTATTTATTTTTATTTTTTTGAGAAGGTGTTTCACTCTCGTTGCCCAGGCTTGAGTACAATGATGTGATCTTGGCTCACTGCAACCTCCACCTCCCGGGTTCAAGCAGTTCTCCTTCCTCAGCCTCTCAATTATTTGGGATTACAGATGTCCGTCACCAAGCCTGGCTAATTTTTTGTATTTTTAGTAGAGGCAGGGTTTCACCATGCTGGCCAGGCTGGTCTCAAACTCCTGAACTCAGGTGATCCACCCACCTTGACTTTCCAAAATGCTGCGATTACAGGCATGAGTGCCTGCACCCAGTGAGAGATTTACTTCCTGTAAAGGGTTGCAGCCAGCAGGGAAATCCTTTTAATAGGCTGGGAAGCATAGACTCCAGCCAGAAGCCAGAAGCAGACACTTTAAGGGAGAGATAAAGAAAACAGAAATTTATGCTGAGTGGCATGGCCAAATACAAATATTGAATAAGCTCTAGGAGGAGTCATGAATATTTATGAAAGGAGAAATGAGTGCAATCGCAGTTGAGTTTCTGACTTCCTCGTGGGTCCCATGTACAAAAAATGGCAGTGTTACCATGATGACAGGGCAAAGGGTGAAGTTTTCAGCCTTCTGACATCAAAAGGTGAAGCAGAGGACGTGAAAACTTGCTCTGTGCATCCACTGTATACTGTCCAGACCCTCTCTGTCATGGGTGGTCTCTTATCAGGCAAGAAAGGAAAGGCAGCTTCAGGCGGATGGTTGGTATCAGTAGTGGAGTCTTTTGAAGGGACTGGTTTCTTTTAAATCCTTTGGTTAGGTGTCTGTTCTGACTTGGGTGCAACTTTAATTGGGCTGCTTTACTTGTTTTTTTTGTTTTGTTTTGTTTTTTTGGTTTTTCTTCTTGAGACGGAGTTTCGCTCTTGTTACCGAGGCTGGAGTGCACTGGCATGATCTTGGCTCACTGCAACCTCTGCCTCCTGGGTTCAGGCAATTCTCCTGCCTCAGCCTCCTGAGTAGCTGGGATTATGGGCACGTGCCACCATGCCCAGCTAATTTCTTGTATTTTTAGTGGAGACGGGGTTCCACCATGTTGACCAGGATGGTCTCGATCTCTTGACCTCGTGATCCAACTGCCTCGGCCTCCCAAAGTGCTGGGATTACAAGCTTGAGCCACTGCACCCAGCCCACTTTACTTGGCTTTAAGATATTTTTGTATATTGAATACAAATTCTTTCTCAGATCTGCATTTTGTAAATAGTTTCTTTCAACATGTGGCTTGTGTTTTTATTCCCTTAACAAGATATTTTCCAGGGTATACACTTTTAATATTAAAAGAAATTCACCTAATTCTTTCTTTGGTGTGTATTGACAGTTTGTGTTGTTTGTTAAAATTCATTACCAAACCCAAGAGCAGATAGCTTTTATTCTATGTTTTCTTCTAAAAATTGTATAGTTTTGCATTTTTAGCATAAGGATGATTTTGGGTGATTATTTGAATAAGTTGCAAAGTTTTCATCTACACTTATTTTATTTTCTATGGTTTCCAATGAATTGTTCCTTCACTTATTTTGGGAAAGACACAGGATAGTGGGCTTTGTTAGAGTCGGTAGATAGCTAGACATGAACATGATGGGAAGGCTCACCTGGAGGGACCATCAAAAATTTATATATTAGTAGCATCTCTAATGCTGGAGTGGATGGGCGCTTGTCAGTTGTGGGTCAGAGGAAAAAGAGGTACCTATGCAGAAAGAAACACCCTAGAACTCCTCTTAGGATGCCCCGATCATCATTCACTCTACAGTTAAAATGTCAGAAAATTGCTAGCTACGTGCTGATAAGAAGGACAAAGGGGACATTTTTAAGAGAAACGTGGGAAGAATTGTCTTCTCAGATGAGGGCAGGGAAGGGCATCCGAAAGAGATAGGGAGGCACAGGAGGTACAGACGGGACTGCTGCAGGGCCTTGCTGGGAGGCAGGAAGGAGCCAGCCACAACAGTGGATTTGGATTGATCACCACACATGTGCCTTAGCCAACAGTGAGGAGGCTCCAGAAACCAAAGAGAGGCAGGTCGGGGACCTAAGGTAGGAGCAGAAAAACCAGACAGAACAGGTGGAGAGTTGAGACAGAGGCAGGAATGTGAAGAAGTACGTAATAAAATTCCCTACACAGCACTCTTGGGCTGTTTTCCAGCTCAGTCAGCACGTTCTTCCCTTGGGGTCTACTTATATTTTCTATAAGAAGCTCTTTACACTGCATTTATTTTATTTTCTTTTTTGAGACAGAGTTTCACTCTTTTTACCCAGACTGGAGTGCACTGGCACGATCTCTGCTCACCACAACCTCTGCCTCCTGGGTTCAAGCAATTCTCCTGCCTCAGCCTCCCGAGTAGCTGGGACTACAGGTGCACACCACCATGCCCAGCTAATTTCTGTATTTTTAGTAGAGACAGGGTTTCACCATGTTGACCAGGATGGTCTTGATCTCTTGACCTCGTGATCCATCCGTCTCAGCCCCCAAAGTGCTGGGATTATAGGTGTGAGCCACTGTGCCTGGCCTGTAATTATTTTCAATAATATTATCTGCCATCTTTGTTCTGCCTCTTGGTTAAAATCTTTCTTCCAAGTTAGACAAGAACTGGGACATCAGCTCTTTCCAGTAATAGCTCCGTTTCAGTTTGAATTTCCAGAACTGTGGATGTTGAATAAACTGGCTTTCTGACTTTAAGTGCTGCAGAAGGAGGCCTGTAGGGGGCTCCAGCCATCACACAGGGAGCAAGAGGGTCCTGCGGTGTCTCAGCTGCCTGCAGGGAACGTGCTGCCACAACACTGAGCAAGAGGGTCTTGCAGTGTCCCCTGCTGGCAGCAGTGTAGCTGGTGGGCATGCCACCACTACACTGTGTGCAAGAGGGCCCTACAGTGTCCCAAGCAGCCAGCAGGGGGCTTGCTGCTAGTACACTATGAGCAAGATGACCCTGCAGTGTCCCAGCTGCCAGCAGGCCCACTACACTGTGAGCCAGAGGGCCCTACAGTGCGCCGAGCAGCCAACAGGGGGCACACGAATACAACACCATGAGCAAGAGGAACTTGCAGTGCTCTAGTTCCCATCACGGAAGTGCTGCCAGGACACGATGGGAAAGAGGGTCTTGCAGTGCTCCCAGCAGCCAGCAGGGTGCATGCCCCCACTACGTCACGAGTAAGAGTGCCCAGCAGCACAGGCACCACACCGTGAGCAAGAGGATGTAGCACTGCCCTGGTTGCCAGCAGCGGGCATATTGCCACTACACTGTGAGCAAGAGGGCCCTACAGTGCTCCAGCTGCCAGCAGGTGATGCCGGTCACCACACTGTAAGAGGGCCCTGCAGCAGCCCTAGCCGCCAGAAGGGGGTGCGGGCACAGCATCATGATCAAGAGGGCCCTGCACTGCCTGCCCCCAGCAAGGGGTGCCCACGCCCACCTTTCAGAATCCTGAGGCTCCGCCACAGGTGTGCATCATGTCACACCACCGTGGTGCATTCCATCACAGCAGTCTGCGGAGTTGTGCTCTCCTCTGTATAGAACTGGGGGGCATTGTGAGGGTGGAGCTCCGTCCTCCTCAGCACAGGTCCTGGGGCGGGACTCTTACTGCAAGAGGGCCTTGCAGTGGCTCTAGCTGCTACCAGGTGGTGTGGGCACAGGACCATGAGCAAGAGGGCCCCGCACTGCCTGGCCACCAGCAGGGGGCTTCTGAGCCTGCCTTTTCAGTTGGTGTCATGGCACCTGTGCAGTGATCTGTGGAGTTGCATTCTCAGTACAGACCTGTGGGGCACTGTGAGAGTGGAGCTGCGTTCTCCACGGCACAGATGTAGCGGGCACAGGCTCGGTTTGGGACAACTCTGGATCATGTCCATGGTGATTAAAATCCTTCCTGTTTGCATTCCTGACTGCTTAGGGTCAGAGACTAGTAAGAAGAGCTCTGTGTGGGAAACAGGACACGAAAAGCCCCTCTGAATCCTGCACACCTGGGTTCTCCCGACCCAAGGCCAGGCGGCTGCAGTGTGAGGTGCAGTCAGCAGCCTCAGAAGACAAATGGAGCGTTCCTAACGCAGACATGACCTCTGAATACGAATACAATCACCCCAGTGTTCAGGTAGAAAACACCTGATGCTAATAAGGGGCCTCGGTCCAAAAATGTTGCTATAAAATCCACACTACCTATGCGGCCTTGCCAGTACAGCAGTTTTAATACTCAACACGGACATATCAGTGCAAACGTAGAAACTAACGTATGGTTAGGGTTTAGGGAGAGGATTAGGGCTAGTGGATATGGTTAGAGTTAGGGGTTACCAGTTAGGGGTTAGAAAAATTTTAAGCCAAATAAATTTAAACTGTTTGTTTGAGCAAATGAATGATTCATGAATCGTGTCTGAAGCACAAGAACGAAAAACAGGGCTTGGGGCTTCGAGCTCTTAGCGGTGGCAGTTGAGTGAGTTTTCTCACTGGCTCCACCTGGGCAACCGTTGGTTGTGGGGATGGTTCCCTCAGCGTCAATAGTCATAGAGCCAACTGGCAGCTGGGCTTTTTGTCATTGACTGGTTGTTTTGTTAATGTTTTTAAGTCAGTTTACATGCCTCGAAGTTCGGTTTCCGTTTGCTTAGGCAAGACCTGAGGCTAACAGCTTCCTCCTTTTTTGCTTTAACATGTCAGAACCACAAATCATTTTCATTTTACTTTCCTGGCATTAATAGAAGTAAGTTTACATTTTTGTTGTCATTCAGAAAGTCTGTTTAATTGGCAACCTATTTGTGATGTTGCATAAAATAATGTTTGTTAATTATTAGCATCTTAGAATAGATGAAATATGTTAACTCTGTTAAGCTTTGTTATTAAACCATAACAGGAGTTCAGTTGCTTTTTTTTTTCCTCCTAGGCTTTAACCATTTAAAAGACAGTGATGCATCTCCTAACAATATGGATACTTTCTGAGAAATGTTTCCTAAGTGATTTCATCTTTGTGCAAACACCATCGAGTGTCCTTATAAAACCTGGATGGTGGCTGTGTGTGGTGGCTCACGCCTGTAATCCCAGCACTTTGGGAGGCCAAGGTAGGTGGATCACGAGGTCAAGAGATTGAGACCATCTTGGTCAACATGGTGAAATGCCGTCTCTATTAAAAATAAAAAAAAAAATTAGCTGGGCATGGTGGCGCGTGCCTGTAATCCCAGCTACTCAGGAGGCTGAGGCAGGAGAATTGCCTGAACTCGGGAGACGGAGTTTGCAGTGAGCCAAGATCACGCCATTGCACTCCAGCCTGGGTAACAAGAGCGAAACTCTGTCTCAAAAAAAAAAACAAAAAAACAAAAAAAACAAACAAAAAAAAACCTGGATGGTGTAGCCCACTTCACACATAAGTGATAGAGTATAACTTCTTGCTTTCAGGCTACATACCTGTATAGCTCATCTCTGTACTGAATGCTGTAGTCAAATGTCACACCATAGTGATTGTGGATTGTGATCCCAAAATATCTGAGTCAGGTCTCAGTCAAGTAGAAAGCTTATTTCACCAAGGTTAAGGACTTGCCCATGACACAGCCTGGGAAGTCATGACACCATGGTCCCAAGGTGGTCAGGGTGGAGCTTGCTTTTATATATTTTAGAGAGACATGTGACACCAATCAATATGTTTAAGATGTAAAGTCATTTGTTTCAGTGAGGTGGACAACTAGAAGTAGGATGGCAGGGTGGGGGTGGTTCTAGGTCAGAAGTAGATAAAACAAAAGTTGCATTCTTTTGAATTTTTTTTTTTTTCTTGAGACGGAGTTTCGCTCTTGTTACCCAGGCTGGAGTGCAATGGCGCGATCTCGGCTCACTGCAACCTCCGCCTCCTGGGTTCAGGTAATTCTCCTGCCTCAGCCTCCTGAGTAGCTGGGATTACAGGCACATGCCACCATGCCCGGCTAATTTTTTTGTATTTTTAGTAGAGACGGGGTTTCACCATGTTGACCAGGATGGTCTTGATCTCTTGATCTCGTGATCCACCCGCCTTGGCCTCCCAAAGTGCTGGGATTACAGGCTTGAGCCACCACGCCCTGCCTCTTTTGAATTTTTTGATCAGCCTTCCACTGAATACTATTTAGTCTGGTTCAGTGAATTTGCATTTTTACACATACAGTAGGGCAGTGGAATGATGTGATCTTGGCCCAGCACACTGGCCTCCTCCCTGGTTTAAGCGATTATCTTGCCACATCCTCCCCAGTAGCTGGGATTACAGGCATGCACCACCAAGCCTGGGTAATTTTTGTATTTTTAGTAGAGATGGAGTTTCTCCGTGTTTGTCAGGCAGTCTCGAGCTCCCGACCTCCGGTTATCTGCCTGCTTTGGCCTCTCAAAGTGTTGGGATTACAGGCGTGAGCCACCATGCCTGGTCAGGAAGCTTATTTTGATTCTGATATTGTCAACTGTATTTCAAGTATAACTTGTTTTCCTTGGAGCGTTAAATACTGCATTGGTATTGTATTACACAAATAAAACAGAGATCCCTTTTTATCACATTCACTGCTAGTGTTATTGACAACTAAATTTAGATACATTCCAGAGTTTGGGCTTCCAGTAATTCTTAGTGATCCTCTAAAGGTAAATTACTTTTTCTCACAAGACACAGTGACATCTAAAGTCAGATTGATTGTCCTGCCAGTTTTGTTTCTCTAATTTCATCAATTTCTTCAAAGCATCTTTGGAGGAATAACTTTGAATATCCCTTTAAACTTTTCAGTATTAGAAAGCATCGTCACGAAACATTGAATAATTGTGGTCACAAATTCCCTTTACAGTCTTCCTTTGAATATTTTTTCCAATGGCAAATATTTGCTTTTGTTGTATTGTAGCTAAAAGAAATGCTAGGAAACAAAACAAAGACAAGCATTCATTATAATAAGTGATTCAGTCACAATGAATTTTTATTTTATCTTTTTTAAAAAAGTTATACTTTTAGCCAGGCACGGTGGCTCAAGCTTGTAATCCCAGCACTTTGGGAGGTTGAGGCGGGTGGATCATGAGGTCAAGAGATCACGACCATCCTGGTCAACATGGTGAAACCCCATCTCTACTAAAAATACAAAAAATTAGCTGGGCATGGTGGCGCGTGCCTGCAGTCCCAGCTACTCAGGAGACTGAGGCAGGAGAATTGCCTGAACCCAGGAGGTGGAGGTTGTGGTGAGCCGAGATTGCACCATTGCACTCCAGCCTGGGTAACAAGAGCGAAACTCCATCTCACAAAAAAAAAAAAAAAAAAAAAAAAAGTTATACTTTTGAAATCACCCCGCTGTAAATGGAAATAGTCTCCAAAATCTGAATTATTTCCTTGGTTCTAAGGTGACCAGATTTCCTAGAGAGTGAACCACACCACAAGAAAAAAGATACGATAAATATGTTTACATGGATGTGTTATTTTAACATAAATCTTGTAAAATAGGCATTTCATTGAAATTTTGTATGTTTGCATCAATTACTTTGTAGCATCAGGAATGCCCTTGTTTTGAAAAGTAGGAGTAGTTAGTGTCAATTACTACTTATGATTAGTACAAATAAGTAAGCAGATATTTGAAAATATTTACAATTTTTAAATAAAGGTTTTATTTTAAATTCGTTTTAGATTCACACTGAAATTGGGAGGAAAATGCAGATTTCCTGTGTAGACCCAAACTAGTTTCCCCTTGTATAAACATATCAACTTGTATCAGATATGTTATTAACATTTTTTTTTTTTGAGATGGAGTCTTGCTCTATAACCCAGGTTGGAGTACAATGGCACACTACTGGCTCATTGCACCCTCTACCTCCCACGTTTAAGCGATTCTCCTGCTTCAGCCTCCCAAGTAGCTGGGATTGCAGGCGCCCACCAGCACGCTTGGCTAATTTTTTGTGTTTTTTAGTAGAGATGGGGTTTTACCATGTTGGCCAGGCTGGTCTGGAAGTCCTGACCTCAGATTATTTACCTGTCTAAGCCTTCGAAAGTTCTGAGATGACAGGCATGAGCCGCCATTCCCAGCCTACTATCAGTATATTTGCTTTGGTTAGGTATCTGTTCAGATATTTACCCAGTTTTAAAGTCATGTATTTTGTAAATATCTTCTCACATCTCTGTTGTCTTTTTGTTCTCTGAATACGGTTTTGCACAGTAGAATACTTAGTTTTATAAAGTCTGTGTTATCAATATTTTCATGAATTGGCATTTGATGATTTGTGTTACAACTCAACTCCAAACTCAAAGTAATATAGACTTTCTTTTAGATTTTTTGTAGTTTTGCATTTAAAATTACAATCTCTGGACTATTTTGAGTAGTTTTTTTTTTCTTAATTTGTGTATATATTCATTTTATTCTGCATGGCTTCCAAAGTCTGCCATCACTGTCTTTGGTAAGGAATGGCTACACTGGGCTTCATTTTGGTTTGAATTTCTAAAACTATTACATTGAGTAAACTCAATATTGAATTTTATAGGTATTTTAGGACAGCCACGCGGGGTTACACGTTCACCTAGAAACTGAGCAAGAGTGTCTGTGCTGAGCTCTGGCGTCACGAGAGGGTGCACAAACTCACCCCTGACCAAGTTCCCTCTGAGGTGCCAGAAGCAGCAAGGAGACTCTGATCTTCTCAGTGTCCAAGACACAGTGGCTGCTAATAAGTATTCTCACAGTGGTCTCTAATATAGTCATCACCCCGTGCCCTAACACCAATATAATATACACATCATGCCCTAACACTGATATCCACATCATGCCATAACACTAATATAGCCACACAATAGCTTTTAATACTAGTAAATACAATAATGTCTACTAAGCGGACTCTGTTGACATTGAGACTTTTCTAAGGATTTCACAGCTTTGGTTGAACTATAGCATCTATAATGGATTTTGATGAGGTCTTTGCTTTCCTGGAATAATATTGATATGGTTGTTTTAAAAAGTAATTTACTTTCCAATAATGTCATACTTCTAGGAATCTTCCAATTGCAGTACAAAGTATAACCTGTTTCTTCTCTTAGATTTTGCAGCAGTTGTTGCTGTACCAGATTTACAATGTCCCAGAAAATACTTCAGTATATTTTACCCAAAGTACATTCTCCCAGGTAACCACCACATAACCCCTAGATCAGGAAATCAGCATGGTTCCTACGTGCTAATACAGTCTACAAACTCATTTCAGTTTTACCTTCCGCACCACCTGGGAGTATGATGTGTTTTTTCATTGTTCTGATCCAGTTTTCTTTTCCTGGCCCTGTTCCCCAGACTTTCCTGGATATTTGTCACCTTGACACACTTAAAGAGCATACAAGCATTTGTTTGAACACCTGTCTTCAGTTCTTTGGGGTATATGCCGAGGAATGGAATCACTGAGTTATGTGGCAAATCTATTTGTAACTGTCTGAAGAAACACCAAATGATTTTACACATAGGCTGGACTGTTTAATACTGTCAGAAGCGGTGTTTAAGGGTTCAAGTTACTGCACATCTTCATCAACCCATTTTTTGTTTTGTTTTTTAGTATAACTATTCTAGTGTGAAATTATTTGAATTTTTTTGAGACGGAGTCTTTCTCTGTCGCCCAGGCTAGAGTGCAGTAGTACCATCTTGGCTCACTGCAAACTTCACCTCCCAGGTTGAAGTGATCTTCCTACCTCAGCCAGCTGAGGAGCTGGGAATACAGGCACATGCCACTCTGACTGACTAATTTTTGTATTTTCAGTAGAGACACGTGTTCTTCATGTTGGTCAAGCTGGTCTCGAACTGCTAACATCAGGCACTCTGCTCGCCTCAGCCTCCCAAATTGCTGGGATAACAGGCGTGAGCCATTGCACCCTGCCACTCCCAGGTATTTTGGTTTTCTTTCTTTTTTTCTTTTTCAGATGGGATCTTGATGTGTCAGCCAGGCTGGAGTGCAGTGGCTCGATATCGGCTTACTGCAGCCTCCACCTCCTGGGTTCAAGCAGTTCTCCTGCCTCAGCCTCCCACGTAGCTGGGATTCCACGTGTGTGCTAGCAAGCCCTGCTAATTTTCATATTTTTAGTAGAGTCGAGGTTTTGCCATATTGGTAAAGCTAGTCTTGAACTCCTAATGTTAAATGATTTGTCCGTCTCAGCCTTTCAAAGTGCTGCGATTACAGGCATGAACCACCATGCCCGCCCTTTCATTTTCAAGACAGGGTCCTCTGCTGGTGCCCAAGCTGGAGTGCAGGGTTGTGATCTTGGCTTACTGTGACCTCCAAATTGTGGGCTCAAGCAGTCCTCCCATTTCGGCCTCCCAAGTAGCTGGGACTACAGGTGTGTCCACCATGAACTGGCTAATTTTTGTATTTCCAGTGGAGAGGGGGTTTTGTCATGTTGTCCTTGCTGGTCTTGAACTCCTAGAGTCACATGATGCACCTGCCTCAGCTTTCCCATGTGCTGGGATTACAGGCATCAACTGATGTGCCCAGGCAGTTTTTAACTTTTTGAGGAATTACCAAACTACGTTAAAAACAGGCTGCACCATTTCCGTTCCCCGTACAGTACTTACGGGTTGTGATTTCTCCCTGGCCTTGCCAACACTTGTTAATTTACATTTCTTGGATTATAGCCTTTCTAGTGTGTGTGAGGGAGTATGTTGTGGTTTCAGTTTAGATGGCCATAATGATGATCATACTGATCATGTTTTTATGTTCTTGTTTTCCATTTGCATGTACTATTGGCAAAGTGTGTGTTTGTCATTGTGTATGACAATGAGTATGACATTGAGTATGTTATTCAGTTTAGATGGCCATAATGATAACGATAATATTCATGTTTTATGTACCTGTTTTTCATTTGGATGTCTTATTGGCAGAGTGTATGTTCAGCTGTGTCTCCATTTTGTAATTTTTGTTGTTGAGTTATACAAATTATATTATATATTGTGGTTAACAGACTGTTAGATATGTAATGCACAAATATTTTCTTCCTTTCTGTGGGTTGTGTTTTCACTTTTTTCCATTTTTTTTTTTTTGAGATGGAAGGACTCTTGCTCTGTTTCCCAGGCTGTAGTGCAGTGGTGTGATCTCGGCTCACGGCAACCTCTACCTTCTGGTTTCAAATGATTCTCCTGCCTCAGCCTCCCAAGTAGCTGAGATTACAGTCTTCCACTACCATGCCCAGCTTATTTTCTGTATTTATTTATTTATTTATTTATTTTTGAGACTGTGTGTTGCTCTGTCACCCAGGCGTGAGTGCAGTAGTGCAATATCGGCTCACTACAACTTCCACCTCCCAGGTTCAAGAGATTCTTTTTCCTGAGCCTCCTGACTAGCTGGGCTTACAGGCCTGTGCCACCACGCTTGGCAAATTTTTGTATTTTTCATAGTGATGGTGTTTCTCCACAATGGTCAGGCTGGTCTCAAACTCTCAACCTCAGTTGATCTGCTTGCCTCAACTTCCCATAGTGCTGGGATTACAGGCATGAGCCACTACACCTGCCACTCATAGGTATTTTGGTTCTCTTTCTTCTTTATTTTGACATGGGTCTTGCCCTGTCAGCCAGGCTGGAGTGCAGTGGCCTGATAACTGCTCACTGGAATCTCTGCCTCCTGGATTCAAGCAGTTCTCCTGCCTCAGCCTCCCAAGTAGCTGGGATTACAGGTGCCTATTGCCATGCCTGACTAATTTTCATGTTTTTAGTAGAGATGGGGTTTCACCATGTTGGGCAAGCTGGTCTCGAACTCCTGACCTCAAGAGATCTGTCTGCTTCAGCCTCCCAAAATGCTGGGATTACAGGCACGAGCTACCATGCCTGGCCTTTCTTTTTTGAGACGGGGTCTTGTGCCGTCTCCCAGGCTGGAGTGCAGGGGTGTGATCTTGGTTTACTGTAACCTCCACGGTCTGGGATCAAGCAATGCTCCTGTCACAGCCTCCCAAGTAGCTGTGACTACAGGTGTGTGCCACCATGCCTGGCTAATTTTTGTATTTTTAGTTGAGATGGGGTTTTGCTATGTTGTCCTGGCTGGTCTTGAACTCCTGGACTCACGTGATCCACCTGTCCCAGTCTCCCAATGTGCTGTGATTGCAGGCATTAGCTACTGTGCCCAGACTATTTTTCACTTGTGAGTAAATACAAAACTATGTTAAAAATAGGCTGTACCATTATATATTCACATATAGTATTTAAGGATGGTGGTTTCTCTCTGACCTTGCTAACACTTGTTATTTTATATTTCTTTGGATTATAGCCTTTTGAGTGTGTGTTAAAGGAGTTTACCATTGTGGTTTCCATGTGGATTGCCATAATGAGAATTATATTGATCATCCTGTTATGTGTTTGTTTTCCATTTGCATGTCATATTGTCGAAATGTGTGTTCAACTGTTTTTAGATTTGGTAATTTGGTTGTTTTTGTTGTTGAATCAGACAAATTATACACTGTGGTTAATAGACTGTTGTTAGATATATAATGCATTGTGTGTTGTCTTATCACTTTCTTTTTTTTTATTTGAGATGGGGTCTTGCTCTTTTGCCCAGGCTAGAGTGCAGTGGTGCAATCTTGGCTCACTGCACCAGCTGAGATTACAGGCTCCTGTTAACATGCCCAGCTAAGTTTTTGTATTTTTTTTTTCTTTTGGAGACAGAGTCTTGCTCTGACACACAGGCCTGGAGTGTAGTAGTGCAATCTTGGCTTACCGTAACTTTCACCTCCTGAGTTCAAGGGATTCCTGTGCCTCAGGTGGGCGCCACCACGCCCAGCTAATTTTTGTATTTTCAGTAGAGATGAGGTTTCTCCATGTTGGTAAGGCTGGTCTCGAACTCCCAGCCTGAGGTACGTGCTCGTCTCAGTCTCCCAAATTGCCGGATTATAGGCGTGAGCCACTAAACTCCTCCATTCCCAGGCATTTTGGTTTTCTTTCTTTCTTTTTTTTTTCTGAGGTGGGATCTTGCCTCTGTTGGCCAGGCTGGAGTGCAGTGGCTTGATATCAGCTCACGGGAACCTCAGTCTCTTGGGTTCAAGCAATTCTCCTGCCTCAAGCTTTGAAGTAGCTGGGATTACAGGTGCATGCCACCTCACCCGGTTAATTTTCATATTTTTAGTAGAGACTGGGTTTTGCCACGTTGGCCAAGGTGGTCTTTAACTGCTGACCACAAGCGATCCTTCCACCTCCACCTCTCAAAGTGCTGATCGGAGTCACCATGTCCGGCCTTTCCTTTTTGAGATGAGGTCTTGTGCTGTCTCCTAGGTTGAAGTGCACTCGTGGGATCTCAGCTTACTGCAGCCTCCACATACTACGCTCAAGCAATTTTCCTGTCTCAGCCTCCCATGTAGCTGGGACTACAGGTGTGTGCCACCATGCCAGGCTAATTTTTGTATTTCTAGTAGAGATTGGGTTTTGCTGTGTCATCCTGGCTAGTTTTTAACTCCTGGACTCACGTGATCCACCTATCTTGGTCTCCCAGTGTGCTGTGACTATAGGCATTAGCTCTCGTGCCAGGTGTATTTTTAACTTTTTGAGGAAGCAACAAACTATGTTAACAATAGGCTGCACTAGAGAAATCCAAATCAAAACGACATTGAGATACCATCTCACGCCAGTTAGAATGGCAATTGTTAAAAAATCTAGAGACGACAGATGCTGGAGGATGTGGAGAAATAGAATACTTTTACACTGTTGGTGGGAGTGCAAATTAGTTCAACCATTTGACCCAGCAATCCCATGACTGGCTATATATCCAAAGGATTATAAATCGTTCTATTATAAAGACACATGCACACAAATGTTCATTGCAGGACTGTTTACAATAGCAAAGACTTGGAACCAACCCAAATGCCCATCGACGGTAGACTGGACAGGGAAAGTGTGGCACATATACACCATGAAATACTATGCAGCCATATAAAATGAGGAATTCATGTCTTTGTAGGGACACGGATGAACCTAGAAACCATCAATCTTGGCAAACTGACAGAAGAACAGAAAATCAAACACTGCATGTTCTCACTCATAATTGGGTGTTGAACAGTGAGAACACATGGACAAAGGAAGGGGGGCATCATACACTTGGGTCTGTGGAGGGCATGTAGTGGGAGCTGGGGAGGGATATCATGGGGAGAAAGGCAGCAAACCGCATTGCCAAGTATATACCAATGCAACAATCTTGCATATTCTTCAAATGTACCCCAAAACCTAAAACACAGTAACATACATATTTTTTTAAAAAATGGCTGCACTATTTTATATTCCCCATACAGTGTTAAAGGATGGTGATTTCTCTCAGACCTTGCTAACACTTGTTATTTTACATTTCTTTGGATTATAGCCTTTCTAGTGTGTGTCAAAGGTATATGCCATTGTGGTTTCGTTGTAGATGGTCGTAATGGTAATGATACTGATCATCTTGTTATGTGCTTGATGTCTGTTTGCATGTCTTATTAGTGAAGCGTGTGTTTAACTGTGTCTCTATTTTCTTTTGGAGACAAAGTCTTGCACTGTTGTCCAGGTTGGAGTGTAGTGGGGTGATCTCAGTTCACTGTAACCTTTGTTTCCTGGGTTCAAACAAGTCCCCTGCCTCAGCCCCCTAAAGTAGTTGAGATTACAGGATTCCACTACCATGCCTAGCTAATTTTTTTGTATTTTTTCTTTTTGAGACAGTGTAGCTCTGTTGCCAAAGTTGGAGAGCATTAGCACAATCTAATCTAATCCAGTTGCTCATTGCAGCCTGTACTTAACGTGGTTAGGCTCAGGGTTAGGGTTAGGGACTAGGGGTTAGGGGTTAGGGGTTAGGGGTGCGTGGCACAGCATCCCAGTGCCAGCGTGCATCATGCCTGAAGCACCAGAACAAAAAATAGGGCTTGGGGTTTCAAGCTCTTAGCGGTGGCAACTAAGTGAGGTTTCTCATTGGCTGCAGTTAGGCAACCGCTGGTTGTGGGGATGGTTCCCTCAGCGTCAATAGTCATACAGTCAACTGGCAGCTGGGCTTTTTGTCATTGACTGGTTGTTTTGTTAATGTTGTTAAGTCAGTTTACATGCCTCGAAGTTTGATTTCCGTTTGCTTAGGCAAGACCTCAGGCTAACGGCTTCCTCCTTTTTTGCTTCAACATGTCAAAACCACAATTCATTTTCATTTTACTTTCCTGGCATTAATAGAAGTAAGTTTACATTTTTGTTGTCATTCAGAAAGTCTGTTTAATTGGCAACCTATTTGTGATGTTGCATAAAGTAATGTTTGTTAATTATTAGCATTTTAGAGTAGATGAAATATGTTAACTCTATTAAGCTTTGTTATTAAACCATAACAGGAGTTCAGTAGCTTTTATTTTCTCCTAGGCTTTAACCATTTAAAATACACTCAAGCATCTCCTAACTATGTGGATACTTTCTGAGAAATGTTTCCTAAGTGATTTCATCTTTGTGCAAACACCATTGAATGTCTTTATAAAACCTGGATGGTGTAGCCCACTTCACATGTAAGTGATATGGTATAGCTTCTTGCTTTCAGGCTACATACCTGTATAGCTCATCTCTGTACTGAATGCTGTAGTCAAATGTCACACCATGGTGATTGTGGATTGTGATCCCAAAATATCTGAGTCAGGTCTCAGTCAAGTAGAAAGCTTATTTCACCAAGGTTAAGGACATGCCCATGACACAGCCTCAGGAGGTCCTGACACCATGGTCCCAAGGTGGTCAGGGTAGAGCTTGCTTTTATATATTTTAGAAAGACATGAGACACCAATCAATATGTGTAAGATGTATAGTCATTTGGTTCAGTGAGGTGGAACAACTAGAAGTAGGAAGGTTGGTGGAGGGTGGTTCTAGGTCAGAAGTAGATAAAACAAAAGTTGCATTCTTTTGAATTTTTTGATCAGCCTTCCACTGAATACAATTTAGTCTGGTTCAGTGAATTTGCATTTTTGCGTAGACAGTAGGGCAGTGGAATGGTGTGATCTTGGCCCACCACACCCACCTCCTCCCTGGTTTAAGCAATCGTCTTGCCGCATCCTCCCCAGTAGCTGGGATTACAGGCATGCACCACCAAGCCTGGGTAATTTTTGTATTTTTAGTAGAGATGGGGTTTCTCCATGTTTGTCAGGCCGCTCTCGAGCTCCCGACCTCAGGTGATCTGCCTGCTTTGCCTCTCAAAGTGTTGGGATTACAGGTGTGAGCCACCGTGCCTTGTTAGGAAGCTTATTTGATTCTGATATGGTCAACTGTATTTCAGGTATATCTTGTTTTCTTTGGAGCATTAAATACTGCATTGTTATTTTATTACAGAAATAAAACACAGATCCTTTTTTAATAATATTCATTGCTAGTGATATTAACAAGTACATGTAGATACATTCCAGAACCCGGGCTAGTAGTAATTCTTAGTGTTCCTCTAAAGCTAAATTACTTTTTCTCACAAGACACAGTGACACCTGGAGTCACACTGATTGTCCTGCCACTTTTGTTTCTCTAGTTTCATCAGTTTAACTCTGTAAGTTGAATACACACGTTGACAACCATTCTGTTAGATAGCTCCATTTTTGTTTTAGAGCCAGATGTTTCTTATTACAGCATATATTCCCATTCACTCTGGAATGTCCAAACGCAGTTCCTGGAAGAATAATGTTTCCAACTCGCTGAATATAAACATAGATGCAACTCCCAAAGGTGAACAAACACACAACAGAGCAGTTTGAAACATATGTTTCTTCTCTGTTTTAGTCGTAGTATTACTGCTATTTCTTATATGCCAGCATTTGGCTGGAAATGTCTGTTTTTAGATTCTCCACAGAAAGGGTATCTGAACTGTTGCATACACACATCAGTTTAACTCTGCTAGTTGAATGCACACATTGACAGCCATTCTGTTAGTTAGCTCAGTTTTCATTTTAGAGCCAGCTATTTCTCATTACAGCATATATTCCCATTAATTCTGGAATGTCCAAATGCAGCTCCTAGAATAAATGTTTTTCTAACTCGCTGAATCTAAACATAGATGCAACACCCTAAGGTGAACCAACACAGACCAGAGAAATTTGAACAATACATTTCTTCTGAGTTTTAGACAGAGTCTTACTGTTAATACTTATATGCCAAATTTGGCTGGAAATATCTGTTTTTAGATTCTTCACAGAAAGGGTTTCTGAACTGCTGCACACACACATCAGTTTAACTCTCTAAGTTGAATGCACACATTGAAAACCATTCTGTTAGATAGCTCCATTTTCGTTTTAATGCCAGATATTTCTCATTACAGCACATACTCCCATTCACTCTTAAATGTTAAAACGCAGTTCCTAGAAGAGTCTTTTTTCTAACCAGCTGAATCTAGACTTAGATGCAACATTTTAATTAATTTATTTATTTTTATTGCATTTTATATTTTGGGGTACATGTGAAAAACATGAAAGATTGTTGCATAGGTACACACATGGCTGTGTGATTTGCTGCCTTCCTCCCCTTCACCTATATCTGACATTTATCTGCATGCTGTCTCTCCCCACCTCCCCACACCTCCGTCCCTCCCCCATTTCCCCCCAACAGACCCCAGTATGTAGTGCTCCCCTCCCTGTGTCCATGTGTTCTCATTATTCAACACCCGCCTATGAGTGAGAATATACAGTGTTTGATTTTCAGCTCTTGTGTCAGTTTCCTGAGAATGATGGTTTCCAGGTTCATCCATGTCCCTACAAAGGACGTGAACTCATCGTTTTTGATGGCTGCATAATATTCCATGGTGTATATGTACTGCAATTTCCCTGTCCAGTCTATCATCAGTGGGCATTTGGGTTGCTTCCAGGTCTTTGCTATTGTAAACAGTGCTGCTATGAACATTCATGTGCATGTGTCCTTATAGTAGAACGATTTATAATCCTTCGGATATATATCCAGTAATGGGATTGCTGGGTCAAATGGAATTTCTATTTCTATGTCCTTAAGGAATCACCACACTATCTTCCACAATGGTTGAACTAATTTACACTCCCACCAACAGTGTAGAAGGTTTCCTATTCCTCTACATCCTCTCCAGCATCTGTTGTGTCCAGATTTTTTAATGATCACCATTCGAACTGGCATGAGATAGTATCTCAGTGTAGTTTTGATTTGCATTTCTCTAATGAGCAGTGGTGATGAGCATTTTATCATATTTTTGTTGGTCTCCTGTGTGTCTTCTTTTGTAAAGTGTCTGTTCATATCCTTCACCCACTTTTGAATGAGCTTGCTTTTTTTTTTTTTTTTTTTTTTTTTTTTTTTTTTTTTTTTTTTTTTTTTTTTTCTTGTAGATCTGTTTTAGTTCTTTGTAAATTCTGGATATCAGCCCCTTATCAGATGGGTAGACTGCAAAAATTTTTTCCCATTCTGTTGGTTGCTGATTCACTCTAATGATGGTTTCTTTTGCTGTGCAGAAGCTGGAGAGTTTGATTAGGTCCCATTTGTCTATTTTGGCTTTTGTCGCCTTTGTGTTTTGGTCATGAAGTCCTTGCCTATGCCTATGTCCTGAATGGTTTTGCCTAGATTTTCTTTTAGGGTTTTTATGGTGTTAGGTCTTATGTTTAAGTCTTTCATATGTCTGGAGTTAATTTTAGTGTAAGTTGTCAGGAAGGGGTCCAGTTTCTGCTTTCTGCACATGGCTAGCCAAAAACCGGATGGTTGTAGATATGTTGTATTTCCTCTGAGGTCTCTGTTCTGTTCCATTGGTCTACATCTCTGTTTTGGTACCAGTACCATGCTGTTTTGATTACTGTAGGCTTGTAGTATAGCTTGAAGTCCAGTAGTGTGGTGCCTCCTGCTTTGTTCTTTTTTGCTTAGAATTGACTTGGCTATGCGGGCTCTCTTTTGGTTCCATATGAAGTTGAAGGTGTTTTTTTCCAGTTCTGTGAAGAAGGCCATTGGTAACTTGATGGGAATAGCGTTGAATCTGTAAATTACTTTGGGCAGTATGGCCATTTTCACAATAATGTTTCTCCATCTGTTTGTGTCCTCTCTTATTTCGTTGAGCAGTGGCTTGTAGCTCTCCTTGAAGAGATCCTTTACATTCCTTGTTAGTTGTATTCCTAGGTATTTTATTCTCTTTGTAGCAGTTGTGAATGGCAGTTCCTTCTTGATTTGGCTCTCTTTAAGTCTGTTATTGGTGTATAGGAATGCTAACGAGAATGGACAACATAGAGAGGAATATAAGTGAATTGATGGAGCTTATAAACTTAGATGCAACTTTTTAAGGTGAATGAACACACAGCAGAACAGTTTGAAAGACGTTTCTTCTGTGTTTTAGGTGCTGTCTTACTGCTAATTACTATATGCCTGGATTTGGCTAAAAATATCTGTTTTTAGATTCTCCAAAGAAAGGGTTTCTGAACTGCTGCATACATACTTCATATTTCTGATTACATCATATACTTCCATTTACTCTGGAATGTCCAAACGCAGCTCCTAGAAGAAACGTGTTTCTGACTTGCTGAATCTAAAGATAGATGCAACTTCCTAAGGTGAATGAGCAGAAAGTAGAGCAGTTTGAAAGATAGGTTTCTTTTGTGTTTTACATGCAGTCTTACCACTAATTCTCATATGCCTGGATTTGACTGGAAATATCTGTTTATAGATTCTCCAAGGAAGGGTTTCTGAACTGCTGCATGCACACATCAGTGTATCTCTGTACGGTGAATGCACACATTGACAACCATTCTGCTAGATAGCTTCCTTTTTATTTTAGGGTCAGATATTTTTCATTACAGCATATACTTTCACTCTGGAATGTCCAAATGCAGCTCCTAGAAGAAATGTGTTTCTAACTTGCTGAAACTAAAAATGGATGAAACTTTCTAAAGAGAACGAACACAGCAGAGCAGTATGAATGATATGTTTCTTCTGTGTTTAATATGCAGTCTTATTGCTAAATATCATATGTATGGATTCGGCTGAAAATATCTGTTTTTAGATTCTCCAATGAAAGGGTTTCTGAAGTGCTGCATAAACACATCAGTGTAACTCTGTAAGGTGAGTGCACACATGGACAGCCATTCTGCAAGATAGCTCCGTTTTAGTTTTAGGGCCAGATATTTCCCATTACAACATATACGCCTTCTCACCCTGGAATGCCCAAACGCAGCACATAGAAGAAACGTGTTTCTTACTAGCTGAATCTAAATATAGATACAACTCTCTAAGGTGAACGAACACACGCTGTTTGAAAGATACATTTCTTCCATGTTTTAGATGCTGTCATACCGATAATTCTCATATGCCTGGATTTGGCTGGAAATATCTGTTTTTAGATTCCAAAGAAAGGGTTTCTGAACTGCTGCATATACACATCAGTGTAACTCTGTAAGATGAAAGCACACATTGACAATCACTCTGCTGGATAGCTTGGTTTTTGTTTTAGAGCCAGATATTTCCCATTACAGCCTATACTCCCATTCATGCTGGAATGTCAAAATACAGTTCCTCCAAGAAACGTGTTTCTTCCTCACTGAATCTAAAGATAGATGGAACTCCCTAAGATGAATGAGCACACAGCAGAGAATTTTGAAAGATACGTTTCTTCTGTGGTTTAGATGTAGTCTTACTGCTAATTCTCATATTCCTGGATTTGGCTGTAAATATCTGTTTTTACATTCTCAAAAGAAAGGGTTTCTGAGCTGCTGCATATATACATCAGTGTAACTCTGTAAGGTGAATTCACACATTGACACCCATTCTGCTAGATAAGCTCCATTTTAGTTTTAGAGCCAGATATTTCCCATTACAGCATATACTCCCTTTCACTCTGGAATGTACAAATGCAGCTTTTAGAAGAAACGTGCTGCTAACTCGTTAAATATAAAGATAGATGCAACTCACTAAGGTGAATGAACACACAGCAGAGCAGCTTGAAAGATACGTATCTTCTGTGTTTTACACATTGTCTTACCGCTAATTCTCATATGCCGAGATTTGGCTGGAAATACCTACTTTTACATTCACCAAAGAAAGGGTTTCTGAACTGCTGCATGCACACATCAGTGTAACTCTGTAAGATGAATGCACACATTGACAACCGTTCTACCAGATAGCTCCGGTTTTATTTTAGAGGCAGATATTTCTCATTGCATTATATAATCCCATTCACTCTGGAATGTCCAAACGGAGCTCCTAAAAGAAATATGTTTCTAACTCGTTGAATCTAAAGATGCATGCAACTACCTAAGCTGAAGGAACACGCAGTAGAGCAGTTTGAAAGATAGGTTTCTTCTGAGTTTTAGACGCAGTCTTACTGCCAATTTTCATTGGGATTGGGATTTGGATGGAAATAACAGTTTTTAGATACTTCACGTAAAGGTTTGCTGAACTGCTGAATGCACATATCAGTGTAACTCTGTAAGGTAAATGCCCACATTGACAACCATTCTGCTAAATAGCTCTGTTTTAGTGTTAGAGCCACTTATTTCTAATTACAAGATATACTTACATTCACCGTGGAATGCCCAAATGCAGCTCTAGAATTCATACATTCTAGGACTCTAGAATTCAGACATTCTAAAATTGTGTAATTCAGACCTGTTGAAGATTCCAGAATTCATACATTCTATGATCCTAGAATTCAGACATTCTAATATTCTAGAATTCAAACATGGTGGTATTCTAGAATTTTAACTTTCTACAATTCTAGAACTCACACATTTTAAGATTCTAGATTTCAAACATTTTATGATTCTACAATTCTAGAATTTAGACATCATGAGATTCTAGAATTCAAACATTTTATGATTCTAGAATTCAAACATTATAAATTCTAGAATGCAGACACTTTATTATTCCAGAATTCATACATTCAAAGATTCTAGAATTCAGACCTATTTAAAATTCTAGAATTCATACATTTTAGAATTGTAGAATCAATTCATTCTAGGATTCTAGAATTCACACCTTTTTAGGATTCTAGAATTCACACATTCTAGGATTCTAAAATTCATACATTCTAGAATTCTAGAATTCAAACTTTTTTAGGATTCTAGAAATCATTCTAAAATTTTATAATTCAGACTTTTATGGATTCTAGAATTCATATATTCTAAGATTATGGAATTTAGACATTTTTAAGATTCTAGAATTCATACACACTAGAATTCTAGAATTCATACATTCTAGAATTCTAGAAATCAGACATTTTATGGTTCTAGAATTCAGACACACTACAAATCTAGAATTCTGACATGCTTGGATTCTAGAAATCAGAGTTTCTACAATTCTAAAATTCACACATTTTAGGATTCTAAAATTCAGACAGTTTATGATTCTACAATTCTAAAATTTAGACATCCTTATAGTTTAGAATTCATTCATTTTATGATATTAGAATCCATACATTCTGGGATTCTAGAATTCATACATTTTAAAATTCTAGAATTCAGACCTTATAAGGATTCTAGAATTCATATATTATAAGAGTCTATAATTCTGACATTCTATGATTCTAGAGTTCATACACTCTAAAATCATAGAATTTAGACCTGTTTAAGATTCTAGAACTCATACATTCTATGATTCTAGAATTCAGACATTTTAAAATTCTGGAATTCAGACATCATTGGATTCTAGAAGTTTACCTTTCTACACTTCTAGAACTCACATGTTCTAGGATTCTAGAATTCAGAAATTTTATGATTCTACAATTCTGGATTTTGACGTCCTTAGATTCTAGAATTAAAATATTTAATGAATATAGAATAAAAACATTTTATGATTCTAAAATTCAGACATTTTATGATTCTAGAATTCAGATATTTTATGATTCTAGAATTCATACATTCGAAGATTCTGGAATTCAGATCTATTTAGGATTCTAGAATTCTTTGAAGATTCTACAATTCAGATCTATCTAGGATTCTAGAATTCATACATTTTAGCATTCTGGAATTCATACATCCTAAAATTCTAAAATTCATACATTCCAGAATTCTAGAATACACACCTTATTAACATTATAGAATACATTCTCTCTAGGATTCTAGCATTCAGACCTTTTTAAAATTCTAGAATTCATAGATTCTAAGATTCTAGAATTTAGACATATTTAAGATTCTATAATTCGTACATTGTAAAATTCTATAATTTCAAATCTTGTTAGGATGCTAGAATTTATACATTATAGGATACTAGAATTCACACATTCTATGATTCTAGAATTCAGACATTTTTTGTTTTTAGAATCCAGACATTCTAAAATTCTAGAATTCAGACATCGTTGCATTCTAGAATTGAGACATTCTACAACACACATTTTAAGAGCCTTGTATTCAGATATTCTATGATTCCCACATTCGGACATCTTATGATTCTAGAATTCATACATTCTAGGATTCTAGAATTCACGCTATTTTAAGAGTCTAGAATTTATACATTCTAGGAATCTATAATTCAGATATTCAATAATTCCAGAGTACATATATTCTAAAATCGTAGAATTTAAACCTGTTTATGATTCTAGAATGCATATATTCCAAGATTCTAGAATTCACACATACTAATATACGAGAATTCAGGCATCATTGGATTCAAGAATTTTAACTTACTACAATTCTAGAACTGACACATTTTGAGATTCTAGATTTCAGACATTTTATGCTTCTAAAATTCTAGAATTTAGACATGTGGATTCTAGAATTCTAACATTTTATGAATCTAGAATTCATACATTTTAGGATTCTATAACTCAGACGTTTTATGATTCTTGAATTGATATATTCTAGGATTCTAAATTGAGACCTTTTTAGTATTCAAGAATTCATACATTGTAGGAATCTAGAATTCATATATTTTAGGGTTTTGAAAATCATACATTGTAGGATTCTAGAATTCATACATTTGAAGATTCCAGCATTCAGAACTTTTTAGGGTTCTAGAATTCGTACATTCTAGGAATCTATTATTCATATATTTTAGTATTCTGGAAATCATATATTTTATGATTCTAGAATTCATATATTTTAGGATTCTGGAATTTAGACGTTTTGAAAACACTAGAAATCATGCATTTAGGATTCTAGAATTCAGACATTCTATGATTCTGGAATTTAGAACTCTTTAAGGGTCTAGAACTCATACAATCCAGGTTTCTGAAAATCAAAGATTCTAGGATTCTAGATTTCAGATGTTTTATGGTTCTAGAATTCAGACTTACTACAATTCTAGAATTCCGACATGCTTGAATACTGGAATTCAGATTTTCTACTATTCTAGAATTCACACACTTGAGGATTCTAAAATTCAGACATTTTATGATTCCACAATTCTAGAATTTGGATATTTTCAGATACTAGATATCAGACATTTTAGAATCCTAGAAATTCATACATTCTAGCTTTCTAGAATTCAGACCTAGTTAAGATTCTAGAATTCATACATTTTAAGATTCTAAAATGCAGACATTCTATGATTCTGGCAGCCAGACATTTTATGATCTACAATTCATATATTTTAGGATACTGGAATTTAAACATTTTGAAAATTCTAGAATTCATACATTAAATATTGTAGGTTTCAGACATTCTATGATTCTAAAATACAGACATTTTATGGTGCTGGAATTCAGACATTCTAAAAATGTAGAATTCAGACAAAATTGGACTCCAGACTTCAACCTTTCTAAAATTAAAAAAATCACACACTTTAGTATTATAGAATTTAAACATTTTATGACTCTAATAATCTAGAATTTGGATATTTTCATGTTCTATAATTCAGATATTTTATACCACAATTGCTACATTCTCCTATTTTAGAATTGAGAGCGATTTTAGACTCTAAAATTTATACTTTGTAAAATCCTAGAATTCAGACATTCTATGATACTAAAATTCAGATATTTTATGATCCTAGTATTCATACATTCTAGAATTCTGGAATGCAGACTTTTTAGGATTCTAGAATTCAAAAATTCAAATATTCTGGAATTCAGATATATTTAGGATTCTAGAATTAATACATTCAAAAATTATATAATTCAGACCTATTTAGGATTCTAGAATTCATACATTTTAGCATTCTGGAATACATACATTCTAAAATTATAAAATTCATACATTCTAAAATTCTAGAATACACAACTTTTTAACATCATAGAATCCATGTTTCTAGGATTCTAAAATTCAGACATTTTAAAAACTGTAGAATTCATACAATCTAGGATTCTAGGATTTAGACATATTTAAGATTCTAGAATACATACACTACAAAATTCTAGAATTCAGATCTTGTAAGGTTCTAGAATTTATACATTATAGGACACTAGAATTCACACATTCTATGATTCTAGAATTCAGATATTTTATGTTTCTAGAATTCATATATTCTAAAATTCTAGAATTCAGATACTGTTGGATTCTAGAATTGACACATTGTACAACATACATTTCAGGAGTCTTGCATTCAGACATTCCATGATTCCCGCATTCAGACATTCCATTATTCCCACATTCAGACATCTTAGGATTCTAGAATTCCTACATTCTAGGATTCTAGAATTCACACTATTGGACGATTCCAGAATTCATGCACTCTAGGAATCTACAATTCAGACATGTTATGATTCTAGGATTTCGACATTTTAACATTGTAGAATTCAGACCCGTTTCAGATTCTAGAATGCATACATTCCAAGATTCTAGAATTCACACATGCTAAAAGTCTAGAATTCAGACATCGTTGGATTCTGGAAACTTAACATTCTACAATTTTAGAACTCACGCATTTTCAGGTTGTCGAATTCAGACGTGTTATGATTCTGCAATTCTAGAATTTAGACATCTGGAGCTTCTAGAATTCTCACATTTTTTGATTCTGGAATTCAGACATTTTAGGATTCTGGAATCCATGCATTTGAAGATTCTAGAATTTGGATCCTTTCAGGATTCCAGAATTCATACATTCTAGGCACCTAGAATTCATACTTTTTAGGATTCTGGAAATCATACATTCTAGGATTCTAGAATTCGTACATTCTAGAATTCCAGAATTCAGACCTTTAGAGGATTTTGGAATTCATCCATTCTAGGATTCTAGAAATCAGACCTTTCCAGGATTCTGGAGTTCCTACTTTCTGAGTTTCGAGAATTCAGACATTCTATGACTCTAGAGTTCACACATCCTGAAATCGTAGAATTCAGACTTGTATAAGATTCTAGAATTCATACATCCTACGATTCTAAAATTCAGACCTTCTAAAAGTTCTAAAATTCAGAAGTCATGGGATTCTAGAATTCTACCTTTCTACAATTCTGTAGCCCACACGTTCTAGGATCCTAGAATTCGGACGTTTTATGACTCTGCCATTCTGGAATTTGGACATCCTTAGATTCTAGAATTGAAACATTTTTTGATTCTAGAATTCATACCTTTTTTCGGATTCTAGAATTGAGGCATTTTATGGTTCTATAATTCCTACATTCCGGAATCCTAGAATACAGACTTCTTAGGATTCAAAAACTTACACATTCTAGGATTCTAGAATTTAGACGTTTTTAAGATGATGGAATTCAGACTTTTTTAGGATTCTATAATTTGTGCATTATAGGATTCCAGAATTCACACATTCTAGGATTCTAGAATTCAGAAATTTCCTGATGCTAGAATTCAGTCATTCTAAAATTCTAGATTTCAGACATCATCGTTGGATTCTAAAATTAAGATTTTCCACAATTCTAGTACTAACAATTTTTAGGGTTTTAGAATTTAGACATTTGATCATTGTAGAATTCTAGAATACGGACCTCCTCATGTTCTAGAATTCAGACATTTTATGATTTTAGGATTCATACAGTTTAGGACTATAGAATTCAGGCCTTTTGAAGATTCTAGATTTCATACCTTTCAGGATTCTAGTATTCAGACATTCTATCATTCTGGCATTCATAGACCTTACGATTCTAAAGTTCATCTGTTCTAGGATTCTGGAATTCATACCATATAATAATTCCCGAATTCAAACATTCTAGTAGTCTAGCATTTAGACATATTGTGATTCTAGTATTCAGACATTCTAGAACTCTAGAATTCAGATATTGTTGGAGTCCGGATTTCAGACTTTCTACAGTTCAACAACTCAGACATCTTTGGATTCCAGAGATTCATACATTCCAGGATTCTAAAGTTCAATCCTGTCCTAGGATTCTAGAATGCGTACCTCCTAGGATTCTAGAATTCATATATGTTAGGGTTCTAGAATTCATACATTCTAGGATTCCAGAATTCTGACCTTTATAGGATTCTAGAATTCACACATGCTAGGATTCTAGAATTCGGACCTTTTTAGGATTCTAGAATGAATACATTCTAAGATTCTGGAATTTAGACCAGTTTAAGATTCTAGAATTCATACAATCTAAAATTCTAGAATTCACACATTCTAGGACTCTAAAATTCAGACTTTTCATGGTTCTAGGATTCAGACGTACCATAATTCTACAATTCCCTCATGCTTGGATTCTAGAATTCAGACTTTCTCCATTTCTACAGTTCACACATTTTCAAATTCTAAAATTCAGATATTTTATGATTCTAGAATTCACACATTCTAGGATTCTAGAATTCAGACCTATGTAGGATTCCAGAATTCAGACTTTTTATCATTCTAGAACGCATGCATTCAAAGATTCTAGAATTCAGATCCATTTAGGATTCTAGAATTCATACATTCTAAGATTCTAGAATTCAGACCTATTTAGGATTCTAGAATTCATACGTTTGGGCATTCTGGAATCCATACATTCTGAAATTCCAAATTTCATGCTTTCTACAATTCTAGAATACACACCTTTTTCACATTGTGGAATCCCTTCTTTCGAGGATTCTAAAATTCAGGCATTCTTAAAATTCTTGATTTCATACTTTCTAGGATTCTAGGATTTGGACACAGTTAAGATTCTAGAATTCATACATTATAAAATTCTGGAACTCAGACCTTGTTAGGATTCTAGAGATTATACATTATGGGATACTGCAATTCACGCATTCTGTGAGTCTAGAATTCAGACATTGTTTCTGGCATTCAGACGTTCTAAAATTCTAGGATTCAGACATCGTTGGTTTCTGGAGCGGAGACCTTCTGCAACACACGTTTTAGTAGTCTTGCCTTCAGACATTCTGTGAATCTCGCATTCAGACATCTTATGATTCATGGAATTCAAACCTTCTGGGATTCTGGAATTCACACTGTCTTAAGATTCCAGAACTCAGACGTTTTAAGTAATTCTACAATTCTGGAAATTAGACATCCGGAGATTCTAGGATTCTAACATTTTATGACTCTGGAATTCAGACATTTTAGGATTCTAGAATTCAGACATTCGAAGATTCTAGAACTCAGACCTTTTAAAGATTCTAGAGTCCATACATTCTAGGAATCCATAATTCAGACATCTTCTGATTCTAGGTTTTCCACATTTTCACATTGGAGAATCCAGACCTGTTGAAGATTCTAGAATGCATTCATTCCGAGATTCTGGAATTCACACTTTCAAAAATTCTAGAATTGAGACATCCTTGGATTCTAGCATTGTATCTGTCTACCATTCGAGAACTCATACATTTTCTGATTCTAGAAGTCAGATGTTTTATCGTTTTACAATTCTGTAATTTGGACATGTGCAGAGTCTAGAATTCCAGTGTTTTATGATTCTAGAATCCATTCATTTTTTGGATTCTAGAATTCAGACACTTTATGATTCTAGAAATCTTACGTTCGAAGATTCTAGATTTCAGACATATTTGGGATTCTAGAAATCATACATTCTTGGAATCTAGAATTCATACATTTTAGGATTCTGGAATTCATACATTCTAAAATTATAAAATTCACACATTCCAGAATTCAACAATACATGCCTTTTCAACATCGTAGAAGCCATTCTTTCTAGGATTCCAAAATTCAGACATTTTTAAATTGGTAGAATTCATACATTCTAGGATTTAGACATATTTAAGACTCTAGAATACAAACATTCTAAAATTCTAGAATTCAGGTCTTGTTAGGATTCTAGAATTTATACATGATAGGATACTGGAATTCACACATTCTATGATTCTAGAATTCAGGCACTTTATGTTTCTAGAATTCAGACATTCTAATATTCCAGAATTCAGACATGGTTGGATTCTAGAATTGAGACCTTCTACAACACACATTTTAGGAGTCTTGCATTCAGACATTCCATGATTCCCACTTTCAGACATCTAACGATCCTTGAATTCACATTCTAGGATTCTAGAATTCGCACTATTTTAAGATTCTAGAATTCATACATTCTCGGAATCTACAATTCAGACATTTTATGATTCTAGGATTTCGACATTTTAACATTGTAGAATTCAGACCCATTTCAGATTCTAGAATGCATACATTTCAAGATTCTAGAATTCACACCTGCTAAAATTCTAGAATTCAGACATCGTTGGACTGTGGAAATTTAACATTCTACAATTCTAGAACTCACACATTTTCAGGTTGTCGAATTCAGACGTTTTATGATTCTACAATTCTAGAATGTAGACATCTGGAGTTTCTAGAAGCTTCTCACATTTTTTTTATTCTAGAATTCAGACATTTTAGGATTCTAGAATTTATGCATTCGAAGATTCTAGAATCCAGATCTTTTTAGGATTCCAGAATTCATACATTCTAGGCACCTAGAATTCATACTTTTTAGGATTCTGGATTCATACATTCTAGGATTCAAGAATTCCAGAATTCAGACCTTTAGAGGATTCTGGAATTCATTCATTCGAGCATTCTAGAATTCAGACTTTTCTAGCATTCTAGAAGTCATGCAATCTAAGCTTCTAGAATTGAGACCTTTTTCAGATTCTAGAATTCATACACCCTAGGATTCTAGAATTCATTCATTTTAGGATTCTAGAACTCAGACATTTTATGGTTCTAGAATTCAGACACACTACCATTCGACACTTTGGACATGCTTGCATTCTAGAATTCAGCCTTTCTTCAATGGTAGAATTCACACATTTCAGAATTCGAAAATTTTGACATTTTAACGATTCCACAATTCATACATTTTTTGGAGTCTAGAATTGAGACATTTTATGATTCTAGAATTCATACATTCCGGGATTCTAGAATACAGACTTTGTAGGATTCGGAATTTTTTACATTCTAGGATGCTAGAATTTAGACGTTTTTAAAATGCTAGAATTCAGACTTTTTTTAGGATTCTAGAATTTGTGCATTATAGGATTCCAGAATTCACACATTCTAGGATTCTAGAATTCAGACATTTCTTGATGCTAGAATCCAGTCATTCTAAAATTCTAGAATTCAGACATCATCGTTGGATTCTAAAATTAAGACTTTCCACAATTCTAGAACTAACACTTTTTAGGGTCTTAGAATTGAGACCTTTTATCATTGTAGAATGCTAGAATATGGACATCTTCATATCCTAGAATTCAGACATTTTATGATTTTCGGATTCATATAGTCTAGGACTATAGAATTCAGACCTTTTTAAGATTCTAGAATTCATACATTTCAGGATTCTAGTATTCAGACATTCTATCATTCTGGCATTCATAGACTTTATGATTCTAAAGTTCATCTGTTCTAGGATTCTGGAATTCATTCTATATTATAATTCCCGAATTCAAACATTCTAGTATTCTAGAATTTAGACATTTTGTGATTCTAGAATTCAGACATTCTAAAACTCTAGAATTCAGATACTGTTGGAGTCCAGATTTCAGACTTTCTACAATTCTAGAACTCAAACATTTTTGGATTCCAGAAATTCACATATTCCAGGATTCTAAAGTTCAATCCTGTCTTAGGATTCTAGAATGCATACCTTCTAGGATTCTAGAATTCATATATGTTAGGGTTCTAGAATTCATACATTCTAGGATTCCAGAATTCAGACCATTATAGGATTCTATAATTCATACATTCTAGGATTCTAGAATTCGGACCTTTTTAGGATTCTAGAACTCATGCATTCTAAGATTCCGGAATTTAGACCAGTTTAAGATTCTAGAATTCATACACTCTAAAATTCTAGAATTCATATATTCTAGGATTCCAGAATTCAGATCTTTATACGGTTCTAGAATTCATACATTCTAGGATTCTAGAATTCGGACCTTTTGAGGATTCTAGAACTCATACATTCTAAGATTCCGGAATTTAGACCAGTTTAGGATTCTAGAATTCATACACTCTAAAATTCTAGAATTCATACATTCTAGGATTCTAAAATTCAGACTTTTTATGGTTCTAGGATTTGGACATACTACAATTTTACAATTCCCACATGCTTGGATTCTGAAATTCAGACTTTCTCCATTTCTACAATTCACGCATTTGAAAATTCTAAAATTCGGATATTTGAGGATTCTAGAATTCACACATTCTAGGATTCTAGAATTCAGACCTATTTTGGATTCCGGAATTTAGACGTTTTATCATTCTAGAACTCATGCATTCAAAGATTCTAGAATTCGGATCTATTTAGGATTCTAGTATTCATGCATTCTAAGAATCTAGAATTCAGACCTATTTAGGATTCTAGAATTCATACGTTTGGGCATTCTGGAATCCATACATTCTAAACTTCCAAATTTCATGCATTCCACAATTCTAGAATACACACCTTTTTCACATTGTGGAATCCATTCTTTTGAGGATTCTAAAATTCAAGCATTCTTAAAATACTTGAATTCATACATTCTAGGATTCTAGGATTTGGACACACTTAAGATTCTGGAATTCATACATTCTAAAATTCTGGAACCCAGATCTTTGTTAGGATTCTAGAGTTTATACATTATGGGATACTGCAATTCACGCATTCTGTGAGTCTAGAATTCAGACATTGTTTCTGGCATTCAGGCGTTCTAAAATTCTAGGATTCAGACATCGTTGGTTTCTGGAGTGGAGACCTTCTGCAACACACGTTTTAGTAGTCTTGCGTTCAGACATTCTGTGAATCTCGCATTCAGACATCTTATGATTCATGGAATTCAAACCTTCCGGGATTCTGGAATTCACACTGTCTTAAGATTCTAGAACTCAGACGTTTTAAGATTCTACAATTCTGGAGATTAGACATCCGGAGATTCTAGGATTCTAACATTTTATGACTCTGGAATTCAGACATTTTAGGATTCTAGAATTCAGACATTCGAAGATTCTAGAATTCGGACTTTTTAAAGATTCTAGAGTCCATACATTCTAGGAATCCATAATTCAGACATCTTCTGATTCTAGGTTTTCCACATTTTCACATTGGAGAATCCAGACCTGTTGAAGATTCTAGAATGCATTCATTCCAAGATTCTGGAATTACACATACAAAAATTTTAGAATTGAGACATCCTTGGATTCTAGCATTGTATCTGTCTACCATTCGAGAACTCATACATTTTCTGATTCTAGAAGTCAGATGTTTTATCATTTTACAATTCTGTAATTTGGACATGTGCAGAGTCTAGAATTCCAGTGTTTTATGATTCTAGAATCCATTCATTTTTGGATTCTAGAATTCAGACACTTTATGATTCTAGAAATCTTACGTTCGAAGATTCTAGATTTCAGACATATTTGGGATTCTAGAATTCATACATTCTTGGAAACTAGATTTCATACATTTTAGTATTCTGGAATTAATACATTATAAATTATAAAATGCACACATTCCAGAATTCTAGAGTACACACCTTTTTAACATCGTAGACGCCACTCTTTCTAGGATTCCAAAATTCAGACGTTTTTAAAATGGTAGAATTCACACATTCTAGGATTCTAGGATTTAAACATATGTAAGACTCTAGAATACATACATTCCAAAATTCTAGAATTCAGATCTTTTTAAGATTCTGGAATTTATACATGATAGGGTCCTAGAATACATACAATCTATGATTCTAGAATTCACACACTTTATGTTTCTAGAATTCAGACATTCTAAAATTCTAGAATTCAGACATTGTTCTATTCTAGATTTGAGAACTTCTACAACACACATTTAAGGATTCCTGCATTCAGACATTACATGATTCTGCATTTCTACAATTCACGCATTTTAAAATTCTAAAATTCAGATATTTTATGATTCTAGAATTCAAACATTCTATGATTTTAGAATTCAGTCCCATTTAGGATGCTAGAATTCATACGTTTGAGCATTCTGGAATCCATACATTCTAAACTTCCAAATTTCATGACTTCCAAATCTAAACATAGATGCAGCTTCCTAAGGTGAATGAACTCACAGCAGAGCAATTTGAGACATATGTTTCGTCTGTGTTTAAAATGCAGTCTTACTGCTAATTCACATATGGCAGTATACGGCTGGAAACATCTACTTCTAGACTCATCCAAGGAAAGGGTTTCTGAAATGCTTCATACAAACCTAAGGTTAATTCTGTGAGTTGAATATACACTTTGACAACCAATCAGATAGAAAGCTCCGTTTTTGTTTTAGAGCCAGATATTTCTCATTACAGCCTACAGTCTCATCCACTCTGGAATATCCAAAGGCAGCTTTTAAAAAAACGTGTGACTAACTCTCTGAATCTAAACATAGATGCAGCTTCCTAAAGTGAAGGATCTCACACCAGAAAAATTTGAGAGAAACGTTTCCTCTGTGTTTAAAACTCAGTCTTACTACTAATTCTCATATGGCTGTACACGCCCGG
This sequence comes from Saimiri boliviensis, assembly GCF_048565385.1. Taxonomy (NCBI): domain Eukaryota; kingdom Metazoa; phylum Chordata; class Mammalia; order Primates; family Cebidae; genus Saimiri; species Saimiri boliviensis. The sequence goes on from NC_133467.1 coordinate 42,570,555, forward strand.
AAACATCTTTTTCTAGAATCTCCAAAGAAAGGATTTTTGAAACACCTCATACACACATCAGTTTAACTCTGTAAGGTGAATGTACACTTTGACAACCAATCTGCTAGATAGCTCCATTTTTGTTTTAGAGCCAGATATTTCTCTTTACAGCCTATAGTCCCATTCATTCTGGAATATCCAAACGCAGCCTTTAGAAGAAACGTGTGACTAACTCACTGAATCTAAACATAAATGCATCTTACTGCTAATTCTCATAAGGCAGTATACAGCTGGAAACATGTATTTCTAGACTCTCCAAAGAAAGGGATTCCTGAACACTTCATACACACATCAATATAACTCTATAAGTTGAATGTACAGTTTGACATTCAATCTGATAGATAGCTCCGTTTTAGTTTTAGAGCCAGATATTTCTCATTATGGCCTATAGTCCCATTAACTCTGGAATATCCAAACACATCTTTTAGAAACAACGTGTGAATAACTCACTGAATCTAAACATAGATGCATCTTACTGCTAATTCTCATATGGCAGTATGCGGCTGGAAACATCTATTTTTAGACTCTCCAAAGAAAGGGTTTCTGAATTACTTAATACTCACATCAGTTTAACTCTGTAAGTTGAATGTACTCTTTGACAACCAATCTGCTAGATAGCTCTGTTTTTGTTTTAACGTCAGATATTTCTCTTTACAGCTTATAGTCCCATTCCCTCTGGAATATCCAAACACACATTTTAGAAGAAACGTGTGACTAACTCACTGAATCTAAACACAGAGGCAGCTTCCTAAGTTGAACGAACCCACAGCAGAGCAATTTCAGAGAAACGTTTCCTCTGTGTTTAAAACGCAGTCTTACTGCTAATTCTCATATGGCAGTATACGGCTGGAAACATCTATTTCTAGACTCTCCAAAGAAAGGGTTCCTGAAACGCTTCATACACACATCAGTTTACTTCTGTAAGTTCAATGTTCACTTTGACAACCAATGTGCTAGATAGTTTCGTTTTTATTTTAGAGCCAGATATTTCTCAATATAGCCTATAGTCCCATTCACTCTGGAATATCCAAACGCAGCTTTTAGAAGAAAGGAATGTTCATTGCAGTACTGTTTACAATAGCAAAGACCTGGAACCAACACAAATGCCCAACGATGATAGACTGAATAGGGAAAATGTGGCACATATACACCATGGAATATTAAGCAGCCATCAAAAATGATGAGTTCACGTCCTTTGTAGGGACATGGATGAACCTAGAAACCATCATTCTCAGCAAACTGACACAAGAGCAGAAAATCAAACACCATATATTCTCACTCATAGGCGGGTGTTGAACAATGAGAACACATGGACACAGAGAGGGGGGCAGTACACACTGGGGTCCGTTGGGGGTATATGGGGGAGCAGTGGGGGGGTGGGGAGGTGGGAAGAGATAGCATGGGGAGAAATGACAGATACAGGTGAGGGGACGGAAGGCAGCAAAGCACACTGCCATGTGTGTACCTATGCAACAATCTTGTATATTCATCACATGTACCCCAAAACCTAAAATGTAATTAAAAAAAAAGAAGAAGAAACGTGTGACTAACTCACTGAATCTAAACATAGATGAAGCTTCCTAAGGTGAATGAACTCACAGCAGAGCAATTTGAGAGAAACGTTCCCTCTGTGTTTAAAACGTAGTCTTACTGCTAACTCTCATATGGCAGTATGCGGATGGAAACATCTATTTCTAGACTCTCCAAAGAAAGGGTTTCTGAAACGCTTCATACACACATCAGTTTAACTCTGTAAGTTGAATGTACTCTTTGACAACCAATCTGCTAGATAGCTCCGTTTTTGTTTTAGAGACAGATATTTCTCATTACGGCCTACAGTCCCATTCACTCTGGAATATCCAAACGCAGCTTTTAGAAGAAACGTGTGACTCACTCACTGAATCTAAACATAGATGCAGCTTCCTAAGGTTAACTAACTCACAGCTGATCAATTTGAAACAAACGTTTCCTCTGTGTTTAAAACGCAGTCTTACTGCTAATTTTCATATGGCAGTATATGGCTGGAAACATCTTTCTAGAATCTCGAAAGAAAGGGTTTCTGAAACGCTTCATACACATCAGTTTAACTCTGTAAGTTGAATGTACACTTTGAAAACCGATCTGCTCGATAGCTCCGTTTTAGTTTTAGAGCCAGATATTTCTCATTACAGCCTATAGTCCCATTCACTCTGGAATACACAAACACAACTTTTTGAAGAATCGTGTGTATAACACACTGAATCAAAACATAGATGCAGCTTCCTAAGGTGAACGAACTCACAGCAGAGGAATTTGAGAGAAAAGTTTTCTCTGTGTTTAAAACGCAGACTTACTGCCAATTCTCATATGGATGTTTACGGCTAGAAACATCTATTTCTAGACTCTCTAAAAAAATGGTTTCTGAAGCGCTTCATACACACCTCAGTTCAACTCTGTAAATTTTATGTACACTTTGACAACTAATCTCCTAGATAGCTCCGTTTTTGTTTTAGAGCCAGATATTTCTCATTACAGCCTATAGTCCCATTCACTCTGGAATATCCAAAGGCAGCTTTTAAAAAAACGTGTGACTAACTCTCTGAATCTAAACATAGATGCAGCTTCCAAAAGTGAAGGATCTCACAGAATAGGAATTTGAGAGAAACGTTTCCTCTGTGTTTAAAACTCAGTCTTACTACTAATTCTCATATGGCTGTATACGCCCAGAAACATCTTTTTCTAGAATCTCCAAAGAAAGGCTTTTTGAAACATTTCATAAACACATAAGTTTAACTCTGTAAGTTGAATGTACAATTTGACAACCAATCTGCTAGATAGCTCCATTTTAGTTTTAGAGCCAGATATTTCTCATTACAGCCTATAGTCCCATTCACTCTGGAATATCCAAAGCAGCTTTTAGAAGAAACTTGTGACTAACTCACTGAATCTAAACATAGATGAAGCTTCCAAAGTTGAACGAATTCACAGGAGAGCAATTCAAGAGAAACGTTCCCTCTGTGTTTAAAACGCAGTCTTACTGCTAATTGTCATACGGCAGTATACGGCTGGAAACATCTATTTCTAGACTCTCCAAAGAAAGGGTTTCTGAATTACTTCATACTCACATCAGTTTACCTCTGTAAGTTGAATGTACTCTTTGACAACCAATCTGCTAGATAGCTCCGTTTTTTAGAGCCACATATTTCTCATTACAGCCTATACTCCCATTCCCTCTGGAATATCCAAACGCAGCTTTTAGAAGAAACGTGTGACTCACTCACTGAATCTAAACATAGATGCAGCTTCCTAACGTGAACGAACTCACAGCAGAGGAATTTGAGAGAAATGTTTCTTCTCTGTTTAAACGCAATCTTACTGCCAGTTCTCATATGGCAGCATACGGCTGAAAACATCTATTTCTAGACTCTCCAAAGAAAGGGTTAATGAAACCCTTCATCCACACATCAGTTTAACTCTGTAAGTTGAATGTACACTTTGACAACCAATCTGTTGATAGCTCCATTTTTGTTTTAGAGCCAGATATTTCTCTTTACAGCCTACAGTCTCATTCACTCTGGAATATCCAAACGCAGCTTTTAGAAGAAAAGTGTGACTAACTCACTGAATCTAAACGTAGATGCAGTTTCCTAAGGTGAACGAACTCACAGCAGAGCAATTTGAGAGAAACGATTCCTCTGCGTTTAAAACGCAGTCTTACTGCTAATTCTCATATGGCAGTATGCGGCTGGAAACACCTACTTCTAGACTTTCTAAAGAAAGGGATTCTGAAATGCTTCATACACACATGAGTTTAACTGTGTCAGTTGAATATACACTTTGAAAACCAATCTGCTAGATAGCTCCGGTCTTTTTTTTTTTTTTTTTTTTGAGCCAGATATTTCTCATTACAGCCTATAGTGCCATTCACTCTGGAATATCCAAACGCAGCTTTTAGAAGAAACGTGTGACTAACTCACTGAATCTAAACATAGATGCATCTTACTGCTAATTCTCACATGGCAGTATGCGGCAGGAAACATCTATTTCTAGACTCTCCAAAGAAAGGGTTCCTGAAACGCTTCATACACACATCAGTTTACTTCTGTAAGTTCAATGTTCACTTTGACAACCAATCTGCTAGATAGCTTCGTTTTTATTTTAGAGCCAGATATTTCTCAATACAGCCTAGAGTCCCATTCACTCTGGAATATCCAAACGCAGCTTTTATAAGAAACGTGTGATGAACTCACTGAATCTAAACATAGATGAAGCCTCCTAAGTTGAAAGAACTCACAGCAGAGAAATTTGAGAGATACGTTCCCTCTGTGTTTAAAACGTAGTCTTACTGCAAATTCTCATATGGCAGTATACGGGTGGAAACATCTATTTCTAGACTCTCCAAATAAAGAGTTTCTGAAATGCTTCATCCACACATCAGTTTAACTCTGTAAGTTGAATGTACACTTTGACAACCAATGTGCTAGATAGCTCCGTTTTTGTTTTAGAGACAGATATTTCTCATTATGGTCTATAGTCCCATTAACTCTGGAATATCAAAACACAGCTTTTAGAAACAACGTGTGAATAACTCACTGAATCTAAACATAGATGCATCTTACTGCTAATTCTCATATGGCAGTATGCGGCTGGAAACATCTATTTCTAGACTCGCCAAAGAAAGTGTTTCTGAATTACTTCATACTCACATCAGTGTAACTTTGTAAGTTGAATATACTCTTTGACAACCAATCTGATAGATCGCTCCATTTTTGTTTTAAAGCCAGATATTTCTCTTTACAGCATATAGTCCCATTCACTCTGGAATTCCCAACGCACATTTTAGAAGAAACGTGTGATGAACTCACTGAATCTTAACATAGATGCAGCTTGCTGAGGTGAACGAACTCACAGCAGAGCAATTTGAGAGAAACGTTTCGTCTGTGTTTAAAACGCAGTCTTACTGCTAATTCTCATATGGCAGTATGCGGCTGGAAACATCTATTTCTAGACTCGCCAAAGAAAGCGTTTCTGAATTACTTAATACTCACATAAGTTTAACTCTGTAAGTTGAATGTACTCTTTGACAACCAATCTGCTAGATAGCTCCGTTTTTGTTTTAACGTCAGATATTTCTCTTTACAGCTTATAGTTCCATTCCCTCTGGAATATCCAAACACACATTTTAGAAGAAACGTGTGACTAACTCATTGAATCTAAAAACAGAGGCAGCTTCCTAAGGTGAACGAACCCACAGCAGAGCAATTTCAGAGAAACGTTTCCTCTGTGTTTAAAACGCAGTCTTACTGCTAATTCCCATATGGCAGTATAAGGCTGGAAACAGCTATTTCTAGACTCTCCAAAGAAAGGGTTTCTGAAACGCTTCATACACACATCAGTTTAACTCTGTAAGTTGAATGTACACTTTGACAACCAGTCTGCTAGATAGCTTCGTTTTTATTTTAGAGTCAGATATTTCTCAATACAGCCTATAGTCCCATTCACTCTGGAATATCCAAACGGAGCTTTTAGAAGAAACGTGCGACTAACTCACTGAATCTAAACATAGATGCAGCTTCCTAAGGTTAACTAACTCACAGCTGATCAATTTGAAACAAACGTTTCCTCTGTGTTTAAAACGCAGTCTTACTGCTAATTTTCATATGGCAGTATACGGCTGGAAACATGTCTTTCTAGAATCTCCAAAGAAAGGGTTTCTGAAACGCTTCATACACATCAGTTTAACTCTGTAAGTTGAATGTACACTTTGACAACCAATCTGCTAGATAGCTCCGTTTTTGTTTTAGAGCCAGATATTTCTCATTACAGCCTATAGTCCCATTCACTCTGGAATACACAAACACAACTTTTTGAAGAATCCTGTGAATAACACACTGTATCTAAACATAGATGCAGCTTCCTAAGGTGAACGAACTCACAGCAGAGCAATTTGAGAGAAACGTTTTCTCTCTGTTTACAATGCAGACTTACTGCCAATTCTCATATGGAAGTATACAGCTGGAAACATCTATTTCTAGACTCTCCAATAAATGGTTTCTGAAGCGCTTCATACACACATCAGTTCAACTCTGTAAATTTTATTTACACTTTGACAACCAATCTCCCAGATAGCTCCCTTTTTGTTTTAGAAGCAGATATTTCTCATTACAGCCTATAGTCCCATTCCCTCTGGAATATCCAAACGCAGCTTTTAGAAGAAACGTGTGACTAACTCACTGAATCTAAACATAGATGCAACTTCCTAAGGTGAATGAACTCAAAGCAGAGCAATTTAAGAGAAACGTTTCCTCTGTGTTTAAAATGCAGTCTTACTGCTAATTCTCATAGGGCAGTATACGGCTGAAAACATCAATTTCGAGACTCTCCAAAGAAAGGTTTTCTGAAGCCCTTCATACACACATCAGTTTATCTCTGTAAGTTGAATGTACACTTTGACATCCAATCTGCTAGATTGCTCCGTTTTAGTTTTAGAGCCAGATATTTCTCAATACAGCCTAGAGTCCCATTCACTCTGGAATACACAAACACAACTTTCTGAAGAATCGTGTGAATAACACACTGAATCTAAACATAGATGCAGCTTCCTAAGGTGAACGAACTCACAGCAGAGTAACTGGAGAGAAACGTTTTCTCTGTGTTTAAAATGCAGTCTTACTGTTAATTCTCATATGGCAATTTATAGCTTGAAGGATCTATTTCTACGCTCTCCAAAGAAAAGGTTTCTGAATCCCTTCATACACACATGAGTTTACCTTTGTAAGTTTAATATACACTTTGACAACCAATCTGCTAGATAGCTTCTTTTTTTTTTTTAGAGCCAGATATTTCTCATTACAGCCTATAATCCCATTCCCTCTGGAATATCCAAACGCAGCTATTAGAAGAAACGTGTAACTCACTCACTGAATCAAAACATAGATGCAGCTTCCTAAGTTGAACGAACTCACGGCAGAGCAATTTGAGAGAAACGTTTCATCTGTGTTTAAAACGCAGTCTTACTGCTAATTCTCATATGGCAGTATATGGCTGGAAGCATCTATTTCTAGACTCTCCAAAGAAAGGTGTTCTGAAACACTTCATACACACATCAGTTAAACTCTGTATGTTGAATGTACAGTTTGACAACCAATCTGCGAGATAGCTCCGTTTTTGTTTAGAGCCCGATATTTCTCATTACAGCCTATTGTCCCATTCACTCTGGAATATGCAAATGCAAGTTTTAGAAGAAACGTGTGACTAACTCACTGAATCTAAGCATAGATGCAGCTTCCTAAGGGGAACGAACTCACAGCAGAGCAATTAGAGACATACGTCTCGTCTGTGTTTAAAACGCAGTCTTACTGGTAGTTCACATATGGCAGTATACAGCTGGAAACATCTACTTTTAGACTCTCCAAAGAAAGGGTTTCTGAAACGCTTCATACACATCTGTGTTTAACTCTGTTAGTTTAATATACACTATGACAACCAATCTGATAGAAAGCTTCGTTTTTGTTTTAGAGCCAGATAATTCTCATTACAGCCTATAGTCCCATTCACTCTGGAATATCCAAAGGCAGATTTTAAAAAAACGTGTGACTACCACTCTGAATCTAAACATAGATGCAGCTTCCTAAAGTGAACGATCTCACAGCAGAGGAATTTGAGAGAAATGTTTCCTCTGTGTTTAAAACTCAGTCTTTTTTTTTTATTGCATTTTAGGTTTTGGGGTACATGTGATGAACATGCAAGATTGTTGCATAGGTACACACATGGCAGTGTGGTTTGCTGTCTTCCGTCACCTCACCTGTATCTGTCATTTCTCCCCATGATATCTCTTCCCACCTCCCCACCCCCCCGCCCCTCTCCCATTTCCCCCCAACGGACCCCAGTGTGTAGTGCTCCCCTCCCTGTGTCCATGTGTTCTTATTGTTCAACACCCGCCTATGAGTGAGAATATAAGGTGTAAAACTCAGTCTTACTACTAATTCTCATATGGCTATATACGCCCAGAAACATCTTTTTCTAGAATCTCCAAACAAAGGGTTTCTGAAACATTTCATACACACATCAGTTTAACTCTGTAAGTTGAATGTACACTTTGACAACCAATCTGCTAGATAGCCCCGTTTTTGTTTTAGAGCTAGATATTTCTCATTACAGCCTATAGTCCCATTCACTCTGGAATATCCAAAGCAGCTTTTAGAAGAAACTTTTGACTAACTCACTGAATCTAAACATAGATGAAGCTTCCAAAGTTGAACGAATTCACAGCAGAGCAATTCGAGAGAAACGTTTCCTCTGTGTTTAAAACGCAGTCTTACTGCTAATTGTCATATGGCAGTATATGGCTGGAAACATCTATTTCTAGACTCTCCAAAGAAAGGGTTTCTGAATTACTTCATATTCACATCAGTTTAACACTGTAAGTTGAATGTACTCTTTGACAACCAATCTGCTAGATAGCTCTGTTTCTGTTTTAGAGCCAGATATTTCTCATTACAGCCTATAGTCCCATTCCCTCTGGAATATCCAAACGCAGCTTTTAGAAGAAACGTGTGACTAACTCACTGAATCTAAACATAGATGCAGCTTCCTAACGTGAACGAACTCACAGCAGAGGAATTTGAGAGAAACGTTTCTTCTCTGTTTAAACGCAATCTTACTGCCAGTTCTCATATGGCAGCATACGGCTGAAAACATCTATTTCTAGACTCTCCAAAGAAACGTTTTATGAAACCCTGCATACACACATCAGTTTAACTCTGCAAGTTGAATGTACACTTTGACAACCAATCTGTTAGATAGCTCCGTTTTTGTTTTAGAGCCAGATATTTCTCTTTACAGCCTATAGTCCCATTCACTCTGGAATATCCAAACACAGCTTTTAGAAGAAAAGTGTGACTAACTCACTGAATCTAAACGTAGATGCAGTTTCCTAAGGTGAACGAACTCACAGCAGAGCAATTTGAGAGAAACGATTCCTCTGCGTTTAAAACGTAGTCTTACTGCTAATTCTCATATGGCAGTATGCAGCTGGAAACACCTACTTCTAGACCTTCCAAGGAAAGGGATTCTGGCACGCTTCATACACACATGAGTTTAACTGTGTCAGTTGAATATATACTTTGAAAACCAATCTGCTAGATAGCTCCGTTCTTTTTTTTTTTTTTTTTTTTGAGCCAGATATTTCTTATTACAGCCTATAATCCCATTCACTCTGGAATATCCAAACGCAGCTTTTAGAGGAACGTGTGACTAACTCACTGAGTCTAAACATAAATGCATCTTACTGCTAATTCTCATAAGGCAGTATACAGCTGGAAACATTTATTTCTAGACTCTCCAAAGAAAGGCATTCCTAAACACTTCATACACACATCAATTTAACTCTCTAAGTTGAATGTACAATTTGACATCCAATCTGCTAGATAGCTCCGTTTTAGTTTTAGAGCCAGATATTTCTCATTATGGCCTATAGTCCCATTAACTCTGGAATATCCAAACACAGCTTTTAGAGACAACGTGTGAATACCTCACTGAATCTAAACATAGATGCATCTTACTGGTAATTCTCATATGGCAGTATGCGGCTGGAAACATCTATTTCTAGACTCGCCAAAGAAAGCGTTTCTGAATTACTTCATACTCACATCAGTGTAACTCTGTAAGTTGAATGTACTCTTTGACAACCAATCTGATAGATCGCTCCGTTTTTGTTTTAAAGCCAGATATTTCTCTTTACAGCATATAGTCCTATGCAATCTGGAATATCCCAAAGCACATTTTAGAAGAAACGTGTGACTAACTAACTGAATCTAAACATAGATGGTTTAGGGTTTCTGAAACGCTTCATACACACATCAGTTTATCTCTTTAGGTTGAATGTACACTTTGACAACCAATCTGCTAGATAGCTCCGTTTTTGTTTTAGAGACAGATATTTCTCATTACGGCCTACAGTCCCATTCACTCTGGAATATCCAAACGGAGCTTTCAGAAGAAACGTGTGACTAACTCACGGAATCTAAACATAGATGCAGCTTCCTAAGGTTAACTAACTCACAGCTGATCAATTTGAAACAAACGTTTCCTCTGTGTTTAAAACGCAGTCTTACTGCTAATTTTCATATGGCAGTATACGACTGGAAACATCTCTTTCTAGAATCTCCAAAGAAAGGGTTTCTGAAACGCTTCATACACATCAGTTTAACTCTGTAAGTTGAATGTACACTTTGACAACCAATCTGCTAGATAGCTCCGTTTTAGTTTTAGAGCCAGATATTTCTCATTACAGACTATAGTCCCATTCACTCTGGAATACACAAACACAACTTTTTGAAGAATCGTGTGAATAACACACTGAATCTAAACATAGATGCAGCGTCCTAAGGTGAACGAACTCACAGCAGAGCAATTTGAGTTAAAAGTTTTCTCTGTGTTTACAACGCAGATTTACTGCCAATTGTCATATGAAAGTATACAGCTGGAAACATCTACTTCTAGACTCTCCAAAAACATGGTTTCTGAAGCGCTTCATATACACATTAATTCAACTCTGTAAATTTTATGTACACTTTGACAACCAATCTCCTAGATAGCTCCGTTTTTGTTTTAGAGCCAGATATTTTTCTTTCCAGCCTGTAGTCCCAATTCCTCTGGAATATCCAAACCCAGCTTTTAGAAGAAACGTGTGACTAACGCACTGAATCTAAACATAGATGCTGCTTCCTAAGTTGAACGAACTCAAAGCAGAGCAATTTGAGAGAAACGTTTCCTCTGTGTTTAAAACGCAGTCTTACTGCTAATTCTCATATGGCAGTATACGGCTGGAAACATCAATTTCGAGACTCTCCATAGAAAGGTTTTCTGAAACGCTTCATACACACGTCAGTTTATCTCTGTAAGTTGAAGGTACACTTTGACATCCAATCTGCTAGATCGCTACGTTTTAGTTTTAGAGCCAGATATTTCTCGTTACAGCCTGTAGTCCCATTCACTCTGGAATACACAAACAACTTTTAAAGAATCGTGTGAATAACACACTGAATCTAAACATAGATGCAGCTTCCTAAGGCGAACGAACTCACAGCAGAATAATTTGAGAGAAGCGTTTTCTCTGTGTTTAAAACGCAGTCTTACTGCTAATTCACATATGGCAGTATATGGCTGGAAACATCTACTTTTAGACTCTCCAAAGGAAGGGTTTCTGAATCGCTTCATACACACCTAAATTTATCTCTGTTAGTTGAAAATACACTTTGACAACCAATCTGATACAAAGCTCCGTTTTTGTTTTAGAGCCAGACATTTCTTATTACAGCCTATAGTCCCATTCACTCTGGGATATCCAAAGGTAGCTTTCAAAAAAACGTGTGACTATCTCTCTGAATCTAAGCATAGATGCAGCTTCCTAAAGTGAACGATCTCACAGCAGAGGAATTTGAGAGAAACGTTTCCTCTGTGTTTAAAACTCAGTCTTACTACTGATTCTCATTTGGTTGTATACGCACGGAAACATCTTTTTCTAGAATCTCCAAAGAAAGGGTTTCTGAAACACTTCATACACACATCAGTTTAACTCTGTAAGTTGAATGTGCACTTTGACAACCAATCTGCTAGATAGCTCCGTTTTTGTTTTGGAGCCAGATATTTCTCATTACAGCCTAAAGTCTCATTCACTCTGGAATATTCAAAGCAGCTTTTAGAAGAAACTTGTGACTAACTCACTGAATCTAAACATAGATGAAGCTTCCTAAGTTGATCGAATTCACAGCAGAGCAATTCGAGAGAAACGTTTCCTCTGTGTTTAAAACGCAGTTGTACTTCTAATTGTCATACGGCAGTATACGGCTGGAAACATCTATTTCTAGACTTTCCAAAGAAAGGGTTTCTGAATTACTTTCATATTCACATCAGTTTAACTCTGTAAGTTGAATGTACTCTTTGACAACCAATCTGCTAGATAGCTCCGTTTTGGTTTTAGAGCCACATATTTCTCATTACAGCCTATACTCCCATTCCCTCTGGAATATCCAAACGCAGCTTTTAGAAGAAACGTGTGACTAACTCACTGAATCTAAACATAGATGCAGCTTCCTAACGTGAACGAACTCACAGCAGAGGAATTTGAGAGAAACGTTTCTTCTCTGTTTAAACACAATCTTACTGCCAATTCTCATATGGCGGCATATGGCTGAAAACATCTACTTCTGGAGTCTCCAAAGAAAGGGTTAATGAAACCCTTCATCCACACATCAGTTTAACTCTGTAAGTTGAATGTACACTTTGACAACCAATCTGTTAGATAGTTCCGTTTTTGTTTTAGAGCCAGATATTTCTCTTTACAGCCTATAGTCCCATTCACTCTGGAATACCCAAACGCAGCTTTTAGAAGAAAAGTGAGACTAACTCACTGAATCTAAGCATAGATGCAGTTTCCTAAGGTGAAAGAACTCACAGCAGAGCAATTTGAGAAAAACGTTTCCTCTGTGTTTAAAACGCAGTCTTACTCTCATATGGCAGTATGCGGCTGGAAACATCTATTTTTAGACTCTCCAAAGAAAGGGTTTCTGAATTACTTAATACTCACATCAGTTTAACTCTGTAAGTTGAATGTACTCTTTGACAACCAATCTGCTAGATAGCTCCGTTTTTTTTTTGAATACCAGATATTTCTCCTTACAGGTTATAGTCCCATTCCCTCGGGAATATCCAAAAACATATTTTAGAAGAAACGTGTGGCTAACTCACTGAATCTAAATGCAGAGGCAGTTTCCTAAGGTGAACGAACCCACAGCAGAGCAATTTGAGAGAAACGTTTCCTCTGTGTTTAAAACGCAGTCTTACTGCTAATTCTCACATGGCAGTATGCGGCAGGAAACATCTATTTCTAGACTCTCCAAAGAAAGGGTTCCTGAAACGCTTCATACACACATCAGTTTACTTCTGTAAGTTCAATGTTCACTTTGACAACCATTCTGATAGATAGCTTCATTCTTATTTTAGAGCCAGATATTTCTCAATACAGCCTATAGTCCCATCCACTCTGGAATATCCAAACGCAGCTTTTAGAAGAAACGTGTGACTAACTCACAGAATCTAAACATAGATGCAGATTCCTAAGGTGAATGAACTCACAGCAGAGCAATTTGAGAGAAACGTTCCCTCTGTGTTTAAAACGTAGTCTTACTGCTAATTCTCATATGGCAGTATACGGGTGGAAACATCTATTTCTAGACTCTCCAAAGAAAGGGTTTCTGAAATGCTTCATACACACATCAGTTTAACTCTGTAAGTTGAATGTACACTTTGACAACAATCTGCTAGATAGCTCCGTTTTTTTTTAGAGACAGATATTTCTCATTGAGGTCTACAGTCCCATTCACTCTGGAATATCCAAATGCAGGTTTTAGAAGAAACGTGTGACTAACTCACTGAATCTAAACATAGATGCAGCTTCCTAAGGTTAACTAATTCACAGCTGATCAATTTGAAACAAACATTTCCTCTCTGTTAAAAACACAGTCTTACTGCTAATTCTCATATGGCAGTATACGGCTGGAAACATCTATTTCTAGAATCTCCAAAGAAAGGGTTTCTGAAACGCTTCATACACATCAGTTTAACTCTGTAAGTTGAATGTACTCTTTGACAACCAATCTGCTAGATAGCTCCGTTTTAGTTTTAGAGCCATATATTTCTCATTAAATCCTATAGTCCCATTCATATGGAATACACAAACACAACTTTTTGAAGAATCGTGAGAATAACACACTGAATCTAAACATAGATGCAGCTTCCTAAGGTGAAGGAACTGACAGCAGAGCAATTTGAGAGAAAAGTTTTCTCTGTGTTTAAAACGCAGACTTACTGCCAATTCTCATATGGAAGTATATGGCTGGAAACATCTATTTCTAGCCTCTCCAAAAAAATGGTTTCTGAAGCGCTTCATACACACATCAGTTCAGCTCTGTAAATTTTATGTAACTTTGACAATCAATCTCCTAGATAGCTCCGTTTTAGTTTTAGAGCCAGATATTTCTCATTACAGCCTATAGTCCCATTCCCTCTGTAATATCCAAACGCAGCTTTTAGAAGAAACGTGTGACTAACTCACTGAATCTAAACATAGATGCAGCTTCCTAAGGTGAACGAACTCAAAGCAGAGCAATTTGAGAGAAACGTTTCCTCTGTGTTTAAAATGCAGTCTTACTGTTAATTCTCATATGGCAATTTATGGCTTGAAGTATCTATTTCTACACTCTCCAAAGAAAAGGTTTCTGAAGCGCTTCATACACACATGAGTTTACCTTTGTAAGTTTAATGTACACTTTGACAACAAATCTTCTAGATAGCTCCGTTTTTTTTTTTTTTTAGAGCCAGATATTTCTCATTACAGCCTATAGTCTCATTCCTTCTGGAATATCCAAACGCAGGTTTTAGAAGAAACGTGTAACTCACTCACTGAATCAAAACATAGATGCTGCTTCCTGAGGTGACCGAATTCATGGCAGAGCAATTTGAGAGAAACGTTTTCTCTGTGTTTGAAACGCAGTCTTACTGCTAATTCTCATATGGCAGTATACGGCTGGAATCATCTATTTGTAGACTCTCCAAATAAAGGGGTTCTGAAACACTTCTTACACACATCAGTTAAACTCTGTATGTTGAATGTACACTTTGACAACCAATCTGTTAGATAGCTCCGTTTTTGTTTTAGAGCCAGATATTTCTCATTACAGCCTATAGTCCCATTCACTCTGGAATATCCAAACGCAGCTTTTAGAAGAAAAGTGTGACTAACTCACTGAATCTAAATGTAGATGCAGTTTCCTAAGGTGAATGAACTCACAGCAGAAATTTGAGGGAAACTATTCCTCTGCGTTTAAAAAGCAGACTTACTGCTAATTCTCATATGGCAGTATGCGGCTGGAAACACCTACTTCTAGACTTTCCAAAGAAAGGGATTCTGAAACGCTTCATACACACATGAGTTTAACTGTGTCAGTTGAATATACACTTTGAAAACGAATCTGCTAGATAGCTCCGTTCATTTTTTTTTTTTTTGAGCCAGATATTTCTCATTACAGCTTTTAGTCCCATTCACTCTGGAATATCCAAACGCAGCCTTTAGAAGAAACGTTTGACGAACTCACTGAATCTCAACATAGATGCAGCTTCCTAAAATGAACAAACTCAAAGCAGAGCAATTTGAGAGAAACGTTTCCTCTGTGTTTAAAACACAGTCTTACCGCTAATTCTCATATGGCACTATATGGCTGGAAACATCTATTTCGAGACTCTCCAAGGAAAGGTTTTCTGAAACGCTTCATACACACATCAGTTTACTTCTGTAAGTTCAATGTTCACTTTGACAACCAATCTGCTAGATAGCTCCGTTTTAGTTTTAGAGCCAGATATTTCTCACTACAGCCTATAGTCCCATTCATTCTGGAATATCCAAACGCAGCTTTTAGAAGAAACGTGTGACTAACTCACTGAATCTAAACATAAATGCATCTTACTGCTAATTCTCATAAGGCAGTATACAGCTGGAAACATGTATTTCTAGACTCTCCAAAGAAAGGGATTCTGAAACACTTCATACACACATCAATTTAACTGTGTAAGTTGAATGTACAGTTTGACATTCAATCTGATAGATAGCTCCATTTTAGTTTTAGAGCCCGATATTTCTCATTGTGGCCTAAAGTCCCATTAACTCTGTAATATCCAAACACAGCTTTTTAGAAACAACGTGTGAATAACTCACTGAATCTAAACATATATGCATCTTACTGCTAATTCTCATATGGCAGTATGCGGCTGGAAACATCTATTTCTAGACTCTCCGAAGAAAGCGTTTCTGAATTACTTCATACTCACATCAGTGTAACTGTGTAAGTTGAATATACTCTTTGACAACCAATCTGATAGACCGCTCCGTTTTTGCTTTAAAGCCAGATATTTCTCTTTACAGCATATAGTCCCATTCACTCTGGAATATCCCAACGCACTTTTTAGAAAAAACGTGTGACTAACTCACTGAATGTAAACATAGATGCAGCTTGCTGAGGTGAACGAAGTCACAGCAGAGCAATTTGAGAGAAACGTTTCCTTTGTGTTTAAAACGCAGTCTTACTGCTAATTCTCATATGGCAGTATGCGGCTGGAAACATCTATTTTTAGACTCTCGAAAGAAAGGGTTTCTGAATTACTTAATACTCACATCAGTTTAACTCTGTAAGTTGAATGTACTCTTTGACAACCAATCTGCTAGATAGCTCCGTTTTTTTTTCTTTTATTGCATTTTAGGTTTTGGGGTACATGTGATGAACATGCAAGATTGTTGCATAGGTACACACATGGCAGTGTGGTTTGCTGCCTTCCGTCCCCTCACCTGTATCTGTCATTTCTCCCCATGCTATCTCTTCCCACCTCCCCACCCCCCCTTCCCTTCCCCCATTTCCCCCCAACGGACCCCAGTGTGTAGTGCTTCCCTCCCTGTGTCCATGTGTTCTCATTTTTCAACACCCGCCTATGAGTGAGAATATACGGTGTTTGATTTTCTGCTCTTGTGTCAGTTTGCTGAGAATGATGGTATCCAGGTTCATCCATGTCCCTACAAAGGACGTGAACTCATCGTTTTTGATGGCTGCGTAATATTCCATGGTGTATATGTGCCACATTTTCCCTATTCAGTCTATCATCGTTGGGCATTTGTGTTGGTTCCAGGTCTTTGCTATTCTAAACAGTGCTGCAATGAACATTCGTGTGCACGTGTCCTTGTAGTAGAATGATTTATAATCCTTTGGATATATACCCAGTAATGGGATTGCTGGGTCAAATGGGATTTCTATTTTTAGGTCCTTGAGGAATCGCCACACTGTCTTCCACAATGGTTGAATTAATTTACATTCCCACCAACAGTGTAAAAGTGTTCCTATTTCTCCACATCCTATCCAGCATCTGTTGTTTCCTGATTTTTTAATGATCGCCATTCTTACTGGTGTGAGATGGTATCTCAACGTGGTTTTGATTTGCATTTCTCTGATGACCAGTGATGATGAGCATTTTTTCATATGTTTGTTGGCCTCCTGTATGTCTTCTTTTGTAAAGTTTCTGTTCATATCCTTCGCCCATTTTTGAATGGGCTTGTTTGTTTTTTTCTTGTAGATCTGCTTTAGTTCTTTGTAAATTCTGGATATCAGCCCCTTGTCAGATGGGTAGGCTGCAAAAATTTTTTCCCATTCTGTTGGTTGCCGATTCACTCTACTGACTGTTTCTTTTGCCGTGCAGAAGCTGTGGAGTTTGATTAGGTCCCATTTGTCTATTTTGGCTTTTGTTGCCATTGCTTTTGGCGTTTTGGTCATGAAGTCCTTGCCTACACCTATGTCCTGAATGGTTTTGCCTAGATTTTCTTGTAAGGTTTTTATGGTATTTGGTCTGATGTTTAAGTCTTTAATCCATCTGGAGTTAATTTTGGTGTAAGGTGTCAGGAAGGGATCCTGTTTCTGCTTTCTGTACATGGCTAGCCAGTTTTCCCAACACCATTTATTAAATAGGGAGTCCTTTCCCCATTGCTTGTTTTTGTCAGGTTTGTCGAAGATCAGATGGTTGTGGGTATGTTGTATTTCCTCTGAGGCCTCTGTTCTGTTCCATTGGTCTATATCTCTGTTTTGGTACCAGTACCATGCTGTTTTGATTACTGTAGCCTTGTAGTATAGTTTGAAGTCCGGTAGTGTGATGCCTCCTGCTTTGTTCTTTTTGCTTAGAATTGACTTGGCTATGCGGGCTCTCTTTTGGTTCCATATGAAGTTTAAGGTGTTTTTTTCCAGTTCTGTGAGGAAGGTCATTGGTAGCTTGATGGGAATAGCGTTGAATCTGTAAATTTCTTTGGGCAGTATGGCCATTTTCATGATGTTGATTCTTCCTAACCATGAACCTGGAATGTTTCTCCATCTGTTTGTATCCTCTCTTATTTCATTTTGCAATGGCTTGTAGTTCTCCTTGAAGAGGTCCTTTACGATCCTTGCTAGTTGTATTCCTAGGTACTTTATTCTCTTTGTAGCAATTGTGAATGGCAGTTCGTTCTTGATTTGGCTCTCTTGAAGTCTATTACTGGTGTATAGGAATGCTTGTGATTTTTGCACGTTGATTTTGTATCCTGAGACTTTGCTGAAGTTGTTTATCAGTTTCAGGAGATTTTGGGCTGAGATGATGGGGTCTTCCAGATATACAATCATGTCATTCATCTGCAAATAGAGACAATTTGATTTCCTTCTTTCCAATTTGGATACCCTTTATTTCTTTTTCTTGCCTGATTGCTCTGGCTAGAACTTCCAGTACTATATTGAATAGGAGTGGTGAGAGAGGGCACCCTTGTCTAGTGCCAGATTTCAAAGGGAATGCTTCCAGTTTTTGCCCATTCAGTATGATATTGGCTGTTGGTTTGTTGTAAATAGCTTTTATTGTTTTGAGGTACGTTCCGTCAATACCTAGTTTGTTGAGGGTTTTTAGCATAAAGCGTTGTTGAATTTTGTCAAAAGCCTTCTCTGCATCAATTGAGATAATCATGTGGTTTTGTCTTTGGTTCTAAACTGTTTATGTGGTGAATTACGTTTATGGACTTGCGTATGTTGAACCAGCCTTGCATCCCCGGGATGAATCCTACTTGATCATGGTGGATGAGCTTTTTGATATGCTGTTACAATCGATTTGCCAGTATTTTATTGAAGATTTTTGCATCTATGTTCATCATGGATATTGGCCTGAAATTTTCTTTTCTTGTTGAGTCTCTGCCGGGTTTTGGTATCAGGATGATGTTGGTCTCGTAAAATGATTTGGGAAGGATTCCCTCTTTTTGGATTGTCTGGAATAGTTTCAGAAGGAATGGTATCAGCTCCTCTTTGTATGTCTGGTAGAATTCAGCTGTGAACCCATCTGGACCTGGGCTTTCTTTGGGTGGTAGGCTCTTTATTGCTGCCTCGACTTCAGACCAAGTTATTGGTCTATTCAGGGTTTTGGCTTCTTCCAGGTTTAGGCTTGGGAGGATGCCGGTGTCCAGGAATTTATCCATTTCTTCCAGGTTTACTAGTTTATGTGCATAGAGTTGTTTGTAATAATCTCTGATGATGGTTTGAATTTCTGTGGAATCTGTGGTGATATCCCCTTTATCGTTTTTTATTGCGTCAATTTGGTTATTCTCCCTTTTCTTTTTTATTAATCTGGATAGTAGTCTGTCTATTTCGTTGATCTTTTCAAAAAACCAGCTCCTGGATTTATTGATTTTTTTGAAGAGTTTTTTGTGTCTCTGTTTCTTTCAGTTCTGCTCTGATCTTAGTTATTTTCTGTCTTCTGCTAGGTTTTGAGGTTTTTGGATCTTGCTCCTCTAGCTCTTCCCATTTTTTTGATAGGGTGTCAATTTTAGATCTCTCCTTTCTTCTCTTGTGGGCACTCTTGCTATATATTTTCCTCTAGAGACTGCTTTAAATGTGTCCCAGAGATTCTGGTATGTTGTGTCTTCGTTCTCATTGGTTTCGAAGAACATCTTTATTTCTGCCTTCATTTCATTGTTTATCCAGTCAACATTCAAGAGCAAGTTGTTCAGTTTCCATGAAGCTGTGCAGTTCTGAGTTAGTTTCTGCATTCTGAGTTCTATTTTGATTGCACTGTGGTCTGAGAGACTGTTTGTTATGATTTCTGTTCTTTTGCATTTGCTGAGGAGTGATTTATTGCCAATTATGTGGTCAATTTTAGAGTAGGTGTGATGTGGTGCTGAGAAGAATGTATAATCTGTGGATTTGGGGTGGAGTGTTCTGTAAAGGTCTATTAGGTTTGCTTGTTCCAGGTCTGTATTCAGGTCCTGGGTATCCTTGTTGATTTTCTGTCAGGTTGATCTAATATTGACAATGGGGTGTTAAAGTCTCCCACTATTATTGTGTGGGAGTCTAAGTCTCTTTGTAAGTCATTAAGAACTTGCCTTATGTTTCTGGGTGCTCCTGTATTGGGTGTGTATATATTTAGGATCGTTAGCTCTTCTTGTTGCAGTGATCCTTTTACCATTATGTAATGTCCTTCTTTGTCTCCTTTGATCTTTGTTGCTTTAAAGTCTATTTTATCAGAGATGAGAATTGCTACTCTCTCCATTTGCTTGGTAGATCTTCCTCCATCCCTTTATTTTGAGCCTTTGTGTATCCTTGCATGTAAGATGGGTTTCCTGGATACAGCACACTGTTGGATTTTGGCTTTTTATCCAATTTGCCAGTCTGTGTCTTTCGATTGGGGCATTTAGTCCATTGATATTTAGGGATAGTATTGTTATGTGTGAATTTGATACTGTCATTTTGATGCTACCTGGCTGTTTTGTTGATTAGTTGATGCAGCTTCTTGATTGTGTTGATGCTCTTTTACCATTTGGTGTGTTTTTGGAGTGGCTGGTACTCGTTGTTCCTTTATGTGTGTAGAGCCTCTTTCAGGAGTTCTTGTAGAGCAGGTTTGATGGTGATGAAATCTCTGAGTGCTTGCTTGTTCACAAAGGATTTTATTTTTCCTTCACTTATGAAGCTTAGTTTGGCTAGATAGGAGATTCTGGGTTGAAAGTTCTTTTCTTTAAGGATGTTGAATATTGGCCCCCAATCTGTTCTGGATTGTAGGGTTTCTGCTGAGAGATCTGCTGTGAGTCTAATGGGCTTCCCTTTGTGGGTAACCTGACCTTTCTCTCTGGCTGCCCTTAGCATTTTCTCTTTCATTTCAACCCTGGTGAATCTGACGATTATGTGCCTTGGGCTTGCTCTTCTTGAGGAATATCTTTGTGGTGTTCTCTGTATTTCCTGGATTTGAATATTGGTCTGCCTTGCTAGGTTGGGGAAGTTTTCCTGGATAATATCCTGAAGAGTATTTTCCAGCTTGGATTCATTCTCTTCATCACATTCAGGTACACCTATCAGACGTAGATTAGGTCTTTTCACATAGTCCCACATTTCTTGAAGATTTTGTTCATTCCTTTTTGTGCTTTTTTCTCTGTTCTTGCCTTCTCTTTTTATTTCATTGAGTTGGTCTTCGACCTCTGATATCCTTTCTTCTGCTTGGTCAATTCGGCTGTTGAAGTTTGTGCATGCTTCACGAAGTTCTCGTGTTGCGTTTTTCAGCTCCATCAATTCACTTATACTCCTCTCTATGCTGTCCAATCTCGTCAACAGTTCGTCCAATCTTTTTCCAAGGTTCCTATTTTCTTTGCGTTCGGTTAGAACATGTTCTCTTAGCTCACCGTAGTTTCTTACTACCCACCTTCTGAAGTCTGATTCTGTCATTTCATCACCCTCCTTGTCCATCCAGTCTTGTTCACTTGCTGGTGAGGAGTTGTGATCCCTTTTAGGAGGAAAGGTGTTCCAGTTTCGGGAGTTTTCATCCTTTTTGCGTGGGTTTCCTCCCATTTTTGTGGGTTTATCCACCTGTTGTCTGTCTCTGTCCCAGGGAGTTGGTGCTTTATGAGTTTCCCTTCCACTACTGCCTTTTTTGATTTTTCTTTCAGGTCGGACCCGACCAGCTAGCAGCAGGCCTAGTCACTGCCTGCCCGCAGGGGCTTTGCTGAGCTGCTGTGGACTCCGCCCAGCTGCCCTGAGCTCTTCCCTGTGGTCCTTTTTATATGGGAGTAGTTAGAACTGAGCAATGGTGGCCCCGCCTCTGTTATGGCGGACTCTCTCTGTTGTGACAGGTTGCCTCGGCAATGGTGGGTTGCCTCAGCAAAGGCAGCCTGCCTCCGTAGCGGTGGAGCGTCTCAGTAATGGCGGAAGCCCCTCACACACCGAGCCGGACCCTCCTGGTTCAGCTGTGCTTGGTTTGAAGGGCTCAACCCAGAGGGTTTCCAATTACTGTTTTTGTTTTCGTTGTTGTTGGGGGTGGAGGGGTGGGACTAACCGAGCCTGATCACCTGGCTCCCTGACTCAGAGTCTTTTCTTTTAAGTTGAACGACCCTGCGTTCTGGTCGCTTGTTGAAAAGGCGCCGGGATCTCCGGTGCTGTGACTCACGGAGTCGGCTCGAACAGCGGCGCTGTCTCCTGGCGGATTTTTTGCCTAGGAATCTCCTGGCCTGGCTCGCTATTTCAGATGAATGGGCAACTCTGCCGTCTCGGGGCTCTGCTCGCCAGCTAAGAGGGCTCCCAGACCAGTGGCTTTTGTACAGAGAACCACAGCAACAGGGAGTGGTCACAGCAGCCGCGTGGGCGGAATCAGCCCCACGGGGGCCAAAACAGCCACACCGGCTGGGACTGCGACGCTGGCGACCCCTCTGCCTGGGTATCTCCTGGTCTGTGGGCAATAAGAGTTCGTCTGGAAATGCGGCGTCCACTCACCCTCTGCACTTTTACTGGGAGATGAAATCCTTAGCTGTTCTTAGGTGGCCATCTTCCCAGCATTCTCCAAAACACGTTTCCTCTACAAGCTGCGTTTCAACATTCCTGAGTGGATGGGAATACTGGCTGTAATGAGAAATATCTGGCTCTAAAAGCAAAACGGAGCTATCTAGCAGAATGGTTGTCGATGTGTGCATTAAACCTACAAATTTGAACTGATGTGTGTTTGCAGCAGTTCAGAAATCCGTTATTTGCAGAATGTAGAAAGAGTCAATGATAGCCCTATAGTGTGTATATAAGAGTTAGCAGTAAGAATGCGTTTAAAACACAGAAGACCTGCTTCTTAAAAACCGATTTGCTTTGCATTGGTTCCTTTTAGGAAGTTGCATCTATGTTTAGATTCTGCGAGTTAGAAACATGTTTCTTCCAACGGCTGCGTTTGGACATTCCAGAGTGGATGGGAATACAGGCTGTTATGAGAAATACCTGGCTCTAAAACCAAAACAGAGCTATCTAGCAGAATGGTGGTCAATGTGTGCATTCAACTTACAGAGTTAAACTGATGGGTGTTTGCAGCAGTTCAGAAACCATTTCTTTGGAGAATGTAGAAACAGTCATTTCCAGCCCTATAATGGCTTATCAGAGTTAGCAGTAAGAATGCGTTTAAAACACAGAAGACAGGGTTCTTACAAACTGATCTGCTATGCGTTGGTTCTTTTAGGTGGTTGCATCTGTATTTAGATTCGGTGAGTTAGAAACACGTTTCTTCTAAAAGCTGCATTTCGACATTTGAGACTGGATGGGAGTACAGGCTGTAATGAGAAGTCTCTGGCTCTAAAACAAAAACAAAGTTATCCAGCAGAATGGTTGTCAATGTGTGCATTCAAATTACAGAGTTAAACTGATTTGTATTTAAGCAGTTCAAAAACCCATTCTTTGGAGAATGTAGAAACAGTCATTTCCAGCCCTAGAGTGGCATATAAGAGTTTGCAGTAAGAATGCGTTTAAAACACAGAAGACCCCTACTTACAAACTGATCCGCTGTGTGTTGGTTCCTTTTAGGAAGTTGCAACTATGTTTAGATTCTGCCAGATAGAAAAACATTTCTTCTAAAAGCTAGGTTTGGATATTCTAGAGTGGATGGGAGTACAGGATGTAAAGAGAAATATCTGACTCTAAAATAAAAACGGAGCTATCCAGCAGAATGCTTGTCAATGTGTGCATTCAACTTACAGAGTTAAACTGATTTGTATTTCAGAAGTTCAGAAACCCTTTCTTTGTAGAATGTAGAAGCTGTCATTTACAGTCCTTTAGTGGCATATTAGAGTTAACGGTAAGAATGCCTTTAAAACACAGAAGACTCGCTTCTTACAAACCTATCTACTGAGTGTTGGTTCCTTTTAGGAAGTTGCAACTATGTTTAGATTCAGGGGGCTATAAACACATTTCTTCTAAAAGCTGCGTTTTGACATTGCAGAGTGGATGGGAGTATAGGCTGTAATGAGAAATATCTGGTGCTAAAAAAAAAAGGAGCTATCTAGCAGAATGGTTGCCGATGTGTGCATTAAACTTACAGATTTAAACTGATGTTTGTTTCCAGCAGTTCAGAAACCCTTTCCTTGGAGAATGTAGAAACAGTCATTTCCAGCCCTATAGTGGCATATAAGAGTCAGCACTAAGAATGTGTTTAAAGCACGGCAGACCAGCTTCTGACAAACTGATCTGCTGTGTGTTGGGTCCTTTTAGAAAGTTGCATCTATGCTTAGATTCAGCGATTTAGAAACTCGTTTCTTCTACAAGCTGCGTTTGGACATTCCTGAGTGGATGGGAATACCGGCTGTAATGAGAAATATCTGGATCTAAATCCAAAACGGAGCTATCTAGCAGAATGTTTGTCGATGTGTGCATTAAACCTACAAATTTGAACTGATGTCTGTTTGCAGCAGTTCAGAAACCCGTTATTTGGAGAATGTAGAAGCAGTCAATTATAGCCTTATAGTGGCATATAAGGGTTCGCAGTCAGAATGCCTTCAAAACAGAAAAGACCCGCTTCTTAGAAACTGATCTGCTGTGTGTTGCTTCCTTTTAGGAAGTTGCAAGTATGTTTAGATTCAGCGAGTTAGAAACGCGTTTCTTCAAAAAGCTGCGTTTGGACATTCCAGAGTGAAAGTTTCAGGCTGCAATGTGAAATATCTAGCTCTAAAACAAAAATGGAGCTATATAGCAGAATGGTTGTCAATGTGTGTATTCAACCTACAGAGTTAAAATGATGTGTGTTTGCAGCAGTTCAGAAACCCTTTCTTTGGAGAATGTAGAAACAGTCATTTCCAGCCCTATAATGGCATATAAGAATTAGTAGTAAGAAAGCCTTTAAAAGGCAGAAGACCCGCTTCTTACAAACTGATATGTTGTGTGTTGTTTCCTTTTAGGAAGTTGCAACTATGTTTAGATTCAGCGAGTTAGAAACACCTTTCTTCCAAAAGCTGCGTTTGGACCTCCCAGAGTGAAAGGGAGTTCAGGCTGTAATGTGAAATATCTGGCTCTAAAACAAAGGCGGAGCTATCTAGCAGAATGGTTGTCAGTGTGTGCATTCAATTTACAGAGTTAAAATGATGTGTGTTTGAAGCAGTTCAGAAACCCTTTCTTTAGAGAATGTAGAAACAGTCATTTC
This sequence comes from Saimiri boliviensis, assembly GCF_048565385.1. Classification (NCBI taxonomy): domain Eukaryota; kingdom Metazoa; phylum Chordata; class Mammalia; order Primates; family Cebidae; genus Saimiri; species Saimiri boliviensis. The sequence continues at coordinate 42,595,596 of NC_133467.1, forward strand.
CAGTCCTATAGTGGCATAAAAGAGTTAGCAGTAAGAATGCCTTGAAAACACAGAAGACCCGCTTCTTACAAACTGATCTGCTGTGTGTTGGTTCCTTTTAGGAAGTTGCATCTATGTTTAGTTTCAGCGAGTTAGAAACACTTTTCTTCCAAAAGCTGCGTTTGGACTTTCCAGAGTGAAAGGGAGTTCAGGCTGTAACGTGAAATATCTGGCTCTAAAACAAAAAAGCAGATATCTAGCAGAATGGTTGTCAATGTGTATATTCAACTTAAAGAGTTAAACTGACGTGTGTTAGCAGCAGTTCCGAAACCCATTCTTTGGCGAATGTAGAAACAGTCATTTCCAGCCCTATAGTGGCATATAAGAGTTAGCAGTAAGAATGCCTTTATAACACAGAAGACCCCCTTCTTACAAACTGATCTGCTGTGTGTTGTTTCGTTTTAGGAAGTTGCAACTATGTTTAGATTCAGCGAGGTAGAAACACGTTTCTTCCAAAAGCGGCGTTTGGACATTCCAGACTGAAAGGGAGTTCAGGCTGTAATGTGAAATATCTGGCTCTAAAACAAAAGCGGAGCTATCTAGCAGAATGGTTGTCAGTGTGTGCATTCAATCTACCGAGTTAAAATGATATGTTTTTGTAGCAGTTCAGAAACCCTTTCTTTAGAGGATTTAAAAACAGTCTTTTCCAGCCATTTGGTGGCATATTAGAGTTAGTAGTAAGAATGCCTTGAAATCACAGAAGACCTGCTTCTTACAAACTGATCTGCTGTGTGTTGGTTCCTTTTAGGAAGTTGCATCTATGTTTAGATTCAGCGAGTTACTAACAAGTTTCTTCCAAAAGCTGCATTTGGGCATTCCAGAGTGAAAGGGAGTTCAGGCTGTAATGTGAAATATCTGGCTCCAAAGCAAAAATGGAGCTCTCTAGCAGAATGGTTGTCAATGTGTGCATTCAACTTACAGAGTGAAACTGACGTGTCTTTGCAACAGTTCAGAAACCCTTTTTAAAAGAATATAGAAACAGTCATTTTGAACCCTATAGTGGCATATAAGAGTTAGCAGTATGAATGCCTTGAAAACACAGAAGACCCGCTTCCTACAAACTGATCTGCTCTGTGTTGATTCCTTTTAGGAAGTTGCATCTATGTTTAGTTTCAGCGAGTTAGAAACACCTTTCTTCCAAAAGCCGTGTTTGGACATTCCAGAGTGAAAGGGAGTTCAGGCTGCAATGTGAAATATCTAGCTCTAAAACAAAAATGGAGCCATCTAGCAGAATGTTTGTCAATGAATGTATTTACTTTACAGAGTGAAACTGATGTGTATTCGCAGAAGTTCAGAAACCCTTTAATTGGAGGATGTAGAAACAGTCATTTCCAACGCTTTAGTGGCATATAAGAGTTAGCAGTAAGAATGCGCTTAAAACACAGAAGACCTGCTTCTTACAAACTGATGTGATGTGTGCTGGTTATGTCAAGGAATTTGCATCTGTGTTTAGATTCAGCAAGGTAGAAACAAGTTTCTTCCAAAAGCTGCGTTTGGACATTCCAGAGTGAAGGGGATTTCAGGTTGCAATGTGAAATATCTGGCTCTAAAACAAAAACAGAGCTATATAGCAGAATGGTTTTCAATGCGTACATTCAACCTACTGAGTTAAAATGATGTGTGTTTGCAGCAGTTCAGAAACCCTTTCGTTGGAGAATGTAGAAACAGTCATTTCCAGCCCTATAATGGCATTTAAGAGTTAGAGGTAAGAATACCTTTAAAACACAGAAGACCCGCTTCTTACAAACTGATCTGCTGTGTGTTTTTTCCTTTTAGGAAGTTGCAACTATGTTTAGGTTCAGCGAGTTAGAAACACGTTTCTTCCAAAAGCTGCGTTTGGACATTCCAGAGTGAAAGGGAGTCCAGGCTCTAATGTGAAATATCTGGCTCTAAAACAAAAGCGGAGCTATCTAGCAGAATGGTTGTCAGTGTGTGCATTCAACTTACAGAGTTAAACTGAAGTGTGTTTGCAGCAGTTCAGAAACCCTTTCTTTGGAGAATGTAAAAACAGTCATTTCCAGCCCTATAGTGGCATATAAGAGTTAGCAGTAAGAATGCCTTTAAAACACAGAAGACCTGCTTCTTACAAACTGATCTGCTTTGTGTTGGTTCCTTTTAGGAAGTTGCATCTATGTTTAGTTTCAGCGAGTTAGAAACACGTTTATTCCAAAAGCTGCGTTTGGACTTTCCAGAGTGAAAGGGATTTCAGGCTGTAATGTGAAATATCTGGCCCTAAAACAAAAAAGGCGATATCGAGCAGAATGGTTGTCAATGTGTATATTCAACTTAAAGAGTTAAACTGACATGTGTTCGCAGCAGTTCTGAAACCCATTCTTTGGAGAATGTAGAAACAGTCATTTCCAGCCGTATAGTGGCCTATAAGAGTTAGCAGTAAGAATGCCTTTAAAACACAGAAGACCCGGTTCTTACAAACTGATCTGATGACTCTTGTTTCATTTTAGGAAGTTGCGTCTATGTTTAGATTCAGCGAGTTACTAACACGTTTCTTCTAAAAGCTGCGTTTGGGCATTCCAGAGTGAAAGTGAGTTCAGGCTGCAATGTGAAATATCTGGCTCTAAAACAAAAACGGAGCTTTCTAGCAGAATGGTTGTCAATGTGTCCTTTCAACTTACACAGTTAAACTGACGTGTGTTTGCAGCAGTTCAGAAACCCTTTCTTTGGAGAATGTAGAAACAGTCATTTCCAGCCCTATAGTGGCATATAGGAGTTAGCAATAAGAATGCCTTTAAAGCACAGAAGACCGGCTTCTTACAAACTGATCTGCTGTGTGTTGTTTCCTTTTAGGAAGTTGCAACTATGCTTAGATTCAGCGAGTTAGAAACACGATTCTTCCAAAAGCTGCGTTTGGACATTCCAGAGTGAAAGTGAGTTCAGGCTGCAATGTGAAATATCTAGCTCTAAAACAAAAATGGAGCAATCTAGCAGAATGTTTGTCAATGAGTGTATTCAGTTTAGAGAGTTAAACTGACCTGTGTTTGCAGCAATTCAGAAACACTTTAATTGGAGAATGTAGAATCAGTCATTTCGAACGCTATACTGGCATATAAGTGTTAGCAGTAAGTATGCGTTTAAAACACAGAAGACCCGCTTCTTACAAACTGATGTGATGTGTGTTGGTTCCCTTTAGGAAATTGCATCTGTGTTTAGATTCAGCGAGGTAGAAACACGTTTCTTCCTAAAGCTGCGTTGGGACATTCCAGAGTGAAAGGGAGTTCCAGTTGCAATGTGAAATATCTGGCTCTAAAACAAAAACGGAGCTATATAGCAGAATGGTTGTCAATGTGTGCATTCAATGTACAGAGTTAAACTGATGTGTATTTGCAGCAGTTCAGAAACCCTTTCTTTGGAGAATGTAGAAACAGTCAATTCTAGCCCTATAATGGCATATAAGAGTTAGAAGTAAGAAAGCCTTTAAAACACAGAAGACCCGGTAGCAGCAGTGGTCGCCTGCGGAGCAGTCTGAGCCCGATGATGAGGCCAGGGACGGGAGCTGAGCGTGGAGGCCTCATGATGGGGCACCCTGGCATGCATTATGCCCCGATGGGAATGCACCCTATGAATCAGAGAGCAAATATTCCTTCTGTCCCTCAGGGAATGATGCCTCAGATGATGCCCTCTGTGGGAGGGCCACCAATGTGACAAAAAGATAAAATAAAACAATTTGCTACTGCCAGATGCTTCTCTCTTTTCTGGGGCCTTCTGTTTCCATTGGGCCAATCAAGGATATTCGGCTGTATTTAATTTAGGACTTGCAGATTAGTTTGTCAGGTAAAACAGGATTAACTAGTCTTCACCTCCAGAATTTACAGAGATCTCTGAGGGAGAAGATGCCTGGAATGATGTCGTCAGTAATGCCTGGAATGATGATGTCTCATATGTGTCCAGCTTACATGCAGCCTGCCTTACCGCCAGGAGTAAATAGTATGGATGTAGCAGCAGGTACAGCATCTGGTGCAAAATCTATGTGGACCGAACATAAATCACCTGATGGAAGGACTTACTACTACAACACTGAAACCAAACAGTCTACCTGGGAGAAACCAGATGATCTTAAAACACCTGCTGAGCAACTTTTATCTAAATGCCCCTGGAAGGAATACAAATCAGATTCTGAAAAGCCTTACTATTACAATTCTCAAACAGAAGAATCTCGCTGGGCCAAACCTAAAGAACTTGAGGATCTCGAAGGATACCAGAATACCGTTGTTGCTGGAAGTCTTATTACAAAATCAAACCTGCATGCAATGATCAAAACTGAAGAAAGCAGTAAACAAGAAGAGTGCACGACAACGTCAACAGCCCCAGTCCCTACAACAGAAATTCCAACGACAATGAGCACCATGGCTGCTGCAGAAGCAGCAGCTGCTGCTGCTGCGGCCAATGCTAATGCTTCCACTTCTACTTCTAATACTGTCAGTGGAACTGTTCCAGTTTTTCCTGAGCCAGAAGTTACTTCCATTGTTGCTACTGTTGTAGATAATGAGAATACAGTAACTATTTCAACTGAGGAACAAGCACAACTTACTAGTACCCCTGCTATTCAGGATCAAAGTGTGGAAGTATCCAGTAATACTGGAGAAGAAACATCGAAGCAAGAAACTATAGCTGATTTTACTCCCAAAAAAGAAGAGGAGGAGAGCCAACCAGCAAAGAAAACATATACTTGGAATACAAAGGAGGAGGCAAAGCAAGCCTTTAAAGAATTATTGAAAGAAAAGCGGGTACCATCGAATGCTTCATGGGAGCAAGCTATGAAAATGATTATTAATGATCCACGGTACAGTGCTTTGGCAAAGTTAAGTGAAAAAAAGCAAGCCTTTAATACCTATAAAGTCCAAACAGAAAAAGAAGAAAAAGAAGAAGCAAGATCAAAGTACAAAGAGGCTAAAGAGACCTTTCAGCGTTTTCTTGAAAATCATGAGAAAATGACTTCCACAACTAGATAAAAAAAAGCAGAGCAAATGTTTGGAGAGATGGAAGTTTGGAATGCAATATCAGAACGTGATCATCTTGAAATCTATGAAGATGTTTTGTTCTTTCTTTCAAAAAAGGAAAAGGAACAAGCAAAGCAATTGTGAAAGAGAAACTGGGAAGCCTTAAAAAACATACTTGGCAACATGGCTAATGTAACATACTCTACCACTTGGTCTGAAGCCCAGCAGTATCTGATGGATAATCCAACTTTTGCAGAAGATGAGGAGTTACAAAACATGGACAAAGAAGATGCATTAATTTGCTTTGAAGAACACATTCGGGCTTTAGAAAAGGAAGAAGAAGAAGAAAAACAGAAGAGTTTGCTGAGAGAAAGGAGATGACAGCAAAAAAATCGGGAATCCTTCCAGATATTTTTAGATGAATTACATGAACATGGACAACTACATTCTATGTCATCTTGGATGGAATTGTATCCAACTATTAGTTCTGACATTAGAATCACTAATATGCTTGGTCAGCCTGTTTTTTCATTAGGATCAACTGCACTTGATCTTTTCAAGTTTTATGTTGAGGATCTTAAAGCACGTTATCATGATGAGAAGAAGATAATAAAAGACATTCTAAAGGATAAAGGATTTGTAGTTGAAGTAAATACCACTTTTGAAGATTTTGTGGCAATAATTAGTTCAACTAAAAGATCAACTACATTAGATGCTGGAAATATCAAATTGGCTTTCAATAGTTTACTCGAAAAGGCAGAAGCCCGTGAACGTGAAAGAGAAAAAGAGGAGGCTCGGAAGATGAAACGAAAAGAATCTGCATTTAAGAGTATGTTAAAACAAGCTGCTCCTCCAATAGAATTGGATGCTGTCTGGGAAGATATCCGTGAGAGATTTGTAAAAGAGCCAGCATTTGAGGACATAACTCTAGAATCTGAAAGAAAGCGAATATTTAAAGATTTTATGCATGTGCTTGAGCATGAATGTCAGCATCATCATTCAAAGAACAAGAAACATTCTAAGAAATCTAAAAACATCATAGGGAACGTTCCCGCTCTCGATCGGGGTCAGATTCAGATGATGATGATAGCCATTCAAAGAAAAAAAGACAACAATCAGAGTCTCGTTCTGCTTCAGAACATTCTTCTAGTGCAGAGTCTGAGAGAAGTTATAAAAAGTCAAAAAAGCATAAGAAGTAAAGTAAGAAAAAGAGACATAAATCTGACTCTCCAGAATACGATGCTGAGCGAGAGAAGGATAAAAAAGAAAAAGATTGGGAAAGTGAAAAAGACAGAACTAGACAAAGATCAGAATCAAAACACAAATCGCCTAAGAAAAAGACTGGAAAGGATTCTGGTAATTGGGATACTTCTGGCAGTGAACTGAGTGAAGGGGAATTGGAAAAGTGCAGAAGAACACTTTTAGAGCAACTGGATGATGATCAATAAATTATACCAAATATATGTTTACAGTATGATTTAAAGTCTAATTCAGACCAGGGACTATATTTTAAGTTCAACAGAAATAACACTGGGTTTTAATTGTATCACAGGAAAAAAAGTGCATTTAAGTATTGTTATCATGGACTTTATAAAAGCAAAGGAAATTGAAAATAACTTAGATTCTGTATCAAGAATCATATTTTCATACAGTCATAACTGTCTTTCTGTGACCCTTTCACAGGGCACTGTAGGATGGATTAAAGGTGGCAATTTACTGATAACTGCAGATGTCTCTACTTTGTTCTAAAATCTAAGTCATGAGGTGATTTGATTTACTTTATAGAAGCTGGATTTTGAAGATATAATGAAAAATTTTTTGATAATACAGTAGTACAAAAAAAGCACCAGCAACTGATAAAACTGCTTTTTTGAGCACTACACAACTGATTAAAGCCAATGTGATCTTTTATGGTGAAACTCCTCAGAAATAGGTGTTTTTGCTGGAAACTTGGTAGACCCCTAATTATAGTGGTGCTAATGAGCACTACTATAATAAAGCCACCATTATTTTTTATCAAACATCTGAATACATTTTAAAAAGGCTATTCTGAGGGCATTATTTTGAGCATCTATTTTGAGGTGATGTTTAAAAAAAAAACTTTAACATCAAATCAAAATGTAAAATAATTTAAATATATTGCCTTAAGGACCTACTAAAGAATGTGCCACCAGACTTTAAGTGATAGTTGCAATATCCCTGTCTTAAAAAAAAAAAATGGACTTAAACATTTTCTTTAACAGTTGTCTTTTTTTTCTAAATTCAGTCTTTCTCTGGCTTTTTTTCCCCTGCTATTGAGGAAATATTTTGCCTCCCCTACTCACTGAGAAGTATTGACTTCGTGGTACACATTCTAAAGCATTTCTGATTTGAATATTTTTGTATATTTGTATCAACTATTAAACCTTCTCTTCTAGTGAAAAAAAAGAAAAACCACAAAGACCCGATTCTTGCAAACTGATCTGCTGTGTGTTGTTTCCTTTTAGGAAGTTGCAACTATGTTTAGATTCAGTGAGTTAGAAACACGTTTCTTCCAAAAACTGCGTTTGGACATTCCAGAGTGAAAGTGAGTTCAGGCTGCAATGTGAAATATCTAGCTCTAAAACAAAAATGGAGCTACCTAGCAGAATGTTTATCAATAAGTGTATTCAGTTTACAAAGTTAAACTGATGAGTGTTTGTAGCACTTCAGAAACCCTTTAATTGGAGAACGTAGAAACAGTCATTTCCAATGCTATAGTGGCATATAAGTGTTAGCAGTAAGAATGCCTTTTAAACACAGAAGACCCGCTTCTTACAAACTGATGTGATGTGTGTTGGTTCCTTTTAGGAAGTTGCATCTGTGTTTAGACTCAGCGAGGTAGAAACACGTTTCTTCCAAAAGCTGCCTTAGGACATTCCAGAGTGAAAGGGAGTTCAGGGTGCAATGTGAAAAACTTGCTTTAAAACAAAACCGGAGCTATATAGCAGAATAGTTGTCAAAGTGTGCATTCAACCTACAGAGCTAAACTGATGTGTGTGTGCAGCAGTTCAGAAACTCTTTCTTTGGAGAATGTAGAAACAGTTATTTTCAGCCCTATAATGGCATATAAGAGTTAGAAGTAAGAAAACCTTAAAAACATAGAAGAACTGCTTCTTCCAAACTGATCTGCTGTGTGTTGTTTCCTTGTAGGAAGTTGTAACTATGTTCAGACGCAGCCAGTTGGAAACAAGTTTCTACCAAAAGCTGCGTTTGGACGTTCCAGAGTGAAAGGGAGTTCAGGCTGTAATTTGAAATATCTGGTTCTGGAACAAAAGTGGAGCTATCTAGCAGAATGTTTGTCAGTGTGTGCATTCAATTTACAGAGTTAAACTGATGTGTGTTTGCAGCAGTTCAGAAACCCTTTCCTTGGAGAATGTGGAAACAGTCATTCCCAGCCCTATAGTGGCATATAAGAATTAGTAGTAAGAATGCCTTGAAAACACAGAAGACCCGCTTCCTACAAACTGATCTGCTGTGTGCTGGTTCCCTTTAGTAAGTTGCATCTATGTTTAGTTTCAGGGAGTTAGAAACACATTTCTTCCAAAAGCTGCATTTGGACATTACAGAGTGAAAGGTAGTTCAGGCTGTAATGTGAAATATCTGGCTCTAAAACAAAAAAGTAGATATCTAGCAGAATGGTTGTCAATGTGTATATTCAACTTGAAGACTTAAAATGATGTCTGTTTGCAGCAGTTCAGATACCTTTTCTTTGGAGAATGTAGAAACAGTCATTTCCAGCCCCATAGTGGCATAAAAGATTTAGCAGTAATAATGCCTTGAAAACAAAGAAGACCCGCTTCTTACAAACTGGTCTGCTGTGTGTTGGGTCCTTTTAGGAACTTGCATCTATGTTTAGATTCAGCGAGTTACTAATAAATTTCTTCCAAAAGCTGCGTTTGGGCATTACAGAGTGAAAGTGAGTTCAGGCTGCAATGTGAAATATCTGGTTCTAAAACAAAAATGGAGCTATCTAGGAGAATGGTTGTCAATGTGTGTATTCAACTTCCAGAGTTAAACTGATGTGTGTTTGCAGCAGTTCAGAAACCCTTTCCTTGGAGAATGTGGAAACAGTCATTCCCAGCCCTATAGTGGCATATAAGAATTAGTAGTAAGAATGCCTTGAAAACACAGAAGACCCGCTTCCTACAAACTGATCTGCTGTGTGCTGGTTCCCTTTAGTAAGTTGCATCTATGTTTAGTTTCAGGGAGTTAGAAACACATTTCTTCCAAAAGCTGCATTTGGACATTACAGAGTGAACGGTAGTTCAGGCTGTAATGTGAAATATCTGGCTCTAAAACAAAAAAGTAGATATCTAGCAGAATGGTTGTCAATGTGTATATTCAACTTGAAGACTTAAAATGATGTCTGTTTGCAGCAGTTCAGATACCTTTTCTTTGGAGAATGTAGAAACAGTCATTTCCAGCCCCATAGTGGCATAAAAGATTTAGCAGTAATAATGCCTTGAAAACAAAGAAGACCCGCTTCTTACAAACTGGTCTGCTGTGTGTTGGGTCCTTTTAGGAACTTGCATCTATGTTTAGATTCAGCGAGTTACTAATAAATTTCTTCCAAAAGCTGCGTTTGGGCATTACAGAGTGAAAGTGAGTTCAGGCTGCAATGTGAAATATCTGGTTCTAAAACAAAAATGGAGCTATCTAGGAGAATGGTTGTCAATGTGTGCATTCAACTTACAGAATTAAACAGATGTGTGTTTGCAGCAGTTCAGAAACCCTTTCTTTGGAAAATGTAGAAAGAGTCATTTCCAGCCCTATAGTGGAACATAAGAGTTAGCAGTAAGAATGCCTTTAAAACACAAAAGACCAGCTTCTTACAAACTAATGTGATGTGTGTTGATTCCTTTTAGAAAGTTGCATCTATGTTTAGATTCAGCGAGTTAGAAACACGTTTATTCCAAAAGCTGCGTTTGGACATTCCAGAGTGAAAGGGAGTTCAGGCTACAATGTGAAATATCTGGCTCTAAAACAAAACTGGAGCTATATAGCAGAACGGTTGTCAATGTTTACATTCAACCTATAGAGGTAAACTGATGTGTGTTTGCAGCAGTTCAGAAACCCTTTCTTTGGAGAATGTAGAAAGAGTCCTTTCCAGCCCTATAATGGCATATAAGAGTTAGAAGTAAGAAAGCCTTTAAAGCACGGAAGACCCGCTTCTCACAAACTGATCTGCTGCGTGTTGTTTTTTTTTAAGGAAGTTGCAACTATGTTAAGATTCAGCGAGTCAGAAACACGTTTCTTCCAAAAGCTGCGTTTGGACATTCCAGAGTGAAAGGGAGTTCAGGCTGTAATGTGTAATATCTCGCTCTAAAACAAACGCGGAGCTATCTAGTAGAAAGGTTGTCAGTGTGTGCATTCAATTTACAGAGTTAAACTGATGTCTGTTTGCAGCATTTTAGAAAGCCTTTCCTTAGAGAATGTAGAAACAGTCATTTCCAGCTATATCGTGGTATATAAGAGTTAGCAGTAAGAATGCCTTGAAAACACAGAAGACCCGCTTCTTGCAACCTAATTTGCTGTGTGTTTGTTCCTTTTAGGAAGCTGCATCTATGGTTAGTTTCAGCGAGTTAGAAACAGGTTTCTTCCAAAAGCTGCGTTTGGACATTCCAAAGTGAAACATAGTTCAGGCTGTAATGTGAAATATCTGGCTCTAAAACAAAAAAGAACATATCTAGTAGAATGTTTTCAATGTGTATATTCAAATTAAAGGGTTAAACTGATGTGTGTTTGCAGGAGTTCGGGAACCCTTTTTTTTGGAAAATGTAGAAACAGTCATTTCCAACCCTATAGTGGCACATAAGAGTTAACAGTAAGAATGCCTTTAAAACAATGAAGACCCGCTTCTTACAAACTGATCTGCTGTGTGTTGTTTCATTTTAGGAAGTTGCAACTATGTTTAGATTCAGCGAGTTAGAAACACTTTTCTTCCAAAAGCTGTGTTTGGACATTCAAGAGTGAAAGGGAGTTCAGGCTCTAATGTGAAATATCTGGCTCTAAAACAAAAATGGAGCTATCTAGCAGAATGGTTGTCAGTGTGTGCATTCAACTTACAGAGTTAAACTGATGTGTGTTTGCAGCTGTTCAGAACCCTTTCTTTAGAGAATGTAGAAACAGTCATTCCCAGCCCTATAGTGCCATTTAAGAGTTAGCAGTAAGAATGCCTTGAAAACACAGAAGACCCACTTCCTACAAACTGATCTGCTGTGCTTTCGTTCCTTTTAGAAAGTTGCATCTACGTTTAGTTTCAGCGAGTTAGGAACACGTTTATTCCGAAAGCTGCATTTGGACATTCCAGAGTGAAAGGGAGTTCAGGAGGTAATGTGAAATATCTGGCTCTAAAACAAAGGCGGAGCTATCTAGCAGAATAGTTGTCAGTGTGTGCATTCAATTTACAGAGTTAAACTGATGTGTGTTTGAAGCAGTTCAGAAACCCTTTCTTTAGACAATGTAGAAACAGTCATTTCCAGCCCTATAGTGGCATAAAAGAGTTAGCAGTAAGAATGCCTTTAAAACACAGAAGACCCGCTTCTTATAAATTGATCTGCTGTGTTTTGGTTCCTTTTAGGAGGTTGCAACTATGTTTAGATTTAGTGAGTTAGAAACACGTTTCTTCCAAAAGCTACGTTTCGACTGTCCAGAGTGAAAGTGAGTTCAGGCTGTAATGTGAAATATCTGGTTCTAAAACAAAAGCGGAGCTATCTAGTAGAATTGTTGACAATCTGTCCATTCAACTTACAGAGTTAAACTGACGTCTGTTTGCAGCAGTTCAGAAACCCTTTCTTTGGAGAATGTAGAAAGAGTCATTTCCAGCCCAATAGTGGCATATAAGAGGTTGCAGTAAGAATGCTTTGAAAACACAGAAGACCCGCTTCTTACAATTTGATCTTCTGTGTATTGTTTCCTTTTTGGATATTGCAACTACGTTTAGACTCAGGGAGTTAGAAAAACGTTTCTTCCAAAAGCTGCGTTTGGACCTTCCAGAGTGAAAGGGAGTTCAGGCTGTAATGTGAAATATCTGGCTGTAAAACAAAAGCAGAGCTATCTAGCAGAATGGTTGTCTGTGTGTCCATTCAATTTACAGAGTTAAATTGATGTGTGTTTGCAGCAGTTCAGAAATCCTTTCTTTAGAGAATGTAGACACAGTCATTTCCAGCCCTATAGTGGCACATAAGAGTAGCAGTAAGAATGCCTTGAAAACACAGAAGACCCGCTTCTTACAAACTGATGTGATGTGTGTTGGTTCCTTCTACGAAGTAAAATCTATGTTTAGTTTCAGAGAGATAGCAACAGGTTTCTTCCAAAAGCTGCATTTGGACATTCCAGTGTGAAAGGTAGTTCAGGCTGTAATGTGAAATATCTGGCTCTAAAACAACAAAGGAGATATCTAGCAGAATGGTTGTCAATGTTTATATTCAACTTAAAGAGTTAAACTGATGTGTGTTTGCAGCAGTTTAGAAACCCTTTCTTTGGAGAATGTAGAAACGTCAATTCCAGCCCTATAATGGCATATAAAAGTTAGCAGTAAGAATGCCTTTAAAACACAGAAGACTGGCTTCTTACAAACTGGTCTGCTTTGTCTTGGTTCCTTTTAGGAAGTTGCATCTATGTTAAGATTCTGCGAGTTAGAAACACGTTTCTTCTAAAGGCTGCGTTTGGACATTCCAGAGTGGATGGGAATACAGGGGGTAAAGAGAAATATCTGACTATAAACCAAAACGGAGGTATCTAGTAGAATGGTTGTCAATGTGTGCATTAAACGTAAAGAGTCAAACTGATGTGTGTTTGCAGCAGTTCAGAGACCCTATCTTTAGAAAATGTAGAAATAGTCATTTCCAGCCCTATAGTGGCATATAAGAGTTAGCAGTAAGAATGCGTTTAAAACACAGCAGACCCGCTTCTTACAAACTCATCTGATGTGTGCTGGTTACTTTTAGGAAGTTGCATCTATGTTTAGATTCAGCGAGGTAGAAACACGTTTCTGCTAAAAGCTGCGTTTGGACATTCCAGAGTGGATGGGAGAACAGACTCTAAAGAGAAATACCTTGCTCTAAAACCAAAACGGAGCTATCTAGCAGAATGGTTGTCAATGTGTGTATTCAACTTCCAGAACTAAACTGATGTGTGTTTGCAGCAGTTCGGAAACCCTTTCTTTGGAGAATGCAGAAACAGTCATTTCCAGCCCTAGAGACGCATATAAGAGTTAGCAGTAAGAATGCGTTTAAAACACAGAAGACCCGCTTCTTACGAACTCATCTGCTGTATGTTGGTTCCTTTTAGGGAGTTGCATCTATGTTTAGATTCAGCGAGGTAGAAACACGTTTCTTCTAAAAGCTGCGTTTGGACATTCCAGAGTGGATGGGGAACAGTCTGTAAAGAGAAATACCTTGCTCTAAAACCAAAACGGAGCTACCTAGCAGAATGGTTGTCAATGTGTGTATTTAACTTCCAGAGTTAAACTGATGTGTGTTTGCAGGAGTTCGGAAACCCGTTCTTTGGAGAACATAAAAACAGTCATTTCAAGCCCTAGAGACGCATATAAGAGTTAGCTGTAAGAATGCGTTTAAAACACAAAAGACCCGCTTCTTACAAACTCATCTGCTGTGTGTTGGTTCCTTTTAGGAAGTTGCATCTATGTTTAGATTCAGCGAGATAGAAACACGTTCCTTCAAAAAGCTGCGTTTGGACATTCCAGAGTGGATGGGAGAACAGGCTGTAAAGAGAAATACCTTGCTCTAAAACGAAAACGGAGCTATGTGGCAGAATGGTTGTCAATGTGTGTATACAAATTCCAGAGATAAACTGATGTGTGTTTGCAGCAGTTCGGAAACCATTTCTTTGGAGAATGCAGAAACAGTCATTTCCAGCCCTAGAGACGCATATAAGAGTTAGCAGTAAGAATGCGTTTAAAACACAGAAGACCCGCTTCTTACGAAGTCATCTGCTGTGTGTTGGTTCCTTTTAGGAAGTTTCATCTATGTTTACATTCAGCGAGGTAGAAACACGTTTCTTCTAAAAGCTGCGTTTGGACATTCCAGAGTGGATGGGAGAACAGGCTGTAAAGAGAAATACCTTGCTCTAAAACCAAAACGGAGCTATCTAGCAGAATGGTTGTCAATGTCTGTATTCAACTTCCAGAGTTAAACTGATGTGTGTTTGCAGCAGTTCGGAAACCCTTTCTTTCGAGAATGCAGAGACAGTCATTTCCAGCCCTAGAGACGCATATAAGAGTTTGCAGTAAGAATGCGTTTAAAACACACAAGACCCGCTTGTTACGAACTCATCTGCTGTGTGTTGGTTCCTTTTAGGAAGTTGCATTTATGTTTAGATTCAGCGAGGTAGAAACGCGTTTCTTCTAAAAGCTGCGTTTGGACATTCCAGAGTGGATGGGAGAACAGGCTATAAAGAGAAAAATCTTGCTCTAAAACCAAAATTGAGCTATCTATCAGAATGGTTGTCAATGTGTGTATTCAACTTACTGAGTTAAACTGATATGTGTTTGCAGCAGTTCAGAAACCCTTTTATTGGAGAATGCAGAAACAGTCTTTTCCAGCCCTAGAGACGCTTATAAGAGTTAGCAGTACGAATTCGTTTAAAACACAGAAGACCCGCTTTTTACAAACTCATCTACTGTGTGTTGGTTCCTTTTAGGAAGTTGCATCTATGTTTAGATTCAGCGAGGTAGAAACACGTTTCTTCTAAAAGCTGCGTTTGGACATTCCAGAGTGGATGGGAGAACAGGCTGTAAAGAGAAATACCTTGCTCTAAAACCAAAACGGAGCTACCTAGCAGAGTGGTTGTCAATGTGTGTATTCAACTTCCAGAGTTAAACTGATGTGTGTTTGCAGAAGTTTGGAAACCCTTTCCTTGGAGAATTCAGAAACAGTCATTTCCAGGCATAGAGACGCATACAAGAGTCAGCAGTAAGAATGCGTTTAAAACACAGAAGACCCGCTTTTTATGAACTCATCTGGTGTGCCTTGGTTCCTTTTAGGAAGTTGCATGTATGTTTAGATTCAGCGAGGTAGAAACACGTTTCTTCTAAAAGGTGCGTATGGACATTCCAGAGTGGATGGGAGAACAGGCTGTAAAGGAAAATATCTTGCTCTAAAACCAAAACGGAGCTATCTAGCAGAATGGTTGTCAATGTGTGTATTCAACTTCCAGAGCTAAACTGATATGTGTTTGCCGCAGTTCAGAAACCGTTTCTTTGGAGAATGCAGAAAAAGTGATTTCCAGCCCTAGAGATGCATATAAGAGTTAGCATTAAGAATGCGTTTAAAACACAGAAGACCCGCTTCTTACAAACTCATCTGCTGTGTGTTGGTTCCTTTTACAAAGTTGCACCTATGTTTAGATTCAGCGAGGTAGAAACACGTTTCTTCTAAAAGCTGCGTTTGGACATTCCAGATTGGATGGTAGCATAGGCTATAAAGAGAAATACCTTGCTGTAAAACAAAGACGGAGCTATCTAGCAGAATGGTTGTCAACGTGTGTATTCAACTTCCAGAGTTAAACTGATGTGTGTTTGCAGTAGTTCGGAAAACCTTTCTTTCGAGAATGTAGAAACAGTCATTTCCAGCCCTAGAGAGGCATATAAGACTTAGCTGTAAGAATGCGTTTAAAACACAGAAGACCGGCTTCTTCCAAAGTAATCTGCGGTGTGTTGGTTCCTTTTAGGAAGTCGCATCTATTCTTAGATTCAGCGAGGTAGAAACACGTTTCTTCTAAAAGCTGCGTTTCTACATTCCAGAGTGGAAGGGAGAAGAGGCTGTAAAAAGAAATACCTTGCTGTACAACCAAAACGGAGCTATTGAGCAGAATGGTTGTCAATGTCTGTATTCAACTTCCAGAGTTACACTGATGTGTGTTTGCAGCAGTTAAGAAACCATTTCTTTGGAGAATGTAGAAACATTCATTTCCAGCCCTAGAAACGCATATAAGAGTTAGCACTAAGAATGGGATTAAAACACTGAAGACCCGCCTCTTACAAACTCATCCGCTGTGTGTTGGTTCCTTTTAGGAAGTTCCATCTATGTTTATATGCAGCGAGGTAGAAACACGTTTCTTCTAAAAGCTGCGTTTGGACATTCCAGAGTGGATGGGAGAACAGGCTGTAAAGAAAATACCTTGATCTAAAACCAAAACGGAGCTATCTATCAGAATGGTTATCAATGTGTGTATTCAACTTCCAGTGTTAAACTGATGTGTGTTTGTAGCAGTTCGGAAAACCTTTCTTTGGAGAATGCTGAAACAGTCATTTCCAGGCCTAGAGACGCATTTAAGAGATAGCAGTAAGAATGAGTTTAAAACACAGAAGACCCGCCTCTTAGAAACTCATCTGCTGTGTGTTGGTTCCTTTTAGGAAGTTGCATCTATGTTTAGATTCAGCGAGGTAGAAACCCGTTTCTTCTAAAAGCTGCGTTTGGACATTCCAGAGTGGATGGGAGAACAGGTTGTAAGGAGAAATACTTTGCTCTAAAACTAAAACGGAGGTATCTAGCAGAATGGTTGTCAATGTGTGTATTCAACTTCCAGAGTTAAACTGATGTGTGTTTGCAGCAGTTCGGAAACCCTTTCTTTGGAGAATGTAGAAACAGTCATTTAAAGCCCTCGAGAAGCATATAAGAATTAGCTGTAAGAATGCCTTTAAAACACAGAAGACCCGCTTCTTACAAACTCATCTGCTGTGTGTTGGTTCCTTTTAGGAAGTTGCATCTATGTTTAGATTCAGCGAGGTAGAAAGACGTTTCTTCTAAAAGCTGCGTTTGGACATTCCAGAGTGGATGGGAGAACAGGCTGTAAAGAGAAATACCTTGCTCTAAAACCAAAACGGAGCTATCTAGCAGCTGTCAATGTGTGTATTCCACTTCCAGAGTTATACTGATGTGTGTTTGCAGCAGTTCAGAAACCCTTTCTTTGGAGAATGTAGAAACAGTCATTTCCAGCCCTAGAGACGCATATAAGAGTTAGCAGTAAGAATGCGTTTAAAACACAGAAGACCCGCTTCGTACAAACACATCTTCTGTGTGTTGGTTCCTTTTAGGAAGTTGCATCTATGTTTAGATTCAGCGAGGTAGAAACACGTTTCTTCTAAAGCTGCGTTTGGACAATCCAGAGTGGATGGGAGAACAGGCTGTAAAGAGAAATACCTTGCTCTAAAACCAAAACGGAGCTATCTAGCAGAATGGTTGTCAATGCGTGTATTCAACTTCCAGAGTTAAACTGATGTGTGTTTGCAGCAGTTCAGAAACCCTTTCTTTGGAGAATGCAGAAACAGTCTTTTTCAGCCCTACGGACGCTTATAAGAGTTAGCAGTAAGAATGCGTTTAAAACACAGAAGATCCACTTCTTACGAACTCATCTGCTGTGTGTTGGTTCCTTTTAGGAAGTTGCATCTATGTTTAGATTCAGCAAGGTAGAAACACGTTTCTTCTAAAAGCTGCGTTTGGACATTCCAGAGTGGATGGGAGAACAGGCTGTGAAGAGAAATACCTTGCTCTAAAATCAAAACGGAGGTATCTAGCAGAATGGTTGTCAATGTGTTTATTCAGCTTCCAGAGATAAACTGATGTGTGTTGGCAGCAGTTCAGAAATCATTTCTTTGTAGAATGCAGAAAAAGTCTTTTCCCGCCCTAGAGACGCTTATAAGAGTTAGCAGTAACAATGAGTTTAAAACACAGAAGACCCGCTTCTTACGAACTCATCTGCTGTGTGTTGGTTCCTTTTAGGAAGTTGCATGTATGTTTAGATTCAGCGAGGTAGAAACACGTTTCTTCTAAAAGCTGCGTTTGGACATTCCAGAGTGGAAGGGAGAACAGGTTGTAAAGAGAAATACCTTGCTCTAAAACGAAAACGGAGCTATCTAGCAGAATCGCTGTCAATGTGTGTATTCAACTATCACAGTTAAACTGATGTGTGTTTGCGGCAGTTCGGAAACCCATTCTTTGGAGAATGCAGAAACAGTCATTTCCAGCCCTAGAGACGCATATAACTGTTAGCAGTCAGAATGCGTTTAAAACACAGAGGACCCGCTTCTTACAAACTCATCTGCAGTGTGTTGGTTCCTTTAGGAAGTTGCATCTATGTTTAGATTCAGTGAGGTAGAAACACGTTTCTTCTAAAAGCCGCGTTTGGACATTCCAGAGTGGATAGGAGAACAGGCTGTAAAGATTAATACCTTGCTCTAAAACCAAAACGGAGCTATCTAGCAGAATGGTTGTCAATGTGCGTATTCAACTTCCAGATTTAAACTGATGTGTGTTTGCAGCAGTTCGGAAACCCTTTCTTTGGAGAATGCAGAAACAGTCGTTTCCAGCCCTAGAGTCACATATAAGAGTTAGCAGTAAGAATGCATTTAAAACACAGGAGACCCGCTTCTTACAAACTCATCTGCTGCGTTGGTTCCTTTTAGGTAGTTGCATCTATATTTAGATTCAACGAGGTAGAAACACTTTTCTTCTAAAAGCTGCGTTTTTACATTCCGGAGTGGATGAGAGAACAGGCTGTAAGGAGAAATACCTTGCCTTAAAACCAAAACCTAGATATCCAGCAGAATGGTTGTCAATGTGTATATTCAACTTAAAGAGTTAAACTGATGTGTTTTTTCAGCAGTTCGGAAACGCTTTCTTTGGAGAATGTAGAAAAAGTCATTTCCCGCCCTAGAGACGCATATAAGAGTTAGCAGTAAGAATGCGTTTAAAACACAGAAGACACGCTTCTTACGAATTCATCTGCTGTGTGTTGGTTGCTTTTAGGAAGCTGCATCTATGTTTAGATTCAGTGAGGTAGAAACACATTTCTTCTAAAAGCTGCGTTTAGACATTCCAGGGTGGATGGGAGAACAGGCTGTAAAGAGAAATACCTTGCTCTAAAACCAAAACGGAGCTATCTAGCAGAATGGTTGTCAATATGTGCAGTTAACTTCCAGAGATAAACTGATGTGTGTTTGCAGCGGTTCAGAAACCCTTTCTTTGGAGAATGCAGAAACAGTCATTTTCAGCCCTAGAGACGCATATAAGAGTCAGCAGTAAGAATGCGCTTAAAACGCAGAAGACCCACTTCTTACGAACTCATCTGCTGTGTGTTGGTTCCTTTTAGGAATTTGCATCTATGTTTAGATTCAGGGAGGTAGAAACACGTTTCGTCTAAAAGCTGCGTTTGGACATTCCAGAGTGGATGGGAGAACAGGCTGTAAAGAGAAATACCTTGCTCTAAAACCAAAACGGAGCTATCTAGCAGAATGGTTGTCAATGTGTGTATTCCACTTCCAGAGTTAAACTGATGTGTGTTTGCAGCAGTTCAGAAACCCTTTCTTTGGAGAATGCAGAAACTGTCATTACCAGTCCTAGAGACGCATATAAGAGTTAGCAGTAAGAATGCGTTTAAAACACAGAAGACCCACTTCTTACGAACTCATCTGCTGTGTGTTGGTTCCTTTTAGGAAGTTGCATCTATGTTTAGATTCAGCGAGATACAAACACGTTTCATCTAAAAGTTGCGTTTGGACATTCCAGAGTGGATGGGAGAACAGGCTGTAAAGAGAAATACCTTGCTCTAAAACCAAAACGGAGCTATCTAGCAGAATGGTTGTCAATGTGTGTATTCAACTTCCAGAGTTAAACTGATGTGCGTTTGCAGCACTTCAGAAACCCTTTCTTCGGAGAATGCAGAAACAGTCTTTTTCAGCCCTACGGACGCTTATAAGTGTTAGCAGTAAGAATGCGTTTAAAACACAGAAGACCCGCTTCTTACGAACTCATCTGCTGTGTGTTGGTTACTTTTATGAATTTGCATCTATGTTTAGATTCAGCAAGGTAGAAACACGTTTCTTCTAAAAGCTGCGTTTGGACATTCCAGAGTGGATGGGAGAACAGGCTGTAAAGAGAAATACCTTGCTCTAAAACCAAAACGGAGCTATCTAGCAGAATGGTTGTCAATGTGTTTATTCAGCTTCCAGAGATAATCTGATGTGTGTTGGCAGCAGTTCAGAAACCATTTTTTTGTGGAATGCAGAAACAGTCTTTTCCCCCGCTAGAAACACTTATAAGAGTTAGCAGTAAGAATGCGTTTAAAACACAGAAGACCCGCTTCTTACGAACTCATCTGCTGTGTGTTGGTTCCTTTTAGGAAGTTGCATGTATGTTTATATTCAGCGAGATAGAAACACGTTTTTTCTAAAAGCTGCGTTTGGACATTCCAGAGTGGATGGGAGAACAGGCTGTAAAGAGAAATACTTTGCTCTAAA
Organism: Saimiri boliviensis; assembly: GCF_048565385.1. Classification (NCBI taxonomy): domain Eukaryota; kingdom Metazoa; phylum Chordata; class Mammalia; order Primates; family Cebidae; genus Saimiri; species Saimiri boliviensis. Next base: position 42,615,870 of record NC_133467.1, read on the forward strand.
ACCAAAACGGAGCTATCTAGCAGAATGGTTGTCAATCTGTGTATTCAACTTCCAGAGTTAAACTGATGTGTGTTTGCAGCAGTTCAGAAACCCTTTCTTTGGAGAATGCAGAAACAGTCATTTCTAGCCCTAGAGACGCTTATAAGAGTTAGCAGTAAGAATGCGTTTAGGACACAGAAGACCCGCTTCTTACGAACTCATCTGCTGTGTGTTGGTTCCTTTTAGGAAGTTGCATCTATGTTTAGAGTCAGCGATGTAGAAACACGTTTCTTCTAAAAGCTGCGTTTGGACATTCCAGAGTGGATGGGAGAACAGGATGTAAAGAGAAATACGTTGCTCTAAAACCAAAACGGAGCTAACTAGCAGAATGGTTGTCAATGTGTGTATTCAACTTCCAGAGTTAAACTGATGTGTGTTTGCAGCAGTTCAGAAACCCCTTCTTTGGAGAATGCAGAAACAGTCTTTTCCAGCCCTATAGATGCATATAAGAGTTAGCAGTAAGAATGCGTTTAAAACACAGAAGACCCACTTCTTACGAACTCATCTGCTGTGTCTTGGTTCCTTTTAGGAAGTTGCATCTATGTTTAGATTCAGCGAGGTACAAACACGTTTCATGTAAAAGTTGCATTTGGACCTTCCAGAGTGGATGGGAGAACAGGCTGTAAAGAGAAATACCTTGCTCTAAAACCAAAACGGAGCTATCTAGCAGATTGGTTGTCAATGTGTATATTCAACTTCCAGAGTTAAACTGATATGTGTTTGCAGCAGTTCAGAAACCTTTTCTTTGGAGAATGCAGAAACAGTCTTTTCCCCCCTAGAGACGCTTATAAAGGTTACCAGTAAGAATGCGTTTAAATCACAGAAGACCCGCTTCTGACGAACTCATCTGCTGTGTGTTGGTACTTTTTAGGAAGTTGCATCTATGTTTAGATTCAGGGAGGTAGAAACACGTTTCTTCTAAAAGCTGCGTTTGGACAATCCAGAGTGGATGGGAGAACAGGCTGTAAAGAGAAATACCTTGCTCTAACACCAAAACGGAGCTATCTAGCAGAATGGTTGTCAATGTGTGTATTCAACTTCCAGAGTTAAACTGATGTGTGTTTGCAGCAGTTCAGAAACCCTTTCTTTGGAGAATGCAGAAACAGTCCTTTTCCGCCCTACGGAAGCTTATAAGAGTTAGCAGTAAGAATGCGTTTAAAACACAGAAGATCCACTTCTTACGAACTCATCTGCTGTGTGTTGGTTCCTTTTAGGAAGTTGCATCTATGTTTAGATTCAGCAAGGTAGAAACACGTTTCTTCTAAAAGCTGCGTTTGGACATTCCAGAGTGGATGGGAGAACAGGCTGTAAAGAGAAATACCTTGCTCTAAAATCAAAACGGAGGTATCTAGCAGAATGGTTGTCAATGTGTTTATTCAGCTTCCAGAGATAAACTGATGTGTGTTGGCAGCAGTTCAGAAATCATTTCTTTTTAGAATGCAGAAAAAGTCTTTTCCCGCCCTAGAGACGCTTATAAGAGTTAGCAGTAACAATGAGTTTAAAACACAGAAGACCCGCTTCTTACGAACTCATCTGCTGTGTGTTGGTTCCTTTTAGGAAGTTGCATGTATGTTTAGATTCAGCGAGGTAGAAACACGTTTCTTCTAAAAGCTGCGTTTGGACATTCCAGAGTGGAAGGGAGAACAGGTTGTAAAGAGAAATACCTTGCTCTAAAACGAAAACGGAGCTATCTAGCAGAATCGCTGTCAATGTGTGTATTCAACTATCACAGTTAAACTGATGTGTGTTTGCGGCAGTTCGGAAACCCATTCTTTGGAGAATGCAGAAACAGTCATTTCCAGCCCTAGAGACGCATATAACTGTTAGCAGTCAGAATGCGTTTAAAACACAGAGGACCCGCTTCTTACAAACTCATCTGCAGTGTGTTGGTTCCTTTAGGAAGTTGCATCTATGTTTAGATTCAGTGAGGTAGAAACACGTTTCTTCTAAAAGCCGCGTTTGGACATTCCAGAGTGGATAGGAGAACAGGCTGTAAAGATTAATACCTTGCTCTAAAACCAAAACGGAGCTATCTAGCAGAATGGTTGTCAATGTGCGTATTCAACTTCCAGATTTAAACTGATGTGTGTTTGCAGCAGTTCGGAAACCCTTTCTTTGGAGAATGCAGAAACAGTCATTTCCAGCTCTAGAGTCACATATAAGAGTTAGCAGTAAGAATGCGTTTAAAACACAAAAGACCCGCTTCTTACAAACTCATCTGCTGCGTTGGTTCCTTTTAGGTAGTTGCATCTATGTTTAGATTCAACGAGGTAGAAACACTTTTCTTCCAAAAGCTGCGTTTTTACATTCCGGAGTGGATGAGAGAACAGGCTGTAAGGAGAAATACCTTGCCTTAAAACCAAAACCTAGATATCCAGCAGAATGGTTGTCAATGTGTATATTCAACTTAAAGAGTTAAACTGATGTGTTTTTTTCAGCAGTTCGGAAACGCTTTCTTTGGAGAATGTAGAAAAAGTCATTTCCCGCCCTAGAGACGCATATAAGAGTTAGCAGTAAGAATGCGTTTAAAACACAGAAGACACGCTTCTTACGAATTCATCTGCTGTGTGTTGGTTGCTTTTAGGAAGCTGCATCTATGTTTAGATTCAGTGAGGTAGAAACACATTTCTTCTAAAAGCTGCGTTTAGACATTCCAGGGTGGATGGGAGAACAGGCTGTAAAGAGAAATACCTTGCTCTAAAACCAAAACGGAGCTATCTAGCAGAATGGTTGTCAATATGTGTAGTTAACTTCCAGAGATAAACTGATGTGTGTTTGCAGCGGTTCAGAAACCCTTTCTTTGGAGAATGCAGAAACAGTCATTTTCAGCCCTAGAGACGCATATAAGAGTCAGCAGTAAGAATGCGCTTAAAACGCAGAAGACCCACTTCTTACGAACTCATCTGCTGTGTGTTGGTTCCTTTTACGAAGTTGCATCTATGTTTAGATTCAGCGAGGTAGAAACACGTTTCTTCTACAAGCTGCGTTTGGACATTCCAGAGTGGATGGGAGAACAGGCTGTAAAGAGAAATACCTTGCTTTAAAACCAAAACGGAGCTATCTAGCAGAATGGTTGTCAATATGGGTATTCAGCTTCCAGAGTTAAATTGATGTCTCTTTGCAGCAGTTCGGAAACCCTTTCTTTGGAGAATGCAGAAACAGTCATTTGCAGCCCTAGAGACGCATATAAGAGTTAGCAGTAAGAATGCGTTTAAAACACAGAAGACCCGCTTCTTACAAACTCATCTGCTGTGTGTTGGTTCCTTTTAGGATGTTGCATCTATGTTTAGATTCAGGGAGGTAGAAACACGTTTCTTCTAAAAGCTGCGTTTGGACATTCCAGAGTGGATGGGAGAACAGGCTGTAAAGAGAAATACCTTGCTCTAAAACCAAAACGGAGCTATCTAGCAGAATGGTTGTCAATGTGTGTATTCCACTTCCAGAGTTAAACTGATGTGTGTTTGCAGCAGTTCAGAAACCCTTTCTTTGGAGAATGCAGAAACTGTCATTACCAGTCCTAGAGACGCATATAAGAGTTAGCAGTAAGAATGCGTTTAAAACACAGAAGACCCACTTCTTACGAAATCATCTGCTGTGTGTTGGTTCCTTTTAGGAAGTTGCATCTATGTTTAGATTCAGCGAGGTAGAATCACGTTTCTTCTAAAAGCTGCGTGTGGACATTCCAGAGTGGGTGGGAGAACAGGCTGTAAAGAGAAATACCTTGCTCTAAAACCAAAACGGAGCTATCTAGCAGAATGGTGGTCAATGTGTTTTTTCAGCTTCCAGAGATAATCTGATGCGTGTTGGCAGCAGTTCAGAAACCATTTTTTTGTGGAATGCAGAAACAGTCTTTTCCCCCGCTAGAAACACTTATAAGAGTTAGCAGTAAGAATGCGTTTAAAACACAGAAGACCCGCTTCTTACGAACTCATCTGCTGTGTGTTGGTTCCTTTTAGGAAGTTGCATGTATGTTTATATTCAGCGAGATAGAAACACGTTTTTTCTAAAAGCTGCGTTTGGACATTCCAGAGTGGATGGGAGAACAGGCTGTAAAGAGAAATACTTTGCTCTAAAACCAAAACGGAGCTATCTAGCAGAATGGTTGTCAATCTGTGTATTCAACTTCCGGAGTTAAACGGATGTGTGTTTGCAGCAGTTCAGAAACCCTTTCTTTGGAGAATGCAGAAACAGTCATTTCTAGCCCTAGAGACGCTTATAAGAGTTAGCAGTAAGAATGCGTTTAGGACACAGAAGACCCGCTTCTTACGAACTCGTCTGCTGTGTGTTGGTTCCTTTTAGGAAGTTGCATCTATGTTTAGATTCAGCTAGGTAGAAACACGTTTCTTCTAAAAGCTGCGTTTGGACATTCCAGAGTGGATGGGAGAACAGGCTGTAAAGAGAAATACCTTGCTCTAAAATCAAAACGGAGGTATCTAGCAGAATGGTTGTCAATGTGTTTATTCAGCTTCCAGAGATAAACTGATGTGTGTTGGCAGCAGTTCAGAAACCATTTCTTTGTAGAATGCAGAAAAAGTCTTTTCCCGCCCTAGAGACGCTTATAAGAGTTAGCAGTAACAATGAGTTTAAAACACAGAAGACCCGCTTCTTACGAACTCATCTGCTGTGTGTTGGTTCCTTTTAGGAAGTTGCATGTATGTTTAGATTCAGCGAGGTAGAAACACGTTTCTTCTAAAAGCTGCGTTTGGACATTCCAGAGTGGAAGGGAGAACAGGCTGTAAAGAGAAATACCTTGCTCTAAAACCAAAACGGAGCTATCTAGCAGAATGGTTGTCAATGTGTGTATTCAACTTCCAGAGTTAAACTGATGTGTATTTGCAGCAGTTCAGAAACCCTTTCTTTGGAGAATGCAGAAACAGTCTTTTTCAGCCCTACGGACGCTTATAAGAATTAGCAGTGAGAATGCGTTTAAAACACAGAAGACCCGCTTCTTACGAAGTCATCTGCTGTGTGTTTGTTTCCTTTTAGGAAGTTGCATCTATGTTTACATTCAGCGAGGTAGAAACACGTTTCTTCTAAAAGCTGCGTTTGGACATTCCAGAGTGGACGGGAGAACAGGCTCTAAAGAGAAATACCTTGCTCTAAAACCAAAACGGAGCTATCTAGCAGAATCGCTGTCAATGTGTGTATTCAACTGTCAGAGTTAAACTGATGTGTGTTTGCGGCAGTTCGGAAACCCATTCTTTGGAGAATGCAGAAACAGTCATTTCCAGCCCTAGAGACGCATATACTGTTAGCAGTCAGAATGCGTTTAAAACACAGAAGACCCGCTTCTTACAAACTCATCTGCAGTGTGTTGGTTCCTTTAGGAAGTTGAATCTATGTTTAGATTCAGTGAGGTAGAAACACGTTTCTTCTAAAAGCCACGTTTGGACATTCCAGAGTGGATAGGAGAACAGGCTGTAAAGATTAATACCTTGCTCTAAAACTAAAACGGAGCTATCTAGCAGAATGGTTGTCAATGTGCGTATTCAACTTCCAGATTTAAACTGATGTGTGTTTGCAGCAGTTCGAAACCCTTTCTTTGGAGAATGCAGAAACAGTCATTTCCCCCCTAGAGACGCTTATAAAGGTTACCAGTAAGAATGCGTTTAAATCACAGAAGACCCGCTTCTGACGAACTCATCTGCTGTGTGTTGGTACTTTTTAGGAAGTTGCATCTATGTTTAGATTCAGGGAGGTAGAAACACGTTTCTTCTAAAAGCTGCGTTTGGACAATCCAGAGTGGTTGGGAGAACAGGCTGTAAAGAGAAATACCTTGCTCTAAAACCAAAACGGAGCTATCTAGCAGAATGGTTGTCAATGTGTGTATTCAACTTCCAGAGTTAAACTGATGTGTGTTTGCAGCAGTTCAGAAACCCTTTCTTTGGAGAATGCAGAAACAGTCTTTTTCAGCCCTACGGACGCTTATAAGAGTTAGCAGTAAGAATGCGTTTAAAACACAGAAGACCCACTTCTTACGAACTCATCTGCTGTGTGTTGGTTCCTTTTAGGAAGTTGCATCTATGTTTAGATTCAGCGAGGTAGAAACACGTTTCTTCTAAAAGCTGCGTTTGGACATTCCAGAGTGGATGGGAGAACAGGCTGTAAAGAGAAATACCTTGCTCTAAAACCAAAACGGAGGTATCTAGAAGAATGGTTGTCAATGTGTTTATTCAGCTTCCAGAGATAAACTGATGTGTGTTGGCAGCAGTTCAGAAACCATTTTTTTGTAGAATGCAGAAACAGTCTTTTCCCGCCCTAGAGACGCTTATAAGAGTTAGCAGTAAGAATGCGTTTAAAACACAGAAGACCCGCTTCTTACGAACTCATCTGCTGTGTGTTGTTTCCTTTTAGGAAGTTGCATGTATGTTTAGATTCAGCGAGATAGAAACACGTTTCTTCTAAAAGCTGCGTTTGGACATTCCAAAGTGGATGGGAGAACAGGTTGTAAACAGAAATACCTTGCTCTAAAACCAAAACGGAGCCATCTAGCAGAATGGTTGTCAATGTGTGCATTCAACTTCCAGAGTTAAACTGACGTGTGTTTGCCGCAGTTCAGAAACCCTTTTTTTGGAGAATGTAGAAAAAGTCATTTGCAGCCCTAGAGACGCATATAAGAGTTAGCAGTAAGAATGCGTTTAAAACACAGAAGACCCGCTTCTTACAAACTCATCTGCTGTGTGTTGGTTCCTTATAGGAAGTTGCATCTATGTTGAGACTCAGCGAGGTACAAACACGTTTCTTCTAAAAGTTGCATTCGGACATTCCAGAGTGGATGGGAGAACAGGCTGTAAAGAGAAATACCTTGCTCTAAAACCAAAACGGAGCCATCTAGGAGAATGGTTGTCAGTGTGTATATTCAACTTCCAGAGGTAAACTGATGTGTGTTTGCAGCAGTTCAGAAACCCCTTCTTTGGAGAATGCAGAAACTGTCTTTCCCAGCGCTATGGACGCTTATAAGAGTTAGCAGTAAGAATGCGTTTAAAACACAGAAGACCCGCTTCTTAGGAACTCATCTGTTGTGAGTTGGTTCCTTTTACGAAGTTGTATCTATGTATAGATTCAGCGAGGTAGAAACACGTTTCTTCTAAAAGCTGCGTTTGGACATTCCAGAGTGGATGGGAGAACAGAATGTAAAGGGAAATACCTTGCTTTAAAACCAAAACGGAGCTATCTAGCAGAATGGTTGTCAATGTGTGTATTCAACTTCCAGAGTTAAACTGATGTGTGTTTGCAGCAGTTCAGAAACACTTTCTTTGGAGAATGCAGAGACAGTCTTTTCCCGTCCTAGGGACTCTTATAAGAGTTAGCAGTAAGAATGCGTTTAAAACACAGAAGACCCGCTTCTTAGGAACTCATCTGCTGTGTGTTGGTTCCTTTTAGGAAGTTGCATCTATGTTTAGATTCAGCGAGGTAGAAACACGTTTCTTCTAAAAGCTGCGTTTGGACATTCCAGAGTGGATGGGAGAAAAGGCTGTAAAGAGAAATACCTTGCTCTAAAACCAAAACGGAGCTATCTAGCAGAATGGTTGTGAATGTGTGTATTCACCTTACAGAGGTAAAGTGATGTGTGCTTGCAGCAGTTCAGAAACCCTTTCTTTGGAGAATGCAGAAACAGTCATTTCTAGCCCTAGAGACGCATATAAGAGTTAGCAGTAAGAATGCATTTAAAACACAGAAGACCCGCTTCTTACGAACTCATCTGCTGTGTGTTGGTTCCTTTTAGGAAGTTGCATCTATGTTTAGATTCAGCGAGGTAGAAACACGTTTCTTCTAAAAGCTGCGTTTGGACATTCCAGAGTGGATGGGAGAACAGGTTGTAAAGAGAAATACCTTGCTCTAAAACGAAAACGGAGCTATCAGGCAGAATGGTTGTCAATGTGTGTATTCAACTTACAGAGTTAAACATATGTGTGTTTGCAGCAGTTCAGAAACCCTTTCTTTGGAGAATGCAGAAACCGTCATTTCTAGCCCTAGAGACGCATATAAGAGTTAGCAGTAAGAATGCGTTTAAAACACAGAAGACCCGGTTATTACGAACTCATCTGCTGTCTGTTGGTTCCTTTTAGGAAGTTGCATCTATGTTTAGATTCAGCGAGGTAGAAACACGTTTCTTCTAATAGCTGCGTTTGGACATTCCAGAGTGGATGGGAGAACAGGCTGTAAAGAGAAATACCTTGCTCTAAAACCAAAACGGAGCTATCTAGCAGAATGGTTGTCAATGTGTGTATTCAACGTAAAGAGTTAAACTGATGTCTGTTTGCAGCAGTTCAGAAACCCTTTCTTTGGAGAATGCAGTAACAGTCTTTTCCAGCCCTATGGAGACTTATAAGAGTTAGCAGTAAGAATGCATTTAAAACACAGGAGACCCGCTTCTTAGGAACTCATCTGCTGTGTGTTCGTTCCTTTTAGGAACTTGCATCTTTGTTTAGATTCAGCGAGGTAGAAACACGTTTCTTCTAAAAGCTGCGTTTGGACATTCCAGAGTGGATGGGAGAACAGGCTGTAAAGAGAAATACCTTGCTCTAAAACCAAAACGGAGCTATCTAGCAGAATGGTTGTCAATGTGTGTATTCAACTTCCAGAGTTAAACATATGTGTGTTTGCAGCAGTTCAGAAACCCTTTCTTTGGAGAATGCAGAAATTGTCTTTTCCCGCCCTAGAGACGCTTATAAGAGTTAGTAGTAAGAATGCGTTTAAAACACAGAAGACCCGCTTCTTACGAACTCATCTGCTGTGTGTTGGTTCCTTTTAGGAAGTTGCATCTACGTTTAGATTCAGCGAGGTAGAAACACGTTTCTTCTAAAAGCTGCGTTTGGACATTTCAGAGTGGATGGGAGAACAGGCTGTAAAGAGAAATACCTTGCTCTAAAACCAAAACGGAGCTATCTAGCAGAATGGTTGTCAATGTGTGTATTCAACTTCCAGAGTTAAACTGATGTGTGCTTGCAGCAGTTCAGAAACCCTTTCTTTGGAGAATGGAGAAATTGTCTTTTCCCGCCCTAGAGACGCTTATAAGAGTTAGTAGTAAGAATGCGTTTAAAACACAAAAGACCCGCTTCTTACGAACTCATCTGCTGTGCGTTGGTTCCTTTTAGGAAGTTCCATCTATGTTTAGATTCAGGGAGGTAGAAACAGGTTTCTTCTACAAGCTGCGTTTGGACATTCCAGAGTGGATGGGAGAACAGGCTGTAAAGAGAAATACCTTGCTCTAAAACCAAAACGGAGATATCTAGCAGAATGGTTGTCAATGTGTGTATTCAACTTCCAGAGTTAAACTGATGTGTGTTTGCAGCAGTTCAGAAACCCTTTCTTTGGAGAATGCAGAAACAGTCATTTCCAGCCCTAGAGACGCATATAAGAGTTAGCAGTAAGAATGCTTTTAAAACACAGAAGACCCGCTTCTTACGAACTCATCTGCTGTGCGTTGGTTCCTTTTAGGAAGTTGCATCTATGTTTAGATTCAGCGAGGTAGAAACACGTTTCTTCTACAAGCTGCGTTTGGACATTCCAGAGTGGATGGGAGAACAGGCTGTAAAGAGAAATACCTTGCTCTAAAACCAAAACGGAGCTATCTAGCAGAATGGTTGTCAATGTGTGTATTCAACTTCCAGAGTTAAACTGATGTGTGTTTGTAGCAGTTCAGAAACCCTTTCTTTGGAGAATGCAGAAACTGTCTTTTCCCGCCCTAGAGACGCTTATAAGAGTTAGTAGTAAGAATGCGTTTAAAACACAGAAGACCCGCTTCTTACGAACTCATCTGCTGTGTGTTGGTTCCATTTAGGAAGTTGCATCTATGTTTAGATTCAGCGAGGTAGAATCACGTTTCTTCTAAAAGCTGCGTTTGGACATTCCAGAGTGGATGGGAGAACAGGCTGTAAAGAGAAATACCTTGCTCTAAAACCAAAACGGAGCTATCTAGCAGAATGGTTGTCAATGTGTGTATTCAACAGCTAGAGTTAAACTGATGTGTGTTTGCAGCAGTACAGAAACCCTTTCTTTGGAGAATGCAGAAACAGTCATTTCCAACCCTAGAGACGCATATAAGAGTTAGCCATAAGAATGCGTTTAAAACACAGAAGACCCGCTTCTTACGAACTCATCTGCTGTGTGTTGGTTCCTTTTAGGAAGTTACATCTATGTTTAGATTCAGCGAGGATGAAACACGTTTCTTCTAAAAGCTGCGTTTGGACATTCCAGCGTGGATGGGAGAACAGGCTGTAAAGAGAAATACCTTGCTCTAAAACCAAAACGGTTCTATCTAGCAGAATGGTGGTCAATGTCTGTATTCAACTTCCAGAGTTAAACTGATGTGTGTTTGCAGGAGTTCAGAAACCCTTTCTTTGGAGAATGCAGAAACTGTCTTTTCCCACCCTAGAGACGCTTATAAGAGTTAGTAGTAAGAATGCGTTTAAAACGCAGAAGACCCGCTTCTTACGAACTCATCTGTTGTGTGTTGGTTCCTTTTAGGAAGTTACATCTATGTTTAGTTTCAGCGAGGAAGAAACACGTTTCTTATAAAAGCTGCGTTTGGACATTCCAGAGTGGATGGGAGAACAGGCTGTAAAGAGAAATACCTTGCTCTAAAACCAAAACGGAGCTATCTAGCAGAATGGTTGTCAATGAGTGTATTCAACTTCCAGAGATAAACTAATGTGTTTTTGCAGCAGTTCAGAGACCCTTTCTTTGGAGAATGCAGAAACTGTCTTTTCCCGCCCTAGAGACGCTTATAAGAGTTAGCAGTAAGAATGCGTTTAAAACACAGAAGACCCGCTTCTTACGAACTCATCTGTTGTGTGTTGGTTCCTTTTAGGAAGTTCCATCTATGTTTAGATTCAGCGAGGTAGAAACACGTTTCTTCTACAAGCTGCGTTTCGACATTCCAGAGTCGATGGGAGAACAGGCTGTAAAGAGAAATACGTTGCTCTAAAACCAAAACGGAGCTATCTAGCAGAATGGTTGTCAATGTGTGTATTCAACTTCCAGAGTTAAACTGATGTGTGTTTGTAGCCGTTCACAAACCCTTTCTTTGGAGAATGCGGAAACAGTCTTTTCCCGCCCTAGAGACGCTTATAAGAGTTAGCAGTAAGAATGCGTTTAAAACACAGAAGACCGCTTCTTACGAACTCATCTGTTTTGTGTTGGTTCCTTTTAGGAAGTTGCATCTATGTTTACATTCAGCGAGGTAGAAACACGTTTCTTCTAAAAGCTGCGTTTGGACATTCCAGAGTGGATGGGAGAACAGGCTGTAAAGAGAAATACCTTGCTCTAAAATCAAAACGGAGCTATCTAGCAGAATGGTTGTCAATGTGTGTATTCAAGTTCCAGAGTTAAACTGATGTGTGTTTGCAGCAGTTCAGAAACCCTTTCTTTGGAGAATGCAGAAACAGTCTTTTCCAGCCCTACGGACGCTTATAAGAGTTGGCAGTAAGAATGCGTTTAAAACACAGAAGACCCGCTTCTTACGAACTCATCTGCTGTGTGTTGGTTCCTTTTAGGAAGTTGCATCTACGTTTAGATTCAGCGAGGTAGAAACACGTTTCTTCTAAAAGCTGCGTTTGGACATTTCAGAGTGGATGGGAGAACAGGCTGTAAAGAGAAATACCTTGCTCTAAAACCAAAACGGAGCTATCTAGCAGAATGGTTGTCAATGTGTGTATTCAACTTCCAGAGTTAAACTGATGTGTGCTTGCAGCAGTTCAGAAACCCTTTCTTTGGAGAATGGAGAAATTGTATTTTCCCGCCCTAGAGACGCTTATAAGAGTTAGTAGTAAGAATGCGTTTAAAACACAAAAGACCCGCTTCTTACGAACTCATCTGCTGTGCGTTGGTTCCTTTTAGGAAGTTCCATCTATGATTAGATTCAGGGAGGTAGAAACACGTTTCTTCTACAAGCTGCGTTTGGACATTCCAGAGTGGATGGGAGAACAGGCTGTAAAGAGAAATACCTTGCTCTAAAACCAAAACGGAGCTATCTAGCAGAATGGTTGTCAATGTGTGTATTCAACTTCCAGAGTTAAACTGATGTGTGTTTGTAGCAGTTCAGAAACCCTTTCTTTGGAGAATGCAGAAACAGTCTTTTCCCGCCCTAGAGACGCTTATAAGAGTTAGCAGTAAGAATGCGTTTAAAACACAGAAGACCCGCTTCTTACGAACTCATCTGCTGTGTGTTGGTTCCTTTTAGGAAGTTGCATCTATGTTTAGATTCAGCGAGGTAGAATCACGTTTCTTCTAAAAGCTGGGTTTGGACATTCCAGAGTGGATGGGAGAACAGGCTGTAAAGAGAAATACCTTGCTCTAAAACCAAAACGGAGCTATCTAGGAGAATGGTTGTCAATGTGTGTATTCAACAGCTAGAGTTAAAATGATGTGTGTTTGCAGCAGTTCAGAAACCCTTTCTTTGGAGAATGCAGAAATAGTCATTTCCAACCCTAGAAACGCATATAAGAGTCAGCAGAAAGAATGCGTTTAAAACACAGAAGACCCGCTTCTTACGAAGTCATCTGCTGTGTGTTGGTTCCTTTTAGGAAGTTGCATCTATGTTTAGATTCAGCAGGGTAGAAACACGTTTCTTCTAAAAGCTGCGTTTGGACATTCCAGAGTGGACGGGAGAACAGGCTGTAAAGAGAAATGCCTTGCTCTAAAACCAAAACGGAGCTATCTAGCAGAATGCTTGTCAATGTGTGTATTCAACTTCCAGAGTTAAACTGATGTGTGTTTGCAGGAGTTCAGAAACCCTTTCTTTGCAGAATACAGAAACTGTCTTTTCCCGCCCTAGAGACGCTTATAAGAGTTAGTAGTAAGAATGCGTTTAAAACACAGAAGACCCGCTTCTTACGAACTCATCTGCTGTGTGTTGGTTCCTTTTAGGAAGTTGCATCTATGTTTAGATTCAGCGAGGTAGAAACACGTTTCTTCTAAAAGCTGCGTTTGGACATTCCAGAGTGGATTGGAGAACAAGCTGTAAAGAGAAATACATTGCTCTAAAACCAAAACGGAGCTATCTAGCAGAATGGTTGTCAATGTGTGTATTCAACTTCCATAGTTAAACTGATGTGTGTTTGCAGCAGTTCAGAGACCCTTTCTTTGGAGAATGCAGAAACTGTCTTTTCCCGCCCTAGAGACGCTTATAAGAGTTAGTAGTAAGAATGCGTTTAAAACACAGAAGACCCGCTTCTTACGAACTCATCTGCTGTGTGTTGGTTCCATTTAGGAAGTTGCATCTATGTTTAGATTCAGCGAGGTAGAATCACGTTTCTTCTAAAAGCTGCGTTTGGACATTCCAGAGTGGATGGGAGAACAGGCTGTAAAGAGAAATACCTTGCTCTAAAACCAAAACGGAGCTATCTAGGAGAATGGTTGTCAATGTGTGTATTCAACAGCTAGAGTTAAACTGATGTGTGTTTGCAGCAGTACAGAAACCCTTTCTTTGGAGAATGCAGAAACAGTCATTTCCAACCCCAGAGACGCATATAAGAGTTAGCCATAAGAATGCGTTTAAAACACAGAAGACCCGCTTCTTACGAACTCATCTGCTGTGTGTTGGTTCCTTTTAGGAAGTTACATCTATGTTTAGATTCAGCGAGGATGAAACACGTTTCTTCTAAAAGCTGCGTTTGGACATTCCAGCGTGGATGGGAGAACAGGCTGTAAAGAGAAATACCTTGCTCTAAAACCAAAACGGATCTATCTAGCAGAATGGTGGTCAATGTATGTATTCAACTTCCAGAGTTAAACTGATGTGTGTTTGCAGGAGTTCAGAAACCCTTTCTTTGGAGAATGCATAAACTGTCTTTTCCCACCCTAGAGACGCTTATAAGAGTTAGTAGTAAGAATGCGTTTAAAACGCAGAAGACCCGCTTCTTACGAACTCATCTGTTGTGTGTTGGTTCCTTTTAGGAAGTTACATCTATGTTTAGTTTCAGCGAGGAAGAAACACGTTTCTTATAAAAGCTGCGTTTGGACATTCCAGAGTGGATGGGAGAACAGGCTGTAAAGAGAAATACCTTGCTCTAAAACCAAAACGGAGCTATCTAGCAGAATGGTTGTCAATGAGTGTATTCAACTTCCAGAGATAAACTAATGTGTTTTTGCAGCAGTTCAGAGACCCTTTCTTTGGAGAATGCAGAAACTGTCTTTTCCCGCCCTACTGACGCATATAAGAGTTAGCAGTAAGAATGCGTTTAAAACACAGAAGACCCGCTTCTTACGAACTCTTCTGCTGTGTGTTGGTTCCTTTTAGGAAGTTGCATCTATGTTTAGATTCAGCGAGGCAGAAACTCGTTTCTTCTAAAAGCTGCGTTTGGACATTCCAGAGTGGATGGGAGAACAGGCTGTAAAGAGAAATACCTTGCTCTAAAACCAAAACGGAGCTATCTGGCAGAATGGTTGTCAATGTGTGTATTCAACTTCCAGAGTTAAACTGATGTGTGTTTGCAGCAGTTCAGAAACCCTTTCTTTGGAGAATGCAGAAACAGTCATTTCCAGCCCTAGAGACGCATATAAGAGTTAGCAGTAAGAAAGCGTTTAAAACACAGAAGACCCGCTTCTTACGAAGTCATCTGCTGTGTGTTGGTTCCTTTTAGGAAGTTTCATCTATGTTTACATTCAGCGAGGTAGAAACACGTTTCTTCTAAAAGCTGCGTTTGGACATTCCAGAGTGGATGGGAGAACAGGCTGTAAAGAGAAATACCTTGCTCTAAAACCAAAACGGAGCTATCTAGCAGAATGGTTGTCAATGTGTGTATTCAACTTCCAGAGTTAAACTGATGTGTGTTTGCAGCAGTTGAGAAACCCTTTCTTTGGAGAATGCAGAAACAGTCTTTTCCCGCCCTAGAGACGCTTATAAGAGTTAGCAGTAAGAATGCGTTTAAAACACAGAAGACCCGCTTCTTACGAACTCATCTGTTGTGTGTTGGTTCCTTTTAGGAAGTTCCATCTATGTTTAGATTCAGCGAGGTAGAAACACGTTTCTTCTACAAGCTGCGTTTCGACATTCCAGAGTCGATGGGAGAACAGGCTGTAAAGAGAAATACGTTGCTCTAAAACTAAAACGGAGCTATCTAGCAGAATGGTTGTCAATGTGTGTATTCAACTTCCAGAGTTAAACTGATGTGTGTTTGTAGCCGTTCACAAACCCTTTCTTTGGAGAATGCGGAAACAGTCTTTTCCCGCCCTAGAGACGCTTATAAGAGTTAGCAGTAAGAATGCGTTTAAAACACAGAAGACCCGCTTCTTACGAACTCATCTGCTGTTTGTTGGTTCCTTTTAGGAAGTTGCATCTATGTTTACATTCAGCGAGGTAGAAACACGTTTCTTCTAAAAGCTGCGTTTGGACATTCCAGAGTGGAAGGAAGAACAGGTTGTAAAGAGAAATACCTTGTTCTAAAACCAAAACGGAGCTATCTAGCAGAATGGTTGTCAATGTGTGTATTCAACTTCCAGAGTTAAACTGATGTGTGTTTGCAGCAGTTGAGAAACCCTTTCTTTGGAGAATGCAGAAACAGTCTTTTCCCGCCCTAGAGACGCTTATAATAGTTAGCGGAAAGAATGCGTTTAAAACACAGAAGACCCGCTTCTTACGAACTCATCTGTTGTGTGTTGGTTCCTTTTCGGAAGTTGCATCTATGTTTAGATTCAGCGAGGTAGAAACACGTTTCTTCTACAAGCTGCGTTTGGACATTCCAGAGTGGATGGGAGAACAGGCTGTAAAGAGAAATACGTTGCTCTAAAACCAAAACGGAGCTATCTAGCAGAATGGTTGTCAATGTGTGTATTCAACTTCCAGAGTTAAACTGATGTGTGTTTGCAGCAGTTCAGAAACCCTTTCTTTGGAGAATGCAGAAACAGTCTTTTCCCGCCCTAGAGACGCTTATAAGAGTTAGCAGTAAGAATGCGTTTAAAACACATAAGACCCGATTCTTACGAACTCATCTGCTGTGTGTTGGTTCCTTTTAGGAAGTTGAATCTACGTTTAGATTCAGCGAGGTAGAAACACGTTTCTTCTAAAAGCTGCGTTTGGACATTCCAGAGTGGATGGGAGAACAGGCTGTAAAGAGAAATACCTTGCTCTAAAACCAAAACGGAGCTATCTAGCAGAATGGTTGTCAATGTGTGTATTCAACAGCTAGAGTTAAACTGATGTGTGTTTGCAGCAGTTCAGAAACCCTTTCTTTGGAGAATGCAGAAACAGTCATTTCCATCCTTAGAGACGCATATAAGAGTTAGCAGTAAGAATGCGTTTAAAACACAGAAGAGCCGCTTCTTAGGAACTCATCTGCTGTGTGTTGGTTCCTTTTAGGAAATTGCATCTTTGTTTAGATTCAGCGAGGTAGAAACACGTTTCTTCTAAAAGCTGCGTTTGGACATTCCAGAGTGGACGGGAGAACAGGCTGTAAAGAGAAATACCTTGCTCTAAAACCAAAACGGAGCTATCTAGCAGAATGGTTGTCAATGTGTGTATTCAACTTAAAGAGTTAAACTGATGTGTGTTTGCAGCAGTTCAGAAACCCTTTCTTTGGAGAATGCAGAAACAGTCTTTTCCAGCCCTATGGACACTTATAAGAGTTAGCAGTAAGAATGCATTTAAAACACAGAAGACCCGCTTCTTAGGAACTCATCTGCTGTGTGTTGGTTCCTTTTAGGAAATTGCATCTTTGTTTAGATTCAGCGAGGTAGAAACACGTTTCTTCTAAAAGCTGCGTTTGGACATTCCAGAGTGGACGGGAGAACAGGCTGTAAAGAGAAATACCTTGCTCTAAAACCAAAACGGAGCTATCTAGCAGAATGGTTGTCAATGTGTGTATTCAACTTCCAGAGTTAAACATATGTGTGTTTGCTGCAGTTCAGAAACCCTTTCTTTGGAGAATGCAGAAACAGTTTTTTCCCGCCCTAGAGACGCTTATAAGAGTTAGCAGTAAGAATGCGTTTAAAACACAGAAGACACGCTTCTTACGAACTCATCTGTTGTGTGTTGGTTCCTTTTAGGAAGTTCCATCTATGTTTAGATTCAGCGAGGTAGAAACACGTTTCTTCTACAAGCTGCGTTTGGACATTCCAGAGTGGATGGGAGAACAGGCTGTAAAGAGAAATACGTTGCTCCAAAACCAAAACGGAGCTATCTAGCAGAATGGTTGTCAATGTGTGTATTCAAGTTCCAGAGTTAAACTGATGTGTGTTTGCAGCAGTTCAGAAACCGTTTCTTTGGAGAATGCAGAAACAGTCTTTTCCCGCCCTAGAGACGCTTATAAGAGTTAGCAGTAAGAATGCGTTTAAAACACAGAAGACCCGCTTCTTATTAAGTCATCTGCTGTGTGTTGGTTCCTTTTAGGAAGTTGCATCTATGTTTAGATTCAGCGAGGTAGAAACACGTTTCTTCTAAAAGCTGCGTTTGGACATTCCAGAGTGGATGGGAGAACAGGCTGTAAAGAGAAATACCTTGCTCTAAAACCAAAACGGAGCTATCTAGCAGAATGGTTGTCAATGTGTGTATTCAACAGCTAGAGTTAAACTGATGTGTGTTTGCAGCAGTTCAGAAATCCTTTCTTTGGAGAATGCAGAAACAGTCATTTCCAGCCCTAGAGACACATTAAGAGTTAGCAGTAAGAATGCGTTTAAAACACAGGAGACCCGCTTCTTACGATGTCATCTGCTGTGTGTTGGTTCCTTTTAGGAAGTTGCATCTATGTTTAGATTCAGCGAGGTAGAAACACGTTTCTTCTAAAAGCTGCGTTTGGACATTCCAGAGTGGATGGGAGAACAGGCTGTAAAGAGAAATACCTTGCTCTAAAACCAAAACGGAGCTATCTAGAAGAATGGTTGTCAATGTGTGTATTCAACTTCCAGAGTTAAACTGATGTGTGTTTGCAGCAGTTCAGAAACCCTTTCTTTGGAGAATGCAGAAACAGTCATTTCCTTCCCTAGAGACGCATATAATAGTTAGCAGTAAGAATCCGTTTAAAACACAGAAGACCCGCTTCTTACGAACTCATCTGCTGTGTGTTGGTTCCTTTTAGGAAGTTGCATCTATGTTTAGATTCAGCGAGGAAGAAACACGTTTCTTCTAAAAGCTGCGTTTGGACATTCCAGAGGGGATGGGAGAACAGGCTGTAAAGAGAAATACCTTGCTCTAAAACCAAAACGCAGCTATCTAGCAGAATGGTTGTCAATGTGTGTATTCAACAGCTAGAGTTAAACTGATGTGTGTTTTCAGCAGTTCAGAAACCCTTTCTTCGGAGAACGCAGAAACCGTCATTTCCAACCGTAGAGGCGCATATATGAGTTAGCAGTAAGAATGCGTTTAAAACACAGAAGACCAGCTTCTTATGCACTCTTCTGCTGTGTGTTGGTTCCTTTTAGGAAGTTGCATCTATGTTTAGATTCAGCGAGGAAGAAACACGTTTCTTCTAAAAGCTGCGTTTGGACATTCCAGAGTGGATTGGAGAACAGGCTGTAAAGAGAAATACCTTGCTCAAAAACCAAAACGGAGCTATCTAGCAGAATGGTTGTCAATGTGTATATTCAACTTTCAGAGTTAAACATATGGGTGTTTGCAGCAGTTCAGAAACCCTTTCTTTGGAGAATGCAGAAACCGTCATTTCTAGCCCTAGAGACGCATATAAGAGTTAGCAGTAAGAATGCGTTTAAAACACAGAAGACCCGCTTATTACGAACTCATCTGCTTTGTTTTGGTTCCTTTTAGTAAGTTACATCTATGTTTAGATTCAGCGAGGAAGAAACACGTTTCTTCTAAAAGCTGCATTTGGACATTCCAGAGTGGATGGGAGAACAGGCTGTAAAGAGAAATACCTTGCTCTAAAACCAAAACGGAGCTATCTAGCAGAATGGTTGTGAATGTGTGTATTCAACTTCCAGAGTTAAACTGATGTGTGTTTGCAGCAGTTCAGAAACCCTTTTTTTGGAGAATGCAGAAATTGTCTTTTCCCGCCCTAGAGACGCTTATAAGAGTTAGTAGTAAGAATGCGTTTAAAACACAGAAGACCCGCTTCTTACGAACTCATCTGCTCTGTGTTGGTTTCTTTTAGGAAGTTGCATTTATGTTTAGATTCAGCGAGGTAGAAACACGTTTCTTCTAAAAGCTGTGTTTGGACATTTCAGAGTGGATGGGAGAACAGGCTGTAAAGAGAAATACCTTGCTCTAAAACCAAAACGGAGCTATCTAGCAGAATGGTTGTCAATGTGTGTATTCAACGTCCAGAGTTAAACTGATGTGTGCTTGCAGCAGTTCAGAAACCCTTTCTTTGGAGAATGCAGAAACCGTCATTTCCAGCCCTAGAGACGCTTATGACAGTTAGCAGTAAGAATGCTTTTAAAACACAGAAGACCCGCTTCTTACGAACTCATCTGCTGTGCGTTGGTTCCTTTTAGGAAGTTGCATCTATATTTAGATTCAGCGAGGAAGAAACACGTTTCTTCTAAAAGCTGCGTTTGGATATTCTGGAGTGGACGGGAGAACAGGCTGTAAAGAGAAATACCTTGCTCTAAAACCAAAAAGGAGCTATCTAGCAGAATGGTTGTCAATGTGTGTATTCAACTTCCAGAGTTAAACATATGTGTGTTTGCAGCAGTTCAGAAACCCTTTCTTTGGAGAATGCAGAAACCGTCATTTCTAGCCCTAGAGAGACATAAAAGAGTTAGCAGTAAGAATGCGTTTAAAACACAGAAGACCCGCTTCTTACGAAGTCATCTGCTGTGTGTTGGTTCCTTTTAGGAAGTTGCATCTATGTTTACATTCAGCGAGGTAGAAACACGTTTCTTCTAAAAGCTGCGTTTGGACATTCCAGAGTGGATGGGAGAACAGGCTGTAAATAGAAATACCTTGCTCTAAAACCAAAACGGAGCTATCTAGCAGAATCTTTGTCAATGTGTGTATTCAACTTCCAGAGTTAAACTGATGTGTGTTTGCTGCAGTTCAGAAACCCTTTCTTTGGAGAATGCAGAAATTGTCTTTTCCCGCCCTAGAGACGCTTATAAGAGTTAGTAGCAAAAATGCGTTTAAAACACAAAAGACCCGCTTCTTACGAACTCATCTGCTGTGTGTTGGTTCCTTTTAAAAAGTTGCATCTATGTTTAGATTCAGCGAGGAAGAAACACGTTTCTTCTAAAAGCTGCGTTTGGACATTCCAGAGTGGATGGGAGAACAGGCTTTAAAGAGAAATACCTTGCTCTAAATCCAAAACGGAGCTATCTAGCAGAATGGTTTTCAATGTGTGTATTCAAATTCCAGAGTTAAACTGATGTGTGCTTGCAGCAGTTCAGAAACCCTTTCTTTGGAGAATGCAGAAATTGTCTTTTCCCGCCCTAGAGACGCTTATAAGAGTAAGCAGTAAGAATAGGTTTAAAACACAGAGGACCCGCTTCTTACGAACTCATCTGCTGTGTGTTGGTTCCTTTTAGGAAGCTGCATCTACCTTTAGATTCAGCGAGGTAGAAACACGTTTGTTCTAAAAGCTGCGTTTGGACATTCCAGAGTGGATGGGAGAACAGGCTGTAAAGAGAAATACCTTGCTCTAACACCAAAATGGAGCTATCTAGCAGAATGGTTGTCAATGTGTGTATTCAACTTGCAGAGTTAAACTGATGTGTGTTTGCAGCAGTTCAGCAACCCTTACTTTGGAGAATGCAGAAACAGTCATTTCCAGCCCTAGAGACACTGATAAGAGTTAGCAGAAAGAATGCGTTTAAAACACAGAAGACCCGCTTCTTACGAAGTCATCTGCTGTGTCTTGGTTCCTTTTAGGAAGTTGCATCTATGTTTACATTCAGCGAGGTAGAAACACGTTTCTTCTAATAGCTGCGTTTGGACATTCCAGAATGGATGGGAGAACAGGCTGTAAAGAGAAATACCTTGCTCTAAAACCAAAACGGAGCTATCTAGCAGAATGGTTGTCAATGTGTGCATTCAACTTCCAGAATTAAACATATGTGTGTTTGCAGCAGTTCAGAAACCCTTTCTTTGGAGAATGCAGAAACAGTTTTTTCCCGCCCTAAAGACGCTTATAAGAGTTATCAGTAAGAATGCGTTTAAAACACAGAAGACCCGCTTATTACGAACTCATCTGTTGTGTTTTGGTTCCTTTTAGGAAGTTCCATCTATGTTTAGATTCAGCGAGGTAGAAACACGTTTCTTCTACAAGCTGCTTTTGGACATTCCAGAATGGATGGGGGAACAGGCTGTAAAGAGAAATACGTTGCTCCAAAACCAAAACGGAGCTATCTAGCAGAATGGTTGTCAATGTGTGTATTCAAGTTCCAGAGTTAAACTGATGTGTGTTTCCAGCAGTTCAGAAACCCTTTCTTTGGAGAATGCAGAAACAGTCTTTTCCCACCCTAGAGACGCTTATAAGAGTTAGCAGTAAGAATGCGTTTAAAACACAGAAGACCCTCTTCTTACGAACTCATCTGCTGTGTGTTGGTTCCTTTTAGGAAGTTGCATCTATGTTTAGATTCAGCGAGGTAGAAACACGTTTCTTCTAAAAGATGCGTTTGGACATTCCAGAGTGGATGGGAGAACAGGTTGTAAAGAGAAATACCTTGCTCTAAAACCAAAACGGAGCTATCTGGCAGAATGGTTGTCAATGTGTGTATTCAACAGCTAGAGTTAAACTGATGTGTGTTTGCAGCAGTTCAGAAACCCTTTCTTTGGAGAATGCAGAAACAGTCATTTCCAGCCCTTGAGACGCATATAAGAGTTAGCAGTAAGAATGCGTTTAAAACACAGAAGACCCGCTTCTTACGAAGTCATCTGCTGTGTGTTGGTTCCTTTTAGGAAGTTGCATCTATGTTTAGATTCAGCGAGGTAGAAACACGTTTCTTCTAAAAGCTGCGTTTGGACATTCCAGAGTGGATGGGAGAACAGGCTGTAAAGAGAAATACCTTGCTCTAAAACCAAAACGGAGCTATCTAGCAGAATGCTTGTCAATGTGTGTATTCAACTTCCAGAGTTAAACTGATGTGTGTTTGCAGCAGTTCAGAAACCCTTTCTTTGGAGAATGCAGAAACAGTCATTTCCAGCCCGAGAGACGCATGTAAGAGTTAGCAGTAAGATTGCGTTTAAAACACAGAAGACCCGCTTCTTACGAAATCATCTGCTGTGTGT
This sequence comes from Saimiri boliviensis, assembly GCF_048565385.1. Classification (NCBI taxonomy): domain Eukaryota; kingdom Metazoa; phylum Chordata; class Mammalia; order Primates; family Cebidae; genus Saimiri; species Saimiri boliviensis. The sequence continues at coordinate 42,638,026 of NC_133467.1, forward strand.
TGGTTCCTTTTAGGAAGTTGCATCTATGTTTAGATTCAGCGAGGAAGAAACACGTTTCTTCTAAAAGCTGCGTTTGGACATTCCAGAGTGGATGGGAGAACAGGCTGTAAAGAGAAATACCTAGCTCTAAAACCAAAACGGAGCTATCTAGCAGAATGGTGGTCAATGTGTGTATTCAACTTCCAGAGTTAAACTGATGTGTGTTTGAAGCAGTTCAGAAACCCTTTCTTTGGAGAATGCAGAAACAGTCTTTTCCCGCCCTAGAGACGCTTATAAGAGTTAGCAGTAAGAATGCGTTTAAAACACAGAAGACCCGCTTCTTACGAACTCATCTGTTGTGTGTTGGTTCCTTTTAGGAAGTTCCATCTATGTTTAGATTCAGCGAGGTAGAAACACGTTTCTTCTACAAGCTGCGTTTGGACATTCCAGAGTGGATGGGTGAACAGGCTGTAAAGAGAAATACGTTGCTCCAAAACCAAAACGGAGCTATCTAGCAGAATGGTTGTCAATGTGTGTATTCAGGTTCCAGAGTTAAACTGATGTGTGTTTGCAGCAGTTCAGAAACCCTTTCTTTGGAGAATGCAGAAACAGTCTTTTCCCGCCCTAGAGACGCTTATAAGAGTTAGCAGTAAGAATGCGTTTAAAACACAGAAGACCCTCTTTTTACGAACTCATCTGCTGTGTGTTGGTTCCTTTTAGGAAGTTGCATCTATGTTTAGATTCAGCGAGGTAGAAACACGTTTCTTCTAAAAGATGCGTTTGCACATTCCAGAGTGGATGGGAGAACAGGTTGTAAAGAGAAATACCTTGCTCTAAAACCAAAACGGAGCTATCTAGCAGAATGATTTCAATGTGTGTATTCAACAGCTAGAGTTAAACTGATGTGTGTTTGCAGCAGTTCAGAAACCCTTTTTTTGCAGAATGCAGAAACAGTCATTTCCAGCCCTAGAGACGCATATAAGAGTTAGCAGTAAGAATGCGTTTAAAACACAGAAGACCCGCTTCTTACGAAGTCATCTGCTGTGTGTTGGTTCCTTTTAGGAAGTTGCATCTATGTTTAGATTCAGCGAGGTAGAAACACGTTTCTTCTAAAAGCTGCGTTTGGACATTCCAGAGTGGATGGGAGAACAGGCTATAAAGAGAAATATCTTGCTGTAAAACCAAAACGGAGCTATCTAGCAGAATGCTTGGCAATGTGTGTATTCAACTTCCAGAGTTAAACTGATGTGTGTTTGCAGCAGTTCAGAAACCCTTTCTTTGGAGAATGCAGAAACAGTCATTTCCAGCCCTAGAGACGCATATAAGAGTTAGCCGTAAGAATGCGTTTAAAACACAGAAGACCCGCTTCTTACGAAATCGTCTGCTGTGTGTTGGTTTCTTTTAGGAAGTTGCATCTATGTTTACATTCAGCGAGGTAGAAACACGTTTCTTCTAAAATCTGCGTTTGGCCATTCCAGAGTGGATGGGAGAACAGGCTGTAAAGAGAAATACCTTGCTCTAAAACCAAAACGGAGCTATCTGGCAGAATGGTTGTCAATGTGTGTATTCAACTTGCAGAGTTAAACTGATGTGTGTTTGCAGCAGTTCAGAAACCCTTTCTTTGGAGAATGCAGAAACAGTCTTTTCCCGCCCTAGAGACGCTTATAAGAGTTAGCAGTAAGAATGCGTTTAAAACACAGAAGACCCGCTTCTTACGAACTCATCTGTTGTGTGTTGGTTCCTTTTAGGAAGTTCCATCTATGTTTAGATTCAGCGAGGTAGAAACACGTTTCTTCTACAAGCTGCGTTTGGACATTCCAGAGTGGATGGGAGAACAGGCTGTAAAGAGAAATACGTTGCTCTAAAACCAAAACGGAGCTATCTAGCAGAATGGTTGTCAATGTGTTTATTCAACTTCCAGAGTTAAACTGATGTGTGTTTGTAGCAGTTCCGAAACCCTTTCTTTGGAGAATGCAGAAACAGTCTTTTCCCGCCCTAGAGACGCTTATAAGAGTTAGCAGTAAGAATGCGTTTAAAACACAGAAGACCCGCTTCTTATTAAGTCATCTGCTGTGTGTTGGTTCCTTTTAGGAAGTTGCATCTATGTTTAGATTCAGCGAGGTAGAAACACGTTTCTTCTAAAAGCTGCGTTTGGACATTCCAGAGTGGATGGGAGAACAGGCTGTAAAGAGAAATACCTTGCTCTAAAACCAAAACGGAGCTATCTAGCAGAATGGTTGTCAATGTGTGTATTCAACAGCTAGAGTTAAACTGATGTGTGTTTGCAGCAGTTCAGAAATCCTTTCTTTGGAGAATGCAGAAACAGTCATTTCCAGCCCTAGAGACACATTAAGAGTTAGCAGTAAGAATGCGTTTAAAACACAGGAGACCCGCTTCTTACGATGTCATCTGCTGTGTGTTGGTTCCTTTTAGGAAGTTGCATCTATGTTTAGATTCAGCGAGGTAGAAACACGATTCTTCTAAAAGCTGCGTTTGGACATTCCAGAGTGGATGGGAGAACAGGCTGTAAAGAGAAATACCTTGCTCTAAAACCAAAACGGAGCTATCTAGAAGAATGGTTGTCAATGTGTGTATTCAACTTCCAGAGTTAAACTGATGTGTGTTTGCAGCAGTTCAGAAACCCTTTCTTTGGAGAATGCAGAAACAGTCATTTCCTGCCCTAGAGACGCATATAATAGTTAGCAGTAAGAATCCGTTTAAAACACAGAAGACCCGCTTCTTACGAACTAATCTGCTGTGTGTTGGTTCCTTTTAGGAAGTTGCATCTATGTTTAGATTCAGCGAGGAAGAAACACGTTTCTTCTAAAAGCTGCGTTTGGACATTCCAGAGGGGATGGGAGAACAGGCTGTAAAGAGAAATACCTTGCTCTAAAACCAAAACGCAGCTATCTAGCAGAATGGTTGTCAATGTGTGTATTCAACAGCTAGAGTTAAACTGATGTGTGTTTTCAGCAGTTCAGAAACCCTTTCTTCGGAGAACGCAGAAACCGTCATTTCCAACCGTAGAGGCGCATATATGAGTTAGCAGTAAGAATGCGTTTAAAACACAGAAGACCAGCTTCTTATGCACTCTTCTGCTGTGTGTTGGTTCCTTTTAGGAAGTTGCATCTATGTTTAGATTCAGCGAGGAAGAAACACGTTTCTTCTAAAAGCTGCGTTTGGACATTCCAGAGTGGATTGGAGAACAGGCTGTAAAGAGAAATACCTTGCTCAAAAACCAAAACGGAGCTATCTAGCAGAATGGTTGTCAATGTGTATATTCAACTTTCAGAGTTAAACATATGGGTGTTTGCAGCAGTTCAGAAACCCTTTCTTTGGGGAATGCAGAAACCGTCATTTCTAGCCCTAGAGACGCATATAAGAGTTAGCAGTAAGAATGCGTTTAAAACACAGAAGACCCGCTTATTACGAACTCATCTGCTTTGTTTTGGTTCCTTTTAGTAAGTTACATCTATGTTTAGATTCAGCGAGGAAGAAACACGTTTCTTCTAAAAGCTGCATTTGGACATTCCAGAGTGGATGGGAGAACAGGCTGTAAAGAGAAATACCTTGCTCTAAAACCAAAACGGAGCTATCTAGCAGAATGGTTGTGAATGTGTGTATTCAACTTCCAGAGTTAAACTGATGTGTGTTTGCAGCAGTTCAGAAACCCTTTCTTTGGAGAATGCAGAAATTGTCTTTTCCCGCCCTAGAGACGCTTATAAGAGTTAGTAGTAAGAATGCGTTTAAAACACAGAAGACCCGCTTCTTACGAAGTCATCTGCTGTGTGTAGGTTTCTTTTAGGAAGTTGCATTTATGTTTAGATTCAGCGAGGTAGAAACACGTTTCTTCTAAAAGCTGTGTTTGGACATTTCAGAGTGGATGGGAGAACAGGCTGTAAAGAGAAATACCTTGCTCTAAAACCAAAACGGAGCTATCTAGCAGAATGGTTGTCAATGTGTGTATTCAACGTCCAGAGTTAAACTGATGTGTGCTTGCAGCAGTTCAGAAACCCTTTCTTTGGAGAATGCAGAAACCGTCATTTCCAGCCCTAGAGACGCTTATGACAGTTAGCAGTAAGAATGCTTTTAAAACACAGAAGACCCGCTTCTTACGAACTCATCTGCTGTGCGTTGGTTCCTTTTAGGAAGTTGCATCTATATTTAGATTCAGCGAGGAAGAAACACGTTTCTTCTAAAAGCTGCGTTTGGATATTCTGGAGTGGACGGGAGAACAGGCTGTAAAGAGAAATACCTTGCTCTAAAACCAAAAAGGAGCTATCTAGCAGAATGGTTGTCAATGTGTGTATTCAACTTCCAGAGTTAAACATATGTGTGTTTGCAGCAGTTCAGAAACCCTTTCTTTGGAGAATGCAGAAACCGTCATTTCTAGCCCTAGAGAGACATAAAAGAGTTAGCAGTAAGAATGCGTTTAAAACACAGAAGACCCGCTTCTTACGAAGTCATCTGCTGTGTGTTGGTTCCTTTTAGGAAGTTGCATCTATGTTTACATTCAGCGAGGTAGAAACACGTTTCTTCTAAAAGCTGCGTTTGGACATTCCAGAGTGGATGGGAGAACAGGCTGTAAATAGAAATACCTTGCTCTAAAACCAAAACGGAGCTATCTAGCAGAATCTTTGTCAATGTGTGTATTCAACTTCCAGAGTTAAACTGATGTGTGTTTGCTGCAGTTCAGAAACCCTTTCTTTGGAGAATGCAGAAATTGTCTTTTCCCGCCCTAGAGACGCTTATAAGAGTTAGTAGCAAAAATGCGTTTAAAACACAAAAGACCCGCTTCTAACGAACTCATCTGCTGTGTGTTGGTTCCTTTTAGGAAGTTGCATCTATGTTTAGATTCAGCGAGGAAGAAACACGTTTCTTCTAAAAGCTGCGTTTGGACATTCCAGAGTGGATGGGAGAACAGGCTTTAAAGAGAAATACCTTGCTCTAAATCCAAAACGGAGCTATCTAGCAGAATGGTTTTCAATGTGTGTATTCAACTTCCAGAGTTAAACTGATGTGTGCTTGCAGCAGTTCAGAAACCCTTTCTTTGGAGAATGCAGAAATTGTCTTTTCCCGCCCTAGAGACGCTTATAAGAGTAAGCAGTAAGAATAGGTTTAAAACACAGAGGACCCGCTTCTTACGAACTCATCTGCTGTGTGTTGGTTCCTTTTAGGAAGCTGCATCTACCTTTAGATTCAGCGAGGTAGAAACACGTTTGTTCTAAAAGCTGCGTTTGGACATTCCAGAGTGGATGGGAGAACAGGCTGTAAAGAGAAATACCTTGCTCTAACACCAAAACGGAGCTATCTAGCAGAATGGTTGTCAATGTGTGTATTCAACTTGCAGAGTTAAACTGATGTGTGTTTGCAGCAGTTCAGCAACCCTTACTTTGGAGAATGCAGAAACAGTCATTTCCAGCCCTAGAGACACTGATAAGAGTTAGCAGAAAGAATGCGTTTAAAACACAGAAGACCCGCTTCTTACGAAGTCATCTGCTGTGTCTTGGTTCCTTTTAGGAAGTTGCATCTATGTTTACATTCAGCGAGGTAGAAACACGTTTCTTCTAATAGCTGCGTTTGGACATTCCAGAATGGATGGGAGAACAGGCTGTAAAGAGAAATACCTTGCTCTAAAACCAAAACGGAGCTATCTAGCAGAATGGTTGTCAATGTGTGCATTCAACTTCCAGAATTAAACATATGTGTGTTTGCAGCAGTTCAGAAACCCTTTCTTTGGAGAATGCAGAAACAGTTTTTTCCCGCCCTAAAGACGCTTATAAGAGTTATCAGTAAGAATGCGTTTAAAACACAGAAGACCCGCTTCTTACGAACTCATCTGTTGTGTTTTGGTTCCTTTTAGGAAGTTCCATCTATGTTTAGATTCAGCGAGGTAGAAACACGTTTCTTCTACAAGCTGCTTTTGGACATTCCAGAGTGGATGGGGGAACAGGCTGTAAAGAGAAATACGTTGCTCCAAAACCAAAACGGAGCTATCTAGCAGAATGGTTGTCAATGTGTGTATTCAAGTTCCAGAGTTAAACTGATGTGTGTTTGCAGCAGTTCAGAAACCCTTTCTTTGGAGAATGCAGAAACAGTCTTTTCCCACCCTAGAGACGCTTATAAGAGTTAGCAGTAAGAATGCGTTTAAAACACAGAAGACCCTCTTCTTACGAACTCATCTGCTGTGTGTTGGTTCCTTTTAGGAAGTTGCATCTATGTTTAGATTCAGCGAGGTAGAAACACGTTTCTTCTAAAAGATGCGTTTGGACATTCCAGAGTGGATGGGAGAACAGGTTGTAAAGAGAAATACCTTGCTCTAAAACCAAAACGGAGCTATCTGGCAGAATGGTTGTCAATGTGTGTATTCAACAGCTAGAGTTAAACTGATGTGTGTTTGCAGCAGTTCAGAAACCCTTTCTTTGGAGAATGCAGAAACAGTCATTTCCAGCCCTTGAGACGCATATAAGAGTTAGCAGTAAGAATGCGTTTAAAACACAGAAGACCCGCTTCTTACGAAGTCATCTGCTGTGTGTTGGTTCCTTTTAGGAAGTTGCATCTATGTTTAGATTCAGCGAGGTAGAAACACGTTTCTTCTAAAAGCTGCGTTTGGACATTCCAGAGTGGATGGGAGAACAGGCTGTAAAGAGAAATACCTTGCTCTAAAACCAAAACGGAGCTATCTAGCAGAATGCTTGTCAATGTGTGTATTCAACTTCCAGAGTTAAACTGATGTGTGTTTGCAGCAGTTCAGAAACCCTTTCTTTGGAGAATGCAGAAACAGTCATTTCCAGCCCGAGAGACGCATGTAAGAGTTAGCAGTAAGATTGCGTTTAAAACACAGAAGACCCGCTTCTTACGAAATCATCTGCTGTGTGTTGGTTCCTTTTAGGAAGTTGCATCTATGTTTACATTCAGCGAGGTAGAAACACGTTTCTTCTAAAAGCTGCGTTTGGACATTCCAGAGTGGATGGGAGAACAGGCTGTAAAGAGAAATACCTAGCTCTAAAACCAAAACGGAGCTATCTAGCAGAATGGTGGTCAATGTGTGTATTCAACTTCCAGAGTTAAACTGATGTGTGTTTGAAGCAGTTCAGAAACCCTTTCTTTGGAGAATGCAGAAACAGTCTTTTCCCGCCCTAGAGACGCTTATAAGAGTTAGCAGTAAGAATGCGTTTAAAACACAGAAGACCCGCTTCTTACGAACTCATCTGTTGTGTGTTGGTTCCTTTTAGGAAGTTCCATCTATGTTTAGATTCAGCGAGGTAGAAACACGTTTCTTCTACAAGCTGCGTTTGGACATTCCAGAGTGGATGGGTGAACAGGCTGTAAAGAGAAATACGTTGCTCCAAAACCAAAACGGAGCTATCTAGCAGAATGGTTGTCAATGTGTGTATTCAGGTTCCAGAGTTAAACTGATGTGTGTTTGCAGCAGTTCAGAAACCCTTTCTTTGGAGAATGCAGAAACAGTCTTTTCCCGCCCTAGAGACGCTTATAAGAGTTAGCAGTAAGAATGCGTTTAAAACACAGAAGACCCTCTTTTTACGAACTCATCTGCTGTGTGCTGGTTCCTTTTAGGAAGTTGCATCTATGTTTAGATTCAGCGAGGTAGAAACACGTTTCTTCTAAAAGATGCGTTTGCACATTCCAGAGTGGATGGGAGAACAGGTTGTAAAGAGAAATACCTTGCTCTAAAACCAAAACGGAGCTATCTAGCAGAATGATTTCAATGTGTGTATTCAACAGCTAGAGTTAAACTGATGTGTGTTTTCAGCAGTTCAGAAACCCTTTTTTTGCAGAATGCAGAAACAGTCATTTCCAGCCCTAGAGACGCATATAAGAGTTAGCAGTAAGAATGCGTTTAAAACACAGAAGACCCGCTTCTTACGAAGTCATCTGCTGTGTGTTGGTTCCTTTTAGGAAGTTGCATCTATGTTTAGATTCAGCGAGGTAGAAACACGTTTCTTCTAAAAGCTGCGTTTGGACATTCCAGAGTGGATGGGAGAACAGGCTATAAAGAGAAATATCTTGCTCTAAAACCAAAACGGAGCTATCTAGCAGAATGCTTGGCAATGTGTGTATTCAACTTCCAGAGTTAAACTGATGTGTGTTTGCAGCAGTTCAGAAACCCTTTCTTTGGAGAATGCAGAAACAGTCATTTCCAGCCCTAGAGACGCATATAAGAGTTAGCCGTAAGAATGCGTTTAAAACACAGAAGACCCGCTTCTTACGAAATCGTCTGCTGTGTGTTGGTTTCTTTTAGGAAGTTGCATCTATGTTTACATTCAGCGGGGTAGAAACACGTTTCTTCTAAAATCTGCGTTTGGACATTCCAGAGTGGATGGGAGAACAGGCTGTAAAGAGAAATACCTTGCTCTAAAACCAAAACGGAGCTATCTGGCAGAATGGTTGTCAATGTGTGTATTCAACTTGCAGAGTTAAACTGATGTGTGTTTGCAGCAGTTCAGAAACCCTTTCTTTGGAGAATGCAGAAACAGTCTTTTCCCGCCCTAGAGACGCTTATAAGAGTTAGCAGTAAGAATGCGTTTAAAACACAGAAGACCCGCTTCTTACGAACTCATCTGTTGTGTGTTGGTTCCTTTTAGGAAGTTCCATCTATGTTTAGATTCAGCGAGGTAGAAACACGTTTCTTCTACAAGCTGCGTTTGGACATTCCAGAGTGGATGGGAGAACAGGCTGTAAAGAGAAATACGTTGCTCTAAAACCAAAACGGAGCTATCTAGCAGAATGGTTGTCAATGTGTTTATTCAACTTCCAGAGTTAAACTGATTTGTGTTTGTAGCAGTTCCGAAACCCTTTCTTTGGAGAATGCAGAAACAGTCTTTTCCCGCCCTAGAGACGCTTATAAGAGTTAGCAGTAAGAATGCGTTTAAAACACAGAAGACCCGCTTCTTATTAAGTCATCTGCTGTGTGTTGGTTCCTTTTAGGAAGTTGCATCTATGTTTAGATTCAGCGAGGTAGAAACACGTTTCTTCTAAAAGCTGCGTTTGGACATTCCAGAGTGGATGGGAGAACAGGCTGTAAAGAGAAATACCTTGCTCTAAAACCAAAACGGAGCTATCTAGCAGAATGGTTGTCAATGTGTGTATTCAACAGCTAGAGTTAAACTGATGTGTGTTTGCAGCAGTTCAGAAATCCTTTCTTTGGAGAATGCAGAAACAGTCATTTCCAGCCCTAGAGACACATTAAGAGTTAGCAGTAAGAATGCGTTTAAAACACAGGAGACCCGCTTCTTACGATGTCATCTGCTGTGTGTTGGTTCCTTTTAGGAAGTTGCATCTATGTTTAGATTCAGCGAGGTAGAAACACGATTCTTCTAAAAGCTGCGTTTGGACATTCCAGAGTGGATGGGAGAACAGGCTGTAAAGAGAAATACCTTGCTCTAAAACCAAAACGGAGCTATCTAGAAGAATGGTTGTCAATGTGTGTATTCAACTTCCAGAGTTAAACTGATGTGTGTTTGCAGCAGTTCAGAAACCCTTTCTTTGGAGAATGCAGAAACAGTCATTTCCTGCCCTAGAGACGCATATAATAGTTAGCAGTAAGAATCCGTTTAAAACACAGAAGACCCGCTTCTTACGAACTAATCTGCTGTGTGTTGGTTCCTTTTAGGAAGTTGCATCTATGTTTAGATTCAGCGAGGAAGAAACACGTTTCTTCTAAAAGCTGCGTTTGGACATTCCAGAGGGGATGGGAGAACAGGCTGTAAAGAGAAATACCTTGCTCTAAAACCAAAACGCAGCTATCTAGCAGAATGGTTGTCAATGTGTGTATTCAACAGCTAGAGTTAAACTGATGTGTGTTTTCAGCAGTTCAGAAACCCTTTCTTCGGAGAACGCAGAAACCGTCATTTCCAACCGTAGAGGCGCATATATGAGTTAGCAGTAAGAATGCGTTTAAAACACAGAAGACCAGCTTCTTATGCACTCTTCTGCTGTGTGTTGGTTCCTTTTAGGAAGTTGCATCTATGTTTAGATTCAGCGAGGAAGAAACACGTTTCTTCTAAAAGCTGCGTTTGGACATTCCAGAGTGGATTGGAGAACAGGCTGTAAAGAGAAATACCTTGCTCAAAAACCAAAACGGAGCTATCTAGCAGAATGGTTGTCAATGTGTATATTCAACTTTCAGAGTTAAACATATGGGTGTTTGCAGCAGTTCAGAAACCCTTTCTTTGGAGAATGCAGAAACCGTCATTTCTAGCCCTAGAGACGCATATAAGAGTTAGCAGTAAGAATGCGTTTAAAACACAGAAGACCCGCTTATTACGAACTCATCTGCTTTGTTTTGGTTCCTTTTAGTAAGTTACATCTATGTTTAGATTCAGCGAGGAAGAAACACGTTTCTTCTAAAAGCTGCATTTGGACATTCCAGAGTGGATGGGAGAACAGGCTGTAAAGAGAAATACCTTGCTCTAAAACCAAAACGGAGCTATCTAGCAGAATGGTTGTGAATGTGTGTATTCAACTTCCAGAGTTAAACTGATGTGTGTTTGCAGCAGTTCAGAAACCCTTTCTTTGGAGAATGCAGAAATTGTCTTTTCCCGCCCTAGAGACGCTTATAAGAGTTAGTAGTAAGAATGCGTTTAAAACACAGAAGACCCGCTTCTTACGAAGTCATCTGCTGTGTGTTGGTTTCTTTTAGGAAGTTGCATTTATGTTTAGATTCAGCGAGGTAGAAACACGTTTCTTCTAAAAGCTGTGTTTGGACATTTCAGAGTGGATGGGAGAACAGGCTGTAAAGAGAAATACCTTGCTCTAAAACCAAAACGGAGCTATCTAGCAGAATGGTTGTCAATGTGTGTATTCAACGTCCAGAGTTAAACTGATGTGTGCCTGCAGCAGTTCAGAAACCCTTTCTTTGGAGAATGCAGAAACCGTCATTTCCAGCCCTAGAGACGCTTATGACAGTTAGCAGTAAGAATGCTTTTAAAACACAGAAGACCCGCTTCTTACGAACTCATCTGCTGTGCGTTGGTTCCTTTTAGGAAGTTGCATCTATATTTAGATTCAGCGAGGAAGAAACACGTTTCTTCTAAAAGCTGCGTTTGGATATTCTGGAGTGGACGGGAGAACAGGCTGTAAAGAGAAATACCTTGCTCTAAAACCAAGAAGGAGCTATCTAGCAGAATGGTTGTCAATGTGTGTATTCAACTTCCAGAGTTAAACATATGTGTGTTTGCAGCAGTTCAGAAACCCTTTCTTTGGAGAATGCAGAAACCGTCATTTTTAGCCCTAGAGAGACATAAAAGAGTTAGCAGTAAGAATGCGTTTAAAACACAGAAGACCCGCTTCTTACGAAGTCATCTGCTGTGTGTTGGTTCCTTTTAGGAAGTTGCATCTATGTTTACATTCAGCGAGGTAGAAACACGTTTCTTCTAAAAGCTGCGTTTGGACATTCCAGAGTGGATGGGAGAACAGGCTGTAAATAGAAATACCTTGCTCTAAAACCAAAACGGAGCTATCTAGCAGAATCTTTGTCAATGTGTGTATTCAACTTCCAGAGTTAAACTGATGTGTGTTTGCTGCAGTTCAGAAACCCTTTCTTTGGAGAATGCAGAAATTGTCTTTTCCCGCCCTAGAGACGCTTATAAGAGTTAGTAGCAAAAATGCGTTTAAAACACAAAAGACCCGCTTCTTACGAACTCATCTGCTGTGTGTTGGTTCCTTTTAGGAAGTTGCATCTATGTTTAGATTCAGCGAGGAAGAAACACGTTTCTTCTAAAAGCTGCGTTTGGACATTCCAGAGTGGATGGGAGAACAGGCTTTAAAGAGAAATACCTTGCTCTAAATCCAAAACGGAGCTATCTAGCAGAATGGTTTTCAATGTGTGTATTCAACTTCCAGAGTTAAACTGATGTGTGCTTGCAGCAGTTCAGAAACCCTTTCTTTGGAGAATGCAGAAATTGTCTTTTCCCGCCCTAGAGACGCTTATAAGAGTAAGCAGTAAGAATAGGTTTAAAACACAGAGGACCCGCTTCTTACGAACTCATCTGCTGTGTGTTGGTTCCTTTTAGGAAGCTGCATCTACCTTTAGATTCAGCGAGGTAGAAACACGTTTGTTCTAAAAGCTGCGTTTGGACATTCCAGAGTGGATGGGAGAACAGGCTGTAAAGAGAAATACCTTGCTCTAACACCAAAACGGAGCTATCTAGCAGAATGGTTGTCAATGTGTGTATTCAACTTGCAGAGTTAAACTGATGTGTGTTTGCAGCAGTTCAGCAACCCTTACTTTGGAGAATGCAGAAACAGTCATTTCCAGCCCTAGAGACACTGATAAGAGTTAGCAGAAAGAATGCGTTTAAAACACAGAAGACCCGCTTCTTACGAAGTCATCTGCTGTGTCTTGGTTCCTTTTAGGAAGTTGCATCTATGTTTACATTCAGCGAGGTAGAAACACGTTTCTTCTAATAGCTGCGTTTGGACATTCCAGAATGGATGGGAGAACAGGCTGTAAAGAGAAATACCTTGCTCTAAAACCAAAACGGAGCTATCTAGCAGAATGGTTGTCAATGTGTGCATTCAACTTCCAGAATTAAACATATGTGTGTTTGCAGCAGTTCAGAAACCCTTTCTTTGGAGAATGCAGAAACAGTTTTTTCCCGCCCTAAAGACGCTTATAAGAGTTATCAGTAAGAATGCGTTTAAAACACAGAAGACCCGCTTCTTACGAACTCATCTGTTGTGTTTTGGTTCCTTTTAGGAAGTTCCATCTATGTTTAGATTCAGCGAGGTAGAAACACGTTTCTTCTACAAGCTGCTTTTGGACATTCCAGAGTGGATGGGGGAACAGGCTGTAAAGAGAAATACGTTGCTCCAAAACCAAAACGGAGCTATCTAGCAGAATGGTTGTCAATGTGTGTATTCAAGTTCCAGAGTTAAACTGATGTGTGTTTGCAGCAGTTCAGAAACCCTTTCTTTGGAGAATGCAGAAACAGTCTTTTCCCACCCTAGAGACGCTTATAAGAGTTAGCAGTAAGAATGCGTTTAAAACACAGAAGACCCTCTTCTTACGAACTCATCTGCTGTGTGTTGGTTCCTTTTAGGAAGTTGCATCTATGTTTAGATTCAGCGAGGTAGAAACACGTTTCTTCTAAAAGATGCGTTTGGACATTCCAGAGTGGATGGGAGAACAGGTTGTAAAGAGAAATACCTTGCTCTAAAACCAAAACGGAGCTATCTGGCAGAATGGTTGTCAATGTGTGTATTCAACAGCTAGAGTTAAACTGATGTGTGTTTGCAGCAGTTCAGAAACCCTTTCTTTGGAGAATGCAGAAACAGTCATTTCCAGCCCTTGAGACGCATATAAGAGTTAGCAGTAAGAATGCGTTTAAAACACAGAAGACCCGCTTCTTACGAAGTCATCTGCTGTGTGTTGGTTCCTTTTAGGAAGTTGCATCTATGTTTAGATTCAGCGAGGTAGAAACACGTTTCTTCTAAAAGCTGCGTTTGGACATTCCAGAGTGGATGGGAGAACAGGCTGTAAAGAGAAATACCTTGCTCTAAAACCAAAACGGAGCTATCTAGCAGAATGCTTGTCAATGTGTGTATTCAACTTCCAGAGTTAAACTGATGTGTGTTTGCAGCAGTTCAGAAACCCTTTCTTTGGAGAATGCAGAAACAGTCATTTCCAGCCCGAGAGACGCATGTAAGAGTTAGCAGTAAGATTGCGTTTAAAACACAGAAGACCCGCTTCTTACGAAATCATCTGCTGTGTGTTGGTTCCTTTTAGGAAGTTGCATCTATGTTTACATTCAGCGAGGTAGAAACACGTTTCTTCTAAAAGCTGCGTTTGGACATTCCAGAGTGGATGGGAGAACAGGCTGTAAAGAGAAATTCCTTGCTCTAAAACCAAAACGGAGCTATCTGGCAGAATGGTTGTCAATGTGTGTATTCAACTTGCAGAGTTAAACTGATGTGTGTTTGCAGCAGTTCAGAAACCCTTTCTTTGGAGAATGCAGAAACAGTCTTTTCCCGCCCTAGAGACGCTTATAAGAGTTAGCAGTAAGAATGCGTTTAAAACACAGAAGACCCGCTTCTTACGAACTCATCTGTTGTGTGTTGGTTCCTTTTAGGAAGTTCCATCTATGTTTAGATTCAGCGAGGTAGAAACACGTTTCTTCTACAAGCTGCGTTTGGACATTCCAGAGTGGATGGGAGAACAGGCTGTAAAGAGAAATACGTTGCTCTAAAACCAAAACGGAGCTATCTAGCAGAATGGTTGTCAATGTGTTTATTCAACTTCCAGAGTTAAACTGATGTGTGTTTGTAGCAGTTCCGAAACCCTTTCTTTGGAGAATGCAGAAACAGTCTTTTCCCGCCCTAGAGACGCTTATAAGAGTTAGCAGTAAGAATGCGTTTAAAACACAGAAGACCCGCTTCTTACGAACTCATCTGCTGTGTGTTGGTTCCTTTTAGGAAGTTGCATCTATGTTTAGATTCAGCGAGGTAGAAACACGTTTCTTCTAAAAGCTGCGTTTGGACATTCCAGAGTGGATGGGAGAACAGGCTGTAAAGAGAAATACCTTGCTCTAACACCAAAACGGAGCTATCTAGCAGAATGGTTGTCAATGTGTGTATTCAACAGCTAGAGTTAAAATGATGTGTGTTTGCAGCAGTTCAGAAACCCTTTCTTTGGAGAATGCAGAAACAGTCATTTCCCACCCTAGAGACGCATATAAGAGTTAGCAGAAAGAATGCGTTTAAAACACAGAAGACCCGCTTCTTACGAAGTCATCTGCTGTGTGTTGGTTCCTTTTAGGAATTTGCATCTATGTTTAGATTCAGCGAGGTAGCAACACGTTTCTTCTAAAAGCTGCGTTTGGACATTCCAGAGTGGATGAGAGAAAAGGCTGTAAACAGAAATGCCTTGCTCTAAAACCAAAACGGAGCTATCTAGCAGAATGGTTGTCAATGTGTGTATTCAACTTCAAGAGTTAAACTGATGTGTGTTTGCAGGAGTTCAGAAACCCTTTCTTTGCAGAATACAGAAATTGTCTTTTCCCGCCCTAGAGACGCTTATAAGAGTTAGTAGTAAGAATGCGTTTAAAACACAGAAGACCCGCTTCTTACGAACTCATCTGCTGTGTGTTGGTTCCTTTTCGGAAGTTGCATCTATGTTTAGATTCAGCGAGGTAGAAACACGTTTCTTCTAAAAGCTGCGTTTGGACATTCCAGAGTGGAAGGGAGAACAAGCTATAAAGAGAAATACGTTGCTCTAAAACCAGAACGGAGCTATCTAGCAGAATGGTTGTCAATGTGTGTATTCAACAGCTAGAGTTAAAATGATGTGTGTTTGCAGCAGTTCAGAAACCCTTTCTTTGGAGAATGCAGAAACAGTCATTTCCAACCCTAGAGACGCATATAAGAGTTAGCCGTAAGAATGCATTTACAACACAGAAGACCCGCTTCTTACGAACTCATCTGCTGTGTGTTGGTTCCTTTTAGGAAGTTGCATCTATGTTTAGATTCAGCGAGGTAGAAACACGTTTCTTCTGAAAGCTGCGTTTGGACATTCCAGAGTGGATGGGAGAACAGGCTGTAAAGAGAAATACCTTGCTCTAAAACCAAAACGGATATATCTAGCAGAATGGTTGTCAATGTATGTATTCAGCTTCCAGAGTTAAACTGATGTGTGTTTGCAGGAGTTCAGAAACCCTTTCTTTGGAGAATGCAGAAACTGTCATTTCCAGCCCTAGAGACACTAATAAGGGTTAGCAGTAAGAATGCGTTTAAAACACAGAAGACCCGCTTCTTACGAAGTCATCTGCTGTGTGTTGGTTCCCTCTAGGAAGTTGCATCTATGTTTAGATTCAGCGAGGTAGAAACACGTTTCTTCTAAAAGCTGCGTTTGGACATTCCAGAGTGGATGGGATAACAGGCTGTAAAGAGAAATACCTTGCTCTAAAACCAAAACGGAGGTATCTAGCAGAATGGTTGTCAATGTGTGTATTCAACTTCCAGAATTAAACTGATGTGTGATTGCAGCAGTTCAGCAACCCTTTCTTTGGAGAATGCAGAAACAGTCATTTCCAGCCCTAGAGACACTAATAAGGGTTAGCAGTAAGAATGCGTTTAAAACACAGAAGACCCGCTTCTTACGAAGTCATCTGCTGTGTGTTGGTTCCTTTTAGGAAGTTACATCTATGTTTACATTCAGCGAGGTAGAAACACGTTTCTTCTAAAAGCTGCGTTTGGACATTCCAGAATGGATGGGAGAACAGGCTGTAAAGAGAAATACCTTGCTCTAAAACCAAAACGGAGCTATCTAACAGAATGGTTGTCAATGTGTGTATTCAACTTCCAGAGTTAAACTGATGTGTGTTTGCAGCAGTTCAGAAACCCTTTCTTTGGAGAATGCAGAAACCGTCATTTCTAGCCCTAGAAACGCATATAAGAGTTAGCAGTAAGAATGCGTTTAAAACACAGAAGACCCGCTCCTTACGAACTCATCTGCTCTGTGTTGGTTCCTTTTAGGAAGTTGCATCTATGTTTAGATTCAGCGAGGAAGAAACACGTTTCTTCTAAAAGCTGCGTATGGACATTCCAGAGTGGATTGGAGAACAGGCAGTTAAGAGAAATACCTTGCTCTAAAACAAAACGGAGCTATCTAGCAGAATGGTTGTCAATGTGTGTATTCAACTTTCAGAGTTAAACATATGTGTGTTTGCAGCAGTTCAGAAACCCTTTCTTTGGAGAATGCAGAAACCGTCATTTCTAGCCCTCGAGACGCATATAAGAGTTAGCGGTAAGAATGCGTTTAAAACACAGAATACCCGCTTCTTACGAAGTCATCTGCTGTGTGTTGGTTCCTTTTAGGTAGTTGCATCTATGTTTACATTCAGCGAGGTAGAAACACGTTTCTTCTAAAAGCTGCGTTTGGACATTCCAGAGTGGATGGGAGAACAGGCTGTAAAGAGAAATACTTTGCTCTAAAACCAAAACGGAGGTATCTAGCAGAATGGTTGTCAATGTGTGTATTCAACTTCCAGAGTTAAACTGATATGTGTTTGCAGCAGTTCAGCAACCCTTTCATTGGAGAATGCAGAAACAGTCATTTCCAGCCCTAGAGACACTAATAAGTGTTAGCAGTAAGAATGCGTTTAAAACACAGAAGACCCGCTTCTTACGAAGTCATCTACTGTGTGTTGGTTCCTTTTAGGAAGTTGCATCTATGTTTACATTCAGCGAGGTAGAAACACGTTTCTTCTAAAAGCTGCGTTTGGACATTCCAGAATGGATGGGAGAACAGGCTGTAAAGAGAAATACCTTGCTCTAAAACCAAAACGGAGCTATCTAACAGAATGGTTGTCAATGAGTGTATTCAACTTCCAGAGTTAAACTGATGTGTGTTTGCAGCAGTTCAGAAACCCTTTCTTTGGAGAATGCAGAAACAGTCTTTTCCCGCCCTAGAGACGCATATAAGAGTTAGCAGTAAGAATGCGTTTAAAACACAGAAGACCCGCTTCTTACGAACTCATCTGCTGTGTGTTGGTTCCTTTTAGGAAGTTGCATCTATGTTTAGATTCAGCGAGGTAGAAACACGTTTCTTTTAAAAGCTGCGTTTGGACATTCCAGAGTGGATGGGAGAACAGGCTGTAAAGAGAAATACCTTGCTCTAAAACCAAAACGGAGCTATCTAGCAGAATGGTTGTCAATGTGTGTATTCAACAGCTAGAGTTAAACTGATGTGTGTTTGCAGCAGTTCAGAAACCCTTTCTTTGGAGAATGCAGAAACAATCATTTCCAGCCCTAGAGACACTAATAAGTGTTAGCAGTAAGAATGCGTTTAAAACACAGAAGACCCGCTTCTTACGAAGTCATCTGCTGTGTGTTGGTTCCCTCTAGGAAGTTGCATCTATGTTTAGATTCAGCGAGGTAGAAACACGTTTCTTCTAAGAGCTGCGTTTGGACATTCCAGAGTGGATGGGAGAACAGGCTGTAAAGAGAAATACCTTGCTCTAATACCAAAACGGAGGCATCTAGCAGAATGGTTGTCAATGTGTGTATTCAACTTCCAGAGTTAAACTGATGTGTGTTTGCAGCAGTTCAGCAACCCTTTCTTTGGAGAATGCAGAAACAGTCATTTCCAGCCCTAGAGACACTAATAAGAGTTAGCAGTAAGAATGCTTTTAAAACACAGAAGACCCGCTTCTTACGAACTCATCTGCTGTGCGTTGGTTCCTTTTATGAAGTTGCATCTATGTTTAGATTCAGCGAGGAAGAAACACGTTTCTTCTAAAAGCTGCGTTTGGATATTCCGGAGTGGATGGGAGAACAGGCTGTAAAGAGTCATACCTTGCTCTAAAACCAAAACGGAGCTATCTAGCAGAATGGTTGTCAATGTGTGTATTCAACTTCCAGAGATAAACATATGTTTGTTTGCAGCAGTTCAGAAACCCTTTCTTTGGAGAATGCAGAAACCGTCATTTCTAGCCCTAGAGAGACATATAAGAGTTAGCAGTAAGAATGCGTTTAAAACACAGAAGACCCCCTTCTTACGAACTCTTCTGCTGTGTGTTGGTTCCTTTTAGGAAGTTGCATCTATGTTTAGATTCAGCCAGGAAGAAACACGTTTCTTCTAAAAGCTGCGTTCGGACATTCCAGAGTGGATTGGAGAACAGGCTGTAAAGAGAAATACCTTGCTATAAAACCAAAACGGAGCTATATAGCAGAATGGTTGTCAATGTATGTATTCAACTTTCAGAGTTAAACATATGTGTGTTTGCAGCAGTTCAGAATCCCTTTCTTTGGATAATGCAGAAACCGTCATTTCTAGCCCTCGAGACGCATATAAGAGTTAGCGGTAAGAATGCGTTTAAACACAGAATACCCGCTTCTTACGAAGTCATCTGCTGTGTGTTGGTTCCTTTTAGGTAGTTGCATCTATGTTTACATTCAGCGAGGTAGAAACACGTTTCTTCTAAAAGCTGCGTTTGGACATTCCAGAGTGGATGGGAGAACAGGCTGTAAAGAGAAATACCTTGCTCTAAAACCAAAACGGAGCTATCTAGCAGAATGGTTGTCAATGTGTGTATTCAACTTCCAGAGTTAAACTGATGTGTGTTTGCAGCAGTTCAGAAACCCTTTCTTTGGAGAATACAGAAACTGTCTTTTCCCGCCCTAGAGACGCTTATAAGAGTTAGTAGTAAGAATGCGTTTAAAACACAGAAGACCCGCTTCTTACGAACTCATCTGCTCTGTGTTGGTTCCTTTTAGGAAGTTGCATCTATGTTTACATTCAGCGAGGTAGAAACACGTTTCTTCTAAAAGCTGCGTTTGGACATTCCAGAGTGGATGGGAGAACAGGCTGTAAAGAGAAATACCTTGCTCTAAAACCAAAACGGAGCTATCTAGCAGAATGGTTTTCAATGTGTGTATTCAAGTTCCAGAGTTAAACTGATGTGTGTTTGCAGCAGTTCAGAAACCCTTTCTTCGGAGAATGCAGAAACCGTCATTTCCAGCCCTAGAGACGCATATAACAGTTAGCAGTAAGAATGCTTTTAAAACACAGAAGACCCGCTTCTTACGAACTCATCTGCTGTGCGTTGGTTCCTTTTATGAAGTTGCATCTATGTTTAGATTCAGCGAGGAAGAAACACGTTTCTTCTAAAAGCTGCGTTTGGATATTCCGGAGTGGATGGGAGAACAGGCTGTAAAGAGTCATACCTTGCTCTAAAACCAAAACGGAGCTATCTAGCAGAATG
The DNA here is from genome assembly GCF_048565385.1 of Saimiri boliviensis. NCBI lineage: Eukaryota > Metazoa > Chordata > Mammalia > Primates > Cebidae > Saimiri > Saimiri boliviensis. The sequence continues at coordinate 42,657,729 of NC_133467.1, forward strand.
GTTGTCAATGTGTGTATTCAACTTCCAGAGATAAACTTATGTTTGTTTGCAGCAGTTCAGAAACCCTTTCTTTGGAGAATGCAGAAACAGTCATTTCCAAACCTAGAGACGCATATAAGAGTTAGCCGTAAGAATGCGTTTAAAACACAGAAGACCCGCTTCTTACGAACTCATCTGCTGTGTGTTGGTTCCTTTTAGGAAGTTGCATCTATGTTTAGATTCAGCGAGGTAGAATCACGTTTCTTCTAAAAGCTGCGTTTGGACATTCCAGAGTGGATGGGAGAAGAGGCTGTAAAGAGAAATACCTTGCTCTAAAACCAAAACGGAGCTATCTAGCAGAATGGTTGTCAATGTGTGTATTCAACAGCTAGAGTTAAACTGATGTGTGTTTGCAGCAGTTCAGAAACCCTTTCTTTGGAGAATGCAGAAACCGTCATTTCCAACCCTAGAGACGCATATAAGAGTTAGCCATAAGAATGCGTTTAAAACACAGAAGACCCGCTTCTTACGAACTCATCTGCTGTGTGTTGGTTCCTTTTAGGAAGTTGCATCTATGTTTAGATTCAGCGAGGTAGAAACACGTTTCTTCTAAAAGCTGCGTTTGGACATTCCAGAGTGGATGGGAGAACAGGCTGTAAAGAGAAATACCTTGCTCTAAAACCAAAACGCAGCTATCTAGCAGAATGGTTGTCAATGTGTATTCAACTTGCAGAGTTAAACTGATGTGTGTTTGCAGCAGTTCAGAAACCCTTTCTTTGGAGAATGCAGAAACAGTCATTTCCAAACCTAGAGACGCATATAAGAGTTAGCCGTAAGAATGCGTTTAAAACACAGAAGACCCGCTTCTTACGAACTCATCTGCTGTGTGTTGGTTCCTTTTAGGAAGTTGCATCTATGTTTAGATTCAGCGAGGTAGAAACACGTTTCTTTTAATAGCTGCGTTTGGACATTCCAGAGTGGATGGGAGAACAGGCTGTAAAGAGAAATACCTTGCTCTAAAACCAAAACGGAGCTATCTAGCAGAATGGTTGTCAATGTGTGTATTCAACAGCTAGAGTTAAACTGATGTGTGTTTGCAGCAGTTCAGAAACCCTTTATTTGGAGAATGCAGAAACAGTCCTTTCCAGCCCTAGAGACGCATATAAGAATTAGCAGTAGGAATGCGTTTAAAACACAGAAGACCGCTTAATACGAAGTCATTTGCTATGTGTTGTTTCCCTCTAGGAAGTTGCATCTATGTTTAGATTCAGCGAGGTAGAAACACGTTTCTTCTGAAAGCTGCGTTTGGACATTCCAGAGTGGATGGGAGAACAGGCTGTAAAGAGAAATACCTTGCTCTAAAACCAAAACGGAGGTATCTAGCAGAATGGTTGTCAATGTGTGTATTCAACTTCCAGAGTTAAACTGATGTGTGTTTGCAGCAGGTCAGCAACCCTTTCTTTGGAGAATGCAGAAACAGTCATTTCCAGCCCTAGAGACACTAATAAGAGTTAGCAGTAAGAATGCGTTTAAAACACAGAAGACCCGCTTCTTACGAAGTCATCTGCTGTGTGTTGGTTCCTTTTAGGAAGTTGCATCTATGTTTACATTCAGCGAGGTAGAAACACGTTTCTTCTAAAAGCTGCGTTTGGACATTCCAGAATGGATGGGAGAACAGGCTGTAAAGAGAAATACCTTGCTCTAAAACCAAAACGGAGCTATCTAGCAGAATGGTTGTCAATGTGTGTATTCAACAGCTAGAGTTAAACTGAGGTTTGTTTGCAGCAGTTCAGAAACCCTTTCTTCGGAGAATGCAGAAACCGTCATTTCCAACCCTAGAGACGCATATAACAGTTAGCCGTAAGAATGCGTTTAAAACACAGAAGACCCGCTTCTTACGAACTCATCTGCTGTGTGTTGGTTCCTTTTAGGAAGTTGCATCTATGTTTAGATTCAGCGAGGTAGAATCACGTTTCTTCTAAAAGCTGCGTTTGGACATTCCAAAGCGGATGGGAGAACAGACTGTAAAGAGAAATACCTTGCTCTAAAACCAAAACGGAGCTGTCTAGCAGAATGGTTGTCAATGTGTGTATTCAACAGGTAGAGTTAAACTGATGTGTGTTTGCAGCAGTTCAGAAACCCTTTCTTTGGAGAATGCAGAAACAGTCATTTCCAAACCTAGAGACGCATATAACAGTTTTCCGTAAGAATGCGTTTAAAACACAGAAGACCCGCTTCTTACGAAGTCATCTGCTGTGTGTTGGTTCCTTTTAGGAAGTTGCATCTATGTTTAGATTCAGCGAGGTAGAAACACGTTTCTTCTAAAAGCTGCGTTTGGACATTCCAGAGTGGATGGGAGAACAGGCTGTAAAGAGAAATACCTTGCTCTAAAACCAAAACGGAGCTATCTAGCAGAATGGTTGTCAATGTGTGTATTCAACTTGCAGAGTTAAACTGACGTGTGTTTGCAGCAGTTCAGAAACCCTTTCTTTGGAGAATGCAGAAACAGTCTTTTCCCGCCCTAGAGACGCTTATAAGAGTTAGCAGTAAGAATGCGTTTAAAACACAGAAGACCCGCTTCTTATTAAGTCATCTGCTGTGTGTTGGTTCCTTTTAGGAAGTTGCATCTATGTTTAGATTTAGCGAGGTAGAAACACGTTTCTTCTACAAGCTGCGTTTGGACATTCCAGAGTGGATGGGAGAACAGGCTGTAAAGAGAAATACCTTGCTCTAAAACCAAAACGGAGCTATCTAGCAGAATGGTTGTCAATGTGTGTATTCAACAGCTAGAGTTAAACTGATGTGTGTTTGCAGCAGTTCAGAAACCCTTTCTTTGGAGAATGCAGAAACAGTCATTTCCAGCACTAGAGACGCATATAAGAGTTAGCAGTAAGAATGCGTTTAAAACACAGAACACCCGCTTCTTACGAACTCATCTGCTGTGTGTTGATTCCCTCTAGGAAGTTGCATCTATGTTTAGATTCAGCGAGGTAGAAACACGTTTCTTCTAAAAGCTGCGTTTGGACATTCCAGAGTGGATTTGAGAACAGGCTGTAAAGAGAAATACCTTCTTCTAATACCAAAACGGAGGTATCTAGCAGAATGGTTGTCAATGTGTGTATACAACTTCCAGAGTTAAACTGATGTGTGTTTGCAGCAGTTCAGCAACCCTTTCTTTGGAGAATGCAGAAACAGTCATTTCCAGCCCTAGAGACACATATAAGAGTTAGCAGTAAGAATGCGTTTAAAACACAGAAGACCCGCTTCTTACGATGTCATCTGCTGTGTGTTGGTTCCTTTTAGGAAGTTGCATCTATGTTTACATTCAGCGAGGTAGAAACACGTTTCTTCTAAAAGCTGCGTTTGGACATTCCAGAATGGATGGGAGAACAGGCTGTAAAGAGAAATACCTTGCTCTAAAACCAAAACGGAGCTATCTAACAGAATGGTTGTCAATGTGTGTATTCAAATTCCAGAGTTAAACTGATGTGTGTTTTCAGCAGTTCAGAAACCCTTTCTTTGGAGAATGCAGAAACCGTCATTTCCAGCCCTAGAGACGCATATAAGAGTTAGCAGTAAGAATGCGTTTAAAACACAGTAGACCCGCTTCTTACGAACTCATCTGCTGTGTGTTGGTTCCTTTTAGGAAGTTGCATCTATGTTTACATTAAGCGAGGTAGAAACACGTTTCTTCTAAAAGCTGCGTTTGGACATTCCAGAGTGGATGGGAGAACAGGCTGTAAAGAGAAATACCTTGCTCTAAAACCAACACGGAGCTATCTAGCAGAATGGTTGTCAATGTGTGTATTCAACTTCCAGAGTTAAACTGATGTGTGTTTGCAGCAGTTCAGAAACCCTTTCTTCGGAGAATGCAGAAACAGTCTTTTCCAACCCTAGAGACGCATATAAGAGTTAGCAGGAAGAATGCGTTTAAAACACAGAAGACCCGCTTCTTACGAACTCTTCTGCTGTGTGTTGGTTCCTTTTAGGAAGTTGCATCTATGTTTAGATTCAGCGAGGAAGAAACACTTCTCTTCTAGAAGCTGCGTTTGGACATTCCAGAGTGGATTGGAGAACAGGCTGTAAAGAGACATACCTTGCTCTAAAACCAAAACGGAGCTATCTAGCAGAATGGTTGTCAATGTGTGTATTCAACTTTCAGAGTTAAACATATGTGTGTTTGCAGCAGTTCAGAAACCCTTTCTTTGGAGAATGCAGAAACCGTCATTTCTAGCCCTAGAGACGCATATAAGAGTTAGCAGTAAGAGTGCGTTTAAAACACAGAAGACCCGCATCTTACGAACTCATCTGCTGTGTGTTGGTTCCTTTTAGGTAGTTGCATCTATGTTTAGATTCAGCGAGGTAGAATCACGTTTCTTCTAAAAGCTGCGTTTGGAAATTCCAGAGTGGATGGGAGAACAGGCTGTAAAGAGAAATGCCTTGCTCTAAAACCAAAACGGAGCTATCTAGCAGAATGGTTGTCAATGTGTGTATTCCACAGCTAGAGTTAAACTGATGTGTGTTTGCAGCAGTTCAGAAACCCTTTCTTTGGAGAATGCAGAAATAGTTTTTTCCCGCCCTAAAGAAGCTTATAAGAGTTAGCAGTAAGAATGCGTTTAAAACACAGAAGACCCGCTTCTTACGAACTCATCTGTTGTGTGTTGGTTCCTTTAAGGAAGTTCCATCTATGTTTAGATTCAGCGAGATAGAAACACGTTTCTTCTACAAGCTGCGTTTGGACATTCCAGAGTGGATGGGAGAACAGGCTGTAAAGAGAAATGCCTTGCCCTAAAAACAAAACGGAGCTATCTAGCAGAATGGTTGTCAATGTGTGTATTCAATTTCCAGAGTTAAACTGCTGTGTGTTTGCAGCAGTTCAGAAACCCTTTCTTTGGAGAATGCAGAAACCGTCATTTCTAGCCCTAGAGACGCATATAAGAGTTAGCAGTAAGAATGCGTTTAAAACACAGAAGATCCGCTTATTACGAACTCATCTGCTGTGTGTTGGTTCCTTTTAGGAAGTTACATCTATGTTTAGATTCCGCGAGGAAGAAACACGTTTCTTCTAAAAGCTGCATTTGGACATTCCAGAGTGGAAGGGAGAACAGGCTGTAAAGGGAAATACCTTGCTCTAAAACCAAAACGGAGCTATCAAGCAGAATGGTTGTCAATGTGTGTATTCAACTTCCAGAGTTAAACTGATGGGTGTTTGCAGGAGTTCAGAAACCCTTTCTTTGGAGAATACAGAAACTGTCTTTTCCCGCCCTAGAGACGCTTATAAGAGTTAGTAGTAAGAATTCGTTTAAAACACAGAAGACCCGCTTCTTACGAACTCATCTGCTGTGTGTTGGTTCCTTTTAGGAAGTTGCATCTATGTTTAGATTCAGCGAGGTAGAAACACGTTTCTTCTAAAAGCTGCATTTGGACATTCCAGAGTGGATGGGAGAACAAGCTGTAAAGAAAAATACCTTGCTCTAAAACCAAAACGGAGCTATCTAGCAGAATGGTTGTCAATGTGTGTATTCAACTTCCATAGTTAAACTGATGTGTGTTTGCAGCAGTTCAGAGACCCTTTCTTTGGAGAATGCAGAAACTGTCTTTTCCTGCCCTAGAGACGCTTATAAGAGTTAGTAGTAAGAGTGCGTTTAAAACACAGAAGACCCGCTTCTTACGAACTCATCTGCTGTGTGTTGGTTCCTTTTAGGAAGTTGCATCTATGTTTACATTCAGCGAGGTAGAATCACTTTTCTTCTAAAAGCTGCGTTTGGACATTCCAGAGTGGATGGGAGAACAGGCTGTAAAGAGAAATACCTTGCTCTAAAACCAAAACGGAGCTATCTAGCAGAATGGTTGTCAATGTGTGTATTCAACTTCCAGAGTTAAACTGATGTGTGTTTGCAGCAGTTCAGAAACCCTTTCTTTGGAGAATGCAGAAACAGTCATTTCCAACCCTAGAGTCGCATATAAGAGTTAGCAGTAAGAATGCGTTTAAAACACAGAAGACCCGCTTCTTAGAACTCATCTGCTGTGTGTTGGTTCCTCTTAGGAAGTTCCATCTATGTTTAGATTCAGCGAGGTAGAAACACGTTTCTTCTACAAGCTGCGTTTGGACATTCCAGAGTGGATGGGAGAACAGGCTGTAAAGAGAAATACGTTGCTCCAAAACCAAAACGGAGCTATCTAGCAGAATGGTTGTCAATGTGTGTATTCAAGTTCCAGAGTTAAACTGATGTGTGTTTGCAGCAGTTCAGAAACCGTTTCTTTGGACAATGCAGAAACAGTCTTTTCCCGCCCTAGAGACGCTTATAAGAGTTAGCAGTAAGAATGCGTTTAAAACACAGAAGACCCACTTCTTACGAACTCATCTGCTGTGTGTTGGTTCCTTTTAGGAAGTTGCATCCATGTTTAGATTCAGCGAGGTAGAAACGCGTTTCTTCTAAAAGCTGCGTTTGGACATTCCAGAGTGGATGGGAGAACAGGCTGTAAAGAGAAATACCTTGCTCTAAAACAAAAACGGAGCTATCTAGCAGAATGGTTGTCAATGTGTGTATTCAACAGCTAGAGTTAAACTGATGTGTGTTTGCAGCAGTTCAGAAATCCTTTCTTTGGAGAATGCAGAAACAGTCATTTCCAGCCCTAGAGACACATATAAGAGTTAGCAGTAAGAATGCGTTTAAAACACAGAAGACCCGCTTCTTACGATGTCATCTGCTGTGTGTTGGTTCCTTTTAGGAAGTTGCATCTATGTTTAGATTCGGCGAGGTAGAAACACGTTTCTTCTAAAAGCTGCGTTTGGACATTCCAGAGTGGATTGGAGAACAGGCTGTAAAGAGAAATACCTTGCTATAAAACCAAAACGGAGCTATATAGCATAATGGTTGTCAATGTATGTATTCAACTTTCAGAGTTAAACATATGTGTGTTTGCAGCAGTTCAGAAACCCTTTCTTTGGATAATGCAGAAACCGTCATTTCTAGCCCTCGAGACGCATATAAGAGTTAGCGGTAAGAATGCGTTTAAAACACAGAATACCCGCTTCTTACGAAGTCATCTGCTGTGTGTTGGTTCCTTTTAGGTAGTTGCATCTATGTTTACATTCAGCGAGGTAGAAACACGTTTCTTCTAAAAGCTGCGTTTGGACATTCCAGAGTGGATGGGAGAACAGGCTGTAAAGAGAAATACCTTGCTCTAAAACCAAAACGGAGCTATCTAGCAGAATGGTTGTCAATGTGTGTATTCAACTTCCAGAGTTAAACTGATGTGTGTTTGCAGCAGTTCAGAAACCCTTTCTTTGGAGAATACAGAAACTGTCTTTTCCCGCCCTAGAGACGCTTATAAGAGTTAGTAGTAAGAATGCGTTTAAAACACAGAAGACCCGCTTCTTACGAACTCATCTGCTCTGTGTTGGTTCCTTTTAGGAAGTTGCATCTATGTTTACATTCAGCGAGGTAGAAACACGTTTCTTCTACAAGCTGCGTTTGGACATTCCAGAGTGGATGGGAGAACAGGCTGTAAAGAGAAATACCTTGCTCTAAAACCAAAACGGAGCTATCTAGCAGAATGGTTTTCAATGTGTGTATTCAAGTTCCAGAGTTAAACTGATGTGTGTTTGCAGCAGTTCAGAAACCCTTTCTTCGGAGAATGCAGAAACCGTCATTTCCAGCCCTAGAGACGCATATAACAGTTAGCAGTAAGAATGCTTTTAAAACACAGAAGACCCGCTTCTTACGAACTCATCTGCTGTGCGTTGGTTCCTTTTATGAAGTTGCATCTATGTTTAGATTCAGCGAGGAAGAAACACGTTTCTTCTAAAAGCTGCGTTTGTATATTCCGGAGTGGATGGGAGAACAGGCTGTAAAGAGTCATACCTTGCTCTAAAACCAAAACGGAGCTATCTAGCAGAATGGTTGTCAATGTGTGTATTCAGCTTCCAGAGTTAAACACATGTGTGTTTGCAGCAGTTCAGAAACCCTTTCTTTGGAGAATGCAGAAACCGTCATTTCTAGTCCTAGAGACGCATATAAGAGTTAGCAGTAAGAATGCGTTTAAAACACAGAAGACCCGCTTATTACGAACTCATCTGCTGTGTGTTGGTTCCTTTTAGGAAGTTACATCTATGTTTAGATTCAGCGAGGAAAAAACACGTTTCTTCTAAAAGCTGCGTTTGGACATTCCAGAGTGGATGGGAGAACAGGCTGTAAAGAGAAATACCTTGCTCTAAAACCAAAACGGAGCTATCTAGCAGAATGGTTGTCAATGTGTGTATTCAACTTCCAGAGTTAAACTGATGTGTGTTTGCAGCAGTTCAGAAACCCTTTCTTTGAAGAATGCAGAAACCGTCATTTCTAGCCTTAGAGACGCATATAAGAGTTAGCCGTAAGAATGCGTTTAAAACACAGAAGACCCGCTTCTTACGAACTCATCTGCTGTGTGTTGGTTCCTTTTAGGAAGTTGCATCTATGTTTAGATTCAGCGAGGTAGAAACACGTTTCTTCTAAAAGCTGCGTTTGGACATTCCAGAGTGGATGGGAGAACAAGCTGTAAAGAGAAATACCTTGCTCTAAAACGAAAACGGAGCTATCTAGCAGAATGGTTGTCAATGTGTGTATTCAACAGGTAGAGTTAAACTGATGTGTGTTTGCAGCAGTTCAGAAACCCTTTCTTTGGAGAATGCAGAAACAGTCATTTCCAAACCTAGAGACGCATATAAGAGTTAGCCGTAAGAATGCGTTTAAAACACAGAAGACCCGCTTCTTACGAACTCATCTGCTGTGTGTTGGTTCCTTTTAGGAAGTTGCATCTATGTTTAGATTCAGCGAGGTAGAAACACGTTTCTTTTAATAGCTGCGTTTGGACATTCCAGAGTGGATGGGAGAACAGGCTGTAAAGAGAAATGCCTTGCTCTAAAACCAAAACGGAGCTATCTAGCAGAATGGTTGTCAATGTGTGTATTCAACAGCTAGAGTTAAACTGATGTGTGTTTGCAGCAGTTCAGAAACCCTTTATTTGGAGAATGCAGAAACAGTCCTTTCCAGCCCTAGAGACGCATTTAAGAATTAGCAGTAGGAATGCGTTTAAAACACAGAAGACCGCTTAATACGAAGTCATTTGCTATGTGTTGTTTCCCTCTAGGAAGTTGCATCTATGTTTAGATTCAGCGAGGTAGAAACACGTTTCTTCTGAAAGCTGCGTTTGGACATTCCAGAGTGGATGGGAGAACAGGCTGTAAAGAGAAATACCTTGCTCTAAAACCAAAACGGAGGTATCTAGCAGAATGGTTGTCAATGTGTGTATTCAACTTCCAGAGTTAAACTGATGTGTGTTTGCAGCAGTTCAGCAACCCTTTCTTTGGAGAATGCAGAAACAGTCATTTCCAGCCCTAGAGACACTAATAAGAGTTAGCAGTAAGAATGCGTTTAAAACACAGAAGACCCGCTTCTTACGAAGTCATCTGCTGTGTGTGGGTTCCTTTTAGGAAGTTGCATCTATGTTTACATTCAGCGAGGTAGAAACACGTTTCTTCTAAAAGCTGCGTTTGGACATTCCAGAATGGATGGGAGAACAGGCTGTAAAGAGAAATACCTTGCTCTAAAACCAAAACGGAGCTATCTAGCAGAATGGTTGTCAATGTGTGTATTCAACAGCTAGAGTTAAACTGAGGTGTGTTTGCAGCAGTTCAGAAACCCTTTCTTCGGAGAATGCAGAAACCGTCATTTCCAACCCTAGAGACGCATATAACAGTTAGCCGTAAGAATGCGTTTAAAACACAGAAGACCCGCTTCTTACGAAGTCATCTGCTGTGTGTTGGTTCCTTTTAGGAAGTTGCATCTATGTTTAGATTCAGCGAGGTAGAAACACGTTTCTTCTAAAAGCTGCGTTTGGACATTCCAGAGTGGATGGGAGAACAGGCTGTAAAGAGAAATACCTTGCTCTAAAACCAAAACGGAGCTATCTAGCAGAATGGTTGTCAATGTGTGTATTCAAGTTGCAGAGTTAAACTGATGTGTGTTTGCAGCAGTTCAGAAACCCTTTCTTTGGAGAATGCAGAAACAGTCTTTTCCCGCCCTAGAGACGCTTATAAGAGTTAGCAGTAAGAATGCGTTTAAAACACAGAAGACCCGCTTCTTACGAAGTCATCTGCTGTGTGTTGGTTCCTTTTAGGAAGTTGCATCTATGTTTAGATTCAGCGAGGTAGAAACACGTTTCTTCTACAAGCTGCGTTTCGACATTCCAGAGTGGATGGGAGAACAGGCTGTAAAGAGAAATACCTTGCTCTAAAACCAAAACGGAACTATCTAGCAGAATGGTTGTCAATGTGTGTATTCAACTTAAAGAGTTAAACTGATTTGTGTTTGCAGCAGTTCAGAAACCCTTTCTTCGGAGAATGCAGAAACCGTCATTTTCAACCCTAGAGACGCATATAAGAGTTAGCAGTAAGAATGCGTTTAAAACACAGAAGACCCGCTTCTTACGAACTCTTCTGCTGTGTGTTGGTTCCTTTTAGGAAGTTGCATCTATGTTTAGATTCAGCGAGGAAGAAACACGTTTCTTCTAAAAGCTGCGTTTGGACATTCCAGAGTGGATTGGAGAACAGGCTGTAAAGAGAAATACCTTGCTCTAAAACCAAAACGGAGCTATCTAGCAGAATGGTTGTCTATGTGTGTATTCAACTTTCAGAGTTAAACATATGTGTGTTTGCAGCAGTTCAGAAACCCTTTCTTTGGAGAATGCAGAAACCGTCATTTTCAGCCATAGAGACGCATATAAGAGTTAGCAGTAAGAATGCGTTTAAAACACAGAAGACCCGCTTCTTACGAAGTCATCTGCTTTGTGTTGGTTCCTTTTAAAAAGTTGCATCTATGTTTACATTCAGCGAGGTAGAAACACGTTTCTTCTAAAAGCTGCGTTTGGACATTCCAGAGTGGATGGGAGAACAGGCTGTAAAGAGAAATACCTTGCTCTAAAACCAAAACGGAGCTATCTAGCAGAATGGTTGTCAATGTGTGTATTCAACAGCTAGAGTTAAACTGATGTGTGTTTGCAGCAGTTCAGAAACCCTTTCTTCGGAGAATGCAGAAACCGTCATTTCCAACCCTAGAGACGCATATAAGAGTTAGCAGTAAGAATGCGTTTAAAACACAGAAGACCCGCTTCTTACGAACTCTTCTGCTGTGTGTTCGTTCCTTTTAGGAAGTTGCATCTATGTTTAGATTCAGCGAGGAAGAAACACGTTTCTTCTAAAAGCTGCGTTTGGACATTCCAGAGTGGATTGGAGAACAGGCTGTAAAGAGAAATACCTTGCTATAAAACCAAAACGGAGCTATCTAGCAGAATGGTTGTCAATGTGTGTATTCAACTTTCAGAGTTAAAGATATGTGTGTTTGCAGCAGTTCAGAAACCCTTTCTTTGGAGAATGCAGAAACCGTCATTTCTAGCCCTCGAGACGCATATAAGAGTTAACGGTAAGAATGCGTTTAAAACACAGAATACCCGCTTCTTACGAAGTCATCTGCTGTGTGTTGGTTCCCTTTAGGTAGTTGCATCTACGTTTACATTCAGCGAGGTAGAAACACGTTTCTTCTAAAAGCTGCGTTTGGACATTCCAGAGTGGATGGGAGAACAGGCTGTAAAGAGAAATACTTTGCTCTAAAACCGAAACGGAGCTATCTAGCAGAATGGTTGTCAATGTGTGTATTCAACTTCCAGAGTTAAACTGATGTGTGTTTGCAGCAGTTCAGAAACCCTTTCTTTGGAGAATGCAGAAACAGTCTTTTCCCGCCCTAGAGACGCATATAAGAGTTAGCAGTAAGAATGCGTTTAAAACACAGAAGACCCGCTTCTTACGAACTCATCTGCTGTGTGTTGGTTCCTTTTAGGAAGTTGCATCTATGTTTAGATTCAGCGAGGTAGAATCACGTTTCTTCTAAAAGCTGCGTTTGGACATTCCAAGCGGATGGGAGAACAGGCTGTAAAGAGAAATACCTTGCTCTAAAACCAAAACGGAGCTGTCTAGCAGAATGGTTGTCAATGTGTGTATTCAACAGGTAGAGTTAAACTGATGTGTGTTTGCAGCAGTTCAGAAACCCTTTCTTTGGAGAATGCAGAAACAGTCATTTCCAAACCTAGAGACGCATATAACAGTTTTCCGTAAGAATGCGTTTAAAACACAGAAGACCCGCTTCTTACGAAGTCATCTGCTGTGTGTTGGTTCCTTTTAGGAAGTTGCATCTATGTTTAGATTCAGCGAGGTAGAAACACGTTTCTTCTAAAAGCTGCGTTTGGACATTCCAGAGTGGATGGGAGAACAGGCTGTAAAGAGAAATACCTTGCTCTAAAACCAAAACGGAGCTATCTAGCAGAATGGTTGTCAATGTGTGTATTCAACTTGCAGAGTTAAACTGACGTGTGTTTGCAGCAGTTCAGAAACCCTTTCTTTGGATAATGCAGAAACCGTCATTTCTAGCCCTCGAGACGCATATAAGAGTTAGCGGTAAGAATGCGTTTAAAACACAGAATACCCGCTTCTTACGAAGTCATCTGCTGTGTGTTGGTTCCTTTTAGGTAGTTGCATCTATGTTTACATTCAGCGAGGTAGAAACACGTTTCTTCTAAAAGCTGCGTTTGGACATTCCAGAGTGGATGGGAGAACAGGCTGTAAAGAGAAATACCTTGCTCTAAAACCAAAACGGAGCTATCTAGCAGAATGGTTGTCAATGTGTGTATTCAACTTCCAGAGTTAAACTGATGTGTGTTTGCAGCAGTTCAGAAACCCTTTCTTTGGAGAATACAGAAACTGTCTTTTCCCGCCCTAGAGACGCTTATAAGAGTTAGTAGTAAGAATGCGTTTAAAACACAGAAGACCCGCTTCTTACGAACTCATCTGCTCTGTGTTGGTTCCTTTTAGGAAGTTGCATCTATGTTTAGATTCAGCGAGGAAGAAACACGTTTCTTCTAAAAGCTGCGTTTGGACATTCCAGAGTGGATGGGAGAACAGGCTGTAAAGAGAAATACCTTGCTCTAAAACCAAAACGGAGCTATCTAGCAGAATGGTTTTCAATGTGTGTATTCAAGTTCCAGAGTTAAACTGATGTGTGTTTGCAGCAGTTCAGAAACCCTTTCTTCGGAGAATGCAGAAACCGTCATTTCCAGCCCTAGAGACGCATATAACAGTTAGCAGTAAGAATGCTTTTAAAACACAGAAGACCCGCTTCTTACGAACTCATCTGCTGTGCGTTGGTTCCTTTTATGAAGTTGCATCTATGTTTAGATTCAGCGAGGAAGAAACACGTTTCTTCTAAAAGCTGCGTTTGGATATTCCGGAGTGGATGGGAGAACAGGCTGTAAAGAGTCATACCTTGCTCTAAAACCAAAACGGAGCTATCTAGCAGAATGGTTGTCAATGTGTGTATTCAACTTCCAGAGATAAACTTATGTTTGTTTGCAGCAGTTCAGAAACCCTTTCTTTGGAGAATGCAGAAACCGTCATTTCTAGCCCTAGAGAGACATATAAGAGTTAGCAGTAAGAATGCGTTTAAAACACAGAAGACCCGCTTCTTACGAACTCTTCTGCTGTGTGTTGGTTCCTTTTAGGAAGTTGCATCTATGTTTAGATTCAGCCAGGAAGAAACACGTTTCTTCTAAAAGCTGCGTTTGGACATTCCAGAGTGGATTGGAGAACAGGCTGTAAAGAGAAATACCTTGCTATAAAACCAAAACGGAGCTATCTAGCAGAATGGTTGTCAATGTATGTATTCAACTTTCAGAGTTAAACATATGTGTGTTTGCAGCAGTTCAGAAACCCTTTCTTTGGAGAATGCAGAAACCGTCATTTCTAGCCCTCGAGACGCATATAAGAGTTAGCGGTAAGAATGCGTTTAAAACACAGAATACCCGCTTCTTACGAAGTCATCTGCTGTGTGTTGGTTCCTTTTAGGTAGTTGCATCTATGTTTACATTCAGCGAGGTAGAAACACGTTTCTTCTAAAAGCTGCGTTTGGACATTCCAGAGTGGATGGGAGAACAGGCTGTAAAGAGAAATACCTTGCACTAAAACCAAAACGGAGCTATCTAGCAGAATGGTTGTCAATGTGTGTATTCAACTTCCAGAGTTAAACTGATGTGTGTTTGCAGCAGTTCAGAAACCCTTTCTTTGGAGAATACAGAAACTGTCTTTTCCCGCCCTAGAGACGCTTATAAGAGTTAGTAGTAAGAATGTGTTTAAAACACAGAAGACCCGCTTCTTACGAACTCATCTGCTCTGTGTTGGTTCCTTTTAGGAAGTTGCATCTATGTTTAGATTCAGCGAGGTAGAAACACGTTTCTTCTAAAAGCTGCGTTTGGACATTCCAGAGTGGATGGGAGAACAAGCTGTAAAGAGAAATACCTTGCTCTAAGACCAAAACGGAGCTATCTAGCAGAATGGTTGTCAATGTGTGTATTCAGCTTCCAGAGTTAAACACATGTGTGTTTGCAGCAGTTCAGAAACCCTTTCTTTGGAGAATGCAGAAACCGTCATTTCTAGTCCTAGAGACGCATATAAGAGTTAGCAGTAAGAATGCGTTTAAAACACAGAAGACCCGCTTATTACGAACTCATCTGCTGTGTGTTGGTTCCTTTTAGGAAGTTACATCTATGTTTAGATTCAGCGAGGAAAAAACACGTTTCTTCTAAAAGCTGCGTTTGGACATTCCAGAGTGGATGGGAGAACAGGCTGTAAAGAGAAATACCTTGCTCTAAAACCAAAACGGAGCTATCTAGCAGAATGGTTGTCAATGTGTGTATTCAACTTCCAGAGTTAAACTGATGTGTGTTTGCAGCAGTTCAGAAACCCTTTCTTTGAAGAATGCAGAAACCGTCATTTCTAGCCCTAGAGACGCATATAAGAGTTAGCCGTAAGAATGCGTTTAAAACACAGAAGACCCGCTTCTTACGAACTCATCTGCTGTGTGTTTGTTCCTTTTAGGAAGTTGCATCTATGTTTAGATTCAGCGAGGTAGAAACACGTTTCTTCTAAAAGCTGCGTTTGGACATTCCAGAGTGGATGGGAGAACAAGCTGTAAAGAGAAATACCTTGCTCTAAAACGAAAACGGAGCTATCTAGCAGAATGGTTGTCAATGTGTGTATTCAACAGGTAGAGTTAAACTGATGTGTGTTTGCAGCAGTTCAGAAACCCTTTCTTTGGAGAATGCAGAAACAGTCATTTCCAAACCTAGAGACGCATATAAGAGTTAGCCGTAAGAATGCGTTTAAAACACAGAAGACCCGCTTCTTACGAACTCATCTGCTGTGTGTTGGTTCCTTTTAGGAAGTTGCATCTATGTTTAGATTCAGCGAGGTAGAAACACGTTTCTTTTAATAGCTGCGTTTGGACATTCCAGAGTGGATGGGAGAACAGGCTGTAAAGAGAAATACCTTGCTCTAAAACCAAAACGGAGCTATCTAGCAGAATGGTTGTCAATGTGTGTATTCAACAGCTAGAGTTAAACTGATGTGTGTTTGCAGCAGTTCAGAAACCCTTTATTTGGAGAATGCAGAAACAGTCCTTTCCAGCCCTAGAGACGCATTTAAGAATTAGCAGTAGGAATGCGTTTAAAACACAGAAGACCGCTTAATACGAAGTCATTTGCTATGTGTTGTTTCCCTCTAGGAAGTTGCATCTATGTTTAGATTCAGCGAGGTAGAAACACGTTTCTTCTGAAAGCTGCGTTTGGACATTCCAGAGTGGATGGGAGAACAGGCTGTAAAGAGAAATACCTTGCTCTAAAACCAAAACGGAGCTATCTAGCAGAATGGTTGTCTATGTGTGTATTCAACTTTCAGAGTTAAACATATGTGTGTTTGCAGCAGTTCAGAAACCCTTTCTTTGGAGAATGCAGAAACCGTCATTTTCAGCCATAGAGACGCATATAAGAGTTAGCAGTAAGAATGCGTTTAAAACACAGAAGACCCGCTTCTTACGAAGTCATCTGCTTTGTGTTGGTTCCTTTTAAAAAGTTGCATCTATGTTTACATTCAGCGAGGTAGAAACACGTTTCTTCTAAAAGCTGCGTTTGGACATTCCAGAGTGGATGGGAGAACAGGCTGTAAAGAGAAATACCTTGCTCTAAAACCAAAACGGAGCTATCTAGCAGAATGGTTGTCAATGTGTGTATTCAACAGCTAGAGTTAAACTGATGTGTGTTTGCAGCAGTTCAGAAACCCTTTCTTCGGAGAATGCAGAAACCGTCATTTCCAACACTAGAGACGCATATAAGAGTTAGCAGTAAGAATGCGTTTAAAACACAGAAGACCCGCTTCTTACGAACTCTTCTGCTGTGTGTTCGTTCCTTTTAGGAAGTTGCATCTATGTTTAGATTCAGCGAGGAAGAAACACGTTTCTTCTAAAAGCTGCGTTTGGACATTCCAGAGTGGATTGGAGAACAGGCTGTAAAGAGAAATACCTTGCTATAAAACCAAAACGGAGCTATCTAGCAGAATGGTTGTCAATGTGTGTATTCAACTTTCAGAGTTAAAGATATGTGTGTTTGCAGCAGTTCAGAAACCCTTTCTTTGGAGAATGCAGAAACCGTCATTTCTAGCCCTCGAGACGCATATAAGAGTTAACGGTAAGAATGCGTTTAAAACACAGAATACCCGCTTCTTACGAAGTCATCTGCTGTGTGTTGGTTCCTTAGGTAGTTGCATCTACGTTTACATTCAGCGAGGTAGAAACACGCTTCTTCTAAAAGCTGCGTTTGGACATTCCAGAGTGGATGGGAGAACAGGCTGTAAAGAGAAATACTTTGCTCTAAAACCGAAACGGAGCTATCTAGCAGAATGGTTGTCAATGTGTGTATTCAACTTCCAGAGTTAAACTGATGTGTGTTTGCAGCAGTTCAGAAACCCTTTCTTTGGAGAATGCAGAAACAGTCTTTTCCCGCCCTAGAGACGCATATAAGAGTTAGCAGTAAGAATGCGTTTAAAACACAGAAGACCCGCTTCTTACGAACTCATCTGCTGTGTGTTGGTTCCTTTTAGGAAGTTGCATCTATGTTTAGATTCAGCGAGGTAGAATCACGTTTCTTCTAAAAGCTGCGTTTGGACATTCCAAAGCGGATGGGAGAACAGGCTGTAAAGAGAAATACCTTGCTCTAAAACCAAAACGGAGCTGTCTAGCAGAATGGTTGTCAATGTGTGTATTCAACAGGTAGAGTTAAACTGATGTGTGTTTGCAGCAGTTCAGAAACCCTTTCTTTGGAGAATGCAGAAACAGTCATTTCCAAACCTAGAGACGCATATAAGAGTTGGCAGAAAGAATGCGTTTAAAACACAGAAGACCCGCTTCTTACGAAGTCATCTGCTGTGTGTTGGTTCCTTTTAGGAAGTTGCATCTATGTTTAGATTCAGCGAGGTAGAAACACGTTTCTTCTAAAAGCTGCGTTTGGACATTCCAGAGTGGATGGGAGAACAGGCTGTAAAGAGAAATACCTTGCTCTAAAACCAAAACGGAGCTATCTAGCAGAATGGTTGTCAATGTGTGTATTCAACTTGCAGAGTTAAACTGACGTGTGTTTGCAGCAGTTCAGAAACCCTTTCTTTGGAGAATGCAGAAACAGTCTTTTCCCGCCCTAGAGACGCTTATAAGAGTTAGCAGTAAGAATGCGTTTAAAACACAGAAGACCCGCTTCTTATTAAGTCATCTGCTGTGTGTTGGTTCCTTTTAGGAAGTTGCATCTATGTTTAGATTTAGCGAGGTAGAAACACGTTTCTTCTACAAGCTGCGTTTGGACATTCCAGAGTGGATGGGAGAACAGGCTGTAAAGAGAAATACCTTGCTCTAAAACCAAAACGGAGCTATCTAGCAGAATGGTTGTCAATGTGTGTATTCAACAGCTAGAGTTAAACTGATGTGTGTTTGCAGCAGTTCAGAAACCCTTTCTTTGGAGAATGCAGAAACAGTCATTTCCAGCCCTAGAGACGCATATAAGAGTTAGCAGTAAGAATGCGTTTAAAACACAGAAGACCCGCTTCTTACGAAGTCATCTGCTGTGTGTTGATTCCCTCTAGGAAGTTGCATCTATGTTTAGATTCAGCGAGGTAGAAACACGTTTCTTCTAAAAGCTGCGTTTGGACATTCCAGAGTGGATTTGAGAACAGGCTGTAAAGAGAAATACCTTGCTCTAATACCAAAACGGAGGTATCTAGCAGAATGGTTGTCAATGTGTGTATACAACTTCCAGAGTTAAACTGATGTGTGTTTGCAGCAGTTCAGCAACCCTTTCTTTGGAGAATGCAGAAACAGTCATTTCCAGCCCTAGAGACACATATAAGAGTTAGCAGTAAGAATGCGTTTAAAACACAGAAGACCCGCTTCTTACGATGTCATCTGCTGTGTGTTGGTTCCTTTTAGGAAGTTGCATCTATGTTTACATTCAGCGAGGTAGAAACACGTTTCTTCTAAAAGCTGCGTTTGGACATTCCAGAATGGATGGGAGAACAGGCTGTAAAGAGAAATACCTTGCTCTAAAACCAAAACGGAGCTATCTAACAGAATGGTTGTCAATGTGTGTATTCAAATTCCAGAGTTAAACTGATGTGTGTTTGCAGCAGTTCAGAAACCCTTTCTTTGGAGAATGCAGAAACCGTCATTTCCAGCCCTAGAGACGCATATAAGAGTTAGCAGTAAGAATGCGTTTAAAACACAGTAGACCCGCTTCTTACGAACTCATCTGCTGTGTGTTGGTTCCTTTTAGGAAGTTGCATCTATGTTTACATTAAGCGAGGTAGAAACACGTTTCTTCTAAAAGCTGCGTTTGGACATTCCAGAGTGGATGGGAGAACAGGCTGTAAAGAGAAATACCTTGCTCTAAAACCAACACGGAGCTATCTAGCAGAATGGTTGTCAATGTGTGTATTCAACTTCCAGAGTTAAACTGATGTGTGTTTGCAGCAGTTCAGAAACCCTTTCCTCGGAGAATGCAGAAACAGTCTTTTCCAACCCTAGAGACGCATATAAGAGTTAGCAGGAAGAATGCGTTTAAAACACAGAAGACCCGCTTCTTACGAACTCTTCTGCTGTGTGTTGGTTCCTTTTAGGAAGTTGCATCTATGTTTAGATTCAGCGAGGAAGAAACACTTTTCTTCTAGAAGCTGCGTTTGGACATTCCAGAGTGGATTGGAGAACAGGCTGTAAAGAGACATACCTTGCTCTAAAACCAAAACGGAGCTATCTAGCAGAATGGTTGTCAATGTGTGTATTCAACTTTCAGAGTTAAACATATGTGTGTTTGCAGCAGTTCAGAAACCCTTTCTTTGGAGAATGCAGAAACCGTCATTTCTAGCCCTAGAGACGCATATAAGAGTTAGCAGTAAGAGTGCGTTTAAAACACAGAAGACCCGCATCTTACGAACTCATCTGCTGTGTGTTGGTTCCTTTTAGGTAGTTGCATCTATGTTTAGATTCAGCGAGGTAGAATCACGTTTCTTCTAAAAGCTGCGTTTGGAAATTCCAGAGTGGATGGGAGAACAGGCTGTAAAGAGAAATGCCTTGCTCTAAAACCAAAACGGAGCTATCTAGCAGAATGGTTGTCAATGTGTGTATTCCACAGCTAGAGTTAAACTGATGTGTGTTTGCAGCAGTTCCGAAACCCTTTCTTTGGAGAATGCAGAAATAGTTTTTTCCCGCCCTAAAGAAGCTTATAAGAGTTAGCAGTAAGAATGCGTTTAAAACACAGAAGACCCGCTTCTTACGAACTCATCTGTTGTGTGTTGGTTCCTTTAAGGAAGTTCCATCTATGTTTAGATTCAGCGAGATAGAAACACGTTTCTTCTACAAGCTGCGTTTGGACATTCCAGAGTGGATGGGAGAACAGGCTGTAAAGAGAAATGCCTTGCCCTAAAAACAAAACGGAGCTATCTAGCAGAATGGTTGTCAATGTGTGTATTCAATTTCCAGAGTTAAACATATGTGTGTTTGCAGCAGTTCAGAAACCCTTTCTTTGGAGAATGCAGAAACCGTCATTTCTAGCCCTAGAGACGCATATAAGAGTTAGCAGTAAGAATGCGTTTAAAACACAGAAGATCCGCTTATTACGAACTCATCTGCTGTGTGTTGGTTCCTTTTAGGAAGTTACATCTATGTTTAGATTCCGCGAGGAAGAAACACGTTTCTTCTAAAAGCTGCATTTGGACATTCCAGAGTGGAAGGGAGAACAGGCTGTAAAGGGAAATACCTTGCTCTAAAACCAAAACGGAGCTATCAAGCAGAATGGTTGTCAATGTGTGTATTCAACTTCCAGAGTTAAACTGATGGGTGTTTGCAGGAGTTCAGAAACCCTTTCTTTGGAGAATACAGAAACTGTCTTTTCCCGCCCTAGAGACGCTTATAAGAGTTAGTAGTAAGAATTCGTTTAAAACACAGAAGACCCGCTTCTTACGAACTCATCTGCTGTGTGTTGGTTCCTTTTAGGAAGTTGCATCTATGTTTAGATTCAGCGAGGTAGAAACACGTTTCTTCTAAAAGCTGCATTTGGACATTCCAGAGTGGATGGGAGAACAAGCTGTAAAGAAAAATACCTTGCTCTAAAACCAAAACGGAGCTATCTAGCAGAATGGTTGTCAATGTGTGTATTCAACTTCCATAGTTAAACTGATGTGTGTTTGCAGCAGGTCAGAGACCCTTTCTTTGGAGAATGCAGAAACTGTCTTTTCCTGCCCTAGAGACGCTTATAAGAGTTAGTAGTAAGAGTGCGTTTAAAACACAGAAGACCCGCTTCTTACGAACTCATCTGCTGTGTGTTGGTTCCTTTTAGGAAGTTGCATCTATGTTTACATTCAGCGAGGTAGAATCACGTTTCTTCTAAAAGCTGCGTTTGGACATTCCAGAGTGGATGGGAGAACAGGCTGTAAAGAGAAATACCTTGCTCTAAAACCAAAACGGAGCTATCTAGCAGAATGGTTGTCAATGTGTGTATTCAACTTCCAGAGTTAAACTGATGTGTGTTTGCAGCAGTTCAGAAACCCGTTCTTTGGAGAATGCAGAAACAGTCATTTCCAAGCCTAGAGTCGCATATAAGAGTTAGCAGAAAGAATGCGTTTAAAACACAGAAGACCCGCTTCTTACGAACTCATCTGCTGTGTGTTGGTTCCTCTTAGGAAGTTCCATCTATGTTTAGATTCAGCGAGGTAGAAACACGTTTCTTCTACAAGCTGCGTTTGGACATTCCAGAGTGGATGGGAGAACAGGCTGTAAAGAGAAATACGTTGCTCCAAAACCAAAACGGAGCTATCTAGCAGAATGGTTGTCAATGTGTGTATTCAAGTTCCAGAGTTAAACTGATGTGTGTTTGCAGCAGTTCAGAAACCGTTTCTTTGGAGAATGCAGAAACAGTCTTTTCCCGCCCTAGAGACGCTTATAAGAGTTAGCAGTAAGAATGCGTTTAAAACACAGAAGACCCACTTCTTACGAACTCATCTGCTGTGTGTTGGTTCCTTTTAGGAAGTTGCATCTATGTTTAGA
Organism: Saimiri boliviensis; assembly: GCF_048565385.1. Lineage (NCBI taxonomy): Eukaryota > Metazoa > Chordata > Mammalia > Primates > Cebidae > Saimiri > Saimiri boliviensis. The sequence goes on from NC_133467.1 coordinate 42,679,205, forward strand.
TTCAGCGAGGTAGAAACGCGTTTCTTCTAAAAGCTGCGTTTGGACATTCCAGAGTGGATGGGAGAACAGGCTGTAAAGAGAAATACCTTGCTCTAAAACCAAAACGGAGCTATCTAGCAGAATGGTTGTCAATGTGTGTATTCAACAGCTAGAGGTAAACTGATGTGTGTTTGCAGCAGTTCAGAAATCCTTTCTTTGGAGAATGCAGAAACAGTCATTTCCAGCCCTAGAGACACATATAAGAGTTAGCAGTAAGAATGCGTTTAAAACACAGAAGACCCGCTTCTTACGATGTCATCTGCTGTGTGTTGGTTCCTTTTAGGAAGTTGCATCTATGTTTAGATTCGGCGAGGTAGAAACACGTTTCTTCTAAAAGCTGCGTTTGGACATTCCAGAGTGGATGGGAGAACAGGCTGTAAAGAGAAATACGTTGCTCCAAAACCAAAACGGAGCTATCTTGCAGAATGGTTGTCAATGTGTGTATTCAAGTTCCTGAGTTAAACTGATGTGTGTTTGCAGCAGTTCAGAAACCGTTTCTTTGGAGAATGCAGAAAGAGTCTTTTCCCGCCCTAGAGACGCTTATAAGAGTTAGCAGTAAGAATGCGTTTAAAACACAGAAGACCCACTTCTTACGAACTCATCTGCTGTGTGTTGGTTCCTTTTAGGAAGTTGCATCTATGTTTAGATTCAGCGACGTAGAAACACGTTTCTTCTAAAAGCTGCGTTTGGACATTCCAGAGTGGATGGGAGAACAGGCTGTAAAGAGAAATACCTTGCTCTAAAACCAAAACGGAGCTATCTAGCAGAATGGTTGTCAATGTGTGTATTCAACAGTTAGAGTTAAACTGATGTGTGTTTGCCGCAGTTCAGAAATCCTTTCTTTGGAGAATGCAGAAACAGTCATTTCCTGCCCTAGAGACACATATAAGAGTTAGCAGTAAGAATGCGTTTAAAACACAGAAGACCCGCTTCTTACGATGTCATCTGCTGTGTGTTGGTTCCTTTTAGGAAGTTACATCTATGTTTAGATTCAGCGAGGTAGAAACACGTTTCTTCTAAAAGCTGCGTTTGGACATTCCAGAGTGGATGGGAGAACAGGCTGTAAAGAGAAATACCTTGCTCTAAAACCAAAACGGAGCTATCTAGAAGAATGGTTGTCAATATGTGTATTCAACAGCTAGAGTTAAAATGATGTGTGTTTGCAGCAGTTCATAAACTCTTTCTTTGGAGAATGTAGAAACAGTCATTTCCAACCCTAGAGACGCATATAAGAGTTGGCAGAAAGAATGCGTTTAAAACACAGAAGACCCGCTTCTTACGAACTCATCTGCTGTGCGTTGGTTCCTTTTAGGAAGTTGCATCTATGTTTAGATTCAGCGAGGTAGAAACACGTTTCTTCTACAAGCTGCGTTTGGACATTCCAGAGTGGATGGGAGAACAGGCTGTAAAGAGAAATACGTTGCTCCAAAACCAAAACGGAGCTATCTAGCAGAATGGTTGTCAAAGTGTATATTCAAGTTCCAGAGTTAAACTGATGTGTGTTTGCAGCAGTTCAGAAACCGTTTCTTTGGAGAATGCAGAAACAGTCTTTTCCCGCCCTAGAGACGCTTATAAGAGTTAGCAGTAAGAATGCGTTTAAAACACAGAAGACCCACTTCTTACGAACTGATCTGCTGTGTGTTGGTTCCTTTTAGGAAGTTGCATCTATGTTTACATTCAGCGAGGTAGAAACACGTTTCTTCTAAAAGCTGCGTTTGGACATTCCAGAATGGATGGGAGAACAGGCTGTAAAGAGAAATACCTTGCTCTAAAACCAAAACGGAGCTATCTAACAGAATGGTTGTCAATGTGTGTATTCAAATTCCAGAGTTAAACTGATGTGTGTTTGCAGCAGTTCAGAAACCCTTTCTTTGGAGAATGCAGAAACCGTCATTTCCAGCCCTAGAGACGCATATAAGAGTTAGCAGTAAGAATGCGTTTAAAACACAGTAGACCCGATTCTTACGAACTCATCTGCTGTGTGTTGGTTCCTTTTAGGAAGTTGCATCTATGTTTACATTAAGCGAGGTAGAAACACGTTTCTTCTAAAAGCTGCGTTTGGACATTCCAGAGTGGATGGGGGAACAGGCTGTAAAGAGAAATACCTTGCTCTAAAACCAACACGGAGCTATCTAGCAGAATGGTTGTCAATGTGTGTATTCAACTTCCAGAGTTAAACTGATGTGTGTTTGCAGCAGTTCAGAAACCCTTTCTTCGGAGAATGCAGAAACAGTCTTTTCCAACCCTAGAGACGCATATAAGAGTTAGCAGGAAGAATGCGTTTAAAACACAGAAGACCCGCTTCTTACGAACTCTTCTGCTGTGTGTTGGTTCCTTTTAGGAAGTTGCATCTATGTTTAGATTCAGCGAGGAAGAAACACTTTTCTTCTAGAAGCTGCGTTTGGACATTCCAGAGTGGATTGGAGAACAGGCTGTAAAGAGACATACCTTGCTCTAAAACCCAAACGGAGCTATCTAGCAGAATGGTTGTCAATGTGTGTATTCAACTTTCAGAGTTAAACATATGTGTGTTTGCAGCAGTTCAGAAACCCTTTCTTTGGAGAATGCAGAAACCGTCATTTCTAGCCCTAGAGACGCATATAAGAGTTAGCAGTAAGAGTGCGTTTAAAACACAGAAGACCCGCATCTTACGAACTCATCTGCTGTGTGTTGGTTCCTTTTAGGTAGTTGCATCTATGTTTAGATTCAGCGAGGTAGAATCACGTTTCTTCTAAAAGCTGCGTTTGGAAATTCCAGAGTGGATGGGAGAACAGGCTGTAAAGAGAAATGCCTTGCTCTAAAACCAAAACGGAGCTATCTAGCAGAATGGTTGTCAATGTGTGTATTCCACAGCTAGAGTTAAACTGATGTGTGTTTGCAGCAGTTCAGAAACCCTTTCTTTGGAGAATGCAGAAATAGTTTTTTCCCGCCCTAAAGAAGCTTATAAGAGTTAGCAGTAAGAATGCGTTTAAAACACAGAAGACCCGCTTCTTACGAACTCATCTGTTGTGTGTTGGTTCCTTTAAGGAAGTTCCATCTATGTTTAGATTCAGCGAGATAGAAACACGTTTCTTCTACAAGCTGCGTTTGGACATTCCAGAGTGGATGGGAGAACAGGCTGTAAGGAGAAATGCCTTGCCGTAAAAACAAAACGGAGCTATCTAGCAGAATGGTTGTCAATGTGTGTATTCAATTTCCAGAGTTAAACATATGTGTGTTTGCAGCAGTTCAGAAACCCTTTCTTTGGAGAATGCAGAAACCGTCATTTCTAGCCCTAGAGACGCATATAAGAGTTAGCAGTAAGAATGCGTTTAAAACACAGAAGATCCGCTTATTACGAACTCATCTGCTGTGTGTTGGTTCCTTTTAGGAAGTTACATCTATGTTTAGATTCCGCGAGGAAGAAACACGTTTCTTCTAAAAGCTGCATTTGGACATTCCAGAGTGGAAGGGAGAACAGGCTGTAAAGGGAAATACCTTGCTCTAAAACCAAAACGGAGCTATCAAGCAGAATGGTTGTCAATGTGTGTATTCAACTTCCAGAGTTAAACTGATGGGTGTTTCCAGGAGTTCAGAAACCCTTTCTTTGGAGAATACAGAAACTGTCTTTTCCCGCCCTAGAGACGCTTATAAGAGTTAGTAGTAAGAATTCGTTTAAAACACAGAAGACCCGCTTCTTACGAACTCATCTGCTGTGTGTTGGTTCCTTTTAGGAAGTTGCATCTATGTTTAGATTCAGCGAGGTAGAAACACGTTTCTTCTAAAAGCTGCATTTGGACATTCCAGAGTGGATGGGAAAACAAGCTGTAAAGAAAAATACCTTACTCTAAAACCAAAACGGAGCTATCTAGCAGAATGGTTGTCAATGTGTGTATTCAACTTCCATAGTTAAACTGATGTGTGTTTGCAGCATTTCAGAGACCCTTTCTTTGTAGAATGCAGAAACTGTCTTTTCCTGCCCTAGAGACGCTTATAAGAGTTAGTAGTAAGAGTGCGTTTAAAACACAGAAGACCCGCTTCTTACGAACTCATCTGCTGTGTGTTGGTTCCTTTTAGGAAGTTGCATCTATGTTTACATTCAGCGAGGTAGAATCACGTTTCTTCTAAAAGCTGCGTTTGGACATTCCAGAGTGGATGGGAGAACAGGCTGTAAAGAGAAATACCTTGCTCTAAAACCAAAACGGAGCTATCTAGCAGAATGGTTGTCAATGTGTGTATTCAACTTCCAGAGTTAAACTGATGTGTGTTTGCAGCAGTTCAGAAACCCTTTCTTTGGAGAATGCAGAAACAGTCATTTCCAACCCTAGAGTCGCATATAAGAGTTAGCAGAAAGAATGCGTTTAAAACACAGAAGACCCGCTTCTTACGAACTCATCTGCTGTGTGTTGGTTCCTCTTAGGAAGTTCCATCTATGTTTAGATTCAGCGAGGTAGAAACACGTTTCTTCTACAAGCTGCGTTTGGACATTCCAGAGTGGATGGGAGAACAGGCTGTAAAGAGAAATACGTTGCTCCAAAACCAAAACGGAGCTATCTAGCAGAATGGTTGTCAATGTGTGTATTCAAGTTCCAGAGTTAAACTGATGTGTGTTTGCAGCAGTTCAGAAACCGTTTCTTTGGAGAATACAGAAACAGTCTTTTCCCGCCCTAGAGACGCTTATAAGAGTTAGCAGTAAGAATGCGTTTAAAACACAGAAGACCCACTTCTTACGAACTCATCTGCTGTGTGTTGGTTCCTTTTAGGAAGTTGCATCTATGTTTAGATTCAGCGAGGTAGAAACGCGTTTCTACTAAAAGCTGCGTTTGGACATTCCAGAGTGGATGGGAGAACAGGCTGTAAAGAGAAATACCTTGCTCTAAAACCAAAACGGAGCTATCTAGCAGAATGGTTGTCAATGTGTGTATTCAACAGCTAGAGTTAAACTGATGTGTGTTTGCAGCAGTTCAGAAACCCTTTCTTTGGAGAATGCAGAAACAGTCATTTCCAGCCCTAGAGACACATATAAGAGTTAGCAGTAAGAATGCGTTTAAAACACTGAAGACCCGCTTCTTACGATGTCATCTGCTGTGTGTTGGTTCCTTTTAGGAAGTTGCATCTATGTTTAGATTCGGCGAGGTAGAAACACGTTTCTTCTAAAAGCTGCGTTTGGACATTCCAGAGTGGATGGGAGAACAGGCTGTAAAGAGAAATACGTTGCTCCAAAACCAAAACGGAGCTATCTGGCAGAATGGTTGTCAATGTGTGTATTCAAGTTCCTGAGTTAAACTGATGTGTGTTTGCAGCAGTTCAGAAACCGTTTCTTTGGAGAATGCAGAAACAGTCTTTTCCCGCCCTAGAGACGCTTATAAGAGTTAGCAGTAAGAATGCGTTTAAAACACAGAAGACCCACTTCTTACGAACTCATCTGCTGTGTGTTGGTTCCTTTTAGGAAGTTGCATCTTTGTTTAGATTCAGCGACGTAGAAACACGTTTCTTCTAAAAGCTGCGTTTGGACATTCCAGAGTGGATGGGAGAACAGGCTGTAAAGAGAAATACCTTGCTCTAAAACCAAAACGGAGCTATCTAGAAGAATGGTTGTCAATATGTGTATTCAACAGCTAGAGTTAAAATGATGTGTGTTTGCAGCAGTTCATAAACTCTTTCTTTGGAGAATGTAGAAAAAGTCATTTCCAACCCTAGAGACGCATATAAGAGTTGGCAGAAAGAATGCGTTTAAAACACAGAAGACCCGCTTCTTACGAACTCATCTGCTGTGCGTTGGTTCCTTTTAGGAAGTTCCATCTATGTTTAGATTCAGCGAGGTAGAAACACGTTTCTTCTACAAGCTGCGTTTGGACATTCCAGAGTGGATGGGAGAACAGGCTGTAAAGAGAAATACGTTGCTCCAAAACCAAAACGGAGCTATCTAGCAGAATGGTTGTCAAAGTGTATATTCAAGTTCCAGAGTTAAACTGATGTGTGTTTGCAGCAGTTCAGAAACCGTTTCTTTGGAGAATGCAGAAACAGTCTTTTCCCGCCCTAGAGACGCTTATAAGAGTTAGCAGTAAGAATGCGTTTAAAACACAGAAGACCCACTTCTTACGAACTGATCTGCTGTGTGTTGGTTCCTTTTAGGAAGTTGCATCTATGTTTAGATTCAGCGACGTAGAAACACGTTTCTTCTAAAAGCTGCGTTTGGACATTCCAGAGTGGATGGGAGAACAGGCTGTAAAGAGAAATACCTTGCTCTAAAACCAAAACGGAGCTATCTAGCAGAATGGTTGTCAATGTGTGTATTCAACAGCTAGAGTTAAACTGATGTGTGTTTGCCGCAGTTCAGAAATCCTTTCTTTGGAGAATGCAGAAACAGTCATTTCCTGCCCTAGAGACACATATAAGAGTTAGCAGTAAGAATGCGTTTAAAACACAGAAGACCCGCTTCTTACGATGTCATCTGCTGTGTGTTGGTTCCTTTTAGGAAGTTACATCTATGTTTAGATTCAGCGAGGTAGAAACACGTTTCTTCTAAAAGCTGCGTTTGGACATTCCAGAGTGGATGGGAGAACAGGCTGTAAAGAGAAATACCTTGCTCTAAAACCAAAACGGAGCTATCTAGTAGAATGGTTGTCAATGTGTGTATTCAACTTCCAGAGTTAAACTGATGTGTGCTTGCAGCAGTTCAGAAACCCTTTCTTTGGAGAATGCAGAAACAGTCATTTCCAGCCCTAGAGACGCATATAAGAGTTAGCAGTAAGAATGCGTTTAAAACACAGAAGACCCGCTTCTTACGAAGTCATCTGCTGTTTGTTGGTTCCTTTTAGGAAGTTGCATCTATGTTTACATTCAGCGAGGTAGAAACACGTTTCTTCTAAAAGCTGCGTTAGGATATTCCAGAGTGGATGGGAGAACAGGCTGTAAAGAGAAATACCTTGCTCTAAAACCAAAACGGAGCTATCTAGCAGAATGGTTGTCAATGTGTGTATTCAACTTCCAGAGTTAAACTGATGTGTGTTTGCAGCAGTTCAGAAACCCTTTCTTTGGAGAATGCAGAAATTGTCTTTTCCCGCCCTAGAGACGCTTATAAGAGTTAGTAGTAAGAATGCGTTTAAAACACAGAAGACCCGCGTCTTACGAACTCATCTGCTGTGTGTTGGTTCCTTTTAGGAAGTTGCATCTATGTTTAGATTCAGCGAGGTAGAAACACGTTTCTTCTAAAAGCTGCGTTTGGACATTCCAGAGTGGATGAGAGAACAAGCTGTAAAGAGAAATACCTTGCTCTAAAACCAAAACGGAGCTATCTAGCAGAATGGTTGTCAGTGTGTGTATTGAACTTCCATAGTTAAAGTGATGTGTGTTTGCAGCAGTTCAGAGACCCGTTCTTTGGAGAATGCAGAAACTGTCTTTTCCCGCCCTAGAGACGCTTATAAGAGTTAGTAGTAAGAGTGCGTTTAAAACACAGAAGACCCGCATCTTACGAACTCATCTGCTGTGTGTTCGTTCCTTTTAGGAAGTTGCATCTATGTTTAGATTCAGCGAGGTAGAATCACGTATCTTCTAAAAGCTGCGTTTGGACATTCCAGAGTGGATGGGAGAACAGGCTGTAAAGAGAAATACCTTGCTCTAAAACCAAAACGGAGCTATCTAGCAGAATGGTTGTCAATGTGTGTATTCAACAGCTAGAGTTAAGCTGATGTGTGTTTGCAGCAGTTCAGAAACCCTTTCTTTCGAGAAAGCAGAAACAGTCATTTCCAACCCTAGAGACGCATATAAGAGTTAGCCGTAAGAATGCGTTTAAAACACAGGAGACCCGCTTCTTACGAACTCATCTGCTGTGTGTTGGTTCCTTTTAGGAAGTTGCATCTATGTTTAGATTCAACGAGGTAGAAATACCTTTCTTCTAAAAGCTGCGTTTGGACATTCCAGAGTGGATGGGAGAAAAGGCTGTAAAGAGAAATACATTGCTCTAAAACCAAAACGGAGCTATATAGCAGAATGGTTGTCAATGTGTGTATTCAACTTCCAGAGTTAAACTGATATGTGCTTGCAGCAGTTCAGAAACCCTTTCTTTGGAGAATGCAGAAACAGTCTTTTCACGCCCTAGAGACGCTTATAAGAGTTAGCAGTAAGAATGCGTTTAAAACACAGAAGACCCGCTTATTACGAACTCATCTGCTTTGGGTTTGTTCCTTTTAGGAAGTTACATCTATGTTTAGATTCAGCGAGGAAGAAACACGTTTCTTCTAAAAGCTGCGTTTGGACATTCCAGAGAGGATGGGAGAACAGGCTGTAAAGAGAAATACCTTGCTCTAAAACCAAAACGGAGCTATCAAGCAGAATGGTTGTCAATGTGTGTATTCAAGTTCCAGAGTTAAACTGATGTGTGTTTGCAGCAGTTCAGAAACCCTTTCTTTGGAGAATGCAGAAACAGTCTTTTCCCGCCCTAGAGACGCTTATAAGAGTTAGCAGAAAGAATGCGTTTAAAACACAGAAGACCCGCTTCTTACGAACTCATCTGCTGTGTGTTGGTTCCTTTTAGGAAGTTGCATCTATGTTTACATTCAGCGAGGTAGAAACACGTTTCTTCTAAAAGCTGCGTTTGGACATTCCAGAGTGGATGGGAGAACAGGCTGTAAATAGAAATACGTTGCTCTAAAACCAAAACGGAGCTATCTAGCAGAATGGTTGTCAATGTGTGTATTCAACTTCCAGAGTTAAACTGATGTGTGTTTGCTGCAGTTCAGAAACCCTTTCTTTGGAAAATGCAGAAATTGTCTTTTCCCGCCCTAGAGACGCTTATAAGAGTTAGTAGCAAGAATGCGTTTAAAGCACAAAAGACCCGCTTCTTACGAACTCATCTGCTGTGTGTTGGTTCCTTTTAGGAAGTTGCATCTATGTTTAGATTCAGCGAGGTAGAAACACGTTTCTTCTAAAAGCTGCGTTTGGACATTTCAGAGTGGATGGGAGAACAGGCTGTAAAGAGAAATACCTTGCTCTAAAACCAAAATGGAGCTATCTAGCAGAATGGTTGTCAATGTGTGTATTCAACTTCCAGAGTTAAACTGATGTGTGCTTGCAGCAGTTCAGAAACCCTTTCTTTGGAGAATGCAGAAACCGTCATTTCCAGCCCTAGAGACGCATATATCAGTTAGCAGTAAGAATGCTTTTAAAACACAGAAGACCCGCTTCTTAGGAACTCATCTGCTGTGCGTTGGTTCCTTTTAGGAAGTTCCATCTATGTTTAGATTCAGCGAGGTAGAAACACGTTTCTTCTACAAGCTGCGTTTGGACATTCCAGAGTGGATGGGAGAACAGGCTGTAAAGAGAAATACGTTGCTCTAAAACCAAAACGGAGCTATCTTGCAGAATGGTTGTCAATGTATGTATTCAAGTTGCAGAGTTAAACTGATGTGTGTTTGCAGCAGTTCAGAAACCCTTTCTTTGGAGAATGCAGAAACAGTCTTTTCCCGCCCTAGAGACGCTTATAAGATTTAGCAGAAAGAATGCGTTTAAAACACAGAAGACCCGCTTCTTACGAACTCATCTGCTGTGTGTTGGTTCCTTTTAGGAAGTTGCATCTATGTTTAGATTCAGCGAGGTAGAAATACGTTTCTTCTAAAAGCTGCGTTTGGACATTCCAGAGTGGATGGGAGAACAGGCTGTAAAGAGAAATACCTTGCTCTAAAACCAAAACGGAGCTATCTAGCAGAATGGTTGTCAATGTGTGTATTCAACAGCTAGAGTTAAAATGATGTGTGTTTGCAGCAGTTCAGAAACCCTTTCTTTGGAGAATGCAGAAACAGTCATTTCCAACCCTAGAGACGCATATAAGAGTTAGCAGAAAGAATGCGTTTAAAACACAGAAGACCCGCTTCTTACGATGTCATCTGCTGTGTGTTGGTTCCTTTTAGGAAGTTCCATCTATGTTTAGATTCAGCGAGGTAGAAACACGTTTCTTCTACAAGCTGCGTTTGGACATTCCAGAGTGGATGGGAGAACAGGCTGTAAAGAGAAATACGTTGCTCCAAAACCAAAACGGAGCTATCTAGCAGAATGGTTGTCAATGTGTGTATTCAAGTTCCAGAGTTAAACTGATGTGTGTTTGCAGCAGTTCAGAAACCCTTTCTTTGGAGAATGCAGAAATTGTGTTTTCCCGCCCTAGAGACGCTTATAAGAGGTAGTAGTAAGAATGCGTTTAAAACACAGAAGACCCGCTTCTTACGAACTCATCTGCTGTGTGTTGGTTCCTTTTAGGAAGTTGCATCTATGTTTAGATTCAGCGAGGTAGAAACACGTTTCTTCTAAAAGCTGCGTTTGGACATTCCAGAGTGGATGGGAGAACAGGCTGTAAAGAGAAATACCTTGCTCTAAAACCAAAATGGAGCTATCTAGCAGAATGGTTGTCAATGTGTGTATTCAACTTCCAGAGTTAAACTGATGTGTGCTTGCAGCAGTTCAGAAACCCTTTCTTTGGAGAATGCAGAAACCGTCATTTCCAGCCCTAGAGACGCATATATCAGTTAGCAGTAAGAATGCTTTTAAAACACAGAAGACCCGCTTCTTACGAACTCATCTGCTGTGCGTTGGTTCCTTTTAGGAAGTTCCATCTATGTTTAGATTCAGCGAGGTAGAAACACGTTTCTTCTACAAGCTGCGTTTGGACATTCCAGAGTGGATGGGAGAACAGGCTGTAAAGAGAAATACGTTGCTCTAAAACCAAAACGGAGCTATCTTGCAGAATGGTTGTCAGTGTATGTATTCAAGTTGCAGAGTTAAACTGATGTGTGTTTGCAGCAGTTCAGAAACCCTTTCTTTGGAGAATGCAGAAACAGTCTTTTCCCGCCCTAGAGACGCTTATAAGAGTTAGCAGAAAGAATGCGTTTAAAACACAGAAGACCCGCTTCTTACGAACTCATCTGCTGTGTGTTGGTTCCTTTTAGGAAGTTGCATCTATGTTTAGATTCAGCGAGGTAGATACACGTTTCTTCTAAAAGCTGCGTTTGGACATTCCAGAATGGATGGGAGAACAGGCTGTAAAGAGAAATACCTTGCTCTAAAACCAAAACGGAGCTATCTAGCAGAATGGTTGTCAATGTGTGTATTCAACAGCTAGAGTTAAAATGATGTGTGTTTGCAGCAGTTCAGAAACCCTTTCTTTGGAGAATGCAGAAACAGTCATTTCCAACCCTAGAGACGCATATAAGAGTTAGCAGAAAGAATGCGTTTAAAACACAGAAGACCCGCTTCTTACGAACTCATCTGCTGTGTGTTGGTTCCTTTTAGGAAGTTCCATCTATGTTTAGATTCAGCGAGGTAGAAACACGTTTCTTCTACAAGCTTCGTTTGGACATTCCCGAGTGGATGGGAGAACAGGCTGTAAAGAGAAATACGTTGCTCCAAAACCAAAACGGAGCTATCTAGCAGAATGGTTGTCAATGTGTGTATTCAAGTTCCAGAGTTAAACTGATGTGTGTTTGCAGCAGTTCAGAAACCCTTTCTTTGGAGAATGCAGAAATTGTCTTTTCCCGCCCTAGAGACGCTTATAAGAGGTAGTAGTAAGAATGCGTTTAAGACACAGAAGACCCGCTTCTTACGAACTCATCTGCTGTGTGTTGGTTCCTTTTAGGAAGTTGCATCTATGTTTAGATTCAGCGAGGTAGAAACACGCTTCTTCTAAAAGCTGCGTTTGTACATTCCAGAGTGGATGGGAGAACAGGCTGTAAAGAGAAATACATTGCTCTAAAACCAAAACGGAGCTATCTAGCAGAATGGTTGTCAATGTGTGTATTCAACTTCCAGAGCTAAACTGATATGTGCTTGCAGCAGTTCAGAAACCCTTTCTTTGGAGAATGCAGAAACAGTCTTTTCCCGCCCTAGAGACGCTTATAAGAGTTAGCAGTAAGAATGCGTTTAAAACACAGAAGACCCGCTTCTTACGAAGTCATCTGCTGTGTGTTGGTTCCTTTTAGGAAGTTGCATCTATGTTTACATTCAGCGAGGTAGAAACACGTTTCTTCTAAAAGCTGCGTTTGGACATTCCAGAATGGATGGGAGAACAGGCTGTAAAGAGAAATACCTTGCTCTAAAACCAAAACGGAGCTATCTAACAGAATGGTTGTCAATGTGTGTATTCAACTTCCAGAGTTAATCTGATGTGTGTTTGCAGCAGTTCAGAAACCCTTTCTTTGGAGAATGCAGAAACCGTCATTTCTAGCCCTAGAGACGCATATAAGAGTTAGCAGTAAGAATGCGTTTAAAACACAGAAGACCCGCTTCTTACGAACTCATCTGCTGTGTGTTGGTTCCTTTTAGGAAGTTGCATCTATGTTTAGATTCAGCGAGGAAGAAACACGTTTCTTCTAAAAGCTGCGTTTGGACATTCCAGAGTGGATGGGAGAACAGGCTGTAAAGAGAAATACCTTGCTCTAAAACCAAAAAGCAGCTATCTAGCAGAATGGTTGTCAATGTGTGTATTCAACAGCTAGAGTTAAACTGATGTGTGTTTGCAGCAGTTCAGAAACCCTTTCTTCGGAGAACGCAGAAACCGTCATTTCCAACCCTAGAGACGCATATAAGAGTTAGCAGTAAGAATGCGTTTAAAACACAGAAGACCCGCTTCTTACGAACTCTTCTGCTGTGTGTTGGTTCCTTTTAGGAAGTTGCATCTATGTTTAGATTCAGCGAGGAAGAAACACGTTTCTTCTAAAAGCTGCGCTTGGACATTCCAGAGTGGATGGGAGAACAGGCTGTAAATAGAAATACCTTGCTCTAAAACCAAAACGGAGCTATATAGCAGAATGGTTGTCAATGTGTGTATTCAACTTCCAGAGTTAAACTGATGTGTGTTTGCTGCAGTTCAGAAACCCTTTCTTTGGAGAATGCAGAAATTGTCTTTTCCCGCCCTAGAGACGCTTATAAGAGTTAGTAGCAAGAATGCGTTTAAAACACAAAAGACCCGCTTCTTACGAACTCATCTGCTGTGTGTTGGTTCCTTTTAGGAAGTTGCATCTATGTTTAGATTCAGCGAGGTAGAAACACGTTTCTTCTAAAAGCTGCGTTCGGACATTTCAGAGTGGATGGGAGAACAGGCTGTAAAGAGAAATACCTTGCTCTAAAACCAAAATGGAGCTATCTAGCAGAATGGTTGTCAATGTGTGTATTCAACTTCCAGAGTTAAACTGATGTGTGCTTGCAGCAGTTCAGAAACCCTTTCTTTGGAGAATGCAGAAACCGTCATTTCCAGCCCTAGAGACGTATATATCAGTTAGCACTAAGAATGCTTTTAAAACACAGAAGACCCGCTTCTTAGGAACTCATCTGCTGTGCGTTGGTTCCTTTTAGGAAGTTCCATCTATGTTTAGATTCAGCGAGGTAGAAACACGTTTCTTCTACAAGCTGCGTTTGGACATTCCAGAGTGGATGGGAGAACAGGCTGTAAAGAGAAATACGTTGCTCTAAAACCAAAACGGAGCTATCTTGCAGAATGGTTGTCAGTGTATGTATTCAAGTTGCAGAGTTAAACTGATGTGTGTTTGCAGCAGTTCAGAAACCCTTTCTTTGGAGAATGCAGAAACAGTCTTTTCCCGCCCTAGAGACGCTTATAAGAGTTAGCAGAAAGAATGCGTTTAAAACACAGAAGACCCGCTTCTTACGAACTCATCTGCTGTGTGTTGGTTCCTTTTAGGAAGTTGCATCTATGTTTAGATTCAGCGAGGTAGAAACACGTTTCTTCTAAAAGCTGCGTTTGGACATTCCAGAATGGATGGGAGAACAGGCTGTAAAGAGAAATACCTTGCTCTAAAACCAAAACGGAGCTATCTAGCAGAATGGTTGTCAATGTGTGTATTCAACAGCTAGAGTTAAAATGATGTGTGTTTGCAGCAGTTCAGAAACCCTTTCTTTGGAGAATGCAGAAACAGTCATTTCCAACCCTAGAGACGCATATAAGAGTTAGCAGAAAGAATGCGTTTAAAACACAGAAGACCCGCTTCTTACGAACTCATCTGCTGTGTGTTGGTTCCTTTTAGGATGTTCCATCTATGTTTAGATTCAGCGAGGTAGAAACACGTTTCTTCTACAAGCTGCGTTTCGACATTCCAGAGTGGATGGGAGAACAGGCTGTAAAGAGAAATACGTTGCTCCAAAACCAAAACGGAGCTATCTAGCAGAATGGTTGTCAATGTGTGTATTCAAGTTCCAGAGTTAAACTGATGTGTGTTTGCAGCAGTTCAGAAACCCTTTCTTTGGAGAATGCAGAAATTGTCTTTTCCCGCCCTAGAGACGCTTATAAGAGGTAGTAGTAAGAATGCGTTTAAGACACAGAAGACCCGCTTCTTACGAACTCATCTGCTGTGTGTTGGTTCCTTTTAGGAAGTTGCATCTATGTTTAGATTCAGCGAGGTAGAAACACGTTTCTTCTAAAAGCTGCGTTTGGACATTCCAGAGTGGATGGGAGAACAGGCTGTAAAGAGAAATACATTGCTCTAAAACCAAAACGGAGCTATCTAGCAGAATGGTTGTCAATGTGTGTATTCAACTTCCAGAGCTAAACTGATATGTGCTTGCAGCAGTTCAGAAACCCTTTCTTTGGAGAATGCAGAAACAGTCTTTTCCCGCCCTAGAGACGCTTATAAGAGTTAGCAGTAAGAATGCGTTTAAAACACAGAAGACCCGCTTCTTACGAAGTCATCTGCTGTGTGTTGGTTCCTTTTAGGAAGTTGCATCTATGTTTACATTCAGCGAGGTAGAAACACGTTTCTTCTAAAAGCTGCGTTTGGACATTCCAGAATGGATGGGAGAACAGGCTGTAAAGAGAAATACCTTGCTCTAAAACCAAAACGGAGCTATCTAACAGAATGGTTGTCAATGTGTGTATTCAACTTCCAGAGTTAATCTGATGTGTGTTTGCAGCAGTTCAGAAACCCTTTCTTTGGAGAATGCAGAAACCGTCATTTCTAGCCCTAGAGACGCATATAAGAGTTAGCAGTAAGAAAGCGTTTAAAACACAGAAGACCCGCTTCTTACGAACTCATCTGCTGTGTGTTGGTTCCTTTTAGGAAGTTGCATCTATGTTTAGATTCAGCGAGGAAGAAACACGTTTCTTCTAAAAGCTGCGTTTGGACATTCCAGAGGGGATGGGAGAACAGGCTGTAAAGAGAAATACCTTGCTCTAAAACCAAAACGCAGCTATCTAGCAGAATGGTTGTCAATGTGTGTATTCAACAGCTAGAGTTAAACTGATGTGTGTTTGCAGCAGTTCAGAAACCCTTTCTTCGGAGAACGCAGAAACCGTCATTTCCAACCCTAGAGACGCATATAAGAGTTAGCAGTAAGAATGCGTTTAAAACACAGAAGACCCGCTTCTTACGAACTCTTCTGCTGTGTGTTAGTTCCTTTTAGGAAGTTGCATCTATGTTTAGATTCAGCGAGGAAGAAACACGTTTCTTCTAAAAGCTGCGCTTGGACATTCCAGAGTGGATTGGAGAACAGGCTGTAAAGAGAAATACCTTGCTCTAAAACCAAAACGGAGCTATCTAGCAGAATGGTTGTCAATGTGTATATTCAACTTTCAGAGTTAAACATATGGGTGTTTGCAGCAGTTCAGAAACCCTTTCTTTGGAGAATGCAGAAACCGTCATTTCTAGCCCTAGAGACGCATATAAGAGTTAGCAGTAAGAATGCGCTTAAAACAGAGAAGACCCGCTTATTACGAACTCATCTGCTTTGTGTTGGTTCCTTTTAGTAAGTTACATCTATGTTTAGATTCAGCGAGGAAGAAACACGTTTCTTCTAAAAGCTGCGTTTGGACATTCCAGAGTGGATGGGAGAACAGGCTGTAAAGAGAAATACCTTGCTCTAAAACCAAAACGGAGCTATCTAGCAGAATGGTTGTGAATGTGTGTATTCAACTTCCAGAGGTAAACTGATGTGTGTTTGCAGCAGTTCAGAAACCCTTTCTTTGGAGAATGCAGAAACCGTCATTTCTAGTCCTAGAGACGCATATAAGTGTTAGTAGTAGGAATGCGTTTAAATCACAGAAGACCCGCTTATTACGAACTCATCTGCTTTGTGTTTGTTCCTTTTAGGAAGTTACACCTATGTTTAGATTCAGCGAGGAAGAAACACGTTTCTTCTAAAAGCTGCGTTTGGACATTCCAGAGTGGATGGGAGAACAGGCTGTAAAGAGAAATACCTTGCTCTAAAACCAAAACGCAGCTATCTAGCAGAATGGTTGTCAATGTGTGTATTCAACAGCTAGAGTTAAACTGATGTGTGTTTGCAGCAGTTCAGAAACCCTTTCTTCGGAGAACGCAGAAACCGTCATTTCCAACCCTAGAGACGCATATAAGAGTTAGCAGTAAGAATGCGTTTAAAACACAGAAGACCCGCTTCTTACGAACTCTTCTGCTGTGTGTTGGTTCCTTTTAGGAAGTTGCATCTATGTTTAGATTCAGCGAGGAAGAAACACGTTTCTTCTAAAAGCTGCGCTTGGACATTCCAGAGTGGATGGGAGAACAGGCTGTAAATAGAAATACCTTGCTCTAAAACCAAAACGGAGCTATATAGCAGAATGGTTGTCAATGTGTGTATTCAACTTCCAGAGTTAAACTGATGTGTGTTTGCTGCAGTTCAGAAAGCCTTTCTTTGGAGAATGCAGAAATTGTCTTTTCCCGCCCTAGAGACGCTTATAAGAGTTAGTAGCAAGAATGCGTTTAAAACACAAAAGACCCGCTTCTTACGAACTCATTTGCTGTGTGTTGGTTCCTTTTAGGAAGTTGCATCTATGTTTAGATTCAGCGAGGTAGAAACACGTTTCTTCTAAAAGCTGCGTTTGGACATTTCAGAGTGGATGGGAGAACAGGCTGTAAAGAGAAATACCTTGCTCTAAAACCAAAATGGAGCTATCTAGCAGAATGGTTGTCAATGTGTGTATTCAACTTCCAGAGTTAAACTGATGTGTGCTTGCAGCAGTTCAGAAACCCTTTCTTTGGAGAATGCAGAAACCGTCATTTCCAGCCCTAGAGACGCATATATCAGTTAGCAGTAAGAATGCTTTTAAAACACAGAAGACCCGCTTCTTAGGAACTCATCTGCTGTGCGTTGGTTCCTTTAAGGAAGTTCCATCTATGTTTAGATTCAGCGAGGTAGAAACACGTTTCTTCTACAAGCTGCGTTTGGACATTCCAGAGTGGATGGGAGAACAGGCTGTAAAGAGAAATACGTTGCTCTAAAACCAAAACGGAGCTATCTTGCAGAATGGTTGTCAGTGTATGTATTCAAGTTGCAGAGTTAAACTGATGTGTGTTTGCAGCAGTTCAGAAACCCTTTCTTTGGAGAATGCAGAAACAGTCTTTTCCCGCCATAGAGACGCTTATAAGAGTTAGCAGAAAGAATGCGTTTAAAACACAGAAGACCCGCTTCTTACGAACTCATCTGCTGTGTGTTGGTTCCTTTTAGGAAGTTGCATCTATGTTTAGATTCAGCGAGGTAGAAACACGTTTCTTCTAAAAGCTGCGTTTGGACATTCCAGAATGGATGGGAGAACAGGCTGTAAAGAGAAATACCTTGCTCTAAAACCAAAACGGAGCTATCTAGCAGAATGGTTGTCAATGTGTGTATTCAACAGCTAGAGTTAAAATGATGTGTGTTTGCAGCAGTTCAGAAACCCTTTCTTTGGAGAATGCAGAAACAGTCATTTCCAACCCTAGAGACGCATATAAGAGTTAGCAGAAAGAATGCGTTTAAAACACAGAAGACCCGCTTCTTACGAACTCATCTGCTGTGTGTTGGTTCCTTTTAGGAAGTTCCATCTATGTTTAGATTCAGCGAGGTAGAAACACGTTTCTTCTACAAGCTGCGTTTGGACATTCCAGAGTGGATGGGAGAACAGGCTGTAAAGAGAAATACGTTGCTCCAAAACCAAAACGGAGCTATCTAGCAGAATGGTTGTCAATGTGTGTATTCAAGTTCCAGAGTTAAACTGATGTGTGTTTGCAGCAGTTCAGAAACCCTTTCTTTGGAGAATGCAGAAATTGTCTTTTCCCGCCCTAGAGACGCTTATAAGAGGTAGTAGTAAGAATGCGTTTAAGACACAGAAGACCCGCTTCTTACGAACTCATCTGCTGTGTGTTGGTTCCTTTTAGGAAGTTGCATCTATGTTTAGATTCAGCGAGGTAGAAACACGTTTCTTCTAAAAGCTGCGTTTGGACATTCCAGAGTGGATGGGAGAACAGGCTGTAAAGGGAAATACATTGCTCTAAAACCAAAACGGAGCTATCTAGCAGAATGGTTGTCAATGTGTGTATTCAACTTCCAGAGCTAAACTGATATGTGCTTGCAGCAGTTCAGAAACCCTTTCTTTGGAGAATGCAGAAACAGTCTTTTCCCGCCCTAGAGACGCTTATAAGAGTTAGCAGTAAGAATGCGTTTAAAACACAGAAGACCCGCTTCTTACGAAGTCATCTGCTGTGTGTTGGTTCCTTTTAGGAAGTTGCATCTATGTTTACATTCAGCGAGGTAGAAACACGTTTCTTCTAAAAGCTGCGTTTGGACATTCCAGAATGGATGGGAGAACAGGCTGTAAAGAGAAATACCTTGCTCTAAAACCAAAACGGAGCTATCTAACAGAATGGTTGTCAATGTGTGTATTCAACTTCCAGAGTTAATCTGATGTGTGTTTGCAGCAGTTCAGAAACCCTTTCTTTGGAGAATGCAGAAACCGTCATTTCTAGCCCTAGAGACGCATATAAGAGTTAGCAGTAAGAATGCGTTTAAAACACAGAAGACCCGCTTCTTACGAACTCATCTGCTGTGTGTTGGTTCCTTTTAGGAAGTTGCATCTATGTTTAGATTCAGCGAGGAAGAAACACGTTTCTTCTAAAAGCTGCGTTTGGACATTCCAGAGTGGATGGGAGAACAGGCTGTAAAGAGAAATACCTTGCTCTAAAACCAAAACGCAGCTATCTAGCAGAATGGTTGTCAATGTGTGTATTCAACAGCTAGAGTTAAACTGATGTGTGTTTGCAGCAGTTCAGAAACCCTTTCTTCGGGGAACGCAGAAACCGTCATTTCCAACCCTAGAGACGCATATAAGAGTTAGCAGTAAGAATGCGTTTAAAACACAGAAGACCCGCTTCTTACGAACTCTTCTGCTGTGTGTTGGTTCCTTTTAGGAAGTTGCATCTATGTTTAGATTCAGCTAGGAAGAAACACGTTTCTTCTAAAAGCTGCGCTTGGACTTTCCAGAGTGGATTGGAGAACAGGCTGTAAAGAGAAATACCTTGCTCTAAAACCAAAACGGATCTATCTAGCAGAATGGTTGTCAATGTGTATATTCAACTTTCAGAGTTAAACATATGGGTGTTTGCAGCAGTTCAGAAACCCTTTCTTTGGAGAATGCAGAAACCGTCATTTCTAGCCCTAGAGACGCATATAAGAGTTAGCAGTAAGAATGCGTTTAAAACAGAGAAGACCCGCTTATTACGAACTCATCTGCTTTGTGTTGGTTCCTTTTAGTAAGTTACATCTATGTTTAGATTCAGCGAGGAAGAAACACGTTTCTTCTAAAAGCTGCGTTTGGACATTCCAGAGTGGATGGGAGAACAGGCTGTAAAGAGAAATACCTTGCTCTAAAACCAAAACGGAGCTATCTAGCAGAATGGTTGTGAATGTGTGTATTCAACTTCCAGAGTTAAACTGATGTGTGTTTGCAGCAGTTCAGAAACCCTTTCTTTGGAGAATGCAGAAACCGTCATTTCTAGTCCTAGAGACGCATATAAGTGTTAGTAGTAGGAATGCGTTTAAATCACAGAAGACCCGCTTATTACGAACTCATCTACTTTGTGTTTGTTCCTTTTAGGAAGTTACACCTATGTTTAGATTCAGCGAGGAAGAAACACGTTTCTTCTAAAAGCTGCGTTTGGACATTCCAGAGTGGATGGGAGAACAGGCTGTAAAGAGAAATACCTTGCTCTAAAACCAAAACGCAGCTATCTAGCAGAATGGTTGTCAATGTGTGTATTCAACAGCTAGAGTTAAACTGATGTGTGTTTGCAGCAGTTCAGAAACCCTTTCTTCGGAGAACGCAAAAACCGTCATTTCCAACCCTAGAGACGCATATAAGAGTTAGCAGTAAGAATGCGTTTAAAACACAGAAGACCCGCTTCTTACGAACTCTTCTGCTGTGTGTTGGTTCCTTTTAGGAAGTTGCATCTATGTTTAGATTCAGCGAGGAAGAAACACGTTTCTTCTAAAAGCTACGCTTGGACATTCCAGAGTGGATGGGAGAACAGGCTGTAAATAGAAATACCTTGCTCTAAAACCAAAACGGAGCTATATAGCAGAATGGTTGTCAATGTGTGTATTCAACTTCCAGAGTTAAACTGATGTGTGTTTGCTGCAGTTCAGAAACCCTTTCTTTGGAGAATGCAGAAATTGTCTTTTCCCGCCCTAGAGACGCTTATAAGAGTTAGTAGCAAGAATGCGTTTAAAACACAAAAGACCCGCTTCTTACGAACTCATCTGCTGTGTGTTGGTTCCTTTTAGGAAGTTGCATCTATGTTTAGATTCAGCGAGGTAGAAACACGTTTCTTCTAAAAGCTGCGTTTGGACATTTCAGAGTGGATGGGAGAACAGGCTGTAAAGAGAAATACCTTGCTCTAAAACCAAAATGGAGCTATCTAGCAGAATGGTTGTCAATGTGTGTATTCAACTTCCAGAGTTAAACTGATGTGTGCTTGCAGCAGTTCAGAAACCCTTTCTTTGGAGAATGCAGAAACCGTCATTTCCAGCCCTAGAGACGCATATATCAGTTAGCAGTAAGAATGCTTTTAAAACACAGAAGACCCGCTTCTTAGGAACTCATCTGCTGTGCGTTGGTTCCTTTTAGGAAGTTCCATCTATGTTTAGATTCAGCGAGGTAGAAACACGTTTCTTCTACAAGCTGCGTTTGGACATTCCAGAGTGGATGGGAGAACAGGCTGTAAAGAGAAATACGTTGCTCTAAAACCAAAACGGAGCTATCTTGCAGAATGGTTGTCAGTGTATGTATTCAAGTTGCAGAGATAAACTGATGTGTGTTTGCAGCAGTTCAGAAACCCTTTCTTTGGAGAATGCAGAAACAGTCTTTTCCCGCCCTAGAGACGCTTATAAGAGTTAGCAGAAAGAATGCGTTTAAAACACAGAAGACCCGCTTCTTACGAACTCATCTGCTGTGTGTTGGTTCCTTTTAGGAAGTTGCATCTATGTTTAGATTCAGCGAGGTAGAAACACGTTTCTTCTAAAAGCTGCGTTTGGACATTCCAGAATGGATGGGAGAACAGGCTGTAAAGAGAAATACCTTGCTCTAAAACCAAAACGGAGCTATCTAGCAGAATGGTTGTCAATGTGTGTATTCAACAGCTAGAGTTAAAATGATGTGTGTTTGCAGCAGTTCAGAAACCCTTTCTTTGGAGAATGCAGAAACAGTCATTTCCAACCCTAGAGACGCATATAAGAGTTAGCAGAAAGAATGCGTTTAAAACACAGAAGACCCGCTTCTTACGAACTCATCTGCTGTGTGTTGGTTCCTTTTAGGAAGTTCCATCTATGTTTAGATTCAGCGAGGTAGAAACACGTTTCTTCTACAAGCTGCGTTTGGACATTCCAGAGTGGATGGGAGAACAGGCTGTAAAGAGAAATACGTTGCTCCAAAACCAAAACGGAGCTATCTAGCTGAATGGTTGTCAATGTGTGTATTCAAGTTCCAGAGTTAAACTGATGTGTGTTTGCAGCAGTTCAGAAACCCTTTCTTTGGAGAATGCAGAAATTGTCTTTTCCCGCCCTAGAGACGCTTATAAGAGGTAGTAGTAAGAATGCGTTTAAGACACAGAAGACCCGCTTCTTACGAACTCATCTGCTGTGTGTTGGTTCCTTTTAGGAAGTTGCATCTATGTTTAGATTCAGCGAGGTAGAAACACGTTTCTTCTAAAAGCTGCGTTTGGACATTCCAGAGTGGATGGGAGAACAGGCTGTAAAGGGAAATACATTGCTCTAAAACCAAAACGGAGCTATCTAGCAGAATGGTTGTCAATGTGTGTATTCAACTTCCAGAGCTAAACTGATATGTGCTTGCAGCAGTTCAGAAACCCTTTCTTTGGAGAATGCAGAAACAGTCTTTTCCCGCCCTAGAGACGCTTATAAGAGTTAGCAGTAAGAATGCGTTTAAAACACAGAAGACCCGCTTCTTACGAAGTCATCTGCTGTGTGTTGGTTCCTTTTAGGAAGTTGCATCTATGTTTACATTCAGCGAGGTAGAAACACGTTTCTTCTAAAAGCAGCGTTTGGACATTCCAGAATGGATGGGAGAACAGGTTGTAAAGAGAAATACCTTGCTCTAAAACCAAAACGGAGCTATCTAACAGAATGGTTGTCAATGTGTGTATTCAACTTCCAGAGTTAATCTGATGTGTGTTTGCAGCAGTTCAGAAACCCTTTCTTTGGAGAATGCAGAAACCGTCATTTCTAGCCCTAGAGACGCATATAAGAGTTAGCAGTAAGAATGCGTTTAAAACACAGAAGACCCGCTTCTTACGAACTCATCTGCTGTGTGTTGGTTCCTTTTAGGAAGTTGCATCTATGTTTACATTCAGCGAGGTAGAAACACGTTTCTTCTAAAAGCTGCGTTTGGACATTCCAGAATGGATGGGAGAACAGGCTGTAAAGAGAAATACCTTGCTCTAAAACCAAAACGGAGCTATCTAACAGAATGGTTGTCAATGTGTGTATTCAACTTCCAGAGTTAATCTGATGTGTGTTTGCAGCAGTTCAGAAACCCTTTCTTTGGAGAATGCAGAAACCGTCATTTCTAGCCCTAGAGACGCATATAAGAGTTAGCAGTAAGAATGCGTTTAAAACACAGAAGACCCGCTTCTTACGAACTCATCTGCTGTGTGTTGGTTCCTTTTAGGAAGTTGCATCTATGTTTAGATTCAGCGAGGAAGAAACACGTTTCTTCTAAAAGCTGCGTTTGGACATTCCAGAGTGGATGGGAGAACAGGCTGTAAAGAGAAATACCTTGCTCTAAAACCAAAACGTAGCTATCTAGCAGAATGGTTGTCAATGTGTGTATTCAACAGCTAGAGTTAAACTGATGTGTGTTTGCAGCAGTTCAGAAACCCTTTCTTCGGAGAACGCAGAAACCGTCATTTCCAACCCTAGAGACGCATATAAGAGTTAGCAGTACGAATGCGTTTAAAACACAGAAGACCCGCTTCTTACGAACTCTTCTGCTGTGTGTTGGTTCCTTTTAGGAAGTTGCATCTATGTTTAGATTCAGCGAGGAAGAAACACGTTTCTTCTAAAAGCTGCGCTTGGACATTCCAGAGTGGATTGGAGAACAGGCTGTAAAGAGAAATACCTTGCTCTAAAACCAAAACGGAGCTATCTAGCAGAATGGTTGTCAATGTGTATATTCAACTTTCAGAGTTAAACATATGGGTGTTTGCAGCAGTTCAGAAACCCTTTCTTTGGAGAATGCAGAAACCGTCATTTCTAGCCCTAGAGACGCATATAAGAGTTAGCAGTAAGAATGCGTTTAAAACAGAGAAGACCCGCTTATTACGAACTCATCTGCTTTGTGTTGGTTCCTTTTAGTATGTTACATCTATGTTTAGATTCAGCGAGGAAGAAACACGTTTCTTCTAAAAGCTGCGTTTGGACATTCCAGAGTGGATGGGAGAACAGGCTGTAAAGAGAAATACCTTGCTCTAAAACCAAAACGGAGCTATCTAGCAGAATGGTTGTGAATGTGTGTATTCAACTTCCAGAGTTAAACTGATGTGTGTTTGCAGCAGTTCAGAAACCCTTTCTTTGGAGAATGCAGAAACCGTCATTTCTAGTCCTAGAGACGCATATAAGTGTTAGTAGTAGGAATGCGTTTAAATCACAGAAGACCCGCTTATTACGAACTCATCTGCTTTGTGTTTGTTCCTTTTAGGAAGTTACACCTATGTTTAGATTCAGCGAGGAAGAAACACGTTTCTTCTAAAAGCTGCGTTTGGACATTCCAGAGTGGATGGGAGAACAGGCTGTAAAGAGAAATACCTTGCTCTAAAACCAAAACGGAGCTATCTAGCAGAAATGTTGTCAATGTGTGTATTCAACTTCCAGAGTTAAACTGATGTGTGTTTGCAGCAGTTCAGAAACCCTTTCTTTGGAGAATGCAGAAACAGTCATTTCCAGCCCTAGAGACGCATATAAGAGTTAGAAGTAAGAATGCGTCTAAAACACAGAAGACCCGCTTCTTACGAACTCATCTGCTGTGTGTTGGTTCCTTTTAGGAAGTTGCATCTATGTTTAGATTCAGCGAGGTAGAAACACGTTTCTTCTAAAAGCTGGGTTTGGACATTTCAGAGTGGATGGGAGAACAGGCTGTAAAGAGAAATACCTTGCTCTAAAACCAAAACGGAGCTATCGAGCAGAATGGTTGTCAATGTGTGTATTCAACTTCCAGGGTTAAACATATGTGTGTTTGCAGCAGTTCAGAACCCCTTTCCTTGGAGAATGCGGAAACCGTCATTTCTAGCCCTAGAGACGCATATAAGAGTTAGCAGTAAGAATGCGTTTAAAACACAGAAGACCCGCTTTTTACGAACTCATCTGCTTTGTGTTGGTTCCTTTTAGGAAGTTACATCTATGTTTAGTTTCAGCGAGGAAGAAACAAGTTTCTTCTAAAAGCTGCGTTTGGACATTCCAGAGTGGTTTGGAGAACAGGCTGTAAAGAGAAATACCTTGCTCTAAAACCAAAACGGAGCTATCTAGCAGAATGGTTGTTGTCAATGTGTGTATTCAACTTCCAGAGTTAAACTGATGTGTGTTTGCAGCAGTTCAGAAACCCTTTCTTTGGAGAATGCAGAAATTGTCTTTTCCCGCCCTAGAGATGCTTATAAGAGTTAGTAGTAAGAATGCGTTTAAAACACAGAAGACCCGCTTCTTACGAACTCATCTGCTGTGTGTTGGTTCCTTTTAGGAAGTTGCATCTATAATTAGATTCAGCGAGGTAGAAACACGTTTCTTCTACAAGCTGCGTTTGGACATTCCAGAGTGGATGGGAGAACAGGCTGTAAAGAGAAATACCTTGCTCTAAAACCAAAACGGAGCTATCTAGCAGAATGGTTGTCAATGTGTGTATTCAACAGCTAGAGTTAAAATGATGTGTGTTTGCGGCAGTTCAGAAACCCTTTCTTTGGAGAATGCAGAAACAGTCATTTCCAACCCTAGAGACGCATATAAGAGTTAGCAGAAAGAATGCGTTTAAAACACAGAAGAACCGCTTCTTACGAACTCATCTGCTGTGTGTTGGTTCCTTTTAGGAAGTTGCATCTATGTTTAGATTCAGCGAGGTTGAAACACGTTTCTTCTAAAAGCTGCGTTTGGACATTCCAGAGTGGATGGGAGAATAGGCTGTAAAGAGAAATGCCTTGCTCTAAAACCAAAACGGAGCTATCGAGCAGAATGATTGTCAATGTGTGTACTCAACTTCCAGAGTTAAACATATGTGTGTTTGCAGCAGTTGAGAAACCCTTTCTTTGGAGAATGCGGAAACCGTCATTTCTAGCCCTAGAGACGCATATAAGAGTTAGCAGTAAGAATGCGTTTAAAACACAGAAGACCCGCTTTTTACGAACTCATCTGCTTTGTGTTGGTTCCTTTTAGGAAGTTACATCTATGTTTAGATTCAGCGAGGAAGAAACACGTTTCTTCTAAAAGCTGCGTTTGGACATTCCAGAGTGGATGGGAGAACAGGCTGTAAAGAGAAATACCTTGCTCTAAAACCAAAACGGAGCTATCTAGCAGAATGGTTGTTGTCAATGTGTGTATTCAACTTCCAGAGTTAAACTGATGTGTGCTTGCAGCAGTTCAGAAACCCTTTCTTTGGAGAATGCAGAAACCGTCATTTCCAGCCCTAGAGACGCATATATCAGTTAGAAGTAAGAATGCTTTTAAAACACAGAAGACCCGCTTCTTACGAACTCATCTGCTGTGCGTTGGTTCCTTTTAGGAAGTTCCATCTATGTTTAGATTCAGCGAGGTAGAAACACGTTTCTTCTACAAGCTGCGTTTGGACATTCCAGAGTGGATGGGAGAACAGGCTGTAAAGACAAATACGTTGCTCTAAAACCAAAACGGAGCTATCTTGCAGAATGGTTGTCAATGTATGTATTCAAGTTCCAGAGTTAAACTGATGTGTGTTTGCAGCAGTTCAGAAATCCTTTCTTTGGAGAATGGAGAAACAGTCTTTTCCCGCCCTAGAGACGCTTATAAGGGTTAGCAGAAAGAATGCGTTTAAAACACAGAAGACCCGCTTCTTACGAACTCATCTGCTGTGTGTTGGTTTCTTTTAGGAAGTTGCATCTATGTTTACATTCATCGAGGTAGAAACACGTTTCTTCTAAAAGCTGCGTTTGGACATTCCAGAGTGGATGGGAGAACAGGCTGTAAATAAAAATACCTTGCTCTGAAACCAAAACGGAGCTATCTAGCAGAATGGTTGTCAATGTGTGTATTCAACTTCCAGAGTTAAACTGATGTGTGTTTGCAGCAGTTCAGAAACCCTTTCTTTGGAGAATGCAGAAATTGTCTTTTCCCGCCCTAGAGACGCTTATAAGGGTTAGTAGCAAGAATGCGTTTAAAACACAAAAGACCCGCTTCTTACGAACTCATCTACTGTGTGTTGGTTCCTTTTAGGAAGTTGCATCTATGTTTACATTCAGCGAGGTAGAAACACGTTTCTTCTAAAAGCTGCGTTTGGACATTTCAGAGTGGATGGGAGAACAGGCTGTAAAGAGAAATACCTTGCTCTAAAACCAAAACGGAGCTATCTAGCAGAATGGTTGTCAATGTGTGTATTCAACTTCCAGAGTTAAACTGATGTGTGCTTGCAGCAGTTCAGAAACCCTTTCTTTGGAGAATGCAGAAACCGTCATTTCCAGCCCTAGAGACGCATATATCAGTTAGCAGTAAGAATGCTTTTAAAACACAGAAGACCCGCTTCTTACGAACTCATCTGCTGTGCGTTGGTTCCTTTTAGGAAGTTCCATCTATGTTTAGATTCAGCGAGGTAGAAACACGTTTCTTCTACAAGCTGCGTTTGGACATTCCAGAGTGGATGGGAGAACAGGCTGTAAAGAGAAATACGTTGCTCTAAAACCAAAACGGAGCTATCTTGCAGAATGGTTGTCAATGTATGTATTCAAGTTCCAGAGTTAAACTGATGTGTGTTTGCAGCAGTTCAGAAACCCTTTCTTTAGAGAATGCAGAAACAGTCTTTTCCCGCCCTAGAGACGCTTATAAGAGTTAGCAGAAAGAATGCGTTTAAAACACAGAAGACCCGCTTCTTACGAACTCATCTGCTGTGTTTTGGTTCCTTTTAGGAAGTTGCATCTATGTTTAGATTCAGCGAGGTAGAAACACGTTTCTTCTAAAAGCTGCGTTTGGACATTCCAGAGTGGAAGGGAGAACAGGCTGTAAAGAGAAATACATTGCTCTAAAACGAAAACGGAGCTATCTAGCAGAATGGTTGTCAATGTGTGTATTCAACAGCTAGAGTTAAACTGATGTGTGTTTGCAGCAGTTCAGAAACCCTTTCTTTCGAGAATGCAGAAACAGTCATTTCCAACCCTAGAGACGCATATAAGAGTTAGCCGTAAGAATGCGTTTAAAACACAGAAGACCCGCTTCTTACGAACTCATCTGCTGTGTGTTGGTTCCTTTTAGGAAGTGGCATCTATATTTAGATTCAGCGAGGTAGAAACACGTTTCTTCTAAAAGCTGCGTTTGGACATTCCAGAGTGGATGGGAGAACAGGCTGTAAAGAGAAATACCTTGCTCTAAAACCAAAACGCAGCTATCTAGCAGAATGGTTGTCAATGTGTGTATTCAACAGCTAGAGTTAAACTGATGTGTGTTTGCAGCAGTTCAGAAACCCTTTCTTCGGAGAACGCAGAAACCGTCATTTCCAACCCTAGAGACGCATATAAGAGTTAGCAGTAAGAATGCGTTTAAAACACAGAAGACCCGCTTCTTACGAACTCTTCTGCTGTGTGTTGGTTCCTTTTAGGAAGTTGCATCTATGTTTAGATTAAGCGAGGAAGAAACACGTTTCTTCTAAAAGCTGCGTTTGGACATTCCAGAGTGGATGGGAGAACAGGCTGTAAAGAGAAATGCCTTGCTCTAAAACCAAAACGGAGCTATCTAGCAGAATGGTTGTCAATGTGTATATTCAACTTTCAGAGTTAAACATATGTGTGTTTGCAGCAGTTCAGAAACCCTTTCTTTGGAGAATGCAGAAACAGTTTTTTCCCGCCCTAGAGACGCTTATAAGAGTTAGCAGTAAGAATGCGTATAAAACACAGAAGACCCGCTTCTTACGAACTCATCTGCTGTGTGTTGGTTCCTTTTAGGAAGTTGCATCTATGTTTAGATTCAGCGAGGTAGAAACACGTTTCTTCTAAAAGCTGGGTTTGGACATTTCAGAGTGGATGGGAGAACAGGCTGTAAATAGAAATACCTTGCTCTAAAACCAAAACGGAGCTATCGAGCAGAATGGTTGTCAATGTGTGTATTCAACTTCCAGAGTTAAACATATGTGTGTTTGAAGCAGTTCAGAACCCCTTTCCTTGGAGAATGCGGAAACCGTCATTTCTAGCCCTAGAGACGCATATAAGAGTTAGCAGTAAGAATGCGTTTAAAACACAGAAGACCCGCTTTTTACGAACTCATCTGCTTTGTGTTGGTTCCTTTTAGGAAGTTACATCTATGTTTAGTTTCAGCGAGGAAGAAACAAGTTTCTTCTAAAAGCTGCGTTTGGACATTCCAGAGTGGTTTGGAGAACAGGCTGTAAAGAGAAATACCTTGCTCTAAAACCAAAACGGAGCTATCTAGCAGAATGGTTGTTGTCAATGTGTGTATTCAACTTCCAGAGTTAAACTGATGTGTGTTTGCAGCAGTTCAGAAACCCTTTCTTTGGAGAATGCAGAAATTGTCTTTTCCCGCCCTAGAGATGCTTATAAGAGTTAGTAGTAAGAATGCGTTTAAAACACAGAAGACCCGCTTCTTACGAACTCATCTGCTGTGTGTTGGTTCCTTTTAGGAAGTTGCATCTATAATTAGATTCAGCGAGGTAGAAACACGTTTCTTCTACAAGCTGCGTTTGGACATTCCAGAGTGGATGGGAGAACAGGCTGTAAAGAGAAATACCTTGCTCTAAAACCAAAACGGAGCTATCTAGCAGAATGGTTGTCAATGTGTGTATTCAACAGCTAGAGTTAAAATGATGTGTGTTTGCAGCAGTTCAGAAACCCTTTCTTTGGAGAATGCAGAAACAGTCATTTCCAACCCTAGAGACGCATATAAGAGTTAGCAGAAAGAATGCGTTTAAAACACAGAAGACCCGCTTCTTACGAACTCATCTGCTGTGTGTTGGTTCCTTTTAGGAAGTTGCATCTATGTTTAGATTCAGCGAGGTTGAAACACGTTTCTTCTAAAAGCTGCGTTTGGACATTCCAGAGTGGATGGGAGAACAGGCTGTAAAGAGAAATGCCTTGCTCTAAAACCAAAACGGAGCTATCGAGCAGAATGATTGTCAATGTGTGTACTCAACTTCCAGAGTTAAACATATGTGTGTTTGCAGCAGTTGAGAAACCCTTTCTTTGGAGAATGCGGAAACCGTCATTTCTAGCCCTAGAGACGCATATAAGATTTAGCAGTAAGAATGCGTTTAAAACACAGAAGACCCGCTTTTTACGAACTTATCTACTTTGTGTTGGTTCCTTTTAGGAAGTTACATCTATGTTTAGATTCAGCGAGGAAGAAACACGTTTCTTCTAAAAGCTGCGTTTGGACATTCCAGAGTGGATGGGAGAACAAGCTGTAAAGAGAAATACCTTGCTCTAAAACCAAAATGCAGCTATCTAGCAGAATGGTTGTCAATGTGTGTATTCAACAGCTAGAGTTAAACTGATGTGTGTTTGCAGCAGTTCAGAAACCCTTTCTTCGGAGAACGCAGAAACCGTCATTTCCAACCCTAGAGACGCATATAAGAGTTAGCAGTAAGAATGCGTTTGAAACACAGAAGACTCTCTTCTTACGAACTCTTCTGCTGTGTGTTGGTTCCTTTTAGGAAGTTGCATCTATGTTTAGATTCAGCGAGGAAGAAACACGTTTCTTCTAAAAGCTGCGTTTGGACATTCCAGAGTTGATATGAGAACAGGCTGTAAAGAGAAATACCTTGCTCTAAAACCAAAACGGAGCTATCTAGCAGAATGGTTGTCAATGTGTATATTCAACTTTCAGAGTTAAACATATGTGTGTTTGCAGCAGTTCAGAAAACCTTTCTTTGGAGAATGCAGAAACAGTTTTTCCCGGCCCTAGAGACGCTTATAAGAGTTAGCAGTAAGAATGCGTCTAAAACACAGAAGACCCGCTTCTTACGAACTCATCTGTTGTGTGTTGGTTCCTTTTAGGAAGTTCCATCTATGTTTAGATTCAGCGAGGTAGAAACACGTTTCTTCTAGAAGCTGCGTTTGGACATTCCAGAGTGGATGGGAGAACAGGCTGTAAAGAGAAATACCTTGCTCTAAAACAAAAACGGAGCTATCTAGCAGAATGGTTGTCAATGTGTGTATTCAACAGCTAGAGTTAAAATGATGTGTGTTTGCAGCAGTTCAGAAACCCTTTCTTTGGAGAATGCAGAAACAGTCATTTCCAGCCCTACAGAGGCATATAAGATTTAGAAGTAAGAATGCGTTTAAAACACAGAAGACCCGCTTCTTACGAAGTCATCTGCTGTGTGTTGGTTCCTTTTAGGAAGTTGCATCTATGTTTAGATTCAGCGAGGTAGAAACACGTTTCTTCTAAAAGCTGCGTTTGGACATTGCAGAGTGGATGGGAGAACAGGCTCTAAAGAGAAATACCTTGCTCTAAAACCAAAACGGAGCTATCTAGCAGAATGGTTGTCAATGTGTGTATTCAACTTCCAGAGCTAAACTGATGTGTGTTTGCAGCAGTTCAGCAACCCTTTCTTTGGAGAATGCAGAAACAGTCATTTCCAGCCCTAGAGACACTGATAAGAGTTAGCAGTAAGAATGCGTTTAAAACACAGAAGACCCGCTTCTTACGAAGTCATCTGCTGTGTGTTGGTTCCTTTTAGGAAGTTGCATCTATGTTTAGATTCAGCGAGGTAGAAACACGTTTCTTCTAAAAGCTGCGTTTGGACATTCCAGAGTGGATGGAAGAACAGGCTGTAAAGAGAAATACCTTGCTCTAAAACCAAAACGGAGCTATCCAGCAGAATGGTTGTCAATGTGTGTATTCAACTTCCAGAGTTAAACTGATGTGTGTTTGCAGCAGTTCAGCAACCCTTTCTTTGGAGAATGCAGAAACAGTCATTTCCAGCCCTAGAGACACTAATAAGAGTTAGCAGTAAGAATGCGTTTAAAACACAGAAGACCCGCTTCTTACGAAGTCATCTGCTGTGTGTTGGTTCCTTTTAGGAAGTTGCATCTATGTTTACATTCAGCGAGGTAGAAACACGTTTCTTCTAAAAGCTGCGTTTGGACATTCCAGAATGGATTGGAGAACAGGCTGTAAAGAGAAATATCTTGCTCTAAAACCAAAACGGAGCTATCTAACAGAATGGTTGTCAATGTGTGTATTCAACTTCCAGAGTTAAACTGATGTGTGTTTGCAGCAGTTCAGAAACCCTTTCTTTGGAGAATGCAGAAACCGTCATTTCTAGCCCTAGAGACTCATATAAGAGTTAGTAGTAAGAATGCGTTTAAAACACAGAAGACCCGCTTCTTACGAACTCATCTGCTGTGTGTTGGTTCCTTTTAGGAAGTTGCATCTATGTTTAGATTCAGCGAGGAAGAAACACGTTTCTTCTAAAAGCTGCGTTTGGACATTCCAGAGTGGATGGGAGAACAGGCTGTAAAGAGAAATACCTTGCTCTAAAACCAAAACGGAGCTATCTAGCAGAATGGTTGTCAATGTGTGTATTCAACTTCCAGAGTTAAACATATGTGTGTTTGCAGCAGTTCAGAAATCCTTTCTTTGGAGAATGCAGAAACCGTCATTTCTAGCCCTAGAGACGCATATAAGAGTTAGTAGTAAGAATGCGTTTAAAACACAGAAGACCCGCTTCTTACGAACTCATCTGCTGTGTGTTGGTTCCTTTTAGGAAGTTGCATCTATGTTTAGATTCAGCGAAGAAGAAACACGTTTCTTCTAAAAGCTGCGTTTGGACATTCCAGAGGGATGGGAGAACAGGCTGTAAAGAGAAATACCTTGCTCTAAAACCAAAACGGAGCTATCTAGCAGAATAGTTGTCAATGTGTGTACTCAACTTCCAGAGTTAAACTGATGTGTGTTTGCAGCAGTTCAGAAATCCTTTCTTTGGAGAATGCAGAAACCGTCATTTCTAGCCGTAGAGACGCATATAAGAGTTAGCAGTAAGAATGCGTTTAAAACACAGAAGACCCGCTTCTTACGAACTCATCTGCTGTGTGTTGGTTCCTTTTAGAAAGTTGCATCTATGTTTAGATTCAGCGAGGAAGAAACACGTTTCTTCTACAAGCTCCGTTTGGACATTCCAGCGTGGATGGGAGAACAGGCTGTAAAGAGAAATACCTTGCTCTAAAACCAAAACGGATATATCTAGCAGAATGGTTGTCAATGTATGTATTCAACTTCCAGAGTTAAACTGATGTGTGTTTGCAGGAGTTCAGAAACCCTTTCTTTGGGGAATGCAGAAACTGTCTTTTCCCGCCCTAGAGACGCTTATAAGAGTTAGTAGTAAGAATGCGTTTAAAACACAGAAGACCCGCTTCTTACGAACTCATCTGTTGTGTGTTGGTTCCTTTTAGGAAGTTTCATCTATGTTTAAATTCAGCGAGGAAGAAACACGTTTCTTCTAAAAGCTGGGTTTGGACATTCCAGAGTGGATGGGAGAACAGGCTGTAAAGAGAAATACGTTGCTCTAAAACGAAAATGGAGCTATCTATCAGAATGGTTGTCAATGTGTGTATTCAACTTCCAGAGTTAAACTGATGTGTGTTTGCAGCAGTTCAGAAACCCTTTTTTTGGAGAATGCATAAACAGTCTTTTCCCGCCATAGAGACGCTTATAAGAGTTAGCAGTTCGAATGCGTTTAAAACACAGAAGACCCGCTTCTTACGAACTCATCTGCTGTGTGTTGGTTCCTTTTAGGAAGTTGCATCCATGTTTAGATTCAGCGAGGTAGAAACACGTTTCTTCTAAAAGCTGGGTTTGGACACTCCAGAGTGGATGGGAGAACAGGCTGTAAATAGAAATACCTTGCTCTAACACCAAAACGGAGCTATCTAGCAGAATGGTTGTCAATGTGTGTATTCAACAGCTAGAGTTAAAATGATGTGTGTTTGCAGCAGTTCAGAATGCCTTTCTTTGGAGAATGCAGAAACAGTCATTTCCAACCCTAGAGACGCATATAAGTGTTAGCAGTAAGAATGCGTTTAAAACACAGAAGACCAATTTCTTACGAAGTCATCTCCTGTGTGTTGGTTCCTTTTAGGAAGTTGCACCTATGTTTAGATTCAGCGAGGTAGAAACACGTTTCTTCTAAAAGCTGCCTTTGGACATTCCAGAGTGGATGGGAGAACAGGCTGTAAAGAGAAATGCCTTGCTCTAAAACCAAAACGGAGCTATCTAGCAGAATGGTTGTCAATGTGTGTATTCAATTTCCAGAGTTAAACATATGTGTGTTAGCAGCAGTTCAGAAACGCTTTCTTTGGAGAATGCAGAAACCGTCATTTCTAGCCCTAGAGACGCATATAAGAGTTAGCAGTAAGAATGCGTTTAAAACACAGAAGACCCGCTTCTTACGAACTCATCTGCTGTGTGTTGGTTCCTTTTAGGAAGTTACATCTATGTTTAGATTCAGCGAGGAAGAAACACGTTTCTTCTAAAAGCTGCGTTTGGACATTCCAGAGTGGAAGGGAGAACAGGCTGTAAAGGGAAATACCTTGCTCTAAAACCAAAACGGAGCTATCTAGCAGAATGGTTGTCAATGTGTGTATTCAATTTCCAGAGTTAAACTGATGTGTGTTTGCAGGAGTTCAGAAACCCTTTCTTTGGAGAATACAGAAACTGTCTTTTCCCGCCCTAGAGACGCTTATAAGAGTTAGTAGTAAGAATGCGTTTAAAACACAGAAGACCCGCTTCTTACGAACTCATCTGCTCTGTGTTGGTTCCTTTTAGGAAGTTGCATCTATGTTTAGATTCAGCGAGGTAGAAACACGTTTCTTATAAAAGCTGCGTTTGGACATTCCAGAGTGGATGGGAGAACAAGCTGTAAAGAGAAATACCTTGCTCTAAAACCAAAACGGAGCTATCTAGCAGAATGGTTGTCAATGTGTGTATTCAACAGCTATAGTTAAACTGATGTGTGTTTGCAGTAGTTCAGAAACCCTTTCTTTGGAGAATGCAGAAACAGTCATTTCCAGCCCTAGAGACGCATATAAGAGTTAGCAGTAAGAATGCGTTTAAAACACAGAAGACCCGCTTCTTACGAAGTCATCTGCTGTGTGTTGGTTCCTTTTAGGAATTTGCATCTATGTTTAGATTCAGCGAGGTAGAAACACGTTTCTTCTAAAAGATGCGTTTGGACATTCCAGAGTGGATGGGAGAACAGGCTGTAAAGAGAAATACCTTGCTCTAAAACCAAAACGGAGCTATCTTGCACAATGGTTGTCAATGTGTGTATTCAAGTTCCAGAGTTAAACTGATGTGTGTTTGCAGCAGTTCAGAAACGCTTTCTTTGGAGAATGCAGAAACCGTCATTTCCCGCCCTAGAGACGCATATAAGAGTTAGCAGTAAGAATGCGTTTAAAACACAGAAGACCCGCTTCTTACGAAGTCATCTGCTGTGTGTTGGTTCCTTTTAGGAAGTTGCATCTATGTTTAGATTCAGCGAGGTAGAAACACGTTTCTTCTAAAAGCTGCGTTTGGACATTTCAGAGTGGATGGGAGAACAGGCTGTAAAGAGAAATACCTTGCTCTAAAACCAAAACGGAGCTATCTAGCAGAATGGTTGTCAATGTGTCTATTCAACTTCCAGAGTTAAACTGATGTGTGTTTGCAGCAGTTCAGAGACCCTTTCTTTGGAGAATGCAGAAACTGTCTTTTCCCGCTCTAGAGACGCTTATAAGAGTTAGTAGTAAGAATGGGCTTAAAACACAGAACACCCGCTTCTTACGAACTCATCTGCTGTGTGTTGGTTCCTTTTAGGAAGTTTCATCTATGTTTAGATTCAGCGAGGAAGAAACACCTTTCTTCTAATAGCTGCGTTTGGACATTCCAGAGTGGATGGGAGAACAGGCTGTAAAGAGAAATACGTTGCTCTAAAACCAAAACGGAGCTATCTAGCAGAATGCTTGTCAATGTGTCTATTCATATTCCAGAGGTAAACTGATGTGTGTTTGCAGCAGTTCAGAAACCCTTTCTTTGGAGAATGCAGAAAAAGTCTTTTCCCGCCCTAGAGAGGATTATAAGAGTTAGCAGTAAGTATGCGTTTAAAACACAGAAGACCCGCTTCTTACGAACTCATCTGCTGTGTGTTGGTTCCTTTTAGGAAGTTGCATCTATGTTTAGATTCAGCGAGGTAGAATCACGTTTCTTCTAAAAGCTGCGTTTGGACATTCCAGAGTGGATGGGAGAACAGGCTGTAAAGAGAAATACCTTGCTCTAAAACCAAAATGGAGCTATCTAGCAGAATGGTTGTCAATGTGTGTATTCAACAGCTAGAGTTAAACTGATGTGTGTTTGCCGCAGTTCAGAAACCCTTTCTTTGGAGAATGCAGAAACAGTAATTTCCAACCTTAGAGACGCATATAAGAGTTAGCCGTAAGAATGCGTTTAAAACAAAGAAGACCCGCTTCTTACGAACTCATCTGTTGTGTGTTGGTTCCTTTTAGGAAGTTGCATCTATGTTTAGATTCAGCGAGGTAGAAACAAGTTTCTTCTAAAAGCTGCGTTTGGACATTCCAGAGTGGATGGGAGAACAGGCTGTAAAGAGAAATACCTTGCTCTAAAACCAAAACGGAGCTATCTAGCAGATTGGTTGTCAATGTGTGTATTCAACTTCCAGAGTTAAACCGATGTCTGTTTGCAGTAGTTCAGAAATCCTTTCTTTGGAGAATGCAGAAACCGTCATTTCCAGCCCTAGAGACGCATATAAGAGTTAGGAGTAAGAATGCGTTTAAAACACAGAACACCCGCTTCTTACCAACTCATCTTCTGTGTGTTGGTTCCTTTTAGGAAGTTGCATCTATGTTTAGATTCAGCGAGGAAGAAACACGTTTCTTCTAAAAGCTGCGTTTGGATATTCCAGAGTGGATGGGAGAACAGGCTGTAAAGAGAAATACCTTGCTCTAAAACCAAAACGGAGCTATCTAGCAGAATGGTTGTCAATGTGTGTATTCAACTTCCAGAGTTAAACTGATGTGTGTTTGCAGCAGTTCAGAGACCCTTTTTTTGGAGAATGCAGAAACTGTCTTTTCCCGCTCTAGAGACGCTTATTAGAGTTAGTAATAAGAATGCGTTTAAAACACAGAAGACCCGCTTCTTACGAACTCATCTTCTGTGTGTTGGTTCCTTTTAGGAAGTTGCATCTTTGTTTAGATTCAGCGAGGAAGAAACACCTTTCTTCTAATAGCTGCGTTTGGACTTTAAAGAGTGGATGGGAGAACAGGCTGTAAAGAGAAATACGTTGCTCTAAAACCAAAACGGAGCTATCTAGCAGAATGGTTGTCAATGTGTGTATTCAAGTTCCAGAGTTAAACTGATGTGTGTTTGCAGCAGTTCAGAAACCCTTTCTTTGGAGAATGCAGAAACAGTCATTTCCAGCCCGAGAGACGCATATAAGAGTTAGCAGTAATAATGCGTGTAAAACAAAGAAGACCCGCTTCTTACGAAGTCATCTGCTGTGTGTTGGTTCCTTTTAGGAAGTTGCATCTATGTTTACATTCAGCGAGGTAGAAACACGTTTCTTCTAAAAGCTGCATTTGGACATTCCAGAGTGGATGGGAGAACAGGCTGTAAAGAGAAATACCTTGCTCTAAAACCAAAACGGAGCTATCTAGAGGAAAGGTGTTCAATGTGTGTATTCAACTTCCAGAGTTAAACTGACGTGTGTTTACAGCAGTTCAGAAACCCTTTCTTTGGAGAATGCAGAAATAGTCTTTTTCCGCCCCAGAGACGCTTATGAGAGTTAGCAGTAAGAATGCGTTTAAAACACAGAACACCCGCTTATTACGAACTCATCTGCTGTGTGTTGGTTTTTTTTAGGAAGTTACATCTATGTTTAGATTCAGCGAGGAAGAAACACGTTTCTTCTAAAAGCTGCGTTTGGACATTCCAGAGTGGAAGGGAGAACAGGCTGTAAAGAGAAATACCTTGCTCTAAAACCAAAACGGAGCTATCTAGCAGAGTGGTTGTCAATGTGTGTATTCAACTTCCAGAGTTAAACTGATGTGTGTTTGCAGCAGTTCAGAAACCCTTTCTTTGGAGAATGCAGAAACAGTCTTTTCCAGCCCTATGGACGCTTATAAGGGTTAGCAGTAAGAATGCATTTAAACACAGAAGACCCGCTTCTTAGGAACTCATCTGCTGTGTGTTGGTTCCTTTTAGGAAATTGCATCTTTGTTTAGATTCAGCGAGGTAGAAACACGTTTCTTCTACAAGCTGCGTTTGGACATTCCAGAGTGGATGGGAGAACAGGCTGTAAAGAGAAATACCTTGCTCTAAAACCAAAACGGAGCTATCTAGCAGAATGGTTGTCAATGTGTGTATTCAACTTCCAGAGTTAAACTGATGTGTGTTTGCAGCAGTTCAGAAACCCTTTCTTTGGAGAATGCAGAAACAGTCTTTTCCCTCCCTAGAGACGCTTATAAGAGTTAGCAGTAAGAATGCGTTTAAAACACAGAAGACCCGCTTCTTATGAACTCATCTGCTGTGTGTTGGTTCCTTTTAGGAAGTTGCATCTATGTTTAGATTCAGCGAGGTAGAAACAATTTTCTTCTAAAAGCTGCGTTTGGACATTCCAGAGTGGATGGGAGAACAGGCTGTAAAGAGAAATACCTTGCTCTAAAACCAAAACGGAGCTATCTAGCAGAATGGTTGTCAATGTGTGTATTCAAATTCCAGAGTTAAACTGACGTGTGTTTGCAGGAGTTCAGAAACCCTTTCTTTGGAGAATGCAGAGAAAGTGTTTTCCCGCCCCAGAGACGCTTATGAGAGCAGTAAGAATGCGTTTAAAACACAGAAGACCCGCTTATTACGAACTCATCTGCTGTGTGTTAGTTCCTTTTAGGAAGTTACATCTATGTTTAGATTCAGCGAGGAAGAAACACGTTTCTTCTAAAAGCTGCGTTTGAACATTCCAGAGTGGATGGGAGAACAGGCTGTAAAGAGAAATACCTTGCTCTAAAACCAAAACGGAGCTATCTAGCAGAATGGTTGTCAATGTGTGTATTCAACTTCCAGAGTTAAACTGATGTGTGTTTGCAGCAGTTCAGAAAACCTTTCTTTGGAGAATGCAGAAACTGTCTTTTCCCGCCCTAGAGACGCTTATAAGAGTTAGTACTAAGAATGCGTTTAAAACACAGAAGACCCGCTTCTTACGAACTCATCTGCTGTGTGTTGGTTCCTTTTAGGAAGTTGCATCTATGTTTAGATTCAGCAAGGTAGAATCACGTTTCTTCTAAAAGCTGCGTTTGGATATTCCAGAGTGGATGGGAGAACAGGCTGTAAAGAGAAATACCTTGCTCTAAAACGAAAACGGAGCTATCTAGTAGAATGGTTGTCAATGTGTGTATTCAACAGCTAGAGTTAAACTGATGTGTGTTTGCAGCAGTTCAGAAACCCTTTCTTTGGAGAATGCAGAAACAGTAATTTCCAACCCTATAGACGCATATAAGAGTTAGCCGTAAGAATGCGTTTAAAACACAGAAGACCCACTTCTTATGAACTCATCTGCTGTGTGTTGGTTCCTTTTAGGAAGTTGCATCTATGTTTAGATTCAGCGAGGTAGAAACACGTTTCTTCTAAAAGCTGCGTTTGGACATTCCAGAGTGGATGGGAGAACAGGCTGTAAAGAGAAATACCTTGCTCTAAAACCAAAACGGAGCTATCTAGCAGAATGGTTGTCAATGTGTGTATTCAACTTCCAGAGCTTAACTGATGTGTGTTTGCAGCAGTTCAGAAACCGTTTCTTTGGAGAATGCAGAAACAGTCATTTCCAGCCCTAGAGACGCATATAAGAGTTAGCAGTAAGAATGCGTTTAAAACCAGAAGACCCACTTCTTACGAACTCATCTTCTGTGTGTTGGTTCCTTTTAGGAAGTTGCATCTATGTTTAGATTCAGCGAGGAAGAAACACGTTTCTTCTAACAGCTGCGTTTGGATATTGCAGAGTGGATGGGAGAACAGGCTGTAAAGAGAAATACCTTGCTCTAAAACCAAAACGGAGCTATCTAGCAGAATGGTTGTCAATGTGTGTATTCAACTTCCAGAGATAAACATATGTGTGATTGCAGCAGTTCAGAAACCCTTTCTTTGGAGAATGCAGAAACCGTCATTTCTAGCCCTAGAGACGCATATAAGAGTTAGCAGTAAGAATGCTTTTAAAACACAGAAGACCCGCTTCTTACGAACTCATCTGTTGTGTGTTGGTTCCTTTTAGGAAGCTGCATCTATGTTTAGATTCAGCGAGGAAGAAACACGTCACCTCTAAAAGCTGCGTTTGGACATTCCAGAGTGGATGGGAGAACAGGCTGTAAAGAGAAATACCTTGCTCTAAAACCAAAACGGAGCTATCTAGCAGAATGGTTGTCAATGTGTGGATTCAACCTCCAGAGTTAAACCGATGAGTATTTGCAGCAGTTCAGAAACCCTTTCTTTGGAGAATGCAGAAACCGTCATTTCCAGCCCTAGAGACGCATATAAGAGTTAGCAGTAAGAATGCGTTTAAAACACAGAACATCCGCTTCTTACGAAATCATCTTCTGTGTGTTGGTTCCTTTTAGAAAGTTCCATCTATGTTTAGATTCAGCGAGGTAGAAACACGTTTCTTCTAAAAGCTGCATTTGGACATTCCAGAGTGGATGGGAGAACAGGCTGTAAAGAGAAATACCTTGCTCTAAAACCAAAACGGAGCTATCTAGCAGAATGGTTGTGAATGTGTGTATTCAACACCTAGAGGTAAACTGCTGTGTGTTTGCAGCAGTTCAGAAACCCTTACTTTGAAGAATGCAGAAACAGTCATTTCCAGCCCGAGAGACGCATATAAGAGTTAGCAGTAATAATGCGTTTAAAACACAGAAGACCCGCTTCTTACGAAGTCATCTGCTGTGTGTTGGTTCCTTTTAGGAAGTTGCATCTATGTTTACATTCAGCGAGGTAGAAACACGTTTCTTCTAAAAGCTGCGTTTGGACATTCCACAGTGGATGGGAGAACAGGCTGTAAAGAGAAATACCTTGCTCTAAAACCAAAACGGAGCTATCTAGCAGAAAGGTTGTCAATGTGTGTATTCAACTTCCAGAATTAAACTGACGTGTGTTTGCAGCAGTTCAGAAACCCTTTCTTTGGAGAATGCAGAAAAAGTCTTTTTCCGCCCCAGAGACGCTTATGAGAGTTAGCAGTAAGAATGCGTTTAAAACACAGAACACCCGCTTATTACGAACTCATCTGCTGTGTGTTGGTTCCTTTTAGGAAGTTACATCTATGTTTAGATTCAGCGAGGAAGAAACACGTTTCTTCTAAAAGCTGCGTTTGGACATTCCAGAGTGGATGGAAGAACAGGCTGTAAAGAGAAATACCTTGCTCTAAAACCAAAACGGAGCTATCTAGCAGAATGGTTGTCAATGTGTGTATTCAACTTCCAGAGTTAAACTGATGTGTGTTTGCAGCAGTTCAGAAACCCTTTCTTTGGAGAATGCAGAAACAGTCTTTTCCAGCCCTATGGACGCTTATAAGAGTTAGCAGTAAGAATGCATTTAAACACAGAAGACCCGCTTCTTAGGAACTCATCTGCTGTGTGTTGGTTCCTTTTAGGAAGTTTCATCTATGTTTAGATTCAGCGAGGTCGAAACACGTTTATTCTAAAAGCTGCGTTTGGACATTCCAGAGTGGATGGGAGAACAGGCTGTAAAGAGAAATACGTTGCTCTAAAACCAAAACGGAGCTATCTAGCAGAATGGTTGTCAATGTGTGTATTCAACTTCCAGAGGTAAACTGATGTGTGTTTGCAGCAGTTCAGAAACCCTTTCTTTGGAGAATGCAGAAAGTCTTTTCCCGCCCTAGAGACGCTTATAAGAGTTAGCAGTAAGAATGCGTTTAAAACACAGAAGACCCGCTTCTTACGAACTCATCTGTTGTGTGTTGGCTCCTTTTAGGAAGTTACATCTATGTTTAGATTCAGCGAGGTAGAAACACGTTTCTTCTACAAGCTGCGTTTGGACATTCCAGAGTGGATGGGAGAAAAGGCTGTAAAGAGAAATACCTTGCTCTAAAACCAAAACGGAGCTATCTAGCAGAATGGTTGTCAATGTGTCTATTCAACTTCCAGAGTTAAACTGATGTGTGTTTGCAGCAGTTCAGAGACCCTTTTTTTGGAGAATGCAGAAACTGTCTTTTCCCGCTCTAGAGACGCTTATAAGAGTTAGTAATAAGAATGCGTTTAAAACACAGAAGACCCGCTTCTTACGAACTCATCTTCTGTGTGTTGGTTCCTTTTAGGAAGTTGCATCTTTGTTTAGATTCAGCGAGGAAGAAACACCTTTCTTCTAATAGCTGCGTTTGGACTTTAAAGAGTGGATGGGAGAACAGGCTGTAAAGAGAAATACGTTGCTCTAAAACCAAAACGGAGCTATCTAGCAGAATGGTTGTCAATGTGTGTATTCAAGTTCCAGAGTTAAACTGATGTGTGTTTGCAGCAGTTCAGAAACCCTTTCTTTGGAGAATGCAGAAACAGTCATTTCCAGCCCGAGAGACGCATATAAGAGTTAGCAGTAATAATGCGTGTAAAACAAAGAAGACCCGCTTCTTACGAAGTCATCTGCTGTGTGTTGGTTCCTTTTAGGAAGTTGCATCTATGTTTACATTCAGCGAGGTAGAAACACGTTTCTTCTAAAAGCTGCATTTGGACATTCCAGAGTGGATGGGATAACAGGCTGTAAAGAGAAATACCTTGCTCTAAAACCAAAACGGAGCTATCTAGCAGAAAGGTTGTCAATGTGTGTATTCAACTTCCAGAGTTAAACTGACGTGTGTTTGCAGCAGTTCAGAAACCCTTTCTTTGGAGAATGCAGAAATAGTCCTTTTCCGCCCCAGAGACGCTTATGAGAGTTAGCAGTAAGAATGCGTTTAAAACACAGAACACCCGCTTATTACGAACTCATCTGCTGTGTGTCGGTTTTTTTTAGGAAGTTACATCTATGTTTAGATTCAGCGAGGAAGAAACACGTTTCTTCTAAAAGCTGCGTTTGGACATTCCAGAGTGGAAGGGAGAACAGGCTGTAAAGAGAAATACCTTGCTCTAAAACCAAAACGGAGCTATCTAGCAGAATGGTTGTCAATGTGGGTATTCAACTTCCAGAGTTAAACTGATGTGTGTTTGCAGCAGTTCAGAAACCCTTTCTTTGGAGAATGCAGAAACAGTCTTTTCCAGCCCTATGGACGCTTATAAGAGTTAGCAGTAAGAATGCATTTAAACACAGAAGACCCGCTTCTTAGGAACTCATCTGCTGTGTGTTGGTTCCTTTTTGGAAATTGCATCTTTGTTTAGATTCAGCGAGGTAGAAACACG
This sequence comes from Saimiri boliviensis, assembly GCF_048565385.1. Taxonomy (NCBI): domain Eukaryota; kingdom Metazoa; phylum Chordata; class Mammalia; order Primates; family Cebidae; genus Saimiri; species Saimiri boliviensis. The sequence continues at coordinate 42,722,098 of NC_133467.1, forward strand.
TTTCTTCTAAAAGCTGCGTTTGGACATTCCAGAGTGGATGGGAGAACAGGCTGTAAAGAGAAATACCTTGCTCTAAAACCAAAACGGAGCTATCTAGCAGAATGGTTGTCAATGTGTGTATTCAACTTCCAGAGTTAAACTGATGTGTGTTTGCAGCAGTTCAGAAACCCTTTCTTTGGAGAATGCAGAAACAGTCTTTTCCCGCCCTAGAGACGCTTATAAGAGTTAGCAGTAAGAATGCGTTTAAAACACAGAAGACCCGCTTCTTACGAACTCATCTGTTGTGTGTTGGTTCCTTTTAGGAAGTTACATCTATGTTTAGATTCAGCGAGGTAGAAACACGTTTCTTCTACAAGCTGCGTTTGGACATTCCAGAGTGGATGGGAGAACAGGCTGTAAAGAGAAATACCTTGCTCTAAAACCAAAACGGAGCTATCTAGCAGAATGGTTGTCAATGTGTGTATTCAACTTCCAGAGTTAAACTGATGTGTGTTTGCAGCAGTTCAGAAACCCTTTCTTTGGAGAATGCAGAAACAGTCTTTTCCCGCCCTAGAGACGCTTATAAGAGTTAGCAGTAAGAATGCGTTTAAAACACAGAAGACCCGCTTCTTACGAACTCATCTGTTGTGTGTTGGTTCCTTTTCGGAAGTTACATCTATGTTTAGATTCAGCGAGGTAGAAACACGTTTCTTCTACAAGCTGCGTTTGGACATTCCAGAGTGGATGGGAGAACAGGCTGTAAAGAGAAATACCTTGCTCTAAAACCAAAACGGAGCTATCTAGCAGAATGGTTGTCAATGTGTGTATTCAAGTTCCAGAGTTAAACTGATGTGTGTTTGCAGCAGTTCAGAAACCCTTTCTTTGGAGAATGCAGAAACTGTCTTTTCCCGCCCTAGAGACGCTTATAAGAGTTAGTACTAAGAATGCGTTTAAAACACAGAAGACCCGCTTCTTACGAACTCATCTGCTGTGTGTTGGTTCCTTTTAGGAAGTTGCATCTATGTTTAGATTCAGCGAGGAAGAAACACGTTTCTTCTAAAAGCTGCGTTTGGATATTGCAGAGTGGATGGGAGAACAGGCTGTAAAGAGAAATATCTTGCTCTAAAACCAAAACGGAGCTATCTAGCAGAATGGTTGTCAATGTGTGTATTCAACTTCCAGAGATAAACATATGTGTGATTGCAGCAGTTCAGAAACCCTTTCTTTGGAGAATGCAGAAACCGTCATTTCTAGCCCTAGAGACGCATATAAGAGTTAGCAGTAAGAATGCTTTTAAAACACAGAAGACCCGCTTCTTGCGAACTCATCTGTTGTGTGTTGGTTCCTTTTAGGAAGCTGCATCTATGTTTAGATTCAGCGAGGAAGAAACACGTCACCTCTAAAAGCTGCGTTTGGACATTCCAGAGTGGATGGGAGAACAGGCTGTAAAGAGAAATACCTTGCTCTAAAACCAAAACGGAGCTATCTAGCAGAATGGTTGTCAATGTGTGTATTCAACCTCCAGAGTTAAACCGATGAGTATTTGCAGCAGTTCAGAAAACCTTTCTTTGGAGAATGCAGAAACCGTCATTTCCAGCCCTAGAGACGCATATAAGAGTTAGCAGTAAGAATGCGTTTAAAACACAGAACATCCGCTTCTTACGAACTCATCTTCTGTGTGTTGGTTCCTTTTAGGAAGTTGCATCTATGTTTAGATTCAGCGAGGAAGAAACACGTTTCTTCTAAAAGCTGCATTTGGACATTCCAGAGTGGATGGGAGAACAGGCTGTAAAGAGAAATACCTTGCTCTAAAACCAAAACGGAGCTATCTAGCAGAATGGTTGTCAATGTGTGTATTCAACAGCTAGAGTTCAACTGATGTGTGTTTGCAGCAGTTCAGAAACCCTTTCTTTGGAGAATGCAGAAACAGTCATTTCCAGCCCTAGAGACGCATATAAGAGTTAGCAGTAATAATGCATTTAAAACACAGAAGACCCGCTTCTTACGAAGTCATCTGCTGTGTGTTGGTTCCTTTTAGGAAGTTGCATCTATGTTTACATTCAGCGAGGTAGAAACACGTTTCTTCTAAAAGCTGCGTTTGGACATTCCAGAGTGGATGGGAGAACAGGCTGTAAAGAGAAATACCTTGCTCTAAAACCAAAACGGAGCTATCTAGCAGAATGCTTGTCAATGTGTGTATTCAACTTCCAGAGTTAAACTGACGTGTGTTTGCAGCAGTTCAGAAACCCTTTCTTTGGAGAATGCAGAAAAAGTCCTTTCCCGCCCCAGAGACACTTATGAGAGTTAGCAGTAAGAATGCGTTTAAAACACAGAAGACCCGCTTATTACGAACTCATCTGCTGTGTGTTGGCTCCTTTTAGGAAGTTACATATATGTTTACATTCAGCGAGGAAGAAACACGTTTCTTCTAAAAGCTGCGTTTGGACATTCCAGAGAGGATGGGAGAACAGGCTGTAAAGAGAAATACCTTGCTCTAAAACCAAAACGGAGCTATCTAGCAGAATGGTTGTCAATTTGTGTATTCAACTTCCAGAGCTAAACTGATATGTGTTTGCAGCAGTTCAGAAACCCTTTCTTTGGAGAATGCAGAAACTGTCTTTTCCCGCCCTAGAGACGCTTATAAGAGTTAGTAGTAAGAATGCGTTTAAAACACAGAAGACCCGCTTCTTACGAACTCATCTGCTGTGTGTTGGTTCCTTTTAGGAAGTTGCATCTATGTTTAGATTCAGCGAGGTAGAATCACGTTTCTTCTAAAAGCTGCGTTTGGACATTCCAGAGTGGATGGGAGAACAGCCTGTAAAGAGAAATACCTTGCTCTAAAACCAAAACGGAGCTATCTAGCAGAATGGTTGTCAATGTGTGTATTCAACTACCAGAGTTAAACTGATGTGTGTTTGCAGCAGTTCAGAAACCCTTTCTTTGGAGAATGCAGAAACAGTCTTTTCCCGCCCTAGAGACGCTTATAAGAGTTAGCAGTAAGAATGCGTTTAAAACACAGAAGACCCGCTTCTTACGAACTCATCTGTTGTGTGTTGGGTCCTTTTAGAAAGTTCCATCTATGTTTAGATTCAGCGAGGTAGAAACACGTTTCTTCTAAAAGCTGCGTTTGGACATTCCAGAGTGGATGGGAGAACAGGCTGTAAAGAGAAATACCTTGCTCTAAAACCAAAACGGAGCTATCTAGCAGAATGGTTGTCAATGTGTGTATTCAAATTCCAGAGTTAAACTGACGTGTGTTTGCAGCAGTTCAGAAACCCTTTCTTTGGAGAATGCAGAGAAAGTGTTTTCCCGCCCCAGAGACGCTTATGAGAGCAGTAAGAATGCGTTTAAAACACAGAAGACCCGCTTCTTACGAACTCATCTGCTGTGTGTTGGTTCCTTTTAGGAAGTTGCATCTATGTTTAGATTCAGCGAGGTAGAAACACGTTTCTTCTAAAAGCTGCGTTTGGACATTCCAGAGTGGATGGGAGAACAGGCTGTAAACAGAAATACCTTGCTCTAAAACCAAAACGGAGCTATCTAGCAGAATGGTTGTCAATGTGTGTATTCAACTTCCAGAGCTAAACTGATGTGTGTTTGCAGCAGTTCAGAAACCGTTTCTTTGGAGAATGCAGAAACAGTCATTTCCAGCCCTAGAGACGCATATAAGAGTTAGCAGTAAGAATGCGTTTAAAACACAGAAGACCCGCTTCTTACGAACTCATCTTCTGTGTGTTGGTTCCTTTTAGGAAGTTGCATCTATGTTTAGATTCAGCCAGGAAGAAACACGTTTCTTCTAAAAGCTGCGTTTGGACATTCCAGAGTGGATGGGAGAACAGGCTGTAAAGAGAAATACCTTGCTCTAAAACCAAAACGGAGCTATCTAGCAGAATGGTTGTCAATGTGTCTATTCAACTTCCAGAGTTAAACTGATGTGTGTTTGCAGCAGTTCAGAGACCCTTTTTTTGGAGAATGCAGAAACTGTCTTTTCCCGCTCTAGAGACGCTTATAAGAGTTAGTAATAAGAATGCGTTTAAAACACAGAAGACCCGCTTCTTACGAACTCATCTTCTGTGTGTTGGTTCCTTTTAGGAAGTTGCATCTATGTTTAGATTCAGCGAGGAAGAAACACCTTTCTTCTAATAGCTGCGTTTGGACTTTAAAGAGTGGATGGGAGAACAGGCTGTAAAGAGAAATACGTTGCTCTAAAACCAAAACGGAGCTATCTAGCAGAATGGTTGTCAATGTGTGTATTCAAGTTCCAGAGTTAAACTGATGTGTGTTTGCAGCAGTTCAGAAACCCTTTCTTTGGAGAATGAAGAAACAGTCATTTCCAGCCCGAGAGACGCATATAAGAGTTAGCAGTAATAATGCATTTAAAACACAGAAGACCCGCTTCTTACGAAGTCATCTGCTGTGTGTTGGTTCCTTTTAGGAAGTTGCATCTATGTTTACATTCAGCGAGGTAGAAACACGTTTCTTCTAAAAGCTGCGTTTGGACATTCCAGAGTGGATGGGAGAACAGGCTGTAAAGAGAAATACCTTGCTCTAAAACCAAAACGGAGCTTTCTAGCAGAATGGTTGTCAATGTGTGTATTCAACTTCCAGAGTTAAACTGACGTGTGTTTGCAGCAGTTCAGAAACCCTTTCTTTGGAGAATGCAGAAACTGTCTTCTCCCGCCCTAGAGACGCTTATAAGAGTTAGTAGTAAGAATGCGTTTAAAACACAGAAGACCCGCTTCTTACGAACTCATCTGCTGTGTGTTGGTTCCTTTTAGGAAGTTGCATCTATGTTTAGATTCAGAGAGGTAGAATCACGTTTCTTCTAAAAGCTGCGTTTGGACATTCCAGAGTGGATGGGAGAACAGGCTGTAAAGAGAAATACCTTGCTCTAAAACCAAAACGGAGCTATCTAGCAGAATGGTTGTCAATGTGTGTATTCAACTTAAAGAGTTAAACTGATGTATGTTTGCAGCAGTTCAGAAACCCTTTCTTTGAAGAATGCAGTAACAGTCATTTCCAGCCCTAGAGACGCATATAAGAGATAGCAGTAATAATGCGTTTAAAACACAGAAGACCCGCTTCTTACGAAGTCATCTGCTATGTGTTGGTTCCTTTTAGGAAGTTGCATCTATGTTTACATTCAGCGAGGTAGAAACAGGTTTCTTCTAAAAGCTGCGTTTGGACATTCCAGAGTGGATGGGAGAACAGGCTGTAAAGAGAAATACCTTGCTCTAAAACCAAAACGGAGCTATCTAGCAGAATGGTTGTCAATGTGTGTATTCAACTTCCAGAGCTAAACTGACGTGTGTTTGCAGCAGTTCAGAAACCCTTTCTTTGGAGAATGCAGAAACTGTCTTCTCCCGCCCTAGAGTCGCTTATAAGAGTTAGTAGTAAGAATGCGTTTAAAACACAGAAGACCCGCTTCTTACGAACTCATCTGCTGTGTGTTGGTTCCTTTTAGGAAGTTGCATCTATGTTTAGATTCAGCGAGGTAGAATCACGTTTCTTCTAAAAGCTGCGTTTGGACATTCCAGAGTGGATGGGAGAACAGGCTGTAAAGAGAAATACCTTGCTCTAAAACCAAAACGGAGCTATCTAGCAGAATGGTTGTCAGTGTGTGTATTCAACTACCAGAGTTAAACTGATGTGTGTTTGCAGCAGTTCAGAAACCCTTTCTTTGAAGAATGCAGAAACAGACATTTCCAGCCCTAGAGACGCATATAAGAGTTAGCAGTAAGAATGCGTATAAAACAGAGAACACCCGCTTCTTACGAACTCATCTTCTGTGTGTTGGTTCCTTTTAGGAAGTTGCATCTATGTTTAGATTCAGCGAGGAAGAAACACGTTTCTTCTAAAAGCTGCGTTTGGATATTCCAGAGTGGATGGGAGAACAGGCTGTAAAGAGAAATACCTTGCTCTAAAACCAAAACGGAGCTATCTAGCAGAATGGTTGTCAATGTGTGTATTCAACTTCCGGAGCTAAACTGATGTGTGTTTGCAGCAGTTCAGAAACCCTTTCTTTGGAGAATGCAGAAACCGTCATTTCTAGCCCTAGAGAGACATATAAGAGTTAGCAGTAAAAATGCGTTTAAAACACAGAAGACCCGATTCTTATGAACTCATCTGCTGTGTGTTGGTTCCTTTTAGGAAGTTGCATCTTTGTTTACATTCAGCGAGGAAGAAACACGTTTCTTCTAAAAGCTGCGTTTGGACATTCCAGAGTGGATGGGAGAACAGGCTGTAAAGAGAAATACGTTGCTCTAAAACCAAAACGGAGCTATCTAGCAGAATGGTTGTCAATGTGTGCATTCAAGTTCCAGAGTTAAACTGATGTGTGTTTGCAGCAGTTCAGAAACCCTTTCTTTGGAGAATGCAGAAAAAGTCTTTTCCCGCCCCAGAGACGCTTATGAGAGTTAGCAGTAAGAATGCGTTTAAAACACAGAAGACCCGCTTATTACGAACTCATCTGCTGTGTGTTGGCTCCTTTTAGGAAGTTACATATATGTTTAGATTCAGCGAGGAAGAAACACGTTTCTTCTAAAAGCTGCGTTTGGACATTCCAGAGTGGATGGGAGAACAGGCTGTAAAGAGAAATACCTTGCTCTAAAACCAAAACGGAGCTATCTAGCAGAATGGTTGTCAATTTGTGTATTCAACTTCCAGAGATAAACTGATGTGTGTTTGCAGCAGGTCAGAAACCCTTTCTTTGGAGAATGCAGAAACTGTCTTTTCCCGCCCTAGAGACGCTTATAAGAGTTAGTAGTAAGAATGCGTTTAAAACACAGAAGACCCGCTTCTTACGAACTCATCTGCTGTGTGTTTTTTCCTTTTAGGAAGTTTCATCTATGTTTAGATTCAGCGAGGTAGAATCACGTTTCTTCTAAAAGCTGCGTTTGGACATTCCAGAGTGGATGGGAGAACAGGCTGTAAAGAGAAATACGTTGCTCTAAAAGCAAAACGGAGCTATCTAGCAGAATGGTTGTCAATGTGTCTATTCAACTTCCAGTGCTAAACTGATGTGTGTTTGCAGCAGTTCAGAAACCCTTTCTTTGGAGAATGCAGAAACTGTCTTTTCCCGTCCTAGAGACGCTTATAAGTGTTAGCAGTAAGAATGCGTTTAAAACACAGAAGACCCGCTTCTTACGAAGTCATCTGCTGTGTGTTGGTTCCTTTTAGGAAGTTGCATCTATGTTTAGATTCAGCGAGGTAGAATCACGTTTCTTCTAAAAGCTGCGTTTGGACATTCCAGAGTGGATGGGAGAACAGGCTGTAAAGAGAAATACCTTGCTCTAAAACCAAAACGGAGCTATCTAGCAGAATGGTTGTCAATGTGTGTATTCAACTTAAAGAGGTAAACAGATGTGTGTTGGCAGCAGTTCAGAAACCCTTTCTTTGGAGAATGCAGAAACTGTCTTTTCCCGCCCTAGAGACGCTTATAAGTGTTAGTAGTAAGAATGCGTTTAAAACACAGAAGACCCGCTTCTTACGGACTCATCTGCTGTGTGTTGGTTCCTTTTAGGAAGTTGCATCTATGTTTAGATTCAGCGAGGTAGAATCACGTTTCTTCTAAAAGCTGCGTTTGGACATTCCAGAGTGGATGGGAGAACAGGCTGTAAAGAGAAATACCTTGCTCTAAAACCAAAACGGAGCTATCTAGCAGAATGGTTGTCAATGTGTGTATTCAACTACCAGAGTTAAACTGATGTGTGTTTGCAGCAGTTCAGAAACCCTTTCTTGGAGAATGCAGAAACCGTCTTTTCCCGCCCTAGAGACGCTTATAAGAGTTAGCAGTAAGAATGCGTTTAAAACACAGAAGACCCGCTTCTTACGAACTCATCTGTTGTGTGTTGGTTCCTTTTAGAAAGTTCCATCTATGTTTACATTCAGCGAGGTAGAAACACGTTTCTTCTAAAAGCTGCGTTTGGACATTCCAGAGTGGATGGGAGAACAGGCTGTAAAGAGAAATACGTTGCTCTAAAACCAAAACGGAGCTATCTAGCAGAATGGTTGTCAATGCGTGTATTCAAATTCCAGAGTTAAACTGCTGTGTGTTTGCAGCAGTTCAGAAACCCTTTCTTTGGAGAATGCAGAAACAGTCTTTTCCCGCCATAGAGACGCTTTTAAGATTAAGCAGTAAGAATGCGTTTAAAACACAGAAGACCCGCTTCTTACGAACTCATCTGCTGTGTGTTGGTTCCTTTTAGGAAGTTGCATCTATGTTTAGATTCAGCGAGGTAGAAACACGTTTCTTCTAAAAGCTGCGTTTGGACATTCCAGAGTGGATGGGAGAACAGGCTGTAAAGAGAAATACTTGCTCTAAAACCAAAACGGAGCTATCTAGCAGAATGGTTGTCAATGTGTGTATTCCACAGCTAGAGTTAAACTGATGTGTGTTTGCAGCAGTTTAGAAACCCTTTCTTTGAAGAATGCAGAAACAGTCATTTCCAGCCCTAGAGACGCATATAAGAGTTAGCAGTAATAATGCGTTTAAAACACAGAAGACCCGCTTCTTACGAACTCATCTGCTATGTGTTGGTTCCTTAAAGGAAGTTGCATCTATGTTTACATTCAGCGAGGAAGAAACACGTTTCTTCTAAAAGCTGCGTTTGGACATTTCAGAGTGGATGGGAGAACAGGCTGTAAAGAGAAATACCTTGCTCTAAAACCAAAACGGAGCTATCTAGCAGAATGGTTGTCAATGTGTGTATTCAAGTTCCAGAGTTAAACTGACGTGTGTTTGCAGCAGTTCAGAAACCCTTTCTTTGGAGAATGCCGAAAAAGTCTTTTCCCGCCCCAGAGACGCTTATGAGAGTTAGCAGTAAGAATGCGTTTAAAACACAGAAGACCCGCTTCTTACGAACTCATCTGCTGTGTGTTGGTTCCTTTAAGGAAGTTACATCTATGTTTAGATTCAGCGAGGAAGAAACACGTTTCTTCTAAAAGCTGCGTTTGGACATTCCAGAGTGGATGGGAGAACAGGCTGTAAAGAGAAATACCTTGCTCTAAAACCAAAACGGAGCTATCTAGCAGAATTGTTGTCAATGTGTGTATTCAACTTCCAGAGCTAAACTGATGTGTGTTTGCAGCAGTTCAGAAACCCTTTCTCTGGAGAATGCAGAAACTGTCTTCTCCCGCCCTAGAGTCGCTTATAAGAGTTAGTAGTAAGAATGCGTTTAAAACACAGAAGACCCGCTTCTTACGAACTCATCTGCTGTGTGTTGGTTACTTTTAGGAAGTTGCATGTATGTTTAGATTCAGCGAGGTAGAATCACGTTTCTTCTAAAAGCTGCGTTTGGACATTCCAGAGTGGATGGGAGAAAAGGCTGTAAAGAGAAATACCTTGCTCTAAAACCAAAACGGAGCTATCTAGCAGAATGGTTGTCAATGTGGGTATTCAACTTAAAGAGTTAAACTGATGTGTGTTTGCAGCAGTTCAGAAACCCTTTCTTTGGAGAATGCAGAAACCGTCATTTCCAGCCATAGAGACGCATATAAGAGTTAGCAGTAAGAATGCGTTTAAAACACAGAAGACCCGATTCTTATGAACTCATCTGCTGTGTGTTGGTTCCTTTTAGGAAGTTGCATCTATGTTTAGATTCAGCGAGGAAGAAACACGTTTCTTCTAAAAGCTGCGTTTGGACATTCCAGAGTGGATGGGAGAACAGGCTGTAAAGAGAAATACCTTCTCTAAAACCAAAACGGAGCTATCTAGCAGAATGGTTTTCAGTGTGTGTATTCAACTTCCAGAATTAAACATATGTGTGTTTGCAGCAGTTCAGAAACCCTTTCTTTGGAGAATGCAGAAACCGTCATTTCTAGCCCTAGAGACGCATATAAGAGTTAGCAGTAAGAATGCGTTTAAAATACAGAAGACCCGCTTATTACGAACTCATCTACTGTGTGTTGGCTCCTTTTAGGAAGTTACATATATGTTTAGATTCAGCGAGGAAGAAACACGTTTCTTCTAAAAGCTGCGTTTGGACATTCCAGAGTGGATGGGAGAACAGGCTGTAAAGAGAAATACCTTGCTCTAAAACCAAAACGGAGCTATCTAGCAGAATGGTTGTCAATGTGTGTATTCAACTTCCAGAGCTAAACTGATGTGTGTTTGCAGCAGTTCAGAAACCCTTTCTTTGGAGAATGCAGAAACTGTCTTCTCCCACCCTAGAGTCGCTTATAAGAGTTAGTAGTAAGAATGCGTTTAAAACACAGAAGACCCGCTTCTTATGAACTCATCGGCTGTGTGTTGGTTCCGTTTAGGAAGTTGCATCTATGTTTAGATTCAGCGAGGTAGAATCACGTTTCTTCTAAAATCTGCATCTGGACATTCCAGAGTGGATGGGAGAACAGGCTGTAAAGAGAAATACCTTGCTCTAAAACCAAAACGGAGCTATCTAGCAGAATGGTTGTCAATGTGTGTATTCAACTTAAAGAGTTAAACTGATGTGTGTTTGCAGCAGTTCAGAAACCCTTTCTTTGGAGAATGCAGAAAACGTCATTTCCAGCCCTAGAGACGCATATAAGAGTTAGCAGTAAGAATGCGTTTAAAACACAGAACACCCGCTTCTTACGAACTCATCTTCTGTGTGTTGGTTCCTTTTAGGAAGTTGCAACTATGTTTAGATTCAGCGAGGAAGAAACATGTTTCTTCTAAAAGCTGCGTTTGGATATTCCAGAGTGGATGGGAGAACAGGCTGTAAAGAGAAATACCTTGCTCTAAAACCAAAACGGAGCTATCTAGCAGAATTGTTGTCAATGTGTGTAATCAACTTCCAGAGCTAAACTGATGTGTGTTTGCAGCAGTTCAGAAACCCTTTCTTTGGAGAATGCAGAAACTGTCTTCTCCCGCCCTAGAGTCGCTTATAAGAGTTAGTAGTAGGAATGCGTTTAAAACACAGAAGACCCGCTTCTTACGAACTCATCTGCTGTGTGTTGGTTACTTTTAGGAAGTTGCATCTATGTTTAGATTCAGCGAGGTAGAATCACGTTTCTTCTAAAAGCTGCGTTTGGACATTCCAGAGTGGATGGGAGAACAGGCTGTAAAGAGAAATACCTTGCTCTAAAACCAAAACGGAGCTATCTAGCAGAATGGTTGTCAATGTGTGTATTCAACTTAAAGAGTTAAACTGATGTGTGTTTGCAGCAGTTCAGAAACCCTTTCTTTGGAGAATGCAGAAACCGTCATTTCCAGCCATAGAGACGCATATAAGAGTTAGCAGTAAGAATGCGTTTAAAACACAGAACACCCGCTTCTTACGAACTCATCTTCTGTGTGTTGGTTCCTTTTAGGAAGTTGCATCTATGTTTAGATTCAGCGAGGAAGAAACACGTTTCTTCTAAAAGCTGCGTTTGGATATTCCAGAGTGGATGGGAGAACAGGCTGTAAAGAGAAATACCTTGCTCTAAAACCAAAACGGAGCTATCTAGCAGAATGGTTGTCAATGTGTTTATTCAACTTCCAGAGCTAAACTGATGTGTGTTTGCAGCAGTTCAGAAACCCTTTCTTTGGAGAATGCAGAAACCGTCATTTCTAGCCCTAGAGAGACATATAAGAGTTAGCAGTAAGAATGCGTTTAAAACACAGAAGGCCCGATTCTTATGAACTCATCTTCTGTGTGTTGGTTCCTTTTAGGAAGTTGCATCTATGTTTAGATTCAGCGAGGAAGAAACACGTTTCTTCTAAAAGCTGCGTTAGGACATTCCAGAGTGGATGGGAGAACAGGCTGTAAAGAGAAATACCTTCTCTAAAACCAAAACGGAGCTATCTAGCAGAATGGTTTTCAGTGTGTGTATTCAACTTCCAGAATTAAACATATGTGTGTTTGCAGCAGTTCAGAAACCCTTTCTTTGGAGAATGCAGAAACCGTCATTTCTAGCCGTAGAGACGCATATAAGAGTTAGCAGTAAGAATGCGTTTAAAATACAGAAGACCCGCTTATTACGAACTCATCTGCTGTGTGTTGGTTCCTTTTAGGAAGCTACATCTATGTTTACATTCAGCGAGGAAGAAACACGTTTCTTCTAAAAGCTGCGTTTGGACATTCCAGAGTGGATGGGAGAACAGGCTGTAAAGAGAAATACCTTGCTCTAAAACCAAAACGGAGCTATCTAGCAGAATGGTTGTCAATGTGTGTATTCAAGTTCCAGAGTTAAACTGACGTGTGTTTGCAGCAGTTCAGAAACCCTTTCTTTGGAGAATGCAGAAAAAGTCTTTTCCCGCCCCAGAGACGCTTATGAGAGTTAGCAGTAAGAATGCGTTTAAAACACAGTATACCCGCTTCTTACGAACTCATCTGCTGTGTGTTGGTTCCTTTTGGGATGTTACATCTATGTTTAGATTCAGCGAGGAAGAAACACGTTTCTTCTAAAAGCTGCGTTTGGACATTCCAGAGTGGATGGGAGAACAGGCTGTAAAGAGAAATACCTTGCTCTAAAACCAAAACGGAGCTATCTAGCAGAATGGTTGTCAATGTGTGTATTCAACTTCCAGAGCTAAACTGATGTGTGTTTGCAGCAGTTCAGAAACCCTTTCTTTGGAGAATGCAGAAACTGTCTTCTCCCGCCCTGGAGTCGCTTATAAGAGTTAGTAGTAAGAATGCGTTTAAAACACAGAAGACCCGCTTCTTACGAACTCATCTGCTGTGTGTTGGTTCCTTTTAGGAAGTTGCATCTATGTTGAGATTCAGCGAGGTAGAATCACGTTTCTTCTAAAAGCTGCGTTTGGACATTCCAGAGTGGATGGGAGAACAGGCTGTAAAGAGAAATACCTTGCTCTAAAACCAAAACGGAGCTATCTAGCAGAATGGTTGTCAATGTGTGTATTCAACTTAAAGAGTTAAACTGATGTGTGTTTGCAGCAGTTCAGAAACCCTTTCTTTGAAGAATGCAGAAACAGTCATTTCCAGCCCTAGAGACGCATATAAGTGTTAGCAGTAATAATGCGTTTAAAACACAGAAGACCCGCTTCTTACGAACTCATCTGCTATGTGTTGGTTCCTTTTAGGAAGTTGCATCTATGTTTACATTCAGCGAGGTAGAAACACGTTTCTTCTAAAAGCTGCGTTTGGACATTCCAGAGTGGATGAGAGAACAGGCTGTAAAGAGAAATACCTTGCTCTAAAACCAAAACGGAGCTATCTAGCAGAATGGTTGTCAATGTGTGTATTCAACTTCCAGAGTTAAACTGACGTGTGTTTGCAGCAGTTTAGAAACCCTTTCTTTGGAGAATGCAGAAAAAGTCTTTTCCCGCTCCAGAGACGCTTATGAGAGTTAGCAGTAAGAATGCGTTTAAAACACAGAAGACCCGCTTATTACGAACTCATCTTCTGTGTGTTGGCTCCTTTTAGGAAGTTACATATATGTTTAGATTCAGCGAGGAAGAAACACGTTTCTTCTAAAAGCTGCGTTTGGACATTCCAGAGTGGATGGGAGAACAGGCTGTAAAGAGAAATACCTTGCTCTAAAACCAAAACGGAGCTATCTAGCAGAATGGTTGTCAATGTGTGTATTCAACTTCCAGAGCGAAACTGATGTGTGTTTGCAGCAGTTCAGAAACCCTTTCTTTGGAGAATGCAGAAACTGTCTTCTCCCGCCCTAGAGTCGCTTATAAGAGTTAGTAGTAAGAATGCGTTTAAAACACAGAAGACCGGCTTCTTTCGAACTCATCTGCTGTGTGTTGGTTCCTTTTAGGAAGTTGCATCTATGTTTAGATTCAGCGAGGTAGAATCACGTTTCTTCTAAAAGCTGCGTTTGGACATTCCAGAGTGGATGGGAGAACAGGCTGTAAAGAGAAATACCTTGCTCTAAAACCAAAACGGAGCTATCTAGCAGAATGGTTGTCAATGTGTGTATTCAACTTAAAGAGTTAAACTGATGTGTGTTTGCAGCAGTTCAGAAACCCTTTCTTTGGAGAATGCAGAAACCGTCATTTCCAGCCCTAGAGACGCATATAAGAGTTAGCAGTAAGAATGCGTTTAAAACACAGAACACCCGCTTCTTACGAAATCATCTTCTGTGTGTTGGTTCCTTTTAGGAAGTTGCATCTATGTTTAGATTCAGCGAGGAAGAAACACGTTTCTTCTAAAAGCTGCGTTTGGATATTCCAGAGTGGATGGGAGAACAGGCTGTAAATAGAAATACCTTGCTCTAAAACCAAAACGGAGCTATCTAGCAGAATGGTTGTCAATGTGTGTATTCCACAGCTAGAGTTAAACTGATGTGTGTTTGCAGCAGTTCAGAAACCCTTTCTTTGGAGAATGCAGAAACCGTCATTTCTAGCCCTAGAGAGACATATAAGAGTTAGCAGTAAGAATGCGTTTAAAACACAGAAGACCCGATTCTTATGAACTCATCTGCTGTGTGTTGGTTCCTTTTAGGAAGTTGCATCTATGTTTAGATTCAGCGAGGAAGAAACACGTTTCTTCTAAAAGCTGCGTTTGGACATTCCAGAGTGGATGGGAGAACAGGCTGTAAAGAGAAATACCTTCTCTAAAACCAAAACGGAGCTATCTAGCAGAATGGTTGTCAATGTGTGTATTCAACTACCAGAGTTAAACATATGCGTGTTTGCAGCAGTTCAGAAACCCTTTCTTTGGAGAATGCAGAAACCGTCATTTCTAGCCCTAGAGACGCATATAAGAGTGAGCAGTAAGAATGCGTTTAAAATACAGAAGACCCGCTTATTACGAACTCATCTGCTGTGTGTTGGCTCCTTTTAGGAAGTTACATATATGTTTAGATTCAGCGAGGAAGAAACACGTTTCTTCTAAAAGCTGCGTTAGGACATTCCAGAGTGGATGGGAGAACAGGCTGTAAAGAGAAATACCTTGCTCTAAAACCAAAACGGAGCTATCTAGCAGAATGGTTGTCAATGCGTGTATTCAACTTCCAGAGATAAACTGATGTGTGTTTGCAGCAGTTCAGAAACCCTTTCTTTGGAGAATGCAGAAACTGTCTTTCCCGCCCTAGAGACACTTATAAGTGTTAGCAGTAAGAATGCGTTTAAAACACAGAAGACCCGCTTCTTACGAAGTCATCTGCTGTGTGTTGGTTCCTTTTAGGAAGTTGCATCTATGTTTACATTCAGCGAGGTAGAAACACGTTTCTTCTAAAAGCTGCGTTTGGACATTCCAGAGTGGATTGGAGAACAGGCTGTAAAGAGAAATACCTTGCTCTAAAACCAAAACGGAGCTATCTAGCAGAATGGTTGTCAATGTGTGTATTCAACTTCCAGAGTTAAACTGACGTGTGTTTGCAGCAGTTCAGAAACCCTTTCTTTGGAGAATGCAGAAAAAGTCTTTTCCCGCCCCAGAGACGCTTATGAGAGTTAGCAGTAAGAATCCGTTTAAAACACAGAAGACCCGCTTATTACGAACTCATCTGCTGTGTGTTGGCTCCTTTTAGGAAGTTACATATATGTTTAGATTCAGCGAGGAAGAAACACGTTTCTTCTAAAAGCTGCGTTAGGACATTCCAGAGTGGATGGGAGAACAGGCTGTAAAGAGAAATACCTTGCTCTAAAACCAAAACGGAGCTATCTAGCAGAATGGTTGTCAATGTGTGTATTCAACTTCCAGAGATAAACTGATGTGTGTTTGCAGCAGTTCAGAAACCCTTTCTTTGGAGAATGCAGAAACTGTCTTTTCCCGCCCTAGAGACACTTATAAGTGTTAGTAGTAAGAATGCGTTTAAAACACAGAAGACCCGCTTCTTACGAACTCATCTGCTGTGTGTTGGTTCCTTTTAGGAAGTTGCATCTATGTTTAGATTCAGCGAGGTAGAATCACGTTTCTTCTAAAAGCTGCGTTTGGACATTCCAGAGTGGATGGGAGAACAGGCTGTAAAGAGAAATACCTTGCTCTAAAACCAAAACGGAGCTATCTAGCAGAATGGTTGTCAATGTGTCTATTCAACTTCCAGTGCTAAACTGATGTGTGTTTGCAGCAGTTCAGAAACCCTTTCTTTGGAGAATGCAGAAACTGTCTTTTCCCGCCCTAGAGACGCTTATAAGTGTTAGTAGTAAGAATGCGTTTAAAAACAGAAGACCCGCTTCTTACGAAGTCATCTGCTGTGTGTTGGTTCCTTCTAGGAAGTTGCATCTATGTTTAGATTCAGCGAGGTAGAATCACGTTTCTTCTAAAAGCTGCGTTTGGACATTCCAGAGTGGATGGGAGAACAGGCTGTAAAGAGAAATACCTTGCTCTAAAACCAAAACGGAGCTATCTAGCAGAATGGTTGTCAATGTGTGTATTCAACTTAAAGAGTTAAACTGACGTGTGTTTGCAGCAGTTCAGAAACCCTTTCTTTGGAGAATGCAGAACCTGTCTTTTCCCGCCCTAGAGACGCTTATAAGAGTTAGTAGTAAGAATGCGTTTAAAACACAGAAGACCCGCTTCTTACGAACTCATCTGCTTTGTGTTGGTTCCTTTTAGGAAGTTGCATCTATGTTTACATTCCGCGAGGTAGAATCACGTATCTTCTAAAAGCTGCGTTTGGACATTCCAGAGTGGATGGGAGAACAGGCTGTAAAGAGAAATACCTTGCTATAAAACCAAAACGGAGCTATCTAGCAGAATGGTTGTCAATGCGTGTATTCAAATTCCAGAGTTAAACTGCTGTGTGTTTGCAGCAGTTCAGAAACCCTTTCTTTGGAGAATGCAGAAACAGTCTTTTCCCGCCCTAGAGACGCTTATAAGAGTTAGCAGTAAGAATGCGTTTAAAACACAGAAGACCCGCTTCTTACGAACTCATCTGCTGTGTGTTGGTTCCTTTTAGGAAGTTGCATCTATGTTTACATTCAGCGAGGTAGAAACACGTTTCTTCTAAAAGCTGCGTTTGGACATTCCAGAGTGGATTGGAGAACAGGCTGTAAAGAGAAATACTTGCTCTAAAACCAAAACGGAGCTATCTAGCAGAATGGTTGTCAATGTGTGTATTCCACAGCTAGAGTTAAACTGATGTGTGTTTGCAGCAGTTTAGAAACCCTTTCTTTGGAAAATGCAGAAACAGTCATTTCCAGCCCTAGAGACGCATATAAGAGTTAGCAGTAATAATGCGTTTAAAACACAGAAGACTCGCTTCTTACGAAGTCATCTGCTATGTGTTGGTTCCTTAAAGGAAGTTGCATCTATGTTTACATTCAGCGAGGTAGAAACACGTTTCTTCTAAAAGCTGCGTTTGGACATTCCAGAGTGGATGGGAGAACAGGCTGTAAAGAGAAATACCTTGCTCTAAAACCAAAACGAAGCTATCTAGCAGAATGGTTGTCAATGTGTGTATTCAAGTTCCAGAGTTAAACTGACGTGTGTTTGCAGAAGTTCAGAAACCCTTTCTTTGGAGAATGCAGAAAAAGTCTTTTCCCGCCCCAGAGACGCTTATGAGAGTTAGCAGTAAGAATGCGTTTAAAACACAGAAGACCCGCTTCTTACGAAGTCATCTGCTATGTGTTGGTTCCTTTTAGGAAGTTGCATCTATGTTTACATTCAGCGAGGAAGAAACACGTTTCTTCTAAAAGCTGCGTTTGGACATTCCAGAGTGGATGGGAGAACAGGCTGTAAAGAGAAATACCATGCTCTAAAACCAAAACGGAGCTATCTAGCAGAATGGTTGTCAATGTGTGTATTCAACTTCCAGAGTTAAACTGACGTGTGTTTGCAGCAGTTCAGAAACCCTTTCTTTGGAGAATGCAGAAAAAGTCTTTTCCCGCCCCAGAGACGCTTATGAGAGTTAGCAGTAAGAATGCGTTTAAAACACAGAAGACCCGCTTCTTACGAACTCATCTGCTGTGTGTTGGTTCCTTTTAGGAAGTTGCATCTATGTTTACATTCAGCGAGGAAGAAACACGTTTCTTCTAAAAGCTGCGTTTGGACATTCCAGAGTGGATGGGAGAACAGGCTGTAAAGAGAAATACCTTCTCTAAAACCAAAACGGAGCTATCTAGCAGAATGGTTTTCAATGTGTGTATTCAACTTCCAGAATTAAACATATGTGTGTTTGCAGCAGTTCAGAAACCCTTTCTTTGGAGAATGCAGAAACCGTCATTTCTAGCCCTAGAGACGCATATAAGAGTTAGCAGTAAGAATGCGTTTAAAATACAGAAGACCCGCTTATTACGAACTCATCTGCTGTGTGTTGGTTCCTTTTAGGAAGTTACATCTATGTTTAGATTCAGCGAGGAAGAAACACGTTTCTTCCAAAAGCTGCGTTTGGACATTCCAGAATGGATGGGAGAACAGGCTGTAAAGAGAAATACCTTGCTCTAAAACCAAAATGGAGCTATCTAGCAGAATGGTTGTCAATGTGTGTATTCAACAGCTAGAGTTAAACTGATGTGTGTTTGCAGCAGTTCAGAAACCCTTTCTTTGGAGAATGCAGAAACAGTCATTTCCAGCCCTAGAGACGCATGTAAGAGTTAGCAGTAAGAATGCGTTTAAAACACAGAACACCCGCTTCTTACGAACTCATCTTCTGTGTGTTGGTTCCTTTTAGGAAGTTGCATCTATGTTTAGATTCAGCGAGGAAGAAACACGTTTCTTCTAAAAGCTGCGTTTGGATATTCCAGAGTGGATGGGAGAACAGGCTGTAAAGAGAAATACCTTGCTCTAAAACCAAAACGGAGCTATCTAGCAGAATGGTTGTCAATGTGTGTATTCAACTTCCAGAGCTAAACTGATGTGTGTTTGCAGCAGTTCAGAAACCCTTTCTTTGGAGAATGCAGAAACCGTCATTTCTAGCCCTAGAGAGACATATAAGAGTTAGCAGTAAAAATGCGTTTAAAACACAGAAGACCCGATTCTTATGAACTCATCTGCTGTGTGTTGGTTCCTTTTAGGAAGTTGCATCTTTGTTTACATTCAGCGAGGAAGAAACACGTTTCTTCTAAAAGCTGCGTTTGGACATTCCAGAGTGGATGGGAGAACAGGCTGTAAAGAGAAATACGTTGCTCTAAAACCAAAACGGAGCTATCTAGCAGAATGGTTGTCAATGTGTGCATTCAAGTTCCAGAGTTAAACTGATGTGTGTTTGCAGCAGTTCAGAAACCCTTTCTTTGGAGAATGCAGAAAAAGTCTTTTCCCGCCCCAGAGACGCTTATGAGAGTTAGCAGTAAGAATGCGTTTAAAACACAGAAGACCCGCTTATTACGAACTCATCTGCTGTGTGTTGGCTCCTTTTAGGAAGTTACATATATGTTTAGATTCAGCGAGGAAGAAACACGTTTCTTCTAAAAGCTGCGTTTGGACATTCCAGAGGGGATGGGAGAACAGGCTGTAAAGAGAAATACCTTGCTCTAAAACCAAAACGGAGCTATCTAGCAGAATGGTTGTCAATGTGTGTATTCAACTTAAAGAGGTAAACAGATGTGTGTTTGCAGCAGGTCAGAAACCCTTTCTTTGGAGAATGCAGAAACTGTCTTTTCCCGCCCTAGAGACGCTTATAAGAGTTAGTAGTAAGAATGCGTTTAAAACACAGAAGACCCGCTTCTTACGAACTCATCTGCTGTGTGTTGGTTCCTTTTAGGAAGTTGCATCTATGTTTAGATTCAGCGAGGTAGAATCACGTTTCTTCTAAAAGCTGCGTTTGGACATTCCAGAGTGGATGGGAGAACAGGCTGTAAAGAGAAATACCTTGCTCTAAAACCAAAACGGAGCTATCTAGCAGAATGGTTGTCAATGTGTGTATTCAACTACCAGAGTTAAACTGATGTGTGTTTGCAACAGTTCAGAAACCCTTTCTTGGAGAATGCAGAAACCGTCTTTTCCCGCCCTAGAGACGCTTATAAGAGTTAGCAGTAAGAATGCGTTTAAAACACAGAAGACCCGCTTCTTACGAACTCATCTGTTGTGTGTTGGTTCCTTTTAGAAAGTTCCATCTATGTTTACATTCAGCGAGGTAGAAACACGTTTCTTCTAAAAGCTGCGTTTGGACATTCCAGAGTGGATGGGAGAACAGGCTGTAAAGAGAAATACGTTGCTCTAAAACCAAAACGGAGCTATCTAGCAGAATGGTTGTCAATGCGTGTATTCAAATTCCAGAGTTAAACTGCTGTGTGTTTGCAGCAGTTCAGAAACCCTTTCTTTGGAGAATGCAGAAACAGTCTTTTCCCGCCATAGAGACGCTTTTAAGATTAAGCAGTAAGAATGCGTTTAAAACACAGAAGACCCGCTTCTTACGAACTCATCTGCTGTGTGTTGGTTCCTTTTAGGAAGTTGCATCTATGTTTAGATTCAGCGAGGTAGAAACACGTTTCTTCTAAAAGCTGCGTTTGGACATTCCAGAGTGGATGGGAGAACAGGCTGTAAAGAGAAATACTTGCTCTAAAACCAAAACGGAGCTATCTAGCAGAATGGTTGTCAATGTGTGTATTCCACAGCTAGAGTTAAACTGATGTGTGTTTGCAGCAGTTTAGAAACCCTTTCTTTGAAGAATGCAGAAACAGTCATTTCCAGCCCTAGAGACGCATATAAGAGTTAGCAGTAATAATGCGTTTAAAACACAGAAGACCCGCTTCTTACGAACTCATCTGCTATGTGTTGGTTTCTTAAAGGAAGTTGCATCTATGTTTACATTCAGCGAGGTAGAAACACGTTTCTTCTAAAAGCTGCGTTTGGACATTTCAGAGTGGATGGGAGAACAGGCTGTAAAGAGAAATACCTTGCTCTAAAACCAAAACGGAGCTATCTAGCAGAATGGTTGTCAATGTGTGTATTCAAGTTCCAGAGTTAAACTGACGTGTGTTTGCAGCAGTTCAGAAACCCTTTCTTTGGAGAATGCCGAAAAAGTCTTTTCCCGCCCCAGAGACGCTTATGAGAGTTAGCAGTAAGAATGCGTTTAAAACACAGAAGACCCGCTTCTTACGAACTCATCTGCTGTGTGTTGGTTCCTTTTAGGAAGTTACATCTATGTTTAGATTCAGCGAGGAAGAAACACGTTTCTTCTAAAAGCTGCGTTTGGACATTCCAGAGTGGATGGGAGAACAGGCTGTAAAGAGAAATACCTTGCTCTAAAACCAAAACGGAGCTATCTAGCAGAATTGTTGTCAATGTGTGTATTCAACTTCCAGAGCTAAACTGATGTGTGTTTGCAGCAGTTCAGAAACCCTTTCTTTGGAGAATGCAGAAACTGTCTTCTCCCGCCCTAGAGTCGCTTATAAGAGTTAGTAGTAAGAATGCGTTTAAAACACAGAAGACCCGCTTCTTACGAGCTCATCTGCTGTGTGTTGGTTCCTTTTAGGAAGTTACATCTATGTTTAGATTCAGCGAGGTAGAATCACGTTTCTTCTAAAAGCTGCGTTTGGACATTCCAGAGTGGATGGGAGAAAAGGCTGTAAAGAGAAATACCTTGCTCTAAAACCAAAACGGAGCTATCTAGCAGAATGGTTGTCAATGTGTGTATTCAACTTAAAGAGTTAAACTGATGTGTGTTTGCAGCAGTTCAGAAACCCTTTCTTTGGAGAATGCAGAAACCGTCATTTCCAGCCCTAGATACGCATATAAGAGTTAGCAGTAAGAATGCGTTTAAAACACAGAACACCCGCTTCTTACGAACTCATCTTCTGTGTGTTGGTTCCTTTTAGGAAGTTGCATCTATGTTTAGATTCAGCGAGGAAGAAACACGTTTCTTCTAAAAGCTGCGTTTGGATATTCCAGAGTGGATGGGAGAACAGGCTGTAAAGAGAAATACCTTGCTCTAAAACCAAAACGGAGCTATCTAGCAGAATGGTTGTCAATGTGTTTATTCAACTTCCAGAGCTAAACTGATGTGTGTTTGCAGCAGTTCAGAAACCCTTTCTTTGGAGAATGCAGAAACCGTCATTTCTAGCCCTAGAGAGACATATAAGAGTTAGCAGTAAGAATGCGTTTAAAACACAGAAGACCCGATTCTTATGAACTCATCTGCTGTGTGTTGGTTCCTTTTAGGAAGTTGCATCTATGTTTAGATTCAGCGAGGAAGAAACACGTTTCTTCTAAAAGCTGCGTTTGGACATTCCAGAGTGGATGGGAGAACAGGCTGTAAAGAGAAATACCTTCTCTAAAACCAAAACGGAGCTATCTAGCAGAATGGTTTTCAGTGTGTGTATTCAACTTCCAGAATTAAACATATGTGTGTTTGCAGCAGTTCAGAAACCCTTTCTTTGGAGAATGCAGAAACCGTCATTTCTAGCCCTAGAGACGCATATAAGAGTTAGCAGTAAGAATGCGTTTAAAATACAGAAGACCCGCTTATTACGAACTCATCTACTGTGTGTTGGCTCCTTTTAGGAAGTTACATATATGTTTAGATTCAGCGAGGAAGAAACACGTTTCTTCTAAAAGCTGCGTTTGGACATTCCAGAGTGGATGGGAGAACAGGCTGTAAAGAGAAATACCTTGCTCTAAAACCAAAACGGAGCTATCTAGCAGAATGGTTGTCAATGTGTGTATTCAACTTCCAGAGCTAAACTGATGTGTGTTTGCAGCAGTTCAGAAACCCTTTCTTTGGAGAATGCAGAAACTGTCTTCTCCCACCCTAGAGTCGCTTATAAGAGTTAGTAGTAAAAATGCGTTTAAAACACAGAAGAGCCGCTTCTTACGAACTCATCGGCTGTGTGTTGGTTCCGTTTAGGAAGTTGCATCTATGTTTAGATTCAGCGAGGTAGAATCACGTTTCTTCTAAAAGCTGCATCTGGACATTCCAGAGTGGATGGGAGAACAGGCTGTAAAGAGAAATACCTTGCTCTAAAACCAAAACGGAGCTATCTAGCAGAATGGTTGTCAATGTGTGTATTCAACTTAAAGAGTTAAACTGATGTGTGTTTGCAGCAGTTCAGAAACCCTTTCTTTGGAGAATGCAGAAAACGTCATTTCCAGCCCTAGAGACGCATATAAGAGTTAGCAGTAAGAATGCGTTTAAAACACAGAACACCCGCTTCTTACGATCTCATCTTCTGTGTGTTGGTTCCTTTTAGGAAGTTGCATCTATGTTTAGATTCAGCGAGGAAGAAACATGTTTCTTCTAAAAGCTGCGTTTGGATATTCCAGAGTGGATGGGAGAACAGGCTGTAAAGAGAAATACCTTGCTCTAAAACCAAAACGGAGCTATCTAGCAGAATTGTTGTCAATGTGTGTATTCAACTTCCAGAGCTAAACTGATGTGTGTTTGCAGCAGTTCAGAAACCCTTTCTTTGGAGAATGCAGAAACTGTCTTCTCCCGCCCTAGAGTCGCTTATAAGAGTTAGTAGTAGGAATGCGTTTAAAACACAGAAGACCCGCTTCTTACGAACTCATCTGCTGTGTGTTGGTTCCTTTTAGGAAGTTGCATCTATGTTTAGATTCAGCGAGGAAGAAACACGTTTCTTCTAAAAGCTGCGTTTGGACATTCCAGAGTGGATGGGAGAACAGGCTGTAAAGAGAAATACCTTCTCTAAAACCAAAACGGAGCTATCTAGCAGAATGGTTTTCAATGTGTGTATTCAACTTCCAGAATTGAACATATGTGTGTTTGCAGCAGTTCAGAAACCCTTTCTTTGGAGAATGCAGAAACCGTCATTTCTAGCCCTAGAGACGCATATAAGAGTTAGCAGTAAGAATGCGTTTAAAATACAGAAGACCCGCTTATTACGAACTCATCTGCTGTGTGTTGGTTGCTTTTAGGAAGTTACATCTATGTTTAGATTCAGCGAGGAAGAAACACGTTTCTTCCAAAAGCTGCGTTTGGACATTCCAGAATGGATGGGAGAACAGGCTGTAAAGAGAAATACCTTGCTCTAAAACCAAAATGGAGCTATCTAGCAGAATGGTTGTCAATGTGTGTATTCAACAGCTAGAGTTAAACTGATGTGTGTTTGCAGCAGTTCAGAAACCCTTTCTTTGGAGAATGCAGAAACAGTCATTTCCAGCCCTAGAGACGCATATAAGAGTTAGCAGTAAGAATGCGTTTAAAACACAGAAGACCCGCTTCTTACGAAGTCATCTGCTGTGTGTTGGCTCCTTTTAGGAAGTTACATTTATGTTTAGATTCAGCGAGGAAGAAACACGTTTCTTCTAAAAGCTGCGTTTGGACATTCCAGAGTGGATGGGAGAACAGGCTGTAAAGAGAAATACCTTGCTCTAAAACCAAAACGGAGCTCTCTAGCAGAATGGTTGTCAATGTGTGTATTCAACTACCAGAGTTAAACTGATGTGTGTTTGCAGCAGTTCAGAAACCCTTTCTTTGGAGAATGCAGAAACAGTCTTTTCCCGCCCTAGAGACGCTTATAAGAGTTAGCAGTAAGAATGAGTTTAAAACACAGAAGACCCGCTTCTTACGAACTCATCTGTTGTGTGTTGGTTCCTTTTAGAAAGTTCCATCTATGTTTAGATTCAGCGAGGTAGAAACACGTTTCTTCTAAAAGCTGCGTTTGGACATTCCAGAGTGGATGGGAGAACAGGCTGTAAAGAGAAATACCTTGCTCTAAAACCAAAACGGAGCTATCTAGCAGAATGGTTGTCAATGCGTGTATTCAAATTCCAGAGTTAAGCTGCTGTGTGTTTGCAGCAGTTCAGAAACCCTTTCTTTGGAGAATGCAGAAACAGTCTTTTCCCGCCCTAGAGACGCTTATAAGAGTTAGCAGTAAGAATGCGTTTAAAACTCAGAAGAACCGCTTCTTACGAACTCATCTGCTGTGTGTTGGTTCCTTTTAGGAAGTTGCATCTATGTTTAGATTCAGCGAGGTAGAAACACGTTTCTTCTAAAAGCTGCGTTTGGACATTCCAGAGTGGATGGGAGAACAGGCTGTAAAGAGAAATACTTGCTCTAAAACCAAAACGGAGCTATCTAGCAGAATGGTTGTCAATGTGTGTATTCCACAGCTAGAGTTAAACTGATGTGTGTTTGCAGCAGTTTAGAAACCCTTTCTTTGAAGAATGCAGACACAGTCATTTCCAGCCCTAGAGACGCATATAAGAGTTAGCAGTAATAATGCGTTTAAAACACAGAAGACCCGCTTCTTACGAAGTCATCTGCTATGTGTTGGTTCCTTAAAGGAAGTTGCATCTATGTTTACATTCAGCGAGGTAGAAACACGTTTCTTCTAAAAGCTGCGTTTGGACATTCCAGAGTGGATAGGAGAACAGGCTGTAAAGAGAAATACCTTGCTCTAAAACCAAAACGGAGCTATCTAGCAGAATGGTTGTCAATGTGTGTATTCAACTTCCAGAGTTAAACTGACGTGTGTTTGCAGCAGTTCGGAAACCCTTTCTTTGGAGAATGCAGAAAAAGTCTTTTCCCGCCCCAGAGACGCTTATGAGAGTTAGCAGTAAGAATGCGTTTAAAACACAGAAAACCCGCTTCTTACGAACTCATCTGCTGTGTGTTGGTTCCTTTTAGGAAGTTACATCTATGTTTAGATTCAGCGAGGATGAAACACGTTTCTTCTAAAAGCTGCGTTTGGACATTCCAGAGTGGGTGGGAGAACAGGCTGTAAAGAGAAATACCTTGCTCTAAAACCAAAACGGAGCTATCTAGCAGAATGGTTGTCAATGTGTGTATTCAACTTCCAGAGCTAAACTGATGTGTGTTTGCAGCAGTTCAGAAACCCATTCTTTGGAGAATGCAGAAACTGTCTTCTCCCGCCCTAGAGTCGCGTATAAGAGTTAGTAGTAAGAATGCGTTTAAAACACAGAAGACCCGCTTCTTACGAACTCATCTGCTGTGTGTTGGTTCCTTTTAGGAAGTTGCATCTATGTTTAGATGCTGCGAGGTAGAATCACGTTTCTTCTAAAAGCTGCGTTTGGACATTCCAGAGTGGATGGGAGAATAGGCTGTAAAGAGAAATACCTTGCTCTAAAACCAAAACGGAGCTATCTAGCAGAATGGTTGTCAATGTGTGTATTCAACTTCCAGAGTTAAACTGATGTGTGTTTGCAGCAGTTCAGAAACCCTTTCTTTGGAGAATGCAGAAACTGTCTTCTCCCGCCCTAGAGTCGCTTATAAGAGTTAGTAGTAAGAATGCGTTTAAAACACAGAAGACCCGCTTCTTACGAACTCATCTGCTGTGTGTTGGTTCCTTTTAGGAAGTTGCATCTATGTTTAGATTCAGCGAGGTAGAATCACGTTTCTTCTAAAAGCTGCGATTGGATATTCCAGAGTGGATGGGAGAACAGGCTGTAAAGAGAAATACCTTGCTCTAAAACCAAAACGGAGCTATCTAGCAGAATGGTTGTCAATGTGTGTATTCAACTTAAAGAGTTAAACTGATGTGTGTTTGCAGCAGTTCAGAAACCCTTTCTTTGGACAATGCAGAAACCGTCATTTCCAGCCCTAGAGACGCATATAAGAGTTAGCTGTAAGAATGCGTTTAAAACACAGAACACCCGCTTCTTACGAACTCATCTTCTGTGTGTTGGTTCCTTTTAGGGAGTTGCATCTATGTTTAGATTCAGCGAGGAAGAAACACGTTTCTTCTAGAAGCTGCGTTTGGATATTCCAGAGTGGATGGGAGAACAGGCTGTAAAGAGAAATACCTTGCTCTAAAACCAAAACGGCGCTATCTAGCAGAATGGTTGTCAATGTGTGTATTCAACTTCCAGAGCTAAACTGATGTGTGTTTGCAGCAGTTCAGAAACCCTTTCTTTGGAGAATGCAGAAACCGTCATTTCTAGCCCTAGAGAGACATATAAGAGTTAGCAGTAAGAATGCGTTTAAAACACAGAAGACCCGATTCTTATGAACTCATCTGCTGTGTGTTGGTTCCTTTTAGGAAGTTGCATCTATGTTTAGATTCAGCGAGGTAGAATCACGTTTCTTCTAAAAGCTGCGTTTGGACATTCCAGAGTGGATGGGAGAACAGGCTGTAAAGAGAAATACCTTGCTCTAAAACCAAAACGGAGCTATCTAGCAGAATGGTTGTCAATGTGTGTATTCAACTACCAGAGTTAAACTGATGTGTGTTTGCAGCAGTTCAGAAACCCTTTCTTTGGAGAATGTAGAAACAGTCTTTTCCCGCCCTAGAGACGCTTATAAGAGTTAGCAGTAAGAATGCGTTTAAAACACAGAAGACCCGCTTCTTACGAACTCATCTGTTGTGTGTTGGTTCCTTTTAGAAAGTTCCATCTATGTTTAGATTGAGCGAGGTAGAAACACGTTTCTTCTAAAAGCTGCGTTTGGACATTCCAGAGTGGATGGGAGAACAGGCTGTAAAGAGAAATACGTTGCTCTAAAACCAAAACGGAGCTATCTAGCAGAATGGTTGTCAATGCGTGTATTCAAATTCCAGCGTTAAACTGCTGTGTGTTTTCAGCAGTTCAGAAACCCTTTCTTTGGAGAATGCAGAAACAGTCTTTTCCCGCCCTAGAGACGCTTATAAGAGTTAGCAGTAAGAATGCGTTTAAAACACAGAAGACCCGCTTCTTACGAACTCATCTGCTGTGTGTTGGTTCCTTTTAGGAAGTTGCATCTATGTTTAGATTCAGCGAGGTAGAAACACGTTTCTTCTAAAAGCTGCGTTTGGACATTCCAGAGTGGATGGGAGAACAGGCTGTAAAGAGAAATACCTTGCTCTAAAACCAAAACGGAGCTATCTAGCAGAATGGTTGTCAATGTGTGTATTCAACTTCCAGAGCTAAACTGATGTGTGTTTGCAGCAGTTCAGAAACCCATTCTTTGGAGAATGCAGAAACTGTCTTCTCCCGCCCTAGAGTCGCGTATAAGAGTTAGTAGTAAGAATGCGTTTAAAACACAGAAGACCCGCTTCTTACGAACTCATCTGCTGTGTGTTTTTTCCTTTTAGGAAGTTGCATCTATGTTTAGATGCTGCGAGGTAGAATCACGTTTCTTCTAAAAGCTGCGTTTGGACATTCCAGAGTGGATGGAAGAATAGGCTGTAAAGAGAAATACCTTGCTCTAAAACCAAAACGGAGCTATCTAGCAGAATGGTTGTCAATGTGTGTATTCAACTTCCAGAGTTTAACTGATGTGTGTTTGCAGCAGTTCAGAAACCCTTTCTTTGGAGAATGCAGAAACTGTCTTCTCCCGCCCTAGAGTCGCTTATAAGAGTTAGTAGTAAGAATGCGTTTAAAACACAGAAGACCCGCTTCTTACGAACTCATCTGCTGTGTGTTGGTTCCTTTTAGGAAGTTGCATCTATGTTTAGATTCAGCGAGGTAGAATCACGTTTCTTCTAAAAGCTGCGATTGGATATTCCAGAGTGGATGGGAGAACAGGCTGTAAAGAGAAATACCTTGCTCTAAAACCAAAACGGAGCTATCTAGCAGAATGGTTGTCAATGTGTGTATTCAACTTAAAGAGTTAAACTGATGTGTGTTTGCAGCAGTTTAGAAACCCTTTCTTTGGAGAATGCAGAAACCGTCATTTCCAGCCCTAGAGACGCATATAAGAGTTAGCTGTAAGAATGCATTTAAAACACAGAACACCCGCTTCTTACGAACTCATCTTCTGTGTGTTGGTTCCTTTTAGGAAGTTGCATCTATGTTTAGATTCAGCGAGGAAGAAACACGTTTCTTCTAAAAGCTGCGTTTGGATATTCCAGAGTGGATGGGAGAACAGGCTGTAAAGAGAAATACCTTGCTCTAAAACCAAAACGGAGCTATCTAGCAGAATGGTTGTCAATGTGTGTATTCAACTTCCAGAGCTAAACTGATGTGTGTTTGCAGCAGTTCAGAAACCCTTTCTTTGGAGAATGCAGAAACCGTCATTTCTAGCCCTAGAGAGACATATAAGAGTTAGCAGTAAGAATGCGTTTAAAACACAGAAGACCCGATTCTTATGAACTCATCTGCTGTGTGTTGGTTCCTTTTAGGAAGTTGCATCTATGTTTAGATTCAGCGAGGTAGAATCACGTTTCTTCTAAAAGCTGCGTTTGGACATTCCAGAGTGGATGGGAGAACAGGCTGTAAAGAGAAATACCTTGCTCTAAAACCAAAACGGAGCTATCTAGCAGAATGGTTGTCAATGTGTGTATTCAACTACCAGAGTTAAACTGCTGTGTGTTTGCAGCAGTTCAGAAACCCTTTCTTTGGAGAATGCAGAAACAGTCTTTTCCCGCCCTAGAGACGCTTATAAGAGTTAGCAGTAAGAATGCGTTTAAAACACAGAAGACCCTCTTCTTACGAACTCATCTGTTGTGTGTTGGTTCCTTTTAGAAAGGTCCATTTATGTTTAGATTCAGCGAGGTAGAAACACGTTTCTTCTAAAAGCTGCGTTTGGACATTCCAGAGTGGATGGGAGAACAGGCTGTAAAGAGAAATACGTTGCTCTAAAACCAAAACGGAGCTATCTAGCAGAATGCTTGTCAATGCGTGTATTCAAATTCCAGAGTTAAACTGCTGTGTGTTTGCAGCAGTTCAGAAACCCTTTCTTTGGAGAATGCAGAAACAGTCTTTTCCCGCCCTAGAGACGCTTATAAGAGTTAGCAGTAAGTATGCGTTTAAAACACAGAAGACCCGCTTCTTACGAACTCATCTGCTGTGTGTTGGTTCCTTTTACGAAGTTGCATCTATGTTTAGATTCAGCGAGTTAGAAACACGTTTCTTCTAAAAGCTGCGTTTGGACATTCCAGAGTGGATGGGAGAACAGGCTGTAAAGAGAAATACTTGCTCTAAAACCAAAACGGAGCTATCTAGCAGAATGGTTGTCAATGTGTGTATTCCACAGCTAGAGTTAACCTGATGTGTGTTTGCAGCAGTTTAGAAACCCTTTCTTTGAAGAATGCAGAAACAGTCATTTCCAGCCCTAGAGACGCATATAAGAGTTAGCAGTAATAATGCGTTTAAAACACAGAAGACCCGCTTCTTACGAAGTCATCTGCTATGTGTTGGTTCCTTAAAGGAAGTTGCATCTATGTTTACATTCAGCGAGGTAGAAACACGTTTCTTCTAAAAGCTGCGTTTGGACATTCCAGAGTGGATAGGAGAACAGGCTGTAAAGAGAAATACCTTGCTCTAAAACCAAAACGGAGCTATCTAGCAGAATGGTTGTCAATGTGTGTATTCAACTTCCAGAGTTAAACTGACGTGTGTTTGCAGCAGTTCGGAAACCCTTTCTTTGGAGAATGCAGAAAAAGTCTTTTCCCGCCCCAGAGACGCTTATGAGAGTTAGCAGTAAGAATGCGTTTAAAACACAGAAGACCCGCTTCTTACGAACTCATCTGCTGTGTGTTGGTTCCTTTTAGGAAGTTACATCTATGTTTAGATTCAGCGAGGAAGAAACACGTTTATTCTAAAAGCTGCGTTTGGACATTCCAGAGTGGATGGGAGAACAGGCTGTAAAGAGAAATACCTTGCTCTAAAACCAAAACGGAGCTATCTAGCAGAATGGTTGTCAATGTGTGTATTCAACTTCCAGAGCTAAACTGATGTGTGTTTGCAGCAGTTCAGAAACCCTTTCTTTGGAGAATGCAGAAACTGTCTTCTCCCGCCCTAGAGTCGCTTATAAGAGTTAGTAGTAAGAATGCGTTTAAAACACAGAAGACCCGCTTCTTACGAACTCATCTGCTGTGTGTTGGTTCCTTTTAGGAAGTTGCATCTATGTTTAGATTCTGCGAGGTAGAATCACGTTTCTTCTAAAAGCTGCGTTTGGACATTCCAGAGTGGATGGGAGAACAGGCTGTAAAGAGAAATACCTTGCTCTAAAACCAAAACGGAGCTATCTAGCAGAATGGTTGTCAATGTGTGTATTCAACTTAAAGAGTTAAACTGATGTGTGTTTGCAGCAGTTCAGAAACCCTTTCTTTGAAGAATGCAGAAACAGTCATTTCCAGCCCTAGAGACGCATATAAGAGTTAGCAGTAATAATGCGTTTAAAACACAGAAGACCCGCTTCTTACGAAGTCATCTGCTATGTGTTGGTTCCTTTTAGGAAGTTGCATCTATGTTTACATTCAGCGAGGTAGAAACACGTTTCTTCTAAAAGCTGCGTTTGGACATTCCAGAGTGGATGGGAGAACAGGCTGTAAAGAGAAATACCTTGCTCTAAAACCAAAACGGAGCTATCTAGCAGAATGGTTGTCAATGTGTGTATTCAACTTCCTGAGTTAAACTGACGTGTGTTTGCAGCAGTTCGGAAACCCTTTCTTTGGAGAATGCAGAAAAAGTCTTTTCCCGCCCCAGAGACGCTTATGAGAGTTAGCAGTAAGAATGCGTTTAAAAAACAGAAGTCCCGCTTCTTACGAACTCATCTGCTGTGTGTTGGTTCCTTTTAGGAAGTTACATCTATGTTTAGATTCAGCGAAAAAGAAACACGTTTCTTCTAAAAGCTGCGTTTGGACATTCCAGAGTGGATGGGAGAATAGGCTGTAAAGAGAAATACCTTGCTCTAAAACCAAAACGGAGCTATCTAGCAGAATGGTTGTCAATGTGTGTATTCAACTTCCAGAGCTAAACTGATGTGTGTTTGCAGCAGTTCAGAAACCCTTTCTTTGGAGAATGCAGAAACCGTCATTTCTAGCCCTAGAGAGACATATAAGAGTTAGCAGTAAAAATGCGTTTAAAACACAGAAGACCCGATTCTTATGAACTCATCTGCTGTGTGTTGGTTCCTTTTAGGAAGTTGCATCTTTGTTTACATTCAGCGAGGAAGAAACACGTTTCTTCTAAAAGCTGCGTTTGGACATTCCAGAGTGGATGGGAGAACAGGCTGTAAAGAGAAATACGTTGCTCTAAAACCAAAACGGAGCTATCTAGCAGAATGGTTGTCAATGTGTGCATTCAAGTTCCAGAGTTAAACTGATGTGTGTTTGCAGCAGTTCAGAAACCCTTTCTTTGGAGAATGCAGAAAAAGTCTTTTCCCGCCCCAGAGACGCTTATGAGAGTTAGCAGTAAGAATGCGTTTAAAACACAGAAGACCCGCTTATTACGAACTCATCTGCTGTGTGTTGGCTCCTTTTAGGAAGTTACATATATGTTTAGATTCAGCGAGGAAGAAACACGTTTCTTCTAAAAGCTGCGTTTGGACATTCCAGAGGGGATGGGAGAACAGGCTGTAAAGAGAAATACCTTGCTCTAAAACCAAAACAAAGCTATCTAGCAGAATGGTTGTCAATGTGTGTATTCAACTTAAAGAGGTAAACAGATGTGTGTTTGCAGCAGGTCAGAAACCCTTTCTTTGGAGAATGCAGAAACTGTCTTTTCCCGCCCTAGAGACGCTTATAAGAGTTAGTAGTAAGAATGCGTTTAAAACACAGAAGACCCGCTTCTTACGAACTCATCTGCTGTGTGTTGGTTCCTTTTAGGAAGTTGCATCTATGTTTAGATTCAGCGAGGTAGAATCACGTTTCTTCTAAAAGCTGCGTTTGGACATTCCAGAGTGGATGGGAGAACAGGCTGTAAAGAGAAATACCTTGCTCTAAAACCAAAACGGAGCTATCTAGCAGAATGGTTGTCAATGTGTGTATTCAACTACCAGAGTTAAACTGATGTGTGTTTGCAACAGTTCAGAAACCCTTTCTTGGAGAATGCAGAAACCGTCTTTTCCCGCCCTAGAGACGCTTATAAGAGTTAGCAGTAAGAATGCGTTTAAAACACAGAAGACCCGCTTCTTACGAACTCATCTGTTGTGTGTTGGTTCCTTTTAGAAAGTTCCATCTATGTTTACATTCAGCGAGGTAGAAACACGTTTCTTCTAAAAGCTGCGTTTGGACATTCCAGAGTGGATGGGAGAACAGGCTGTAAAGAGAAATACGTTGCTCTAAAACCAAAACGGAGCTATCTAGCAGAATGGTTGTCAATGCGTGTATTCAAATTCCAGAGTTAAACTGCTGTGTGTTTGCAGCAGTTCAGAAACCCTTTCTTTGGAGAATGCAGAAACAGTCTTTTCCCGCCATAGAGACGCTTTTAAGATTAAGCAGTAAGAATGCGTTTAAAACACAGAAGACCCGCTTCTTACGAACTCATCTGCTGTGTGTTGGTTCCTTTTAGGAAGTTGCATCTATGTTTAGATTCAGCGAGGTAGAAACACGTTTCTTCTAAAAGCTGCGTTTGGACATTCCAGAGTGGATGGGAGAACAGGCTGTAAAGAGAAATACTTGCTCTAAAACCAAAACGGAGCTATCTAGCAGAATGGTTGTCAATGTGTGTATTCCACAGCTAGAGTTAAACTGATGTGTGTTTGCAGCAGTTTAGAAACCCTTTCTTTGAAGAATGCAGAAACAGTCATTTCCAGCCCTAGAGACGCATATAAGAGTTAGCAGTAATAATGCGTTTAAAACACAGAAGACCCGCTTCTTACGAACTCATCTGCTATGTGTTGGTTTCTTAAAGGAAGTTGCATCTATGTTTACATTCAGCGAGGTAGAAACACGTTTCTTCTAAAAGCTGCGTTTGGACATTTCAGAGTGGATGGGAGAACAGGCTGTAAAGAGAAATACCTTGCTCTAAAACCAAAACGGAGCTATCTAGCAGAATGGTTGTCAATGTGTGTATTCAAGTTCCAGAGTTAAACTGACGTGTGTTTGCAGCAGTTCAGAAACCCTTTCTTTGGAGAATGCCGAAAAAGTCTTTTCCCGCCCCAGAGACGCTTATGAGAGTTAGCAGTAAGAATGCGTTTAAAACACAGAAGACCCGCTTCTTACGAACTCATCTGCTGTGTGTTGGTTCCTTTTAGGAAGTTACATCTATGTTTAGATTCAGCGAGGAAGAAACACGTTTCTTCTAAAAGCTGCGTTTGGACATTCCAGAGTGGATGGGAGAACAGGCTGTAAAGAGAAATACCTTGCTCTAAAACCAAAACGGAGCTATCTAGCAGAATTGTTGTCAATGTGTGTATTCAACTTCCAGAGCTAAACTGATGTGTGTTTGCAGCAGTTCAGAAACCCTTTCTTTGGAGAATGCAGAAACTGTCTTCTCCCGCCCTAGAGTCGCTTATAAGAGTTAGTAGTAAGAATGCGTTTAAAACACAGAAGACCCGCTTCTTACGAGCTCATCTGCTGTGTGTTGGTTCCTTTTAGGAAGTTACATCTATGTTTAGATTCAGCGAGGTAGAATCACGTTTCTTCTAAAAGCTGCGTTTGGACATTCCAGAGTGGATGGGAGAAAAGGCTGTAAAGAGAAATACCTTGCTCTAAAACCAAAACGGAGCTATCTAGCAGAATGGTTGTCAATGTGTGTATTCAACTTAAAGAGTTAAACTGATGTGTGTTTGCAGCAGTTCAGAAACCCTTTCTTTGGAGAATGCAGAAACCGTCATTTCCAGCCCTAGATACGCATATAAGAGTTAGCAGTAAGAATGCGTTTAAAACACAGAACACCCGCTTCTTACGAACTCATCTTCTGTGTGTTGGTTCCTTTTAGGAAGTTGCATCTATGTTTAGATTCAGCGAGGAAGAAACACGTTTCTTCTAAAAGCTGCGTTTGGATATTCCAGAGTGGATGGGAGAACAGGCTGTAAAGAGAAATACCTTGCTCTAAAACCAAAACGGAGCTATCTAGCAGAATGGTTGTCAATGTGTTTATTCAACTTCCAGAGCTAAACTGATGTGTGTTTGCAGCAGTTCAGAAACCCTTTCTTTGGAGAATGCAGAAACCGTCATTTCTAGCCCTAGAGAGACATATAAGAGTTAGCAGTAAGAATGCGTTTAAAACACAGAAGACCCGATTCTTATGAACTCATCTGCTGTGTGTTGGTTCCTTTTAGGAAGTTGCATCTATGTTTAGATTCAGCGAGGAAGAAACACGTTTCTTCTAAAAGCTGCGTTTGGACATTCCAGAGTGGATGGGAGAACAGGCTGTAAAGAGAAATACCTTCTCTAAAACCAAAACGGAGCTATCTAGCAGAATGGTTTTCAGTGTGTGTATTCAACTTCCAGAATTAAACATATGTGTGTTTGCAGCAGTTCAGAAACCCTTTCTTTGGAGAATGCAGAAACCGTCATTTCTAGCCCTAGAGACGCATATAAGAGTTAGCAGTAAGAATGCGTTTAAAATACAGAAGACCCGCTTATTACGAACTCATCTACTGTGTGTTGGCTCCTTTTAGGAAGTTACATATATGTTTAGATTCAGCGAGGAAGAAACACGTTTCTTCTAAAAGCTGCGTTTGGACATTCCAGAGTGGATGGGAGAACAGGCTGTAAAGAGAAATACCTTGCTCTAAAACCAAAACGGAGCTATCTAGCAGAATGGTTGTCAATGTGTGTATTCAACTTCCAGAGCTAAACTGATGTGTGTTTGCAGCAGTTCAGAAACCCTTTCTTTGGAGAATGCAGAAACTGTCTTCTCCCACCCTAGAGTCGCTTATAAGAGTTAGTAGTAAAAATGCGTTTAAAACACAGAAGAGCCGCTTCTTACGAACTCATCGGCTGTGTGTTGGTTCCGTTTAGGAAGTTGCATCTATGTTTAGATTCAGCGAGGTAGAATCACGTTTCTTCTAAAAGCTGCATCTGGACATTCCAGAGTGGATGGGAGAACAGGCTGTAAAGAGAAATACCTTGCTCTAAAACCAAAACGGAGCTATCTAGCAGAATGGTTGTCAATGTGTGTATTCAACTTAAAGAGTTAAACTGATGTGTGTTTGCAGCAGTTCAGAAACCCTTTCTTTGGAGAATGCAGAAAACGTCATTTCCAGCCCTAGAGACGCATATAAGAGTTAGCAGTAAGAATGCGTTTAAAACACAGAACACCCGCTTCTTACGAACTCATCTTCTGTGTGTTGGTTCCTTTTAGGAAGTTGCATCTATGTTTAGATTCAGCGAGGAAGAAACATGTTTCTTCTAAAAGCTGCGTTTGGATATTCCAGAGTGGATGGGAGAACAGGCTGTAAAGAGAAATACCTTGCTCTAAAACCAAAACGGAGCTATCTAGCAGAATTGTTGTCAATGTGTGTATTCAACTTCCAGAGCTAAACTGATGTGTGTTTGCAGCAGTTCAGAAACCCTTTCTTTGGAGAATGCAGAAACTGTCTTCTCCCGCCCTAGAGTCGCTTATAAGAGTTAGTAGTAGGAATGCGTTTAAAACACAGAAGACCCGCTTCTTACGAACTCATCTGCTGTGTGTTGGTTCCTTTTAGGAAGTTGCATCTATGTTTAGATTCAGCGAGGAAGAAACACGTTTCTTCTAAAAGCTGCGTTTGGACATTCCAGAGTGGATGGGAGAACAGGCTGTAAAGAGAAATACCTTCTCTAAAACCAAAACGGAGCTATCTAGCAGAATGGTTTTCAATGTGTGTATTCAACTTCCAGAATTGAACATATGTGTGTTTGCAGCAGTTCAGAAACCCTTTCTTTGGAGAATGCAGAAACCGTCATTTCTAGCCCTAGAGACGCATATAAGAGTTAGCAGTAAGAATGCGTTTAAAATACAGAAGACCCGCTTATTACGAACTCATCTGCTGTGTGTTGGTTCCTTTTAGGAAGTTACATCTATGTTTAGATTCAGCGAGGAAGAAACACGTTTCTTCCAAAAGCTGCGTTTGGACATTCCAGAATGGATGGGAGAACAGGCTGTAAAGAGAAATACCTTGCTCTAAAACCAAAATGGAGCTATCTAGCAGAATGGTTGTCAATGTGTGTATTCAACAGCTAGAGTTAAACTGATGTGTGTTTGCAGCAGTTCAGAAACCCTTTCTTTGGAGAATGCAGAAACAGTCATTTCCAGCCCTAGAGACGCATATAAGAGTTAGCAGTAAGAATGCGTTTAAAACACAGAAGACCCGCTTCTTACGAAGTCATCTGCTGTGTGTTGGCTCCTTTTAGGAAGTTACATTTATGTTTAGATTCAGCGAGGAAGAAACACGTTTCTTCTAAAAGCTGCGTTTGGACATTCCAGAGTGGATGGGAGAACAGGCTGTAAAGAGAAATACCTTGCTCTAAAACCAAAACGGAGCTATCTAGCAGAATGGTTGTCAATGTGTGTATTCAACTTCCAGAGATAAACTGATGTGTGTTTGCAGCAGTTCAGAAACCCTTTCTTTGGAGAATGCAGAAACTGTCTTTTCCCGCCCTAGAGACGCTTATAAGAGTTAGTAGTAAGAATGCGTTTAAAACACAGAAGACCCGCTTCTTACGAACTCATCTGCTGTGTGTTGGTTCCTTTTAGGAAGGTGCATCTATGTTTAGATTCAGCGAGGTAGAATCACGTTTCTTCTAAAAGCTGCGTTTGGACATTCCAGAGTGGATGGGAGAACAGGCTGTAAAGAGAAATACCTTGCTCTAAAACCAAAACGGAGCTATCTAGCAGAATGGTTGTCAATGTGTGTATTCAACTACCAGAGTTAAACTGATGTGTGTTTGCAGCAGTTCAGAAACCCTTTCTTTGGAGAATGCAGAAACAGTCTTTTCCCGCCCTAGAGACGCTTATAAGAGTTAGCAGTAAGAATGCGTTTAAAACACAGAAGACCCGCTTCTTACGAACTCATCTGTTGTGTGTTGGTTCCTTTTAGAAAGTTCCATCTATGTTTAGATTCAGCGAGGTAGAAACACGTTTCTTCTAAAAGCTGCGTTTGGACATTCCAGAGTGGATGGGAGAACAGGCTGTAAAGAGAAATACCTTGCTCTAAAACCAAAACGGAGCTATCTAGCAGAATGGTTGTCAATGCGTGTATTCAAATTCCAGAGTTAAGCTGCTGTGTGTTTGCAGCAGTTCAGAAACCCTTTCTTTGGAGAATGCAGAAACAGTCTTTTCCCGCCCTAGAGACGCTTATAAGAGTTAGCAGTAAGAATGCGTTTAAAACTCAGAAGAACCGCTTCTTACGAACTCATCTGCTGTGTGTTGGTTCCTTTTAGGAAGTTGCATCTATGTTTAGATTCAGCGAGGTAGAAACACGTTTCTTCTAAAAGCTGCGTTTGGACATTCCAGAGTGGATGGGAGAACAGGCTGTAAATAGAAATACTTGCTCTAAAACCAAAACGGAGCTATCTAGCAGAATGGTTGTCAATGTGTGTATTCCACAGCTAGAGTTAAACTGATGTGTGTTTGCAGCAGTTTAGAAACCCTTTCTTTGAAGAATGCAGACACAGTCATTTCCAGCCCTAGAGACGCATATAAGAGTTAGCAGTAATAATGCGTTTAAAACACAGAAGACCCGCTTCTTACGAAGTCATCTGCTATGTGTTGGTTCCTTAAAGGAAGTTGCATCTATGTTTACATTCAGCGAGGTAGAAACACGTTTCTTCTAAAAGCTGCGTTTGGACATTCCAGAGTGGATAGGAGAACAGGCTGTAAAGAGAAATACCTTGCTCTAAAACCAAAACGGAGCTATCTAGCAGAATGGTTGTCAATGTGTGTATTCAACTTCCAGAGTTAAACTGACGTGTGTTTGCAGCAGTTCGGAAACCCTTTCTTTGGAGAATGCAGAAAAAGTCTTTTCCCGCCCCAGAGACGCTTATGAGAGTTAGCAGTAAGAATGCGTTTAAAACACAGAAAACCCGCTTCTTACGAACTCATCTGCTGTGTGTTGGTTCCTTTTAGGAAGTTACATCTATGTTTAGATTCAGCGAGGATGAAACACGTTTCTTCTAAAAGCTGCGTTTGGACATTCCAGAGTGGGTGGGAGAACAGGCTGTAAAGAGAAATACCTTGCTCTAAAACCAAAACGGAGCTATCTAGCAGAATGGTTGTCAATGTGTGTATTCAACTTCCAGAGCTAAACTGATGTGTGTTTGCAGCAGTTCAGAAACCCATTCTTTGGAGAATGCAGAAACTGTCTTCTCCCGCCCTAGAGTCGCGTATAAGAGTTAGTAGTAAGAATGCGTTTAAAACACAGAAGACCCGCTTCTTACGAACTCATCTGCTGTGTGTTGGTTCCTTTTAGGAAGTTGCATCTATGTTTAGATGCTGCGAGGTAGAATCACGTTTCTTCTAAAAGCTGCGTTTGGACATTCCAGAGTGGATGGGAGAATAGGCTGTAAAGAGAAATACCTTGCTCTAAAACCAAAACGGAGCTATCTAGCAGAATGGTTGTCAATGTGTGTATTCAACTTCCAGAGTTAAACTGATGTGTGTTTGCAGCAGTTCAGAAACCCTTTCTTTGGAGAATGCAGAAACTGTCTTCTCTCGCCCTAGAGTCGCTTATAAGAGTTAGTAGTAAGAATGCGTTTAAAACACAGAAGACCCGCTTCTTACGAACTCATCTGCTGTGTGTTGGTTCCTTTTAGGAAGTTGCATCTATGTTTAGATTCAGCGAGGTAGAATCACGTTTCTTCTAAAAGCTGCGATTGGATATTCCAGAGTGGATGGGAGAACAGGCTGTAAAGAGAAATACCTTGCTCTAAAACCAAAACGGAGCTATCTAGCAGAATGGTTGTCAATGTGTGTATTCAACTTAAAGAGTTAAACTGATGTGTGTTTGCAGCAGTTCAGAAACCCTTTCTTTGGACAATGCAGAAACCGTCATTTCCAGCCCTAGAGACGCATATAAGAGTTAGCTGTAAGAATGCGTTTAAAACACAGAACACCCGCTTCTTACGAACTCATCTTCTGTGTGTTGGTTCCTTTTAGGGAGTTGCATCTATGTTTAGATTCAGCGAGGAAGAAACACGTTTCTTCTAGAAGCTGCGTTTGGATATTCCAGAGTGGATGGGAGAACAGGCTGTAAAGAGAAATACCTTGCTCTAAAACCAAAACGGCGCTATCTAGCAGAATGGTTGTCAATGTGTGTATTCAACTTCCAGAGCTAAACTGATGTGTGTTTGCAGCAGTTCAGAAACCCTTTCTTTGGAGAATGCAGAAACCGTCATTTCTAGCCCTAGAGAGACATATAAGAGTTAGCAGTAAGAATGCGTTTAAAACACAGAAGACCCGATTCTTATGAACTCATCTGCTGTGTGTTGGTTCCTTTTAGGAAGTTGCATCTATGTTTAGATTCAGCGAGGTAGAATCACGTTTCTTCTAAAAGCTGCGTTTGGACATTCCAGAGTGGATGGGAGAACAGGCTGTAAAGAGAAATACCTTGCTCTAAAACCAAAACGGAGCTATCTAGCAGAATGGTTGTCAATGTGTGTATTCAACTACCAGAGTTAAACTGATGTGTGTTTGCAGCAGTTCAGAAACCCTTTCTTTGGAGAATGTAGAAACAGTCTTTTCCCGCCCTAGAGACGCTTATAAGAGTTAGCAGTAAGAATGCGTTTAAAACACAGAAGACCCGCTTCTTACGAACTCATCTGTTGTGTGTTGGTTCCTTTTAGAAAGTTCCATCTATGTTTAGATTGAGCGAGGTAGAAACACGTTTCTTCTAAAAGCTGCGTTTGGACATTCCAGAGTGGATGGGAGAACAGGCTGTAAAGAGAAATACGTTGCTCTAAAACCAAAACGGAGCTATCTAGCAGAATGGTTGTCAATGCGTGTATTCAAATTCCAGCGTTAAACTGCTGTGTGTTTTCAGCAGTTCAGAAACCCTTTCTTTGGAGAATGCAGAAACAGTCTTTTCCCGCCCTAGAGACGCTTATAAGAGTTAGCAGTAAGAATGCGTTTAAAACACAGAAGACCCGCTTCTTACGAACTCATCTGCTGTGTGTTGGTTCCTTTTAGGAAGTTGCATCTATGTTTAGATTCAGCGAGGTAGAAACACGTTTCTTCTAAAAGCTGCGTTTGGACATTCCAGAGTGGATGGGAGAACAGGCTGTAAAGAGAAATACCTTGCTCTAAAACCAAAACGGAGCTATCTAGCAGAATGGTTGTCAATGTGTGTATTCAACTTCCAGAGCTAAACTGATGTGTGTTTGCAGCAGTTCAGAAACCCATTCTTTGGAGAATGCAGAAACTGTCTTCTCCCGCCCTAGAGTCGCGTATAAGAGTTAGTAGTAAGAATGCGTTTAAAACACAGAAGACCCGCTTCTTACGAACTCATCTGCTGTGTGTTTTTTCCTTTTAGGAAGTTGCATCTATGTTTAGATGCTGCGAGGTAGAATCACGTTTCTTCTAAAAGCTGCGTTTGGACATTCCAGAGTGGATGGGAGAATAGGCTGTAAAGAGAAATACCTTGCTCTAAAACCAAAACGGAGCTATCTAGCAGAATGGTTGTCAATGTGTGTATTCAACTTCCAGAGTTTAACTGATGTGTGTTTGCAGCAGTTCAGAAACCCTTTCTTTGGAGAATGCAGAAACTGTCTTCTCCCGCCCTAGAGTCGCTTATAAGAGTTAGTAGTAAGAATGCGTTTAAAACACAGAAGACCCGCTTCTTACGAACTCATCTGCTGTGTGTTGGTTCCTTTTAGGAAGTTGCATCTATGTTTAGATTCAGCGAGGTAGAATCACGTTTCTTCTAAAAGCTGCGATTGGATATTCCAGAGTGGATGGGAGAAGAGGCTGTAAAGAGAAATACCTTGCTCTAAAACCAAAACGGAGCTATCTAGCAGAATGGTTGTCAATGTGTGTATTCAACTTAAAGAGTTAAACTGATGTGTGTTTGCAGCAGTTTAGAAACCCTTTCTTTGGAGAATGCAGAAACCGTCATTTCCAGCCCTAGAGACGCATATAAGAGTTAGCTGTAAGAATGCATTTAAAACACAGAACACCCGCTTCTTACGAACTCATCTTCTGTGTGTTGGTTCCTTTTAGGAAGTTGCATCTATGTTTAGATTCAGCGAGGAAGAAACACGTTTCTTCTAAAAGCTGCGTTTGGATATTCCAGAGTGGATGGGAGAACAGGCTGTAAAGAGAAATACCTTGCTCTAAAACCAAAACGGAGCTATCTAGCAGAATGGTTGTCAATGTGTGTATTCAACTTCCAGAGCTAAACTGATGTGTGTTTGCAGCAGTTCAGAAACCCTTTCTTTGGAGAATGCAGAAACCGTCATTTCTAGCCCTAGAGAGACATATAAGAGTTAGCAGTAAGAATGCGTTTAAAACACAGAAGACCCGATTCTTATGAACTCATCTGCTGTGTGTTGGTTCCTTTTAGGAAGTTGCATCTATGTTTAGATTCAGCGAGGTAGAATCACGTTTCTTCTAAAAGCTGCGTTTGGACATTCCAGAGTGGATGGGAGAACAGGCTGTAAAGAGAAATACCTTGCTCTAAAACCAAAACGGAGCTATCTAGCAGAATGGTTGTCAATGTGTGTATTCAACTACCAGAGTTAAACTGCTGTGTGTTTGCAGCAGTTCAGAAACCCTTTCTTTGGAGAATGCAGAAACAGTCTTTTCCCGCCCTAGAGACGCTTATAAGAGTTAGCAGTAAGAATGCGTTTAAAACACAGAAGACCCTCTTCTTACGAACTCATCTGTTGTGTGTTGGTTCCTTTTAGAAAGGTCCATTTATGTTTAGATTCAGCGAGGTAGAAACACGTTTCTTCTAAAAGCTGCGTTTGGACATTCCAGAGTGGATGGGAGAACAGGCTGTAAAGAGAAATACGTTGCTCTAAAACCAAAACGGAGCTATCTAGCAGAATGCTTGTCAATGCGTGTATTCAAATTCCAGAGTTAAACTGCTGTGTGTTTGCAGCAGTTCAGAAACCCTTTCTTTGGAGAATGCAGAAACAGTCTTTTCCCGCCCTAGAGACGCTTATAAGAGTTAGCAGTAAGTATGCGTTTAAAACACAGAAGACCCGCTTCTTACGAACTCATCTGCTGTGTGTTGGTTCCTTTTACGAAGTTGCATCTATGTTTAGATTCAGCGAGTTAGAAACACGTTTCTTCT
This sequence comes from Saimiri boliviensis, assembly GCF_048565385.1. Taxonomy (NCBI): domain Eukaryota; kingdom Metazoa; phylum Chordata; class Mammalia; order Primates; family Cebidae; genus Saimiri; species Saimiri boliviensis. Next base: position 42,764,614 of record NC_133467.1, read on the forward strand.
AAAAGCTGCGTTTGGACATTCCAGAGTGGATGGGAGAACAGGCTGTAAAGAGAAATACTTGCTCTAAAACCAAAACGGAGCTATCTAGCAGAATGGTTGTCAATGTGTGTATTCCACAGCTAGAGTTAACCTGATGTGTGTTTGCAGCAGTTTAGAAACCCTTTCTTTGAAGAATGCAGAAACAGTCATTTCCAGCCCTAGAGACGCATATAAGAGTTAGCAGTAATAATGCGTTTAAAACACAGAAGACCCGCTTCTTACGAAGTCATCTGCTATGTGTTGGTTCCTTAAAGGAAGTTGCATCTATGTTTACATTCAGCGAGGTAGAAACACGTTTCTTCTAAAAGCTGCGTTTGGACATTCCAGAGTGGATAGGAGAACAGGCTGTAAAGAGAAATACCTTGCTCTAAAACCAAAACGGAGCTATCTAGCAGAATGGTTGTCAATGTGTGTATTCAACTTCCAGAGTTAAACTGACGTGTGTTTGCAGCAGTTCGGAAACCCTTTCTTTGGAGAATGCAGAAAAAGTCTTTTCCCGCCCCAGAGACGCTTATGAGAGTTAGCAGTAAGAATGCGTTTAAAACACAGAAGACCCGCTTCTTACGAACTCATCTGCTGTGTGTTGGTTCCTTTTAGGAAGTTACATCTATGTTTAGATTCAGCGAGGAAGAAACACGTTTATTCTAAAAGCTGCGTTTGGACATTCCAGAGTGGATGGGAGAACAGGCTGTAAAGAGAAATACCTTGCTCTAAAACCAAAACGGAGCTATCTAGCAGAATGGTTGTCAATGTGTGTATTCAACTTCCAGAGCTAAACTGATGTGTGTTTGCAGCAGTTCAGAAACCCTTTCTTTGGAGAATGCAGAAACTGTCTTCTCCCGCCCTAGAGTCGCTTATAAGAGTTAGTAGTAAGAATGCGTTTAAAACACAGAAGACCCGCTTCTTACGAACTCATCTGCTGTGTGTTGGTTCCTTTTAGGAAGTTGCATCTATGTTTAGATTCTGCGAGGTAGAATCACGTTTCTTCTAAAAGCTGCGTTTGGACATTCCAGAGTGGATGGGAGAACAGGCTGTAAAGAGAAATACCTTGCTCTAAAACCAAAACGGAGCTATCTAGCAGAATGGTTGTCAATGTGTGTATTCAACTTAAAGAGTTAAACTGATGTGTGTTTGCAGCAGTTCAGAAACCCTTTCTTTGAAGAATGCAGAAACAGTCATTTCCAGCCCTAGAGACGCATATAAGAGTTAGCAGTAATAATGCGTTTAAAACACAGAAGACCCGCTTCTTACGAAGTCATCTGCTATGTGTTGGTTCCTTTTAGGAAGTTGCATCTATGTTTACATTCAGCGAGGTAGAAACACGTTTCTTCTAAAAGCTGCGTTTGGACATTCCAGAGTGGATGGGAGAACAGGCTGTAAAGAGAAATACCTTGCTCTAAAACCAAAACGGAGCTATCTAGCAGAATGGTTGTCAATGTGTGTATTCAACTTCCTGAGTTAAACTGACGTGTGTTTGCAGCAGTTCGGAAACCCTTTCTTTGGAGAATGCAGAAAAAGTCTTTTCCCGCCCCAGAGACGCTTATGAGAGTTAGCAGTAAGAATGCGTTTAAAAAACAGAAGTCCCGCTTCTTACGAACTCATCTGCTGTGTGTTGGTTCCTTTTAGGAAGTTACATCTATGTTTAGATTCAGCGAAAAAGAAACACGTTTCTTCTAAAAGCTGCGTTTGGACATTCCAGAGTGGATGGGAGAATAGGCTGTAAAGAGAAATACCTTGCTCTAAAACCAAAACGGAGCTATCTAGCAGAATGGTTGTCAATGTGTGTATTCAACTTCCAGAGTTAAACTGATGTGTGTTTGCAGCAGTTCAGAAACCCTTTCTTTGGAGAATGCAGAAACTGTCTTCTCCCGCCCTAGAGTCGCTTATAAGAGTTAGTAGTAAGAATGCGTTTAAAACACAGAAGACCCGCTTCTTACGAACTCATCTGCTGTGTGTTGGTTCCTTTTAGGAAGTTGCATCTATGTTTAGATTCAGCGAGGTAGAATCACGTTTCTTCTAAAAGCTGCGATTGGATATTCCAGAGTGGATGGGAGAACAGGCTGTAAAGAGAAATACCTTGCTCTAAAACCAAAACGGAGCTATCTAGCAGAATGGTTGTCAATGTGTGTATTCAACTTAAAGAGTTAAACTGATGTGTGTTTGCAGCAGTTCAGAAACCCTTTCTTTGGACAATGCAGAAACCGTCATTTCCAGCCCTAGAGACGCATATAAGAGTTAGCTGTAAGTATGCGTTTAAAACACAGAACACCCGCTTCTTACGAACTCATCTTCTGTGTGTTGGTTCCTTTTAGGGAGTTGCATCTATGTTTAGATTCAGCGAGGAAGAAACACGTTTCTTCTAGAAGCTGCGTTTGGATATTCCAGAGTGGATGGGAGAACAGGCTGTAAAGAGAAATACCTTGCTCTAAAACCAAAACGGCGCTATCTAGCAGAATGGTTGTCAATGTGTGTATTCAACTTCCAGAGCTAAACTGATGTGTGTTTGCAGCAGTTCAGAAACCCTTTCTTTGGAGAATGCAGAAACCGTCATTTCTAGCCCTAGAGAGACATATAAGAGTTAGCAGTAAGAATGCGTTTAAAACACAGAAGACCCGATTCTTATGAACTCATCTGCTGTGTGTTGGTTCCTTTTAGGAAGTTGCATCTATGTTTAGATTCAGCGAGGTAGAATCACGTTTCTTCTAAAAGCTGCGTTTGGACATTCCAGAGTGGATGGGAGAACAGGCTGTAAAGAGAAATACCTTGCTCTAAAACCAAAACGGAGCTATCTAGCAGAATGGTTGTCAATGTGTGTATTCAACTACCAGAGTTAAACTGATGTGTGTTTGCAGCAGTTCAGAAACCCTTTCTTTGGAGAATGCAGAAACAGTCTTTTCCCGCCCTAGAGACGCTTATAAGAGTTAGCAGTAAGAATGCGTTTAAAACACAGAAGACCCGCTTCTTACGAACTCATCTGTTGTGTGTTGGTTCCTTTTAGAAAGTTCCATCTATGTTTAGATTCAGCGAGGTAGAAACACGTTTCTTCTAAAAGCTGTGTTTGGACATTCCAGAGTGGATGGGAGAACAGGCTGTAAAGAGAAATACGTTGCTCTAAAACCAAAACGGAGCTATCTAGCAGAATGGTTGTCAATGCGTGTATTCAAATTCCAGAGTTAAACTGCTGTGTGTTTTCAGCAGTTCAGAAACCATTTCTTTGGAGAATGCAGAAACAGTCTTTTCCCGCCCTAGAGACGCTTATAAGAGTTAGCAGTAAGAATGCGTTTAAAACACAGAAGACCCGCTTCTTACGAACTCATCTGCTGTGTGTTGGTTCCTTTTAGGAAGTTGCATCTATGTTTAGATTCAGCGAGGTAGAAACACGTTTCTTCTAAAAGCTGCGTTTGGACATTCCAGAGTGGATGGGAGAACAGGCTGTAAAGAGAAATACCTTGCTCTAAAACCAAAACGGAGCTATCTAGCAGAATGGTTGTCAATGTGTGTATTCAACTTCCAGAGCTAAACTGATGTGTGTTTGCAGCATTTCAGAAACCCTTTCTTTGGAGAATGCAGAAACTGTCTTCTCCCGCCCTAGAGTTGCTTATAAGAGTTAGTAGTAAGAATGCGTTTAAAACACAGAAGACCCGCTTCTTACGAACTCATCTGTTGTGTGTTGGTTCCTTTTAGAAAGTTCCATCTATGTTTAGATTCAGCGAGGTAGAAACACGTTTCTTCTAAAAGCTGCGTTTGGACATTCCAGAGTGGATGGGAAAACAGGCTGTAAAGAGAAATACGTTGCTCTAAAACCAAAACGGAGCTATCTAGCAGAATGGTTGTCAATGCGTTTATTCAAGTTCCAGAGTTAAACTGCTGTGTGTTTGCAGCAGTTCAGAAACCCTTTCTTTGGAGAATGCAGAAAAAGTCTTTTCCCGCCCCAGAGACGCTTATGAGAGTTAGCAGTAAGAATGCGTTTAAAACACAGAAGACCCGCTTATTACGAACTCATCTGCTGTGTGTTGGCTCCTTTTAGGAAGTTACTTATATGTTTAGATTCAGCGAGGAAGAAACACGTTTCTTCTAAAAGCTGCGTTTGGACATTCCAGACTGGATGGGAGAACAGGCTGTAAAGAGAAATACCTTGCTCTAAAACCAAAACGGAGCTATCTAGCAGAATGGTTGTCAATGTGTGTATTCAACTTCCAGAGCTAAACTGATGTGTGTTTGCAGCAGTTCAGAAACCCTTTCTTTGGAGAATGCAGAAACTGTCTTTTCCCGACCTAGAGACGCTTATAAGAGTTAGTAGTAAGAATGCGTTTAAAACACAGAAGACCCGCTTCTTACGAACTCATCTGCTGTGTGTTGGTTCCTTTTAGGAAGTTTCATCTATGTTTAGATTCAGCGAGGTAGAATCACGTTTCTTCTAAAAGCTGCGTTTGGACATTCCAGAGTGGATGGGAGAACAGGCTGTAAAGAGAAATACCTTGCTCTAAAACCAAAACGGAGCTATCTAGCAGAATGGTTGTCAATGTGTGTATTCAACTTCCAGAGCTAAACTGATGTTTGTTTGCAGCAGTTCAGAAACCCTTTCTTTGGAGAATGCAGAAACTGTCTTTTCCCGCCCTAGAGAGGCTTATAAGTGTTAGTAGTAAGAATGAGTTTAAAACACAGAAGACCAGCTAGTTACGAAGTCATCTGCTGTGTGTTGGTTCCTTTTAGGAAGTTGCATCTATGTTTAGATTCAGCGAGGTAGAATCACGTTTCTTCTAAAAGCTGCGTTTGGACATTCCAGAGTGGATGGGAGAACAGGCTGTAAAGAGAAATACCTTGCTCTAAAACCAAAACGGAGCTATCTAGCAGAATGGTTGTCAATGTGTGTATTCAACTTCCAGAGTTAAACTGACGTGTGTTTGCAGCAGTTCAGAAACCCTTTCTTTGGAGAATGCAGAAACCGTCATTTCCAGCCCTAGAGACGCATATAAGAGTTAGCAGTAAGAATGCGTTTAAAACACAGAACACCCGGTTCTTACGAACTCATCTTCTGTGTGTTGGTTCCTTTTAGGAAGTTGCATCTATGTTTAGATTCAGCGAGGAAGAAACACGTTTCTTCTAAAAGCTGCGTTTGGATATTCCAGAGTGGATGGGAGAACAGGCTGTAAAGAGAAATATCTTGCTCTAAAACCAAAACGGAGCTATCTAGCAGAATGGTTGTCAATGTGTGTATTCCACAGCTAGAGATAACTGATGTGTGTTTGCAGCAGTTCAGAAGCCCTTTCTTTGGAGAATGCAGAAACAGTCTTTTCCCGCCCTAGAGACGCATATAAGAGTTAGCCGTAAGAATGCGTTTAAAACACAGAAGACCCGCTTCTTACGAACTCATCTGCTGTGTGTTGGTTCCTTTTAGGAGGTTGCATCTATGTTTAGATTCAGCGAGGTAGAAACACGTTTCTTCTATAAGCTGCGTTTGGACATTCCACAGTGGATGGGAGAACAGGCTGTAAAGAGAAATACGTTGCTCTAAAACCAAAACGGAGCTATCTAGCAGAATGGTTGTCAATGTGTGTATTCAAGTTCCAAAGTTAAACTGATGTCTGTTTGCAGCAGTTCAGAATCCCTTTCTTTGGAGAATGCAGAAACAGTCTTTTCCCGCCCTAGAGACACTTATAAGAGTTAGCAGTAAGAATGTGTTTAAAACACAGAAGACCCGCTTCTTACGAACTCATCTGCTGTGTGTTGGTTCCTTTTAGGAAGTTGCATCTATGTTTAGATTCAGCGAGGTAGAAACACGTTTCTTCTAAAAGCTGCGTTTGGACATTCCAGAATGGATTGGAGAACAGGCTGTAAAGAGAAATACCTTGCTCTAAAACCAAAACGGAGCTATCTAGCAGAATGGTTGTCAATGCGTTTATTCAAGTTCCAGAGTTAAACTGCTGTGTGTTTGCAGCAGTTCAGAAACCCTTTCTTTGGAGAATGCAGAAAAAGTCTTTTCCCGCCCCAGAGACGCTTATGAGAGTTAGCAGTAAGAATGCGTTTAAAACACAGAAGACCCGCTTCTTACGAACTCATCTGCTGTGTGTTGGTTCCTTTTAGGAAGTTGCATCTATGTTTAGATTCAGCAAGGTAGAAACACGTTTCTTCTAAAAGCTGCGTTTGGACATTCCAGAATGGATTGGAGAACAGGCTGTAAAGAGAAATACCTTGCTCTAAAACCAAAACGGAGCTATCTAGCAGAATGGTTGTCAATGTGTGTATTCAACAGCTAGAGTTAAACTGATGTGTGTTTGCAGCAGTTCAGAAACCCTTTCTTTGGAGAATGCAGAAACAGTCATTTCCAGCCCTAGAGACGCATATAAGGGTTAGCAGTAATAATGCGTATAAAACACAGAAGACCCGCTTCTTACGAAGTCATCTGCTGTGTGTTGGTTCCTTTTAGGAAGTTGCATCTATGTTTAGATTCAGCGAGGTAGAATCACGTTTCTTCTAAAAGCTGTGTTTGGACATTCCAGAGTGGATGGGAGAACAGGCTGTAAAGAGAAATACCTTGCTCTAAAACCAAAACGGAGCTATCTAGCAGAATGGTTGTCAATGTGTGTATTCAACTTAAAGAGTTAAACTCATGTGTGTTTGCAGCAGTTCAGAAACCCTTTCTTTGGAGAATGCAGAAACACTCTTTTCCAGCCCTATGGACGCTTATAAGAGTTAGCAGTAAGAATGCATTTAAAACACAGAAGAGCCGCTTCTTAGGAACTCATCTGCTGTGTGTTGGTTCCTTTTAGGAAATTGCATCTTTGTTTAGATTCAGCGAGGTAGAAACACGTTTCTTCTAAAAGCTGCGTTTGGACATTCCAGAGTGGATGGGAGAACAGGCTGTAAAGAGAAATACCTTGCTCTAAAACCAAAACGGAGCTATCTAGCAGAATGGTTGTCAATGTGTGTATTCAACTACCAGAGTTAAACTGATGTGTGTTTGCAGCAGTTCAGAAACCCTTTCTTTGGAGAATGCAGAAACTGTCTTTTCCCGCCCTAGAGAGGCTTATAAGTGTTAGTAGTAAGAATGCGTTTAAAACACAGAAGACCCGCTTCTTACGAAGTCATCTGCTGTGTGTTGGTTCCTTTTAGGAAGTTGCATCTATGTTTAGATTCAGCGAGGTAGAATCACGTTTCTTCTAAAAGCTGCGTTTGGCCATTCCAGAGAGGATGGGAGAACAGGCTGTAAAGAGAAATACCTTGCTCTAAAACCAAAACGGAGCTATCTAGCAGAATGGTTGTCAATGTGTGTATTCAACTACCAGAGTTAAACTGATGTGTGTTTGCAGCAGTTCAGAAACCCTTTCTTTGGAGAATGCAGAAACAGTAATTTCCAACCCTAGAGACGCATATAAGAGTTAGCCGTAAGAATGCGTTTAAAACAAAGAAGACCCGCTTCTTACGAACTCATCTGCTGTGTGTTGGTTCCTTTTAGGAAGTTGCATCTATGTTTAGATTCAGCGAGGTAGAAACACGTTTCTTCTATGAGCTGCGTTTGGACATTCCACAGTGGATGGGAGAACAGGCTGTAAAGAGAAATACCTTGCTCTAAAACCAAAACGGAGCTATCTAGCAGAATGGTTGTCAATGTGTGTATTCAACTTCCAGAGTTAAACTGATGTGTTTTTGCAGCAGTTCAGAAACCCTTTCTTTGGAGAATGCAGAAACCGTCATTTCCAGCCCTAGAGACGCATGTAAGTGTTAGCAGTAAGAATGCGTTTAAAACACAGAACACCCGCTTCTTACGAACTCATCTTCTGTGTGTTGGTTCCTTTTAGGAAGTTGCATCTATGTTTAGATTCAGCGAGGTAGAATCACGTTTCTTCTAAAAGCTGCGTTTGGACATTCCAGAGTGGATGGGAGAACAGGCTGTAAAGAGAAATACCTTGCTCTAAAACCAAAACGGAGCTATCTAGCAGAATGGTTGTCAATGTGTCTATTCAACTTCCAGAGCTAAACTGATGTGTGTTTGCAGCAGTTCAGAAACCCTTTCTTTGGAGAATGCAGAAACTGTCTTTTCCCGCCCTAGAGACGCTTATAAGGGTTAGTAGTAAAAATGCGTTTAAAACACAGAAGACCCGCTTCTTACGAAGTCATCTGCTGTGTGTTGGTTCCTTTTAGGAAGTTGCATCTATGTTTAGATTCAGCGAGGTAGAATCACGTTTCTTCTAAAAGCTGCGTTTGGACATTGCAGAGTGGATGGGAGAACAGGCTGTAAAGAGAAATACCTTGCTCTAAAACCAAAACGGAGCTATCTAGCAGAATGGTTGTCAATGTGTCTATTCAACTTCCAGAGCTAAACTGATGTGTGTTTGCAGCAGTTCAGAAACCCTTTCTTTGGAGAATGCAGAAACCGTCATTTCTAGCCCTAGAGAGACATATAAGAGATAGCAGTAAGAATGCGTTTAAAACACAGAAGACCCGCTTCTTACGAACTCATCTGCTGTGTGTTGGTTCCTTTTAGGAAGTTGCATCTATGTTTAGATTCAGCGAGGTAGAAACACGTTTCTTCTAAAAGCTGCGTTTGGACATTCCAGAGTGGATGGGAGAACAGGCTGTAAAGAGAAATACCTTGCTCTAAAACCAAAACGGAGCTATCTAGCAGAATGGTTGTCAATGTGTGTATTCAACTTCCAGAGTTAAACCGATGAGTGTTTGCAGCAGTCCAGAAACCCTTTCTTTGGAGAATGCAGAAACCGTCATTTCCAGCCCTAGAGACACATATAAGAGTTAGCAGTAAGAATGCGTTTAAAACACAGAAGAGCCGCTTCTTAGGAACTCATCTGCTGTGTGTTGGTTCCTTTTAGGAAATTGCATCTTTGTTTAGATTCAGCGAGGTAGAAGCACGTTTCTTCTAAAAGCTGCGTTTGGACATTCCAGAGTGGATTGGAGAACAGGCTGTAAAGAGAAATACCTTGCTCTAAAACCAAAACGGAGCTATCTAGCACAATGGTTGTCAATGTGTGTATTCAACTACCAGAGTTAAACTGATGTGTGTTTGCAGCAGTTCAGAAACCCTTTCTTTGGAGAATGCAGAAACTGTCTTTTCCCGCCCTAGAGACGCATATAAGAGTTAGCAGTAAGAATGCGTTTAAAACACAGAAGACCCGCTTCTTACGAACTCATCTGTTGTGTGTTGGTTCCTTTTAGAAAGTTCCATCTATGGTTAGATTCAGCGAGGTAGAAACACGTTTCTTCTAAAAGCTGCGTTTGGACATTCCAGAGTGGATGGGAAAACAGGCTGTAAAGAGAAATACGTTGCTCTAAAACCAAAACGGAGCTATCTAGCAGAATGGTTGTCAATGCGTTTATTCAAGTTCCAGAGTTAAACTGCTGTGTGTTTGCAGCAGTTCAGAAACCCTTTCTTTGGAGAATGCAGAAACTGTCTTTTCCCGCCCTAGAGACGCTTATAAGAGTTAGTAGTAAGAATGCGTTTAAAACACAGAAGACCCGCTTCTTACGAACTCATCTGCTGTGTGCTGGTTCCTTTTAGGAAGTTGCATCTATGTTTAGATTCAGCGAGGTAGAATCACGTTTCTTCTAAAAGCTGCGTTTGGACATTCCAGAGTGGATGGGAGAACAGGCTGTAAAGAGAAATACCTTGCTCTAAAACCAAAACGGAGCTATCTAGCAGAATGGTTGTCAATGTGTCTATTCAACTTCCAGAGCTAAACTGATGTGTGTTTGCAGCAGTTCAGAAACCCTTTCTTTGGAGAATGCAGAAACTGTCTTTTCCCGCCCTAGAGACGCTTATAAGTGTTAGTAGTAAGAATGCGTTTAAAACACAGAAGACCCGCTTCTTACGAAGTCATCTGCTGTGTGTTGGTTCCTTTTAGGGAGTTGCATCTATGTTTGGATTCAGCGAGGTAGAATCACGTTTCTTCTAAAAGCTGCGTTTGGACATTGCAGAGTGGATGGGAGAACAGGCTGTAAAGAGAAATACCTTGCTCTAAAACCAAAACGGAGCTATCTAGCAGAATGGTTGTCAATGTGTGTATTCAACAGCTAGAGTTAAACTGATGTGTGTTTGCAGCAGTTCAGAAACCCTTTCTTTGGAGAATGCAGAAACAATAATTTTCAACCCTAGAGACGCATATAAAAGTTAGCCGTAAGAATGCGTTTAAAACAAAGAAGACCCGATTCTTACGAACTCATCTGCTGTGTGTTGGTTCCTTTTAGGAAGTTGCATCTATGTTTAGATTCAGCGAGGTAGAAACACGTTTCTTCTATAAGCTGCGTTTGGACATTCCACAGTGGATGGGAGTACAGGCTGTAAAGAGAAATACCTTGCTCTAAAACCAAAACGGAGCTATCTAGCAGAATGGTTGTCAATGTGTGTATTCAACTACCAGAGTTAAACTGATGTGTGTTTTCAGCAGTTCAGAAACAATTTCTTTGGTGAATGCAGAAACTGTCTTTTCCAGCCATAGAGACGCTTATAAGAGTTAGCAGTAAGAATGCATTTAAAACACAGAAGACCCGCTTCTTACGAACTCATCTGTTGTGTGTTGGTTCCTTTTAGAAAGTTCCATCTATGTTTAGATTCAGCTAGGTAGAAACACGTTTCTTCTAAAAGCTGCGTTTGGACATTCCAGAGTGGATGGGAAAACAGGTTGTAAAGAGAAATACGTTGCTCTAAAACCAAAACGGAGCTATCTAGCAGAATGGTTGTCAATGCGTTTATTCAAGTTCCAGAGTTAAACTGCTGTGTGTTTGCAGCAGTTCAGAAACCCTTTCTTTGGAGAATGCAGAAAAAGTCTTTTCCCGCCCCAGAGACGCTTATGAGAGTTAGCAGTAAGAATGCGTTTAAAACACAGAAGACCCGCTTATTACGAACTCATCTGCTGTGTGTTGGCTCCTTTTAGGAAGTTACATATATGTTTTGATTCAGCGAGGAAGAAACACGTTTCTTCTAAAAGCTGCGTTTGGACATTCCAGAGTGGATGGGAGAACAGGCTGTAAAGAGAAATACCTTGCTCTAAAACCAAAACGGAGCTATCTAGCAGAATGGTTGTCAATGTGTGTATTCAAATTCCAGAGCTAAACTGATGTGTGTTTGCAGCAGTTCAGAAACCCTTTCTTTGGAGAATGCAGAATCTGTCTTTTCCCGCCCTAGAGACGCTTATAAGTGTTAGTAGTAAGAATGCGTTTAAAACACAGAAGACCCGCTTCTTACGAAGTCATCTGCTGTGTGTTGGTTCCTTTTAGGAAGTTGCATCTATGTTTAGATTCAGCGAGGTAGAATCACGTTTCTTCTAAAAGCTGCGTTTGGACATTGCAGAGTGGATGGGAGAACAGGCTGTAAAGAGAAATACCTTGCTCTAAAACCAAAACGGAGCTATCTAGCAGAATGGTTGTCAATGTGTGTATTCAACTTCCAGAGTTAAACCGATGTGTGTTTGCAGCAGTTCAGAAACCCTTTCTTTGTAGAATGCAGAAACCGTCATTTCCAGCCCTAGAGACGCATATAAGAATTATCAGTAAGAATGCGTTTAAAACACAGAACACCCGCTTCTTACGAACTCATCTTCTGTGTGTTGGTTCCTTTTAGGAAGTTGCATCTATGTTTAGATTCAGCGAGGAAGAAACACGTTTCTTCTAAAAGCTGCGTTTGGATATTCCAGAGTGGATGGGAGAACAGGCTGTAAAGAGAAATACCTTGCTCTAAAACCAAAACGGAGCTATCTAGCAGAATGGTTGTCAATGTGTGTATTCAACTTCCAGAGAGAAACACATGTGTGATTGCAGCAGTTCAGAAACTCTTTCTTTGGAGAATGCAGAAACCGTCATTTCTAGCCCCAGAGAGACATATAAGAGTTAGCAGTAAGAATGCGTTTAAAACACAGAAGACCCGCTTCTTACGAACTCATCTGCTGTGTGTTGGTTCCTTTTAGGAAGTTGCATGTATGTTTAGATTCAGCGAGGTAGAAACACGTTTCTTCTAAAAGCTGCGTTTGGACATTCCAGAGTGGATGGGAGAACAGGCTGTGAAGAGAAATACCTTGCTCTAAAACCAAAACGGAGCTATCTAGCAGAATGGTTGTCAATGTGTGTATTCAACTTCCAGAGTTAAACCGATGAGTGTTTGCAGCAGTTCAGAAACCCTTTCTTTGGAGAATGCTGAAACCGTCATTTCCAGCCCTAGAGACGCATATAAGAGTTAGCAGTAAGAATGCGTTTAAAACACAGAAGAGCCGCTTCTTAGGAACTCATCTGCTGTGTGTTGGTTCCTTTTAGGAAATTGCATCTTTGTTTAGATTCAGCGAGGTAGAAACACGTTTCTTCTAAAAGCTGCGTTTGGACATTCCAGAGTGGATGGGAGAACAGGCTGTAAAGAGAAATACCTTGCTCTAAATCCAAAACGGAGCTATCTAGCAGAACGGTTGTCAATGTGTCTATTCAACTTCCAGAGCTAAACTGATGTGTGTTTGCAGCAGTTCAGAAACCCTTTCTTTGGAGAATGCAGAAACTGTCTTTTCCCGCCCTATAGACGCTTATAAGTGTTAGTAGTAAGAATGCATTTAAAACACAGAAGACCCGCTTCTTACGAACTCATCTGCTGTGTGTTGGTTCCTTTTAGGAAGTTGCATCTATGTTTAGATTCAGCGAGGTAGAATCACGTTTCTTCTAAAAGCTGCGTTTGGACATTCCAGGGTGGATGGGAGAACAGGCTGTAAAGAGAAATACCTTGCTCTAAAACCAAAATGGAGCTATCTAGCAGAATGGTTGTCAATGTGTGTATTCAACAGCTAGAGTTAAACTGATGTGTGTTTGCAGCAGTTCAGAAACCCTTTCTTTGGAGAATGCAGAAACAGTAATTTCCAACCCTAGAGACGCATATAAGAGTTAGCCGTAAGAATGCGTTTAAAACAAAGAAGACCCGCTTCTTACGAACTCATCTGCTGTGTGTTCGTTCCTTTTAGGAAGTTGCATCTATGTTTAGATTCAGCGAGGTAGAAACACGTTTCTTCTATAAGCTGCGTTTGGACATTCCACAGTGGATGGGAGAACAGGCTGTAAAGAGAAATACCTTGCTCTAAAACCAAAACGGAGCTATCTAGCAGAATGGTTGTCAATGTGTGTATTCAACTTCCAGAGTTAAACTGATGTGTGTTTGCAGCAGTTCAGAAACCCTTTCTTTTGAGAATGCAGAAACCGTCATTTCCAGCCATAGAGACGCATATAAGAATTAGCAGTAAGTATGCGTTTAAAACACAGAACACCCGCTTCTTACGAACTCATCTTCTGTGTGTTGGTTCCTTTTAGGAATTTGCATCTATGTTTAGATTCAGCGAGGAAGAAACACGTTTCTTCTAAAAGCTGCGTTTGGATATTCCAGAGTGGATGGGAGAACAGGCTGTAAAGAGAAATACCTTGCTCTAAAACCAAAACGGAGCTATCTAGCAGAATGGTTGTCAATGTGTGTATTCAACTTCCAGAGATAAACATATGTGTGATTGCAGCAGTTCAGAAACCCTTTCTTTGGAGAATGCAGAAACCGTCAATTCTAGCCCTAGAGAGACATATAAGAGTTAGCAGTAAGAATGCGTTTAAAACACAGAAGACCCGCTTCTTACGAACTCATCTGCTGTGTGTTGGTTCCTTTTAGGAAGTTGCATCTATGTTTAGATTCAGCGAGGAAGAAACACGTTTCTTCTAAAAGCTGCGTTTGGACATTCCAGAGTGGATGGGAGAACAGGCTGTAAAGAGAAATACCTTGCTCTAAAACCAAAACGGAGCTTTCTAGCAGAATGGTTGTCAATGTGTGTATTCAACTTCCAGAGTTAAACCGATGAGTGTTTGCAGCAGTTCAGAAACCCTTTCTTTGGAGAATGCAGAAACGGTCATTTCCAGCCCTAGAGAGGCATATAAGAGTTAGCAGTAAGAATGCGTTTAAAACACAGAAGAGCCGCTTCTTAGGAACTCATCTGCTGTGTGTTGGTTCCTTTTAGGAAATTGCATCTTTGTTTAGATTCAGCGAGGTAGAAACACGTTTCTTCTAAAAGCTGCGTTTGGACATTCCAGAGTGGATGGGAGAACAGGCTGTAAAGAGAAATACCTTGCTCTAAAATCAAAACGGAGCTATCTAGCAGAATGGTTGTCCATGTGTGTATTCAACTACCAGAGATAAACTGATGTGTGTTTGCAGCAGTTCAGAAACCCTTTCTTTGGAGAATGCAGAAACAGTCTTTTCCAGCCCTATGGACGCTTATAAGAGTTAGCAGTAAGAATGCATTTAAAACACAGAAGAGCCGCTTCTTAGGAACTTATCTGCTGTGTGTTGGTTCCTTTTAGGAAATTGCATCTTTGTTTAGATTCAGCGAGGTAGAAACACGTTTCTTCTAAAAGCTGCGTTTGGACATTCCAGAGTGGATGGGAGAACAGGCTGTAAAGAGAAATACCTTCCTCTAAAACCAAAACCGAGCTATCTAGCAGAATGGTTGTCAATGTGTTTATTCAAGTTCCAGAGTTAAACTGCTGTGTGTTTGCAGCAGTTCAGAAACCCTGTCTTTGGAGAATGCAGAAAAAGTCTTTTCCCGCCCCAGAGACGCTTATGAGAGTTAGCAGTAAGAATGCGTTTAAAACACAGAAGACCCGCTTATTACGAACTCATCTGCTGTGTGTTGGCTCCTTTTAGGAAGTTACATATATGTTTAGATTCAGCGAGGAAGAAACACGTTTCTTCTAAAAGCTGCGTTCGGACATTCCAGAGTGGATGGGAGAACAGGCTGTAAAGAGAAATACCTTGCTCTAAAACCAAAACGGAGCTATCTAGCAGAATGGTTGTCAATGTGTGTATTCAACTTCCAGAGCTAAACTGATGTGCGTTTGCAGCAGTTCAGAAACCCTTTCTTTGGAGAATGCAGAAACTGTCTTTTCCCGCCCTAGAGACGCTTATAAGAGTTAGTAGTAAGAATGCGTTTAAAACACAGAAGACCCGCTTCTTACGAACTCATCTGCTGTGTGTTGGTTCCTTTTAGGAAGTTGCATCTATGTTTAGATTCAGCGAGGTAGCATCACGTTTCTTCTAAAAGCTGCGTTTGGACATTCCAGAGTGGATGGGAGAACAGGCTGTAAAGAGAAATACCTTGCTCTAAAACTAAAACGGAGCTATCTAGCAGAATGGTTGTCAATGTGTCTATTCAACTTCCAGAGCTAAACTGATGTGTGTTTACAGCAGTTCAGAAACCCTTTCTTTGGAGAATGCAGAAACTGTCTTTTCCCGCCCTAGAGACGCTTATAAGTGTTAGTAGTAAGAATGCGTTTAAAACACAGAAGACCCGCTTCTTACGAAGTCATCTGCTGTGTGTTGGTTCCTTTTAGGAAGTTGCATCTATGTTTAGATTCACCGAAAAAGAAACACGTTTCTTCTAAAAGCTGCGTTTGGATATTCCAGAGTGGATGGGAGAACAGGCTGGAAAGAGAAATACCTTGCTCTAAAACCAAAACGGAGCTATCTAGCAGAATGGTTGTCAATGTGTGTATTCAACTTCCAGAGTTAAACCGATGAGTGTTTGCAGCAGTTCAGAAACCCTTTCTTTAGAGAATGCAGAAACCGTAATTTCCAGCCCTAGAGAGGCATATAAGAGTTAGCAGTAAGAATGCGTTTAAAACACAGAACACCCGCTTCTTAGGAACTCATCTGCTGTGTGTTGGTTCCTTTTAGGAAATTGCATCTTTGTTTAGATTCAGCGAGGTAGAAACACGTTTCTTCTAAAAGCTGCGTTTGGACATTCCAGAGTGGATGGGAGAACAGGCTGTAAAGAGAAATACCTTGCTCTAAAACCAAAAAGGAGCTATCTAGCAGAATGGTTGTCAATGTGTGTATTCAACTACCAGAGTTAAACTGATGTGTGTTTGCAGCAGTTCAGAAACCCTTTCTTTGGAGAATGCAGAAACTGTCTTTACCCGCCCTAGAGACGCTTATAAGAGTTAGCAGTAAGAATGCGTTTAAAACTCAGAAGACCCGCTTTTTACGAAGTCATCTGTTGTGTGTTGGTTCCTTTTAGAAAGTTCCATCTATGTTTAGATTCAGCGAGGTAGAAACACGTTTCTTCTAAAAGCTGCGTTTGGACATTCCAGAGTGGATGGGAAAACAGGCTGTAAAGAGAAATACCATGCTCTAAAACCAAAACGGAGCTATCTAGCAGAATGGTTGTCAATGTGTTTATTCAAGTTCCAGAGTTAAACTGCTGTGTGTTTGCAGTTCAGAAACCCTGTCTTTGGAGAATGCAGAAAAAGTCTTTTCCCGCCCCAGAGACGCTTATGAGAGTTAGCAGTAAGAATGCGTTTAAAACACAGAAGACCCGCTTATTACGAACTCATCTGCTGTGTGTTGGCTCCTTTTAGGAAGTTACATATATGTTTAGATTCAGCGAGGAAGAAACACGTTTCTTCTAAAAGCTGCGTTTGGACATTCCAGAGTGGATGGGAGAACAGGCTGTAAAGAGAAATACCTTGCTCTAAAACCAAAACGGAGCTATCTAGCAGAATGGTTGTCAATGTGTGTATTCAACTTCCAGAGCTAAACTGATGTGTGTTTGCAGCAGTTCAGAAACCCTTTCTTTGGAGAATGCAGAAACTGTCTTTTCCCGCCCTAGAGACGCTTATAAGAGTTAGTAGTAAGAATGCGTTTAAAACACAGAAGACCCGCTTCTTACGAACTCACCTGCTGTGTGTTGGTTCCTTTTAGGAAGTTGCATCTATGTTTAGATTCAGCGAGGTAGAATCACGTTTCTTCTAAAAGCTGCGTTTGGACATTCCAGAGTGGATGGGAGAACAGGCTGTAAAGAGAAATACCTTGCTCTAAAACCAAAACGGAGCTATCTAGCAGAATGCTTGTCAATGTGTCTATTCAACTTCCAGAGCTAAACTGATGTGTGTTTGCAGCAGTTCAGAAACCCTTTCTTTGGAGAATGCAGAAACTGTCTTTTCCCGCCCTAGAGACGCTTATAAGTGTTAGTAGTAAGAATGCGTTTAAAACACAGAAGGCCCGCTTCTTACGAAGTCATCTGCTGTGTGTTGGTTCCTTTTAGGAAGTTGCATCTATGTTTAGATTCAGCGAGGTAGAATCACGTTTCTTTTAAAAGCTGCGTTTGGACATTCCAGAGTGGATGGGAGAACAGGCTGTAAAGAGAAATACCTTGCTCTAAAACCAAAACGGAGCTATCTAGCAGAATGGTTGTCAATGTGTGTATTCAACTTCCAGAGCTAAACTGATGTGTATTTGCAGCAGTTCAGAAACCCTTTCTTTGGAGAATGCAGAAACTGTCTTCTCCCGCCCTAGAGTCGCTTATAAGAGTTAGTAGTAAGAATGCGTTTAAAACACAGAAGACCCGCTTCTTACGAACTCATCTGCTGTGTGTTGGTTCCTTTTAGGAAGTTGCATCTATGTTTAGATTCAGCGAGGTAGAATCACGTTTCTTCTAAAAGCTGCGTTTGGACATTCCAGAGTGGATGGGAGAACAGGCTGTAAAGAGAAATACCTTGCTCTAAAACCAAAACGAAGCTATCTAGCAGAATGGTTGTCAATGTGTGTATTCAACAGCTAGAGTTAAACTGATGTGTGTTTGCAGCAGTTCAGAAACCCTTTCTTTGGAGAATGCAGAAACAGTAATTTCCAACCCTAGAGACGCATATAAGAGTTAGCCGTAAGAATGCGTTTAAAACAAAGAAGACCCGCTTCTTACGAACTCATCTGCTGTGTGTTGGTTCCTGTTTAGGAAGTTGCATCTATGTTTAGATTCAGCGAGGTAGAAACACGTTTCTTCTATAAGCTGGGTTTGGACATTCCACAGTGGATGGGAGAACAGGCTGTAAAGAGAAATACCTTGCTCTAAAACCAAAACGGAGCTATCTAGCAGAATGGTTGTCAATGTGTCTATTCAACTTCCAGAGTTAAACTGATGTGTGTTTGCAGCAGTTCAGAAACCCTTTCTTTTGAGAATGCAGAAACCGTCATTTCCAGCCCTAGAGACGCATATAAGAATTAGCAGTAAGAATGCGTTTAAAACACAGAACACCCGCTTCTTACGAACTCATCTTCTGTGTGTTGGTTCCTTTTAGGAAGTTGCATCTATGTTTAGATTCAGCGAGGAAGAAACACGTTTCTTCTAAAAGCTGCGTTTGGATATTCCAGAGTGGATGGGAGAACAGGCTGTAAAGAGAAATACCTTGCTCTAAAACCAAAACGGAGCTATCTAGCAGAATGGTTGTCAATGTGTGTATTCAACTTCCAGAGCTAAACTGATGTGTGTTTGCAGCAGTTCAGAAACCCTTTCTTTGGAGAATGCAGAAACTGTCTTTTCCCGCCCTAGAGACGCTTATAAGAGTTAGTAGTAAGAATGCGTTTAAAACACAGAAGACCCGCTTCTTACGAACTCATCTGCTGTGTGTTTGTTCCTTTTAGGAAGTTGCATCTATGTTTAGATTCAGCGAGGTAGAATCACGTTTCTTCTAAAAGCTGCGTTTGGACACTCCAGAGTGGATGGGAGAACAGGCTGTAAAGAGAAATACCTTGCTCTAAAACCAAAACGGAGCTGTATAGCAGAATGGTTGTCAATGTGTCTATTCAACTTCCAGAGCTAAACTGATGTGTGTTTGCAGCAGTTCAGAAACCCTTTCTTTGGAGAATGCAGAAACTGTCTTTTCCCGCCCTAGAGACGCATATAAGAGTTAGCCGTAAGAATGCGTTTAAAACAAAGAAGACCCGCTTCTTACGAACTCATCTGCTGTGTGTTGGTTCCTGTTTAGGATGTTGCATCTATGTTTAGATTCAGCGAGGTAGAAACACGTTTCTTCTATAAGCTGCGTTTGGACATTCCACAGTGGATGGGAGAACAGGCTGTAAAGAGAAATACCTTGCTCTAAAACCAAAACGGAGCTATCTAGCAGAATGGTTGTCAATGTGTCTATTCAACTTCCAGAGTTAAACTGATGTGTGTTTGCAGCAGTTCAGAAACCCTTTCTTTTGAGAATGCAGAAACCGTCATTTCCAGCCCTAGAGACGCATATAAGAATTAGCAGTAAGAATGCGTTTAAAACACAGAACACCCGCTTCTTACGAGCTCATCTTCTGTGTGTTGGTTCCTTTTAGGAAGTTGCATCTATGTTTAGATTCACCGAGGAAGAAACACGTTTCTTCTAAAAGCTGCGTTTGGATATTCCAGAGTGGATGGGAGAACAGGCTGTAAAGAGAAATACCTTGCTCTAAAACCAAAACGGAGCTATCTAGCAGAATGGTTGTCAATGTGTGTATTCAACTTCCAGAGATAAACATATGTGTGATTGCAGCAGTTCAGAAACCCTTTCTTTGGAGAATGCAGAAACCGTCAATTCTAGCCCTAGAGAGACATATAAGAGTTAGCAGTAAGAATGCGTTTAAAACACAGAAGACCCGCTTCTTACGAACTCATCTGCTGTGTGTTGGTTCCTTTTAGGAAGTTGCATCTATGTTTAGATTCAGCGAGGAAGAAACACGTTTCTTCTAAAAGCTGCGTTTGGACATTTCAGAGTGGATGGGAGAACAGGCTGTAAAGAGAAATACCTTGCTCTAAAACCAAAACGGAGCTTTCTAGCAGAATGGTTGTCAATGTGTGTATTCAACTTCCAGAGTTAAACCGATGAGTGTTTGCAGCAGTTCAGAAACCCTTTCTTTGGAGAATGCAGAAACGGTCATTTCCAGCCCTAGAGAGGCATATAAGAGTTAGCAGTAAGAATGCGTTTAAAACACAGAAGAGCCGCTTCTTAGGAACTCATCTGCTCTGTGTTGGTTCCTTTTAGGAAATTGCATCTTTGTTTAGATTCAGCGAGGTAGAAACACGTTTCTTCTAAAAGCTGCGTTTGGACATTCCAGAGTGGATGGGAGAACAGGCTGTAAAGAGAAATACCTTGCTCTAAAATCAAAACGGAGCTATCTAGCAGAATGGTTGTCCATGTGTGTATTCAACTACCAGAGATAAACTGATGTGTGTTTGCAGCAGTTCAGAAACCCTTTCTTTGGAGAATGCAGAAACAGTCTTTTCCAGCCCTATGGACGCTTATAAGAGTTAGCAGTAAGAATGCATTTAAAACACAGAAGAGCCGCTTCTTAGGAACTCATCTGCTGTGTGTTGGTTCCTTTTAGGAAATTGCATCTTTGTTTAGATTCAGCGAGGTAGAAACACGTTTCTTCTAAAAGCTGCGTTTGGACATTCCAGAGTGGATGGGAGAACAGGCTGTAAAGAGAAATACCTTGCTCTAAAACCAAAACGGAGCTATCTAGCAGAATGGTTGTCAATGTGTGTATTCAACTACCAGAGTTAAACTGATGTGTGTTTGCAGCAGTTCAGAAACCCTTTCTTTGGAGAATTCAGAAACTGTCTTTTCCCGCCCTAGAGACGCTTATAAGAGTTAGCAGTAAGAATGCGTTTAAAACACAGAAGACCCGCTTCTTACGAACTCATCTGTTGTGTGTTGGTTCCTTTTAGAAAGTTCCATCTATATTTAGATTCAGCGAGGTAGAAACACGTTTCTTCTAAAAGCTGCGTTTGGACATTCCAGAGTGGATGGGAAAACAGGCTGTAAAGAGAAATACCTTCCTCTAAAACCAAAACCGAGCTATCTAGCAGAATGGTTGTCAATGTGTTTATTCAAGTTCCAGAGTTAAACTGCTGTGTGTTTGCAGCAGTTCAGAAACCCTGTCTTTGGAGAATGCAGAAAAAGTCTTTTCCCGCCCCAGAGACGCTTATGAGAGTTAGCAGTAAGAATGCGTTTAAAACACAGAAGACCCGCTTATTACGAACTCATCTGCTGTGTGTTGGCTCCTTTTAGGAAGTTACATATATGTTTAGATTCAGCGAGGAAGAAACACGTTTCTTCTAAAAGCTGCGTTTGGACATTCCAGAGTGGATGGGAGAACAGGCTGTAAAGAGAAATACCTTGCTCTAAAACCAAAACGGAGCTATCTAGCAGAATGGTTGTCAATGTGTGTATTCAACTTCCAGAGCTAAACTGATGTGCGTTTGCAGCAGTTCAGAAACCCTTTCTTTGGAGAATGCAGAAACTGTCTTTTCCCGCCCTAGAGACGCTTATAAGAGTTAGTAGTAAGAATGCGTTTAAAACACAGAAGACCCGCTTCTTACGAACTCATCTGCTGTGTGTTGGTTCCTTTTAGGAAGTTGCATCTATGTTTAGATTCAGCGAGGTAGCATCACGTTTCTTCTAAAAGCTGCGTTTGGACATTCCAGAGTGGATGGGAGAACAGGCTGTAAAGAGAAATACCTTGCTCTAAAACTAAAACGGAGCTATCTAGCAGAATGGTTGTCAATGTGTCTATTCAACTTCCAGAGCTAAACTGATGTGTGTTTACAGCAGTTCAGAAACCCTTTCTTTGGAGAATGCAGAAACTGTCTTTTCCCGCCCTAGAGACGCTTATAAGTGTTAGTAGTAAGAATGCGTTTAAAACACAGAAGACCCGCTTCTTACGAAGTCATCTGCTGTGTGTTGGTTCCTTTTAGGAAGTTGCATCTATGTTTAGATTCACCGAAAAAGAAACACGTTTCTTCTAAAAGCTGCGTTTGGATATTCCAGAGTGGATGGGAGAACAGGCTGGAAAGAGAAATACCTTGCTCTAAAACCAAAACGGAGCTATCTAGCAGAATGGTTGTCAATGTGTGTATTCAACTTCCAGAGTTAAACCGATGAGTGTTTGCAGCAGTTCAGAAACCCTTTCTTTAGAGAATGCAGAAACCGTCATTTCCAGCCCTAGAGAGGCATATAAGAGTTAGCAGTAAGAATGCGTTTAAAACACAGAAGAGCCGCTTCTTAGGAACTCATCTGCTGTGTGTTGGTTCCTTTTAGGAAATTGCATCTTTGTTTAGATTCAGCGAGGTAGAAACACGTTTCTTCTAAAAGCTGCGTTTGGACATTCCAGAGTGGATGGGAGAACAGGCTGTAAAGAGAAATACCTTGCTCTAAAACCAAAAAGGAGCTATCTAGCAGAATGGTTGTCAATGTGTGTATTCAACTACCAGAGTTAAACTGATGTGTGTTTGCAGCAGTTCAGAAACCCTTTCTTTGGAGAATGCAGAAACTGTCTTCTCCCGCCCTAGATACGCTTATAAGAGTTAGCAGTAAGAATGCGTTTAAAACACAGAAGACCCGCTTTTTACGAAGTCATCTGTTGTGTGTTGGTTCCTTTTAGAAAGTTCCATCTATGTTTAGATTCAGCGAGGTAGAAACACGTTTCTTCTAAAAGCTGCGTTTGGACATTCCAGAGTGGATGGGAAAACAGGCTGTAAAGAGAAATACCATGCTCTAAAACCAAAACGGAGCTATCTAGCAGAATGGTTGTCAATGTGTTTATTCAAGTTCCAGAGTTAAACTGCTGTGTGTTTGCAGTTCAGAAACCCTGTCTTTGGAGAATGCAGAAAAAGTCTTTTCCCGCCCCAGAGACGCTTATGAGAGTTAGCAGTAAGAATGCGTTTAAAACACAGAAGACCCGCTTATTACGAACTCATCTGCTGTGTGTTGGCTCCTTTTAGGAAGTTACATATATGTTTAGATTCAGCGAGGAAGAAACACGTTTCTTCTAAAAGCTGCGTTTGGACATTCCAGAGTGGATGGGAGAACAGGCTGTAAAGAGAAATACCTTGCTCTAAAACCAAAACGGAGCTATCTAGCAGAATGGTTGTCAATGTGTGTATTCAACTTCCAGAGCTAAACTGATGTGTGTTTGCAGCAGTTCAGAAACCCTTTCTTTGGAGAATGCAGAAACTGTCTTTTCCCGCCCTAGAGACGCTTATAAGAGTTAGTAGTAAGAATGCGTTTAAAACACAGAAGACCCGCTTCTTACGAACTCATCTGCTGTGTGTTGGTTCCTTTTAGGAAGTTGCATCTATGTTTAGATTCAGCGAGGTAGAATCACGTTTCTTCTAAAAGCTGCGTTTGGACATTCCAGAGTGGATGGGAGAACAGGCTGTAAAGAGAAATACCTTGCTCTAAAACCAAAACGGAGCTATCTAGCAGAATGCTTGTCAATGTGTCTATTCAACTTCCAGAGCTAAACTGATGTGTGTTTGCAGCAGTTCAGAAACCCTTTCTTTGGAGAATGCAGAAACTGTCTTTTCCCGCCCTAGAGACGCTTATAAGTGTTAGTAGTAAGAATGCGTTTAAAACACAGAAGGCCCGCTTCTTACGAAGTCATCTGCTGTGTGTTGGTTCCTTTTAGGAAGTTGCATCTATGTTTCGATTCAGCGAGGTAGAATCACGTTTCTTTTAAAAGCTGCGTTTGGACATTCCAGAGTGGATGGGAGAACAGGCTGTAAAGAGAAATACCTTGCTCTAAAACCAAAACGGAGCTATCTAGCAGAATGGTTGTCAATGTGTGTATTCAACTTCCAGAGCTAAACTGATGTGTATTTGCAGCAGTTCAGAAACCCTTTCTTTGGAGAATGCAGAAACTGTCTTCTCCCGCCCTAGAGTCGCTTATAAGAGTTAGTAGTAAGAATGCGTTTAAAACACAGAAGACCCGCTTCTTACGAACTCATCTGCTGTGTGTTGGTTCCTTTTAGGAAGTTGCATCTATGTTTAGATTCAGCGAGGTAGAATCACGTTTCTTCTAAAAGCTGCGTTTGGACATTCCAGAGTGGATGGGAGAACAGGCTGTAAAGAGAAATACCTTGCTCTAAAACCAAAACGAAGCTATCTAGCAGAATGGTTGTCAATGTGTGTATTCAACAGCTAGAGGTAAACTGATGTGTGTTTGCAGCAGTTCAGAAACCCTTTCTTTGGAGAATGCAGAAACAGTAATTTCCAACCCTAGAGACGCATATAAGAGTTAGCCGTAAGAATGCGTTTAAAACAAAGAAGACCCGCTTCTTACGAACTCATCTGCTGTGTGTTGGTTCCTGTTTAGGAAGTTGCATCTATGTTTAGATTCAGCGAGGTAGAAACACGTTTCTTCTATAAGCTGCGTTTGGACATTCCACAGTGGATGGGAGAACAGGCTGTAAAGAGAAATACCTTGCTCTAAAACCAAAACGGAGCTATCTAGCAGAATGGTTGTCAATGTGTCTATTAAACTTCCAGAGTTAAACTGATGTGTGTTTGCAGCAGTTCAGAAACCCTTTCTTTTGAGAATGCAGAAACCGTCATTTCCAGCCCTAGAGACGCATATAAGAATTAGGAGTAAGAATGCGTTTAAAACACAGAACACCCGCTTCTTACGAACTCATCTTCTGTGTGTTGGTTCCTTTTAGGAAGTTGCATCTATGTTTAGATTCACCGAGGAAGAAACACGTTTCTTCTAAAAGCTGCGTTTGGATATTCCAGAGTGGATGGGAGAACAGGCTGTAAAGAGAAATACCTTGCTCTAAAACCAAAACGGAGCTATCTAGCAGAATGGTTGTCAATGTGTGTATTCAACTTCCAGAGCTAAACTGATGTGTGTTTGCAGCAGTTCAGAAACCCTTTCTTTGGAGAATGCAGAAACTGTCTTTTCCCGCCCTAGAGACGCTTATAAGAGTTAGTAGTAAGAATGCGTTTAAAACACAGAAGACCCGCTTCTTACGAACTCATCTGCTGTGTGTTTGTTCCTTTTAGGAAGTTGCATCTATGTTTCGATTCAGCGAGGTAGAATCACGTTTCTTCTAAAAGCTGCGTTTGGACACTCCAGAGTGGATGGGAGAACAGGCTGTAAAGAGAAATACCTTGCTCTAAAACCAAAACGGAGCTGTATAGCAGAATGGTTGTCAATGTGTCTATTCAACTTCCAGAGCTAAACTGATGTGTGTTTGCAGCAGTTCAGAAACCCTTTCTTTGGAGAATGCAGAAACTGTCTTTTCCCGCCCTAGAGACGCTTATAAGTGTTAGTAGTAAGAATGCGTTTAAAACACAGAAGACCCGCTTCTTACGAAGTCATCTGCTGTGTGTTGGTTCCTTTTAGAAAGTTGCATCTATGTTTAGATTCAGCGAGGTAGAATCACGTTTCTTCTAAAAGCTGCGTTTGGACATTCCAGAGTGGATGGGAGAACAGGCTGTAAAGAGAAATACCTTGCTCTAAAACCAAAACGGAGCTATCTAGCAGAATGGTTGTCAATGTGTGTATTCAACTTCCAGAGCTAAACTGATGTGTATTTGCAGCAGTTCAGAAACCCTTTCTTTGGAGAATGCAGAAACTGTCTTCTCCCGCCCTAGAGTCGCTTATAAGAGTTAGTAGTAAGAATGCGTTTAAAACACAGAAGACCCGCTTCTTACGAACTCATCTGCTGTGTGTTGGTTCCTTTTAGGAAGTTGCATCTATGTTTAGATTCAGCGAGGTAGAATCACGTCTCTTCTAAAAGCTGCGTTTGGACATTCCAGAGTGGATGGGAGAACAGGCTGTAAAGAGAAATACCTTGCTCTAAAACCAAAACGAAGCTATCTAGCTGAATGGTTGTCAACGTGTGTATTCAACAGCTAGAGTTAAACTGATGTGTGTTTGCAGCAGTTCAGAAACCCTTTCTTTGGAGAATGCAGAAACAGTAATTTCCAACCCTAGAGACGCATTTAAGAGTTAGCCGTAAGAATGCGTTTAAAACAAAGAAGACCCGCTTCTTACGAACTCATCTGCTGTGTGTTGGTTCCTTTTAGGAAGTTGCATCTATGTTTAGATTCAGCGAGGTAGAAACACGTTTCTTCTATAAGCTGCGTTTGGACATTCCACAGTGGATGGGAGAACAGGCTGTAAAGAGAAATACCTTGCTCTAAAACCAAAACGGAGCTATCTAGCAGAATGGTTGTCAATGTGTGTATTCAACTTCCAGAGTTAAACTGATGTGTGTTTGCAGCAGTTCAGAAACCCTTTCTTTTGAGAATGCAGAAACCATCATTTCCAGCCCTAGAGACGCATATAAGAATTAGCAGTAAGAATGCGTTTAAAACACAGAACACCCGCTTCTTACGAACTCATCTTCTGTGTGTTGGTTCCTTTTAGGAAGTTGCATCTATGTTTAGATTCAGCGAGGAAGAAACACGTTTCTTCTAAAATCTGCGTTTGGGTATTCCAGAGTGGATGGGAGAACAGGCTGTAAAGAGAAATACCTTGCTCTAAAACCAAAACGGAGCTATCTAGCAGAATGGTTGTCAATGTGTGTATTCAACTTCCAGAGATAAACATATGTGTGATTGCAGCAGTTCAGAAACCCTTTCTTTGGAGAATGCAGAAACCGTCAATTCTAGCCCCAGAGAGACATATAAGAGTTAGCAGTAAGAATGCGTTTAAAACACAGAAGACCCGCTTCTTACGAACTCATCTGTTGTGTGTTGGTTCCTTTTAGAAAGTTCCATCTATGTTTAGATTCAGCTAGGTAGAAACACGTTTCTTCTAAAAGCTGCGTTTGGACATTCCAGAGTGGATGGGAAAACAGGTTGTAAAGAGAAATACGTTGCTCTAAAACCAAAACGGAGCTATCTAGCAGAATGGTTGTCAATGCGTTTATTCAAGTTCCAGAGTTAAACTGCTGTGTGTTTGCAGCAGTTCAGAAACCCTTTCTTTGGAGAATGCAGAAAAAGTCTTTTCCCGCCCCAGAGACGCTTATGAGAGTTAGCAGTAAGAATGCGTTTAAAACACAGAAGACCCGCTTATTACGAACTCATCTGCTGTGTGTTGGCTCCTTTTAGGAAGTTACATATATGTTTTGATTCAGCGAGGAAGAAACACGTTTCTTCTAAAAGCTGCGTTTGGACATTCCAGAGTGGATGGGAGAACAGGCTGTAAAGAGAAATACCTTGCTCTAAAACCAAAACGGAGCTATCTAGCAGAATGGTTGTCAATGTGTGTATTCAAATTCCAGAGCTAAACTGATGTGTGTTTGCAGCAGTTCAGAAACCCTTTCTTTGGAGAATGCAGAATCTGTCTTTTCCCGCCCTAGAGACGCTTATAAGTGTTAGTAGTAAGAATGCGTTTAAAACACAGAAGACCCGCTTCTTACGAAGTCATCTGCTGTGTGTTGGTTCCTTTTAGGAAGTTGCATCTATGTTTAGATTCAGCGAGGTAGAATCACGTTTCTTCTAAAAGCTGCGTTTGGACATTGCAGAGTGGATGGGAGAACAGGCTGTAAAGAGAAATACCTTGCTCTAAAACCAAAACGGAGCTATCTAGCAGAATGGTTGTCAATGTGTGTATTCAACAGCTAGAGTTAAACTGATGTGTGTTTGCAGCAGTTCAGAAACCCTTTCTTTGGAGAATGCAGAAACAGTAATTTCCAACCCTAGAGACGCATATAAGAGTTAGCCGTAAGAATGCGTTTAAAACAAAGAAGACCCGCTTCTTACGAACTCATCTGCTGTGTGTTGGTACCTTTTAGGAAGTTGCATCTATGTTTCGATTCAGCGAGGTAGAAACACGTCTCTTCTAAAAGCTGCGTTTGGACATTCCACAGTGGATGGGAGTACAGGCTGTAAAGAGAAATACCTTGCTCTAAAACCAAAACGGAGCTATCTAGCAGAATGGTTGTCAATGTGTGTATTCAACTTCCAGAGTTAAACCGATGTGTGTTTGCAGCAGTTCAGAAACCCTTTCTTTGTAGAATGCAGAAACCGTCATTTCCAGCCCTAGAGACGCATATAAGAATTATCAGTAAGAATGCGTTTAAAACACAGAACACCCGCTTCTTACGAACTCATCTTCTGTGTGTTGGTTCCTTTTAGGAAGTTGCATCTATGTTTAGATTCAGCGAGGAAGAAACACGTTTCTTCTAAAAGCTGCGTTTGGATATTCCAGAGTGGATGGGAGAACAGGCTGTAAAGAGAAATACCTTGCTCTAAAACCAAAACGGAGCTATCTAGCAGAATGGTTGTCAATGTGTGTATTCAACTTCCAGAGAGAAACACATGTGTCATTGCAGCAGTTCAGAAACTCTTTCTTTGGAGAATGCAGAAACCGTCATTTCTAGCCCCAGAGAGACATATAAGAGTTAGCAGTAAGAATGCGTTTAAAACACAGAAGACCCGCTTCTTACGAACTCATCTGCTGTGTGTTGGTTCCTTTTAGGAAGTTGCATGTATGTTTAGATTCAGCGAGGTAGAAACACGTTTCTTCTAAAAGCTGCGTTTGGACATTCCAGAGTGGATGGGAGAACAGGCTGTAAGGAGAAATACCTTGCTCTAAAACCAAAACGGAGCTATCTAGCAGAATGGTTGTCAATGTGTGTATTCAACTTCCAGAGTTAAACCGATGAGTGTTTGCAGCAGTTCAGAAACCCTTTCTTTGGAGAATGCTGAAACCGTCATTTCCAGCCCTAGAGACGCATATAAGAGTTAGCAGTAAGAATGCGTTTAAAACACAGAAGAGCCGCTTCTTAGGAACTCATCTGCTGTGTGTTGGTTCCTTTTAGGAAATTGCATCTTTGTTTAGATTCAGCGAGGTAGAAACACGTTTCTTCTAAAAGCTGCGTTTGGACATTCCAGAGTGGATGGGAGAACAGGCTGTAAAGAGAAATACCTTGCTCTAAAACCAAAACGGAGCTATCTAGCAGAACGGTTGTCAATGTGTCTATTCAACTTCCAGAGCTAAACTGATGTGTGTTTGCAGCAGTTCAAAAACCCTTTCTTTGGAGAATGCAGAAACTGTCTTTTCCCGCCCTATAGACGCTTATAAGTGTTAGTAGTAAGAATGCGTTTAAAACACAGAAGACCCGCTTCTTACGAACTCATCTGCTGTGTGTTGGTTCCTTTTAGGAAGTTGCATCTATGTTTAGATTCAGCGAGGTAGAATCACGTTTCTTCTAAAAGCTGCGTTTGGACATTCCAGGGTGGATGGGAGAACAGGCTGTAAAGAGAAATACCTTGCTCTAAAACCAAAATGGAGCTATCTAGCAGAATGGTTGTCAATGTGTGTATTCAACAGCTAGAGTTAAACTGATGTGTGTTTGCAGCAGTTCAGAAACCCTTTCTTTGGAGAATGCAGAAACAGTAATTTCCAACCCTAGAGACGCATATAAGAGTTAGCCGTAAGAATGCGTTTAAAACAAAGAAGACCCGCTTCTTACGAACTCATCTGCTGTGTGTTGGTTCCTTTTAGGAAGTTGCATCTATGTTTAGATTCAGCGAGGTAGAAACACGTTTCTTCTATAAGCTGCGTTTGGACATTCCACAGTGGATGGGAGAACAGGCTGTAAAGAGAAATACCTTGCTCTAAAACCAAAACGGAGCTATCTAGCAGAATGGTTGTCAATGTGTGTATTCAACTTCCAGAGTTAAACTGATGTGTGTTTGCAGCAGTTCAGAAACCCTTTCTTTTGAGAATGCAGAAACCGTCATTTCCAGCCATAGAGACGCATATAAGAATTAGCAGTAAGTATGCGTTTAAAACACAGAACACCCGCTTCTTACGAACTCATCTTCTGTGTGTTGGTTCCTTTTAGGAATTTGCATCTATGTTTAGATTCAGCGAGGAAGAAACACGTTTCTTCTAAAAGCTGCGTTTGGATATTCCAGAGTGGATGGGAGAACAGGCTGTAAAGAGAAATACCTTGCTCTAAAACCAAAACGGAGCTATCTAGCAGAATGGTTGTCAATGTGTGTATTCAACTTCCAGAGATAAACATATGTGTGATTGCAGCAGTTCAGAAACCCTTTCTTTGGAGAATGCAGAAACCGTCAATTCTAGCCCTAGAGAGACATATAAGAGTTAGCAGTAAGAATGCGTTTAAAACACAGAAGACCCGCTTCTTACGAACTCATCTGCTGTGTGTTGGTTCCTTTTAGGAAGTTGCATCTATGTTTAGATTCAGCGAGGAAGAAACACGTTTCTTCTAAAAGCTGCGTTTGGACATTCCAGAGTGGATGGGAGAACAGGCTGTAAAGAGAAATACCTTGCTCTAAAACCAAAACGGAGCTTTCTAGCAGAATGGTTGTCAATGTGTGTATTCAACTTCCAGAGTTAAACCGATGAGTGTTTGCAGCAGTTCAGAAACCCTTTCTTTGGAGAATGCAGAAACGGTCATTTCCAGTCCTAGAGAGGCATATAAGAGTTAGCAGTAAGAATGCGTTTAAAACACAGAAGAGCCGCTTCTTAGGAACTCATCTGCTGTGTGTTGGTTCCTTTTAGGAAATTGCATCTTTGTTTAGATTCAGCGAGGTAGAAACACGTTTCTTCTAAAAGCTGCGTTTGGACATTCCAGAGTGGATGGGAGAACAGGCTGTAAAGAGAAATACCTTGCTCTAAAATCAAAACGGAGCTATCTAGCAGAATGGTTGTCCATGTGTGTATTCAACTACCAGAGATAAACTGATGTGTGTTTGCAGCAGTTCAGAAACCCTTTCTTTGGAGAATGCAGAAACAGTCTTTTCCAGCCCTATGGACGCTTATAAGAGTTAGCAGTAAGAATGCATTTAAAACACAGAAGAGCCGCTTCTTAGGAACTCATCTGCTGTGTGTTGGTTCCTTTTAGGAAATTGCATCTTTGTTTAGATTCAGCGAGGTAGAAACACGTTTCTTCTAAAAGCTGCGTTTGGACATTCCAGAGTGGATGGGAGAACAGGCTGTAAAGAGAAATACCTTGCTCTAAAACCAAAACGGAGCTATCTAGCAGAATGGTTGTCAATGTGTGTATTCAACTACCAGAGTTAAACTGATGTGTGTTTGCAGCAGTTCAGAAACCCTTTCTTTGGAGAATGCAGAAACTGTCTTTTCCCGCCCTAGAGACGCTTATAAGAGTTAGCAGTAAGAATGCGTTTAAAACACAGAAGACCCGCTTCTTACGAACTCATCTGTTGTGTGTTGGTTCCTTTTAGAAAGTTCCATCTATGTTTAGATTCAGCGAGGTAGAAACACGTTTCTTCTAAAAGCTGCGTTTGGACATTCCAGAGTGGATGGGAAAACAGGCTGTAAAGAGAAATACCTTCCTCTAAAACCAAAACCGAGCTATCTAGCAGAATGGTTGTCAATGTGTTTATTCAAGTTCCAGAGTTAAACTGCTGTGTGTTTGCAGCAGTTCAGAAACCCTGTCTTTGGAGAATGCAGAAAAAGTCTTTTCCCGCCCCAGAGACGCTTATGAGAGTTAGCAGTAAGAATGCGTTTAAAACACAGAAGACCCGCTTATTACGAACTCATCTGCTGTGTGTTGGCTCCTTTTAGGAAGTTACATATATGTTTAGATTCAGCGAGGAAGAAACACGTTTCTTCTAAAAGCTGCGTTTGGACATTCCAGAGTGGATGAGAGAACAGGCTGTAAAGAGAAATACCTTGCTCTAAAACCAAAACGGAGCTATCTAGCAGAATGGTTGTCAATGTGTGTATTCAACTTCCAGAGCTAAACTGATGTGCGTTTGCAGCAGTTCAGAAACCCTTTCTTTGGAGAATGCAGAAACTGTCTTTTCCCGCCCTAGAGACGCTTATAAGAGTTAGTAGTAAGAATGCGTTTAAAACACAGAAGACCCGCTTCTTACGAAGTCATCTGCTGTGTGTTGGTTCCTTTTAGGAAGTTGCATCTATGTTTAGATTCACCGAGGAAGAAACACGTTTCTTCTAAAAGCTGCGTTTGGATATTCCAGAGTGGATGGGAGAACAGGCTGGAAAGAGAAATACCTTGCTCTAAAACCAAAACGGAGCTATCTAGCAGAATGGTTGTCAATGTGTGTATTCAACTTCCAGAGTTAAACCGATGAGTGTTTGCAGCAGTTCAGAAACCCTTTCTTTAGAGAATGCAGAAACCGTCAATTCCAGCCCTAGAGAGGCATATAAGAGTTAGCAGTAAGAATGCGTTTAAAACACAGAAGAGCCGCTTCTTAGGAACTCATCTGCTGTGTGTTGGTTCCTTTTAGGAAATTGCATCTTTGTTTAGATTCAGCGAGGTAGAAACACGTTTCTTCTAAAAGCTGCGTTTGGACATTCCAGAGTGGATGGGAGAACAGGCTGTAAAGAGAAATACCTTGCTCTAAAACCAAAAAGGAGCTATCTAGCAGAATGGTTGTCAATGTGTGTATTCAACTACCAGAGTTAAACTGATGTGTGTTTGCAGCAGTTCAGAAACCCTTTCTTTGGAGAATGCAGAAACTGTCTTTTCCCGCCCTAGAGACGCTTATAAGAGTTAGCAGTAAGAATGCGTTTAAAACACAGAAGACCCGCTTTTTACGAAGTCATCTGTTGTGTGTTGGTTCCTTTTAGAAAGTTCCATCTATGTTTAGATTCAGCGAGGTAGAAACACGTTTCTTCTAAAAGCTGCGTTTGGACATTCCAGAGTGGATGGGAAAACAGGCTGTAAAGAGAAATACCATGCTCTAAAACCAAAACGGAGCTATCTCGCAGAATGGTTGTCAATGTGTTTATTCAAGTTCCAGAGTTAAACTGCTGTGTGTTTGCAGTTCAGAAACCCTGTCTTTGGAGAATGCAGAAAAAGTCTTTTCCCGCCCCAGAGACGCTTATGATTGTTAGCAGTAAGAATGCGTTTAAAACACAGAAGACCCGCTTATTACGAACTCATCTGCTGTGTGTTGGCTCCTTTTAGGAAGTTACATATATGTTTAGATTCAGCGAGGAAGAAACACGTTTCTTCTAAAAGCTGCGTTTGGACATTCCAGAGTGGATGGGAGAACAGGCTGTAAAGAGAAATACCTTGCTCTAAAACCAAAACGGAGCTATCTAGCAGAATGGTTGTCAATGTGTGTATTCAACTTCCAGAGCTAAACTGATGTGTGTTTGCAGCAGTTCAGAAACCCTTTCTTTGGAGAATGCAGAAACTGTCTTTTCCCGCCCTAGAGACGCTTATAAGAGTTAGTAGTAAGAATGCGTTTAAAACACAGAAGACCCGCTTCTTACGAACTCATCTGCTGTGTGTTGGTTCCTTTTAGGAAGTTGCATCTATGTTTAGATTCAGCGAGGTAGAATCACGTTTCTTCTAAAAGCTGCGTTTGGACATTCCAGAGTGGATGGGAGAACAGGCTGTAAAGAGAAATACCTTGCTCTAAAACCAAAACGGAGCTATCTAGCAGAATGCTTGTCAATGTGTCTATTCAACTTCCAGAGCTAAACTGATGTGTGTTTGCAGCAGTTCAGAAACCCTTTCTTTGGAGAATGCAGAAACTGTCTTTTCCCGCCCTAGAGACGCTTATAAGTGTTAGTAGTAAGAATGCGTTTAAAACACAGAAGGCCCGCTTCTTACGAAGTCATCTGCTGTGTGTTGGTTCCTTTTAGGAAGTTGCATCTATGTTTAGATTCAGCGAGGTAGAATCACGTTTCTTTTAAAAGCTGCGTTTGGACATTCCAGAGTGGATGGGAGAACAGGCTGTAAAGAGAAATACCTTGCTCTAAAACCAAAACGGAGCTATCTAGCAGAATGGTTGTCAATGTGTGTATTCAACTTCCAGAGCTAAACTGATGTGTATTTGCAGCAGTTCAGAAACCCTTTCTTTGGAGAATGCAGAAACTGTCTTCTCCCGCCCTAGAGTCGCTTATAAGAGTTAGTAGTAAGAATGCGTTTAAAACACAGAAGACCCGCTTCTTACGAACTCATCTGCTGTGTGTTGGTTCCTTTTAGGAAGTTGCATCTATGTTTAGATTCAGCGAGGTAGAATCACGTTTCTTCTAAAAGCTGCGTTTGGACATTCCAGAGTGGATGGGAGAACAGGCTGTAAAGAGAAATACCTTGCTCTAAAACCAAAACGAAGCTATCTAGCAGAATGGTTGTCAATGTGTGTATTCAACAGCTAGAGTTAAACTGATGTGTGTTTGCAGCAGTTCAGAAACCCTTTCTTTGGAGAATGCAGAAACAGTAATTTCCAACCCTAGAGACGCATATAAGAGTTAGCCGTAAGAATGCGTTTAAAACAAAGAAGACCCGCTTCTTACGAACTCATCTGCTGTGTGTTGGTTCCTGTTTAGGAAGTTGCATCTATGTTTAGATTCAGCGAGGTAGAAACACGTTTCTTCTAAAAGCTGCGTTTGGACATTCCAGAGTGGATGGGAGAACAGGCTGTAAAGAGAAATACCTTGCTCTAAAACCAAAACGGAGCTATCTAGCAGAATGGTTGTCAATGTGTGTATTCAACTTCCAGAGTTAAACCGATGAGTGTTTGCAGCAGTTCAGAAACCCTTTCTTTGGAGAATGCAGAAACCGTCATTTCCAGCCCTAGAGACGCATATAAGAGTTAGCAGTAAGAATGCGTTTAAAACACAGAACACCCGCTTCTTACGAACTCATCTTCTGTGTGTTGGTTCCTTTTAGGAAGTTGCATCTATGTTTAGATTCAGCGAGGAAGAAACACGTTTCTTCTAAAAGCTGCGTTTGGATATTCCAGAGTGGATGGGAGAACAGGCTGTAAAGAGAAATACCTTGCTCTAAAACCAAAACGGAGCTATCTAGCAGAATGGTTGTCAATGTGTGTATTCAACTTAAAGAGTTAAACTGATGTGTGTTTGCAGCAGTTCAGAAACCCTTTCTTTGGAGAATGCAGAAACAGTCTTTTCCAGCCCTATGGACGCTTATAAGAGTTAGCAGTAAGAATGCGTTTAAAACACAGAAGACCCGCTTCTTACGAACTCATCTGTTGTGTGTTGGTTCCTTTTCGAAAGTTCCATCTATGTTTAGATTCAGCGAGGTAGAAACACGTTTCTTCTAAAAGCTGCGTTTGGACATTCCAGAGTGGATGGGAAAACAGGCTGTAAAGAGAAATACGTTGCTCTAAAACCAAAACGGAGCTATCTAGCAGAATGGTTGTCAATGAGTTTATTCAAGTTCCAGAGTTAAACTGCTGTGTGTTTGCAGCAGTTCAGAAACCCTTTCTTTGGAGAATGCAGAAAAAGTCTTTTCCCGCCCAAGAGACGCTTATGAGAGTTAGCAGTAAGAATGCGTTTAAAACACAGAAGACCCGCTTATTATGAACTCATCTGCTGTGTGTTGGCTCCTTTTAGGAAGTTACATATATGTTTAGATTCAGCGAGGAAGAAACACGTTTTTTCTAAAAGCTGCGTTTGGACATTCCAGAGTGGATGGGAGAACAGGCTGTAAAGAGAAATACCTTGCTCTAAAACCAAAACGGAGCTATCTAGCAGAATGGTTGTCAATGTGTGTATTCAACTTCCAGAGCTAAACTGATGTGTGTTTGCAGCAGTTCAGAAACCCTTTCTTTGGAGAATGCAGAAACTGTCTTTTCCCGCCCTAGAGACGCTTATAAGAGTTAGTAGTAAGAATGCGTTTAAAACACAGAAGACCGGCTTCTTACGAACTCATCTGCTGTGTGTTGGTTCCTTTTAGGAAGTTGCATCTATGTTTAGATTCAGCGAGGTAGAATCACGTTTCTTCTAAAAGCTGCGTTTGGACATTCCAGAGTGGATGGGAGAACAGGCTGTAAAGAGAAATACCTTGCTCTAAAACCAAAACGGAGCTATCTAGCAGAATGGTTGTCAATGTGTCTATTCAACTTCCAGAGCTAAACTGATGTGTGTTTGCAGCAGTTCAGAAACCCTTTCTTTGGAGAATGCAGAAACTGTCTTTTCCCGCCCTAGAGACGCTTATAAGTGTTAGTAGTAAGAATGCGTTTAAAACACAGAAGACCTGCTTCTTACGAAGTCATCTGCTGTGTGTTGGTTCCTTTTAGGAAGTTGCATCTATGTTTACATTCAGCGAGGTAGAAACACGTTTCTTCTAAAAGCTGCGTTTGGACATTCCAGAGTGGATGGGAGAACAGGCTGTAAAGAGAAATACCTTGCTCTAAAACCAAAACGGAGCTATCTAGCAGAATGGTTGTCAATGTGTGTATTCAACTTCCAGAGCTAAACTGATGTGTGTTTGCAGCAGTTCAGAAACCCTTTCTTTGGAGAATGCAGAAACAGTAATTTCCAACCCTAGAGACGCATATAAGAGTTAGCCGTAAGAATGCGTTTAAAACAAAGAAGACCCGCTTCTTACGAACTCATCTGCTGTGTGTTGGTTCCTTTTAGGAAGTTGCATCTATGTTTAGATTCAGCGAGGTAGAATCACGTTTCTTCTAAAAGCTGCGTTTGGACATTCCAGAGTGGATGGGAGAACAGGCTGTAAAGAGAAATACCTTGCTCTAAAACCAAAACGAAGCTATCTAGCAGAATGGTTGTCAATGTGTGTATTCAACAGCTAGAGTTAAACTGATGTGTGTTTGCAGAAGTTCAGAAACCCTTTCTTTGGAGAATGCAGAAACAGTCATTTCCAGCCCTAGAGACGCATATAAGAGTTAGCAGTAATAATGCGTTTAAAACACAGAAGACCCGCTTCTAACGAAGTCATCTGCTGTGTGTTGGTTCCTTTTAGGAAGTTGCATCTATGTTTAGATTCAGCGAGGTAGAATCACGTTTCTTCTAAAAGCTGCGTTTGGACATTCCAGGGTGGATGGGATAACAGGCTGTAAAGAGAAATACCTTGCTCTAAAACCAAAATGGAGCTATCAAGCAGAATGGTTGTCAATGTGTGTATTCAACAGCTAGAGTTAAACTGATGTGTGTTTGCAGCAGTTCAGAAACCCTTTCTTTGGAGAATGCAGAAACAGTAATTTCCAACCCTAGAGACGCATAAAAGAGTTAGCCGTAAGAATGCGTTTAAAACAAAGAAGACCCGCTTCTTACGAACTCATCTGCTGTGTGTTGGTTCCTTTTAGGAAGTTGCATCTATGTTTAGATTCAGCGAGGTAGAAACACGTTTCTTCTATAAGCTGCGTTTGGACATTCCACAGTGGATGGGAGAACAGGCTGTAAAGAGAAATACGTTGCTCTAAAACCAAAACGGAGCTATCTAGCAGAATGGTTGTCAATGTGTGTATTCAACTTCCAGAGTTAAACTGATGTGTGTTTGCAGCAGTTCAGAAACCCTTTCTTTTGAGAATGCAGAAACCGTCATTTCCAGCCCTAGAGACGCATATAAGAATTAGCAGTAAGAATGCGTTTAAAACACGGAACACCCCCTTCTTACGAACTTATCTTCTGTGTGTTGGTTCCTTTTAGGAAGTTGCATCTATGTTTAGATTCAGCGAGAAAGAAACACGTTTCTTCTAAAAGCTGCGTTTGGATATTCCAGAGTGGATGGGAGAACAGGCTGTAAAGAGAAATACCTTGCTCTAAAACCAAAACGGAGCTATCTAGCAGAATGGTTGTCAATGTGTGTATTCAACTTCCAGAGATAAACATATGTGTGATTGCAGCAGTTCAGAAACCCTTTCTTTGGAGAATGCAGAAACCGTCAATTCTAGCCCTAGAGAGACATATAAGATTAAGCAGTAAGAATGCGTTTAAAACACAGAAGACCCGCTTCTTACGAACTCATCTGCTGTGTGTTGGTTCCTTTTAGGAAGTTGCATCTATGTTTAGATTCAGCGAGGAAGAAACACGTTTCTTCTAAAAGCTGCGTTTGGACATTCCAGAGTGGATGGGAGAACAGGCTGTAAAGAGAAATACCTTGCTCTAAAACCAAAACGGAGCTATCTAGCAGAATGGTTGTCAATGTGTGTATTCAACTTCCAGAGTTAAACCGATGAGTGTTTGCAGCAGTTCAGAAACCCTTTCTTTGGAGAATGCAGAAACCGTCATTTCCAGCCCTAGAGAGGCATATAAGAGTTAGCAGTAAGAATGCGTTTAAAACACAGAAGAGCCGCTTCTTAGGAACTCATCTGCTGTGTGTTGGTTCCTTTTAGGAAATTGCATCTTTGTTTAGATTCAGCGAGGTAGAAACACGTTTCTTCTAAAAGCTGCGTTTGGACATTCCAGAGTGGATGGGAGAACAGGCTGTAAAGAGAAATACCTTGCTCTAAAACCAAAAAGGAGCTATCTAGCAGAATGGTTGTCAATGTGTGTATTCAACTACCAGAGTTAAACTGATGTGTGTTTGCAGCAGTTCAGAAACCGTTTCTTTGGAGAATGCAGAAACTGTCTTTTCCCGCCCTAGAGACGCTTATAAGAGTTAGCAGTAAGAATGCGTTTAAAACACAGAAGACCCGCTTCTTACGAACTCATCTGTTGTGTGTTGGTTCCTTTTAGAAAGTTCCATCTATGTTTAGATTCAGCGAGGTAGAAACACGTTTCTTCTAAAAGCTGCGTTTGGACATTCCAGAGTGGATGGGAAAACAGGCTGTAAAGAGAAATACCTTGCTCTAAAACCAAAACGGAGCTATCTAGCAGAATGGTTGTCAATGTGTTTATTCAAGTTCCAGAGTTAAACTGCTGTGTGTTTGCAGCAGTTCAGAAACCGTGTCTTTGGATAATGCAGAAAAAGTCTTTTCCCGCCCCAGAGATGCTTATGACAGTTAGCAGTAAGAATGCGTTTAAAACACAGAAGACCCGCTTATTACGAACTCATCTGCTGTGTGTTGGCTCCTTTTAGGAAGTTACATATATGTTTAGATTCAGCGAGGAAGAAACACGTTTCTTCTAAAAGCTGCGTTTGGACATTCCAGAGTGGATGGGAGAACAGGCTGTAAAGAGAAATACCTTGCTCTAAAACCAAAACGGAGCTATCTAGCAGAATGGTTGTCAATGTGTGTATTCAACTTCCAGAGCTAAACTGATGTGTGTTTGCAGCAGTTCAGAAACCCTTTCTTTGGAGAATGCAGAAACTGTCTTTTCCCGCCCTAGAGACGCTTATAAGAGTTAGTAGTAAGAATGCGTTTAAAACACAGAAGACCCGCCTCTTACGAACTCATCTGCTGTGTGTTGGTTCCTTTTAGGAAGTTGCATCTATGTTTAGATTCAGCAAGGTAGAATCACGTTACTTCTAAAAGCTGCGTTTGGACATTCCAGAGTGGATGGGAGAACAGGCTGTAAAGAGAAATACCTTGCTCTAAAACCAAAACGGAGCTATCTAGCAGAATGGTTGTCAATGTGTCTATTCAACTTCCAGAGCTCAACTGATGTGTGTTTGCAGCAGTTCAGAAACCCTTTCTTGGGAGAATGCAGAAACTGTTTTTTCCCGCCCTAGAGACGCTTATAAGTGTTAGTAGTAAGAATGCGTTTAAAACACAGAAGACCCGCTTCTTACGAAGTCATCTGCTGTGTGTTGGTTCCTTTTAGGAAGTTGCATCTATGTTTAGATTCAGCGAGGTAGAAACACGTTTCTTCTAAAAGCTGCGTTTGGACATTCCAGAGTGGATGGGAGAACAGGCTGTAAAGAGAAATACCTTGCTCTAAAACCAAAACGGAGCTATCTAGCAGAATGGTTGTCAATGCGTGTATTCAGCTTCCAGAGCTAAACTGATGTGTATTTGCAGCAGTTCAGAAACCCTTTCTTTGGAGAATGGAGAAACTGTCTTCTCCCGCCCTAGAGTCGCTTATAATAGTTAGTAGTAAGAATGCGTTTAAAACACAGAAGACCCGCTTCTTACGAACTCATCTGCTGTGTGTTGGTTCCTTTTAGGAAGTTGCATCTATGTTTAGATTCAGCGAGGTAGAAACACGTTTCTTCTAAAAGCTGCGTTTGGACATTCCAGAGTGGATGGGAGAACAGGCTGTAAAGAGAAATACCTTGCTCTAAAACCAAAACGGAGCTATCTAGCAGAATGGTTGTCAATGTGTGTATTCAACTTCCAGAGCTAAACTGATGTGTGTTTGCAGCAGTTCAGAAACCCTTTCTTTGGAGAATGCAGAAACTGTCTTTTCCCGCCCTAGAGACGCTTATAAGAGTTAGTAGTAAGAATGCGTTTAAAACACAGAAGACCCGCCTCTTACGAACTCATCTGCTGTGTGTTGGTTCCTTTTAGGAAGTTGCATCTATGTTTAGATTCAGCGAGGTAGAATCACGTTACTTCTAAAAGCTGCGTTTGGACATTCCAGAGTGGATGGGAGAACAGGCTGTAAAGAGAAATACCTTGCTCTAAAACCAAAACGGAGCTATCTAGCAGAATGGTTGTCAATGTGTCTATTCAACTTCCAGAGCTCAACTGATGTGTGTTTGCAGCAGTTCAGAAACCCTTTCTTGGGAGAATGCAGAAACTGTCTTTTCCCGCCCTAGAGACGCTTATAAGTGTTAGTAGTAAGAATGCGTTTAAAACACAGAAGACCCGCTTCTTACGAAGTCATCTGCTGTGTGTTGGTTCCTTTTAGGAAGTTGCATCTATGTTTAGATTCAGCGAGGTAGAAACACGTTTCTTCTAAAAGCTGCGTTTGGACATTCCAGAGTGGATGGGAGAACAGGCTGTAAAGAGAAATACCTTGCTCTAAAACCAAAACGGAGCTATCTAGCAGAATGGTTGTCAATGCGTGTATTCAGCTTCCAGAGCTAAACTGATGTGTATTTGCAGCAGTTCAGAAACCCTTTCTTTGGAGAATGGAGAAACTGTCTTCTCCCGCCCTAGAGTCGCTTATAATAGTTAGTAGTAAGAATGCGTTTAAAACACAGAAGACCCGCTTCTTACGAACTCATCTGCTGTGTGTTGGTTCCTTTTAGGAAGTTGCATCTATGTTTAGATTCAGCGAGGTAGAAACACGTTTCTTCTAAAAGCTGCGTTTGGACATTCCAGAGTGGATGGGAGAACAGGCTGTAAAGAGAAATACCTTGCTCTAAAACCAAAACGGAGCTATCTAGCAGAATGGTTGTCAATGTGTGTATTCAACTTCCAGAGTTAAACCGATGAGTGTTTGCAGCAGTTCAGAAACCCTTTCTTTGGAGAATGCAGAAACCGTCATTTCCAGCCCTAGAGACGCATATAAGAGTTAGCAGTAAGAATGCGTTTAAAACACAGAAGAGCCGCTTCTTAGGAACTCATCTGCTGTGTGTTGGTTCCTTTTAGGAAATTGCATCTTTGTTTAGATTCAGCGAGGTAG
This sequence comes from Saimiri boliviensis, assembly GCF_048565385.1. Classification (NCBI taxonomy): domain Eukaryota; kingdom Metazoa; phylum Chordata; class Mammalia; order Primates; family Cebidae; genus Saimiri; species Saimiri boliviensis. Next base: position 42,805,409 of record NC_133467.1, read on the forward strand.
AAACACGTTTCTTCTAAAAGCTGCGTTTGGACATTCCAGAGTGGATGGGAGAACAGGCTGTAAAGAGAAATACCTTGCTCTAAAACCAAAACGGAGCTATCTAGCAGAATGGTTGTCAATGTGTGTATTCAACTTAAAGAGTTAAACTGATGTCTGTTTGCAGCAGTTCAGAAACCCTTTCTTTGGAGAATGCATAAACAGTCTTTTCCAGCCCTATGGACGCTTATAAGAGTTAGCAGTAAGAATGCATTTAAAACACAGAAGAGCCGCTTCTTAGGAACTCATCTACTGTGTGTTGGTTCCTTTTAGGAAATTGCATCTTTGTTTAGATTCAGCGAGGTAGAAACACCTTTCTTCTAAAAGCTGCGTTTGGACATTCCAGAGTGGATGGGATAACAGGCTGTAAAGAGAAACACCTTGCTCTAAAACCAAAACGGAGCTATCTAGCAGAATGGTTGTCAATGTGTGTATTCAACTACCAGAGTTAAACTGATGTGTGTTTGCAGCAGTTCAGAAACCCTTTCTTTGGAGAATGCAGAAACTGTCTTTTCCCGCCCTAGAGACGCTTATAAGAGTTAGCAGTAAGAATGCGTTTAAAACACAGAAGACCCGCTTCTTACGAACTCATCTGTTGTGTGTTGATTCCTTTTAGAAAGTTGCATCTATGTTTAGATTCAGCGAGGTAGAAACACGTTTCTTCTAAAAGCTGCGTTTGGACATTCCAGAGTGGATGGGAAAACAGGCTGTAAAGAGAAATACGTTGCTCTAAAACCAAAACGGAGCTATCTAGCACAATGGTTGTCAATGCGTTTATTCAAGTTCCAGAGTTAAACTGCTGTGTGTTTGCAGCAGTTCAGAAACCCTTTCTTTGGAGAATGCAGAAAAAGTCTTTTCCCGCCCCAGAGACGCTTATGAGAGTTTGCAGTAAGAATTCGTTTAAAACACAGAAGACCCGGTTATTACGAAATCATCTGCTGTGTGTTGGCTCCTTTTAGGAAGTTACATATATGTTTAGATTCAGCGAGGAAGAAACACGTTTCTTCTAAAAGCTGCGTTTGGACATTCCAGAGTGGATGGGAGAACAGGCTGTAAAGAGAAATACCTTGCTCTAAAACCAAAACGGAGCTATCTAGCAGAATGGTTGTCAATGTGTGTATTCAACTTCCAGAGCTAAACTGATGTGTGTTTGCAGCAGTTCGGAAACCCTTTCTTTGGAGAATGCAGAAACTGTCTTTTCCCGCCCTAGAGACGCATATAAGAGTTAGTAGTAAGATTGCGTTTAAAACACAGAAGACCCGCTTCTTACGAACTCATCTGCTGTGTGCTGGTTCCTTTTAGGAAGTTGCATCTATGTTTAGATTCAGCGAGGTAGAATCACGTTTCTTCTAAAAGCTGCGTTTGGACATTCCAGGGTGGATGGGAGAACAGGCTGTAAAGAGAAATACCTTGCTCTAAAACCAAAATGGAGCTATCTAGCAGAATGGTTGTCAATGTGTGTATTCAACAGCTTGAGTTAAACTGATGTGTGTTTGCAGCAGTTCAGAAACCCTTTCTTTGGAGAATGCAGAAACAGTAATTTCCAACCCTAGAGACGCATATAAGGGTTAGCCGTAAGAATGCGTTTAAAACAAAGAAGACCCGCTTCTTACGAACTCATCTGCTGTGTGTTGGTTCCTTTTAGGAAGTTGCATCTATGTTTAGATTCAGCGAGGTAGAAACACGTTTCTTCTATAAGCTGCGTTTGGACATTCCACAGTGGATGGGAGAACAGGCTGTAAAGAGAAATACCTTGCTCTAAAACCAAAACGGAGCTATCTAGCAGAATGGTTGTCAATGTGTATATTCAACTTCCAGAGTTAAACTGATGTGTGTTTGCAGCAGTTCAGAAACCCTTTCTTTTGAGAATGCAGAAACCGTCATTTCCAGCCCTAGAGACGCATATAAGAATTAGCAGTAAGAATGCGTTTAAAACACAGAACACCCGCTTCTTACGAACTCATCTTCTGAGTGTTGGTTCCTTTTAGGAATTTGCATCTATGTTTAGATTCAGCGAGGAAGAAACACGTTTCTTCTAAAAGCTGCGTTTGGATATTCCAGAGTGGATGGGAGAACAGGCTGTAAAGAGAAATACCTTGCTCTAAAACCAAAACGGAGCTATCTAGCAGAATGATTGTCAATGTGTGTATTCAACTTCCAGAGATAAACATATGTGTGATTGCAGCAGTTCAGAAACCCTTTCTTTGGAGAATGCAGAAACCGTCAATTCTAGCCCTAGAGAGACATATAAGAGTTAGCAGTAAGAATGCGTTTAAAACACAGAAGACCCGCTTCTTACGAACTCATCTGCTGTGTGTTGGTTCCTTTTAGGAAGTTGCATCTATGTTTAGATTCAGCGAGGAAGAAACACGTTTCTTCTAAAAGCTGCCTTTGGACATTCCAGAGTGGATTGGAGAACAGGCTGTAAAGAGAAATACCTTGCTCTAAAACCAAAACGGAGCTATCTAGCAGAATGGTTGTCAATGAGTGTATTCAACTTAAAGAGTTAAACTGATGTGTGTTTGCAGCAGTTCAGAAACCCTTTCTTTGGAGAATGCAGAAACAGTCTTTTCCAGCCCTATGGACGCTTATAAGAGTTAGCAGTAAGAATGCATTTAAAACACAGAAGAGCCGCTTCTTAGGAACTCATCTGCTGTGTGTTGGTTCCTTTTAGGAAATTGCATCTTTGTTTAGATTCAGCGAGGTAGAAACACGTTTCTTCTAAAAGCTGCGTTTGGACATTCCAGAGTGGATGGGAGAACAGGCTGTAAAGAGAAATACCTTGCTCTAAAACCAAAACGGAGCTATCTAGCAGAATGGTTGTCAATGTGTGTATACCACAGCTAGAGTTAAACTGATGTGTGTTTGCAGTAGTTCAGAAACCCTTTCTTTGAAGAATGCAGAAACAGTCATTTCCAGCCCTAGAGACGCATATAAGAGTTAGCAGTAAGAATGCGTTTAAAACACAGAACACCCGCTTCTTACGAACTCATGTGTTGTGTGTGGGTTCCTTTTAGAAATTTCCATCTATGTTTAGATTCAGCGAGGTAGAAACACGTTTCTTCTAAAAGCTGCGTTTGGACATTCCAGAGTGGATGGGAAAACAGGCTGTAAAGAGAAATACGTTGCTCTAAAACCAAAACGGAGCTATCTAGCAGAATGGTTGTCAATGAGTTTATTCAAGTTCCAGAGTTAAACTGCTGTGTGTTTGCAGCAGTTCAGAAACCCTTTCTTTGGAGAATGCAGAAAAAGTCTTTTCCCGCCCCAGAGACGCTTATGAGAGTTAGCAGTAAGAATGCGTTTAAAACACAGAAGACCCGCTTATTATGAACTCATCTGCTGTGTGTTGGCTCCTTTTAGGAAGTTACATATATGTTTAGATTCAGCGAGGAAGAAACACGTTTCTTCTAAAAGCTGCGTTTGGACATTCCAGAGTGGATGGGAGAACAGGCTGTAAAGAGAAATACCTTGCTCTAAAACCAAAACGGAGCTATCTAGCAGAATGGTTGTCAATGTGTCTATTCAACTTCCAGAGCTAAACTGATGTGTGTTTGCAGCAGTTCAGAAACCCTTTCTTTGGAGAATGCAGATACTGTCTTTTCCCGCCCTAGAGACACTTATAAGAGTTAGTAGTAAGAATGCGTTTAAAACACAGAAGACCCGCTTCTTACGAACTCATCTGCTGTGTGTTGGTTCCTTTTAGGAAGTTGCATCTATGTTTAGATTCAGCGAGGTAGAATCACGTTTCTTCTAAAAGCTGCGTTTGGACATTCCAGAGTGGATGGGAGAACAGGCTGTAAAGAGAAATACCTTGCTCTAAAACCAAAACGGAGCTATCTAGCAGAATGGTTGTCAATGTGTCTATTCAACTTCCAGAGCTAAACTGATGTGTGTTTGCAGCAGTTCAGAAACCCTTTCTTTGGAGAATGCAGAAACCGTCATTTCCAGCCCTAGAGACGCATATAAGAGTTAGCAGTAAGAATGCGTTTAAATCACAGAACACCCGCTTCTTACGAACTCATCTTCTGTGTGTTGGTTCCTTTTAGGAAGTTGCATCTATGTTTAGATACAGCGAGGAAGAAACACGTTTCTTCTAACAGCTGCGTTTGGATATTCCAGAGTGGATTGGAGAACAGGCTGTAAAGAGAAATACCTTGCTCTAAAACCAAAACGGAGCTATCTAGCAGAATGGTTGTCAATGTGTGTATTCAACTTCCAGAGATAAACATATGTTTGATTGCAGCAGTTCAGAAACCCTTTCTTTGGAGAATGCAGAAACCGTCATTTCCAGCCCTAAAGAGACATATAAGAGTTAGCAGTAAGAATGCGTTTAAAACACAGAAGACCCGCTTTTTACGAACTCATCTGCTGTGTGTTGGTTCCTTTTAGGAAGTTGCATCTATGTTTACATTCAGCGAGGTAGAAACACGTTTCTTCTAAAAGCTGCGTTTGGACATTCCAGAGTGGATGGGAGAACAGGCTGTAAAGAGAAATACCTTGCTCTAAAACCAAAACGAAGCTATCTAGCAGAATGGTTGTCAATGTGTGTATTCAACAGCTAGAGTTAAACTAATGTGTGTTTGCAGCAGTTCAGAAACCCTTTCTTTGGAGAATGCAGAAACAGTCATTTCCAGCCCTAGAGACGCATATAAGAGTTAGCAGTAATAATGCGTTTAAAACACAGAAGACCCGCTTCTTACGAAGTCATCTGCTGTGTGTTTGTTCCTTTTAGGAAGTTGCATCTATGTTTAGATTCAGCGAGGTAGAATCACGTTTCTTCTAAAAGCTGCGTTTGGACATTCCAGGGTGGATGGGAGAACAGGCTGTAAAGAGAAATACCTTGCTCTAAAACCAAAATGGAGCTATCAAGCAGAATGGTTGTCAATGTGTGTATTCAACAGCTAGAGTTAAACTGATGTGTGTTTGCAGCAGTTCAGAAACCCTTTCTTTATAGAATGCAGAAACAGTAATTTCCAACCCTAGAGACGCATATAAGAGTTAGCCGTAAGAATGCGTTTAAAACAAAGAAGACCCGCTGCTTACGAACTCATCTGCTGTGTGTTGGTTCCTTTTAGGAAGTTGCATCTATGTTTAGATTCAGCGAGGTAGAAACACGTTTCTTCTATAAGCTGCGTTTGGACATTCCACAGTGGATGGGAGAACAGGCTGTAAAGAGAAATACCTTGCTCTAAAACCAAAACGGAGCTATCTAGCAGAATGGTTGTCAATGTGTGTATTCAACTTCCAGAGTTAAACTGATGTGTGTTTGCAGCAGTTCAGAAACCCTTTCTTTGGAGAATGCAGAAACCGTCATTTCCAGCCCTAGAGAGGCATATAAGAGTTAGCAGTAAGAATGCGTTTAAAACACAGAAGAGCCGCTTCTTACGAACTCATCTGCTGTGTGTTGGTTCCTTTTAGGAAATTGCATCTATGTTTAGATTCAGCGAGGTAGAAACACGTTTCTTCTAAAAGCTGCGTTTGGACATTCCAGAGTGGATGGGAAAACAGGCTGTAAAGAGAAATACGTTGCTCTAAAACCAAAACGGAGCTATCTAGCAGAATGGTTGTCAATGCGTTTATTCAAGTTCCAGAGTTAAACTGCTGTGTGTTTGCAGCAGTTCAGAAACCCTTTCTTTGGAGAATGCAGAAAAAGTCTTTTCCCGCCCCAGAGACGCTTATGAGAGTTTGCAGTAAGAAAGCGTTTAAAACACAGAAGACCCGCTTATTACGAACTCATCTGCTGTGTGTTGGCTCCTTTTAGGAAGTTACCTATATGTTTAGATTCAGCGAGGAAGAAACACGTTTCTTCTAAAAGCTGCGTTTGGACATTCCAGAGTGGATGGGAGAACAGGCTGTAAAGAGAAATACCTTGCTCTGAAACCAAAACGGAGCTATCTAGCAGAATGGTTGTCAATGTGTGTATTCAACTTCCAGAGCTAAACTGATGTGTGTTTGCAGCAGTTCAGAAACCCTTTCTTTGGAGAATGCAGAAACTGTCTTTTCCCGCCCTAGAGACGCATATAAGAGTTAGTAGTAAGAATGCGTTTAAAACACAGAAGACCCGCTTCTTACGAACTCATCTGCTGTGTGCTGGTTCCTTTTAGGAAGTTGCATCTATGTTTAGATTCAGCGAGGTCGAATCACGTTTCTTCTAAAAGCTGCGTTTGGACATTCCAGAGTGGATGGGAGAACAGGCTGTAAAGAGAAATACCTTGCTCTAAAACCAAAACGGAGCTATCTAGCAGAACGGTTGTCAATGTGTCTATTCAACTTCCAGAGCTAAACTGATGTGTGTTTGCAGCAGTTCAGAAACCCTTTCTTTGGAGAATGCAGAAACTGTCTTTTCCGCCCTAGAGACACATATAAGAGTTAGTAGTAAGAATGCGTTTAAAACACAGAAGGCCCGCTTCTTACGAACTCATCTGCTGTGTGCTGGTTCCTTTTAGGAAGTTGCATCTATGTTTAGATTCAGCGAGGTAGAATCACGTTTCTTCTAAAAGCTGCGTTTGGACATTCCAGAGTGGATGGGAGAACAGGCTGTAAAGAGAAATACCTTGCTCTAAAACCAAAACGGAGCTATCTAGCAGAACGGTTGTCAATGTGTCTATTCAACTTCCAGAGCTAAACTGATGTGTGTTTGCAGCAGTTCAGAAACCCTTTCTTTGGAGAATGCAGAAACAGTAATTTCCAACCCTAGAGACGCATATAAGAGTTAGCCGTAAGAATGCGTTTAAAACAAAGAAGACCCGCTTCTTACGAACTCATCTGCTGTGTGTAGGTTCCTTTTAGGAAGTTGCATCTATGTTTAGATTCAGCGAGGTAGAAACACGTTTCTTCTATAAGCTGCGTTTGGACATTCCACAGTGGATGGGAGAACAGGCTGTAAAGAGAAATACCTTGCTCTAAAACCAAAACGGAGCTATCTAGCAGAATGGTTGTCAATGTGTGTATTCAACTTCCAGAGATAAACATATGTGTGATTGCAGCAGTTCAGAAACCCTTTCTTTGAAGAATGCAGAAACCGTCAATTCTAGCCCTAGAGAGACATATAAGAGTTAGCAGTAAGAATGCGTTTAAAACACAGAAGACCCGATTCTTACGAACTCATCTGCTGTGTGTTGGTTCCTTTTAGGAAGTTGCATCTATGTTTAGATTCAGCGAGGAAGAAACACGTTTCTTCTAAAAGCTGCGTTTGGACATTCCAGAGTGGATGGGAGAACAGGCTGTAAAGAGAAATACCTTGCTCTAAAACCAAAACGGAGCTATCTAGCAGAATGGTTGTCAATGTGTGTATTCAACTTCCAGAGTTAAACCGATGAGTGTTTGCAGCAGTTCAGAAACACTTTCTTTAGAGAATGCAGAAACCGTCATTTCCAGCCCTAGAGAGGCATATAAGAGTTAGCAGTAAGAATGCGTTTAAAACACAGAAGAGCCGCTTTTTAGGAACTCATCTGCTGTGTGTTGGTTCCTTTTAGGAAATTGCATCTTTGTTTAGATTCAGCGAGGTAGAAACACGTTTCTTCTAAAAGCTGCGTTTGGACATTCCAGAGTGGATGGGAGAACAGGCTGTAAAGAGAAATACCTTGCTCTAAAACCAAAAAGGAGCTATCTAACAGAATGGTTGTCAATGTGTGTATTCAACTACCAGAGTTAAACTGATGTGTGTTTGCAGCAGTTCAGAAACCCTTTCTTTGGAGAATGCAGAAACTGTCTTTTCCCGCCCTAGAGACGCTTATAAGAGTTAGCAGTAAGAATGCGTTTAAAACACAGAAGACCCGCTTCTTACGAACTCATCTGTTGTGTGTTGGTTCCTTTTAGAAAGTTCCATCTATGTTTAGATTCAGCGAGGTAGAAACACGTTTCTTCTAAAAGCTGCGTTTGGACATTCCAGAGTGGATGGGAGAACAGGCTGTAAAGAGAAATACCTTGCTCTAAAACCAAAACGGAGCTATCTAGCAGAATGGTTGTCAATGTGTGTATTCAACTTTCAGAGCTAAACTGATGTGTGTTTGCAGCAGTTCAGAAACCCTTTCTTTGGAGAATGCAGAAACAGTAATTTCCAACCCTAGAGACGCATATAAGAGTTAGCCGTAAGAATGCGTTTAAAACAAAGAAGACCCGCTTATTACGAACTCATCTGCTGTGTGTTGGTTCCTTTTAGGAAGTTGCATCTATGTTTAGATTCAGCGAGGTAGAATCACGTTTCTTCTAAAAGCTGCGTTTGGACATTCCAGAGTGGATGGGAGAACAGGCTGTAAAGAGAAATACCTTGCTCTAAAACCAAAACGAAGCTATCTAGCAGAATAGTTGTCAATGTGTGTATTCAACAGCTAGAGTTAAACTAATGTGTGTTTGCAGCAGTTCAGAAACCCTTTCTTTGGAGAATGCAGAAACAGTCATTTCCAGCCCTAGAGACGCATATAAGAGTTAGCAGTAATAATGCGTTTAAAACACAGAAGACCCGCTTCTTACGAAGTCATCTGCTGTGTGTTTGTTCCTTTTAGGAAGTTGCATCTATGTTTAGATTCAGCGAGGTAGAATCACGTTTCTTCTAAAAGCTGCGTTTGGACATTCCAGGGTGGATGGGAGAACAGGCTGTAAAGGGAAATACCTTCCTCTAAAACCAAAATGGAGCTATCAAGCAGAATGGTTGTCAATGTGTGTATTCAACAGCTAGAGTTAAACTGATGTGTGTTTGCAGCAGTTCAGAAACCCTTTCTTTGGAGAATGCAGAAACAGTAATTTCCAACCCTAGAGACGCATATAAGAGTTAGCCGTAAGAATGCGTTTAAAACAAAGAAGACCCGCTGCTTACGAACTCATCTGCTGTGTGTTGGTTCCTTTTAGGAAGTTGCATCTATGTTTAGATTCAGCGAGGTAGAAACACGTTTCTTCTATAAGCTGCGTTTGGACATTCCACAGTGGATGGGAGAACAGGCTGTAAAGAGAAATACCTTGCTCTAAAACCAAAACGGAGCTATCTAGCAGAATGGTTGTCAATGTGTGTATTCAACTTCCAGAGTTAAACTGATGTGCGTTTGCAGCAGTTCAGAAACCCTTTCTTTGGAGAATGCAGAAACCGTCATTTCCAGCCCTAGAGAGGCATATAAGAGTTAGCAGTAAAAATGCGTTTAAAACACAGAAGAGCCGCTTCTTACGAACTCATCTGCTGTGTGTTGGTTCCTTTTAGGAAATTGCATCTATGTTTAGATTCAGCGAGGTAGAAACACGTTTCTTCTAAAAGCTGCGTTTGGACATTCCAGAGTGGATGGGAAAACAGGCTGTAAAGAGAAATACGTTGCTCTAAAACCAAAACGGAGCTATCTAGCAGAATGGTTGTCAATGCGTTTATTCAAGTTCCAGAGTTAAACTGCTGTGTGTTTGCAGCAGTTCAGAAACCCTTTCTTTGGAGAATGCAGAAAAAGTCTTTTCCCGCCCCAGAGACGCTTATGAGAGTTTGCAGTAAGAAAGCGTTTAAAACACAGAAGACCCGCTTATTACGAACTCATCTGCTGTGTGTTGGCTCCTTTTAGGAAGTTACATATATGTTTAGATTCAGCGAGGAAGAAACACGTTTCTTCTAAAAGCTGCGTTTGGACATTCCAGAGTGGATGGGAGAACAGGCTGTAAAGAGAAATACCTTGCTCTGAAACCAAAACGGAGCTATCTAGCAGAATGGTTGTCAATGTGTGTATTCAACTTCCAGAGCTAAACTGATGTGTGTTTGCAGCAGTTCAGAAACCCTTTCTTTGGAGAATGCAGAAACTGTCTTTTCCCGCCCTAGAGACGCATATAAGAGTTAGTAGTAAGAATGCGTTTAAAACAAAGAAGACCCGCTTCTTACGAACTCATCTGCTGTGTGTAGGTTCCTTTTAGGAAGTTGCATCTATGTTTAGATTCAGCGAGGTAGAAACACGTTTCTTCTATAAGCTGCGTTTGGACATTCCACAGTGGATGGGAGAACAGGCTGTAAAGAGAAATACCTTGCTCTAAAACCAAAACGGAGCTATCTAGCAGAATGGTTGTCAATGTGTGTATTCAACTTCCAGAGATAAACATATGTGTGATTGCAGCAGTTCAGAAACCCTTTCTTTGAAGAATGCAGAAACCGTCAATTCTAGCCCTAGAGAGACATATAAGAGTTAGCAGTAAGAATGCGTTTAAAACACAGAAGACCCGCTTCTTACGAACTCATCTGCTGTGTGTTGGTTCCTTTTAGGAAGTTGCATCTATGTTTAGATTCAGCGAGGAAGAAACACGTTTCTTCTAAAAGCTGCGTTTGGACATTCCAGAGTGGATGGGAAAACAGGCTGTAAAGAGAAATACCTTGCTCTAAAACCAAAACGGAGCTATCTAGCAGAATGGTTGTCAATGTGTTTATTCAAGTTCCAGAGTTAAACTGCTGTGTGTTTGCAGCAGTTCAGAAACCCTGTCTTTGGAGAATGCAGAAAAAGTCTTTTCCCGCCCCAGAGACGCTTATGAGAGTTAGCAGTAAGAATGCGTTTAAAACACAGAAGACCCGCTTATTACGAACTCATCTGCTGTGTGTTGGCTCCTTTTAGGAAGTTACATATATGTTTAGATTCAGCGAGGAAGAAACACGTTTCTTCTAAAAGCTGCGTTTGGACATTCCAGAGTGGATGGGAGAACAGGCTGTAAAGAGAAATACCTTGCTCTAAAACCAAAACAAAGCTATCTAGCAGAATGGTTGTCAACGTGTGTATTCAACTTAAAGAGCTAAACTGATGTGTGTTTGCAGCAGTTCAGAAACCCTTTCTTTGGAGAATGCAGAAACAGTAATTTCCAACCCTAGAGACGCATATAAGAGTTAGCCGTAAGAATGCGTTTAAAACAAAGAAGACCCGCTTCTTACGAACTCATCTGCTGTGTGTAGGTTCCTTTTAGGAAGTTGCATCTATGTTTAGATTCAGCGAGGTAGAAACACGTTTCTTCTATAAGCTGCGTTTGGACATTCCACAGTGGATGGGAGAACAGGCTGTAAAGAGAAATACCTTGCTCTAAAACCAAAACGGAGCTATCTAGCAGAATGGTTGTCAATGTGTGTATTCAACTTCCAGAGATAAACATATGTGTGATTGCAGCAGTTCAGAAACCCTTTCTTTGAAGAATGCAGAAACCGTCAATTCTAGCCCTAGAGAGACATATAAGAGTTAGCAGTAAGAATGCGTTTAAAACACAGAAGACCCGCTTCTTACGAACTCATCTGCTGTGTGTTGGTTCCTTTTAGGAAGTTGCATCTATGTTTAGATTCAGCGAGGAAGAAACACGTTTCTTCTAAAAGCTGCGTTTGGACATTCCAGAGTGGATGGGAGAACAGGCTGTAAAGAGAAATACCTTGCTCTAAAACCAAAACGGAGCTATCTAGCAGAATGGTTGTCAATGTGTGTATTCAACTTCCAGAGTTAAACCGATGAGTGTTTGCAGCAGTTCAGAAACACTTTCTTTAGAGAATGCAGAAACCGTCATTTCCAGCCCTAGAGAGGCATATAAGAGTTAGCAGTAAGTATGCGTTTAAAACACAGAAGAGCCGCTTCTTAGGAACTCATCTGCTGTTTGTTGGTTCCTTTTAGGAAATTGCATCTTTGTTTAGATTCAGCGAGGTAGAAACACGTTTCTTCTAAAAGCTGCGTTTGGACATTCCAGAGTGGATGGGAGAACAGGCTGTAAAGAGAAATACCTTGCTCTAAAACCAAAAAGGAGCTATCTAACAGAATGGTTGTCAATGTGTGTATTCAACTTAAAGAGTTAAACTGATGTGTGTTTGCAGCAGTTCAGAAACCCTTTCTTTGGAGAATGCAGAAACTGTCTTTTCCCGCCCTAGAGACGCTTATAAGAGTTAGCAGTAAGAATGCGTTTAAAACACAGAAGACCCGCTTCTTACGAACTCATCTGTTGTGTGTTGGTTCCTTTTAGAAAGTTCCATCTATGTTTAGATTCAGGGAGGTAGAAACACGTTTCTTCTAAAAGCTGCGTTTGGACATTCCAGAGTGGATGGGAAAACAGGCTGTAAAGAGAAATACCTTGCTCTAAAACCAAAACGGAGCTATCTAGCAGAATGGTTGTCAATGTGTTTATTCAAGTTCCAGAGTTAAACTGCTGTGTGTTTGCAGCAGTTCAGAAACCCTGTCTTTGGAGAATGCAGAAAAAGTCTTTTCCCGTCCCAGAGACGCTTATGAGAGTTAGCAGTAAGAATGCGTTTAAAACACAGAAGACCCGCTTATTACGAACTCATCTGCTGTGTGTTGGCTCCTTTTAGGAAGTTACATATATTTTTAGATTCAGCGAGGAAGAAACACGTTTCTTCTAAAAGCTGCGTTTGGACATTCCAGAGTGGATGGGAGAACAGGCTGTAAAGAGAAATACCTTGCTCTAAAACCAAAACAAAGCTATCTAGCAGAATGGTTGTCAACGTGTGTATTCAACTTAAAGAGCTAAACTGATGTGTGTTTGCAGCAGTTCAGAAACCCTTTCTTTGGAGAATGCAGAAACAGTAATTTCCAACCCTAGAGACGCATATAAGAGTTAGCCGTAAGAATGCGTTTAAAACAAAGAAGACCCGCTTCTTACGAACTCATCTGCTGTGTGTAGGTTCCTTTTAGGAAGTTGCATCTATGTTTAGATTCAGCGAGGTAGAAACACGTTTCTTCTATAAGCTGCGTTTGGACATTCCACAGTGGATGGGAGAACAGGCTGTAAAGAGAAATACCTTGCTCTAAAACCGAAACGGAGCTATCTAGCAGAATGGTTGTCAATGTGTGTATTCAACTTCCAGAGATAAACATATGTGTGATTGCAGCAGTTCAGAAACCCTTTCTTTGAAGAATGCAGAAACCGTCAATTCTAGCCCTAGAGAGACATATAAGAGTTAGCAGTAAGAATGCGTTTAAAACACAGAAGACCCGCTTCTTACGAACTCATCTGCTGTGTGTTGGTTCCTTTTAGGAAGTTGCATCTATGTTTAGATTCAGCGAGGAAGAAACACGTTTCTTCTAAAAGCTGCGTTTGGACATTCCAGAGTGGATGGGAAAACAGGCTGTAAAGAGAAATACCTTGCTCTAAAACCAAAACGGAGCTATCTAGCAGAATGGTTGTCAATGTGTTTATTCAAGTTCCAGAGTTAAAACGGCTGTGTGTTTGCAGCAGTTCAGAAACCCTGTCTTTGGAGAATGCAGAAAAAGTCTTTTCCCGCCCCAGAGACGCTTATGAGAGTTAGCAGTAAGTATGCGTTTAAAACACAGAAGAGCCGCTTCTTAGGAACTCATCTGCTGTGTGTTGGTTCCTTTTAGGAAATTGCATCTTTGTTTAGATTCAGCGAGGTAGAAACACGTTTCTTCTAAAAGCTGCGTTTGGACATTCCAGAGTGGATGGGAGAACAGGCTGTAAAGAGAAATACCTTGCTCTAAAACCAAAAAGGAGCTACCTAACAGAATGGTTGTCAATGTGTGTATTCAACTTAAAGAGTTAAACTGATGTGTGTTTGCAGCAGTTCAGAAACCCTTTCTTTGGAGAATGCAGAAACTGTCTTTTCCCGCCCTAGAGACGCTTATAAGAGTTAGCAGTAAGAATGCGTTTAAAACACAGAAGACCCGCTTCTTACGAACTCATCTGTTGTGTGTTGGTTCCTTTTAGAAAGTTCCATCTATGTTTAGATTCAGCGAGGTAGAAACACGTTTCTTCTAAAAGCTGCGTTTGGACATTCCAGAGTGGATGGGAAAACAGGCTGTAAAGAGAAATACCTTGCTCTAAAACCAAAACGGAGCTATCTAGCAGAATGGTTGTCAATGTGTTTATTCAAGTTCCAGAGTTAAACTGCTGTGTGTTTGCAGCAGTTCAGAAACCCTGTCTTTGGAGAATGCAGAAAAAGTCTTTTCCCGCCCCAGAGACGCTTATGAGAGTTAGCAGTAAGAATGCGTTTAAAACACAGAAGACCCGCTTATTACGAACTCATCTGCTGTGTGTTGGCTCCTTTTAGGAAGTTACATATATGTTTAGATTCAGCGAGGAAGAAACACGTTTCTTCTAAAAGCTGCGTTTGGACATTCCAGAGTGGATGGGAGAACAGGCTGTAAAGAGAAATACCTTGCTCTAAAACCAAAACGGAGCTATCTAGCAGAATGGTTGTCAATGTGTCTATTCAACTTCCAGAGCTAAACTGATGTGTGTTTGCAGCAGTTCAGAAACCCTTTCTTTGGAGAATGCAGAAACTGTCTTTTCCCGCCCTAGAGACGCTTATAAGAGTTAGTAGTAAGAATGCGTTTAAAACACAGAAGACCCGCTTCTTACGAACTCATCTGCTGTGTGTTGGTTCCTTTTAGGAAGTTGCATCTATGTTTAGATTCAGCGAGGTAGAATCACGTTTCTTCTAAAAGCTGCGTTTGGACATTCCAGAGTGGATGGGAGAACAGGCTGTAAAGAGAAATACCTTGCTCTAAAACCAAAACGGAGCTATCTAGCAGAATGGTTGTCAATGTGTCTATTCAACTTCCAGAGCTAAACTGATGTGTGTTTGCAGCAGTTCAGAAACCCTTTCTTTGGAGAATGCAGAAACTGTCTTTTCCCGCCCTAGAGACGCTTATAAGTGTTAGTAGTAAGAATGCGTTTAAAACACAGAAGACCCGCTTCTTACGAACTCATCTGCTGTGTGTTGGTTCCTTTTAGGAAGTTGCATCTATGTTTAGATTCAGCGAGGTAGAATCACGTTTCTTCTAAAAGCTGCGTTTTGACATTCCAGAGTGGATGGGAGAACAGGCTGTAAAGAGAAATACCTTGCTCTAAAACCAAAACGGAGCTATCTAGCAGAATGGTTGTCAATGTGTGTATTCAACTTCCAGAGATAAACATATGTGTGATTGCAGCAGTTCAGAAACCCTTTCTTTGGAGAATGCAGAAACCGTCAATTCTAGCCCTAGAGATACATATAAGAGTTAGCAGTAAGAATGCGTTTAAAACACAGAAGACCCGCTTCTTACGAACTCATCTGCTGTGTGTTGGTTCCTTTTAGGAAGTTGCATCTATGTTTAGATTCAGCGACGAAGAAACACGTTTCTTCTAAAAGCTGCATTTGGACATTCCAGAGTGGATGGGAGAACAGGCTGTAAAGAGAAATACCTTGCTCTAAAACCAAAACGGAGCTATCTAGCAGAATGGTTGTCAATGTGTGTATTCAACTTCCAGAGTTAAACCGATGAGTGTTTGCAGCAGTTCAGAAACCCTTTCTTTGGAGAATGCAGAAACCATCATTTCCAGCCCAAGAGAGGCATATAAGAGTTAGCAGTAAGGATGCGTTTAAAACACAGAAGAGCCGCTTCTTAGGAACTCATCTGCTGTGTGTTGGTTCCTTTTAGGAAATTGCATCTTTGTTTAGATTCAGCGAGGTAGAAACACGTTTCTTCTAAAAGCTGCGTTTGGACATTCCAGAGTGGATGGGAGAACAGGCTGTAAAGAGAAACACCTTGCTCTAAAACCAAAACGGAGCTATCTAGCAGAATGGTTGTCAATGTGTGTATTCAACTTAAAGAGTTAAACTGATGTGTGTTTGCAGCAGTTCAGAAACCCTTTCTTTGGAGAATGCAGAAACAGTCTTTTCCAGCCCTATGGACGCTTATAAGAGTTAGCAGTAAGAATGCATTTAAAACACAGAAGAGCCGCTTCTTAGGAACTCATCTGCTGTGTGTTGGTTCCTTTTAGGAAATTGCATCTTTGTTTAGATGCAGCGAGGTAGAAACACGTTTCTTCTAAAAGCTGCGTTTGGACATTCCAGAGTGGATGGGAGAACAGGCTGTAAAGAGAAATACCTTGCTCTAAAACCAAAACGGAGCTATCTAGCAGAATGGTTGTCAATGTGTGTATTCAACTACCAGAGTTAAACTGATGTGTGTTTGCAGCAGTTCAGAAACCCTTTCTTTGGAGAATGCAGAAACTGTCTTTTCCCGCCCTAGAGACGCTTATAAGAGTTAGCAGTAAGAATGCGTTTAAAACACAGAAGACCCGCTTCTTACGAACTCATCTGTTGTGTGTTGGTTCCTTTTAGAAAGTTCCATCTATGTTTAGATTCAGCGAGGTAGAAACACGTTTCTTCTAAAAGCTGCGTTTGGACATTCCAGAGTGGATGGGAGAACAGGCTGTAAAGAGAAATACCTTGCTCTAAAACCAAAACGGAGCTATCTAGCAGAATGGTTGTCAATGTGTGTATTCAACTTCCAGAGCTAAACTGATGTGTGTTTGCAGCAGTTCAGAAACCCTTTTTTTGGAGAATGCAGAAACAGTAATTTCCAACCCTAGAGACGCATATAAGAGTTAGCCGTAAGAATGCGTTTAAAACAAAGAAGACCCGCTTCTTACGAACTCATCTGCTGTGTGTTGGTTCCTTTTAGGAAGTTGCATCTATGTTTAGATTCAGCGAGGTAGAATCACGTTTCTTCTAAAAGCTGCGTTTGGACATTCCAGAGTGGATGGGAGAACAGGCTGTAAAGAGAAATACCTTGCTCTAAAACCAAAACGAAGCTATCTAGCAGAATGGTTGTCAATGTGTGTATTCAACAGCTAGAGTTAAACTAATGTGTGTTTGCAGCAGTTCAGAAACCCTTTCTTTGGAGAATGCAGAAACAGTCATTTCCAGCCCTAGAGACGCATATAAGAGTTAGCAGTAATAATGCGTTTAAAACACAGAAGACCCGCTTCTTACGAAGTCATCTGCTGTGTGTTTGTTCCTTTTAGGAAGTTGCATCTATGTTTAGATTCAGCGAGGTAGAATCACGTTTCTTCTAAAAGCTGCGTTTGGACATTCCAGGGTGGATGGGAGAACAGGCTGTAAAGAGAAATACCTTGCTCTAAAACCAAAATGGAGCTATCAAGCAGAATGGTTGTCAATGTGTGTATTCAACAGCTAGAGTTAAACTGATGTGTGTTTGCAGCAGTTCAGAAACCCTTTCTTTGGAGAATGCAGAAACAGTAATTTCCAACCCTAGAGACGCATATAAGAGTTAGCCGTAAGAATGCGTTTAAAACAAAGAAGACCCGCTGCTTACGAACTCATCTGCTGTGTGTTGGTTCCTTTTAGGAAGTTGCATCTATGTTTAGATTCAGCGAGGTAGAAACACGTTTCTTCTATAAGCTGCGTTTGGACATTCCACAGTGGATGGGAGAACAGGCTGTAAAGAGAAATACCTTGCTCTAAAACCAAAACGGAGCTATCTAGCAGAATGGTTGTCAATGTGTGTATTCAACTTCCAGAGTTAAACTGATGTGTGTTTGCAGCAGTTCAGAAACCCTTTCTTTGGAGAATGCAGAAACCGTCATTTCCAGCCCTAGAGAGGCATATAAGAGTTAGCAGTAAGAATGCGTTTAAAACACAGAAGAGCCGCTTCTTACGAACTCATCTGCTGTGTGTTGGTTCCTTTTAGGAAATTGCATCTATGTTTAGATTCAGCGAGGTAGAAACACGTTTCTTCTAAAAGCTGCGTTTGGACATTCCAGAGTGGATGGGAAAACAGGCTGTAAAGAGAAATACGTTGCTCTAAAACCAAAACGGAGCTATCTAGCAGAATGGTTGTCAATGCGTTTATTCAAGTTCCAGAGTTAAACTGCTGTGTGTTTGCAGCAGTTCAGAAACCCTTTCTTTGGAGAATGCAGAAAAAGTCTTTTCCCGCCCCAGAGACGCTTATGAGAGTTTGCAGTAAGAAAGCGTTTAAAACACAGAAGACCCGCTTCTTACGAACTCATCTGCTGTGTGTTGGCTCCTTTTAGGAAGTTACATATATGTTTAGATTCAGCGAGGAAGAAACACGTTTCTTCTAAAAGCTGCGTTTGGACATTCCAGAGTGGATGGGAGAACAGGCTGTAAAGAGAAATACCTTGCTCTGAAACCAAAACGGAGCTATCTAGCAGAATGGTTGTCAATGTGTGTATTCAACTTCCAGAGCTAAACTGATGTGTGTTTGCAGCAGTTCAGAAACCCTTTCTTTGGAGAATGCAGAAAGTGTCTTTTCCCGCCCTAGAGACGCATATAAGAGTTAGTAGTAAGAATGCGTTTAAAACACAGAAGACCCGCTTCTTACGAACTCATCTGCTGTGTGCTGGTTCCTTTTAGGAAGTTGCATCTATGTTTAGATTCAGCGAGGTAGAATCACGTTTCTTCTAAAAGCTGCGTTTGGACATTCCAGAGTGGATGGGAGAACAGGCTGTAAAGAGAAATACCTTGCTCTAAAACCAAAACGGAGCTATCTAGCAGTACGGTTGTCATTGTGTCTATTCAACTTCCAGAGCTAAACTGATGTGTGTTTGCAGCAGTTCAGAAACCCTTTCTTTGGAGAATGCAGAAACAGTAATTTCCAACCCTAGAGACGCATATAAGAGTTAGCCGTAAGAATGCGTTTAAAACAAAGAAGACCCGCTTCTTACGAACTCATCTGCTGTGTGTAGGTTCCTTTTAGGAAGTTGCATCTATGTTTAGATTCAGCGAGGGAGAAACACGTTTCTTCTATAAGCTGCGTTTGGACATTCCACAGTGGATGGGAGAACAGGCTGTAAAGAGAAATACCTTGCTCTAAAACCAAAACGGAGCTATCTAGCAGAATGGTTGTCAATGTGTGTATTCAACTTCCAGAGATAAACATATGTGTGATTGCAGCAGTTCAGAAACCCTTTCTTTGAAGAATGCAGAAACCGTCAATTCTAGCCCTAGAGAGACATATAAGAGTTAGCAGTAAGAATGCGTTTAAAACACAGAAGACCCGCTTCTTACGAACTCATCTGCTGTGTGTTGGTTCCTTTTAGGAAGTTGCATCTATGTTTAGATTCAGCGAGGAAGAAACACGTTTCTTCTAAAAGCTGCGTTTGGACATTCCAGAGTGGATGGGAGAACAGGCTGTAAAGAGAAATACCTTGCTCTAAAACCAAAACGGAGCTATCTAGCAGAATGGTTGTCAATGTGTTTATTCAAGTTCCAGAGTTAAACTGCTGTGTGTTTGCAGCAGTTCAGAAACTCTGTCTTTGGAGAATGCAGAAAAAGTCTTTTCCCGCCCCAGAGACGCTTATGAGAGTTAGCATTAAGAATGCGTTTAAAACACAGAAGACCCGCTTCTTACGAACTCATCTGCTGTGTGTTGGCTCCTTTTAGGAAGTTACATATATGTTTAGATTCAGCGAGGAAGAAACACGTTTCTTCTAAAAGCTGCGTTTGGACATTCCAGAGTGGATGGGAGAACAGGCTGTAAAGAGAAATACCTTGCTCTAAAACCAAAACGGAGCTATCTAGCAGAATGGTTGTCAATGTGTGTATTCAACTTCCAGAGCTAAACTGATGTGTGTTTGCAGCAGTTCAGAAACCCTTTCTTTGGAGAATGCAGAAACTGTCTTTTCCCGCCCTAGAGACGCTTATAAGAGTTAGTAGTAAGAATGCGTTTAAAACACAGAAGACCCTCTTCTTACGAACTCATCTGCTGTGTGTTGGTTCCTTTTAGGAAGTTGCATCTATGTTTAGATTCAGCGAGGTAGAATCACGTTTCTTCTAAAAGCTGCGTTTGGACATTCCAGAGTGGATGGGAGAACAGGCTGTAAAGAGAAATACCTTGCTCTAAAACCAAAACGGAGCTATCTAGCAGAATGGTTGTCAATGTGTCTATTCAACTTCCAGAACTAAACTGATGTGTGTTTGCAGCAGTTCAGAAACCCTTTCTTTGGAGAATGCAGAAACTGTCTTTTCCCGCCCTAGAGACGCTTATAAGTGTTAGTAGTAAGAATTCGTTTAAAACACAGAAGACCCGCTTCTTACGAAGTCATCTGCTGTGTGTTGGTTCCTTTTAGGAAGTTGCATCTATGTTTAGATTCAGCGAGGTAGAATCACGTTTCTTCTAAAAGCTGCGTTTGGACATTCCAGAGTGGATGGGAGAACAGGCTGTAAAGAGAAATACCTTGCTCTAAAACCAAAACGGAGCTATCTAGCAGAATGGTTGTCAATGTGTGTATTCAACTTCCAGAGCTAAACTGATGTGTGATTGCAGCAGTTCAGAAACCCTTTCTTTGGAGAATGCAGAAACCGTCAATTCTAGCCCTAGAGAGACATATAAGAGTTAGCAGTAAGAATGCGTTTAAAACACAGAAGACCCGCTTCTTACGAACTCATCTGCTGTGTGTTGGTTCCTTTTAGGAAGTTGCATCTATGTTTAGATTCAGCGAGGAAGAAACACGTTTCTTCTAAAAGCTGCGTTTGGACATTCCAGAGTGGATGGGAGAACAGGCTGTAAAGAGAAATACCTTGCTCTAAAACCAAAACGGAGCTATCTAGCAGAATGGTTGTCAATGTGTGTATTCAACTTCCAGAGTTAAACCGATGAGTGTTTGCAGCAGTTCAGAAACCCTTTCTTTGGAGAATGCAGAAACCATCATTTCCAGCCCTAGAGAGGCATATAAGAGTTAGCAGTAAGAATGCGTTTAAAACACAGAAGAGCCTCTTCTTAGGAACTCATCTGCTGTGTGTTGGTTCCTTTTAGGAAATTGCATCTTTGTTTAGATTCAGCGAGGTAGAAACACGTTTCTTCTAAAAGCTGCGTTTGGACATTCCAGAGTGGATGGGAGAACAGGCTGTAAAGAGAAATACCTTGCTCTAAAACCAAAACGGAGCTATCTAGCAGAATGGTTGTCAATGTGTGTATTCAACTTAAAGAGTTAAACTGATGTGTGTTTGCAGCAGTTCAGAAACCCTTTCTTTGGAGAATGCAGAAACAGTCTTTTCCAGCCCTATGGACGCTTATAAGAGTTAGCAGTAAGAATGCATTTAAAACACAGAAGAGCCGCTTCTTAGGAACTCATCTGCTGTGTGTTGGTTCCTTTTAGGAAATTGCATCTTTGTTTAGATTCAGCGAGGTAGAAACACGTTTCTTCTAAAAGCTGCGTTTGGACATTCCAGAGTGGATGGGAGAACAGGCTGTAAAGAGAAATACCTTGCTCTAAAACCAAAACGGAGCTATCTAGCAGAATGGTTGTCAATGTGTGTATTCAACTACCAGAGTTAAACTGATGTGTGTTTGCAGCAGTTCAGAAACCCTTTCTTTGGAGAATGCAGAAACTGTCTTTTCCCGCCCTAGAGACGCTTATAAGAGTTAGCAGTAAGAATGCGTTTAAAACACAGAAGACCCGCTTCTTACGAACTCATCTGTTGTGTGTTGGTTCCTTTTAGAAAGTTCCATCTATGTTTAGATTCAGCGAGGTAGAAACACGTTTCTTCTAAAAGCTGCGTTTGGACATTCCAGAGTGGATGGGAAAACAGGCTGTAAAGAGAAATACCTTGCTCTAAAACCAAAACGGAGCTATCTAGCAGAATGGTTGTCAATGTGTTTATTCAAGTTCCAGAGTTAAACTGCTGTGTGTTTGCAGCAGTTCAGAAACCCTTTCTTTGGAGAATGCAGAAAAAGTCTTTTCCCGCCCCAGAGACGCTTATGAGAGTTAGCAGTAAGAATGCGTTTAAAACACAGAAGACCCGCTTATTACGAACTCATCTGCTGTGTGTTGGCTCCTTTTAGGAAGTTACATATATGTTTAGATTCAGCGAGGAAGAAACACGTTTCTTCTAAAAGCTGCGTTTGGACATTCCAGAGTGGATAGGAGAACAGGCTGTAAAGAGAAATACCTTGCTCTAAAACCAAAACGGAGCTATCTAGCAGAATGGTTGTCAATGTGTGTATTCAACTTCCAGAGCTAAACTGATGTGTGTTTGCAGCAGTTCAGAAACCCTTTCTTTGGAGAATGCAGAAACTGTCTTTTCCCGCCCTAGAGACGCTTATAAGAGTTAGTAGTAAGAATGCGTTTAAAACACAGAAGACCCGCTTCTTACGAACTCATCTGCTGTGTGTTGGTTCCTTTTAGGAAGTTGCATCTATGTTTAGATTCAGCGAGGTAGAATCACGTTTCTTCTAAAAGCTGCTTTTGGACATTCCAGAGTGGATGGGAGAACAAACTGTAAAGAGAAATACCTTGCTCTAAAACCAAAACGGAGCTATCTAGCAGAATGGTTGTCAATGTGTCTATTCAACTTCCAGAGCTAAACTGATGTGTGTTTGCAGCAGTTCAGAAACCCTTTCTTTGGAGAATGCAGAAACTGTCTTTTCCCACCCTAGAGACGCTTATAAGTGTTAGTAGTAAGAATGCGTTTAAAACACAGAAGACCCGCTTCTTACGAAGTCATCTGCTGTGTGTTGGTTCCTTTTAGGAAGTTGCATCTATGTTTAGATTCAGCGAGGTAGAATCACGTTTCTTCTAAAAGCTGCGTTTGGACATTCCAGAGTGGATGGGAGAACAGGCTGTAAAGAGAAATACCTTGCTCTAAAACCAAAACGGAGCTATCTAGCAGAATGGTTGTCAATGTGTGTATTCAACTTCCAGAGCTAAACTGATGTGTATTTGCAGCAGTTAAGAAACCCTTTCTTTGGAGAATGCAGAAACTGTCTTCTCCCGCCCTAGAGTCGCTTATAAGAGTTAGTAGTAAGAATGCGTTTAAAACACAGAAGACCCGCTTCTTACGAACTCATCTGCTGTGTGTTGGTTCCTTTTAGGAAGTTGCATCTATGTTTAGATTCAGCGAGGTAGAATCACGTTTCTTCTAAAAGCTGCGTTTGGACATTCCAGAGTGGATGTGAGAACAGGCTGTAAAGAGAAATACCTTGCTCTAAAACCAAAACGAAGCTATCTAGCAGAATGGTTGTCAATGTGTGTATTCAAAAGCTAGAGTTAAACTGATGTGTGTTTGCAGCAGTTCAGAAACCCTTTCTTTGGAGAATGCAGAAACAGTAATTTCCAAAACTAGAGACGCATATAAGAGTTAGCCGTAAGAATGCGTTTAAAACACAGAACACCCGCTTCTTACGAACTCATCTGCTGTGTGTTGGTTCCTTTTAGGAAGTTGCATCTATGTTTAGATTCAGCGAGGTAGAAACACGTTTCTTCTATAAGCTGCGTTTGGACATTCCACAGTGGATGGGAGAACAGGCTGTAAATAGAAATACCTTGCTCTAAAACCAAAACGGAGCTATCTAGCAGAATGGTTGTCAATGTGTGTATTCAACTTCCAGAGTTAAACTGATGTGTGTTTGCAGCAGTTCAGAAACCCTTTCGTTGGAGAATGCAGAAACCGTCATTTCCAGCCCTAGAGACGCATATAAGAGTTAGCAGTAAGAATGCGTTTAAAACACAGAACACCCGCTTCTTACGAACTCATCTGCTGTGTGTTGGTTCCTTTTAGGAAGTTGCATCTATGTTTAGATTCAGCGAGGAAGAAACACGTTTCTTCTAAAAGCTGCGTTTGGATATTCCAGAGTGGATGGGAGAACAGGCTGTAAAGAGAAATACCTTGCTCTAAAACCAAAACGGAGCTATCTAGCAGAATGGTTGTCAATGTGTGTATTCAACTTAAAGAGTTAAACTGATGTGTGTTTGCAGCAGTTCAGAAACCCTTTCTTTGGAGAATGCAGAAACTGTCTTTTCCCGCCCTAGAGACGCTTATAAGAGTTAGCAGTAAGAATGCGTTTAAAACACAGAAGACCCGCTTCTTACGAACTCATCTGTTGTGTGTTGGTTCCTTTTAGAAAATTCCATCTATGTTTAGATTCAGCGAGGTAGAAACACGTTTCTTCTAAAAGCTGCGTTTGGACATTCCAGAGTGGATGGGAAAACAGGCTGTAAAGAGAAATACGTTCCTCTAAAACCAAAACGGAGCTATCTAGCAGAATGGTTGTCAATGCGTTTATTCAAGTTCCAGAATTAAACTGCTGTGTGTTTGCAGCAGTTCAGAAACCCTTTCTTTGGAGAATGCAGAAACTGTCTTTTCCCGCCCTAGAGACGCTTATAAGAGTTAGCAGTAAGAATGCGTTTAAAACACAGAAGACCCGCTTCTTACGAACTCATCTGTTGTGTGTTGGTTTCTTTTAGAAAGTTCCATCTATGTTTAGATTCAGCGAGGTAGAAACACGTTTCTTCTAAAAGCTGCGTTTGGACATTCCAGAGTGGATGGGAAAACAGGCTGTAAAGAGAAATACCTTGCTCTAAAACCAAAACGGAGCTATCTAGCAGAATGGTTTTCAATGTGTTTATTCAAGTTCCAGAGTTAAACTGCTGTGTGTTTGCAGCAGTTCAGAAACCCTGTCTTTGGAGAATGCAGAAAAAGTCTTTTCCCGCCCTAGAGACGCTTATAAGTGTTAGTAGTAAGAATGCGTTTAAAACACAGAAGACCCGCTTCTTAGGAAGTCATCTGCTGTGTGTTGGTTCCTTTTAGGAAGTTGCATCTATGTTTAGATTCAGCGAGGTAGAATCACGTTTCTTCTAAAAGCTGCGTTTGGACATTCCAGAGTGGATGGGAGAACAGGCTGTAAAGAGAAATAACTTGCTCTAAAACCAAAACGGAGCTATCTAGCAGAATGGTTGTCAATGTGTGTATTCAACTTCCAGAGCTAAACTGATGTGTGTTTGCAGCAGTTCAGAAACCCTTTCTTTGGAGAATGCAGAAACAGTAATTTCCAACCCTAGAGACGCATATAAGAGTTAGCCGTAAGAATGCGTTTAAAACACAGAACACCCGCTTCTTACGAACTCATCTGCTGTGTGTTGGTTCCTTTTAGGAAGTTGCATCTATGTTTAGATTCAGCGAGGTAGAAACACGTTTCTTCTATAAGCTGCGTTTGGACATTCCACAGTGGATGGGAGAACAGGCTGTAAATAGAAATACCTTGCTCTAAAACCAAAACGGAGCTATCTAGCAGAATGGTTGTCAATGTGTGTATTCAACTTCCAGAGTTAAACTGATGTGTGTTTGCAGCAGTTCAGAAACCCTTTCGTTGGAGAATGCAGAAACCGTCATTTCCAGCCCCAGAGACGCATATAAGAGTTAGCAGTAAGAATGCGTTTAAAACACAGAACACCCGCTTCTTACGAACTCATCTGCTGTGTGTTGGTTCCTTTTAGGAAGTTGCATCTATGTTTAGATTCAGCGAGGAAGAAACACGTTTCTTCTAAAAGCTGCGTTTGGATATTCCAGAGTGGATGGGAGAACAGGCTGTAAAGAGAAATACCTTGCTCTAAAACCAAAACGGAGCTATCTAGCAGAATGGTTGTCAATGTGTGTATTCAACTTAAAGAGTTAAACTGATGTGTGTTTGCAGCAGTTCAGAAACCCTTTCTTTGGAGAATGCAGAAACTGTCTTTTCCCGCCCTAGAGACGCTTATAAGAGTTAGCAGTAAGAATGCGTTTAAAACACAGAAGACCCGCTTCTTACGAACTCATCTGTTGTGTGTTGGTTCCTTTTAGAAAATTCCATCTATGTTTAGATTCAGCGAGGTAGAAACACGTTTCTTCTAAAAGCTGCGTTTGGACATTCCAGAGTGGATGGGAAAACAGGCTGTAAAGAGAAATACGTTCCTCTAAAACCAAAACGGAGCTATCTAGCAGAATGGTTGTCAATGCGTTTATTCAAGTTCCAGAATTAAACTGCTGTGTGTTTGCAGCAGTTCAGAAACCCTTTCTTTGGAGAATGCAGAAAAAGTCTTTTCCCGCCCCAGAGACGCTTAGGAGAGTTAGCAGTAAGAATGCGTTTAAAACACAGAAGACCCGCTTATTACGAACTCATCTGCTGTGTGTTGGCTCCTTTTAGGAAGTTACATATATGTTTAGATTCAGCGAGGAAGAAACACGTTTCTTCTAAAAGCTGCGTTTGGACATTCCAGAGTGGATGGGAGAACAGGCTGTAAAGAGAAATACCTTGCTCTAAAACCAAAACGGAGCTATCTAGCAGAATGGTTGTCAATGTGTGTATTCAACTTCCAGAGCTAAACTGATGTGTGTGTGCAGCAGTTCAGAAACCCTTTCTTTGGAGAATGCAGAAACCGTCTTTCCCCGCCCTAGAGACGCTTATAAGAGTTAGTAGTAAGAATGCGTTTAAAACACAGAAGACCCGCTTCCTACGAACTCATCTGCTGTGTGTTGGTTCCTTTTAGGAAGTTGCATCTATGTTTAGATTCAGCGAGGTAGAATCACGTTTCTTCTAAAAGCTGCGTTTGGACATTCCAGAGTGGATGGGAGAACAGGCTGTAAAGAGAAATACCTTGCTCTAAAACCAAAACGGAGCTATCTAGCAGAATGGTTGTCAATGTGTCTATTCAACTTCCAGAGCTAAACTGATGTGTGTTTGCAGCAGTTCAGAAACCCTTTCTTTGGAGAATGCAGAAACTGTCTTTTCCCGCCCTAGAGACGCTTATAAGTGTTAGTAGTAAGAATGCGTTTAAAACACAGAAGACCCGCTTCTTACGAAGTCATCTGCTGTGTGTTGGTTCCTTTTAGGAAGTTGCATCTATGTTTAGATTCAGCGAGGTAGAATCACGTTTCTTCTAAAAGCTGCGTTTGGACATTGCATAGTGGATGGGAGAAGAGGCTGTAAAGAGAAATACCTTGCTCTAAAACCAAAACGGAGCTATCTAGCAGAATGGTTGTCAATGTGTGTATTCAACAGCTAGAGTTAAACTGATGTGTGTTTGCAGCAGTTCAGAAACCCTTTCTTTGGAGAATGCAGATACAGTAATTTCCAACCCTAGAGACGCATATAAGAGTTAGCCGTAAGAATGCGTTTAAAACAAAGAAGACCCGCTTCTTACGAACTCATCTGCTGTGTGTTGGTTCCTTTTAGGAAGTTGCATCTATGTTTAGATTCAGCGAGGTAGAAACACGTTTCTTCTATAAGCTGCGTTTGGACATTCCACAGTGGATGGGAGAACAGGCTGTAAAGAGAAATACCTTGCTCTAAAACCAAAACGGAGCTATCTAGCAGAATGGTTGTCAATGTGTGTATTCAACTTCCAGAGTTAAACTGATGTGTGTTTGCAGCAGTTCAGAAACCCTTTCGTTGGAGAATGCAGAAACCGTCATTTCCAGCCCTAGAGACGCATATAAGAGTTAGCAGTAAGAATGCGTTTAAAACACAGAACACCCGCTTCTTACGAACTCATCTGCTGTGTGTTGGTTCCTTTTAGGAAGTTGCATCTATGTTTAGATTCAGCGAGGAAGAAACACGTTTCTTCTAAAAGCTGCGTTTGGATATTCCAGAGTGGATGGGAGAACAGGCTGTAAAGAGAAATACCTTGCTCTAAAACCAAAACGGAGCTATCTAGCAGAATGGTTGTCAATGTGTGTATTCAACTTAAAGAGTTAAACTGATGTGTGTTTGCAGCAGTTCAGAAACCCTTTCTTTGGAGAATGCAGAAACTGTCTTTTCCCGCCCTAGAGACGCTTATAAGAGTTAGCAGTAAGAATGCGTTTAAAACACAGAAGACCCGCTTCTTACGAACTCATCTGTTGTGTGTTGGTTCCTTTTAGAAAATTCCATCTATGTTTAGATTCAGCGAGGTAGAAACACGTTTCTTCTAAAAGCTGCGTTTGGACATTCCAGAGTGGATGGGAAAACAGGCTGTAAAGAGAAATACGTTCCTCTAAAACCAAAACGGAGCTATCTAGCAGAATGGTTGTCAATGCGTTTATTCAAGTTCCAGAATTAAACTGCTGTGTGTTTGCAGCAGTTCAGAAACCCTTTCTTTGGAGAATGCAGAAACTGTCTTTTCCCGCCCTAGAGACGCTTATAAGAGTTAGCAGTAAGAATGCGTTTAAAACACAGAAGACCCGCTTCTTACGAACTCATCTGTTGTGTGTTGGTTTCTTTTAGAAAGTTCCATCTATGTTTAGATTCAGCGAGGTAGAAACACGTTTCTTCTAAAAGCTGCGTTTGGACATTCCAGAGTGGATGGGAAAACAGGCTGTAAAGAGAAATACCTTGCTCTAAAACCAAAACGGAGCTATCTAGCAGAATGGTTTTCAATGTGTTTATTCAAGTTCCAGAGTTAAACTGCTGTGTGTTTGCAGCAGTTCAGAAACCCTGTCTTTGGAGAATGCAGAAAAAGTCTTTTCCCGCCCTAGAGACGCTTATAAGTGTTAGTAGTAAGAATGCGTTTAAAACACAGAAGACCCGCTTCTTAGGAAGTCATCTGCTGTGTGTTGGTTCCTTTTAGGAAGTTGCATCTATGTTTAGATTCAGCGAGGTAGAATCACGTTTCTTCTAAAAGCTGCGTTTGGACATTCCAGAGTGGATGGGAGAACAGGCTGTAAAGAGAAATAACTTGCTCTAAAACCAAAACGGAGCTATCTAGCAGAATGGTTGTCAATGTGTGTATTCAACTTCCAGAGCTAAACTGATGTGTGTTTGCAGCAGTTCAGAAACCCTTTCTTTGGAGAATGCAGAAACAGTAATTTCCAACCCTAGAGACGCATATAAGAGTTAGCCGTAAGAATGCGTTTAAAACACAGAACACCCGCTTCTTACGAACTCATCTGCTGTGTGTTGGTTCCTTTTAGGAAGTTGCATCTATGTTTAGATTCAGCGAGGTAGAAACACGTTTCTTCTATAAGCTGCGTTTGGACATTCCACAGTGGATGGGAGAACAGGCTGTAAATAGAAATACCTTGCTCTAAAACCAAAACGGAGCTATCTAGCAGAATGGTTGTCAATGTGTGTATTCAACTTCCAGAGTTAAACTGATGTGTGTTTGCAGCAGTTCAGAAACCCTTTCGTTGGAGAATGCAGAAACCGTCATTTCCAGCCCCAGAGACGCATATAAGAGTTAGCAGTAAGAATGCGTTTAAAACACAGAACACCCGCTTCTTACGAACTCATCTGCTGTGTGTTGGTTCCTTTTAGGAAGTTGCATCTATGTTTAGATTCAGCGAGGAAGAAACACGTTTCTTCTAAAAGCTGCGTTTGGATATTCCAGAGTGGATGGGAGAACAGGCTGTAAAGAGAAATACCTTGCTCTAAAACCAAAACGGAGCTATCTAGCAGAATGGTTGTCAATGTGTGTATTCAACTTAAAGAGTTAAACTGATGTGTGTTTGCAGCAGTTCAGAAACCCTTTCTTTGGAGAATGCAGAAACTGTCTTTTCCCGCCCTAGAGACGCTTATAAGAGTTAGCAGTAAGAATGCGTTTAAAACACAGAAGACCCGCTTCTTACGAACTCATCTGTTGTGTGTTGGTTCCTTTTAGAAAATTCCATCTATGTTTAGATTCAGCGAGGTAGAAACACGTTTCTTCTAAAAGCTGCGTTTGGACATTCCAGAGTGGATGGGAAAACAGGCTGTAAAGAGAAATACGTTCCTCTAAAACCAAAACGGAGCTATCTAGCAGAATGGTTGTCAATGCGTTTATTCAAGTTCCAGAATTAAACTGCTGTGTGTTTGCAGCAGTTCAGAAACCCTTTCTTTGGAGAATGCAGAAAAAGTCTTTTCCCGCCCCAGAGACGCTTAGGAGAGTTAGCAGTAAGAATGCGTTTAAAACACAGAAGACCCGCTTATTACGAACTCATCTGCTGTGTGTTGGCTCCTTTTAGGAAGTTACATATATGTTTAG
This sequence comes from Saimiri boliviensis, assembly GCF_048565385.1. Lineage (NCBI taxonomy): Eukaryota > Metazoa > Chordata > Mammalia > Primates > Cebidae > Saimiri > Saimiri boliviensis. The sequence continues at coordinate 42,834,893 of NC_133467.1, forward strand.
ATTCAGCGAGGAAGAAACACGTTTCTTCTAAAAGCTGCGTTTGGACATTCCAGAGTGGATGGGAGAACAGGCTGTAAAGAGAAATACCTTGCTCTAAAACCAAAACGGAGCTATCTAGCAGAATGGTTGTCAATGTGTGTATTCAACTTCCAGAGCTAAACTGATGTGTGTGTGCAGCAGTTCAGAAACCCTTTCTTTGGAGAATGCAGAAACCGTCTTTCCCCGCCCTAGAGACGCTTATAAGAGTTAGTAGTAAGAATGCGTTTAAAACACAGAAGACCCGCTTCCTACGAACTCATCTGCTGTGTGTTGGTTCCTTTTAGGAAGTTGCATCTATGTTTAGATTCAGCGAGGTAGAAACACGTTTCTTCTAAAAGCTGCGTTTTGACATTCCAGAGTGGATGGGAGAACAGGCTGTAAAGAGAAATACCTTGCTCTAAAACCAAAACGGAGCTATCTAGCAGAATGGTTGTCAATGTGTGTATTCAACTTCCAGAGTTAAACCGATGAGTGTTTGCAGCAGTTCAGAAACCCTTTCTTTGGAGAATGCAGAAACCGTCATTTCCAGCCCTAGAGACGCATATAAGATTTAGCAGTAAGAATGCGTTTAAAACACAGAAGAGCCGCTTCTAAGGAACACATCTGCTGTGTGTTGGTTCCTTTTAGGAAATTGCATCTTTGTTTAGATTCAGCGAGGTAGAAACACGTTTCTTCTAAAAGCTGCGTTTGGACATTCCAGAGTGGATGGGAGAACAGGCTGTAAAGAGAAATACCTTGCTCTAAAACCAAAACGGAGCTATCTAGCAGAATGGTTGTCAATGTGTGTATTCAATTACCAGAGTTAAACTGATGTGTGTTTGCAGCAGTTCAGAAACCCTTTCTTTGGAGAATGCAGAAACTGTCTTTTCCCGCCCTAGAGACGCTTATAAGAGTTAGCAGTAAGAATGCGTTTAAAACACAGAAGACCCGCTTCTTACGAACTCATCTGTTGTGTGTTGGTTCCTTTTAGAAAGTTCCATCTATGTTTAGATTCAGCGAGGTAGAAACACGTTTCTTCTAAAAGCTGCGTTTGGACATTCCATAGTGGATGGGAAAACAGTCTGTAAAGAGAAATACGTTGCTCTAAAACCAAATCGGAGCTATCTAGCAGAATGGTTGACAATGTGTGTATTCATCTTCCAGAGTTAAACTGATGTGTGTTTGCAGCAGTTCAGAAACCCTTTCTTTGGAGAATGCAGAAACCGTCATTTCCAGCCCTAGAGACGCATATAAGAGTTAGCAGTAAGAATGCGTTTAAAACACAGAACACCCGCTTCTTACGAACTCATCTTCTGTGTGTTGGTTCCTTTTAGGAAGTTGCATCTATGTTTAGATTCAGCGAGGAAGAAACACGTTTCTTCTAAAAGCTGCGTTTGGATATTCCAGAGTGGATGGGAGAACAGGCTGTAAAGAGAAATACCTTGCTCTAAAACCAAAACGGAGCTATCTAGCAGAATGGTTTTCAATGTGTGTATTCAACTTCCAGAATTAAACATATGTGTGTTTGCAGCAGTTCAGAAACCGTTTCTTTGGAGAATGCAGTAACCGTCATTTCTAGCCCTAGAGACGCATATAAGAGTTAGCAGTAAGAATGCGTTTAAAACACAGAAGAGCCGCTTCTAAGGAACTCATCTGCTGTGTGTTGGTTCCTTTTAGGAAATTGCATCTTTGTTTAGATTCAGCGAGGTAGAAACACGTTTCTTCTAAAAGCTGCGTTTGGACATTCCAGAGTGGATGGGAGAACAGGCTGTAAAGAGAAATACCTTGCTCTAAAACCAAAACGGAGCTATCGAGCAGAATGGTTGTCAATGTGTGTATTCAACTTCCAGAGCTAAACTGATGTGTGTTTGCAGCAGTTCAGAAACCCTTTCTTTGGAGAATGCAGAAACCGTCATTTCCAGCACTAGAGACGCATATAAGAGTTAGCAGTAAGAATGCGTTTAAAACACAGAACACCCGCTTTTTACGAACTCATCTTCTGTGTGTTGGTTCCTTTTAGGAAGTTGCATCTATGTTTAGATTCAGCGAGGAAGAAACACGTTTCTTCTAAAAGCTGCGTTTGGATATTCCAGAGTGGATGGGAGAACAGGCTCTAAAGAGAAATACCTTGCTCTAAAACCAAAACGGAGCTATCTAGCAGAATGGTTGTCAATGTGTGTATTCAACTTCCAGAGTTAAACTGATGTGTGTTTGCAGCAGTTCAGAAACCCTTTCTTTGGAGAATGCAGAAACCGTCATTTCCAGCCCTAGAGACGCATATAAGAGTTAGCAGTAAGAATGCGTTTAAAACACAGAACACCCGCTTCTTACGAACTCATCTTCTGTGTGTTGGTTCCTTTTAGGAAGTTGCATCTATGTTTAGATTCAGCGAGGAAGAAACACGTTTCTTCTAAAAGCTGCGTTTGGATATTCCAGAGTGGATGGGAGAACAGGCTGTACAGAGAAATACCTTGCTCTAAAACCAAAACGGAGCTATCTAGCAGAATGGTTGTCAATGTGTGTATTCAACTTCCAGAGTTAAACTGATGTGTGTTTGCAGCAGTTCAGAAACCCTTTCTTTGGAGAATGCAGAAACCGTCATTTCCAGCCCTAGAGACGCATATAAGAGTTAGCAGTAAGAATGCGTTTAAAACACAGAACACACGCTTCTTACGAACTCATCTTCTGTGTGTTGGTTCCTTTTAGGAAGTTGCATCTATGTTTAGATTCAGCGAGGAAGAAACACGTTTCTTCTAAAAGCTGCGTTTGGATATTCCAGAGTGGATGGGAGAACAGGCTGTAAAGAGAAATACCTTGCTCTAAAACCAAAACGGAGCTATCTAGCAGAATGGTTGTCAATGTGTGTATTCAACTTCCAGAGCTAAACTGATGTGTGTTTGCAGCAGTTCAGAAACCCTTTCTTTGGAGAATGCAGAAACCGTCATTTCCAGCCCTAGAGACGCATATAAGAGTTAGCAGTAAGAATGCGTTTAAAACACAGAACACCCGCTTCTTACGAACTCATCTTCTGTGTGTTGGTTCCTTTTAGGAAGTTGCATCTATGTTTAGATTCAGCGAGGAAGAAACACGTTTCTTCTAAAAGCTGCGTTTGGATATTCCAGAGTGGATGGGAGAACAGGCTGTAAAGAGAAATACCTTGCTCTAAAACCAAAACGGAGCTATCTAGCAGAATGGTTGTCAATGTGTGTATTCAACTTCCAGAGTTAAACTGATGTGTGTTTGCAGCAGTTCAGAAACCCTTTCTTTGGAGAATGCAGAAACCGTCATTTCCAGCCCTAGAGACGCATATAAGAGTTAGCAGTAAGAATGCGTTTAAAACACAGAACACCCGCTTCTTACGAACTCATCTTCCGTGTGTTGGTTCCTTTTAGGAAGTTGCATCTATGTTTAGATTCAGCGAGGTAGAAACACGTTTCTTCTAAAAGCTGCGTTTGGACATTCCAGAGTGGATGGGAGAACAGGCTGTAAAGAGAAATACCTTGCTCTAAAACCAAAACGGAGCTATCTAGCAGAATGGTTGTCAATGTGTGTATTCAACTTAAAGAGTTAAACTGATGTGTGTTTGCAGCAGTTCAGAAACCCTTTCTTTGGAGAATGCAGAAACTGTCTTTTCCCGCCCTAGAGATGCTTATAAGAGTTAGCAGTAAGAATGCGTTTAAAACACAGAAGACCCGCTTCTTAGGAACTCATCTGTTGTGTGTTGGTTCCTTTTAGAAAATTCCATCTATGTTTAGATTCAGCGAGGTAGAAACACGTTTCTTCTAAAAGATGCGTTTGGACATTCCAGAGTGGATGGGAAAACAGGCTGTAAAGAGAAATACCTTGCTCTAAAACCAAAACGGAGCTATCTAGCAGAATGGTTGTCAATGCGTTTATTCAAGTTCCAGAGTTAAACTGCTGTGTGTTTGCAGCAGTTCAGAAACCCTTTCTTTGGAGAATGCAGAAAAAGTTTTTCCCGCCCCAGAGACGCTTAGGAGAGTTAGCAGTAAGAATGCGTTTAAAACACAGAAGACCCGCTTATTACGAACTCATCTGCTGTGTGTTGGCTCCTTTTAGGAAGTTACATATATGTCTAGATTCAGCGAGGAAGAAACACGTTTCTTCTAAAAGCTGCGTTTGGACATTCCAGAGTGGATGGGAGAACAGGCTGTAAAGAGAAATACCTTGCTCTAAAACCAAAACGGAGCTATCTAGCAGAATGGTTGTCAATGTGTGTATTCAACTTCCAGAGCTAAACTGATGTGTGTTTGCAGCAGTTCAGAAACCCTTTCTTTGGAGAATGCAGAAACCCTCTTTTCCCGCCCTAGAGACGCTTATAAGAGTTAGTAGTAAGAATGCGTTTAAAACACAGAAGACCCGCTTCTTACGAACTCATCTGCTGGGTGTTGGTTCCTTTTAGGAAGTTGCATCTATGTTTAGATTCAGCGAGGTAGAATCACGTTTCTTCTAAAAGCTGCGTTTGGACATTCCAGAGTGGATGGGAGAACAGGCTGTAAAGAGAAATACCTTGCTCTAAAACCAAAACGGAGCTATCTAGCAGAATGGTTGTCAATGTGTCTATTCAACTTCCAGAGCTAAACTGATGTGTGTTTGCAGCAGTTCAGAAACCCTTTCTTTGGAGAATGCAGAAACTGTCTTTTCCCGCCCTAGAGACGCTTATAAGTGTTAGTAGTAAGAATGCGTTTAAAACACAGAAGACCCGCTTCTTACGAACTCATCTGCTGTGTGTTGGTTCCTTTTAGGAAGTTGCATCTATGTTTAGATTCAGCGAGGAAGAAACACGTTTCTTCTAAAAGCTGCGTTTGGATATTCCAGAGTGGATGGGAGAACAGGCTGTAAAGAGAAATACCTTGCTCTGAAACCAAAACGGAGCTATCTAGCAGAATGGTTGTCAATGTGTGTATTCAACTTCCAGAGATAAATATATGTGTGATTGCAGCAGTTCAGAAACCCTTTCTTTGGAGAATGCAGAAACCGTCATTTCTAGCCCTAGAGAGACATATAAGAGTTAGCAGTAAGAATGCGTTTAAAACACAGAAGACCCGCTTCTTACGAACTCATCTGCTGTGTGTTGGTTCCTTTTAGGAAGTTGCATCTATGTTTAGATTCAGCGAGGTAGAAACACGTTTCTTCTAAAAGCTGCGTTTGGACATTCCAGAGTGGATGGGAGAACAGGCTGTAAAGAGAAATACCTTGCTCTAAAACCAAAACGGAGCTATCTAGCAGAATGTTTGTCAAAGTGTGTATTTAATTACCAGAGTTAAACTGATGTGTGTTTGCAGCAGTTCAGAAACCCTTTCTTTGGAGAATGCAGAAACTGTCTTTTCCCGCCCTAGAGACGCTTATAAGAGTTAGCAGTAAGAATGCGTTTAAAACACAGAAGACCCGCTTCTTACGAACTCATCTGTTGTGTGTTCGTTCCTTTTAGAAAGTTCCATCTATGTTTAGATTCAGCGAGGTAGAAACACGTTTCTTCTAAAAGCTGCGTTTGGACATTCCATAGTGGATGGGAGAACAGGCTGTAAAGAGAAATACGTTGCTCTAAAACCAAAACGGAGCTATCTAGCAGAATGGTTGTCAATGTGTGTATTCAACTTCCAGAGTTAAACTGATGTGTGTTTGCAGCAGTTCAGAAACCCTTTCTTTGGAGAATGCAGAAACCGTCATTTCCAGCCCTAGAGACGCATATAAGAGTTAGCAGTAAGAATGCGTTTAAAACACAGAACACCCGCTTCTTACGAACTCATCTTCTGTGTGTTGGTTCCTTTTAGGAAGTTGCATCTATGTTTAGATTCAGCGAGGAAGAAACACGTTTCTTCTAAAAGCTGCGTTTGGATATTCCAGAGTGGATGGGAGAACAGGCTGTAAAGAGAATTACCTTGCTCTAAAACCAAAACGGAGCTATCTAGCAGAATGGTTTTCAATGTGTGTATTCAACTTCCAGAATTAAACATATGTGTGTTTGCAGCAGTTCAGAAACCCTTTCTTTGGAGAATGCAGAAACCGTCATTTCCAGCCCTAGAGACGCATATAAGAGTTAGCAGTAAGAATGCGTTTAAAACACAGAAGAGCCGCTTCTAAGGAACTCATCTGCTGTGTGTTGGTTCCTTTTAGGAAATTGCATCTTTGTTTAGATTCAGCGAGGTACAAACACGTTTCTTCTAAAAGCTGCGTTTGGACATTCCAGAGTGGATGGGAGAACAGGCTGTAAAGAGAAATACCTTGCTCTAAAACCAAAACGGAGCTATCTAGCAGAATGGTTGTCAATGTGTGTATTCAACTTCCAGAGTTAAACTGATGTGTGTTTGCAGCAGTTCAGAAACCCTTTCTTTGGAGAATGCAGAAACCGTCATTTCCAGCCCTAGAGACGCATATAAGAGTTAGCAGTAAGAATGCGTTTAAAACACAGAACACCCGCTTCTTACGAACTCATCTTCTGTGTGTTGGTTCCTTTTAGGAAGTTGCATCTATGTTTAGATTCAGCGAGGAAGAAACACGTTTCTTCTAAAAGCTACGTTTGGATATTCCAGAGTGGATGGGAGAACAGGCTGTAAAGAGAAATACCTTGCTCTAAAACCAAAACGGAGCTATCTAGCAGAATGGTTGTCAATGTGTGTATTCAACTTCCAGAGTTAAACTGATGTGTGTTTGCAGCAGTTCAGAAACCCTTTCTTTGGAGAATGCAGAAACCGTCATTTCCAGCCCTAGAGACGCATATAAGAGTTAGCAGTAAGAATGCGTTTAAAACACAGAACACCCGCTCCTTACGAACTCATCTTCTGTGTGTTGGTTACTTTTAGGAAGTTGCATCTATGTTTAGATTCAGCGAGGAAGAAACACGTTTCTTCTAAAAGCTGCGTTTGGATATTCCAGAGTGGATGGGAGAACAGGCTGTAAAGAGAAATACCTTGCTCTAAAACCAAAACGGAGCTATCTAGCAGAATGGTTGTCAATGTGTGTATTCAACTTCCAGAGTTAAACTGATGTGTGTTTGCAGCAGTTCAGAAACCCTTTCTTTGGAGAATGCAGAAACCGTCATTTCCAGCCCTAGAGACGCATATAAGAGTTAGCAGTAAGAATGCGTTTAAAACACAGAACACCCGCTTCTTACGAACTCATCTTCTGTGTGTTGGTTCCTTTTAGGAAGTTGCATCTATGTTTAGATTCAGCGAGGAAGAAACACGTTTCTTCTAAAAGCTGCGTTTGGATATTCCAGAGTGGATGGGAGAACAGGCTGTAAAGAGAAATACCTTGCTCTAAAACCAAAACGGAGCTATCTAGCAGAATGGTTGTCAATGTGTGTATTCAACTTCCAGAGTTAAACTGATGTGTGTTTGCAGCAGTTCAGAAACCCTTTCTTTGGAGAATGCAGAAACCGTCATTTCCAGCCCTAGAGACGCATATAAGAGTTAGCAGTAAGAATGCGTTTAAAACACAGAACACCCGCTCCTTACGAACTCATCTTCTGTGTGTTGGTTACTTTTAGGAAGTTGCATCTATGTTTAGATTCAGCGAGGAAGAAACACGTTTCTTCTAAAAGCTGCGTTTGGATATTCCAGAGTGGATGGGAGAACAGGCTGTAAAGAGAAATACCTTGCTCTAAAACCAAAACGGAGCTATCTAGCAGAATGGTTGTCAATGTGTGTATTCAACTTCCAGAGTTCAACTGATGTGTGTTTGCAGCAGTTCAGAAACCCTTTCTTTGGAGAATGCAGAAACCGTCATTTCCAGCCCTAGAGACGCATATAAGAGTTAGCAGTAAGAATGCGTTTAAAACACAGAACACCCGCTTCTTACGAACTCATCTTCCGTGTGTTGGTTCCTTTTAGGAAGTTGCATCTATGTTTAGATTCAGCGAGGTAGAAACACGTTTCTTCTAAAAGCTGCGTTTGGACATTCCAGAGTGGATGGGAGAACAGGCTGTAAAGAGAAATACCTTGCTCTAAAACCAAAACGGAGCTATCTAGCAGAATGGTTGTCAATGTGTGTATTCAACTTAAAGAGATAAACTGATGTGTGTTTGCAGAAGTTCAGAAACCCTTTCTTTGGAGAATGCAGAAACTGTCTTTTCCCGCCCTAGAGACGCTTATAAGAGTTAGCAGTAAGAATGCGTTTAAAACACAGAAGACCCGCTTCTGACGAACTCATCTGTTGTGTGTTGGTTCCTTTTAGAAAATTCCATCTATGTTTAGATTCAGCGAGGTAGAAACACGTTTCTTCTAAAAGATGCGTTTGGACATTCCAGAGTGGATGGGAAAACAGGCTGTAAAGAGAAATACGTTGCTCTAAAACCAAAACGGAGCTATCTAGCAGAATGGTTGTCAATGCGTTTATTCAAGTTCCAGAGTTAAACTGCTGTGTGTTTGCAGCAGTTCAGAAACCCTTTCTTTGGAGAATGCAGAAAAAGTTTTTCCCGCCCAAGAGACGCTTAGGAGAGTTAGCAGTAAGAATGCGTTTAAAACACAGAAGACCCGCTTATTACGAACTCATCTGCTGTGTGTTGGCTCCTTTTAGGAAGTTACATATATGTCTAGATTCAGTGAGGAAGAAACAGGTTTCTTCTAAAAGCTGCGTTTGGACATTCCAGAGTGGATGGGAGAACAGGCTGTAAAGAGAAATACCTTGCTCTAAAACCAAAACGGAGCTATCTAGCAGAATGGTTGTCAATGTGTGTATTCAACTTCCAGAGCTAAACTGATGTGTGTTTGCAGCAGTTCAGAAACCCTTTCTTTGGAGAATGCAGAAACCCTCTTTTCCCGCCCTAGAGACGCTTATAAGAGTTAGTAGTAAGAATGCGTTTAAAACACAGAAGACCGGCTTCTTACGAACTCATCTGCTGTGTGTTGGTTCCTTTTAGGAAGTTGCATCTATGTTTAGATTCAGCGAGGTAGAATCACGTTTCTTCTAAAAGCTGCGTTTGGACATTCCAGAGTGGATGGGAGAACAGGCTGTAAAGAGAAATACCTTGCTCTAAAACCAAAACGGAGCTATCTAGCAGAATGGTTGTCAATGTGTCTATTCAACTTCCAGAGCTAAACTGCTGTGTGTTTGCAGCAGTTCAGAAACCCTTTCTTTGGAGAATGCAGAAACTGTCTTTTCCCGCCCTAGAGACGCTTATAAGTGTTAGTAGTAAGAATGCGTTTAAAACACAGAAGACCCGCTTCTTACGAAGTCATCTGCTGTGTGTTGGTTCCTTTTAGGAAGTTGCATCTATGTTTAGATTCAGCGAGGTAGAATCACGTTTCTTCTAAAAGCTGCGTTTGGACATTGCAGAGTGGATGGGAGAACAGGCTGTAAAGAGAAATACCTTGCTCTAAAACCAAAACGGAGCTATCTAGCAGAATGGTTGTCAATGTGTGTATTCAACAGCTAGAGTTAAACTGATGTGTGTTTGCAGCAGTTCAGAAACCCTTTCTTTGGAGAATGCAGAAACCGTAATTTCCAGCCCTAGAGACGCATATAAGAGTTAGCAGTAAGAATGCGTTTAAAACACAGAACACCCGCTTCTTACGAACTCATCTTCTGTGTGTTGGTTCCTTTTAGGAAGTTGCATCTATGTTTAGATTCAGCGAGGAAGAAACACGTTTCTTCTAAGAGCTGCGTTTGGATATTCCAGAGTGGATGGGAGAACAGGCTGTAAAGAGAAATACCTTGCTCTAAAACCAAAACGGAGCTATCTAGCAGAATGGTTGTCAATGTGTGTATTCAACTTCCAGAGTTAAACTGATGTGTGTTTGCAGCAGTTCAGAAACCCTTTCTTTGGAGAATGCAGAAACCGTCATTTCCAGCCCTAGAGACGCATATAAGAGTTAGCAGTAAGAATGCGTTTAAAACACAGAACACCCGCTTCTTACGAACTCATCTTCCGTGTGTTGGTTCCTTTTAGGAAGTTGCATCTCTGTTTAGATTCAGCGAGGTAGAAACACGTTTCTTCTAAAAGCTGCGTTTGGACATTCCAGAGTGGATGGGAGAACAGGCTGTAAAGAGAAATACCTTGCTCTAAAACCAAAACGGAGCTATCTAGCAGAATGGTTGTCAATGTGTGTATTCAACTTAAAGAGATAAACTGATGTGTGTTTGCAGCAGTTCAGAAACCCTTTCTTTGGAGAATGCAGAAACTGTCTTTTCCCGCCCTAGAGACGCTTATAAGAGTTAGCAGTAAGAATGCGTTTAAAACACAGAAGACCCGCTTCTTACGAACTCATCTGTTGTGTGTTGGTTCCTTTTAGAAAATTCCATCTATGTTTAGATTCAGCGAGGTAGAAACACGTTTCTTCTTAAAGATGCGTTTGGACATTCCAGAGTGGATGGGAAAACAGGCTGTAAAGAGAAATACGTTGCTCTAAAACCAAAACGGAGCTATCTAGCAGAATGGTTGTCAATGCGTTTATTCAAGTTCCAGAGTTAAACTGCTGTGTGTTTGCAGCAGTTCAGAAACCCTTTCTTTGGAGAATGCAGAAAAAGTTTTTCCCGCCCCAGAGACGCTTAGGAGAGTTAGCAGTAAGAATGCGTTTAAAACACAGAAGACCCGCTTCTTACGAACTCATCTGCTGTGTGTTGGTTCCTTTTAGGAAGTTGCATCTATGTTTAGATTCAGCGAGGTAGAATCACGTTTCTTCTAAAAGCTGCGTTTGGACATTCCAGAGTGGATGGGAGAACAGGCTGTAAAGAGAAATACCTTGCTCTAAAACCAAAACGGAGCTATCTAGCAGAATGGTTGTCAATGTGTCTATTCAACTTCCAGAGCTAAACTGATGTGTGTTTGCAGCAGTTCAGAAACCCTTTCTTTGGAGAATGCAGAAACTGTCTTTTCCCGCCCTAGAGACGCTTATAAGTGTTAGTAGTAAGAATGCGTTTAAAACACAGAAGACCCGCTTCTTACGAACTCATCTGCTGTGTGTTGGTTCCTTTTAGGAAGTTGCATCTATGTTTAGATTCAGCGAGGAAGAAACACGTTTCTTCTAAAAGCTGCGTTTGGATATTCCAGAGTGGATGGGAGAACAGGCTGTAAAGAGAAATACCTTGCTCTGAAACCAAAACGGAGCTATCTAGCAGAATGGTTGTCAATGTGTGTATTCAACTTCCAGAGATAAATATATGTGTGATTGCAGCAGTTCAGAAACCCTTTCTTTGGAGAATGCAGAAACCGTCATTTCTAGCCCTAGAGAGACATATAAGAGTTAGCAGTAAGAATGCGTTTAAAACACAGAAGACCCGCTTCTTACGAACTCATCTGCTGTGTGTTGGTTCCTTTTAGGAAGTTGCATCTATGTTTAGATTCAGCGAGGTAGAAACACGTTTCTTCTAAAAGCTGCGTTTGGACATTCCAGAGTGGATGGGAGAACAGGCTGTAAAGAGAAATACCTTGCTCTAAAACCAAAACGGAGCTATCTAGCAGAATGGTTGTCAAAGTGTGTATTTAATTACCAGAGTTAAACTGATGTGTGTTTGCAGCAGTTCAGAAACCCTTTCTTTGGAGAATGCAGAAACTGTCTTTTCCCGCCCTAGAGACGCTTATAAGAGTTAGCAGTAAGAATGCGTTTAAAACACAGAAGACCCGCTTCTTACGAACTCATCTGTTGTGTGTTCGTTCCTTTTAGAAAGTTCCATCTATGTTTAGATTCAGCGAGGTAGAAACACGTTTCTTCTAAAAGCTGCGTTTGGACATTCCATAGTGGATGGGAGAACAGGCTGTAAAGAGAAATACGTTGCTCTAAAACCAAAACGGAGCTATCTAGCAGAATGGTTGTCAATGTGTGTATTCAACTTCCAGAGTTAAACTGATGTGTGTTTGCAGCAGTTCAGAAACCCTTTCTTTGGAGAATGCAGAAACCGTCATTTCCAGCCCTAGAGACGCATATAAGAGTTAGCAGTAAGAATGCGTTTAAAACACAGAACACCCGCTTCTTACGAACTCATCTTCTGTGTGTTGGTTCCTTTTAGGAAGTTGCATCTATGTTTAGATTCAGCGAGGAAGAAACACGTTTCTTCTAAAAGCTGCGTTTGGATATTCCAGAGTGGATGGGAGAACAGGCTGTAAAGAGAATTACCTTGCTCTAAAACCAAAACGGAGCTATCTAGCAGAATGGTTTTCAATGTGTGTATTCAACTTCCAGAATTAAACATATGTGTGTTTGCAGCAGTTCAGAAACCCTTTCTTTGGAGAATGCAGAAACCGTCATTTCCAGCCCTAGAGACGCATATAAGAGTTAGCAGTAAGAATGCGTTTAAAACACAGAAGAGCCGCTTCTAAGGAACTCATCTGCTGTGTGTTGGTTCCTTTTAGGAAATTGCATCTTTGTTTAGATTCAGCGAGGTAGAAACACGTTTCTTCTAAAAGCTGCGTTTGGACATTCCAGAGTGGATGGGAGAACAGGCTGTAAAGAGAAATACCTTGCTCTAAAACCAAAACGGAGCTATCTAGCAGAATGGTTGTCAATGTGTGTATTCAACTTCCAGAGTTAAACTGATGTGTGTTTGCAGCAGTTCAGAAACCCTTTCTTTGGAGAATGCAGAAACCGTCATTTCCAGCCCTAGAGACGCATATAAGAGTTAGCAGTAAGAATGCGTTTAAAACACAGAACACCCGCTTCTTACGAACTCATCTTCTGTGTGTTGGTTCCTTTTAGGAAGTTGCATCTATGTTTAGATTCAGCGAGGAAGAAACACGTTTCTTCTAAAAGCTACGTTTGGATATTCCAGAGTGGATGGGAGAACAGGCTGTAAAGAGAAATACCTTGCTCTAAAACCAAAACGGAGCTATCTAGCAGAATGGTTGTCAATGTGTGTATTCAACTTCCAGAGTTAAACTGATGTGTGTTTGCAGCAGTTCAGAAACCCTTTCTTTGGAGAATGCAGAAACCGTCATTTCCAGCCCTAGAGACGCATATAAGAGTTAGCAGTAAGAATGCGTTTAAAACACAGAACACCCGCTCCTTACGAACTCATCTTCTGTGTGTTGGTTACTTTTAGGAAGTTGCATCTATGTTTAGATTCAGCGAGGAAGAAACACGTTTCTTCTAAAAGCTGCGTTTGGATATTCCAGAGTGGATGGGAGAACAGGCTGTAAAGAGAAATACCTTGCTCTAAAACCAAAACGGAGCTATCTAGCAGAATGGTTGTCAATGTGTGTATTCAACTTCCAGAGTTAAACTGATGTGTGTTTGCAGCAGTTCAGAAACCCTTTCTTTGGAGAATGCAGAAACCGTCATTTCCAGCCCTAGAGACGCATATAAGAGTTAGCAGTAAGAATGCGTTTAAAACACAGAACACCCGCTTCTTACGAACTCATCTTCTGTGTGTTGGTTCCTTTTAGGAAGTTGCATCTATGTTTAGATTCAGCGAGGAAGAAACACGTTTCTTCTAAAAGCTGCGTTTGGATATTCCAGAGTGGATGGGAGAACAGGCTGTAAAGAGAAATACCTTGCTCTAAAACCAAAACGGAGCTATCTAGCAGAATGGTTGTCAATGTGTGTATTCAACTTCCAGAGTTAAACTGATGTGTGTTTGCAGCAGTTCAGAAACCCTTTCTTTGGAGAATGCAGAAACCGTCATTTCCAGCCCTAGAGACGCATATAAGAGTTAGCAGTAAGAATGCGTTTAAAACACAGAACACCCGCTCCTTACGAACTCATCTTCTGTGTGTTGGTTACTTTTAGGAAGTTGCATCTATGTTTAGATTCAGCGAGGAAGAAACACGTTTCTTCTAAAAGCTGCGTTTGGATATTCCAGAGTGGATGGGAGAACAGGCTGTAAAGAGAAATACCTTGCTCTAAAACCAAAACGGAGCTATCTAGCAGAATGGTTGTCAATGTGTGTATTCAACTTCCAGAGTTCAACTGATGTGTGTTTGCAGCAGTTCAGAAACCCTTTCTTTGGAGAATGCAGAAACCGTCATTTCCAGCCCTAGAGACGCATATAAGAGTTAGCAGTAAGAATGCGTTTAAAACACAGAACACCCGCTTCTTACGAACTCATCTTCCGTGTGTTGGTTCCTTTTAGGAAGTTGCATCTCTGTTTAGATTCAGCGAGGTAGAAACACGTTTCTTCTAAAAGCTGCGTTTGGACATTCCAGAGTGGATGGGAGAACAGGCTGTAAAGAGAAATACCTTGCTCTAAAACCAAAACGGAGCTATCTAGCAGAATGGTTGTCAATGTGTGTATTCAACTTAAAGAGATAAACTGATGTGTGTTTGCAGAAGTTCAGAAACCCTTTCTTTGGAGAATGCAGAAACTGTCTTTTCCCGCCCTAGAGACGCTTATAAGAGTTAGCAGTAAGAATGCGTTTAAAACACAGAAGACCCGCTTCTGACGAACTCATCTGTTGTGTGTTGGTTCCTTTTAGAAAATTCCATCTATGTTTAGATTCAGCGAGGTAGAAACACGTTTCTTCTAAAAGATGCGTTTGGACATTCCAGAGTGGATGGGAAAACAGGCTGTAAAGAGAAATACGTTGCTCTAAAACCAAAACGGAGCTATCTAGCAGAATGGTTGTCAATGCGTTTATTCAAGTTCCAGAGTTAAACTGCTGTGTGTTTGCAGCAGTTCAGAAACCCTTTCTTTGGAGAATGCAGAAAAAGTTTTTCCCGCCCAAGAGACGCTTAGGAGAGTTAGCAGTAAGAATGCGTTTAAAACACAGAAGACCCGCTTATTACGAACTCATCTGCTGTGTGTTGGCTCCTTTTAGGAAGTTACATATATGTCTAGATTCAGCGAGGAAGAAACAGGTTTCTTCTAAAAGCTGCGTTTGGACATTCCAGAGTGGATGGGAGAACAGGCTGTAAAGAGAAATACCTTGCTCTAAAACCAAAACGGAGCTATCTAGCAGAATGGTTGTCAATGTGTGTATTCAACTTCCAGAGCTAAACTGATGTGTGTTTGCAGCAGTTCAGAAACCCTTTCTTTGGAGAATGCAGAAACCCTCTTTTCCCGCCCTAGAGACGCTTATAAGAGTTAGTAGTAAGAATGCGTTTAAAACACAGAAGACCCGCTTCTTACGAACTCATCTGCTGTGTGTTGGTTCCTTTTAGGAAGTTGCATCTATGTTTAGATTCAGCGAGGTAGAATCACGTTTCTTCTAAAAGCTGCGTTTGGACATTCCAGAGTGGATGGGAGAACAGGCTGTAAAGAGAAATACCTTGCTCTAAAACCAAAACGGAGCTATCTAGCAGAATGGTTGTCAATGTGTCTATTCAACTTCCAGAGCTAAACTGCTGTGTGTTTGCAGCAGTTCAGAAACCCTTTCTTTGGAGAATGCAGAAACTGTCTTTTCCCGCCCTAGAGACGCTTATAAGTGTTAGTAGTAAGAATGCGTTTAAAACACAGAAGACCCGCTTCTTACGAAGTCATCTGCTGTGTGTTGGTTCCTTTTAGGAAGTTGCATCTATGTTTAGATTCAGCGAGGTAGAATCACGTTTCTTCTAAAAGCTGCGTTTGGACATTGCAGAGTGGATGGGAGAACAGGCTGTAAAGAGAAATACCTTGCTCTAAAACCAAAACGGAGCTATCTAGCAGAATGGTTGTCAATGTGTGTATTCAACAGCTAGAGTTAAACTGATGTGTGTTTGCAGCAGTTCAGAAACCCTTTCTTTGGAGAATGCAGAAACCGTAATTTCCAGCCCTAGAGACGCATATAAGAGTTAGCAGTAAGAATGCGTTTAAAACACAGAACACCCGCTTCTTACGAACTCATCTTCTGTGTGTTGGTTCCTTTTAGGAAGTTGCATCTATGTTTAGATTCAGCGAGGAAGAAACACGTTTCTTCTAAGAGCTGCGTTTGGATATTCCAGAGTGGATGGGAGAACAGGCTGTAAAGAGAAATACCTTGCTCTAAAACCAAAACGGAGCTATCTAGCAGAATGGTTGTCAATGTGTGTATTCAACTTCCAGAGTTAAACTGATGTGTGTTTGCAGCAGTTCAGAAACCCTTTCTTTGGAGAATGCAGAAACCGTCATTTCCAGCCCTAGAGACGCATATAAGAGTTAGCAGTAAGAATGCGTTTAAAACACAGAACACCCGCTTCTTACGAACTCATCTTCCGTGTGTTGGTTCCTTTTAGGAAGTTGCATCTCTGTTTAGATTCAGCGAGGTAGAAACACGTTTCTTCTAAAAGCTGCGTTTGGACATTCCAGAGTGGATGGGAGAACAGGCTGTAAAGAGAAATACCTTGCTCTAAAACCAAAACGGAGCTATCTAGCAGAATGGTTGTCAATGTGTGTATTCAACTTAAAGAGATAAACTGATGTGTGTTTGCAGCAGTTCAGAAACCCTTTCTTTGGAGAATGCAGAAACTGTCTTTCCCCGCCCTAGAGACGCTTATAAGAGTTAGCAGTAAGAATGCGTTTAAAACACAGAAGACCCGCTTCTTACGAACTCATCTGTTGTGTGTTGGTTCCTTTTAGGAAATTCCATCTATGTTTAGATTCAGCGAGGTAGAAACACGTTTCTTCTTAAAGATGCGTTTGGACATTCCAGAGTGGATGGGAAAACAGGCTGTAAAGAGAAATACGTTGCTCTAAAACCAAAACGGAGCTATCTAGCAGAATGGTTGTCAATGCGTTTATTCAAGTTCCAGAGTTAAACTGCTGTGTGTTTGCAGCAGTTCAGAAACCCTTTCTTGGAGAATGCAGAAAAAGTTTTTCCCGCCCCAGAGACGCTTAGGAGAGTTAGCAGTAAGAATGCGTTTAAAACACAGAAGACCCGCTTATTACGAACTCATCTGCTGTGTGTTGGCTCCTTTTAGGAAGTTACATATATGTCTAGATTCAGCGAGGAAGAAACAGGTTTCTTCTAAAAGCTGCGTTTGGACATTCCAGAGTGGATGGGAGAACAGGCTGTAAAGAGAAATACCTTGCTCTAAAACCAAAACGGAGCTATCTAGCAGAATGGTTGTCAATGTGTGTATTCAACTTCCAGAGCTAAACTGATATGTGTTTGCAGCAGTTCAGAAACCCTTTCTTTGGAGAATGCAGAAACCCTCTTTTCCCGCCCTAGAGACGCTTATAAGAGTTAGTAGTAAGAATGCGTTTAAAACACAGAAGACCCGCTTCTTACGAACTCATCTGCTGTGTGTTGGTTCCTTTTAGGAAGTTGCATCTATGTTTAGATTCAGCGAGGTAGAATCACGTTTCTTCTAAAAGCTGCGTTTGGACATTCCAGAGTGGATGGGAGAACAGGCTGTAAAGAGAAATACCTTGCTCTAAAACCAAAACGGAGCTATCTAGCAGAATGGTTGTCAATGTGTCTATTCAACTTCCAGAGCTAAACTGATGTGTGTTTGCAGCAGTTCAGAAACCCTTTCTTTGGAAAATGCAGAAACCGTCATTTCCAGCCCTAGAGACGCATATAAGAGTTAGCAGTAAGAATGCGTTTAAAACACAGAACACCCGCTTCTTACGAACTCATCTTCTGTGTGTTGGTTCCTTTTAGGAAGTTGCATCTATGTTTAGATTCAGCGAGGAAGAAACACGTTTCTTCTAAAAGCTGCGTTTGGATATTCCAGAGTGGATGGGAGAACAGGCTGTAAAGAGAAATACCTTGCTCTAAAACCAAAACGGAGCTATCTAGCAGAATGGTTGTCAATGTGTGTATTCAACTTCCAGAGTTAAACTGATGTGTGTTTGCAGCAGTTCAGAAACCCTTTCTTTGGAGAATGCAGAAACCGTCATTTCCAGCCCTAGAGACGCATATAAGAGTTAGCAGTAAGAATGCGTTTAAAACACAGAACACCCGCTCCTTACGAACTCATCTTCTGTGTGTTGGTTACTTTTAGGAAGTTGCATCTATGTTTAGATTCAGCGAGGAAGAAACACGTTTCTTCTAAAAGCTGCGTTTGGATATTCCAGAGTGGATGGGAGAACAGGCTGTAAAGAGAAATACCTTGCTCTAAAACCAAAACGGAGCTATCTAGCAGAATGGTTGTCAATGTGTGTATTCAACTTCCAGAGTTCAACTGATGTGTGTTTGCAGCAGTTCAGAAACCCTTTCTTTGGAGAATGCAGAAACCGTCATTTCCAGCCCTAGAGACGCATATAAGAGTTAGCAGTAAGAATGCGTTTAAAACACAGAACACCCGCTTCTTACGAACTCATCTTCCGTGTGTTGGTTCCTTTTAGGAAGTTGCATCTATGTTTAGATTCAGCGAGGTAGAAACACGTTTCTTCTAAAAGCTGCGTTTGGACATTCCAGAGTGGATGGGAGAACAGGCTGTAAAGAGAAATACCTTGCTCTAAAACCAAAACGGAGCTATCTAGCAGAATGGTTGTCAATGTGTGTATTCAACTTAAAGAGATAAACTGATGTGTGTTTGCAGCAGTTCAGAAACCCTTTCTTTGGAGAATGCAGAAACTGTCTTTTCCCGCCCTAGAGACGCTTATAAGAGTTAGCAGTAAGAATGCGTTTAAAACACAGAAGACCCGCTTCTTACGAACTCATCTGTTGTGTGTTGGTTCCTTTTAGAAAATTCCACCTATGTTTAGATTCAGCGAGGTAGAAACACGTTTCTTCTAAAAGATGCGTTTGGACATTCCAGAGTGGATGGGAAAACAGGCTGTAAAGAGAAATACGTTGCTCTAAAACCAAAACGGAGCTATCTAGCAGAATGGTTGTCAATGCGTTTATTCAAGTTCCAGAGTTAAACTGCTGTGTGTTTGCAGCAGTTCAGAAACCCTTTCTTTGGAGAATGCAGAAAAAGTTTTTCCCGCCCCAGAGACGCTTAGGAGAGTTAGCAGTAAGAATGCGTTTAAAACACAGAAGACCCGGTTATTACGAACTCATCTGCTGTGTGTTGGCTCCTTTTAGGAAGTTACATATATGTCTAGATTCAGCGAGGAAGAAACAGGTTTCTTCTAAAAGCTGCGTTTGGACATTCCAGAGTGGATGGGAGAACAGGCTGTAAAGAGAAATACCTTGCTCTAAAACCAAAACGGAGCTATCTAGCAGAATGGTTGTCAATGTGTGTATTCAACTTCCAGAGCTAAACTGATGTGTGTTTGCAGCAGTTCAGAAACCCTTTCTTTGGAGAATGCAGAAACCCTCTTTTCCCGCCCTAGAGACGCTTATAAGAGTTAGTAGTAAGAATGCGTTTAAAACACAGAAGACCGGCTTCTTACGAACTCATCTGCTGTGTGTTGGTTCCTTTTAGGAAGTTGCATCTATGTTTAGATTAAGCGAGGTAGAATCACGTTTCTTCTAAAAGCTGCGTTTGGACATTCCAGAGTGGATGGGAGAACAGGCTGTAAAGAGAAATACCTTGCTCTAAAACCAAAACGGAGCTATCTAGCAGAATGGTTGTCAATGTGTCTATTCAACTTCCAGAGCTAAACTGATGTGTGTTTGCAGCAGTTCAGAAACCCTTTCTTTGGAGAATGCAGAAACTGTCTTTTCCCGCCCTAGAGACGCTTATAAGTGTTAGTAGTAAGAATGCGTTTAAAACACAGAAGACCCGCTTCTTACGAAGTCATCTGCTGTGTGTTGGTTCCTTTTAGGAAGTTGCATCTATGTTTAGATTCAGCGAGGTAGAATCACGTTTCTTCTAAAAGCTGCGTTTGGACATTGCAGAGTGGATGGGAGAACAGGCTGTAAAGAGAAATACCTTGCTCTAAAACCTAAAACGGAGCTATCTAGCAGAATGGTTGTCAATGTGTGTATTCAACAGCTAGAGTTAAACTGATGTGTGTTTGCAGCAGTTCAGAAACCCTTTCTTTGGAGAATGCAGAAACCGTAATTTCCAGCCCTAGAGACGCATATAAGAGTTAGCAGTAAGAATGCGTTTAAAACACAGAACACCCGCTTCTTACGAACTCATCTTCTGTGTGTTGGTTCCTTTTAGGAAGTTGCATCTATGTTTAGATTCAGCGAGGAAGAAACACGTTTCTTCTAAGAGCTGCGTTTGGATATTCCAGAGTGGATGGGAGAACAGGCTGTAAAGAGAAATACCTTGCTCTAAAACCAAAACGGAGCTATCTAGCAGAATGGTTGTCAATGTGTGTATTCAACTTCCAGAGTTAAACTGATGTGTGTTTGCAGCAGTTCAGAAACCCTTTCTTTGGAGAATGCAGAAACCGTCATTTCCAGCCCTAGAGACGCATATAAGAGTTAGCAGTAAGAATGCGTTTAAAACACAGAACACCCGCTTCTTACGAACTCATCTTCCGTGTGTTGGTTCCTTTTAGGAAGTTGCATCTCTGTTTAGATTCAGCGAGGTAGAAACACGTTTCTTCTAAAAGCTGCGTTTGGACATTCCAGAGTGGATGGGAGAACAGGCTGTAAAGAGAAATACCTTGCTCTAAAACCAAAACGGAGCTATCTAGCAGAATGGTTGTCAATGTGTGTATTCAACTTAAAGAGATAAACTGATGTGTGTTTGCAGCAGTTCAGAAACCCTTTCTTTGGAGAATGCAGAAACTGTCTTTTCCCGCCCTAGAGACGCTTATAAGAGTTAGCAGTAAGAATGCGTTTAAAACACAGAAGACCCGCTTCTTACGAACTCATCTGTTGTGTGTTGGTTCCTTTTAGAAAATTCCATCTATGTTTAGATTCAGCGAGGTAGAAACACGTTTCTTCTAAAAGATGCGTTTGGACATTCCAGAGTGGATGGGAAAACAGGCTGTAAAGAGAAATACGTTGCTCTAAAACCAAAACGGAGCTATCTAGCAGAATGGTTGTCAATGCGTTTATTCAAGTTCCAGAGTTAAACTGCTGTGTGTTTGCAGCAGTTCAGAAACCCTTTCTTTGGAGAATGCAGAAAAAGTTTTTCCCGCCCCAGAGACGCTTAGGAGAGTTAGCAGTAAGAATGCGTTTAAAACACAGAAGACCCGCTTATTACGAACTCATCTGCTGTGTGTTGGCTCCTTTTAGGAAGTTACATATATGTCTAGATTCAGCGAGGAAGAAACAGGTTTCTTCTAAAAGCTGCGTTTGGACATTCCAGAGTGGATGGGAGAACAGGCTGTAAAGAGAAATACCTTGCTCTAAAACCAAAACGGAGCTATCTAGCAGAATGGTTGTCAATGTGTGTATTCAACTTCCAGAGCTAAACTGATATGTGTTTGCAGCAGTTCAGAAACCCTTTCTATGGAGAATGCAGAAACCCTCTTTTCCCGCCCTAGAGACGCTTATAAGAGTTAGTAGTAAGAATGCGTTTAAAACACAGAAGACCCGCTTCTTACGAACTCATCTGCTGTGTGTTGGTTCCTTTTAGGAAGTTGCATCTATGTTTAGATTCAGCGAGGTAGAATCACGTTTCTTCTAAAAGCTGCGTTTGGACATTCCAGAGTGGATGGGAGAACAGGCTGTAAAGAGAAATACCTTGCTCTAAAACCAAAACGGAGCTATCTAGCAGAATGGTTGTCAATGTGTCTATTCAACTTCCAGAGCTAAACTGATGTGTGTTTGCAGCAGTTCAGAAACCCTTTCTTTGGAGAATGCAGAAACCGTCATTTCCAGCCCTAGAGACGCATATAAGAGTTAGCAGTAAGAATGCGTTTAAAACACAGAACACCCGCTTCTTACGAACTCATCTTCTGTGTGTTGGTTCCTTTTAGGAAGTTGCATCTATGTTTAGATTCAGCGAGGAAGAAACACGTTTCTTCTAAAAGCTGCGTTTGGATATTCCAGAGTGGATGGGAGAACAGGCTGTAAAGAGAAATACCTTGCTCTAAAACCAAAACCGAGCTATCTAGCAGAATGGTTTTCAATGTGTGTATTCAACTTCCAGAATTAAACATATGTGTGTTTGCAGCAGTTCAGAAACCCTTTCTTTGGAGAATGCAGAAACCGTCATTTCTAGCCCTAGAGACGCATATAAGAGTTAGCAGTAAGAATGCGTTTAAAACACAGAAGAGCCGCTTCTAAGGAACTCATCTGCTGTGTGTTGGTTTCTTTTAGGAAATTGCATCTTTGTTTAGATTCAGCGAGGTACAAACACGTTTCTTCTAAAAGCTGCGTTTGGACATTCCAGAGTGGATGGGAGAACAGGCTGTAAAGAGAAATACCTTGCTCTAAAACCAAAACGGAGCTATCTAGCAGAATGGTTGTCAATGTGTGTATTCAACTTCCAGAGTTAAACTGATGTGTGTTTGCAGCAGTTCAGAAACCCTTTCTTTGGAGAATGCAGAAACCGTCATATCCAGCCCTAGAGACGCATATAAGAGTTAGCAGTAAGAATGCGTTTAAAACACAGAACACCCGCTTCTTACGAACTCATCTTCTGTGTGTTGGTTCCTTTTAGGAAGTTGCATCTATGTTTAGATTCAGCGAGGAAGAAACACGTTTCTTCTAAAAGCTGCGTTTGGATATTCCAGAGTGGATGGGAGAACAGGCTGTAAAGAGAAATACCTTGCTCTAAAACCAAAACGGAGCTATCTAGCAGAATGGTTGTCAATGTGTGTATTCAACTTCCAGAGTTAAACTGATGTGTGTTTGCAGCAGTTCAGAAACCCTTTCTTTGGAGAATGCAGAAACCGTCATTTCCAGCCCTAGAGACGCATATAAGAGTTAGCAGTAAGAATGCGTTTAAAACACAGAACACCCGCTTCTTACGAACTCATCTTCCGTGTGTTGGTTCCTTTTAGGAAGTTGCATCTCTGTTTAGATTCAGCGAGGTAGAAACACGTTTCTTCTAAAAGCTGCGTTTGGACATTCCAGAGTGGATGGGAGAACAGGCTGTAAAGAGAAATACCTTGCTCTAAAACCAAAACGGAGCTATCTAGCAGAATGGTTGTCAATGTGTGTATTCAACTTAAAGAGATAAACTGATGTGTGTTTGCAGCAGTTCAGAAACCCTTTCTTTGGAGAATGCAGAAACTGTCTTTTCCCGCCCTAGAGACGCTTATAAGAGTTAGCAGTAAGAATGCGTTTAAAACACAGAAGACCCGCTTCTTACGAACTCATCTGTTGTGTGTTGGTTCCTTTTAGAAAATTCCATCTATGTTTAGATTCAGCGAGGTAGAAACACGTTTCTTCTAAAAGCTGCGTTTGGACATTCCAGAGTGGATGGGAGAACAGGCTGTAAAGAGAAATACCTTGCTCTAAAACCAAAACGGAGCTATCTAGCAGAATGGTTGTCAAAGTGTGTATTCAATTACCAGAGTTAAACTGATGTGTGTTTGCAGCAGTTCAGAAACCCTTTCTTTGGAGAATGCAGAAACTGTCTTTTCCCGCCCTAGAGACGCTTATAAGAGTTAGCAGTAAGAATGCGTTTAAAACACAGAAGACCCGCTTCTTACGAACTCATCTGTTGTGTGTTCGTTCCTTTTAGAAAGTTCCATCTATGTTTAGATTCAGCGAGGTAGAAACACGTTTCTTCTAAAAGCTGCGTTTGGACATTCCATAGTGGATGGGAGAACAGGCTGTAAAGAGAAATACGTTGCTCTAAAACCAAAACGGAGCTATCTAGCAGAATGGTTGTCAATGTGTGTATTCAACTTCCAGAGTTAAACTGATGTGTGTTTGCAGCAGTTCAGAAACCCTTTCTTTGGAGAATGCAGAAACCGTCATTTCCAGCCCTAGAGACGCATATAAGAGTTAGCAGTAAGAATGCGTTTAAAACACAGAACACCCGCTTCTTACAAACTCATCTTCTGTGTGTTGGTTCCTTTTAGGAAGTTGCATCTATGTTTAGATTCAGCGAGGAAGAAACACGTTTCTTCTAAAAGCTGCGTTTGGATATTCCAGAGTGGATGGGAGAACAGGCTGTAAAGAGAAATACCTTGCTCTAAAACCAAAACGGAGCTATCTAGCAGAATGGTTGTCAATGTGTGTATTCAACTTCCAGAGTTAAACTGATGTGTGTTTGCAGCAGTTCAGAAACCCTTTCTTTGGAGAATGCAGAAACCGTCATTTCCAGCCCTAGAGACGCATATAAGAGTTAGCAGTAAGAATGCGTTTAAAACACAGAACACCCGCTTCTTACGAACTCATCTTCCGTGTGTTGGTTCCTTTTAGGAAGTTGCATCTCTGTTTAGATTCAGCGAGGTAGAAACACGTTTCTTCTAAAAGCTGCGTTTGGACATTCCAGAGTGGATGGGAGAACAGGCTGTAAAGAGAAATACCTTGCTCTAAAACCAAAACGGAGCTATCTAGCAGAATGGTTGTCAATGTGTGTATTCAACTTAAAGAGATAAACTGATGTGTGTTTGCAGCAGTTCAGAAACCCTTTCTTTGGAGAATGCAGAAACTGTCTTTTCCCGCCCTAGAGACGCTTATAAGAGTTAGCAGTAAGAATGCGTTTAAAACACAGAAGACCCGCTTCTTACGAACTCATCTGTTGTGTGTTGGTTCCTTTTAGAAAATTCCATCTATGTTTAGATTCAGCGAGGTAGAAACACGTTTCTTCTAAAAGATGCGTTTGGACATTCCAGAGTGGATGGGAAAACAGGCTGTAAAGAGAAATACGTTGCTCTAAAACCAAAACGGAGCTATCTAGCAGAATGGTTGTCAATGCGTTTATTCAAGTTCCAGAGTTAAACTGCTGTGTGTTTGCAGCAGTTCAGAAACCCTTTCTTTGGAGAATGCAGAAAAAGTTTTTCCCGCCCCAGAGACGCTTAGGAGAGTTAGCAGTAAGAATGCGTTTAAAACACAGAAGACCCGCTTATTACGAACTCATCTGCTGTGTGTTGGCTCCTTTTAGGAAGTTACATATATGTCTAGATTCAGCGAGGAAGAAACAGGTTTCTTCTAAAAGCTGCGTTTGGACATTCCAGAGTGGATGGGAGAACAGGCTGTAAAGAGAAATACCTTGCTCTAAAACCAAAACGGAGCTATCTAGCAGAATGGTTGTCAATGTGTGTATTCAACTTCCAGAGCTAAACTGATATGTGTTTGCAGCAGTTCAGAAACCCTTTCTTTGGAGAATGCAGAAACCCTCTTTTCCCGCCCTAGAGACGCTTATAAGAGTTAGTAGTAAGAATGCGTTTAAAACACAGAAGACCCGCTTCTTACGAACTCATCTGCTGTGTGTTGGTTCCTTTTAGGAAGTTGCATCTATGTTTAGATTCAGCGAGGTAGAATCACGTTTCTTCTAAAAGCTGCGTTTGGACATTCCAGAGTGGATGGGAGAACAGGCTGTAAAGAGAAATACCTTGCTCTAAAACCAAAACGGAGCTATCTAGCAGAATGGTTGTCAATGTGTCTATTCAACTTCCAGAGCTAAACTGATGTGTGTTTGCAGCAGTTCAGAAACCCTTTCTTTGGAGAATGCAGAAACCGTCATTTCCAGCCCTAGAGACGCATATAAGAGTTAGCAGTAAGAATGCGTTTAAAACACAGAACACCCGCTTCTTACGAACTCATCTTCTGTGTGTTGGTTCCTTTTAGGAAGTTGCATCTATGTTTAGATTCAGCGAGGAAGAAACACGTTTCTTCTAAAAGCTGCGTTTGGATATTCCAGAGTGGATGGGAGAACAGGCTGTAAAGAGAAATACCTTGCTCTAAAACCAAAACGGAGCTATCTAGCAGAATGGTTTTCAATGTGTGTATTCAACTTCCAGAATTAAACATATGTGTGTTTGCAGCAGTTCAGAAACCCTTTCTTTGGAGAATGCAGAAACCGTCATTTCTAGCCCTAGAGACGCATATAAGAGTTAGCAGTAAGAATGCGTTTAAAACACAGAAGAGCCGCTTCTAAGGAACTCATCTGCTGTGTGTTGGTTTCTTTTAGGAAATTGCATCTTTGTTTAGATTCAGCGAGGTACAAACACGTTTCTTCTAAAAGCTGCGTTTGGACATTCCAGAGTGGATGGGAGAACAGGCTGTAAAGAGAAATACCTTGCTCTAAAACCAAAACGGACCTATCTAGCAGAATGGTTGTCAATGTGTGTATTCAACTTCCAGAGTTAAACTGATGTGTGTTTGCAGCAGTTCAGAAACCCTTTCTTTGGAGAATGCAGAAACCGTCATTTCCAGCCCTAGAGACGCATATAAGAGTTAGCAGTAAGAATGCGTTTAAAACACAGAACACCCGCTTCTTACGAACTCATCTTCTGTGTGTTGGTTCCTTTTAGGAAGTTGCATCTATGTTTAGATTCAGCGAGGAAGAAACACGTTTCTTCTAAAAGCTGCGTTTGGATATTCCAGAGTGGATGGGAGAACAGGCTGTAAAGAGAAATACCTTGCTCTAAAACCAAAACGGAGCTATCTAGCAGAATGGTTGTCAATGTGTGTATTCAACTTCCAGAGTTAAACTGATGTGTGTTTGCAGCAGTTCAGAAACCCTTTCTTTGGAGAATGCAGAAACCGTCATTTCCAGCCCTAGAGACGCATATAAGAGTTAGCAGTAAGAATGCGTTTAAAACACAGAACACCCGCTTCTTACGAACTCATCTTCCGTGTGTTGGTTCCTTTTAGGAAGTTGCATCTCTGTTTAGATTCAGCGAGGTAGAAACACGTTTCTTCTAAAAGCTGCGTTTGGACATTCCAGAGTGGATGGGAGAACAGGCTGTAAAGAGAAATACCTTGCTCTAAAACCAAAACGGAGCTATCTAGCAGAATGGTTGTCAATGTGTGTATTCAACTTAAAGAGATAAACTGATGTGTGTTTGCAGCAGTTCAGAAACCCTTTCTTTGGAGAATGCAGAAACTGTCTTTTCCCGCCCTAGAGACGCTTATAAGAGTTAGCAGTAAGAATGCGTTTAAAACACAGAAGACCCGCTTCTTACGAACTCATCTGTTGTGTGTTGGTTCCTTTTAGAAAATTCCATCTATGTTTAGATTCAGCGAGGTAGAAACACGTTTCTTCTAAAAGCTGCGTTTGGACATTCCAGAGTGGATGGGAGAACAGGCTGTAAAGAGAAATACCTTGCTCTAAAACCAAAACGGAGCTATCTAGCAGAATGGTTGTCAAAGTGTGTATTCAATTACCAGAGTTAAACTGATGTGTGTTTGCAGCAGTTCAGAAACCCTTTCTTTGGAGAATGCAGAAACTGTCTTTTCCCGCCCTAGAGACGCTTATAAGAGTTAGCAGTAAGAATGCGTTTAAAACACAGAAGACCCGCTTCTTACGAACTCATCTGTTGTGTGTTCGTTCCTTTTAGAAAGTTCCATCTATGTTTAGATTCAGCGAGGTAGAAACACGTTTCTTCTAAAAGCTGCGTTTGGACATTCCATAGTGGATGGGAGAACAGGCTGTAAAGAGAAATACGTTGCTCTAAAACCAAAACGGAGCTATCTAGCAGAATGGTTGTCAATGTGTGTATTCAACTTCCAGAGTTAAACTGATGTGTGTTTGCAGCAGTTCAGAAACCCTTTCTTTGGAGAATGCAGAAACCGTCATTTCCAGCCCTAGAGACGCATATAAGAGTTAGCAGTAAGAATGCGTTTAAAACACAGAACACCCGCTTCTTACGAACTCATCTTCTGTGTGTTGGTTCCTTTTAGGAAGTTGCATCTATGTTTAGATTCAGCGAGGAAGAAACACGTTTCTTCTAAAAGCTGCGTTTGGATATTCCAGAGTGGATGGGAGAACAGGCTGTAAAGAGAAATACCTTGCTCTAAAACCAAAACGGAGCTATCTAGCAGAATGGTTTTCAATGTGTGTATTCAACTTCCAGAATTAAACATATGTGTGTTTGCAGCAGTTCAGAAACCCTTTCTTTGGAGAATGCAGAAACCGTCATTTCTAGCCCTAGAGACGCATATAAGAGTTAGCAGTAAGAATGCGTTTAAAACACAGAAGAGCCGCTTCTAAGGAACTCATCTGCTGTGTGTTGGTTTCTTTTAGGAAATTGCATCTTTGTTTAGATTCAGCGAGGTACAAACACGTTTCTTCTAAAAGCTGCGTTTGGACATTCCAGAGTGGATGGGAGAACAGGCTGTAAAGAGAAATACCTTGCTCTAAAACCAAAACGGAGCTATCTAGCAGAATGGTTGTCAATGTGTGTATTCAACTTCCAGAGTTAAACTGATGTGTGTTTGCAGCAGTTCAGAAACCCTTTCTTTGGAGAATGCAGAAACCGTCATTTCCAGCCCTAGAGACGCATATAAGAGTTAGCAGTAAGAATGCGTTTAAAACACAGAACACCCGCTTCTTACGAACTCATCTTCTGTGTGTTCGTTCCTTTTAGGAAGTTGCATCTATGTTTAGATTCAGCGAGGAAGAAACACGTTTCTTCTAAAAGCTGCGTTTGGATATTTTAGAGTGGATGGGAGAACAGGCTGTAAAGAGAAATACCTTGCTCTA
The DNA here is from genome assembly GCF_048565385.1 of Saimiri boliviensis. Lineage (NCBI taxonomy): Eukaryota > Metazoa > Chordata > Mammalia > Primates > Cebidae > Saimiri > Saimiri boliviensis. The sequence goes on from NC_133467.1 coordinate 42,863,107, forward strand.
AAACCAAAACGGAGCTATCTAGCAGAATGGTTGTCAATGTGTGTATTCAACTTCCAGAGTTAAACTGATGTGTGTTTGCAGCAGTTCAGAAACCCTTTCTTTGGAGAATGCAGAAACCGTCATTTCCAGCCCTAGAGACGCATATAAGAGTTAGCAGTAAGAATGCGTTTAAAACACAGAACACCCGCTTCTTACGAACTCATCTTCTGTGTGTTGGTTCCTTTTAGGAAGTTGCATCTATGTTTAGATTCAGCGAGGAAGAAACACGTTTCTTCTAAAAGCTGCGTTTGGATATTTTAGAGTGGATGGGAGAACAGGCTGTAAAGAGAAATACCTTGCTCTAAAACCAAAACGGAGCTATCTAGCAGAATGGTTGTCAATGTGTGTATTCAACTTCCAGAGTTAAACTGATGTGTGTTTGCAGCAGTTCAGAAACCCTTTCTTTGGAGAATGCAGAAACCATAATTTCCAGCCCTAGAGACGCATATAAGAGTTAGCAGTAAGAATGCGTTTAAAACACAGAACACCCGCTTCTTACGAACTCATCTTCTGTGTGTTGGTTCCTTTTAGGAAGTTGCATCTATGTTTAGATTCAGCGAGGAAGAAACACGTTTCTTCTAAAAGCTGCGTTTGGATATTCCAGAGTGGATGGGAGAACAGGCTGTAAAGAGAAATACCTTGCTCTAAAACCAAAACGGAGCTATCTAGCAGAATGGTTGTCAATGTGTGTATTCAACTTCCAGAGTTAAACTGATGTGTGTTTGCAGCAGTTCAGAAACCCTTTCTTTGGAGAATGCAGAAACCGTCATTTCCAGCCCTAGAGACGCATATAAGAGTTAGCAGTAAGAATGCGTTTAAAACACAGAACACCCGCTTCTTACGAACTCATCTTCCGTGTGTTGGTTCCTTTTAGGAAGTTGCATCTATGTTTAGATTCAGCGAGGTAGAAACACGTTTCTTCTAAAAGCTGCGTTTGGACATTCCAGAGTGGATGGGAGAACAGGCTGTAAAGAGAAATACCTTGCTCTAAAACCAAAACGGAGCTATCTAGCAGAATGGTTGTCAATGTGTGTATTCAACTTAAAGAGTTAAACTGATGTGTGTTTGCAGCAGTTCAGAAACCCTTTCTTTGGAGAATGCAGAAACTGTCTTTTCCCGCCCTAGAGACGCTTATAAGAGTTAGCAGTAAGAATGCGTTTAAAACACAGAAGACCCGCTTCTTACGAACTCATCTGTTGTGTGTTGGTTCCTTTTAGAAAATTCCATCTATGTTTAGATTCAGCGAGGTAGAAACACGTTTCTTCTAAAAGATGCGTTTGGACATTCCAGAGTGGATGGGAAAACAGGCTGTAAAGAGAAATACCTTGCTCTAAAACCAAAACGGAGCTATCTAGCAGAATGGTTGTCAATGCGTTTATTCAAGTTCCAGAGTTAAACTGCTGTGTGTTTGCAGCAGTTCAGAAACCCTTTCTTTGGAGAATGCAGAAAAAGTTTTTCCCGCCCCAGAGACGCTTAGGAGAGTTAGCAGTAAGAATGCGTTTAAAACACAGAAGACCCGCTTATTACGAACTCATCTGCTGTGTGTTGGCTCCTTTTAGGAAGTTACATATATGTCTAGATTCAGCGAGGAAGAAACAGGTTTCTTCTAAAAGCTGCGTTTGGACATTCCAGAGTGGATGGGAGAACAGGCTGTAAAGAGAAATACCTTGCTCTAAAACCAAAACGGAGCTATCTAGCAGAATGGTTGTCAATGTGTGTATTCAACTTCCAGAGCTAAACTGATGTGTGTTTGCAGCAGTTCAGAAACCCTTTCTTTGGAGAATGCAGAAACCCTCTTTTCCCTCCCTAGAGACGCTTATAAGAGTTAGTAGTAAGAATGCGTTTAAAACACAGAAGACCCGCTTCTTACGAACTCATCTGCTGTGTGTTGGTTCCTTTTAGGAAGTTGCATCTATGTTTAGATTCAGCGAGGTAGAATCACGTTTCTTCTAAAAGCTGCGTTTGGACATTCCAGAGTGGATGGGAGAACAGGCTGTAAAGAGAAATACCTTGCTCTAAAACCAAAACGGAGCTATCTAGCAGAATGGTTGTCAATGTGTCTATTCAACTTCCAGAGCTAAACTGATGTGTGTTTGCAGCAGTTCAGAAACCCTTTCTTTGGAGAATGCAGAAACTGTCTTTTCCCGCCCTAGAGACGCTTATAAGAGTTAGCAGTAAGAATGCGTTTAAAACACAGAAGACCCGCTTCTTACGAACTCATCTGTTGTGTGTTCGTTCCTTTTAGAAAGTTCCATCTATGTTTAGATTCAGCGAGGTAGAAACACGTTTCTTCTAAAAGCTGCGTTTGGACATTCCAGAGTGGATGGGAGAACAGGCTGTAAAGAGAAATACGTTGCTCTAAAACCAAAACGGAGCTATCTAGCAGAATGGTTGTCAATGTGTGTATTCAACTTCCAGAGTTAAACTGATGTGTGTTTGCAGCAGTTCAGAAACCCTTTCTTTGGAGAATGCAGAAACCGTCATTTCCAGCCCTAGAGACGCATATAAGAGTTAGCAGTAAGAATGCGTTTAAAACACAGAACACCCGCTTCTTACGAACTCATCTTCTGTGTGTTGGTTCCTTTTAGGAAGTTGCATCTATGTTTAGATTCAGCGAGGAAGAAACACGTTTCTTCTAAAAGCTGCGTTTGGATATTCCAGAGTGGATGGGAGAACAGGCTGTGAAGAGAATTACCTTGCTCTAAAACCAAAACGGAGCTATCTAGCAGAATGGTTTTCAATGTGTGTATTCAACTTCCAGAATTAAACATATGTGTGTTTGCAGCAGTTCAGAAACCCTTTCTTTGGAGAATGCAGAAACCGTCATTTCTAGCCCTAGAGACGCATATAAGAGTTAGCAGTAAGAATGCGTTTAAAACACAGAAGAGCCGCTTCTAAGGAACTCATCTGCTGTGTGTTGGTTCCTTTTAGGAAATTGCATCTTTGTTTAGATTCAGCGAGGTAGAAACACGTTTCTTCTAAAAGCTGCGTTTGGACATTCCAGAGTGGATGGGAGAACAGGCTGTAAAGAGAAATACCTTGCTCTAAAACCAAAACGGAGCTATCTAGCAGAATGGTTGTCAATGTGTGTATTCAACTTCCAGAGTTAAACTGATGTGTGTTTGCAGCAGTTCAGAAACCCTTTCTTTGGAGAATGCAGAAACCGTCATTTCCAGCCCTAGAGACGCATATAAGAGTTAGCAGTAAGAATGCGTTTAAAACACAGAACACCCGCTTCTTACGAACTCATCTTCTGTGTGTTTGTTCCTTTTAGGAAGTTGCATCTATGTTTAGATTCAGCGAGGAAGAAACACGTTTCTTCTAAAAGCTGCGTTTGGATATTACAGAGTGGATGGGAGAACAGGCTGTAAAGAGAAATACCTTGCTCTAAAACCAAAACGGAGCTATCTAGCAGAATGGTTGTCAATGTGTGTATTCAACTTCCAGAGTTAAACTGATGTGTGTTTGCAGCAGTTCAGAAACCCTTTCTTTGGAGAATGCAGAAACCGTCATTTCCAGCCCTAGAGATGCATATAAGAGTTAGCAGTAAGAATGCGTTTAAAACACAGAACACCCGCTTCTTACGAACTCATCTTCTGTGTGTTGGTTCCTTTTAGGAAGTTGCATCTATGTTTAGATTCAGCGAGGAAGAAACACGTTTCTTCTAAAAGCTGCGTTTGGATATTCCAGAGTGGATGGGAGAACAGGCTGTAAAGAGAAATACCTTGCACTAAAACCAAAACGGAGCTATCTAGCAGAATGGTTGTCAATGTGTGTATTCAACTTCCAGAGTTAAACTGATGTGTGTTTGCAGCAGTTCAGAAACCCTTTCTTTGGAGAATGCAGAAACCGTCATTTCCAGCCCTAGAGACGCATATAAGAGTTAGCAGTAAGAATGCGTTTAAAACACAGAACACCCGCTCCTTACGAACTCATCTTCTGTGTGTTGGTTACTTTTAGGAAGTTGCATCTATGTTTAGATTCAGCGAGGAAGAAACACGTTTCTTCTAAAAGCTGCGTTTGGATATTCCAGAGTGGATGGGAGAACAGGCTGTAAAGAGAAATACCTTGCTCTAAAACCAAAACGGAGCTATCTAGCAGAATGGTTGTCAATGTGTGTATTCAACTTCCAGAGTTAAACTGATGTGTGTTTGCAGCAGTTCAGAAACCCTTTCTTTGGAGAATGCAGAAACCGTCATTTCCAGCCCTAGAGACGCATATAAGAGTTAGCAGTAAGAATGCGTTTAAAACACAGAACACCCGCTTCTTACGAACTCATCTTCCGTGTGTTGGTTCCTTTTAGGAAGTTGCATCTCTGTTTAGATTCAGCGAGGTAGAAACACGTTTCTTCTAAAAGCTGCGTTTGGACATTCCAGAGTGGATGGGAGAACAGGCTGTAAAGAGAAATACCTTGCTCTAAAACCAAAACGGAGCTATCTAGCAGAATGGTTGTCAATGTGTGTATTCAACTTAAAGAGATAAACTGATGTGTGTTTGCAGCAGTTCAGAAACCCTTTCTTTGGAGAATGCAGAAACTGTCTTTTCCCGCCCTAGAGACGCTTATAAGAGTTAGCAGTAAGAATGCGTTTAAAACACAGAAGACCCGCTTCTTACGAACTCATCTGTTGTGTGTTGGTTCCTTTTAGAAAATTCCATCTATGTTTAGATTCAGCGAGGTAGAAACACGTTTTTTCTAAAAGATGCGTTTGGACATTCCAGAGTGGATGGGAAAACAGGCTGTAAAGAGAAATACGTTGCTCTAAAACCAAAACGGAGCTATCTAGCAGAATGGTTGTCAATGCGTTTATTCAAGTTCCAGAGTTAAACTGCTGTGTGTTTGCAGCAGTTCAGAAACCCTTTCTTTGGAGAATGCAGAAAAAGTTTTTCCCGCCCCAGAGACGCTTAGGAGAGTTAGCAGTAAGAATGCGTTTAAAACACAGAAGACCCGCTTATTACGAACTCATCTGCTGTGTGTTGGCTCCTTTTAGGAAGTTACATATATGTCTAGATTCAGCGAGGAAGAAACAGGTTTCTTCTAAAAGCTGCGTTTGGACATTCCAGAGTGGATGGGAGAACAGGCTGTAAAGAGAAATACCTTGCTCTAAAACCAAAACGGAGCTATCTAGCAGAATGGTTGTCAATGTGTGTATTCAACTTCCAGAGCTAAACTGATATGTGTTTGCAGCAGTTCAGAAACCCTTTCTTTGGAGAATGCAGAAACCCTCTTTTCCCGCCCTAGAGACGCTTATAAGAGTTAGTAGTAAGAATGCGTTTAAAACACAGAAGACCCGCTTCTTACGAACTCATCTGCTGTGTGTTGGTTCCTTTTAGGAAGTTGCATCTATGTTTAGATTCAGCGAGGTAGAATCACGTTTCTTCTAAAAGCTGCGTTTGGACATTCCAGAGTGGATGGGAGAACAGGCTGTAAAGAGAAATACCTTGCTCTAAAACCAAAACGGAGCTATCTAGCAGAATGGTTGTCAATGTGTCTATTCAACTTCCAGAGCTAAACTGATGTGTGTTTGCAGCAGTTCAGAAACCCTTTCTTTGGAGAATGCAGAAACCGTCATTTCCAGCCCTAGAGACGCATATAAGAGTTAGCAGTAAGAATGCGTTTAAAACACAGAACACCCGCTTCTTACGAACTCATCTTCTGTGTGTTGGTTCCTTTTAGGAAGTTGCATCTATGTTTAGATTCAGCGAGGAAGAAACACGTTTCTTCTAAAAGCTGCGTTTGGATATTCCAGAGTGGATGGGAGAACAGGCTGTAAAGAGAAATACCTTGCTCTAAAACCAAAACGGAGCTATCTAGCAGAATGGTTTTCAATGTGTGTATTCAACTTCCAGAATTAAACATATGTGTGTTTGCAGCAGTTCAGAAACCCTTTCTTTGGAGAATGCAGAAACCGTCATTTCTAGCCCTAGAGACGCATATAAGAGTTAGCAGTAAGAATGCGTTTAAAACACAGAAGAGCCGCTTCTAAGGAACTCATCTGCTGTGTGTTGGTTTCTTTTAGGAAATTGCATCTTTGTTTAGATTCAGCGAGGTACAAACACGTTTCTTCTAAAAGCTGCGTTTGGACATTCCAGAGTGGATGGGAGAACAGGCTGTAAAGAGAAATACCTTGCTCTAAAACCAAAACGGAGCTATCTAGCAGAATGGTTGTCAATGTGTGTATTCAACTTCCAGAGTTAAACTGATGTGTGTTTGCAGCAGTTCAGAAACCCTTTCTTTGGAGAATGCAGAAACCGTCATTTCCAGCCCTAGAGACGCATATAAGAGTTAGCAGTAAGAATGCGTTTAAAACACAGAACACCCGCTTCTTACGAACTCATCTTCTGTGTGTTGGTTCCTTTTAGGAAGTTGCATCTATGTTTAGATTCAGCGAGGTAGAAACACGTTTCTTCTAAAAGCTGCGTTTGGATATTCCAGAGTGGATGGGAGAACAGGCTGTAAAGAGAAATACCTTGCTCTAAAACCAAAACGGAGCTATCTAGCAGAATGGTTGTCAATGTGTGTATTCAACTTCCAGAGTTAAACTGATGTGTGTTTGCAGCAGTTCAGAAACCCTTTCTTTGGAGAATGCAGAAACCGTCATTTCCAGCCCTAGAGACGCATATAAGAGTTAGCAGTAAGAATGCGTTTAAAACACAGAACACCCGCTTCTTACGAACTCATCTTCCGTGTGTTGGTTCCTTTTAGGAAGTTGCATCTCTGTTTAGATTCAGCGAGGTAGAAACACGTTTCTTCTAAAAGCTGCGTTTGGACATTCCAGAGTGGATGGGAGAACAGGCTGTAAAGAGAAATACCTTGCTCTAAAACCAAAACGGAGCTATCTAGCAGAATGGTTGTCAATGTGTGTATTCAACTTCCAGAGTTAAACCGATGAGTGTTTGCAGCAGTTCAGAAACCCTTTCTTTGGAGAATGCAGAAACCCTCATTTCCAACCCTAGAGACGCAAATAAGAGTTAGCAGTAAGAATGCGTTTAAAACACAGAAGAGCCGCTTCTAAGGAACTCATCTGCTGTGTGTTGGTTCCTTTTAGGAAATTGCATCTTTGTTTAGATTCAGCGAGGTAGAAACACGTTTCTTCTAAAAGCTGCGTTTGGACATTCCAGAGTGGATGGGAGAACAGGCTGTAAAGAGAAATACCTTGCTCTAAAACCAAAACGGAGCTATCTAGCAGAATGGTTGTCAATGTGTGTATTCAATTACCAGAGTTAAACTGATGTGTGTTTGCAGCAGTTCAGAAACCGTTTCTTTGGAGAATGCAGAAACTGTCTTTTCCCGCCCTAGAGACGCTTGTAAGAGTTAGCAGTAAGAATGCGTTTAAAACACAGAAGACCCGCTTCTTACGAACTCATCTGTTGTGTGTTGGTTCCTTTTAGAAAGTTCCATCTATGTTTAGATTCAGCGAGGTAGAAACACGTTTCTTCTAAAAGCTGCGTTTGGACATTCCATAGTGGATGGGAAAACAGTCTGTAAAGAGAAATACGTTGCTCTAAAACCAAAACGGAGCTATCTAGCAGAATGGTTGTCAATGTGTGTATTCAACTTCCAGAGCTAAACTGATGTGTGTTTGCAGCAGTTCAGAAACCCTTTCTTTGGAGAATGCAGAAACCGTCATTTCTAGCCCTAGAGAGACATATAAGAGTTAGCAGTAAGAATGCGTTTAAAACACAGAAGACCCGCTTCTTACGAACTCATCTTCTGTGTGTTGGTTCCTTTTAGGAAGTTGCATCTATGTTTAGATTCAGCGAGGTAGAAACACGTTTCTTCTAAAAGCTGCGTTTTGACATTCCAGAGTGGATTGGAGAACAGGCTGTAAAGAGAAATACCTTGCTCTAAAACCAAAACGGAGCTATCTAGCAGCATGGTTGTCAATGTGTGTATTCAACTTCCAGAGTTAAACCGATGAGTGTTTGCAGCAGTTCAGAATCCCTTTCTTTGGAGAATGCAGAAACCGTCATTTCCAGCCCTAGAGACGCATATAAGAGTTAGCAGTAAGAATGCGTTTAAAACACAGAAGAGCCGCTTCTAAGGAACTCATCTGCTGTGTGTTGGTTCCTTTTAGGAAATTGCATCTTTGTTTAGATTCAGCGAGGTAGAAACACGTTTCTTCTAAAAGCTGCGTTTGGACATTCCAGAGTGGATGGGAGAACAGGCTGTAAAGAGAAATACCTTGCTCTAAAACCAAAACGGAGCTATCTAGCAGAATGGTTGTCAATGTGTGTATTCAATTACCAGAGTTAAACTGATGTGTGTTTGCAGCAGTTCAGAAACCCTTTCTTTGGAGAATGCAGAAACTGTCTTTTCCCGCCCTAGAGACGCTTATAAGAGTTAGCAGTAAGAATGCGTTTAAAACACAGAAGACCCGCTTCTTACGAACTCATCTGTTTTGTGTTGGTTCCTTTTAGAAAGTTCCATCTATGTTTAGATTCAGCGAGGTAGAAACACGTTTCTTCTAAAAGCTGCGTTTGGACATTCCATAGTGGATGGGAAAACAGTCTGTAAAGAGAAATACGTTGCTCTAAAACCAAAACGGAGCTATCTAGCAGAATGGTTGTCAATGTGTGTATTCAACTTCCAGAGCTAAACTGATGTGTGTTTGCAGCAGTTCAGAAACCCTTTCTTTGGAGAATGCAGAAACAGTAATTTCCAACCATAGAGACGCATATAAGAGTGAGCCGTAAGAATGCGTTTAAAACACAGAACACCCGCTTCTTACGAACTCATCTGCTGTGTGTTGGTTCCTTTTAGAAAGTTGCATCTATGTTTAGATTCAGCGAGGTAGAAACACGTTTCTTCTATAAGCTGCGTTTGGACATTCCACAGTGGATGGGAGAACAGGCTGTAAATAGAAATACCTTGCTCTAAAACCAAAACGGAGCTATCTAGCAGAATGATTGTCAATGTGTGTATTCAACTTTTAGAGTTAAACTGATGTGTGTTTGCAGCAGTTCAGAAACCCTTTCTTTGGAGAATGCAGAAACAGTCTTTTCCCGCCCTAGAGACGCATATAAGAGTTAGCAGTAAGAATGCGTTTAAAACACAGAACACCCGCTTCTTACAAACTCATCTGCTGTGTGTTGGTTCCTTTTAGGAAGTTGCATCTATGTTTAGATTCAGCGAGGAAGAAACACGTTTCTTCTAAAAGCTGCGTTTGGATATTCCAGAGTGGATTGGAGAACAGGCTGTAAAGAGAAATACCTTGCTCTAAAACCAAAACGGAGCTATCTAGCAAAATGGTTGTCAATGTGTGTATTCAACTTCCAGATATAAACATAAGTGTGATTGCAGCAGTTCAGAAACCCTTTCTTTGGAGAATGCAGAAACCGTCATTTCTAGCCCTAGAGACGCATATAAGAGTTAGCCGTAAGAATGCGTTTAAAACAAAGAAGTCCCGCTTCTTACGAACTCATCTGCTGTGTGTTGGTTCCTTTTAGGAAGTTGCATCTATGTTTACATTCAGCGAGGTAGAATCACGTTTCTTCTAAAAGCTGCGTTTGGACATTCCAGAGTGGATGGGAGAACAGGCTGTAAAGAGAAATACCTTGCTCTAAAACCAAAACGGAGCTATCTAGCAGAATGGTTGTCAATGTGTCTATTCAACTTCCAGAGCTAAACTGATGTGTGTTTGCAGCAGTTCAGAAACCCTTTCTTTGGAGAATGCAGAAACAGTCTTTTCCCGCCCTAGAGACGCTTATAAGAGTTAGCAGTAAGAATGCGTTTAAAACACAGAACACCCGCTTCTTACAAAGTCATCTGCTGTGTGTTGGTTCCTTTTAGGAAGTTGCATCTATGTTTACATTCAGCGAGGTAGAAACACGTTTCTTCTAAAAGCTGCGTTTGGACATTCCAGAGTGCATGGGAGAACAGGCTGTAAAGAGAAATACCTTGCTCTAAAACCAAAACGGAGCTATCTAGCAGAATGGTTGTCAATGTGTGTATTCAACTTCCAGAGTTAAACTGATGTGTGTTTGCAGCAGTTCAGAAACCCTTTCTTTGGAGAATGCAGAAACTGTCTTTTCCCGCCCTAGAGACGCTTATAAGAGTTAGCAGTAAGAATGCATTTAAAACACAGAAGACCCGCTTCTTAGGAACTCATCTGTTGTGTGTTGGTTCCTTTTATAAAATTCCATCTATGTTTAGATTCAGCGAGGTAGAAACACGTTTCTTCTAAAAGCTGCGTTTGGACATTCCAGAGTGGATGGGAAAACAGGCTGTAAAGAGAAATACGTTGCTGTAAAACCAAAACGGAGCTATCTAGCAGAATCGTTGTCAATGTGTGTATTCAACTTCCAGAGATAAATATATGTGTGATTGCAGCAGTTCAGAAACCCTTTCTTTGGAGAATGCAGAAACCGTCATTTCTAGCCCTAGAGAGACATATAAGAGTTAGCAGTAAGAATGCGTTTAAAACACAGAAGACCCGCTTATTACGAACTCATCTGCTGTGTGTTGGCTCCTTTTAGGAAGTTACATATATGTTTAGATTCAGCGAGGAAGAAACACGTTTCTTCTAAAAGCTGCGTTTGGATATTCCAGAGTGGATGGGAGAACAGGCTGTAAAGAGAAATACCTTGCTCTAAAACCAAAACGGAGCTATCTAGCAGAATGGTTGTCAATGTGTGTATTCAACTTCCAGAGCTAAACTGATGTGTGTTTGCAGCAGTTCAGAAACCCTTTCTTTGGAGAATGCAGAAACCATCTTTCCCCGCCCTAGAGACGCTTATAAGAGTTAGTAGTAAAAATGCGTTTAAAACACAGAAGACCCGCTTCTTACGAACTCATCTGCTGTGTGTTGGTTCCTTTTAGGAAGTTGCATCTATGTTTAGATTCAGCGAGGTAGAATCACGTTTCTTCTAAAAGCTGCGTTTGGACATTCCAGAGTGGATGGGAGAACAGGCTGTAAAGAGAAATACCTTGCTCTAAAACCAAAACGGAGCTATCTAGCAGAATGGTTGTCAATGTGTGTATTCAATTACCAGAGTTAAACTGATGTGTGTTTGCAGCAGTTCAGAAACCCTTTCTTTGGAGAATGCAGAAACTGTCTTTTCCCGCCCTAGAGACGCTTATAAGAGTTAGCAGTAAGAATGCGTTTAAAACACAGAAGACCCGCTTCTTACGAACTCATCTGTTGTGTGTTGGTTCCTTTTAGAAAGTTCCATCTATGTTTAGATTCAGCGAGGTAGAAACACGTTTCTTCTAAAAGCTGCGTTTGGACATTCCATAGTGGATGGGAAAACAGTCTGTAAAGAGAAATACGTTGCTCTAAAACCAAAACGGAGCTATCTAGCAGAATGGTTGTCAATGTGTTTATTCATCTTCCAGAGTTAAACTGATGTGTGTTTGCAGCAGTTCAGAAACCCTTTCTTTGGAGAATGCAGAAACCGTCATTTCCAGCCCTAGAGACGCATATAAGAGTTAGCAGTAAGAATGCGTTTAAAACACAGAACACCCGCTTCTTACGAACTCATCTTATGTGTGTTGGTTCCTTTTAGGAAGTTGCATCTATGTTTAGATTCAGCGAGGAAGAAACACGTTTCTTCTAAAAGCTGCGTTTGGATATTCCAGAGTGGATGGGAGAACAGCCTGTAAAGAGAAATACCTTGCTCTAAAACCAAAACGGAGCTATCTAGCAGAATGGTTTTCAATGTGTGTATTCAACTTCCAGAATTAAACATATGTGTGTTTGCAGCAGTTCAGAAACCCTTTCTTTGGAGAATGCAGAAACCATCATTTCTAGCCCTAGAGACGCATATAAGAGTTAGCAGTAAGAATGCGTTTAAAACACAGAAGAGCCGCTTCTAAGGAACTCATCTGCTGTGTGTTGGTTCCTTTTAGGAAATTGCATCTTTGTTTAGATTCAGCGAGGTAGAAACACGTTTCTTCTAAAAGCTGCGTTTGGACATTCCAGAGTGGATGGGAAAACAGGCTGTAAAGAGAAATACGTTGCTCTAAAACCAAAACGGAGCTATCTAGCAGAATGGTTGTCAATGCGTTTATTCAAGTTCCAGAGTTAAACTGCTGTGTGTTTGCAGCAGTTCAGAAACCCTTTCTTTGGAGAATGCAGAAAAAGTCTTTTCCCGCCCCAGAGACGCTTAGGAGAGTTAGCAGTAAGAATGCGTTTAAAACACAGAAGACCCGCTTATTACGAACTCATCTGCTGTGTGTTGGCTCCTTTTAGTAAGTTACATATATGTTTAGATTCAGCGAGGAAGAAACACGTTTCTTCTAAAAGCTGCGTTTGGACATTCCAGAGTGGATGGGAGAACAGGCTGTAAAGAGAAATACCTTGCTCTAAAACCAAAACGGAGCTATCTAGCAGAATGGTTGTCAATGTGTGTATTCAACTTCCAGAGCTAAACTGATGTGTGTTTGCAGCAGTTCAGAAACCCTTTCTTTGGAGAATGCAGAAACCGTCTTTCCCCGCCCTAGAGACGCTTATAAGAGTTAGTAGTAAGAATGCGTTTAAAACACAGAAGACCCGCTTCTTACGAACTCATCTGCTGTGTGTTGGTTCCTTTTAGGAAGTTGCATCTTTGTTTAGATTCAGCGAGGTAGAATCACGTTTCTTCTAAAAGCTGCGTTTGGACATTCCAGAGTGGATGGGAGAACAGGCTGTAAAGAGAAATACCTTGCTCTAAAACCAAAACGGAGCTATCTAGCAGAATGGTTGTCAATGTGTGTATTCAATTACCAGAGTTAAACTGATGTGTGTTTGCAGCAGTTCAGAAACCCTTTCTTTGGAGAATGCAGAAACTGTCTTTTCCCGCCCTAGAGACGCTTATAAGAGTTAGCAGTAAGAATGCGTTTAAAACACAGAAGACCCGCTTCTTACGAACTCATCTGTTGTGTATTGGTTCCTTTTAGAAAGTTCCATCTATGTTTAGATTCAGCGAGGTAGAAACACGTTTCTTCTAAAAGCTGCGTTTGGACATTCCATAGTGGATGGGAAAACAGTCTGTAAAGAGAAATACGTTGCTCTAAAACCAAAACGGAGCTATCTAGCAGAATGGTTGTCAATGTGTTTATTCATCTTCCAGAGTTAAACTGATGTGTGTTTGCAGCAGTTCAGAAACCCTTTCTTTGGAGAATGCAGAAACCGTCATTTCCAGCCCTAGAGACGCATATAAGAGTTAGCAGTAAGAATGCGTTTAAAACACAGAACACCCGCTTCTTACGAACTCATCTTATGTGTGTTGGTTCCTTTTAGGAAGTTGCATCTATGTTTAGATTCAGCGAGGTAGAATCACGTTTCTTCTAAAAGCTGCGTTTGGATATTCCAGAGTGGATGGGAGAACAGGCTGTAAAGAGAAATACCTTGCTCTAAAACCAAAACGGAGCTATCTAGCAGAATGGTTTTCAATGTGTGTATTCAACTTCCAGAATTAAACATATGTGTGTTTGCAGCAGTTCAGAAACCCTTTCTTTGGAGAATGCAGAAACCATCATTTCTAGCCCTAGAGACGCATATAAGAGTTAGCAGTAAGAATGCGTTTAAAACACAGAAGAGCCGCTTCTAAGGAACTCATCTGCTGTGTGTTGGTTCCTTTTAGGAAATTGCATCTTTGTTTAGATTCAGCGAGGTAGAAACACGTTTCTTCTAAAAGCTGCGTTTGGACATTCCAGAGTGGATGGGAGAACAGGCTGTAAAGAGAAATACCTTGCTCTAAAACCAAAACGGAGCTATCTAACAGAATGGTTGTCAATGTGTGTATTCAACTTCCAGAGCTAAACTGATGTGTGTTTGCAGCAGTTCAGAAACCCTTTCTTTGGAGAATGCAGAAACTGTCTTTTCCCGCCCTAGAGACGCTTATAAGAGTTAGTAGTAAGAATGCATTTAAAACACAGAAGACCCGCTTCTTACGAACTCATCTGCTGTGTGTTGGTTCCTTTTAGGAAGTTGCATCTATGTTTAGATTCAGCGAGGTAGAATCACGTTTCTTCTAAAAGCTGCGTTTGGACATTCCAGAGTGGATGGGAGAACAGGCTGTAAAGAGAAATACCTTGCTCTAAAACCAAAACGGAGCTATCTAGCAGAATGGTTGTCAATGTGTCTATTCAACTTCCAGAGCTAAACTGATGTGTGTTTGCAGCATTTCAGAAACCCTTTCTTTGGAGAATGCAGAAAGTGTCTTTTCCCGCCCTAGAGACGCTTATAAGTGTTAGTAGTAAGAATGCGTTTAAAACACAGAAGACCCGCTTCTTACGAAGTCATCTGCTGTGTGTTGGTTCCTTTTAGGAAGTTGCATCTATGTTTAGATTCAGCGAGGTAGAATCACGTTTCTTCTAAAAGCTGCGTTTGGACATTCCAGAGTGGATGGGAGAACAGGCTGTAAAGAGAAATACCTTGCTCTAAAACCAAAACGGAGCTATCTAGCAGAATGGTTGTCAATGTGTGTATTCAACTTCCAGAGCTAAACTGATGTGTATTTGCAGCAGTTCAGAAACCCTTTCTTTGGAGAATGCAGAAACTGTCTTCTCCCACCCTAGAGTCACTTATAAGAGTTAGTAGTAAGAATGCGTTTAAAACACAGAAGACCCGCTTCTTACGAACTCATCTGCTGTGTGTTGGTTCCTTTTAGGAAGTTGCATCTATGTTTAGATTAAGCGAGGTAGAATCACGTTTCTTTTAAAAGCTGCGTTTGGACATTCCAGAGTGGATGGGAGAACAGGCTGTAAAGAGAAATACCTTGCTCTAAAACCAAAACGGAGCTATCTAGCAGAATGGTTGTCAATGTGTGTATTCAACTTCCAGAGTTAAACTGATGTGTGTTTGCAGCAGTTCAGAAACCCTTTCTTTGGAGAATGCAGAAACCGTCATTTCCAGCCCTAGAGACGCATATAAGAGTTAGCAGTAAGAATGCGTTTAAAACACAGAACACCCGCTTCTTACGAACTCATCTTCTGTGTGTTGGTTCCTTTTAGGAAGTTGCATCTATGTTTAGATTCAGCGAGGGAGAAACACGTTTCTTCTAAAAGCTGCATTTGGATATTCCAGAGTGGATGGGAGAACAGGCTGTAAAGAGAAATACCTTGCTCTAAAACCAAAACGGAGCTATCTAGCAGAATGGTTGTCAATGTGTGTATTCAACTTCCAGAGATAAATATATGTGTGATTGCAGCAGTTCAGAAACCCTTTCTTTGGAGAATGCAGAAACCGTCATTTCTAGCCCTAGAGAGACATATAAGAGTTAGCAGTAAGAATGCGTTTAAAACACAGAAGACCCGCTTCTTACGAACTCATCTGCTGTGTGTTGGTTCCTTTTAGGAAGTTGCATCTATGTTTAGATTCAGCGAGGTAGAAACACGTTTCTTCTAAAAGCTGCGTTTGGACATTCCAGAGTGGATGGGAGAACAGGCTGTAAAGAGAAATACCTTGCTCTAAAACCAAAACGGAGCTATCTAGCAGAATGGTTGTCAATGTGTGTATTCAACTTCCAGAGTTAAACCGATGAGTGTTTGCAGCAGTTCAGAAACCCTTTCTTTGGAGAATGCAGAAACCGTCATTTCCAACCCTAGAGACGCAAATAAGAGTTAGCAGTAAGAATGCGTTTAAAACACAGAAGAGCCGCTTCTAAGGAACTCATCTGCTGTGTGTTGGTTCCTTTTAGGAAATTGCATCTTTGTTTAGATTCAGCGAGGTAGAAACACGTTTCTTCTAAAAGCTGCGTTTGGACATTCCAGAGTGGATGGGAGAACAGGCTGTAAAGAGAAATACCTTGCTCTAAAACCAAAACGGAGCTATCTAGCAGAATGGTTGTCAATGTGTGTATTCAATTACCAGAGTTAAACTGATGTGTGTTTGCAGCAGTTCAGAAACCGTTTCTTTGGAGAATGCAGAAACTGTCTTTTCCCGCCCTAGAGACGCTTATAAGAGTTAGCAGTAAGAATGCGTTTAAAACACAGAAGACCCGCTTCTTACGAACTCATCTGTTGTGTGTTGGTTCCTTTTAGAAAGTTCCATCTATGTTTAGATTCAGCGAGGTAGAAACACGTTTCTTCTAAAAGCTGCGTTTGGACATTCCATAGTGGATGGGAAAACAGTCTGTAAAGAGAAATACGTTGCTCTAAAACCAAAACGGAGCTATCTAGCAGAATGGTTGTCAATGTGTGTATTCAACTTCCAGAGCTAAACTGATGTGTGTTTGCAGCAGTTCAGAAACCCTTTCTTTGGAGAATGCAGAAACCGTCATTTCTAGCCCTAGAGAGACATATAAGAGTTAGCAGTAAGAATGCGTTTAAAACACAGAAGACCCGCTTCTTACGAACTCATCTGCTGTGTGTTGGTTCCTTTTAGGAAGTTGCATCTATGTTTAGATTCAGAGAGGTAGAAACACGTTTCTTCTAAAAGCTGCGTTTTGACATTCCAGAGTGAATGGGAGAACAGGCTGTAAAGAGAAATACCTTGCTCTAAAACCAAAACGGAGCTATCTAGCAGAATGGTTGTCAATGTGTGTATTCAACTTCCAGAGTTAAACCGATGAGTGTTTGCAGCAGTTCAGAATCCCTTTCTTTGGAGAATGCAGAAACCGTCATTTCCAGCCCTAGAGACGCATATAAGAGTTAGCAGTAAGAATGCGTTTAAAACACAGAAGAGCCGCTTCTAAGGAACTCATCTGCTGTGTGTTGGTTCCTTTTAGGAAATTGCATCTTTGTTTAGATTCAGCGAGGTAGAAACACGTTTCTTCTAAAAGCTGCGTTTGGACATTCCAGAGTGGATGGGAGAACAGGCTGTAAAGAGAAATACCTTGCTCTAAAACCAAAACGGAGCTATCTAGCAGAATGGTTGTCAATGTGTGTATTCAATTACCAGAGTTAAACTGATGTGTGTTTGCAGCAGTTCAGAAACCCTTTCTTTGGAGAATGCAGAAACTGTCTTTTCCCGCCCTAGAGACGCTTATAAGAGTTAGCAGTAAGAATGCGTTTAAAACACAGAAGACCCGCTTCTTACGAACTCATCTGTTGTGTGTTGGTTCCTTTTAGAAAGTTCCATCTATGTTTAGATTCAGCGAGGTAGAAACACGTTTCTTCTAAAAGCTGCGTTTGGACATTCCATAGTGGATGGGAAAACAGTCTGTAAAGGGAAATACGTTGCTCTAAAACCAAAACGGAGCTATCTAGCAGAATGGTTGTCAATGTGTGTATTCAACTTCCAGAGCTAAACTGATGTGTGTTTGCAGCAGTTCAGAAACCCTTTCTTTGGAGAATGCAGAAACAGTAATTTCCAACCCTAGAGACGCATATAAGAGTTAGCCGTAAGAATGCGTTTAAAACACAGAACACCCGCTTCTTACGAACTCATCTGCTGTGTGTTGGTTCCTTTTAGGAAGTTGCATCTATGTTTAGATTCAGCGAGGTACAAACAAGTTTCTTCTATAAGCTGCGTTTGGACATTCCACAGTGGATGGGAGAACAGGCTGTAAAGAGAAATACCTTGCTCTAAAACCAAAACGGAGCTATCTAGCAGAATGGTTGTCAATGTGTGTATTCAACTTCCAGAGTTAAACTGATGTGTGTTTGCAGCAGTTCAGAAACCCTTTCGTTGGAGAATGCAGAAACCGTCATTTCCAGCCGTAGAGACGCATATAAGAGTTAGCAGTAAGAATGCGTTTAAAACACAGAACACCCGCTTCTTACGAACTCATCTGCTGTGTGTTGGTTCCTTTTAGGAAGTTGCATCTATGTTTAGATTCAGCGAGGAAGAAACACGTTTCTTCTAAAAGCTGCGTTTGGACATTCCAGAGTGGATGGGAGAACAGGCTGTAAAGAGAAATACCTTGCTCTAAAACCAAAACGGAGCTATCTAGCAGAATGGTTGTCAATGTGTGTATTCAATTACCAGAGTTAAACTGATGTGTGTTTGCAGCAGTTCAGAAACCCTTTCTTTGGAGAATGCAGAAACTGTCATTTCCAGCCCTAGAGACGCATATAAGAGTTAGCAGTAAGAATGCGTTTAAAACACAGAACACCCGCTTCTTACGAACTCATCTTCTGTGTGTTGGTTCCTTTTAGGAAGTTGCATCTATGTTTAGATTCAGCGAGGGAGAAACACGTTTCTTCTAAAAGCTGCGTTTGGATATTCCAGAGTGGATGGGAGAACAGGCTGTAAAGAGAAATACCTTGCTCTAAAACCAAAACGGAGCTATCTAGCAGAATGGTTTTCAATGTGTGTATTCAACTTCCAGAGATAAATATATGTGTGATTCCAGCAGTTCAGAAACCCTTTCTTTGGAGAATGCAGAAACCGTCATTTCTAGCCCTAGAGAGACATATAAGAGTTAGCAGTAAGAATGCGTTTAAAACACAGAAGACCCGCTTCTTACGAACTCATCTGCTGTGTGTTGGTTCCTTTTAGGAAGTTGCATCTATGTTTAGATTCAGCGAGGTAGAAACACGTTTCTTCTAAAAGCTGCGTTTGGACATTCCAGAGTGGATGGGAGAACAGGCTGTAAAGAGAAATACCTTGCTCTAAAACCAAAACGGAGCTATCTAGCAGAATGGTTGTCAATGTGTGTATTCAACTTCCAGAGTTAAACCGATGAGTGTTTGCAGCAGTTCAGAAACCGTTTCTTTGGAGAATGCAGAAACCGTCATTTCCAACCCTAGAGACGCAAATAAGAGTTAGCAGTAAGAATGCGTTTAAAACACAGAAGAGCCGCTTCTAAGGAACTCATCTGCTGTGTGTTGGTTCCTTTTAGGAAATTGCATCTTTGTTTAGATTCAGCGAGGTAGAAACACGTTTCTTCTAAAAGCTGCGTTTGGACATTCCAGAGTGGATGGGAGAACAGGCTGTAAAGAGAAATACCTTGCTCTAAAACCAAAACGGAGCTATCTAGCAGAATGGTTGTCAATGTGTGTATTCAATTACCAGAGTTAAACTGATGTGTGTTTGCAGCAGTTCAGAAACCCTTTCTTTGGAGAATGCAGAAACTGTCTTTTCCCGCCCTAGAGACGCTTATAAGAGTTAGCAGTAAGAATGCGTTTAAAACACAGAAGACCCGCTTCTTACGAACTCATCTGTTGTGTGTTGGTTCCTTTTAGAAAGTTCCATCTATGTTTAGATTCAGCGAGGTAGAAACACGTTTCTTCTAAAAGCTGCGTTTGGACATTCCATAGTGGATGGGAAAACAGTCTGCAAAGAGAAATACGTTGCTCTAAAACCAAAACGGAGCTATCTAGCAGAATGGTTGTCAATGTGTGTATTCAACTTCCAGAGCTAAACTGATGTGTGTTTGCAGCAGTTCAGAAACCCTTTCTTTGGAGAATGCAGAAACCGTCATTTCTAGCCCTAGAGAGACATATAAGAGTTAGCAGTAAGAATGCGTTTAAAACACAGAAGACCCGCTTCTTACGAACTCATCTGCTGTGTGTTGGTGCCTTTTAGGAAGTTGCATCTATGTTTAGATTCAGCGAGGTAGAAACACGTTTCTTCTAAAAGCTGCGTTTTGACATTCCAGAGTGGATGGGAGAACAGGCTGTAAAGAGAAATACCTTGCTCTAAAACCAAAACGGAGCTATCTAGCAGAATGGTTGTCAATGTGTGTATTCAACTTCCAGAGTTAAACCGATGAGTGTTTGCAGCAGTTCAGAATCCCTTTCTTTGGAGAATGCAGAAACCGTCATTTCCAGCCCTAGAGACGCATATAAGAGTTAGCAGTAAGAATGCGTTTAAAACACAGAAGAGCCGCTTCTAAGGAACTCATCTGCTGTGTGTTGGTTCCTTTTAGGAAATTGCATCTTTGTTTAGATTCAGCGAGGTTGAAACACGTTTCTTCTAAAAGCTGCGTTTGGACATTCCAGAGTGGATGGGAGAACAGGCTGTAAAGAGAAATACCTTGCTCTAAAACCAAAACGGAGCTATCTAGCAGAATGGTTGTCAATGTGTGTATTCAATTACCAGAGTTAAACTGATGTGTGTTTGCAGCAGTTCAGAAACGCTTTCTTTGGAGAATGCAGAAACTGTCTTTTCCCGCCCTAGAGACGCTTATAAGAGTTAGCAGTAAGAATGCGTTTAAAACACAGAAGACCCGCTTCTTACGAACTCATCTGTTGTGTGTTGGTTCCTTTTAGAAAGTTCCATCTATGTTTAGATTCAGCGAGGTAGAAACACGTTTCTTCTAAAAGCTGCGTTTGGACATTCCATAGTGGATGGGAAAACAGTCTGTAAAGAGAAATACGTTGCTCTAAAACCAAAACGGAGCTATCTAGCAGAATGGTTGTCAATGTGTGTATTCAACTTCCAGAGCTAAACTGATGTGTGTTTGCAGCAGTTCAGAAACCCTTTCTTTGGAGAATGCAGAAACAGTAATTTCCAACCCTAGAGACGCATATAAGAGTTAGCCGTAAGAATGCGTTTAAAACACAGAACACCCGCTTCTTACGAACTCATCTGCTGTGTGTTGGTTCCTTTTAGGAAGTTGCATCTATGTTTAGATTCAGCGAGGTACAAACACGTTTCTTCTATAAGCTGCGTTTGGACATTCCACAGTGGATGGGAGAACAGGCTGTAAATAGAAATACCTTGCTCTAAAACCAAAACGGAGCTATCTAGCAGAATGGTTGTCAATGTTTGTATTCAACTTCCAGAGTTAAACTGATGTGTGTTTGCAGCAGTTCAGAAACCCTTTCGTTGGAGAATGCAGAAACCGTCATTTCCAGCCCTAGAGACGCATATAAGAGTTAGCAGTAAGAATGCGTTTAAAACACAGAACACCCGCTTCTTACGAACTCATCTTCTGTGTGTTGGTTCCTTTTAGGAAGTTGCATCTATGTTTAGATTCAGCGAGGGAGAAACACGTTTCTTCTAAAAGCTGCGTTTGGATATTCCAGAGTGGATGGGAGAACAGGCTGTAAAGAGAAATACCTTGCTCTAAAACCAAAACGGAGCTATCTAGCAGAATGGTTGTCAATGTGTGTATTCAACTTCCAGAGATAAATATATGTGTGATTGCAGCAGTTCAGAAACCCTTTCTTTGGAGAATGCAGAAACCGTCATTTCTAGCCCTAGAGAGACATATAAGAGTTAGCAGTAAGAATGCGTTTAAAACACAGAAGACCCGCTTCTTACGAACTCATCTGCTGTGTGTTGGTTCCTTTTAGGAAGTTGCATCTATGTTTAGATTCAGCGAGGTAGAAACACGTTTCTTCTAAAAGCTGCGTTTGGACATTCCAGAGTGGATGGGAGAACAGGCTGTAAAGAGAAATACCTTGCTCTAAAACCAAAACGGAGCTATCTAGCAGAATGGTTGTCAATGTGTGTATTCAACTTCCAGAGTTAAACCGATGAGTGTTTGCAGCAGTTCAGAAACCCTTTCTTTGGAGAATGCAGAAACCGTCATTTCCAACCCTAGAGACGCAAATAAGAGTTAGCAGTAAGAATGCGTTTAAAACACAGAAGAGCCGCTTCTAAGGAACTCATCTGCTGTGTGTTGGTTCCTTTTAGGAAATTGCATCTTTGTTTAGATTCAGCGAGGTAGAAACACGTTTCTTCTAAAAGCTGCGTTTGGACATTCCAGAGTGGATGGGAGAACAGGCTGTAAAGAGAAATACCTTGCTCTAAAACCAAAACGGAGCTATCTAGCAGAATGGTTGTCAATGTGTGTATTCAATTACCAGAGTTAAACTGATGTGTGTTTGCAGCAGTTCAGAAACCGTTTCTTTGGAGAATGCAGAAACTGTCTTTTCCCGCCCTAGAGACGCTTATAAGAGTTAGCAGTAAGAATGCGTTTAAAACACAGAAGACCCGCTTCTTACGAACTCATCTGTTGTGTGTTGGTTCCTTTTAGAAAGTTCCATCTATGTTTAGATTCAGCGAGGTAGAAACACGTTTCTTCTAAAAGCTGCGTTTGGACATTCCATAGTGGATGGGAAAACAGTCTGTAAAGAGAAATACGTTGCTCTAAAACCAAAACGGAGCTATCTAGCAGAATGGTTGTCAATGTGTGTATTCAACTTCCAGAGCTAAACTGATGTGTGTTTGCAGCAGTTCAGAAACCCTTTCTTTGGAGAATGCAGAAACCGTCATTTCTAGCCCTAGAGAGACATATAAGAGTTAGCAGTAAGAATGCGTTTAAAACACAGAAGACCCGCTTCTTACGAACTCATCTTCTGTGTGTTGGTTCCTTTTAGGAAGTTGCATCTATGTTTAGATTCAGCGAGGTAGAAACACGTTTCTTCTAAAAGCTGCGTTTTGACATTCCAGAGTGGATTGGAGAACAGGCTGTAAAGAGAAATACCTTGCTCTAAAACCAAAACGGAGCTATCTAGCAGCATGGTTGTCAATGTGTGTATTCAACTTCCAGAGTTAAACCGATGAGTGTTTGCAGCAGTTCAGAATCCCTTTCTTTGGAGAATGCAGAAACCGTCATTTCCAGCCCTAGAGACGCATATAAGAGTTAGCAGTAAGAATGCGTTTAAAACACAGAAGAGCCGCTTCTAAGGAACTCATCTGCTGTGTGTTGGTTCCTTTTAGGAAATTGCATCTTTGTTTAGATTCAGCGAGGTAGAAACACGTTTCTTCTAAAAGCTGCGTTTGGACATTCCAGAGTGGATGGGAGAACAGGCTGTAAAGAGAAATACCTTGCTCTAAAACCAAAACGGAGCTATCTAGCAGAATGGTTGTCAATGTGTGTATTCAATTACCAGAGTTAAACTGATGTGTGTTTGCAGCAGTTCAGAAACCCTTTCTTTGGAGAATGCAGAAACTGTCTTTTCCCGCCCTAGAGACGCTTATAAGAGTTAGCAGTAAGAATGCGTTTAAAACACAGAAGACCCGCTTCTTACGAACTCATCTGTTTTGTGTTGGTTCCTTTTAGAAAGTTCCATCTATGTTTAGATTCAGCGAGGTAGAAACACGTTTCTTCTAAAAGCTGCGTTTGGACATTCCATAGTGGATGGGAAAACAGTCTGTAAAGAGAAATACGTTGCTCTAAAACCAAAACGGAGCTATCTAGCAGAATGGTTGTCAATGTGTGTATTCAACTTCCAGAGCTAAACTGATGTGTGTTTGCAGCAGTTCAGAAACCCTTTCTTTGGAGAATGCAGAAACAGTAATTTCCAACCATAGAGACGCATATAAGAGTGAGCCGTAAGAATGCGTTTAAAACACAGAACACCCGCTTCTTACGAACTCATCTGCTGTGTGTTGGTTCCTTTTAGAAAGTTGCATCTATGTTTAGATTCAGCGAGGTAGAAACACGTTTCTTCTATAAGCTGCGTTTGGACATTCCACAGTGGATGGGAGAACAGGCTGTAAATAGAAATACCTTGCTCTAAAACCATAACGGAGCTATCTAGCAGAATGATTGTCAATGTGTGTATTCAACTTTTAGAGTTAAACTGATGTGTGTTTGCAGCAGTTCAGAAACCCTTTCTTTGGAGAATGCAGAAACAGTCTTTTCCCGCCCTAGAGACGCATATAAGAGTTAGCAGTAAGAATGCGTTTAAAACACAGAACACCCGCTTCTTACAAACTCATCTGCTGTGTGTTGGTTCCTTTTAGGAAGTTGCATCTATGTTTAGATTCAGCGAGGAAGAAACACGTTTCTTCTAAAAGCTGCGTTTGGATATTCCAGAGTGGATTGGAGAACAGGCTGTAAAGAGAAATACCTTGCTCTAAAACCAAAACGGAGCTATCTAGCAAAATGGTTGTCAATGTGTGTATTCAACTTCCAGATATAAACATAAGTGTGATTGCAGCAGTTCAGAAACCCTTTCTTTGGAGAATGCAGAAACCGTCATTTCTAGCCCTAGAGACGCATATAAGAGTTAGCCGTAAGAATGCGTTTAAAACAAAGAAGTCCCGCTTCTTACGAACTCATCTGCTGTGTGTTGGTTCCTTTTAGGAAGTTGCATCTATGTTTACATTCAGCGAGGTAGAATCACGTTTCTTCTAAAAGCTGCGTTTGGACATTCCAGAGTGGATGGGAGAACAGGCTGTAAAGAGAAATACCTTGCTCTAAAACCAAAACGGAGCTATCTAGCAGAATGGTTGTCAATGTGTCTATTCAACTTCCAGAGCTAAACTGATGTGTGTTTGCAGCAGTTCAGAAACCCTTTCTTTGGAGAATGCAGAAACAGTCTTTTCCCGCCCTAGAGACGCTTATAAGAGTTAGCAGTAAGAATGCGTTTAAAACACAGAACACCCGCTTCTTACAAAGTCATCTGCTGTGTGTTGGTTCCTTTTAGGAAGTTGCATCTATGTTTACATTCAGCGAGGTAGAAACACGTTTCTTCTAAAAGCTGCGTTTGGACATTCCAGAGTGCATGGGAGAACAGGCTGTAAAGAGAAATACCTTGCTCTAAAACCAAAACGGAGCTATCTAGCAGAATGGTTGTCAATGTGTGTATTCAACTTCCAGAGTTAAACTGATGTGTGTTTGCAGCAGTTCAGAAACCCTTTCTTTGGAGAATGCAGAAACTGTCTTTTCCCGCCCTAGAGACGCTTATAAGAGTTAGCAGTAAGAATGCATTTAAAACACAGAAGACCCGCTTCTTAGGAACTCATCTGTTGTGTGTTGGTTCCTTTTATAAAATTCCATCTATGTTTAGATTCAGCGAGGTAGAAACACGTTTCTTCTAAAAGCTGCGTTTGGACATTCCAGAGTGGATGGGAAAACAGGCTGTAAAGAGAAATACGTTGCTGTAAAACCAAAACGGAGCTATCTAGCAGAATCGTTGTCAATGTGTGTATTCAACTTCCAGAGATAAATATATGTGTGATTGCAGCAGTTCAGAAACCCTTTCTTTGGAGAATGCAGAAACCGTCATTTCTAGCCCTAGAGAGACATATAAGAGTTAGCAGTAAGAATGCGTTTAAAACACAGAAGACCCGCTTATTACGAACTCATCTGCTGTGTGTTGGCTCCTTTTAGGAAGTTACATATATGTTTAGATTCAGCGAGGAAGAAACACGTTTCTTCTAAAAGCTGCGTTTGGATATTCCAGAGTGGATGGGAGAACAGGCTGTAAAGAGAAATACCTTGCTCTAAAACCAAAACGGAGCTATCTAGCAGAATGGTTGTCAATGTGTGTATTCAACTTCCAGAGCTAAACTGATGTGTGTTTGCAGCAGTTCAGAAACCCTTTCTTTGGAGAATGCAGAAACCATCTTTCCCCGCCCTAGAGACGCTTATAAGAGTTAGTAGTAAAAATGCGTTTAAAACACAGAAGACCCGCTTCTTACGAACTCATCTGCTGTGTGTTGGTTCCTTTTAGGAAGTTGCATCTATGTTTAGATTCAGCGAGGTAGAATCACGTTTCTTCTAAAAGCTGCGTTTGGACATTCCAGAGTGGATGGGAGAACAGGCTGTAAAGAGAAATACCTTGCTCTAAAACCAAAACGGAGCTATCTAGCAGAATGGTTGTCAATGTGTGTATTCAATTACCAGAGTTAAACTGATGTGTGTTTGCAGCAGTTCAGAAACCCTTTCTTTGGAGAATGCAGAAACTGTCTTTTCCCGCCCTAGAGACGCTTATAAGAGTTAGCAGTAAGAATGCGTTTAAAACACAGAAGACCCGCTTCTTACGAACTCATCTGTTGTGTGTTGGTTCCTTTTAGAAAGTTCCATCTATGTTTAGATTCAGCGAGGTAGAAACACGTTTCTTCTAAAAGCTGCGTTTGGACATTCCATAGTGGATGGGAAAACAGTCTGTAAAGAGAAATACGTTGCTCTAAAACCAAAACGGAGCTATCTAGCAGAATGGTTGTCAATGTGTTTATTCATCTTCCAGAGTTAAACTGATGTGTGTTTGCAGCAGTTCAGAAACCCTTTCTTTGGAGAATGCAGAAACCGTCATTTCCAGCCCTAGAGACGCATATAAGAGTTAGCAGTAAGAATGCGTTTAAAACACAGAACACCCGCTTCTTACGAACTCATCTTATGTGTGTTGGTTCCTTTTAGGAAGTTGCATCTATGTTTAGATTCAGCGAGGAAGAAACACGTTTCTTCTAAAAGCTGCGTTTGGATATTCCAGAGTGGATGGGAGAACAGCCTGTAAAGAGAAATACCTTGCTCTAAAACCAAAACGGAGCTATCTAGCAGAATGGTTTTCAATGTGTGTATTCAACTTCCAGAATTAAACATATGTGTGTTTGCAGCAGTTCAGAAACCCTTTCTTTGGAGAATGCAGAAACCATCATTTCTAGCCCTAGAGACGCATATAAGAGTTAGCAGTAAGAATGCGTTTAAAACACAGAAGAGCCGCTTCTAAGGAACTCATCTGCTGTGTGTTGGTTCCTTTTAGGAAATTGCATCTTTGTTTAGATTCAGCGAGGTAGAAACACGTTTCTTCTAAAAGCTGCGTTTGGACATTCCAGAGTGGATGGGAAAACAGGCTGTAAAGAGAAATACGTTGCTCTAAAACCAAAACGGAGCTATCTAGCAGAATGGTTGTCAATGCGTTTATTCAAGTTCCAGAGTTAAACTGCTGTGTGTTTGCAGCAGTTCAGAAACCCTTTCTTTGGAGAATGCAGAAAAAGTCTTTTCCCGCCCCAGAGACGCTTAGGAGAGTTAGCAGTAAGAATGCGTTTAAAACACAGAAGACCCGCTTATTACGAACTCATCTGCTGTGAGTTGGCTCCTTTTAGTAAGTTACATATATGTTTAGATTCAGCGAGGAAGAAACACGTTTCTTCTAAAAGCTGCGTTTGGACATTCCAGAGTGGATGGGAGAACAGGCTGTAAAGAGAAATACCTTGCTCTAAAACCAAAACGGAGCTATCTAGCAGAATGGTTGTCAATGTGTGTATTCAACTTCCAGAGCTAAACTGATGTGTGTTTGCAGCAGTTCAGAAACCCTTTCTTTGGAGAATGCAGAAACCGTCTTTCCCCGCCCTAGAGACGCTTATAAGAGTTAGTAGTAAGAATGCGTTTAAAACACAGAAGACCCGCTTCTTACGAACTCATCTGCTGTGTGTTGGTTCCTTTTAGGAAGTTGCATCTTTGTTTAGATTCAGCGAGGTAGAATCACGTTTCTTCTAAAAGCTGCGTTTGGACATTCCAGAGTGGATGGGAGAACAGGCTGTAAAGAGAAATACCTTGCTCTAAAACCAAAACGGAGCTATCTAGCAGAATGGTTGTCAATGTGTGTATTCAATTACCAGAGTTAAACTGATGTGTGTTTGCAGCAGTTCAGAAACCCTTTCTTTGGAGAATGCAGAAACTGTCTTTTCCCGCCCTAGAGACGCTTATAAGAGTTAGCAGTAAGAATGCGTTTAAAACACAGAAGACCCGCTTCTTACGAACTCATCTGTTGTGTATTGGTTCCTTTTAGAAAGTTCCATCTATGTTTAGATTCAGCGAGGTAGAAACACGTTTCTTCTAAAAGCTGCGTTTGGACATTCCATAGTGGATGGGAAAACAGTCTGTAAAGAGAAATACGTTGCTCTAAAACCAAAACGGAGCTATCTAGCAGAATGGTTGTCAATGTGTTTATTCATCTTCCAGAGTTAAACTGATGTGTGTTTGCAGCAGTTCAGAAACCCTTTCTTTGGAGAATGCAGAAACCGTCATTTCCAGCCCTAGAGACGCATATAAGAGTTAGCAGTAAGAATGCGTTTAAAACACAGAACACCCGCTTCTTACGAACTCATCTTATGTGTGTTGGTTCCTTTTAGGAAGTTGCATCTATGTTTAGATTCAGCGAGGAAGAAACACGTTTCTTCTAAAAGCTGCGTTTGGATATTCCAGAGTGGATGGGAGAACAGGCTGTAAAGAGAAATACCTTGCTCTAAAACCAAAACGGAGCTATCTAGCAGAATGGTTTTCAATGTGTGTATTCAACTTCCAGAATTAAACATATGTGTGTTTGCAGCAGTTCAGAAACCCTTTCTTTGGAGAATGCAGAAACCATCATTTCTAGCCCTAGAGACGCATATAAGAGTTAGCAGTAAGAATGCGTTTAAAACACAGAAGAGCCGCTTCTAAGGAACTCATCTGCTGTGTGTTGGTTCCTTTTAGGAAATTGCATCTTTGTTTAGATTCAGCGAGGTAGAAACACGTTTCTTCTAAAAGCTGCGTTTGGACATTCCAGAGTGGATGGGAGAACAGGCTGTAAAGAGAAATACCTTGCTCTAAAACCAAAACGGAGCTATCTAACAGAATGGTTGTCAATGTGTGTATTCAACTTCCAGAGCTAAACTGATGTGTGTTTGCAGCAGTTCAGAAACCCTTTCTTTGGAGAATGCAGAAACTGTCTTTTCCCGCCCTAGAGACGCTTATAAGAGTTAGTAGTAAGAATGCATTTAAAACACAGAAGACCCGCTTCTTACGAACTCATCTGCTGTGTGTTGGTTCCTTTTAGGAAGTTGCATCTATGTTTAGATTCAGCGAGGTAGAATCACGTTTCTTCTAAAAGCTGCGTTTGGACATTCCAGAGTGGATGGGAGAACAGGCTGTAAAGAGAAATACCTTGCTCTAAAACCAAAACGGAGCTATCTAGCAGAATGGTTGTCAATGTGTCTATTCAACTTCCAGAGCTAAACTGATGTGTGTTTGCAGCATTTCAGAAACCCTTTCTTTGGAGAATGCAGAAAGTGTCTTTTCCCGCCCTAGAGACGCTTATAAGTGTTAGTAGTAAGAATGCGTTTAAAACACAGAAGACCCGCTTCTTACGAAGTCATCTGCTGTGTGTTGGTTCCTTTTAGGAAGTTGCATCTATGTTTAGATTCAGCGAGGTAGAATCACGTTTCTTCTAAAAGCTGCGTTTGGACATTCCAGAGTGGATGGGAGAACAGGCTGTAAAGAGAAATACCTTGCTCTAAAACCAAAACGGAGCTATCTAGCAGAATGGTTGTCAATGTGTGTATTCAACTTCCAGAGCTAAACTGATGTGTATTTGCAGCAGTTCAGAAACCCTTTCTTTGGAGAATGCAGAAACTGTCTTCTCCCACCCTAGAGTCACTTATAAGAGTTAGTAGTAAGAATGCGTTTAAAACACAGAAGACCCGCTTCTTACGAACTCATCTGCTGTGTGTTGGTTCCTTTTAGGAAGTTGCATCTATGTTTAGATTAAGCGAGGTAGAATCACGTTTCTTTTAAAAGCTGCGTTTGGACATTCCAGAGTGGATGGGAGAACAGGCTGTAAAGAGAAATACCTTGCTCTAAAACCAAAACGGAGCTATCTAGCAGAATGGTTGTCAATGTGTGTATTCAACTTCCAGAGTTAAACTGATGTGTGTTTGCAGCAGTTCAGAAACCCTTTCTTTGGAGAATGCAGAAACCGTCATTTCCAGCCCTAGAGACGCATATAAGAGTTAGCAGTAAGAATGCGTTTAAAACACAGAACACCCGCTTCTTACGAACTCATCTTCTGTGTGTTGGTTCCTTTTAGGAAGTTGCATCTATGTTTAGATTCAGCGAGGAAGAAACACGTTTCTTCTAAAAGCTGCGTTTGGATATTCCAGAGTGGATGGGAGAACAGGCTGTAAAGAGAAATACCTTGCTCTAAAACCAAAACGGAGCTATCTAGCAGAATGGTTTTCAATGTGTGTATTCAACTTCCAGAGTTAAACTGATGTGTGTTTGCAGCAGTTCAGAAACCCTTTCTTTGGAGAATGCAGAAACCGTCATTTCCAGCCCTAGAGACGCATATAAGAGTTAGCAGTAAGAATGCGTTTAAAACACAGAACACCCGCTTCTTACGAACTCATCTTCTGTGTGTTGGTTCCTTTTAGGAAGTTGCATCTCTGTTTAGATTCAGCGAGGAAGAAACACGTTTCTTCTAAAAGCTGCGTTTGGATATTCCAGAGTGGATGGGAGAACAGGCTGTAAAGAGAAATACCTTGCTCTAAAACCAAAACGGAGCTATCTAGTAGAATGGTTGTCAATGTGTGTATTCAACTTCCAGAATTAAACATATGTGTGTTTGCAGCAGTTCAGAAACCCTTTCTTTGGAGAATGCAGAAACCATCATTTCTAACCCTAGAGACGCATATAAGAGTTAGCAGTAAGAATGCGTTTAAAACACAGAAGAGCCGCTTCTAAGGAACTCATCTGCTGTGTGTTGGTTCCTTTTAGGAAATTGCATCTATGTTTAGATTCAGCGAGGAAGAAACACGTTTCTTCTAAAAGCTGCGTTTGGATATTCCAGAGTGGATGGGAGAACAGGCTGTAAAGAGAAATACCTTGCTTTAAAACCAAAACGGAGCTATCTAGCAGAATGGTTGTCAATGTGTGTATTCAACTTCCAGAGATAAATATATGTGTGATTGTAGCAGTTCAGAAACCCTTTCTTTGGAGAATGCAGAAACCGTCATTTCTAGCCCTAGAGAGACATATAAGAGTTAGCAGTAAGAATGCGTTTAAAACAAAGAAGACCCGCTTCTTACGAACTCATCTGCTGTGTGTTGGTTCCTTTTAGGAAGTTGCATCTATGTTTAGATTCAGCGAGGTAGAATCACGTTTCTTCTAAAAGCTGCGTTTGGACATTGCAGAGTGGATGGGAGAACAGGCTGTAAAGAGAAATACCTTGCTCTAAAACCAAAACGGAGCTATCTAGCAGAATGGTTGTCAATGTGTGTATTCAACTTCCAGAGTTAAACTGATGTGTGTTTGCAGCAGTTCAGAAACCCTTTCTTTGGAGAATGCAGAAACCGTCGTTTCCAGCCCTAGAGACGCATATAAGAGTTAGCAGTAAGAATGCGTTTAAAACACAGAAGACCCGCTTCTTACGAACTCATCTTCTGTGTGTTGGTTCCTTTTAGGAAGTTGCATCTATGTTTAGATTCAGCGAGGAAGAAACACGTTTCTTCTAAAAGCTGCGTTTGGATATTCCAGAGTGGATGGGAGAACAGGCTGTAAAGAGAAATACCTTGCTCTAAAACCAAAACGGAGCTATCTAGCAGAATGGTTGTCAATGTGTGTATTCAACTTCCAGAGTTAAACTGATGTGTGTTTGCAGCAGTTCAGAAACCCTTTCTTTGGAGAATGCAGAAACCGTCATTTCCAGCCCTAGAGACGCATATGAGAGTTAGCAGTAAGAATGCGTTTAAAACACAGAACACCCGCTTCTTACCAACTCATCTTCTGTGTGTTGGTTCCTTTTAGGAAGTTGCATCTATGTTTAGATTCAGCGAGGAAGAAACACGTTTCTTCTAAAAGCTGCGTTTGGATATTCCAGAGTGGATGGGAGAACAGGCTGTAAAGAGAAATACCTTGCTCTAAAACCAAAACGGAGCTATCTAGCAGAATGGTTGTCAATGTGTGTATTCAACTTCCAGAGTTAAACCGATGAGTGTTTGCAGCAGTTCAGAATCCCTTTCTTTGGAGAATGCAGAAACCGTCATTTCCAGCCCTAGAGACGCATATAAGAGTTAGCAGTAAGAATGCGTTTAAAACACAGAAGAGCCGCTTCTAAGGAACTCATCTGCTGTGTGTTGGTTCCTTTTAGGAAATTGCATCTTTGTTTAGATTCAGCGAGGTAGAAACACGTTTCTTCTAAAAGCTGCGTTTGGACATTCCAGAGTGGATGGGAGAACAGGCTGTAAAGAGTAATACCTTGCTCTAAAACCAAAACGGAGCTATCTAGCAGAATGGTTGTCAATGTGTGTATTCAATTACCAGAGTTAAACTGATGTGTGTTTGCAGCAGTTCAGAATCCCTTTCTTTGGAGAATGCAGAAATGTCTTTTCCCGCCCTAGAGACGCTTATAAGAGTTAGCAGTAAGAATGCGTTTAAAACACAGAAGACCCGCTTCTTACGAACTCATCTGTTGTGTGTTGGTTCCTTTTAGAAAGTTCCATCTATGTTTAGATTCAGCGAGGTAGAAACAAGTTTCTTCTAAAAGCTGCGTTTGGACATTCCATAGTGGATGGGAAAACAGTCTGTAAAGAGAAATACGTTGCTCTAAAACCAAAACGGAGCTATCTAGCAGAATGGTTGTCAATGTGTGTATTCAACAGCTAGAGTTAAACTGATGTGTGTTTGCAGCAGTTCAGAAACCCTTTCTTTGGAGAATGCAGAAAAAGTAATTTCCAACCCTAGAGACGCATATAAGAGTTAGCCGTAAGAATGCGTTTAAAACAAAGAAGACCCGCTTCTTACGAACTCATCTGCTGTGTGTTGGTTCCTTTTAGGAAGTTGCATCTATGTTTAGATTCAGCGAGGTAGAATCACGTTTCTTCTAAAAGCTGCGTTTGGACATTGCAGAGTGGATGGGAGAACAGGCTGTAAAGAGAAATACCTTGCTCTAAAACCAAAACGGAGCTATCTAGCAGAATGGTTGTCAATGTGTGTATTCAACTTCCAGAGGTAAACTGATGTGTGTTTGCAGCAGTTCCGAAACCCTTTCTTTGGAGAATGCAGAAACCGTCATTTCCAGCCCTAGAGACGCATATAAGAGTTAGCAGTAAGAATGCGTTTAAAACACAGAACACCCGCTTCTTACGAACTCATCTTCTGTGTGTTGGTTCCTTTTAGGAAGTTGCATCTATGTTTAGATTCAGCGAGGGAGAAACACGTTTCTTCTAAAAGCTGCGTTTGGATATTCCAGAGTGGATGGGAGAACAGGCTGTAAAGAGAAATACCTTGCTCTAAAACCAAAACGGAGCTATCTAGCAGAATGGTTGTCAATGTGTGTATTCAACTTCCAGAGTTAAACTGATGTGTGTTTGCAGCAGTTCAGAAACCCTTTCTTTGGAGAATGCAGAAACCGTCATTTCTAGCCCTAGAGACGCATATAAGAGTTAGCAGTAAGAATGCGTTTAAAACACAGAACACCCGCTTCTTACGAACTCATCTTCTGTGTGTTGGTTCCTTTTAGGAAGTTGCATCTTTGTTTAGATTCAGCGAGGAAGAAACACGTTTCTTCTAAAAGCTGCGTTTGGATATTCCAGAGTGGATGGGAGAACAGGCTGTAAAGAGAAATACCTTGCTCTAAAACCAAAACGGAGCTATCTAGCAGAATGGTTGTCAATGTGTGTATTCAACTTCCAGAGTTAAACCGATGAGTGTTTGCAGCAGTTCAGAATCCCTTTCTTTGGAGAATGCAGAAAAAGTCTTTTCCCGCCCCAGAGACGCTTAGGAGAGTTAGCAGTAAGAATGCGTTTAAAACACAGAAGACCCGCTTATTACGAACTCATCTGCTGTGTGTTGGCTCCTTTTAGGAAGTTACATATATGTTTAGATTCAGCGAGGAAGAAACACGTTTCTTCTAAAAGCTGCGTTTGGACATTCCAGAGTGGATGGGAGAACAGGCTGTAAAGAGAAATACCTTGCTCTAAAACCAAAACGGAGCTATCTAGCAGAATAGTTATCAATGTGTGTATTCAACTTCCAGAGCTAAACTGATGTGTGTTTGCAGCAGTTCAGAAACCCTTTCTTTGGAGAATGCAGAAACCGTCTTTCCCCGCCCTAGAGACGCTTATAAGAGTTAGTAGTAAGAATGCGTTTAAAACACAGAAGACCCGCTTCTTACGAACTCATCTGCTGTGTGTTGGTTCCTTTTAGGAAGTTGCATCTATGTTTAGATTCACCGAGGTAGAATCACGTTTCTTCTAAAAGCTGCGTTTGGACATTCCAGAGTGGATGGGAGAACAGGCTGTAAAGAGAAATACCTTGCTCTAAAACCAAAACGGAGCTATCTAGCAGAATGGTTGTCAATGTGTCTATTCAACTTCCAGAGCTAAACTGATGTCTGTTTGCAGCAGTTCAGAAACCCTTTCTTTGGAGAATGCAGAAACCGTCTTTTCCCGCCCTAGAGACGCTTATAAGAGTTAGTAGTAAGAATGCGTTTAAAACACAGAACACCCGCTTCTTACGAACTCATCTGCTGTGTGTTGGTTCCTTTTAGGAAGTTGCATCTATGTTTAGATTCAGCGAGGTAGAATCACGTTTCTTCTAAAAGCTGCGTTTGGACATTCCAGAGTGGATGGAAGAACAGGCTGTAAAGAGAAATACCTTGCTCTAAAACCAAAACGGAGCTATCTAGCAGAATGGTTGTCAATGTGTCTATTCAACTTCCAGAGCTAAACTGATGTGTGTTTGCAGCAGTTCAGAAACCCTTTCTTTGGAGAATGCAGAAACCGTCATTTCCAGCCCTAGAGACGCATATAAGAGTTAGCAGTAAGAATGCGTTTAAAACACAGAACACCCGCTTCTTACGAACTCATCTTCTGTGTGTTGGTTCCTTTTAGGAAGTTGCATCTATGTTTAGATTCAGCGAGGAAGAAACACGTTTCTTCTAAAAGCTGCGTTTGGATATTCCAGAGTGGATGGGAGAACAGGCTGTAAAGAGAAATACCTTGCTCTAAAACCAAAACGGAGCTATCTAGCAGAATGGTTTTCAATGTGTGTATTCAACTTCCAGAATTAAACATATGTGTTTTTGCAGCAGTTCAGAAACCCTTTCTTTGGAGAATGCAGAAACCATCCTTTCTAGCCCTAGAGAGACATATAAGAGTTAGCAGTAAGAATGCGTTTAAAACACAGAAGAGCCGCTTCTAAGGAACTCATCTGCTGTGTGTTGGTTCCTTTTAAGAAATTGCATCTTTGTTTAGATTCAGCGAGGTAGAAACACGTTTCTTCTAAAAGCTGCGTTTGGACATTCCAGAGTGGATGGGAGAACAGGCTGTAAAGAGAAATACCTTGCTCTAAAACCAAAACGGAGCTATCTAGCAGAATGGTTGTCAATGTGTGTATTCAACTTCCAGAGTTAAACTGATGTGTGTTTGCAGCAGTTCAGAAACCCTTTCTTTGGAGAATGCAGAAACCGTCATTTCCAGCCCTAGAGACGCATATAAGAGTTAGCAGTAAGAATGCGTTTAAAACACAGAACACCCGCTTCTTACGAACTCATCTTCTGTGTGTTGGTTCCTTTTAGGAAGTTGCATCTATGTTTAGATTCAGCGAGGTCGAAACACGTTTCTTCTAAAAGCTGCGTTTGGACATTCCAGAGTGGATGGGAAAACAGGCTGTAAAGAGAAATACGTTGCTCTAAAACCAAAACGGAGCTATCTAGCAGAATGGTTGTCAATGGGTTTATTCAAGTTCCAGAGTTAAACTGCTGTGTGTTTGCAGCAGTTCGGAAACCCTTTCTTTGGAGAATGCAGAAAAAGTCTTTTCCCGCCCCAGAGACGCTTAGGAGAGTTAGCAGTAAGAATGCGTTTAAAACACAGAAGACCCGCTTATTACGAACTCATCTGCTGTGTGTTGGCTCCTTTTAGGAAGTTACATATATGTTTAGATTCAGCGAGGAAGAAACACGTTTCTTCTAAAAGCTGCGTTTGGACATTCCAGAGTGGATGGGAGAACAGGCTGTAAAGAGAAATACCTTGCTCTAAAACCAAAACGGAGCTATCTAGCAGAATGGTTGTCAATGTGTGTATTCAACTTCCAGAGCTAAACTGATGTGTGTTTGCAGCAGTTCAGAAACCCTTTCTTTGGAGAATGCAGAAACCGTCTTTCCCCGCCCTAGAGACGCTTATAAGAGTTAGTAGTAAGAATGCGTTTAAAACACAGAAGACCCGCTTCTTACGAACTCATCTGCTGTGTGTTGGTTCCTTTTAGGAAGTTGCATCTATGTTTAGATTCACCGAGGTAGAATCACGTTTCTTCTAAAAGCTGCGTTTGGACATTGCAGAGTGGATGGGAGAACAGGCTGTAAAGAGAAATACCTTGCTCTAAAACCAAAACGGAGCTATCTAGCAGAATGGTTGTCAATGTGTCTATTCAACTTCCAGAGCTAAACTGATGTGTGTTTTCAGCAGTTCAGAAACCCTTTCTTTGGAGAATGCAGAAACTGTCTTTTCCCGCCATAGAGACGCTTATAAGTGTTAGTAGTAAGAATGCGTTTAAAACAAAGAAGACCCGCTTCTTACGAAGTCATCTGCTGTGTGTTGGTTCCTTTTAGGAAGTTGCATCTATGTTTAGATTCAGCGAGGTAGAATCACGTTTCTTCTAAAAGCTGCGTTTGGACATTGCAGAGTGGATGGGAGAACAGGCTGTAAAGAGAAATACCTTGCTCTAAAACCAAAACGGAGCTATCTAGCAGAATGGTTGTCAATGTGTGTATTCAACTTCCAGAGCTAAACCGATGAGTGTTTGCAGCAGTTCAGAAACCCTTTCTTTGGAGAATGCAGAAACCGTCATTTCCAGCCCTAGAGACGCATATAAGATATAGCAGTAAGAATGCGTTTAAAACACAGAAGAGCCGCTTCTAAGGAACTCATCTGCTGTGTGTTGGTTCCTTTTAGGAAATTGCATCTTTGTTTAGATTCAGCGAGGAAGAAACACGTTTCTTCTAAAAGCTGCGTTTGGACATTCCAGAGTGGATGGGAGAACAGGCTGTAAAGAGAAATACCTTGCTCTAAAACCAAAACGGAGCGATCTAACAGAATGGTTGTCAATGTGTGTATTCAATTACCAGAGTTAAACTGATGTGTGTTTGCAGCAGTTCAGAAACCCTTTCTTTGGAGAATGCAGAAACTGTCTTTTCCCGCCCTAGAGACGCATATAAGAGTTAGCAGTAAGAATGCGTTTAAAACACAGAACACCCGCTTCTTACGAACTCATCTTCTGTGTGTTGGTTCCTTTTAGGAAGTTGCATCTATGTTTAGATTCAGCGAGGAAGAAACACGTTTCTTCTAAAAGCTGCGTTTGGATATTCCAGAGTGGATGGGAGAACAGGCTGTAAAGAGAAATACCTTGCTCTAAAACCAAAACGGAGCTATCTAGCAGAATGGTTGTCAATGTGTTTATTCAACTTCCAGAGTTAAACTGATGTGTGTTTGCAGCAGTTCAGAAACCCTTTCTTTGGAGAATGCAGAAACCGTCATTTCCAGCCCTAGAGACGCATATAAAAGTTAGCAGTTAGAATGCGTTTAAAACACAGAAGAGCCGCTTCTAAGGAACTCATCTGCTGTGTGTTGGTTCCTTTTAGGAAATTGCATCTTTGTTTAGATTCAGCGAGGAAGAAACACGTTTCTTCTAAAAGCTGCGTTTGGACATTCCAGAGTGGATGGGAGAACAGGCTGTAAAGAGAAATACCTTGCTCTAAAACCAAAACGGAGCTATCTAGCAGAATGGTTGTCAATGTGTGTATTCAACTTCCAGAGATAAATATATGTGTGATTGCAGCAGTTCAGAAACCCTTTCTTTGGAGAATGCAGAAACCGTCATTTCTAGCCCTAGAGAGACATATAAGAGTTAGCAGTTAGAATGCGTTTAAAACACAGAAGACCCGCTTCTTACGAACTCATCTGCTGTGTGTTGGTTCCTTTTAGGAAGTTGCATCTATGTTTAGATTCAGCGAGGTAGAAACACGTTTCTTCTAAAAGCTGCGTTTTGACATTCCAGAGTGGATGGGAGAACAGGCTGTAAAGAGAAATACCTTGCTCTAAAACCAAAACGGAGCTATCTAGCAGAATGGTTGTCAATGGGTTTATTCAAGTTCCAGAGTTAAACTGCTGTGTGTTTGCAGCAGTTCGGAAACCCTTGCTTTGGAGAATGCAGAAAAAGTCTTTTCCCGCCCCAGAGACGCTTAGGAGAGTTAGCAGTAAGAATGCGTTTAAAACACAGAAGACCCGCTTATTACGAACTCATCTGCTGTGTGTTGGCTCCTTTTAGGAAGTTACATATATGTTTAGATTCAGCGAGGAAGAAACACGTTTCTTCTAAAAGCTGCGTTTGGACATTCCAGAGTGGATGGGAGAACAGGCTGTAAAGAGAAATACCTTGCTCTAAAACCAAAACGGAGCTATCTAGCAGAATGGTTGTCAATGTGTGTATTCAACTTCCAGAGCTAAACTGATGTGTGTTTGCAGCAGTTCAGAAACCCTTTCTTTGGAGAATGCAGAAACCGTCTTTCCCCGCCCTAGAGATGCTTATAAGAGTTAGTAGTAAGAATGCGTTTAAAACACAGAACACCCGCTTCTTACGAACTCATCTGCTGTGTGTTGGTTCCTTTTAGGAAGTTGCATCTATGTTTAGATTCACCGAGGTAGAATCACGTTTCTTCTAAAAGCTGCGTTTGGACATTCCAGAGTGGATGGGAGAACAGGCTGTAAAGAGAAATACCTTGCTCTAAAACCAAAACGGAGCTATCTAGCAGAATGGTTGTCAATGTGTCTATTCAACTTCCAGAGCTAAACTGATGTGTGTTTTCAGCAGTTCAGAAACCCTTTCTTTGGAGAATGCAGAAACTGTCTTTTCCCGCCATAGAGACGCTTATAAGTGTTAGTAGTAAGAATGCGTTTAAAACACAGAAGACCCGCTTCTTACGAAGTCATCTGCTGTGTGTTGGTTCCTTTTAGGAAGTTGCATCTATGTTTAGATTCAGCGAGGTAGAATCACGTTTCTTCTAAAAGCTGCGTTTGGACATTGCAGAGTGGATGGGAGAACAGGCTGTAAAGAGAAATACCTTGCTCTAAAACCAAAACGGAGCTATCTAGCAGAATGGTTGTCAATGTGTGTATTCAATTACCAGAGTTAAACTGATGTGTGTTTGCAGCAGTTCAGAAACCAATTCTTTGGAGAATGCAGAAACTGTCTTTTCCCGCACTAGAGACGCATATAAGAGTTAGCAGTAAGAATGCGTTTAAAACACAGAACACCCGCTTCTTACGAACTCATCTTCTGTGTGTTGGTTCCTTTTAGGAAGTTGCATCTATGTTTAGATTCAGCGAGGAAGAAACACGTTTCTTCTAAAAGCTGCTTTTGGATATTCCAGAGTGGATGGGAGAACAGGCTGTAAAGAGAAATACCTTGCTCTAAAACCAAAACGGAGCTATCTAGCAGAATGGTTGTCAATGTGTGTATTCAACTTCCAGAGATAAATATATGTGTGATTGCAGCAGTTCAGAAACCCTTTCTTTGGAGAATGCAGAAACCGTCATTTCTAGCCCTAGAGAGACATATAAGAGTTAGCAGTAAGAATGCGTTTAAAACACAGAAGACCCGCTTCTTACGAACTCATCTGCTGTGTGTTGGTTCCTTTTAGGAAGTTGCATCTATGTTTAGATTCAGCGAGGTAGAAACACGTTTCTTCTAAAAGCTGCGTTTTGACATTCCAGAGTGGATGGAAGAACAGGCTGTAAAGAGAAATACCTTGCTCTAAAACCAAAACGGAGCTATCTAGCAGAATGGTTGTCAATGTGTGTATTCAACTTCCAGAGTTAAACCGATGAGTGTTTGCAGCAGTTCAGAATCCCTTTCTTTGGAGAATGTAGAAACCGTCATTTCCAGCCCTAGAGACGCATATAAGAGTTAGCAGTAAGAATGCGTTTAAAACACAGAAGAGCCGCTTCTAAGGAACTCATCTGCTGTGTGTTGGTTCCTTTTAGGAAATTGCATCTTTGTTTAGATTCAGCGAGGTAGAAACACGTTTCTTCTAAAAGCTGCGTTTGGACATTCCAGAGTGGATGGGAGAACAGGCTGTAAAGAGAAATACCTTGCTCTAAAACCCAAACGGAGCTATCTAGCAGAATGGTTGTCAATGTGTGTATTCAATTACCATAGTTAAACTGATGTGTGTTTGCAGCAGTTCAGAAACCCTTTCTTTGGAGAATGCAGAAACTGTCTTTTCCCGCCCTAGAGACGCTTATAAGAGTTAGCAGTAAGAATGCGTTTAAAACACAGAAGACCCGCTTCTTACGAACTCATCTGTTGTGTGTTGGTTCCTTTTAGAAAGTTCCATCTATGTTTAGATTCAGCGAGGTAGAAACACGTTTCTTCTAAAAGCTGCGTTTGGACATTCCATAGTGGATGGGAAAACAGTCTGTAAAGAGAAATACGTTGCTCTAAAACCAAAACGGAGCTATCTAGCAGAATGGTTGTCAATGTGTGTATTCAACTTCCAGAGCTAAACTGATGTGTGTTTGCAGCAGTTCAGAAACCCTTTCTTTGGAGAATGCAGAAACAGTAATTTCCAACCCTAGAGACGCATATAAGAGTTAGCCGTAAGAATGCGTTTAAAACACAGAACACCCGCTTCTTACGAACTCATCTGCTGTGTGTTGGTTCCTTTTAGGAAGTTGCATCTATGTTTAGATTCAGCGAGGTACAAACACGTTTCTTCTATAAGCTGCGTTTGGACATTCCACAGTGGATGGGAGAACAGGCTGTAAATAGAAATACCTTGCTCTAAAACCAAAACGGAGCTATCTAGCAGAATGGTTGTCAATGTGTGTATTCAACTTCCAGAGTTAAACTGATGTGTGTTTGCAGCAGTTCAGAAACCCTTTCGTTGGAGAATGCAGAAACCGTCATTTCCAGCCCTAGAGACGCATATAAGAGTTAGCAGTAAGAATGCGTTTAAAACACAGAACACCCGCTTCTTACGAACTCATCTTCTGTGTGTTGGTTCCTTTTAGGAAGTTGCATCTATGTTTAGATTCAGCGAGGAAGAAACACGTTTCTTCTAAAAGCTGCGTTTGGACATTCCAGAGTGGATGGGAGAACAGGCTGTAAAGAGAAATACCTTGCTCTAAAACCAAAACGGAGCTATCTAGCAGAATGGTTGTCAATGTGTGTATTCAATTACCAGAGTTAAACTGATGTGTGTTTGCAGCAGTTCAGAAACCCTTTCTTTGGAGAATGCAGAAACCGTCATTTCCAGCCCTAGAGACGCATATAAGAGTTAGCAGTAAGAATGCGTTTAAAACACAGAACACCCACTTCTTACGAACTCATCTTCTGTGTGTTGGTTCCTTTTAGGAAGTTGCATCTATGTTTAGATTCAGCGAGGGAGAAACACGTTTCTTCTAAAAGCTGCGTTTGGATATTCCAGAGTGGATGGGAGAACAGGCTGTAAAGAGAAATACCTTGCTCTAAAACCAAAACGGAGCTATCTAGCAGAATGGTTGTCAATGTGTGTATTCAACTTCCAGAGATAAATATATGTGTGATTGCAGCAGTTCAGAAACCCTTTCTTTGGAGAATGCAGAAACCGTCATTTCTAGCCCTAGAGAGACATATAAGAGTTAGCAGTAAGAATGCGTTTAAAACACAGAAGACCCGCTTCTTACGAACTCATCTGCTGTGTGTTGGTTCCTTTTAGGAAGTTGCATCTATGTTTAGATTCAGCGAGGTAGAAACACGTTTCTTCTAAAAGCTGCGTTTTGACATTCCAGAGTGGATGGGAGAACAGGCTGTAAAGAGAAATACCTTGCTCTAAAACCAAAACGGAGCTATCTAGCAGAATGGTTGTCAATGTGTGTATTCAACTTCCAGAGTTAAACCGATGAGTGTTTGCAGCAGTTCAGAAACCCTTTCTTTGGAGAATGCAGAAACCGTCATTTCCAACCCAAGAGACGCAAATAAGAGTTAGCAGTAAGAATGCGTTTAAAACACAGAAGAGCCGCTTCTAAGGAACTCATCTGCTGTGTGTTGGTTCCTTTTAGGAAATTGCATCTTTGTTTAGATTCAGCGAGGTAGAAACACGTTTCTTCTAAAAGCTGCGTTTGGACATTCCAGAGTGGATGGGAGAACAGGCTGTAAAGAGAAATACCTTGCTCTAAAACCAAAACGGAGCTATCTAGCAGAATGGTTGTCAATGTGTGTATTCAATTACCAGAGTTAAACTGATGTGTGTTTGTAGCAGTTCAGAAACCCTTTCTTTGGAGAATGCAGAAACTGTCTTTTCCCGCCCTAGAGACGCTTATAAGAGTTAGCAGTAAGAATGCGTTTAAAACACAGAAGACCCGCTTCTTACGAACTCATCTGTTGTGTGTTGGTTCCTTTTAGAAAGTTCCATCTATGTTTAGATTCAGCGAGGTAGAAACACGTTTCTTCTAAAAGCTGCGTTTGGACATTCCATAGTGGATGGGAAAACAGTCTGTAAAGAGAAATACGTTGCTCTAAAACCAAAACGGAGCTATCTAGCAGAATGGTTGTCAATGTGTGTATTCAACTTCCAGAGCTAAACTGATGTGTGTTTGCAGCAGTTCAGAAACCCTTTCTTTGGAGAATGCAGAAACAGTAATTTCCAACCCTAGAGACGCATATAAGAGTTAGCCGTAAGAATGCGTTTAAAACACAGAACACCCGCTTCTTACGAACTCATCTGCTCTGTGTTGGTTCCTTTTAGGAAGTTGCATCTATGTTTAGATTCAGCGAGGTACAAACACGTTTCTTCTATAAGCTGCGTTTGGACATTCCACAGTGGATGGGAGAACAGGCTGTAAATAGAAATACCTTGCTCTAAAACCAAAACGGAGCTATCTAGCAGAATGGTTGTCAATGTGTGTATTCAACTTCCAGAGTTAAACTGATGTGTGTTTGCAGCAGTTCAGAAACCCTTTCGTTGGAGAATGCAGAAACCGTCATTTCCAGCCCTTGAAACGCATATAAGAGTTAGCAGTAAGAATGCGTTTAAAACACAGAACACCCGCTTCTTACGAACTCATCTGCTGTGTGTTGGTTCCTTTTAGGAAGTTGCATCTATGTTTAGATTCAGCGAGGAAGAAACACGTTTCTTCTAAAAGCTGCGTTTGGATATTCCAGAGTGGATTGGAGAACAGGCTGTAAAGAGAAATACCTTGCTCTAAAACCAAAACGGAGCTATCTAGCAAAATGGTTGTCAATGTGTGTATTCAACTTCCAGATATAAACATATGTGTGATTGCAGCAGTTCAGAAACCCTTTCTTTGGAGAATGCAGAAACCGTCATTTCTAGCCCTAGAGACGCATATAAGAGTTAGCCGTAAGAATGCGTTTAAAACAAAGAAGTCCCGCTTCTTACGAACTCATCTGCTGTGTGTTGGTTCCTTTTAGGAAGTTGCATCTATGTTTACATTCAGCGAGGTAGAATCACGTTTCTTCTAAAAGCTGCGTTTGGACATTCCAGAGTGGATGGGAGAACAGGCTGTAAAGAGAAGTACCTTGCTCTAAAACCAAAACGGAGCTATCTAGCAGAATGGTTGTCAATGTGTCTATTCAACTTCCAGAGCTAAACTGATGTGTGTTTGCAGCAGTTCAGAAACCCTTTCTTTGGAGAATGCAGAAACAGTCTTTTCCCGCCCTAGAGACGCTTAGGAGAGTTAGCAGTAAGAATGCGTTTAAAACACAGAAGACCCGCTTCTTACAAAGTCATCTGCTGTGTGTTGGTTCCTTTTAGGAAGTTGCATCTATGTTTACATTCAGCGAGGTAGAAACACGTTTCTTCTAAAAGCTGCGTTTGGACATTCCAGAGTGGATTGGAGAACAGGCTGTAAAGAGAAATACCTTGCTCTAAAACCAAAACGGAGCTATCTAGCAGAACGGTTGTCAATGTGTGTATTCAACTTAAAGAGTTAAACTGATGTGTGTTTGCAGCAGTTCAGAAACCCTTTCTTTGGAGAATGCAGAAACTGTCTTTTCCCGCCCTAGAGACGCTTATAAGAGTTAGCAGTAAGAATGCGTTTAAAACACAGAACACCCGCTTCTTACGAACTCATCTTCTGTGTGTTGGTTCCTTTTAGGAAGTTGCATCTATGTTTAGATTCAGCGAGGAAGAAACACGTTTCTTCTAAAAGCTGCGTTTGGATATTCCAGAGTGGATGGGAGAACAGGCTGTAAAGAGAAATACCTTGCTCTAAAACCAAAACGGAGCTATCTAGCAGAATGGTTGTCAATGTGTGTATTCAACTTCCAGAGTTAAACTGATGTGTGTTTGCAGCAGTTCAGAAACCCTTTCTTTGGAGAATGCAGAAACCGTCATTTCCAGCCCTAGAGACGCATATAAGAGTTAGCAGTAAGAATGCGTTTAAAACACAGAACACCCGCTTCTTACGAACTCATCTTCTGTGTGTTGGTTCCTTTTAGGAAGTTGCATCTATGTTTAGATTCAGCGAGGAAGAAACACGTTTCTTCTAAAAGCTGCGTTTGGATATTCCAGAGTGGAAGGGAGAACAGGCTGTAAAGAGAAATACCTTGCTCTAAAACCAAAACGGAGCTATCTAGCAGAATGGTTGTCAATGTGTGTATTCAACTTCCAGAGTTAAACTGATGTGTGTTTGCAGCAGTTCAGAAACCCTTTCTTTGGAGAATGCAGAAACCGTCATTTCCAGCCCTAGAGACGCATATAAGAGTTAGCAGTAAGAATGCGTTTAAAACACAGAACACCCGCTTCTTACGAACTCATCTTCTGTGTGTTGGTTCCTTTTAGGAAGTTGCATCTATGTTTAGATTCAGCGAGGAAGAAACACGTTTCTTCTAAAAGCTGCGTTTGGATATTCCAGAGTGGATGGGAGAACAGGCTGTAAAGAGAAATACCTTGCTCTAAAACCAAAACGGAGCTATCTAGCAGAATGGTTGTCAATGTGTGTATTCAACTTCCAGAGCTAAACTGATGTGAGTTTGCAGCAGTTCAGAAACCCTTTCTTTGGAGAATGCAGAAACCGTCATTTCCTGTCCTTGAGACGCATATAAGAGTTAGCAGTAAGAATGCGTTTAAAACACAGAACACCCGCTTCTTACGAACTCATCTTCTGTGTATTGGTTCCTTTTAGGAAGTTGCATCTCGGTTTAGATTCAGCGAGGAAGAAACACGTTTCTTCTAAAAGCTGCGTTTGGATATTCCAGAGTGGATGGGAGAACAGGCTGTAAAGAGAAATACCTTGCTCTAAAACCAAAACGGAGCTATCTAGCAGAATGGTTTTCAATGTGTGTATTCAACTTCCAGAATTAAACATATGTGTGTTTGCAGCAGTTCAGAAACCCTTTCTTTGGAGAATGCAGAAACCATCATTTCTAGCCCTAGAGACGCATATAAGAGTTAGCAGTAAGAATGCGTTTAAAACACAGAAGAGCCGCTTCTAAGGAACTCATATGCTGTGTGTT
Organism: Saimiri boliviensis; assembly: GCF_048565385.1. Lineage (NCBI taxonomy): Eukaryota > Metazoa > Chordata > Mammalia > Primates > Cebidae > Saimiri > Saimiri boliviensis. The sequence continues at coordinate 42,907,909 of NC_133467.1, forward strand.
GGTTCCTTTTAGGAAATTGCATCTTTGTTTAGATTCAGCGAGGAAGAAACACGTTTCTTCTAAAAGCTGCGTTTGGACATTCCAGAGTGGATGGGAGAACAGGCTGTAAAGAGAAATACCTTGCTCTAAAACCAAAACGGAGCTATCTAGCAGAATGGTTGTCAATGTGTGTATTCAATTACCAGAGTTAAACTGATGTGTGTTTGCAGCAGTTCAGAAACCCTTTCTTTGGAGAATGCAGAAACTGTCTTTTCCCGCCCTAGAGACGCTTATAAAAGTTAGCAGTAAGAATGCGTTTAAAACACAGAAGACCCGCTTCTTACGAACTCATCTGTTGTGTGTTGGTTCCTTTTAGAAAGTTAAATCTATGTTTAGATTCAGCGAGGTAGAAACACGTTTCTTCTAAAAGCTGCGTTTGGACATTCCATAGTGGATGGGAAAACAGTCTGTAAAGAGAAATACGTTGCTCTAAAACCAAAACGGAGCTATCTAGCAGAATGGTTGTCAATGTGTGTATTCAACAGCTAGAGTTAAACTGATGTGTGTTTGCAGCAGTTCAGAAACCCTTTCTTTGGAGAATGCAGAAACAGTAATTTCCAACCCTAGAAACGCATATAAGAGTTAGCCGTAAGAATGCGTTTAAAACAAAGAAGACCCGCTTCTTACGAACTCATCTGCTGTGTGTTGGTTCCTTTTAGGAAGTTGCATCTATGTTTAGATTCAGCGAGGTAGAATCACGTTTCTTCTAAAAGCTGCGAATGGACATTGCAGAGTGGATGGGAGAACAGCCTGTAAAGAGAAATACCTTGCTCTAAAACCAAAACGGAGCTATCTAGCAGAATGGTTGTCAATGTGTGTATTCAACTTCCAGAGTTAAACTGATGTGTGTTTGCAGCAGTTCAGAAACCCTTTCTTTGGAGAATGCAGAAACCGTCATTTCCAGCCCTAGAGACGCATGTAAGAGTTAGCAGTAAGAATGCGTTTAAAACACAGAACACCCGCTTCTTACGAACTCATCTTCTGTGTGTTGGTTCCTTTTAGGAAGTTGCATCTATGTTTAGATTCAGCGAGGGAGAAACACGTTTCTTCTAAAAGCTGCGTTTGGATATTCCAGAGTGGATGGGAGAACAGGCTGTAAAGAGAAATACCTTGCTCTAAAACCAAAACGGAGCTATCTAGCAGAATGGTTGTCAATGTGTGTATTCAACTTCCAGAGATAAATATATGTGTGATTGCAGCAGTTCAGAAACCCTTTCTTTGGAGAATGCAGAAACCGTCATTTCTAGCCCTAGAGAGACATATAAGAGTTAGCAGTAAGAATGCGTTTAAAACACAGAAGACCCGCTTCTTACGAACTCATCTGTGTGTTGGTTCCTTTTAGGAAGTTGCATCTATGTTTAGATTCAGCGAGGTAGAAACACGTTTCTTCTAAAAGCTGCGTTTGGACATTCCAGAGTGGATGGGAGAACAGGCTGTAAAGAGAAATACCTTGCTCTAAAACCAAAACGGAGCTATCTAGCAGAATGGTTGTCAATGTGTGTATTCAACTTCCAGATTAAACTGATGTGTGTTTGCAGCAGTTCAGAAACCCTTTCTTTGGAGAATGCAGAAACCGTCATTTCCAGCCCTAGAGACGCATATAAGAGTTAGCAGTAAGAATGCGTTTAAAACACAGAACACCCGCTTCTTACGAACTCATCTTCTGTGTGTTGGTTCCTTTTAGGAAGTTGCATCTATGTTTAGATTCAGCGAGGAAGAAACACGTTTCTTCTAAAAGCTGCGTTTGGATATTCCAGAGTGGATGGGAGAACAGGCTGTAAAGAGAAATACCTTGCTCTAAAACCAAAACGGAGCTATCTAGCAGAATGGTTGTCAATGTGTGTATTCAACTTCCAGAGCTAAACTGATGTGAGTTTGCAGCAGTTCAGAAACCCTTTCTTTGGAGAATGCAGAAACCGTCATTTCCTGTCCTAGAGACGCATATAAGAGTTAGCAGTAAGAATGCGTTTAAAACACAGAACACCCGCTTCTTACGAACTCATCTTCTGTGTATTGGTTCCTTTTAGGAAGTTGCATCTCGGTTTAGATTCAGCGAGGAAGAAACACGTTTCTTCTAAAAGCTGCGTTTGGATATTCCAGAGTGGATGGGAGAACAGGCTGTAAAGAGAAATACCTTGCTCTAAAACCAAAACGGAGCTATCTAGCAGAATGGTTTTCAATGTGTGTATTCAACTTCCAGAATTAAACATATGTGTGTTTGCAGCAGTTCAGAAACCCTTTCTTTGGAGAATGCAGAAACCATCATTTCTAGCCCTAGAGACGCATATAAGAGTTAGCAGTAAGAATGCGTTTAAAACACAGAAGAGCCGCTTCTAAGGAACTCATATGCTGTGTGTTGGTTCCTTTTAGGAAATTGCATCTTTGTTTAGATTCAGCGAGGAAGAAACACGTTTCTTCTAAAAGCTGCGTTTGGACATTCCAGAGTGGATGGGAGAACAGGCTGTAAAGAGAAATACCTTGCTCTAAAACCAAAACGGAGCTATCTAGCAGAATGGTTGTCAATGTGTGTATTCAATTACCAGAGTTAAACTGATGTGTGTTTGCAGCAGTTCAGAAACCCTTTCTTTGGAGAATGCAGAAACTGTCTTTTCCCGCCCTAGAGACGCTTATAAAAGTTAGCAGTAAGAATGCGTTTAAAACACAGAAGACCCGCTTCTTACGAACTCATCTGTTGTGTGTTGGTTCCTTTTAGTAAGTTAAATCTATGTTTAGATTCAGCGAGGTAGAAACACGTTTCTTCTAAAAGCTGCGTTTGGACATTCCATAGTGGATGGGAAAACAGTCTGTAAAGAGAAATACGTTGCTCTAAAACCAAAACGGAGCTATCTAGCAGAATGGTTGTCAATGTGTGTATTCAACAGCTAGAGTTAAACTGATGTGTGTTTGCAGCAGTTCAGAAACCCTTTCTTTGGAGAATGCAGAAACAGTAATTTCCAACCCTAGAAACGCATATAAGAGTTAGCCGTAAGAATGCGTTTAAAACAAAGAAGACCCGCTTCTTACGAACTCATCTGCTGTGTGTTGGTTCCTTTTAGGAAGTTGCATCTATGTTTAGATTCAGCGAGGTAGAATCACGTTTCTTCTAAAAGCTGCGAATGGACATTGCAGAGTGGATGGGAGAACAGCCTGTAAAGAGAAATACCTTGCTCTAAAACCAAAACGGAGCTATCTAGCAGAATGGTTGTCAATGTGTGTATTCAACTTCCAGAGTTAAACTGATGTGTGTTTGCAGCAGTTCAGAAACCCTTTCTTTGGAGAATGCAGAAACCGTCATTTCCCGCCCTAGAGACGCATGTAAGAGTTAGCAGTAAGAATGCGTTTAAAACACAGAACACCCGCTTCTTACGAACTCATCTTCTGTGTGTTGGTTCCTTTTAGGAAGTTGCATCTATGTTTAGATTCAGCGAGGGAGAAACACGTTTCTTCTAAAAGCTGCGTTTGGATATTCCAGAGTGGATGGGAGAACAGGCTGTAAAGAGAAATACCTTGCTCTAAAACCAAAACGGAGCTATCTAGCAGAATGGTTGTCAATGTGTGTATTCAACTTCCAGAGATAAATATATGTGTGATTGCAGCAGTTCAGAAACCCTTTCTTTGGAGAATGCAGAAACCGTCATTTCTAGCCCTAGAGAGACATATAAGAGTTAGCAGTAAGAATGCGTTTAAAACACAGAAGACCCGCTTCTTACGAACTCATCTGCTGTGTGTTGGTTCCTTTTAGGAAGTTGCATCTATGTTTAGATTCAGCGAGATAGAAACACGTTTCTTCTAAAAGCTGCGTTTGGACATTCCAGAGTGGATGGGAGAACAGGCTGTAAAGAGAAATACCTTGCTCTAAAACCAAAACGGAGCTATCTAGCAGAATGGTTGTCAATGTGTCTATTCAACTTCCAGAGCTAAACTGATGTCTGTTTGCAGCAGTTCAGAAACCCTTTCTTTGGAGAATGCAGAAACCGTCTTTTCCCGCCCTAGAGACGCTTATAAGAGTTAGTAGTAAGAATGCGTTTAAAACACAGAACACCCGCTTCTTACGAACTCATCTGCTGTGTGTTGGTTCCTTTTAGGAAGTTGCATCTATGTTTAGATTCAGCGAGGTAGAATCACGTTTCTTCCAAAAGCTGCGTTTGGACATTCCAGAGTGGATGGAAGAACAGGCTGTAAAGAGAAATACCTTGCTCTAAAACCAAAACGGAGCTATCTAGCAGAATGGTTGTCAATGTGTCTATTCAACTTCCAGAGCTAAACTGATGTGTGTTTGCAGCAGTTCAGAAACCCTTTCTTTGGAGAATGCAGAAACCGTCATTTCCAGCCCTAGAGACGCATATAAGAGTTAGCAGTAAGAATGCGTTTAAAACACAGAACACCCGCTTCTTACGAACTCATCTTCTGTGTGTTGGTTCCTTTTAGGAAGTTGCATCTATGTTTAGATTCAGCGAGGAAGAAACACGTTTCTTCTAAAAGCTGCGTTTGGATATTCCAGAGTGGATGGGAGAACAGGCTGTAAAGAGAAATACCTTGCTCTAAAACCAAAACGGAGCTATCTAGCAGAATGGTTTTCAATGTGTGTATTCAACTTCCAGAATTAAACATATGTGTGTTTGCAGCAGTTCAGAAACCCTTTCTTTGGAGAATGCAGAAACCATCCTTTCTAGCCCTAGAGACGCATATAAGAGTTAGCAGTAAGAATGCGTTTAAAACACAGAAGAGCCGCTTCTAAGGAACTCATCTGCTGTGTGTTGGTTCCTTTTAAGAAATTGCATCTTTGTTTAGATTCAGCGAGGTAGAAACACGTTTCTTCTAAAAGCTGCGTTTGGACATTCCAGAGTGGATGGGAGAACAGGCTGTAAAGAGAAATACCTTGCTCTAAAACCAAAACGGAGCTATCTAGCAGAATGGTTGTCAATGTGTGTATTCAACTTCCAGAGTTAAACTGATGTGTGTTTGCAGCAGTTCAGAAACCCTTTCTTTGGAGAATGCAGAAACCGTCATTTCCAGCCCTAGAGACGCATATAAGAGTTAGCAGTAAGAATGCGTTTAAAACACAGAACACCCGCTTCTTACGAACTCATCTTCTGTGTGTTGGTTCCTTTTAGGAAGTTGCATCTATGTTTAGATTCAGCGAGGTAGAAACACGTTTCTTCTAAAAGCTGCGTTTGGACATTCCAGAGTGGATGGGAAAACAGGCTGTAAAGAGAAATACGTTGCTCTAAAACCAAAACGGAGCTATCTAGCAGAATGGTTGTCAATGGGTTTATTCAAGTTCCAGAGTTAAACTGCTGTGTGTTTGCAGCAGTTCGGAAACCCTTTCTTTGGAGAATGCAGAAAAAGTCTTTTCCCGCCCCAGAGACGCTTAGGAGAGTTAGCAGTAAGAATGCGTTTAAAACACAGAAGACCCGCTTATTACGAACTCATCTGCTGTGTGTTGGCTCCTTTTAGGAAGTTACATATATGTTTAGATTCAGCGAGGAAGAAACACGTTTCTTCTAAAAGCTGCGTTTGGACATTCCAGAGTGGATGGGAGAACAGGCTGTAAAGAGAAATACGTTGCTCTAAAACCAAAACGGAGCTATCTAGCAGAATGGTTGTCAATGTGTGTATTCAACTTCCAGAGCTAAACTGATGTCTGTTTGCAGCAGTTCAGAAACCCTTTCTTTGGAGAATGCAGAAACCGTCTTTCCCCGCCCTAGAGACGCTTATAAGAGTTAGTAGTAAGAATGCGTTTAAAACACAGAAGACCCGCTTCTTACGAACTCATCTGCTGTGTGTTGGTTCCTTTTAGGAAGTTGCATCTATGTTTAGATTCACCGAGGTAGAATCACGTTTCTTCTAAAAGCTGCGTTTGGACATTGCAGAGTGGATGGGAGAACAGGCTGTAAAGAGAAATACCTTGCTCTAAAACCAAAACGGAGCTATCTAGCAGAATGGTTGTCAATGTGTCTATTCAACTTCCAGAGCTAAACTGATGTGTGTTTTCAGCAGTTCAGAAACCCTTTCTTTGGAGAATGCAGAAACTGTCTTTTCCCGCCATAGAGACGCTTATAAGTGTTAGTAGTAAGAATGCGTTTAAAACACAGAAGACCCGCTTCTTACGAAGTCATCTGCTGTGTGTTGGTTCCTTTTAGGAAGTTGCATCTATGTTTAGATTCAGCGAGGTAGAATCACGTTTCTTCTAAAAGCTGCGTTTGGACATTGCAGAGTGGATGGGAGAACAGGCTGTAAAGAGAAATACCTTGCTCTAAAACCAAAACGGAGCTATCTAGCAGAATGGTTGTCAATGTGTGTATTCAACTTCCAGAGCTAAACCGATGAGTGTTTGCAGCAGTTCAGAAACCCTTTCTTTGGAGAATGCAGAAACCGTCATTTCCAGCCCTAGAGACGCATATAAAAGTTAGCAGTAAGAATGCGTTTAAAACACAGAAGAGCCGCTTCTAAGGAACTCATCTGCTGTGTGTTGGTTCCTTTTAGGAAATTGCATCTTTGTTTAGATTCAGCGAGGAAGAAACACGTTTCTTCTAAAAGCTGCGTTTGGACATTCCAGAGTGGATGGGAGAACAGGCTGTAAAGAGAAATACCTTGCTCTAAAACCAAAACGGAGCTATCTAGCAGAATGGTTGTCAATGTGTGTATTCAACTTCCAGAGCTAAACTGATGTGTGTTTGCAGCAGTTCAGAAACCCTTTCTTTGGAGAATGCAGAAACTGTCTTTTCCCGCCCTAGAGATGCTTATAAGAGATAGTAGTAAGAATGCGTTTAAAACACAGAAGACCCGCTTCTTACGAAGTCATCTGCTGTGTGTTGGTTCCTTTTAGGAAGTTGCATCTATGTTTAGATTCAGCGAGGTAGAATCACGTTTCTTCTAAAAGCTGCGTTTGGACATTCCAGAGTGGATGGGAGAACAGGCTGTAAAGAGAAATACCTTGCTCTAAAATCAAAACGGAGCTATCTAGCAGAATGGTTGTCAATGTGTGTATTCAACTTCCAGAGCTAAACTGATGTGTGTTTGCAGCATTTCAGAAACCCTTTCTTTGGAGAATGCAGAAACTGTCTTTTCCCGCCCTAGAGACGCTTATAAGTGTTAGTAGTAAGAATGCGTTTAAAACACAGAAGACCCGCTTCTTACGAAGTCATCTGCTGTGTGTTGGTTCCTTTTAGGAAGTTGCATCTATGTTTAGATTCAGCGAGGTAGAATCACGTTTCTTCTAAAAGCTGCGTTTGAACATTCCAGAGTGGATGGGAGAACAGGCTGTAAAGAGAAATACCTTGCTCTAAAACCAAAACGGAGCTATCTAGCAGAATGGTTTTCAATGTGTGTATTCAACTTCCAGAATTAAACATATGTGTGTTTGCAGCAGTTCAGAAACCCTTTCTTTGGAGAATGCAGAAACCATCATTTCTAGCCCTAGAGACGCATATAAGAATTAGTAGTAAGAATGCGTTTAAAACACAGAAGACCCGCTTCTTACGAACTCATCTGCTGTGTGTTGGTTCCTTTTAGGAAGTTGCATCTATGTTTAGATTCAGCGAGGTAGAATCACGTTTCTTCTAAAAGCTGCGTTTGGACATTCCAGAGTGGATGGGAGAACAGGCTGTAAAGAGAAATACGTTGCTCTAAAACCAAAACGGAGCTATCTAGCAGAATGGTTGTCAATGTGTGTATTCAACTTCCAGAGCTAAACTGATGTGTGTTTGCAGCAGTTCAGAAACCCTTTCGTTGGAGAATGCAGAAACCGTCATTTCCAGCCCTAGAGACGCATATAAGAGTTAGCAGTAAGAATGCGTTTAAAACACAGAACACCCGCTTCTTACGAACTCATCTGCTGTGTGTTGGTTCCTTTTAGGAAGTTGCATCTATGTTTAGATTCAGCGAGGAAGAAACACGTTTCTTCTAAAAGCTGCGTTTGGATATTCCAGAGTGGATGGGAGAACAGGCTGTAAAGAGAAATACCTTGCTCTAAAACCAAAACGGAGCTATCTAGCAAAATGGTTGTCAATGTGTGTATTCAACTTCCAGATATAAACATATGTGTGATTGCAGCAGTTCAGAAACCCTTTCTTTGGAGAATGCAGAAACCGTCATTTCTAGCCCTAGAGACGCATATAAGAGTTAGCCTTAAGAATGCGTTTAAAACAAAGAAGTCCCGCTTCTTACGAACTCATCTGCTGTGTGTTGGTTCCTTTTAGGAAGTTGCATCTATGTTTAGATTCAGCGAGGTAGAAACACGTTTCTTCTATAAGCTGCGTTTGGACATTCCACAGTGGATGGGAGAACAGGCTGTAAAGAGAAATATATTGCTCTAAAACCAAAACGGAGCTATCTAGCAGAATGGTTTTCAATGTGTGTATTCAGGTTCCAGAGTTAAACTGATGTGTGTTTGCAGCAGTTCAGAAACCCTTTCTTTGGAGAATGCAGAAACAGTCTTTTCCCGCCCTAGAGACGCTTATAAGAGTTAGCAGTAAGAATGCGTTTAAAACAAAGAAGACCCGCTTCTTACGAAGTCATCTGCTGCCTGTTGGTTCCTTTTAGGAAGTTGCATCTATGTTTACATTCAGGGAGGTAGAAACACGTTTCTTCTAAAAGCTGCGTTTGGACATTCCAGAGTGGATGGGAAAAAAGGCTGTAAAGAGAAATACGTTGCTCTAAAACCAAAACGGAGCTATCTAGCAGAATGGTTGTCAATGCGTTTATTCAAGTTCCAGAGTTAAACTGCTGTGTGTTTGCAGCAGTTCAGAAACCCTTTCTTTGGAGAATGCAAAAAAAGTCTTTTCCCGCCCCAAAGACGCTTAGGAGAGTTAGCAGTAAGAATGCGTTTAAAACACAGAAGACCCGCTTATTACGAACTCATCTGCTGTGTGTTGGCTCCTTTTAGGAAGTTACATATATGTTTAGATTCAGCGAGGAAGAAACACGTTTCTTCTAAAAGCTGTGTTTGGACATTCCAGAGTGGATGGGAGAACAGGCTGTAAAGAGAAATACCTTGCTCTAAAACCAAAACGGAGCTATCTAGCAGAATGGTTGTCAATGTGTGTATTCAACTTCCAGAACTAAACTGATGTGTGTTTGCAGCATTTCAGAAACCCTTTCTTTGGAGAATGCAGAAACCGTCTTTTCCCGCCCTAGAGACGCTTATAAGAGTTAGTAGTAAGAATGCGTTTAAAACACAGAACACCCGCTTCTTACGAACTCATCTGCTGTGTGTTGGTTCCTTTTAGGAAGTTGCATCTATGTTTAGATTCAGCGAGGTAGAATCACGTTTCTTCTAAAAGCTGCGTTTGGACATTCCAGAGTGGATGGGAGAACAGGCTGTAAAGAGAAATACCTTGCTCTAAAACCAAAACGGAGCTATCTAGCAGAATGGTTGTCAATGTGTCTATTCAACTTCCAGAGCTAAACTGATGTGTGTTTGCAGCAGTTCAGAAACCCTTTCTTTGGAGAATGCAGAAACCGTCATTTCCAGCCCTAGAGACGCATATAAGAGTTAGCAGTAAGAATGCGTTTAAAACACAGAACACCCGCTTCTTACGAACTCATCTTCTGTGTGTTGGTTCCTTTTAGGAAGTTGCATCTATGTTTAGATTCAGCGAGGAAGAAACACGTTTCTTCTAAAAGCTGCGTTTGGATATTCCAGAGTGGATGGGAGAACAGGCTGTAAAGAGAAATACCTTGCTCTAAAACCAAAACGGAGCTATCTAGCAGAATGGTTTTCAATGTGTGTATTCAACTTCCAGAATTAAACATATGTGTGTTTGCAGCAGTTCAGAAACCCTTTCTTTGGAGAATGCAGAAACCATCATTTCTAGCCCTAGAGACGCATATAAGAGTTAGCAGTAAGAATGCGTTTAAAACACAGAAGAGCCGCTTCTAAGGAACTCATCTGCTGTGTGTTGGTTCCTTTTAGGAAATTGCATCTTTGTTTAGATTCAGCGAGGTAGAAACACGTTTCTTCTAAAAGCTGCGTTTGGACATTCCAGAGTGGATGGGAGAACAGGCTGTAAAGAGAAATACCTTGCTCTAAAACCAAAACGGAGCTATCTAGCAGAATGGTTGTCAATGTGTGTATTCAACTTCCAGAGTTAAACTGATGTGTGTTTGCAGCAGTTCAGAAACCCTTTCTTTGGTGAATGCAGAAACCATCATTTCCAGCCCTACAGACGCATATAAGAGTTAGCAGTAAGAATGCGTTTAAAACACAGAACACCCGCTTCTTACGAACTCATCTTCTGTGTGTTGGTTCCTTTTAGGAAGTTGCATCTATGTTTAGATTCAGCGAGGAAGAAACACGTTTCTTCTAAAAGCTGCGTTTGGACATTCCAGAGTGGATGGGAGAACAGGCTGTAAAGAGAAATACCTTGCTCTAAAACCAAAACGGAGCTATCTAGCAGAATGGTTGTCAATGTGTGTATTCAACTTCCAGAGTTAAACTGATGTGTGTTTGCAGCAGTTCAGAAACCCTTTCTTTGGAGAATGCAGAAACCGTCATTTCCAGCCCTAGAGACGCATATAAGAGTTAGCAGTAAGAATGCGTTTAAAACACAGAACACCCGCTTCTTACGAACTCATCTTCTGTGTGTTGGTTCCTTTTAGGAAGTTGCATCTATGTTTAGATTCAGCGAGGAAGAAACACGTTTCTTCGAAAAGCTGCGTTTGGATATTCCAGAGTGGATGGGAGAACAGGCTGTAAAGAGAAATACCTTGCTCTAAAACCAAAACGGAGCTATCTAGCAGAATGGTTGTCAATGTGTGTATTCAACTTCCAGAGTTAAACTGCTGTGTGTTTGCAGCAGTTCAGAAACCCTTTCTTTGGAGAATGCAGAAACCGTCATTTCCAGCCCTAGAGACGCATATAAGAGTTAGCAGTAAGAATGCGTTTAAAACACAGAAGACCCGCTTCTTACGAACTCATCTTCTGTGTGTTGGTTCCTTTTAGGAAGTTGCATCTATGTTTAGATTCAGCGAGGAAGAAACACGTTTCTTCTAAGAGCTGCGTTTGGGTATTCCAGAGTGGATGGGAGAACAGGCTGTAAAGAGAAATACCTTGCTCTAAAACCAAAACGGAGCTATCTAGCAGAATGGTTGTCAATGTGTGTATTCAACTTCCAGAGTTAAACTGATGTGTGTTTGCAGCAGTTCAGAAACCCTTTCTTTGGAGAATGCAGAAACAGTAATTTCCAACCCTAGAGACGCATATAAGAGTTAGCCGTAAGAATGCGTTTAAAACACAGAACACCCGGTTCTTACGAACTCATCTGCTGTGTGTTGGTTCCTTTTAGGAAGTTGCATCTATGTTTAGATTCAGCGAGGTAGAAACACGTTTCTTCTATAAGCTGCGTTTGGACATTCCACAGTGGATGGGAGAACAGGCTGTAAATAGAAATACCTTGCTCTAAAACCAAAACGGAGCAATCTAGCAGAATGGTTGTCAATGTGTGTATTCAACTTCCAGAGTTAAACTGATGTGTTTTTGCAGCAGTTCAGAAACCCTTTCTTTGGAGAATGCCGAAACTGTCTTTTCCCGCCCTAGAGACGTTTATAAGAGTTAGCAGTAAGAATGCGTTTAAAACACAGAAGACCCGCTTCTTACGAACTCATCGGTTGTGTGTTGGTTCCTTTTAGAAAATTCCATCTATGTTTAGATTCAGCGAGGTAGAAACACGTTTCTTCTAAAAGCTGCGTTTGGACATTCCAGAGTGGATGGGAAAACAGGCTGTAAAGAGAAATACGTTGCTCTAAAACCAAAACGGAGCTATCTAGCAGAATGGTTGTCAATGGGTTTATTCAAGTTCCAGAGTTAAACTGCTGTGTGTTTGCAGCAGTTCGGAAACCCTTTCTTTGGAGAATGCAGAAAAAGTCTTTTCCCGCCCCAGAGACGCTTAGGAGAGTTAGCAGTAAGAATGCGTTTAAAACACAGAAGACCCGCTTATTACGAACTCATCTGCTGTGTGTTGGCTCCTTTTAGGAAGTTACATATATGTTTAGATTCAGCGAGGAAGAAACACGTTTCTTCTAAAAGCTGCGTTTGGACATTCCAGAGTGGATGGGAGAACAGGCTGTAAAGAGAAATACCTTGCTCTAAAACCAAAACGGAGCTATCTAGCAGAATGGTTGTCAATGTGTGTATTCAACTTCCAGAGCTAAACTGATGTGTGTTTGCAGCAGTTCAGAAACCCTTTCTTTGGAGAATGCAGAAACCGTCTTTCCCCGCCCTAGAGACGCTTATAAGAGTTAGTAGTAAGAATGCGTTTAAAACACAGAAGACCCGCTACTTACGAACTATTCTGCTGTGTGTTGGTTCCTTTTAGGAAGTTGCATCTATGTTTAGATTCACCGAGGTAGAATCACGTTTCTTCTAAAAGCTGCGTTTGGACATTCCAGAGTGGATGGGAGAACAGGCTGTAAAGAGAAATACCTTGCTCTAAAACCAAAACGGAGCTATCTAGCAGAATGGTTGTCAATGTGTCTATTCAACTTCCAGAGCTAAACTGATGTGTGTTTTCAGCAGTTCAGAAACCCTTTCTTTGGAGAATGCAGAAACTGTCTTTTCCCGCCATAGAGACGCTTATAAGTGTTAGTAGTAAGAATGCGTTTAAAACACAGAAGACCCGCTTCTTACGAAGTCATCTGCTGTGTGTTGGTTCCTTTTAGGAAGTTGCATCTATGTTTAGATTCAGCGAGGTAGAATCACGTTTCTTCTAAAAGCTGCGTTTGGACATTGCAGAGTGGATGGGAGAACAGGCTGTAAAGAGAAATACCTTGCTCTAAAACCAAAACGGAGCTATCTAGCAGAATGGTTGTCAATGTGTGTATTCAACTTCCAGAGCTAAACCGATGAGTGTTTGCAGCAGTTCAGAAACCCTTTCTTTGGAAAATGCAGAAACCGTCATTTCCAGCCCTAGAGACGCATATAAGATATAGCAGTAAGAATGCGTTTAAAACACAGAAGAGCCGCTTCTAAGGAACTCATCTGCTGTGTGTTGGTTCCTTTTAGGAAATTGCATCTTTGTTTAGATTCAGCGAGGAAGAAACACGTTTCTTCTAAAAGCTGCGTTTGGACATTCCAGAGTGGATGGGAGAACAGGCTGTAAAGAGAAATACCTTGCTCTAAAACCAAAACGGAGCGATCTAACAGAATGGTTGTCAATGTGTGTATTCAACTTCCAGAGTTAAACTGATGTGTGTTTGCAGCAGTTCAGAAACCCTTTCTTTGGAGAATGCAGAAACTGTCTTTTCCCGCCCTAGAGACGCATATAAGAGTTAGCAGTAAGAATGCGTTTAAAACACAGAAGAGCCGCTTCTAAGGAACTCATCTGCTGTGTGTTGGTTCCTTTTAGGAAATTGCATCTTTGTTTAGATTCAGCGAGGAAGAAACACGTTTCTTCTAAAAGCTGCGTTTGGACATTCCAGAGTGGATGGGAGAACAGGCTGTAAAGAGAAATACCTTGCTCTAAAACCAAAACGGAGCTATCTAGCAGAATGGTTGTCAATGTGTGTATTCAACTTCCAGAGCTAAACTGATGTGTGTTTGCAGCAGTTCAGAAACCCTTTCTTTGGAGAATGCAGAAACTGTCTTTTCCCGCCCTAGAGATGCTTATAAGAGATAGTAGTAAGAATGCGTTTAAAACACAGAAGACCCGCTTCTTACGAACTCATCTGCTGTGTGTTGGTTCCTTTTAGGAAGTTGCATCTATGTTTAGATTCAGCGAGGTAGAATCACGTTTCTTCTAAAAGCTGCGTTTGGACATTCCAGAGTGGATGGGAGAACAGGCTGTAAAGAGAAATACCTTGCTCTAAAATCAAAACGGAGCTATCTAGCAGAATGGTTGTCAATGTGTGTATTCAACTTCCAGAGCTAAACTGATGTGTGTTTGCAGCATTTCAGAAACCCTTTCTTTGGAGAATGCAGAAACTGTCTTTTCCCGCCCTAGAGACGCTTATAAGTGTTAGTAGTAAGAATGCGTTTAAAACACAGAAGACCCGCTTCTTACGAAGTCATCTGCTGTGTGTTGGTTCCTTTTAGGAAGTTGCATCTATGTTTAGATTCAGCGAGGTAGAATCACGTTTCTTCTAAAAGCTGCGTTTGGACATTCCAGAGTGGATGGGAGAACAGGCTGTAAAGAGAAATACCTTGCTCTAAAACCAAAACGGAGCTATCTAGCAGAATGGTTTTCAATGTGTGTATTCAACTTCCAGAATTAAACATATGTGTGTTTGCAGCAGTTCAGAAACCCTTTCTTTGGAGAATGCAGAAACCGTCATTTCTAGCCCTAGAGACGCATATAAGAATTAGTAGTAAGAATGCGTTTAAAACACAGAAGACCCGCTTCTTACGAACTCATCTGCTGTGTGTTGGTTCCTTTTAGGAAGTTGCATCTATGTTTAGATTCAGCGAGGTAGAATCACGTTTCTTCTAAAAGCTGCGTTTGGACATTCCAGAGTGGATGGGAGAACAGGCTGTAAAGAGAAATACGTTGCTCTAAAACCAAAACGGAGCTATCTAGCAGAATGGTTGTCAATGTGTGTATTCAACTTCCAGAGCTAAACTGATGTGTGTTTGCAGCAGTTCAGAAACCCTTTCGTTGGAGAATGCAGAAACCGTCATTTCCAGCCCTAGAGACGCATATAAGAGTTAGCAGTAAGAATGCGTTTAAAACACAGAAGACCCGCTTCTTACGAACTCATCTTCTGTGTGTTGGTTCCTTTTAGGAAGTTGCATCTATGTTTAGATTCAGCGAGGAAGAAACACGTTTCTTCTAAAGCTGCGTTTGGATATTCCAGAGTGGATGGGAGAACAGGCTGTAAAGAGAAATACCTTGCTCTAAAACCAAAACGGAGCTATCTAGCAAAATGGTTGTCAATGTGTGTATTCAACTTCCAGATATAAACATATGTGTGATTGCAGCAGTTCAGAAACCCTTTCTTTGGAGAATGCAGAAACCGTCATTTCTAGCCCTAGAGACGCATATAAGAGTTAGCCTTAAGAATGCGTTTAAAACAAAGAAGTCCCGCTTCTTACGAACTCATCTGCTGTGTGTTGGTTCCTTTTAGGAAGTTGCATCTATGTTTAGATTCAGCGAGGTAGAAACACGTTTCTTCTATAAGCTGCATTTGGACATTCCACAGTGGATGGGAGAACAGGCTGTAAAGAGAAATATATTGCTCTAAAACCAAAACGGAGCTATCTAGCAGAATGGTTTTCAATGTGTGTATTCAGGTTCCAGAGATAAACTGATGTGTGTTTGCAGCAGTTCAGAAACCCTTTCTTTGGAGAATGCAGAAACAGTCTTTTCCCGCCCTAGAGACGCTTATAAGAGTTAGCAGTAAGAATGCGTTTAAAACAAAGAAGACCCGCTTCTTACGAAGTCATCTGCTGTGTGTTGGTTCCTTTTAGGAAGTTGCATCTATGTTTACATTCAGGGAGGTAGAAACACGTTTCTTCTAAAAGCTGCGTTTGGACATTCCAGAGTGGATGGGAAAAAAGGCTGTAAAGAGAAATACGTTGCTCTAAAACCAAAACGGAGCTATCTAGCAGAATGGTTGTCAATGCGTTTATTCAAGTTCCAGAGTTAAACTGCTGTGTGTTTGCAGCAGTTCAGAAACCCTTTCTTTGGAGAATGCAGAAAAAGTCTTTTCCCGCCCCAAAGACGCTTAGGAGAGTTAGCAGTAAGAATGCGTTTAAAACACAGAAGACCCGCTTATTACGAACTCATCTGCTGTGTGTTGGCTCCTTTGAGGAAGTTGCATATATGTTTAGATTCAGCGAGGAAGAAACACGTTTCTTCTAAAAGCTGTGTTTGGACATTCCAGAGTGGATGGGAGAACAGGCTGTAAAGAGAAATACCTTGCTCTAAAACCAAAACGGAGCTATCTAGCAGAATGGTTGTCAATGTGTGTATTCAACTTCCAGAGCTAAACTGATGTGTGTTTGCAGCAGTTCAGAAACCCTTTCTTTGGAGAATGCAGAAACCGTCTTTTCCCGCCTTAGAGACGCTTATAAAAGTTAGTAGTAAGAATGCGTTTAAAACACAGAACACCCGCTTCTTACGAACTCATCTGCTGTGTGTTGGTTCCTTTTAGGAAGTTGCATCTATGTTTAGATTCAGCGAGGTAGAATCACGTTTCTTCTAAAAGCTGCGTTTGGACATTCCAGAGTGGATGGGAGAACAGGCTGTAAAGAGAAATACCTTGCTCTAAAACCAAAACGGAGCTATCTAGCAGAATGGTTGTCAATGTGTCTATTCAACTTCCAGAGCTAAACTGATGTGTGTTTGCAGCAGTTCAGAAACCCTTTCTTTGGAGAATGCAGAAACCGTCATTTCCAGCCCTAGAGACGCATATAAGAGTTAGCAGTAAGAATGCGTTTAAAACACAGAACACCCGCTTCTTACGAACTCATCTTCTGTGTGTTGGTTCCTTTTAGGAAGTTGCATCTATGTTTAGATTCAGCGAGGAAGAAACACGTTTCTTCTAAAAGCTGCGTTTGGATATTCCAGAGTGGATGGGAGAACAGGCTGTAAAGAGAAATACCTTGCTCTAAAACCAAAACGGAGCTATCTAGCAGAATGGTTGTCAATGTGTGTATTCAACTTCCAGAGTTAAACTGATGTGTGTTTGCAGCAGTTCAGAAACCCTTTCTTTGGAGAATGCAGAAACCGTCATTTCCAGCCCTAGAGACGCATATAAGAGTTAGCAGTAAGAATGCGTTTAAAACACAGAACACCCGCTTCTTACGAACTCATCTTCTGTGTGTTGGTTCCTTTTAGGAAGTTGCATCTATGTTTAGATTCAGCGAGGAAGAAACACGTTTCTTCTAAAAGCTGCGTTTGGACATTCCAGAGTGGATGGGAGAACAGGCTGTAAAGAGAAATACCTTGCTCTAAAACCAAAACGGAGCTATCTAGCAGAATGGTTGTCAATGTGTGTATTCAACTTCCAGAGTTAAACTGATGTGTGTTTGCAGCAGTTCAGAAACCCTTTCTTTGGAGAATGCAGAAACCGTCATTTCCAGCCCTAGAGACGCATATAAGAGTTAGCAGTAAGAATGCGTTTAAAACACAGAACACCCGCTTCTTACGAACTCATCTTCTGTGTGTTGGTTCCTTTTAGGAAGTTGCATCTATGTTTAGATTCAGCGAGGTAGAAACACGTTTCTTCTAAAAGCTGCGTTTGGACATTCCAGAGTGGATGGGAAAACAGGCTGTAAAGAGAAATACGTTGCTCTAAAACCAAAACGGAGCTATCTAGCAGAATGGTTGTCAATGGGTTTATTCAAGTTCCAGAGTTAAACTGCTGTGTGTTTGGAGCACTTCGGAAACCCTTTCTTTGGAGAATGCAGAAAAAGTCTTTTCCCGCCCCAGAGACGCTTAGGAGAGTTAGCAGTAAGAATGCGTTTAAAACACAGAAGACCCGCTTATTACGAACTCATCTGCTGTGTGTTGGCTCCTTTTAGGAAGTTGCATCTATGTTTAGATTCAGCGAGGAAGAAACACGTTTCTTCTAAAAGCTGCGTTTGGACATTCCAGAGTGGATGGGAGAACAGGCTGTAAAGAGAAATACCTTGCTCTAAAACCAAAACGGAGCGATCTAACAGAATGGTTGTCAATGTGTGTATTCAATTACCAGAGTTTAACTGATGTGTGTTTGCAGCAGTTCAGAAACCCTTTCTTTGGAGAATGCAGAAACTGTCTTTTCCCGCCCTAGAGACGCATATAAGAGTTAGCAGTAAGAATGCGTTTAAAACACAGAACACCCGCTTCTTACGAACTCATCTTCTGTGTGTTGGTTCCTTTTAGGAAGTTGCATCTATGTTTAGATTCAGCGAGGAAGAAACACGTTTCTTCTAAAAGCTGCGTTTGGATATTCCAGAGTGGATGGGAGAACAGGCTGTAAAGAGAAATACCTTGCTCTAAAACCAAAACGGAGCTATCTAGCAGAATGGTTGTCAATGTGTGTATTCAACTTCCAGAGTTAAACTGATGTGTGTTTGCAGCAGTTCAGAAACCCTTTCTTTGGAGAATGCAGAAACCGTCATTTCCAGCCCTAGAGACGCATATAAAAGTTAGCAGTAAGAATGCGTTTAAAACACAGAAGAGCCGCTTCTAAGGAACTCATCTGCTGTGTGTTGGTTCCTTTTAGGAAATTGCATCTTTGTTTAGATTCAGCGAGGAAGAAACACGTTTCTTCTAAAAGCTGCGTTTGGACATTCCAGAGTGGATGGGAGAACAGGCTGTAAAGAGAAATACCTTGCTCTAAAACCAAAACGGAGCTATCTAGCAGAATGGTTGTCAATGTGTGTATTCAACTTCCAGAGCTAAACTGATGTGTGTTTGCAGCAGTTCAGAAACCCTTTCTTTGGAGAATGCAGAAACTGTCTTTTCCCGCCCTAGAGATGCTTATAAGAGATAGTAGTAAGAATGCGTTTAAAACACAGAAGACCCGCTTCTTACGAACTCATCTGCTGTGTGTTGGTTCCTTTTAGGAAGTTGCATCTATGTTTAGATTCAGCGAGGTAGAATCACGTTTCTTCTAAAAGCTGCGTTTGGACATTCCAGAGTGGATGGGAGAACAGGCTGTAAAGAGAAATACCTTGCTCTAAAACCAAAACGGAGCTATCTAGCAGAATGGTTGTCAATGTGTCTATTCAACTTCCAGAGCTAAACTGATGTGTGTTTGCAGCATTTCAGAAACCCTTTCTTTGGAGAATGCAGAAACTGTCTTTTCCCGCCCTAGAGACGCTTATAAGTGTTAGTAGTAAGAATGCGTTTAAAACACAGAAGACCCGCTTCTTACGAAGTCATCTGCTGTGTGTTGGTTCCTTTTAGGAAGTTGCATCTATGTTTAGATTCAGCGAGGTAGAATCACGTTTCTTCTAAAAGCTGCGTTTGGACATTCCAGAGTGGATGGGAGAACAGGCTGTAAAGAGAAATACCTTGCTCTAAAACCAAAACGGAGCTATCTAGCAGAATGGTTGTCAATGTGTGTATTCAACTTCCAGAGCTAAACTGATGTGTCTTTGCAGCAGTTCAGAAACCCTTTCTTTGGAGAATGCAGAAACTGTCTTCTCCCGCCCTAGAGTCGCTTATAAGAGTTAGTAGTAAGAATGCGTTTAAAACACAGAAGACCCACTTCTTACGAACTCATCTGCTGTGTGTTGGTTCCTTTTAGGAAGTTGCATCTATGTTTAGATTCAGCGAGGTAGAATCACGTTTCTTCTAAAAGCTGCGTTTGGACATTCCAGAGTGGATGGGAGAACAGGCTGTAAAGAGAAATACGTTGCTCTAAAACCAAAACGGAGCTATCTAGCAGAATGGTTGTCAATGTGTGTATTCAACTTCCAGAGCTAAACTGATGTGTGTTTGCAGCAGTTCAGAAACCCTTTCGTTGGAGAATGCAGAAACCGTCATTTCCAGCCCTAGAGACGCATATAAGAGTTAGCAGTAAGAATGCGTTTAAAACACAGAACACCCGCTTCTTACGAACTCATCTGCTGTGTGTTGGTTCCTTTTAGGAAGTTGCATCTATGTTTAGATTCAGCGAGGAAGAAACACGTTTCTTCTAAAAGCTGCGTTTGGATATTCCAGAGTGGATGGGAGAACAGGCTGTAAAGAGAAATACCTTGCTCTAAAACCAAAACGGAGCTATCTAGCAAAATGGTTGTCAATGTGTGTATTCAACTTCCAGATATAAACATATGTGTGATTGCAGCAGTTCAGAAACACTTTCTTTGGAGAATGCAGAAACCGTCATTTCTAGCCCTAGAGACGCATATAAGAGTTAGCCTTAAGAATGCGTTTAAAACAAAGAAGTCCCGCTTCTTACGAACTCATCTGCTGTGTGTTGGTTCCTTTTAGGAAGTTGCATCTATGTTTAGATTCAGCGAGGTAGAAACACGTTTCTTCTATAAGCTGCGTTTGGACATTCCACAGTGGATGGGAGAACAGGCTGTAAAGAGAAATATATTGCTCTAAAACCAAAACGGAGCTATCTAGCAGAATGGTTTTCAATGTGTGTATTCAACTTCCAGAATTAAACATATGTGTGTTTGCAGCAGTTCAGAAACCCTTTCTTTGGAGAATGCAGAAACCATCATTTCTAGCCCTAGAGACGCATATAAGAGTTAGCAGTAAGAATGCGTTTAAAACACAGAAGAGCCGCTTCTAAGGAACTCATCTGCTGTGTGTTGGTTCCTTTTAGGAAATTGCATCTTTGTTTAGATTCAGCGAGGTAGAAACACGTTTCTTCTAAAAGCTGCGTTTGGACATTCCAGAGTGGATGGGAGAACAGGCTGTAAAGAGAAATACCTTGCTCTAAAACCAAAACGGAGCTATCTAGCAGAATGGTTGTCAATGTGTGTATTCAACTTCCAGAGTTAAACTGATGTGTGTTTGCAGCAGTTCAGAAACCCTTTCTTTGGAGAATGCAGAAACCGTCATTTCCAGCCCTAGAGACGCATATAAGAGTTAGCAGTAAGAATGCGTTTAAAACACAGAACACCCGCTTCTTACGAACTCATCTTCTGTGTGTTGGTTCCTTTTAGGAAGTTGCATCTATGTTTAGAATCAGCGAGGAAGAAACACGTTTCTTCTAAAAGCTGCGTTTGGACATTCCAGAGTGGATGGGAGAACAGGCTGTAAAGAGAAATACCTTGCTCTAAAACCAAAACGGAGCTATCTAGCAGAATGGTTGTCAATGTGTGTATTCAACATCCAGAGTTAAACTGATGTGTGTTTGCAGCAGTTCAGAAACCCTTTCTTTGGAGAATGCAGAAACCGTCATTTCCAGCCCTAGAGACGCATATAAGAGTTAGCAGTAAGAATGCGTTTAAAACACAGAACACCCGCTTCTTACGAACTCATCTTCTGTGTGTTGGTTCCTTTTAGGAAGTTGCATCTATGTTTAGATTCAGCGAGGTAGAAACACGTTTCTTCTAAAAGCTGCGTTTGGACATTCCAGTGTGGATGGGAAAACAGGCTGTAAAAGAAATACGTTGCTTTAAAACCAAAACGGAGCTATCTAGCAGAATGGTTGTCAATGGGTTTATTCAAGTTCCAGAGTTAAACTGCTGTGTGTTTGCAGCAGTTCGGAAACCCTTTCTTTGGAGAATGCAGAAAAAGTCTTTTCCCGCCCCAGAGACGCTTAGGAGAGTTAGCAGTAAGAATGCGTTTAAAACACAGAAGACCCGCTTATTACGAACTCATCTGCTGTGTGTTGGCTCCTTTTAGGAAGTTACATATATGTTTAGATTCAGCGAGGAAGAAACACGTTTCTTCTAAAAGCTGCGTTTGGACATTCCAGAGTGGATGGGAGAACAGGCTGTAAAGAGAAATACCTTGCTCTAAAACCAAAACGGAGCTATCTAGCAGAATGGTTGTCAATGTGTGTATTCAACTTCCAGAGCTAAACTGATGTGTGTTTGCAGCAGTTCAGAAACCCTTTCTTTGGAGAATGCAGAAACCGTCTTTCCCCGCCCTAGAGACGCTTATAAGAGTTAGTAGTAAGAATGCGTTTAAAACAAAGAAGACCCGCTTCTTACGAACTCATCTGCTGTGTGTTGGTACCTTTTAGGAAGTTGCATCTATGTTTAGATTCACCGAGGTAGAATCACGTTTCTTCTAAAAGCTGCGTTTGGACATTCCAGAGTGGATGGGAGAACAGGCTGTAAAGGGAAATACCTTGCTCTAAAACCAAAACGGAGCTATCTAGCAGAATGGTTGTCAATGTGTCTATTCAACTTCCAGAGCTAAACTGATGTGTGTTTTCAGCAGTTCAGAAACCCTTTCTTTGGAGAATGCAGAAACTGTCTTTTCCCGCCATAGAGACGCTTATAAGTGTTAGAAGTAAGAATGCGTTTAAAACACAGAACACCCGCTTCTTACGAACTCATCTTCTGTGTGTTGGTTCCTTTTAGGAAGTTGCATCTATGTTTAGATTCAGCGAGGAAGAAACACGTTTCTTCTAAAAGCTGCGTTTGGATATTCCAGAGTGGATGGGAGAAGAGGCTGTAAAGAGAAATACCTTGCTCTAAAACCAAAACGGAGCTATCTAGCAGAATGGTTTTCAATGTGTGTATTCAACTTCCAGAATTAAACATATGTGTGTTGCAGCAGTTCAGAATCCCTTTCTTTGGAGAATGCAGAAACCGTCATTTCCAGCCCTAGAGACGCATATAAAAGTTAGCAGTAAGAATGCGTTTAAAACACAGAAGAGCCGCTTCTAAGGAACTCATCTGCTGTGTGTTGGTTCCTTTTAGGAAATTGCATCTTTGTTTAGATTCAGCGAGGTAGAAACACGTTTCTTCTAAAAGCTGCGTTTGGACATTTTAGAGTGGATGGGAGAACAGGCTGTAAAGAGTAATACCTTGCTCTAAAACCAAAACGGAGCTATCTAGCAGAATGGTTGTCAATGTGTGTATTCAATTACCAGAGTTAAACTGATGTGTGTTTGCAGCAGTTCAGAAACCCTTTCTTTGGTGAATGCAGAAACCATCATTTCCAGCCCTACAGACGCATATAAGAGTTAGCAGTAAGAATGCGTTTAAAACACAGAACACCCGCTTCTTACGAACTCATCTTCTGTGTGTTGGTTCCTTTTAGAAAGTTCCATCTATGTTTAGATTCAGCGAGGTAGAAACACGTTTCTTCTAAAAGCTGCGTTTGGACATTCCATAGTGGATGGGAAAACAGTCTGTAAAGAGAACTACGTTGCTCTAAAACCAAAACGGAGCTATCTAGCAGAATGGTTGTCAATGTGTGTATTCAACAGCTAGAGTTAAACTGATGTGTGTTTGCAGCAGTTCAGAAACCCTTTCTTTGGAGAATGCAGAAAAAGTAATTTCCAACCCTAGAGACGCATATAAGAGTTAGCCGTAAGAATGCGTTTAAAACAAAGAAGACCCGCTTCTTACGAACTCATCTGCTGTGTGTTGGTTCCTTTTAGGAAGTTGCATCTATGTTTAGATTCAGCGAGGAAGAAACACGTTTCTTCTAAAAGCTGCGTTTGGACATTGCAGAGTGGATTTGAGAACAGGCTGTAAAGAGAAATACCTTGCTCTAAAACCAAAACGGAGCTATCTAGCAGAATGGTTGTCAATGTGTGTATTCAACTTCCAGAGGTAAACTGATGTGTGTTTGCAGCAGTTCAGAAACCCTTTCTTTGGAGAATGCAGAAACCGTCATTTCCAGCCCTAGAGACGCATATAAGAGTTAGCAGTAAGAATGCGTTTAAAACACAGAACACCCGCTTCTTACGAACTCATCTTCTGTGTGTTGGTTCCTTTTAGGAAGTTGCATCTATGTTTAGATTCAGCAAGGGAGAAACACGTTTCTTCTAAAAGCTGCGTTTGGATATTCCAGAGTGGATGGGAGAACAGGCTGTAAAGAGAAATACCTTGCTCTAAAACCAAAACGGAGCTATCTAGCAGAATGGTTGTCAATGTGTGTATTCAGCTTCCAGAGTTAAACTGATGTGTGTTTGCAGCAGTTCAGAAACCCTTTCTTTGGAGAATGCAGAAACTGTCATTTCTATCCCTAGAGACGCATATAAGAGTTAGCAGTAAGAATGCGTTTAAAACACAGAACACCCGCTTCTTACGAACTCATCTTCTGTGTGTTGGTTCCTTTAAGGAAGTTGCATCTATGTTTAGATTCAGCGAGGAAGAAACACGTTTCTTCTAAAAGCTGCGTTTGGATATTCCAGAGTGCATGGGAGAACAGGCTGTAAAGAGAAATACCTTGCTCTAAAACCAAAACGGAGCTATCTAGCAGAACGGTTGTCAATGTGTGTATTCAACTTCCAGAGATAAATATATGTGTGATTGCAGCGGTTCAGAAACCCTTTCTTTGGAGAATGCAGAAACCGTCATTTCTAGCCCTAGAGGGACCTATAAGAGTTAGCAGTAAGAATGCGTTTAAAACACAGAAGACCCGCTTCTTACGAACTCATCTGCTGTGTGTTGGTTCCTTTTAGGAAGTTGCATCTATGTTTAGATTCAGCGAGGTAGAAACACGTTTCTTCTAAAAGCTGCGTTTTGACATTCCAGAGTGGATTGGAGAACAGGCTGTAAAGAGAAATACCTTGCTCTAAAACCAAAACGGAGCTATCTAGCAGAATGGTTGTCAATGTGTGTATTCAACTTCCAGAGTTAAACCGATGAGTGTTTGCAGCAGTTCAGAAACCCTTTCTTTGGAGAATGCAGAAACCGTCATTTCCAGCCCTAGAGACGCATATAAGAGTTAGCAGTAAGAATGCGTTTAAAACACAGAAGAGCCGTTTCTAAGGAACTCATCTGCTGTGTGTTGGTTCCTTTTAGGAAATTGCATCTTTGTTTAGATTCAGCGAGGTAGAAACACGTTTCTTCTAAAAGCTGCGTTTGGACATTCCAGAGTGGATGGGAGAACAGGCTGTAAAGAGTAATACCTTGCTCTAAAACCAAAACGGAGCTATCTAGCAGAATGGTTGTCAATGTGTGTATTCAATTACCAGAGTTAAACTGATGTGTGTTTGCAGCAGTTCAGAAACGCTTTCTTTGGAGAATGCAGAAACTGTCTTTTCCCGCCCTAGAGACGCTTATAAGAGTTAGAAGTAAGAATGAGTTTAAAACACAGAAGACCCGCTTCTTACGAACTCATCTGTTGTGTGTTGGTTCCTTTTAGAAAGTTCCATCTATGTTTAGATTCAGCGAGGTAGAAACACGTTTCTTCTAAAACCTGCTTTTGGACATTCCATAGTGGATGGGAAAACAGTCTGTAAAGAGAAATACGTTGCTCTAAAACCAAAACGGAGCTATCTAGCAGAATGGTTGTCAATGTGTGTATTCAACTTCCAGAGCTAAACTGATGTGTGTTTGCAGCAGTTCAGAAACCCTTTCTTTGGAGAATGCAGAAACAGTAATTTCCAACCCTTGAGACGCATATAAGAGTTAGCCGTAAGAATGCGTTTAAAACACAGAACACCCGCTTCTTACGAACTCATCTGCTGTGTGTTGGTTCCTTTTAGGAAGTTGCATCTATGTTTATATTCAGCGAGGTAGAAACACGTTTCTTCTATAAGCTGCGTTTGGACATTCCACAGTGGATGGGAGAACAGGCTGTAAATAGAAATACCTTGCTCTAAAACCAAAACGGAGCAATCTAGCAGAATGGTTGTCAATGTGTGTATTCAACTTCCAGAGTTAAACTGATGTGCGTTTGCAGCAGTTCAGAAACCCTTTCTTTGGAGAATGCAGAAACTGTCTTTTCCCGCCCTAGAGACGCTTATAAGAGTTAGCAGTAAGAATGCGTTTAAAACACAGAAGACCCGCTTCTTACGAACTCATCTGTTGTGTGTTGGTTCCTTTTAGAAAATTCCATCTATGTTTAGATTCAGCGAGGTAGAAACACGTTTCTTCTAAAAGCTGCGTTTGGACATTCCAGAGTGGATGGGAAAACAGGCTGTAAAGAGAAATACGTTGCTCTAAAACCAAAACGGAGCTATCTAGCAGAATGGTTGTCAATGGGTTTATTCAAGTTCCAGAGTTAAACTGCTGTGTGTTTGCAGCAGTTCGGAAACCCTTTCTTTGGAGGATGCAGAAAAAGTCTTTTCCCGCCCCAGAGACGCTTAGGAGAGTTAGCAGTAAGAATGCGTTTAAAACACAGAAGACCCGCTTATTACGAACTCATCTGCTGTGTGTTGGCTCCTTTTAGGAAGTTACATATATGTTTAGATTCAGCGAGGAAGAAACACGTTTCTTCTAAAAGCTGCGTTTGGACATTCCAGAGTGGATGGGAGAACAGGCTGTAAAGAGAAATACCTTGCTCTAAAACCAAAACGGAGCTATCTAGCAGAATGGTTGTCAATGTGTGTATTCAACTTCCAGAGCTAAACTGATGTGTGTTTGCAGCAGTTCAGAAACCCTTTCTTTGGAGAATGCAGAAACCGTCTTTCCCCGCCCTAGAGACGCTTATAAGAGTTAGCAGTAAGAATGCGTTTAAAACACAGAAGACCCGCTACTTACGAACTGATCTGCTGTGTGTTGGTTCCTTTTAGGAAGTTGCATCTATGTTTAGATTCACCGAGGTAGAATCACGTTTCTTCTAAAAGCTGCGTTTGGACATTCCAGAGTGGATGGGAGAACAGGCTGTAAAGAGAAATACCTTGCTCTAAAACCAAAACGGAGCTATCTAGCAGAATGGTTGTCAATGTGTCTATTCAACTTCCAGAGCTAAACTGATGTGTGTTTTCAGCAGTTCAGAAACCCTTTCTTTGGAGAATGCAGAAACTGTCTTTTCCCGCCATAGAGACGCTTATAAGTGTTAGTAGTAAGAATGCGTTTAAAACACAGAAGACCCGCTTCTTACGAAGTCATCTGCTGTGTGTTGGTTCCTTTTAGGAAGTTGCATCTATGTTTAGATACAGCGAGGTAGAATCACGTTTCTTCTAAAAGCTGCGTTTGGACATTGCAGAGTGGATGGGAGAACAGGCTGTAAAGAGAAATACCTTGCTCTAAAACCAAAACGGAGCTATCTAGCAGAATGGTTGTCAATGTGTGTATTCAACTTCCAGAGCTAAACCGATGAGTGTTTGCAGCAGTTCAGAAACCCTTTCTTTGGAAAATGCAGAAACCGTCATTTCCAGCCCTAGAGACGCATATAAGATATAGCAGTAAGAATGCGTTTAAAACACAGAAGAGCCGCTTCTAAGGAACTCATCTGCTGTGTGTTGGTTCCTTTTAGGAAATTGCATCTTTGTTTAGATTCAGCGAGGAAGAAACACGTTTCTTCTAAAAGCTGCGTTTGGACATTCCAGAGTGGATGGGAGAACAGGCTGTAAAGAGAAATACCTTGCTCTAAAACCAAAACGGAGCTATCTAGCAGAATGGTTGTCAATGTGTGTATTCAACTTCCAGAGCTAAACTGATGTGTGTTTGCAGCAGTTCAGAAACCCTTTCTTTGGAGAATGCAGAAACTGTCTTTTCCCGCCCTAGAGATGCTTATAAGAGATAGTAGTAAGAATGCGTTTAAAACACAGAAGACCCGCTTCTTACGAACTCATCTGCTGTGTGTTGGTTCCTTTTAGGAAGTTGCATCTATGTTTAGATTCAGCGAGGTAGAATCACGTTTCTTCTAAAAGCTGCGTTTGGACATTCCAGAGTGGATGGGAGAACAGGCTGTAAAGAGAAATACCTTGCTCTAAAACCAAAACGGAGCTATCTAGCAGAATGGTTGTCAATGTGTCTATTCAACTTCCAGAGCTAAACTGATGTGTGTTTGCAGCATTTCAGAAACCCTTTCTTTGGAGAATGCAGAAACTGTCTTTTCCCGCCCTAGAGACGCTTATAAGTGTTAGTAGTAAGAATGCGTTTAAAACACAGAAGACCCGCTTCTTACGAAGTCATCTGCTGTGTGTTGGTTCCTTTTAGGAAGTTGCATCTATGTTTAGATTCAGCGAGGTAGAATCACGTTTCTTCTAAAAGCTGCGTTTGGACATTCCAGAGTGGATGGGAGAACAGGCTGTAAAGAGAAATACATTGCTCTAAAACCAAAACGGAGCTATCTAGCAGAATGGTTTTCAATGTGTGTATTCAACTTCCAGAATTAAACATATGTGTGTTTGCAGCAGTTCAGAAACCCTTTCTTTGGAGAATGCAGAAACCATCATTTCTAGCCCTAGAGACGCATATAAGAGTTAGTAGTAAGAATGCGTTTAAAACACAGAAGACCCGCTTCTTACGAACTCATCTGCTGTGTGTTGGTTCCTTTTAGGAAGTTGCATCTATGTTTAGATTCAGCGAGGTAGAATCACGTTTCTTCTAAAAGCTGCGTTTGGACATTCCAGAGTGGATGGGAGAACAGGCTGTAAAGAGAAATACGTTGCTCTAAAACCAAAACGGAGCTATCTAGCAGAATGGTTGTCAATGTGTGTATTCAACTTCCAGAGCTAAACTGATGTGTGTTTGCAGCAGTTCAGAAACCCTTTCGTTGGAGAATGCAGAAACCGTCATTTCCAGCCCTAGAGACGCATATAAGAGTTAGCAGTAAGAATGCGTTTAAAACACAGAACACCCGCTTCTTACGAACTCATCTTCTGTGTGTTGGTTCCTTTTAGGAAGTTGCATCTATGTTTAGATTCAGCGAGGAAGAAACACGTTTCTTCTAAAAGCTGCGTTTGGATATTCCAGAGTGGATGGGAGAACAGGCTGTAAAGAGAAATACCTTGCTCTAAAACCAAAACGGAGCTATCTAGCAAAATGGTTGTCAATGTGTGTATTCAACTTCCAGATATAAACATATGTGTGTTTGCAGCAGTTCAGAAACCCTTTCTTTGGAGAATGCAGAAACCGTCATTTCTAGCCCTAGAGACGCATATAAGAGTTAGCCTTAAGAATGCGTTTAAAACAAAGAAGTCCCGCTTCTTACGAACTCATCTGCTGTGTGTTGGTTCCTTTTAGGAAGTTGCATCTATGTTTAGATTCAGCGAGGTAGAAACACGTTTCTTCTATAAGCTGCGTTTGGACATTCCACAGTGGATGGGAGAACAGGCTGTAAAGAGAAATATATTGCTCTAAAACCAAAACGGAGCTATCTAGCAGAATGGTTTTCAATGTGTGTATTCAGGTTCCAGAGTTAAACTGATGTGTGTTTGCAGCAGTTCAGAAACCCTTTCTTTGGAGAATGCAGAAACAGTCTTTTCCCGCCCTAGAGACGCTTATAAGAGTTAGCAGTAAGAATGCGTTTAAAACAAAGAAGACCCGCTTCTTACGAAGTCATCTGCTGTGTGTTGGTTCCTTTTAGGAAGTTGCATCTATGTTTACATTCAGGGAGGTAGAAACACGTTTCTTCTAAAAGCTGCGTTTGGACATTCCAGAGTGGATGGGAAAAAAGGCTGTAAAGAGAAATACGTTGCTCTAAAACCAAAACGGAGCTATCTAGCAGAATGGTTGTCAATGCGTCTATTCAAGTTCCAGAGTTAAACTGCTGTGTGTTTGCAGCAGTTCAGAAACCCTTTCTTTGGAGAATGCAGAAAAAGTCTTTTCCCGCCCCAAAGACGCTTAGGAGAGTTAGCAGTAAGAATGCGTTTAAAACACAGAAGACCCGCTTATTACGAACTCATCTGCTGTGTGTTGGCTCCTTTTAGGAAGTTACATATATGTTTAGATTCAGCGAGGAAGAAACACGTTTCTTCTAAAAGCTGTGTTTGGACATTCCAGAGTGGATGGGAGAACAGGCTGTAAAGAGAAATACCTTGCTCTAAAACCAAAACGGAGCTATCTAGCAGAATGGTTGTCAATGTGTGTATTCAACTTCCAGAGCTAAACTGATGTGTGTTTGCAGCAGTTCAGAAACCCTTTCTTTGGAGAATGCAGAAACCGTCTTTTCCCGCCCTAGAGACGCTTATAAAAGTTAGTAGTAAGAATGCGTTTAAAACACAGAACACCCGCTTCTTACGAACTCATCTGCTGTGTGTTGGTTCCTTTTAGGAAGTTGCATCTATGTTTAGATTCAGCGAGGTAGAAACACGTTTCTTCTAAAAGCTGCGTTTGGACATTCCAGAGTGGATGGGAGAACAGGCTGTAAAGAGAAATACCTTGCTCTAAAACCAAAACGGAGCTATCTAGCAGAATGGTTGTCAATGTGTCTATTCAACTTCCAGAGCTAAACTGATGTGTGTTTGCAGCAGTTCAGAAACCCTTTCTTTGGAGAATGCAGAAACCGTCATTTCCAGCCCTAGAGACGCATATAAGAGTTAGCAGTAAGAATGCGTTTAAAACACAGAACACCCGCTTCTTACGAACTCATCTTCTGTGTGTTGGTTCCTTTTAGGAAGTTGCATCTATGTTTAGATTCAGCGAGGAAGAAACACGTTTCTTCTAAAAGCTGCGTTTGGATATTCCAGAGTGGATGGGAGAACAGGCTGTAAAGAGAAATACCTTGCTCTAAAACCAAAACGGAGCTATCTAGCAGAATGGTTGTCAATGTGTGTATTCAACTTCCAGAGTTAAACTGATGTGTGTTTGCAGCAGTTCAGAAACCCTTTCTTTGGAGAATGCAGAAACCGTCATTTCCAGCCCTAGAGACGCATATAAGAGTTAGCAGTAAGAATGCGTTTAAAACACAGAACACCCGCTTCTTACGAACTCAACTTCTGTGTGTTGGTTCCTTTTAGGAAGTTGCATCTATGTTTAGATTCAGCGAGGAAGAAACACGTTTCTTCTAAAAGCTGCGTTTGGACATTCCAGAGTGGATGGGAGAACAGGCTGTAAAGAGAAATACCTTGCTCTAAAACCAAAACGGAGCTATCTAGCAGAATGGTTGTCAATGTGTCTATTCAACTTCCAGAGCTAAACTGATGTGTGTTTGCAACAGTTCAGAAACCCTTTCTTTGGAGAATGCAGAAACCGTCTTTCCCCGCCCTAGAGACGCTTATAAGAGTTAGTAGTAAGAATGCGTTTAAAACACAGAAGACCCGCTTCTTACGAACTCATCTGCTGTGTGTTGGTTCCTTTTAGGAAGTTGCATCTATGTTTAGATTCAGCGAGGTAGAATCACGTTTCTTCTAAAAGCTGCG
Organism: Saimiri boliviensis; assembly: GCF_048565385.1. NCBI lineage: Eukaryota > Metazoa > Chordata > Mammalia > Primates > Cebidae > Saimiri > Saimiri boliviensis. Next base: position 42,938,500 of record NC_133467.1, read on the forward strand.
TTTGGACATTGCAGAGTGGATGGGAGAACAGGCTGTAAAGAGAAATACCTTGCTCTAAAACCAAAACGGAGCTATCTAGCAGAATGGTTGTCAATGTGTGTATTCAACTTCCAGAGCTAAACCGATGAGTGTTTGCAGCAGTTCAGAAACCCTTTCTTTGGAAAATGCAGAAACCGTCATTTCCAGCCCTAGAGACGCATATAAGATATAGCAGTAAGAATGCGTTTAAAACACAGAAGAGCCGCTTCTAAGGAACTCATCTGCTGTGTGTTGGTTCCTTTTAGGAAATTGCATCTTTGTTTAGATTCAGCGAGGAAGAAACACGTTTCTTCTAAAAGCTGCGTTTGGACATTCCAGAGTGGATGGGAGAACAGGCTGTAAAGAGAAATACCTTGCTCTAAAACCAAAACGAAGCGATCTAACAGAATGGTTGTCAATGTGTGTATTCAATTACCAGAGTTAAACTGATGTGTGTTTGCAGCAGTTCAGAAACCCTTTCTTTGGAGAATGCAGAAACTGTCTTTTCCCGCCCTAGAGACGCATATAAGAGTTAGCAGTAAGAATGCGTTTAAAACACAGAACACCCGCTTCTTACGAACTCATCTTCTGTGTGTTGGTTCCTTTTAGGAAGTTGCATCTATGTTTAGATTCAGCGAGGAAGAAACACGTTTCTTCTAAAAGCTGCGTTTGGATATTCCAGAGTGGATGGGAGAACAGGCTGTAAAGAGAAATACCTTGCTCTAAAACCAAAACGGAGCTATCTAGCAGAATGGTTGTCAATGTGTGTATTCAACTTCCAGAGTTAAACTGATGTGTGTTTGCAGCAGTTCAGAAACCCTTTCTTTGGAGAATGCAGAAACCGTCATTTCCAGCCCTAGAGACGCATATAAAAGTTAGCAGTAAGAATGCGTTTAAAACACAGAAGAGCCGCTTCTAAGGAACTCATCTGCTGTGTGTTGGTTCCTTTTAGGAAATTGCATCTTTGTTTAGATTCAGCGAGGAAGAAACACGTTTCTTCTAAAAGCTGCGTTTGGACATTCCAGAGTGGATGGGAGAACAGGCTGTAAAGAGAAATACCTTGCTCTAAAACCAAAACGGAGCTATCTAGCAGAATGGTTGTCAATGTGTGTATTCAACTTCCAGAGCTAAACTGATGTGTGTTTGCAGCAGTTCAGAAACCCTTTCTTTGGAGAATGCAGAAACTGTCTTTTCCCGCCCTAGAGATGCTTATAAGAGATAGTAGTAAGAATGCGTTTAAAACACAGAAGACCCGCTTCTTACGAACTCATCTGCTGTGTGTTGGTTCCTTTTAGGAAGTTGCATCTATGTTTAGATTCAGCGAGGTAGAATCACGTTTCTTCTAAAAGCTGCGTTTGGACATTCCAGAGTGGATGGGAGAACAGGCTGTAAAGAGAAATACCTTGCTCTAAAACCAAAACGGAGCTATCTAGCAGAATGGTTGTCAATGTGTCTATTCAACTTCCAGAGCTAAACTGATGTGTGTTTGCAGCATTTCAGAAACCCTTTCTTTGGAGAATGCAGAAACTGTCTTTTCCCGCCCTAGAGACGCTTATAAGTGTTAGTAGTAAGAATGCGTTTAAAACACAGAAGACCCGCTTCTTACGAAGTCATCTGCTGTGTGTTGGTTCCTTTTAGGAAGTTGCATCTATGTTTAGATTCAGCGAGGTAGAATCACGTTTCTTCTAAAAGCTGCGTTTGGACATTCCAGAGTGGATGGGAGAACAGGCTGTAAAGAGAAATACCTTGCTCTAAAACCAAAACGGAGCTATCTATCAGAATGGTTGTCAATGTGTGTATTCAACTTCCAGAGCTAAACTGATGTGTCTTTGCAGCAGTTCAGAAAACCTTTCTTTGGAGAATGCAGAAACTGTCTTCTCCCGCCCTAGAGTCGCTTATAAGAGTTAGTAGTAAGAATGCGTTTAAAACACAGAAGACCCGCTTCTTACGAACTCATCTGCTGTGTGTTGGTTCCTTTTAGGAAGTTGCATCTATGTTTAGATTCAGCGAGGTAGAATCACGTTTCTTCTAAAAGCTGCGTTTGGACATTCCAGAGTGGATGGGAGAACAGGCTGTAAAGAGAAATACGTTGCTCTAAAACCAAAACGGAGCTATCTAGCAGAATGGTTGTCAATGTGTGTATTCAACTTCCAGAGCTAAACTGATGTGTGTTTGCAGCAGTTCAGAAACCCTTTCGTTGGAGAATGCAGAAACCGTCATTTCCAGCCCTAGAGACGCATATAAGAGTTAGCAGTAAGAATGCGTTTAAAACACAGAACACCCGCTTCTTACGAACTCATCTGCTGTGTGTTGGTTCCTTTTAGGAAGTTGCATCTATGTTTAGATTCAGCGAGGAAGAAACACGTTTCTTCTAAAAGCTGCGTTTGGATATTCCAGAGTGGATGGGAGAACAGGCTGTAAAGAGAAATACCTTGCTCTAAAACCAAAACGGAGCTATCTAGCAAAATGGTTGTCAATGTGTGTATTCAACTTCCAGATATAAACATATGTGTGATTGCAGCAGTTCAGAAACCCTTTCTTTGGAGAATGCAGAAACCGTCATTTCTAGCCCTAGAGACGCATATAAGAGTTAGCCTTAAGAATGCGTTTAAAACAAAGAAGTCCCGCTTCTTACGAACTCATCTGCTGTGTGTTGGTTCCTTTTAGGAAGTTGCATCTATGTTTAGATTCAGCGAGGTAGAAACACGTTTCTTCTATAAGCTGCGTTTGGACATTCCACAGTGGATGGGAGAACAGGCTGTAAAGAGAAATATATTGCTCTAAAACCAAAACGGAGCTATCTAGCAGAATGGTTTTCAATGTGTGTATTCAGGTTCCAGAGTTAAACTGATGTGTGTTTGCAGCAGTTCAGAAACCCTTTCTTTGGAGAATGCAGAAACAGTCTTTTCCCGCCCTAGAGACGCTTATAAGAGTTAGCAGTAAGAATGCGTTTAAAACAAAGAAGACCCGCTTCTTACGAAGTCATCTGCTGCCTGTTGGTTCCTTTTAGGAAGTTGCATCTATGTTTACATTCAGGGAGGTAGAAACACGTTTCTTCTAAAAGCTGCGTTTGGACATTCCAGAGTGTATGGGAAAAAAGGCTGTAAAGAGAAATACGTTGCTCTAAAACCAAAACGGAGCTATCTAGCAGAATGGTTGTCAATGCGTTTATTCAAGTTCCAGAGTTAAACTGCTGTGTGTTTGCAGCAGTTCAGAAACCTTTTCTTTGGAGAATGCAGAAAAAGTCTTTTCCCGCCCCAAAGACGCTTAGGAGAGTTAGCAGTAAGAATGCGTTTAAAACACAGAAGACCCGCTTATTACGAACTCATCTGCTGTGTGTTGGCTCCTTTTAGGAAGTTACATATATGTTTAGATTCAGCGAGGAAGAAACACGTTTCTTCTAAAAGCTGTGTTTGGACATTCCAGAGTGGATGGGAGAACAGGCTGTAAAGAGAAATACCTTGCTCTAAAACCAAAACGGAGCTATCTAGCAGAATGGTTGTCAATGTGTGTATTCAACTTCCAGAACTAAACTGATGTGTGTTTGCAGCATTTCAGAAACCCTTTCTTTGGAGAATGCAGAAACCGTCTTTTCCCGCCCTAGAGACGCTTATAAGAGTTAGTAGTAAGAATGCGTTTAAAACACAGAACACCCGCTTCTTACGAACTCATCTGCTGTGTGTTGGTTCCTTTTAGGAAGATGCATCTATGTTTAGATTCAGCGAGGTAGAATCACGTTTCTTCTAAAAGCTGCGTTTGGACATTCCAGAGTGGATGGGAGAACAGGCTGTAAAGAGAAATACCTTGCTCTAAAACCAAAACGGAGCTATCTAGCAGAATGGTTGTCAATGTGTCTATTCAACTTCCAGAGCTAAACTGATGTGTGTTTGCAGCAGTTCAGAAACCCTTTCTTTGGAGAATGCAGAAACCGTCATTTCCAGCCCTAGAGACGCATATAAGAGTTAGCAGTAAGAATGCGTTTAAAACACAGAACACCCGCTTCTTACGAACTCATCTTCTGTGTGTTGGTTCCTTTTAGGAAGTTGCATCTATGTTTAGATTCAGCGAGGAAGAAACACGTTTCTTCTAAAAGCTGCGTTTGGATATTCCAGAGTGGATGGGAGAACAGGCTGTAAAGAGAAATACCTTGCTCTAAAACCAAAACGGAGCTATCTAGCAGAATGGTTTTCAATGTGTGTATTCAACTTCCAGAATTAAACATATGTGTGTTTGCAGCAGTTCAGAAACCCTTTCTTTGGAGAATGCAGAAACCATCATTTCTAGCCCTAGAGACGCATATAAGAGTTAGCAGTAAGAATGCGTTTAAAACACAGAAGAGCCGCTTCTAAGGAACTCATCTGCTGTGTGTTGGTTCCTTTTAGGAAATTGCATCTTTGTTTAGATTCAGCGAGGTAGAAACACGTTTCTTCTAAAAGCTGCGTTTGGACATTCCAGAGTGGATGGGAGAACAGGCTGTAAAGAGAAATACCTTGCTCTAAAACCAAAACGGAGCTATCTAGCAGAATGGTTGTCAATGTGTGTATTCAACTTCCAGAGTTAAACTGATGTGTGTTTGCAGCAGTTCAGAAACCCTTTCTTTGGTGAATGCAGAAACCGTCATTTCCAGCCCTAGAGACGCATATAAGAGTTAGCAGTAAGAATGCGTTTAAAACACAGAACACCCGCTTCTTACGAACTCATCTTCTGTGTGTTGGTTCCTTTTAGGAAGTTGCATCTATGTTTAGATTCAGCGAGGAAGAAACACGTTTCTTCTAAAAGCTGCGTTTGGACATTCCAGAGTGGATGGGAGAACAGGCTGTAAAGAGAAATACCTTGCTCTAAAACCAAAACGGAGCTATCTAGCAGAATGGTTGTCAATGTGTGTATTCAACTTCCAGAGTTAAACTGATGTGTGTTTGCAGCAGTTCAGAAACCCTTTCTTTGGAGAATGCAGAAACCGTCATTTCCAGCCCTAGAGATGCATATAAGAGTTAGCAGTAAGAATGCGTTTAAAACACAGAACACCCGCTTCTTACGAACTCATCTTCTGTGTGTTGGTTCCTTTTAGGAAGTTGCATCTATGTTTAGATTCAGCGAGGAAGAAACACGTTTCTTCGAAAAGCTGCGTTTGGATATTCCAGAGTGGATGGGAGAACAGGCTGTAAAGAGAAATACCTTGCTCTAAAACCAAAACGGAGCTATCTAGCAGAATGGTTGTCAATGTGTGTATTCAACTTCCAGAGTTAAACTGATGTGTGTTTGCAGCAGTTCAGAAACCCTTTCTTTGGAGAATGCAGAAACCGTCATTTCCAGCCCTAGAGACGCATATAAGAGTTAGCAGTAAGAATGCGTTTAAAACACAGAAGACCCGCTTCTTACGAACTCATCTTCTGTGTGTTGGTTCCTTTTAGGAAGTTGCATCTATGTTTAGATTCAGCGAGGAAGAAACACGTTTCTTCTAAGAGCTGCGTTTGGGTATTCCAGAGTGGATGGGAGAACAGGCTGTAAAGAGAAATACCTTGCTCTAAAACCAAAACGGAGCTATCGAGCAAAATTGTTGTCAATGTGTGTATTCAACTTCCAGATATAAACATATGTGTGATTGCAGCAGTTCAGAAACCCTTTCTTTGGAGAATGCAGAAACCGTCATTTCTAGCCCTAGAGACGCATATAAGAGTTAGCCTTAAGAATGCGTTTAAAACAAAGAAGTCCCGCTTCTTACGAACTCATCTGCTGTGTGTTGGTTCCTTTTAGGAACTTGCATCTATGTTTAGATTCAGCGAGGTAGAAACACGTTTCTTCTATAAGCTGCGTTTTTACATTCCACAGTGGATGGGAGAACAGGCTGTAAAGAGAAATACCTTGCTCTAAAACCAAAACGGAGCTATCTAGCAGAATGGTTGTCAATGTGTGTATTCAACTTCCAGAGTTAAACTGATGTGTGTTTGCAGCAGTTCAGAAACCCTTTCTTTGGTGAATGCAGAAACCGTCATTTCCAGCCCTAGAGACGCATATAAGAGTTAGCAGTAAGAATGCGTTTAAAACACAGAACACCCGCTTCTTACGAACTCATCTTCTGTGTGTTGGTTCCTTTTAGGAAGTTGCATCTATGTTTAGATTCAGCGAGGAAGAAACACGTTTCTTCTAAAAGCTGCGTTTGGACATTCCAGAGTGGATGGGAGAACAGGCTGTAAAGAGAAATACCTTGCTCTAAAACCAAAACGGAGCTATCTAGCAGAATGGTTGTCAATGTGTGTATTCAACTTCCAGAGTTAAACTGATGTGTGTTTGCAGCAGTTCAGAAACCCTTTCTTTGGAGAATGCAGAAACCGTCATTTCCAGCCCTAGAGATGCATATAAGAGTTAGCAGTAAGAATGCGTTTAAAACACAGAACACCCGCTTCTTACGAACTCATCTTCTGTGTGTTGGTTCCTTTTAGGAAGTTGCATCTATGTTTAGATTCAGCGAGGAAGAAACACGTTTCTTCGAAAAGCTGCGTTTGGATATTCCAGAGTGGATGGGAGAACAGGCTGTAAAGAGAAATACCTTGCTCTAAAACCAAAACGGAGCTATCTAGCAGAATGGTTGTCAATGTGTGTATTCAACTTCCAGAGTTAAACTGATGTGTGTTTGCAGCAGTTCAGAAACCCTTTCTTTGGAGAATGCAGAAACCGTCATTTCCAGCCCTAGAGACGCATATAAGAGTTAGCAGTAAGAATGCGTTTAAAACACAGAAGACCCGCTTCTTACGAACTCATCTTCTGTGTGTTGGTTCCTTTTAGGAAGTTGCATCTATGTTTAGATTCAGCGAGGAAGAAACACGTTTCTTCTAAGAGCTGCGTTTGGGTATTCCAGAGTGGATGGGAGAACAGGCTGTAAAGAGAAATACCTTGCTCTAAAACCAAAACGGAGCTATCGAGCAAAATTGTTGTCAATGTGTGTATTCAACTTCCAGATATAAACATATGTGTGATTGCAGCAGTTCAGAAACCCTTTCTTTGGAGAATGCAGAAACCGTCATTTCTAGCCCTAGAGACGCATATAAGAGTTAGCCTTAAGAATGCGTTTAAAACAAAGAAGTCCCGCTTCTTACGAACTCATCTGCTGTGTGTTGGTTCCTTTTAGGAAGTTGCATCTATGTTTAGATTCAGCGAGGTAGAAACACGTTTCTTCTATAAGCTGCGTTTTTACATTCCACAGTGGATGGGAGAACAGGCTGTAAAGAGAAATATATTGCTCTAAAACCAAAACGGAGCTATCTAGCAGAATGGTTTTCAATGTGTGTATTCAGGTTCCAGAGTTAAACTGATGTGTGTTTGCAGCAGTTCAGAAACCCTTTCTTTGGAGAATGCAGAAACAGTCTTTTCCCGCCCTAGAGACGCTTATAAGAGTTAGCAGTAAGAATGCGTTTAAAACAAAGAAGACCCGCTTCTTACGAAGTCATCTGCTGTGTGTTGGTTCCTTTTAGGAAGTTGCATCTATGTTTACATTCAGGGAGGTAGAAACACGTTTCTTCTAAAAGCTGCGTTTGGACATTCCAGAGTGGATGGGAAAAAAGGCTGTAAAGAGAAATACGTTGCTCTAAAACCAAAACGGAGCTATCTAGCAGAATGGTTGTCAATGCGTTTATTCAAGCTCCAGAGTTAAACTGCTGTGTGTTTGCAGCAGTTCAGAAACCCTTTCTTTGGAGAATGCAGAAAAAGTCTTTTCCCGCCCCAAAGACGCTTAGGAGAGTTAGCAGTAAGAATGCGTTTAAAACACAGAAGACCCGCTTATTACGAACTCATCTGCTGTGTGTTGGCTCCTTTTAGGAAGTTACATATATGTTTAGATTCAGCGAGGAAGAAACACGTTTCTTCTAAAAGCTGTGTTTGGACATTCCAGAGTGGATGGGAGAACAGGCTGTAAAGAGAAATACCTTGCTCTAAAACCAAAACGGAGCTATCTAGCAGAATGGTTGTCAATGTGTGTATTCAACTTCCAGAGCTAAACTGATGTGTGTTTGCAGCAGTTCAGAAACCCTTTCTTTGGAGAATGCAGAAACCGTCTTTTCCCGCCCTAGAGACGCTTATAAGAGTTAGTAGTAAGAATGCGTTTAAAACACAGAACACCCGCTTCTTACGATCTCATCTGCTGTGTGTTGGTTCCTTTTAGGAAGTTGCATCTATGTTTAGATTCAGCGAGGTAGAATCACGTTTCTTCTAAAAGCTGCGTTTGGACATTCCAGAGTGGATGGGAGAACAGGCTGTAAAGAGAAATACCTTGCTCTAAAACCAAAACGGAGCTATCTAGCAGAATGGTTGTCAATGTGTCTATTCAACTTCCAGAGCTAAACTGATGTGTGTTTGCAGCAGTTCAGAAACCCTTTCTTTGGAGAATGCAGAAACCGTCATTTCCAGCCCTAGAGACGCATATAAGAGTTAGCAGTAAGAATGCGTTTAAAACACAGAACACCCGCTTCTTACGAACTCATCTTCTGTGTGTTGGTTCCTTTTAGGAAGTTGCATCTATGTTTAGATTCAGCGAGGAAGAAACACGTTTCTTCTAAAAGCTGCGTTTGGATATTCCAGAGTGGAAGGGAGAACAGGCTGTAAAGAGAAATACCTTGCTCTAAAACCAAAACGGAGCTATCTAGCAGAATGGTTTTCAATGTGTGTATTCAACTTCCAGAATTAAACATATGTGTGTTTGCAGCAGTTCAGAAACCTTTTCTTTGGAGAATGCAGAAACCATCATTTCTAGCCCTAGAGACGCATATAAGAGTTAGCAGTAAGAATGCGTTTAAAACACAGAACACCCGCTTCTTACGAACTCATCTTCTGTGTGTTGGTTCCTTTTAGGAAGTTGCATCTATGTTTAGATTCAGCGAGGAAGAAACACGTTTCTTCTAAAAGCTGCGTTTGGACATTCCAGAGTGGATGGGAGAACAGGCTGTAAAGAGAAATACCTTGCTCTAAAACCAAAACGGAGCTATCTAGCAGAATGGTTGTCAATGTGTGTATTCAACTTCCAGAGTTAAACTGATGTGTGTTTGCAGCAGTTCAGAAACCCTTTCTTTGGAGAATGCAGAAACCGTCATTTCCAGCCCTAGAGACGCATATAAGAGTTAGCAGTAAGAATGCGTTTAAAACACAGAACACCCGCTTCTTACGAACTCATCTGCTGTGTGTTGGTTCCTTTTAGGAAGTTGCATCTATGTTTAGATTCAGCGAGGAAGAAACACGTTTCTTCGAAAAGCTGCGTTTGGATATTCCAGAGTGGATGGGAGAACAGGCTGTAAAGAGAAATACCTTGCTCTAAAACCAAAACGGAGCTATCTAGCAGAATGGTTGTCAATGTGTGTATTCAACTTCCAGAGTTAAACTGATGTGTGTTTGCAGCAGTTCAGAAACCCTTTCTTTGGAGAATGCAGAAACCGTCATTTCCAGCCCTAGAGACGCATATAAGAGTTAGCAGTAAGAATGCGTTTAAAACACAGAAGACCCGCTTCTTACGAACTCATCTTCTGTGTGTTGGTTCCTTTTAGGAAGTTGCATCTATGTTTAGATTCAGCGAGGAAGAAACACGTTTCTTCTAAGAGCTGCGTTTGGGTATTCCAGAGTGGATGGGAGAACAGGCTGTAAAGAGAAATACCTTGCTCTAAAACCAAAACGGAGCTATCTAGCAGAATGGTTGTCAATGGGTTTATTCAAGTTCCAGAGTTAAACTGCTGTGTGTTTGCAGCAGTTCGGAAACCCTTTCTTTGGAGAATGCAGAAAAAGTCTTTTCCCGCCCCAGAGACGCTTAGGAGAGTTAGCAGTAAGAATGCGTTTAAAACACAGAAGACCCGCTTATTACGAACTCATCTGCTGTGTGTTGGCTCCTTTTAGGAAGTTACATATATGTTTAGATTCAGCGAGGAAGAAACACGTTTCTTCTAAAAGCTGCGTTTGGACATTCCAGAGTGGATGGGAGAACAGGCTGTAAAGAGAAATACCTTGCTCTAAAACCAAAACGGAGCTATCTAGCAGAATGGTTGTCAATGTGTGTATTCAACTTCCAGAGCTAAACTGATGTGTGTTTGCAGCAGTTCAGAAACCCTTTCTTTGGAGAATGCAGAAACCGTCTTTCCCCGCCCTAGAGACGCTTATAAGAGTTAGTAGTAAGAATGCGTTTAAAACACAGAGGACCCGCTACTTACGAACTCATCTGCTGTGTGTTGGTTCCTTTTAGGAAGTTGCATCTATGTTTAGATTCACCGAGGTAGAATCACGTTTCTTCTAAAAGCTGCGTTTGGACATTCCAGAGTGGATGGGAGAACAGGCTGTAAAGAGAAATACCTTGCTCTAAAACCAAAACGGAGCTATCTAGCAGAATGGTTGTCAATGTGTCTATTCAACTTCCAGAGCTAAACTGATGTGTGTTTTCAGCAGTTCAGAAACCCTTTCTTTGGAGAATGCAGAAACTGTCTTTTCCCGCCATAGAGACGCTTATAAGTGTTAGTAGTAAGAATGCGTTTAAAACACAGAAGACCCGTTTCTTACGAAGTCATCTGCTGTGTGTTGGTTCCTTTTAGGAAGTTGCATCTATGTTTAGATTCAGCGAGGTAGAATCACGTTTCTTCTAAAAGCTGCGTTTGGACATTGCAGAGTGGATGGGAGAACAGGCTGTAAAGAGAAATACCTTGCTCTAAAACCAAAACGGAGCTATCTAGCAGAATGGTTGTCAATGTGTGTATTCAGCTTCCAGAGCTAAACCGATGAGTGTTTGCAGCAGTTCAGAAACCCTTTCTTTGGAAAATGCAGAAACCGTCATTTCCAGCCCTAGAGACGCATATAAGATATAGCAGTAAGAATGCGTTTAAAACACAGAAGAGCCGCTTCTAAGGAACTCATCTGCTGTGTGTTGGTTCCTTTTAGGAAATTGCATCTTTGTTTAGATTCAGCGAGGAAGAAACACGTTTCTTCTAAAAGCTGCGTTTGGACATTCCAGAGTGGATGGGAGAACAGGCTGTAAAGAGAAATACCTTGCTCTAAAACCAAAACGGAGCGATCTAACAGAATGGTTGTCAATGTGTGTATTCAATTACCAGAGTTAAACTGATGTGTGTTTGCAGCAGTTCAGAAACCCTTTCTTTGGAGAATGCAGAAACTGTCTTTTCCCGCCCTAGAGACGCATATAAGAGTTAGCAGTAAGAATGCGTTTAAAACACAGAACACCCGCTTCTTACGAACTCATCTTCTGTGTGTTGGTTCCTTTTAGGAAGTTGCATCTATGTTTAGATTCAGCGAGGAAGAAACACGTTTCTTCTAAAAGCTGCGTTTGGATATTCCAGAGTGGATGGGAGAACAGGCTGTAAAGAGAAATACCTTGCTCTAAAACCAAAACGGAGCTATCTAGCAGAATGGTTGTCAATGTGTGTATTCAACTTCCAGAGTTAAACTGATGTGTGTTTGCAGCAGTTCAGAAACCCTTTCTTTGGAGAATGCAGAAACTGTCTTTTCCCGCCCTAGAGATGCTTATAAGAGATAGTAGTAAGAATGCGTTTAAAACACAGAAGACCCGCTTCTTACGAACTCATCTGCTGTGTGTTGGTTCCTTTTAGGAAGTTGCATCTATGTTTAGATTCAGCGAGGTAGAATCACGTTTCTTCTAAAAGCTGCGTTTGGACATTCCAGAGTGGATGGGAGAACAGGCTGTAAAGAGAAATACCTTGCTCTAAAATCAAAACGGAGCTATCTAGCAGAATGGTTGTCAATGTGTGTATTCAACTTCCAGAGCTAAACTGATGTGTGTTTGCAGCATTTCAGAAACCCTTTCTTTGGAGAATGCAGAAACTGTCTTTTCCCGCCCTAGAGACGCTTATAAGTGTTAGTAGTAAGAATGCGTTTAAAACACAGAAGACCCGCTTCTTACGAAGTCATCTGCTGTGTGTTGGTTCCTTTTAGGAAGTTGCATCTATGTTTAGATTCAGCGAGGTAGAATCACGTTTCTTCTAAAAGCTGCGTTTGAACATTCCAGAGTGGATGGGAGAACAGGCTGTAAAGAGAAATACCTTGCTCTAAAACCAAAACGGAGCTATCTAGCAGAATGGTTTTCAATGTGTGTATTCAACTTCCAGAATTAAACATATGTGTGTTTGCCGCAGTTCAGAAACCCTTTCTTTGGAGAATGCAGAAACCATCATTTCTAGCCCTAGAGACGCATATAAGAATTAGTAGTAAGAATGCGTTTAAAACACAGAAGAGCCGCTTCTAAGGAACTCATCTGCTGTGTGTTGGTTCCTTTTAGGAAATTGCATCTTTGTTTAGATTCAGCGAGGAAGAAACACGTTTCTTCTAAAAGCTGCGTTTGGACATTCCAGAGTGGATGGGAGAACAGGCTGTAAAGAGAAATACCTTGCTCTAAAACCAAAACGGAGCGATCTAACAGAATGGTTGTCAATGTGTGTATTCAATTACCAGAGTTAAACTGACGTGTGTTTGCAGCAGTTCAGAAACCCTTTCTTTGGAGAATGCAGAAACTGTCTTTTCCCGCCCTAGAGACGCATATAAGAGTTAGCAGTAAGAATGCGTTTAAAACACAGAACACCCGCTTCTTACGAACTCATCTTCTGTGTGTTGGTTCCTTTTAGGAAGTTGCATCTATGTTTAGATTCAGCGAGGAAGAAACACGTTTCTTCTAAAAGCTGCGTTTGGATATTCCAGAGTGGATGGGAGAACAGGCTGTAAAGAGAAATACCTTGCTCTAAAACCAAAACGGAGCTATCTAGCAGAATGGTTGTCAATGTGTGTATTCAACTTCCAGAGCTAAACTGATGTGTGTTTGCAGCATTTCAGAAACCCTTTCTTTGGAGAATGCAGAAACTGTCTTTCCCGCCCTAGAGACGCTTATAAGTGTTAGTAGTAAGAATGCGTTTAAAACACAGAAGACCCGCTTCTTACGAAGTCATCTGCTGTGTGTTGGTTCCTTTTAGGAAGTTGCATCTATGTTTAGATTCAGCGAGGTAGAATCACGTTTCTTCTAAAAGCTGCGTTTGAACATTCCAGAGTGGATGGGAGAACAGGCTGTAAAGAGAAATACCTTGCTCTAAAACCAAAACGGAGCTATCTAGCAGAATGGTTTTCAATGTGTGTATTCAACTTCCAGAATTAAACATATGTGTGTTTGCAGCAGTTCAGAAACCCTTTCTTTGGAGAATGCAGAAACCATCATTTCCAGCCCTAGAGACGCATATAAGAATTAGTAGTAAGAATGCGTTTAAAACACAGAAGACCCGCTTCTTACGAACTCATCTGCTGTGTGTTGGTTCCTTTTAGGAAGTTGCATCTATGTTTAGATTCAGCGAGGTAGAATCACGTTTCTTCTAAAAGCTGCGTTTGGACATTCCAGAGTGGATGGGAGAACAGGCTGTAAAGAGAAATACGTTGCTCTAAAACCAAAACGGAGCTATCTAGCAGAATGGTTGTCAATGTGTGTATTCAACTTCCAGAGCTAAACTGATGTGTGTTTGCAGCAGTTCAGAAACCCTTTCGTTGGAGAATGCAGAAACCGTCATTTCCAGCCCTAGAGACGCATATAAGAGTTAGCAGTAAGAATGCGTTTAAAACACAGAACACCCGCTTCTTACGAACTCATCTGCTGTGTGTTGGTTCCTTTTAGGAAGTTGCATCTATGTTTAGATTCAGCGAGGAAGAAACACGTTTCTTCTAAAAGCTGCGTTTGGATATTCCAGAGTGGATGGGAGAACAGGCTGTAAAGAGAAATACCTTGCTCTAAAACCAAAACGGAGCTATCTAGCAAAATGGTTGTCAATGTGTGTATTCAACTTCCAGATATAAACATATGTGTGATTGCAGCAGTTCAGAAACCCTTTCTTTGGAGAATGCAGAAACCGTCATTTCTAGCCCTAGAGACGCATATAAGAGTTAGCCTTAAGAATGCGTTTAAAACAAAGAAGTCCCGCTTCTTACGAACTCATCTGCTGTGTGTTGGTTCCTTTTAGGAAGTTGCATCTATGTTTAGATTCAGCGAGGTAGAAACACGTTTCTTCTATAAGCTGCGTTTGGACATTCCACAGTGGATGGGAGAACAGGCTGTAAAGAGAAATATATTGCTCTAAAACCAAAACGGAGCTATCTAGCAGAATGGTTTTCAATGTGTGTATTCAGGTTCCAGAGTTAAACTGATGTGTGTTTGCAGCAGTTCAGAAACCCTTTCTTTGGAGAATGCAGAAACAGTCTTTTCCCGCCCTAGAGACGCTTATAAGAGTTAGCAGTAAGAATGCGTTTAAAACAAAGAAGACCCGCTTCTTACGAAGTCATCTGCTGCGTGTTGGTTCCTTTTAGGAAGTTGCATCTATGTTTACATTCAGGGAGGTAGAAACACGTTTCTTCTAAAAGCTGCGTTTGGACATTCCAGAGTGGATGGGAAAAAAGGCTGTAAAGAGAAATACGTTGCTCTAAAACCAAAACGGAGCTATCTAGCAGAATGGTGGTCAATGCGTTTATTCAAGTTCCAGAGTTAAACTGCTGTGTGTTTGCAGCAGTTCAGAAACCCTTTCTTTGGAGAATGCAGAAAAAGTCTTTTCCCGCCCCAAAGACGCTTAGGAGAGTTAGCAGTAAGAATGCGTTTAAAACACAGAAGACCCGCTTATTACGAACTCATCTGCTGTGTGTTGGCTCCTTTTAGGAAGTTACATATATGTTTAGATTCAGCGAGGAAGAAACACGTTTCTTCTAAAAGCTGTGTTTGGACATTCCAGAGTGGATGGGAGAACAGGCTGTAAAGAGAAATACCTTGCTCTAAAACCAAAACGGAGCTATCTAGCAGAATGGTTGTCAATGTGTGTATTCAACTTCCAGAACTAAACTGATGTGTGTTTGCAGCATTTCAGAAACCCTTTCTTTGGAGAATGCAGAAACCGTCTTTTCCCACCCTAGAGACGTTTATAAGAGTTAGTAGTAAGAATGCGTTTAAAACACAGAACACCCGCTTCTTACGAACTCATCTGCTGTGTGTTGGTTCCTTTTAGGAAGTTGCATCTATGTTTAGATTCAGCGAGGTAGAATCACGTTTCTTCTAAAAGCTGCGTTTGGACATTCCAGAGTGGATGGGAGAACAGGCTGTAAAGAGAAATACCTTGCTCTAAAACCAAAACGGAGCTATCTAGCAGAATGGTTGTCAATGTGTCTATTCAACTTCCAGAGCTAAACTGATGTGTGTTTGCAGCAGTTCAGAAACCCTTTCTTTGGAGAATGCAGAAACCGTCATTTCCAGCCCTAGAGACGCATATAAGAGTTAGCAGTAAGAATGCGTTTAAAACACAGAACACCCGCTTCTTACGAACTCATCTTCTGTGTGTTGGTTCCTTTTAGGAAGTTGCATCTATGTTTAGATTCAGCGAGGAAGAAACACGTTTCTTCTAAAAGCTGCGTTTGGATATTCCAGAGTGGATGGGAGAACAGGCTGTAAAGAGAAATACCTTGCTCTAAAACCAAAACGGAGCTATCTAGCAGAATGGTTTTCAATGTGTGTATTCAACTTCCAGAATTAAACATATGTGTGTTTGCAGCAGTTCAGAAACCCTTTCTTTGGAGAATGCAGAAACCATCATTTCTAGCCCTAGAGACGCATATAAGAGTTAGCAGTAAGAATGCGTTTAAAACACAGAAGAGCCGCTTCTAAGGAACTCATCTGCTGTGTGTTGGTTCCTTTTAGGAAATTGCATCTTTGTTTAGATTCAGCGAGGTAGAAACACGTTTCTTCTAAAAGCTGCGTTTGGACATTCCAGAGTGGATGGGAGAACAGGCTGTAAAGAGAAATACCTTGCTCTAAAACCAAAACGGAGCTATCTAGCAGAATGGTTGTCAATGTGTGTATTCAACTTCCAGAGTTAAACTGATGTGTGTTTGCAGCAGTTCAGAAACCCTTTCTTTGGTGAATGCAGAAACCGTCATTTCCAGCCCTACAGACGCATATAAGAGTTAGCAGTAAGAATGCGTTTAAAACACAGAACACCCGCTTCTTACGAACTCATCTTCTGTGTGTTGGTTCCTTTTAGGAAGTTGCATCTATGTTTAGATTCAGCGAGGAAGAAACACGTTTCTTCTAAAAGCTGCGTTTGGACATTCCAGAGTGGATGGGAGAACAGGCTGTAAAGAGAAATACCTTGCTCTAAAACCAAAACGGAGCTATCTAGCAGAATGGTTGTCAATGTGTGTATTCAACTTCCAGAGTTAAACTGATGTGTGTTTGCAGCAGTTCAGAAACCCTTTCTTTGGAGAATGCAGAAACCGTCATTTCCAGCCCTAGAGACGCATATAAGAGTTAGCAGTAAGAATGCGTTTAAAACACAGAACACCCGCTTCTTACGAACTCATCTTCTGTGTGTTGGTTCCTTTTAGGAAGTTGCATCTATGTTTAGATTCAGCGAGGAAGAAACACGTTTCTTCTAAAAGCTGCGTTTGGATATTCCAGAGTGGATGGGAGAACAGGCTGTAAAGAGAAATACCTTGCTCTAAAACCAAAACGGAGCTATCTAGCAGAATGGTTGTCAATGTGTGTATTCAACTTCCAGAGTTAAACTGATGTGTGTTTGCAGCAGTTCAGAAACCCTTTCTTTGGAGAATGCAGAAACCGTCATTTCCAGCCCTAGAGACGCATATAAGAGTTAGCAGTAAGAATGCGTTTAAAACACAGAAGACCCGCTTCTTACGAACTCATCTTCTGTGTGTTGGTTCCTTTTAGGAAGTTGCATCTATGTTTAGATTCAGCGAGGAAGAAACACGTTTCTTCTAAGAGCTGCGTTTGGGTATTCCAGAGTGGATGGGAGAACAGGCTGTAAAGAGAAATACCTTGCTCTAAAACCAAAACGGAGCTATCTAGCAGAATGGTTGTCAATGTGTGTATTCAACTTCCAGAGTTAAACTGATGTGTGTTTGCAGCAGTTCAGAAACCCTTTCTTTGGAGAATGCAGAAACAGTAATTTCCAACCCTAGAGACGCATATAAGAGTTAGCCGTAAGAATGCGTTTAAAACACAGAACACCCGGTTCTTACGAACTCATCTGCTGTGTGTTGGTTCCTTTTAGGAAGTTGCATCTATGTTTAGATTCAGCGAGGTAGAAACACGTTTCTTCTATAAGCTGCGTTTGGACATTCCACAGTGGATGGGAGAACAGGCTGTAAAGAGAAATACCTTGCTCTAAAACCAAAACGGAGCAATCTAGCAGAATGGTTGTCAATGTGTGTATTCAACTTCCAGAGTTAAACTGATGTGTTTTTGCAGCAGTTCAGAAACCCTTTCTTTGGAGAATGCCGAAACTGTCTTTTCCCGCCCTAGAGACGTTTATAAGAGTTAGCAGTAAGAATGCGTTTAAAACACAGAAGACCCGCTTCTTACGAACTCATCTGTTGTGTGTTGGTTCCTTTTAGAAAATTCCATCTATGTTTAGATTCAGCGAGGTAGAAACACGTTTCTTCTAAAAGCTGCGTTTGGACATTCCAGAGTGGATGGGAAAACAGGCTGTAAAGAGAAATACGTTGCTCTAAAACCAAAACGGAGCTATCTAGCAGAATGGTTGTCAATGGGTTTATTCAAGTTCCAGAGTTAAACTGCTGTGTGTTTGCAGCAGTTCGGAAACCCTTTCTTTGGAGAATGCAGAAAAAGTCTTTTCCCGCCCCAGAGACGCTTAGGAGAGTTAGCAGTAAGAATGCGTTTAAAACACAGAAGACCCGCTTATTACGAACTCATCTGCTGTGTGTTGGCTCCTTTTAGGAAGTTACATATATGTTTAGATTCAGCGAGGAAGAAACACGTTTCTTCTAAAAGCTGCGTTTGGACATTCCAGAGTGGATGGGAGAACAGGCTGTAAAGAGAAATACCTTGCTCTAAAACCAAAACGGAGCTATCTAGCAGAATGGTTGTCAATGTGTGTATTCAACTTCCAGAGCTAAACTGATGTGTGTTTGCAGCAGTTCAGAAACCCTTTCTTTGGAGAATGCAGAAACCGTCTTTCCCCGCCCTAGAGACGCTTATAAGAGTTAGTAGTAAGAATGCGTTTAAAACACAGAAGACCCGCTACTTACGAACTCATCTGCTGTGTGTTGGTTCCTTTTAGGAAGTTGCATCTATGTTTAGATTCACCGAGGTAGAATCACGTTTCTTCTAAAAGCTGCGTTTGGACATTCCAGAGTGGATGGGAGAACAGGCTGTAAAGAGAAATACCTTGCTCTAAAACCAAAACGGAGCTATCTAGCAGAATGGTTGTCAATGTGTGTATTCAACTTCCAGAGCTAAACTGATGTGTGTTTTCAGCAGTTCAGAAACCCTTTCTTTGGAGAATGCAGAAACTGTCTTTTCCCGCCATAGAGACGCTTATAAGTGTTAGTAGTAAGAATGCGTTTAAAACACAGAAGACCCACTTCTTACGAAGTCATCTGCTGTGTGTTGGTTCCTTTTAGGAAGTTGCATCTATGTTTAGATTCAGCGAGGTAGAATCACGTTTCTTCTAAAAGCTGCGTTTGGACATTGCAGAGTGGATGGGAGAACAGGCTGTAAAGAGAAATACCTTGCTCTAAAACCAAAACGGAGCTATCTAGCAGAATGGTTGTCAATGTGTGTATTCAACTTCCAGAGCTAAACCGATGAGTGTTTGCAGCAGTTCAGAAACCCTTTCTTTGGAAAATGCAGAAACCGTCATTTCCAGCCCTAGAGACGCATATAAGATATAGCAGTAAGAATGCGTTTAAAACACAGAAGAGCCGCTTCTAAGGAACTCATCTGCTGTGTGTTGGTTCCTTTTAGGAAATTGCATCTTTGTTTAGATTCAGCGAGGAAGAAACACGTTTCTTCTAAAAGCTGCGTTTGGACATTCCAGAGTGGACGGGAGAACAGGCTGTAAAGAGAAATACCTTGCTCTAAAACCAAAACGGAGCGATCTAACAGAATGGTTGTCAATGTGTGTATTCAACTTCCAGAGTTAAACTGATGTGTGTTTGCAGCAGTTCAGAAACCCTTTCTTTGGAGAATGCAGAAACTGTCTTTTCCCGCCCTAGAGACGCATATAAGAGTTAGCAGTAAGAATGCGTTTAAAACACAGAAGAGCCGCTTCTAAGGAACTCATCTGCTGTGTGTTGGTTCCTTTTAGGAAATTGCATCTTTGTTTAGATTCAGCGAGGAAGAAACACGTTTCTTCTAAAAGCTGCGTTTGGACATTCCAGAGTGGATGGGAGAACAGGCTGTAAAGAGAAATACCTTGCTCTAAAACCAAAACGGAGCTATCTAGCAGAATGGTTGTCAATGTGTGTATTCAACTTCCAGAGCTAAACTGATGTGTGTTTGCAGCAGTTCAGAAACCCTTTCTTTGGAGAATGCAGAAACTGTCTTTTCCCGCCCTAGAGATGCTTATAAGAGATAGTAGTAAGAATGCGTTTAAAACACAGAAGACCCGCTTCTTACGAACTCATCAGCTGTGTGTTGGTTCCTTTTAGGAAGTTGCATCTATGTTTAGATTCAGCGAGGTAGAATCACGTTTCTTCTAAAAGCTGCGTTTGGACATTCCAGAGTGGATGGGAGAACAGGCTGTAAAGAGAAATACCTTGCTCTAAAATCAAAACGGAGCTATCTAGCAGAATGGTTGTCAATGTGTGTATTCAACTTCCAGAGCTAAACTGATGTGTGTTTGCAGCATTTCAGAAACCCTTTCTTTGGAGAATGCAGAAACTGTCTTTTCCCGCCCTAGAGACGCTTATAAGTGTTAGTAGTAAGAATGCGTTTAAAACACAGAAGACCCGCTTCTTACGAAGTCATCTGCTGTGTGTTGGTTCCTTTTAGGAAGTTGCATCTATGTTTAGATTCAGCGAGGTAGAATCACGTTTCTTCTAAAAGCTGCGTTTGGACATTCCAGAGTGGATGGGAGAACAGGCTGTAAAGAGAAATACCTTGCTCTAAAACCAAAACGGAGCTATCTAGCAGAATGGTTTTCAATGTGTGTATTCAACTTCCAGAATTAAACATATGTGTGTTTGCAGCAGTTCAGAAACCCTTTCTTTGGAGAATGCAGAAACCGTCATTTCTAGCCCTAGAGACGCATATAAGAATTAGTAGTAAGAATGCGTTTAAAACACAGAAGACCCGCTTCTTACGAACTCATCTGCTGTGTGTTGGTTCCTTTTAGGAAGTTGCATCTATGTTTAGATTCAGCGAGGTAGAATCACGTTTCTTCTAAAAGCTGCGTTTGGACATTCCAGAGTGGATGGGAGAACAGGCTGTAAAGAGAAATACGTTGCTCTAAAACCAAAACGGAGCTATCTAGCAGAATGGTTGTCAATGTGTGTATTCAACTTCCAGAGCTAAACTGATGTGTGTTTGCAGCAGTTCAGAAACCCTTTCGTTGGAGAATGCAGAAACCGTCATTTCCAGCCCTAGAGACGCATATAAGAGTTAGCAGTAAGAATGCGTTTAAAACACAGAAGACCCGCTTCTTACGAACTCATCTTCTGTGTGTTGGTTCCTTTTAGGAAGTTGCATCTATGTTTAGATTCAGCGAGGAAGAAACACGTTTCTTCTAAAGCTGCGTTTGGATATTCCAGAGTGGATGGGAGAACAGGCTGTAAAGAGAAATACCTTGCTCTAAAACCAAAACGGAGCTATCTAGCAAAATGGTTGTCAATGTGTGTATTCAACTTCCAGATATAAACATATGTGTGATTGCAGCAGTTCAGAAACCCTTTCTTTGGAGAATGCAGAAACCGTCATTTCTAGCCCTAGAGACGCATATAAGAGTTAGCCTTAAGAATGCGTTTAAAACAAAGAAGTCCCGCTTCTTACGAACTCATCTGCTGTGTGTTGGTTCCTTTTAGGAAGTTGCATCTATGTTTAGATTCAGCGAGGTAGAAAAACGTTTCTTCTATAAGCTGCATTTGGACATTCCACAGTGGA
Organism: Saimiri boliviensis; assembly: GCF_048565385.1. Classification (NCBI taxonomy): domain Eukaryota; kingdom Metazoa; phylum Chordata; class Mammalia; order Primates; family Cebidae; genus Saimiri; species Saimiri boliviensis. The sequence goes on from NC_133467.1 coordinate 42,959,441, forward strand.
TGGGAGAACAGGCTGTAAAGAGAAATATATTGCTCTAAAACCAAAACGGAGCTATCTAGCAGAATGGTTTTCAATGTGTGTATTCAGGTTCCAGAGTTAAACTGATGTGTGTTTGCAGCAGTTCAGAAACCCTTTCTTTGGAGAATGCAGAAACAGTCTTTTCCCGCCCTAGAGACGCTTATAAGAGTTAGCAGTAAGAATGCGTTTAAAACAAAGAAGACCCGCTTCTTAGGAAGTCATCTGCTGTGTGTTGGTTCCTTTTAGGAAGTTGCATCTATGTTTACATTCAGGGAGGTAGAAAGACGTTTCTTCTAAAAGCTGCGTTTGGACATTCCAGAGTGGATGGGAAAAAAGGCTGTAAAGAGAAATACGTTGCTCTAAAACCAAAACGGAGCTATCTAGCAGAATGGTTGTCAATGCGTTTATTCAAGTTCCAGAGTTAAACTGCTGTGTGTTTGCAGCAGTTCAGAAACCCTTTCTTTGGAGAATGCAGAAAAAGTCTTTTCCCGCCCCAAAGACGCTTAGGAGAGTTAGCAGTAAGAATGCGTTTAAAACACAGAAGACCCGCTTATTACGAACTCATCTGCTGTGTGTTGGCTCCTTTGAGGAAGTTACATATATGTTTAGATTCAGCGAGGAAGAAACACGTTTCTTCTAAAAGCTGTGTTTGGACATTCCAGAGTGGATGGGAGAACAGGCTGTAAAGAGAAATACCTTGCTCTAAAACCAAAACGGAGCTATCTAGCAGAATGGTTGTCAATGTGTGTATTCAACTTCCAGAGCTAAACTGATGTGTGTTTGCAGCAGTTCAGAAACCCTTTCTTTGGAGAATGCAGAAACCGTCTTTTCCCGCCTTAGAGACGCTTATAAAAGTTAGTAGTAAGAATGCATTTAAAACACAGAACACCCGCTTCTTACGAACTCATCTGCTGTGTGTTGGTTCCTTTTAGGAAGTTGCATCTATGTTTAGATTCAGCGAGGTAGAATCACGTTTCTTCTAAAAGCTGCGTTTGGACATTCCAGAGTGGATGGGAGAACAGGCTGTAAAGAGAAATACCTTGCTCTAAAACCAAAACGGAGCTATCTAGCAGAATGGTTGTCAATGTGTCTATTCAACTTCCAGAGCTAAACTGATGTGTGTTTGCAGCAGTTCAGAAACCCTTTCTTTGGAGAATGCAGAAACCGTCATTTCCAGCCCTAGAGACGCATATAAGAGTTAGCAGTAAGAATGCGTTTAAAACACAGAACACCCGCTTCTTACGAACTCATCTTCTGTGTGTTGGTTCCTTTTAGGAAGTTGCATCTATGTTTAGATTCAGCGAGGAAGAAACACGTTTCTTCTAAAAGCTGCGTTTGGATATTCCAGAGTGGATGGGAGAACAGGCTGTAAAGAGAAATACCTTGCTCTAAAACCAAAACGGAGCTATCTAGCAGAATGGTTGTCAATGTGTGTATTCAACTTCCAGAATTAAACATATGTGTGTTTGCAGCAGTTCAGAAACCCTTTCTTTGGAGAATGCAGAAACCATCATTTCTAGCCCTAGAGACGCATATAAGAGTTAGCAGTAAGAATGCGTTTAAAACACAGAAGAGCCGCTTCTAAGGAACTCATCTGCTGTGTGTTGGTTCCTTTTAGGAAATTGCATCGTTGTTTAGATTCAGCGAGGTAGAAACACGTTTCTTCTAAAAGCTGCGTTTGGACATTCCAGAGTGGATGGGAGAACAGGCTGTAAAGAGAAATACCTTGCTCTAAAACCAAAACGGAGCTATCTAGCAGAATGGTTGTCAATGTGTGTATTCAACTTCCAGAGTTAAACTGATGTGTGTTTGCAGCAGTTCAGAAACCCTTTCTTCGGAGAATGCAGAAACCGTCATTTCCAGCCCTAGAGACGCATATAAGAGTTAGCAGTAAGAATGCGTTTAAAACACAGAACACCCGCTTCTTACGAACTCATCTTCTGTGTGTTGGTTCCTTTTAGGAAGTTGCATCTATGTTTAGATTCAGCGAGGAAGAAACACGTTTCTTCTAAAAGCTGCGTTTGGATATTCCAGAGTGGATGGGAGAACAGGCTGTAAAGAGAAATACCTTGCTCTAAAACCAAAACGGAGCTATCTAGCAGAATGGTTGTCAATGTGTGTATTCAACTTCCAGAGTTAAACTGATGTGTGTTTGCAGCAGTTCAGAAACCCTTTCTTTGGAGAATGCAGAAACCGTCATTTCCAGCCCTAGAGACGCATATAAGAGTTAGCAGTAAGAATGCGTTTAAAACACAGAACACCCGCTTCTTACGAACTCATCTTCTGTGTGTTGGTTCCTTTTAGGAAGTTGCATCTATGTTTAGATTCAGCGAGGAAGAAACACGTTTCTTCTAAAAGCTGCGTTTGGACATTCCAGAGTGGATGGGAGAACAGGCTGTAAAGAGAAATACCTTGCTCTAAAACCAAAACGGAGCTATCTAGCAGAATGGTTGTCAATGTGTGTATTCAACTTCCAGAGCTAAACTGATGTGTGTTTGCAGCAGTTCAGAAACCCTTTCTTTGGAGAATGCAGAAACCGTCTTTCCCCGCCCTAGAGACGCTTATAAGAGTTAGTAGTAAGAATGCGTTTAAAACACAGAAGACCCGCTACTTACGAACTCATCTGCTGTGTGTTGGTTCCTTTTAGGAAGTTGCATCTATGTTTAGATTCACCGAGGTAGAATCACGTTTCTTCTAAAAGCTGCGTTTGGACATTCCAGAGTGGATGGGAGAACAGGCTGTAAAGAGAAATACCTTGCTCTAAAACCAAAACGGAGCTATCTAGCAGAATGGTTGTCAATGTGTGTATTCAACTTCCAGAGCTAAACTGATGTGTGTTTTCAGCAGTTCAGAAACCCTTTCTTTGGAGAATGCAGAAACTGTCTTTTCCCGCCATAGAGACGCTTATAAGTGTTAGTAGTAAGAATGCGTTTAAAACACAGAAGACCCACTTCTTACGAAGTCATCTGCTGTGTGTTGGTTCCTTTTAGGAAGTTGCATCTATGTTTAGATTCAGCGAGGTAGAATCACGTTTCTTCTAAAAGCTGCGTTTGGACATTGCAGAGTGGATGGGAGAACAGGCTGTAAAGAGAAATACCTTGCTCTAAAACCAAAACGGAGCTATCTAGCAGAATGGTTGTCAATGTGTGTATTCAACTTCCAGAGCTAAACCGATGAGTGTTTGCAGCAGTTCAGAAACCCTTTCTTTGGAAAATGCAGAAACCGTCATTTCCAGCCCTAGAGACGCATATAAGATATAGCAGTAAGAATGCGTTTAAAACACAGAAGAGCCGCTTCTAAGGAACTCATCTGCTGTGTGTTGGTTCCTTTTAGGAAATTGCATCTTTGTTTAGATTCAGCGAGGAAGAAACACGTTTCTTCTAAAAGCTGCGTTTGGACATTCCAGAGTGGACGGGAGAACAGGCTGTAAAGAGAAATACCTTGCTCTAAAACCAAAACGGAGCGATCTAACAGAATGGTTGTCAATGTGTGTATTCAACTTCCAGAGTTAAACTGATGTGTGTTTGCAGCAGTTCAGAAACCCTTTCTTTGGAGAATGCAGAAACTGTCTTTTCCCGCCCTAGAGACGCATATAAGAGTTAGCAGTAAGAATGCGTTTAAAACACAGAAGAGCCGCTTCTAAGGAACTCATCTGCTGTGTGTTGGTTCCTTTTAGGAAATTGCATCTTTGTTTAGATTCAGCGAGGAAGAAACACGTTTCTTCTAAAAGCTGCGTTTGGACATTCCAGAGTGGATGGGAGAACAGGCTGTAAAGAGAAATACCTTGCTCTAAAACCAAAACGGAGCTATCTAGCAGAATGGTTGTCAATGTGTGTATTCAACTTCCAGAGCTAAACTGATGTGTGTTTGCAGCAGTTCAGAAACCCTTTCTTTGGAGAATGCAGAAACTGTCTTTTCCCGCCCTAGAGATGCTTATAAGAGATAGTAGTAAGAATGCGTTTAAAACACAGAAGACCCGCTTCTTACGAACTCATCAGCTGTGTGTTGGTTCCTTTTAGGAAGTTGCATCTATGTTTAGATTCAGCGAGGTAGAATCACGTTTCTTCTAAAAGCTGCGTTTGGACATTCCAGAGTGGATGGGAGAACAGGCTGTAAAGAGAAATACCTTGCTCTAAAATCAAAACGGAGCTATCTAGCAGAATGGTTGTCAATGTGTGTATTCAACTTCCAGAGCTAAACTGATGTGTGTTTGCAGCATTTCAGAAACCCTTTCTTTGGAGAATGCAGAAACTGTCTTTTCCCGCCCTAGAGACGCTTATAAGTGTTAGTAGTAAGAATGCGTTTAAAACACAGAAGACCCGCTTCTTACGAAGTCATCTGCTGTGTGTTGGTTCCTTTTAGGAAGTTGCATCTATGTTTAGATTCAGCGAGGTAGAATCACGTTTCTTCTAAAAGCTGCGTTTGGACATTCCAGAGTGGATGGGAGAACAGGCTGTAAAGAGAAATACCTTGCTCTAAAACCAAAACGGAGCTATCTAGCAGAATGGTTTTCAATGTGTGTATTCAACTTCCAGAATTAAACATATGTGTGTTTGCAGCAGTTCAGAAACCCTTTCTTTGGAGAATGCAGAAACCGTCATTTCTAGCCCTAGAGACGCATATAAGAATTAGTAGTAAGAATGCGTTTAAAACACAGAAGACCCGCTTCTTACGAACTCATCTGCTGTGTGTTGGTTCCTTTTAGGAAGTTGCATCTATGTTTAGATTCAGCGAGGTAGAATCACGTTTCTTCTAAAAGCTGCGTTTGGACATTCCAGAGTGGATGGGAGAACAGGCTGTAAAGAGAAATACGTTGCTCTAAAACCAAAACGGAGCTATCTAGCAGAATGGTTGTCAATGTGTGTATTCAACTTCCAGAGCTAAACTGATGTGTGTTTGCAGCAGTTCAGAAACCCTTTCGTTGGAGAATGCAGAAACCGTCATTTCCAGCCCTAGAGACGCATATAAGAGTTAGCAGTAAGAATGCGTTTAAAACACAGAAGACCCGCTTCTTACGAACTCATCTTCTGTGTGTTGGTTCCTTTTAGGAAGTTGCATCTATGTTTAGATTCAGCGAGGAAGAAACACGTTTCTTCTAAAGCTGCGTTTGGATATTCCAGAGTGGATGGGAGAACAGGCTGTAAAGAGAAATACCTTGCTCTAAAACCAAAACGGAGCTATCTAGCAAAATGGTTGTCAATGTGTGTATTCAACTTCCAGATATAAACATATGTGTGATTGCAGCAGTTCAGAAACCCTTTCTTTGGAGAATGCAGAAACCGTCATTTCTAGCCCTAGAGACGCATATAAGAGTTAGCCTTAAGAATGCGTTTAAAACAAAGAAGTCCCGCTTCTTACGAACTCATCTGCTGTGTGTTGGTTCCTTTTAGGAAGTTGCATCTATGTTTAGATTCAGCGAGGTAGAAAAACGTTTCTTCTATAAGCTGCATTTGGACATTCCACAGTGGATGGGAGAACAGGCTGTAAAGAGAAATATATTGCTCTAAAACCAAAACGGAGCTATCTAGCAGAATGGTTTTCAATGTGTGTATTCAGGTTCCAGAGTTAAACTGATGTGTGTTTGCAGCAGTTCAGAAACCCTTTCTTTGGAGAATGCAGAAACAGTCTTTTCCCGCCCTAGAGACGCTTATAAGAGTTAGCAGTAAGAATGCGTTTAAAACAAAGAAGACCCGCTTCTTAGGAAGTCATCTGCTGTGTGTTGGTTCCTTTTAGGAAGTTGCATCTATGTTTACATTCAGGGAGGTAGAAAGACGTTTCTTCTAAAAGCTGCGTTTGGACATTCCAGAGTGGATGGGAAAAAAGGCTGTAAAGAGAAATACGTTGCTCTAAAACCAAAACGGAGCTATCTAGCAGAATGGTTGTCAATGCGTTTATTCAAGTTCCAGAGTTAAACTGCTGTGTGTTTGCAGCAGTTCAGAAACCCTTTCTTTGGAGAATGCAGAAAAAGTCTTTTCCCGCCCCAAAGACGCTTAGGAGAGTTAGCAGTAAGAATGCGTTTAAAACACAGAAGACCCGCTTATTACGAACTCATCTGCTGTGTGTTGGCTCCTTTGAGGAAGTTACATATATGTTTAGATTCAGCGAGGAAGAAACACGTTTCTTCTAAAAGCTGTGTTTGGACATTCCAGAGTGGATGGGAGAACAGGCTGTAAAGAGAAATACCTTGCTCTAAAACCAAAACGGAGCTATCTAGCAGAATGGTTGTCAATGTGTGTATTCAACTTCCAGAGCTAAACTGATGTGTGTTTGCAGCAGTTCAGAAACCCTTTCTTTGGAGAATGCAGAAACCGTCTTTTCCCGCCTTAGAGACGCTTATAAAAGTTAGTAGTAAGAATGCATTTAAAACACAGAACACCCGCTTCTTACGAACTCATCTGCTGTGTGTTGGTTCCTTTTAGGAAGTTGCATCTATGTTTAGATTCAGCGAGGTAGAATCACGTTTCTTCTAAAAGCTGCGTTTGGACATTCCAGAGTGGATGGGAGAACAGGCTGTAAAGAGAAATACCTTGCTCTAAAACCAAAACGGAGCTATCTAGCAGAATGGTTGTCAATGTGTCTATTCAACTTCCAGAGCTAAACTGATGTGTGTTTGCAGCAGTTCAGAAACCCTTTCTTTGGAGAATGCAGAAACCGTCATTTCCAGCCCTAGAGACGCATATAAGAGTTAGCAGTAAGAATGCGTTTAAAACACAGAACACCCGCTTCTTACGAACTCATCTTCTGTGTGTTGGTTCCTTTTAGGAAGTTGCATCTATGTTTAGATTCAGCGAGGAAGAAACACGTTTCTTCTAAAAGCTGCGTTTGGATATTCCAGAGTGGATGGGAGAACAGGCTGTAAAGAGAAATACCTTGCTCTAAAACCAAAACGGAGCTATCTAGCAGAATGGTTGTCAATGTGTGTATTCAACTTCCAGAATTAAACATATGTGTGTTTGCAGCAGTTCAGAAACCCTTTCTTTGGAGAATGCAGAAACCATCATTTCTAGCCCTAGAGACGCATATAAGAGTTAGCAGTAAGAATGCGTTTAAAACACAGAAGAGCCGCTTCTAAGGAACTCATCTGCTGTGTGTTGGTTCCTTTTAGGAAATTGCATCGTTGTTTAGATTCAGCGAGGTAGAAACACGTTTCTTCTAAAAGCTGCGTTTGGACATTCCAGAGTGGATGGGAGAACAGGCTGTAAAGAGAAATACCTTGCTCTAAAACCAAAACGGAGCTATCTAGCAGAATGGTTGTCAATGTGTGTATTCAACTTCCAGAGTTAAACTGATGTGTGTTTGCAGCAGTTCAGAAACCCTTTCTTCGGAGAATGCAGAAACCGTCATTTCCAGCCCTAGAGACGCATATAAGAGTTAGCAGTAAGAATGCGTTTAAAACACAGAACACCCGCTTCTTACGAACTCATCTTCTGTGTGTTGGTTCCTTTTAGGAAGTTGCATCTATGTTTAGATTCAGCGAGGAAGAAACACGTTTCTTCTAAAAGCTGCGTTTGGATATTCCAGAGTGGATGGGAGAACAGGCTGTAAAGAGAAATACCTTGCTCTAAAACCAAAACGGAGCTATCTAGCAGAATGGTTGTCAATGTGTGTATTCAACTTCCAGAGTTAAACTGATGTGTGTTTGCAGCAGTTCAGAAACCCTTTCTTTGGAGAATGCAGAAACCGTCATTTCCAGCCCTAGAGACGCATATAAGAGTTAGCAGTAAGAATGCGTTTAAAACACAGAACACCCGCTTCTTACGAACTCATCTTCTGTGTGTTGGTTCCTTTTAGGAAGTTGCATCTATGTTTAGATTCAGCGAGGAAGAAACACGTTTCTTCTAAAAGCTGCGTTTGGACATTCCAGAGTGGATGGGAGAACAGGCTGTAAAGAGAAATACCTTGCTCTAAAACCAAAACGGAGCTATCTAGCAGAATGGTTGTCAATGTGTGTATTCAACTTCCAGAGTTAAACTGATGTGTGTTTGCAGCAGTTCAGAAACCCTTTCTTTGGAGAATGCAGAAACCGTCATTTCCAGCCCTAGAGACACATATAAGAGTTAGCAGTAAGAATGCGTTTAAAACACAGAACACCCGCTTCTTACGAACTCATCTTCTGTGTGTTGGTTCCTTTTAGGAAGTTGCATCTATGTTTAGATTCAGCGAGGTAGAAACACGTTTCTTCTAAAAGCTGCGTTTGGACATTCCAGAGTGGATGGGAAAACAGGCTGTAAAGAGAAATACGTTGCTCTAAAACCAAAACGGAGCTATCTAGCAGAATGGTTGTCAATGGGTTTATTCAAGTTCCAGAGTTAAACTGCTGTGTGTTTGGAGCAGTTCGGAAACCCTTTCTTTGGAGAATGCAGAAAAAGTCTTTTCCCGCCCCAGAGACGCTTAGGAGAGTTAGCAGTAAGAATGCGTTTAAAACACAGAAGACCCGCTTATTACGAACTCATCTGCTGTGTGTTGGCTCCTTTTAGGAAGTTGCATCTATGTTTAGATTCAGCGAGGAAGAAACACGTTTCTTCTAAAAGCTGCGTTTGGACATTCCAGAGTGGATGGGAGAACAGGCTGTAAAGAGAAATACCTTGCTCTAAAACCAAAACGGAGCGATCTAACAGAATGGTTGTCAATTTGTGTATTCAATTACCAGAGTTTAACTGATGTGTGTTTGCAGCAGTTCAGAAACCCTTTCTTTGGAGAATGCAGAAACTGTCTTTTCCCGCCCTAGAGACGCATATAAGAGTTAGCAGTAAGAATGCGTTTAAAACACAGAACACCCGCTTCTTACGAACTCATCTTCTGTGTGTTGGTTCCTTTTAGGAAGTTGCATCTATGTTTAGATTCAGCGAGGAAGAAACATGTTTCTTCTAAAAGCTGCGTTTGGATATTCCAGAGTGGATGGGAGAACAGGCTGTAAAGAGAAATACCTTGCTCTAAAACCAAAACGGAGCTATCTAGCAGAATGGTTGTCAATGTGTGTATTCAACTTCCAGAGTTAAACTGATGTGTGTTTGCAGCAGTTCAGAAACCCTTTCTTTGGAGAATGCAGAAACCGTCATTTCCAGCCCTAGAGACGCATATAAAAGTTAGCAGTAAGAATGCGTTTAAAACACAGAAGAGCCGCTTCTAAGGAACTCATCTGCTGTGTGTTGGTTCCTTTTAGGAAATTGCATCTTTGTTTAGATTCAGCGAGGAAGAAACACGTTTCTTCTAAAAGCTGCGTTTGGACATTCCAGAGTGGATGGGAGAACAGGCTGTAAAGAGAAATACCTTGCTCTAAAACCAAAACGGAGCAATCTAGCAGAATGGTTGTCAATGTGTGTATTCAACTTCCAGAGCTAAACTGATGTGTGTTTGCAGCAGTTCAGAAACCCTTTCTTTGGAGAATGCAGAAACTGTCTTTTCCCGCCCTAGAGATGCTTATAAGAGATAGTAGTAAGAATGCGTTTAAAACACAGAAGACCCGCTTCTTACGAACTCATCTGCTGTGTGTTGGTTCCTTTTAGGAAGTTGCATCTATGTTTAGATTCAGCGAGGTAGAATCACGTTTCTTCTAAAAGCTGCGTTTGGACATTCCAGAGTGGATGGGAGAACAGGCTGTAAAGAGAAATACCTTGCTCTAAAACCAAAACGGAGCTATCTAGCAGAATGGTTGTCAATGTGTGTATTCAACTTCCAGAGCTAAACTGATGTGTCTTTGCAGCAGTTCAGAAACCCTTTCTTTGGAGAATGCAGAAACTGTCTTCTCCCGCCCTAGAGTCGCTTATAAGAGTTAGTAGTAAGAATGCGTTTAAAACACAGAAGACCCACTTCTTACGAACTCATCTGCTGTGTGTTGGTTCCTTTTAGGAAGTTGCATCTATGTTTAGATTCAGCGAGGTAGAATCACGTTTCTTCTAAAAGCTGCGTTTGGACATTCCAGAGTGGATGGGAGAACAGGCTGTAAAGAGAAATACGTTGCTCTAAAACCAAAACGGAGCTATCTAGCAGAATGGTTGTCAATGTGTGTATTCAACTTCCAGAGCTAAACTGATGTGTGTTTGCAGCAGTTCAGAAACCCTTTCGTTGGAGAATGCAGAAACCGTCATTTCCAGCCCTAGAGACGCATATAAGAGTTAGCAGTAAGAATGCGTTTAAAACACAGAACACCCGCTTCTTACGAACTCATCTGCTGTGTGTTGGTTCCTTTTAGGAAGTTGCATCTATGTTTAGATTCAGCGAGGAAGAAACACGTTTCTTCTAAAAGCTGCGTTTGGATATTCCAGAGTGGATGGGAGAACAGGCTGTAAAGAGAAATACCTTGCTCTAAAACCAAAACGGAGCTATCTAGCAAAATGGTTGTCAATGTGTGTATTCAACTTCCAGATATAAACATATGTGTGATTGCAGCAGTTCAGAAACCCTTTCTTTGGAGAATGCAGAAACCGTCATTTCTAGCCCTAGAGACGCATATAAGAGTTAGCCTTAAGAATGCGTTTAAAACAAAGAAGTCCCGCTTCTTACGAACTCATCTGCTGTGTGTTGGTTCCTTTTAGGAAGTTGCATCTATGTTTAGATTCAGCGAGGTAGAAACACGTTTCTTCTATAAGCTGCGTTTGGACATTCCACAGTGGATGGGAGAACAGGCTGTAAAGAGAAATATATTGCTCTAAAACCAAAACGGAGCTATCTAGCAGAATGGTTTTCAATGTGTGTATTCAACTTCCAGAATTAAACATATGTGTGTTTGCAGCAGTTCAGAAACCCGTTCTTTGGAGAATGCAGAAACCATCATTTCTAGCCCTAGAGACGCATATAAGAGTTAGCAGTAAGAATGCGTTTAAAACACAGAAGAGCCGCTTCTAAGGAACTCATCTGCTGTGTGTTGGTTCCTTTTAGGAAATTGCATCTTTGTTTAGATTCAGCGAGGTAGAAACACGTTTCTTCTAAAAGCTGCGTTTGGACATTCCAGAGTGGATGGGAGAACAGGCTGTAAAGAGAAATACCTTGCTCTAAAACCAAAACGGAGCTATCTAGCAGAATGGTTGTCAATGTGTGTATTCAACTTCCAGAGTTAAACTGATGTGTGTTTGCAGCAGTTCGGAAACCCTTTCTTTGGAGAATGCAGAAAAAGTCTTTTCCCGCCCCAGAGACGCTTAGGAGAGTTAGCAGTAAGAATGCGTTTAAAACACAGAAGACCCGCTTATTACGAACTCATCTGCTGTGTGTTGGCTCCTTTTAGGAAGTTACATATATGTTTAGATTCAGCGAGGAAGAAACACGTTTCTTCTAAAAGCTGCGTTTGGACATTCCAGAGTGGATGGGAGAACAGGCTGTAAAGAGAAATACCTTGCTCTAAAACCAAAACGGAGCTATCTAGCAGAATGGTTGTCAATGTGTGTATTCAACTTCCAGAGCTAAACTGATGTGTGTTTGCAGCAGTTCAGAAACCCTTTCTTTGGAGAATGCAGAAACCGTCTTTCCCCGCCCTAGAGACGCTTATAAGAGTTAGTAGTAAGAATGCGTTTAAAACAAAGAAGACCCGCTTCTTACGAACTCATCTGCTGTGTGTTGGTACCTTTTAGGAAGTTGCATCTATGTTTAGATTCACCGAGGTAGAATCACGTTTCTTCTAAAAGCTGCGTTTGGACATTCCAGAGTGGATGGGAGAACAGGCTGTAAAGGGAAATACCTTGCTCTAAAACCAAAACGGAGCTATCTAGCAGAATGGTTGTCAATGTGTCTATTCAACTTCCAGAGCTAAACTGATGTGTGTTTTCAGCAGTTCAGAAACCCTTTCTTTGGAGAATGCAGAAACTGTCTTTTCCCGCCATAGAGACGCTTATAAGTGTTAGTAGTAAGAATGCGTTTAAAACACAGAACACCCGCTTCTTACGAACTCATCTTCTGTGTGTTGGTTCCTTTTAGGAAGTTGCATCTATGTTTAGATTCAGCGAGGAAGAAACACGTTTCTTCTAAAAGCTGCGTTTGGATATTCCAGAGTGGATGGGAGAACAGGCTGTAAAGAGAAATACCTTGCTCTAAAACCAAAACGGAGCTATCTAGCAGAATGGTTGTCAATGTGTGTATTCAACTTCCAGAGTTAAACTGATGTGTGTTTGCAGCAGTTCAGAAACCCTTTCTTTGGAGAATGCAGAAACCGTCATTTCCAGCCCTAGAGACGCATATAAGAGTTAGCAGTAAGAATGCGTTTAAAACACAGAACACCCGCTTCTTACGAACTCATCTTCTTTGTGTTGGTTCCTTTTAGGAAGTTGCATCTATGTTTAGATTCAGCGAGGAAGAAACACGTTTCTTCTAAAAGCTGCGTTTGGATATTCCAGAGTGGATGGGAGAACAGGCTGTAAAGAGAAATACCTTGCTCTAAAACCAAAACGGAGCTATCTAGCAGAATGGTTGTCAATGTGTGTATTCAACTTCCAGAGTTAAACTGATGTGTGTTTGCAGCAGTTCAGAAACCCTTTCTTTGGAGAATGCAGAAACCGTCATTTCCAGCCCTAGAGACGCATATAAGAGTTAGCAGTAAGAATGCGTTTAAAACACAGAACACCCGCTTCTTACGAACTCATCTTCTGTGTGTTGGTTCCTTTTAGGAAGTTGCATCTATGTTTAGATTCAGCGAGGGAGAAACACGTTTCTTCTAAAAGCTGCGTTTGGGTATTCCAGAGTGGATGGGAGAACAGGCTGTAAAGAGAAATACCTTGCTCTAAAACCAAAACGGAGCTATCTAGCAGAATGGTTGTCAATGTGTTTATTCAACTTCCAGAGTTAAACTGATGTGTGTTTGCAGCAGTTCAGAAACCCTTTCTTTGGAGAATGCAGAAACCGTCATTTCCAGCCCTAGAGACGCATGTAAGAGTTAGCAGTAAGAATGCGTTTAAAACACAGAACACCCGCTTCTTACGAACTCATCTGCTGTGTGTTGGTTCCTTTTAGGAAGTTGCATCTATGTTTAGATTCAGCGAGGTAGAAACACGTTTCTTCCATAAGCTGCGTTTGGACATTCCACAGTGGATGGGAGAACAGGCTGTAAAGAGAAATATATTGCTCTAAAACCAAAACGGAGCTATCTAGCAGAATGGTTTTCAATGTGTGTATTCAGGTTCCAGAGTTAAACTGATGTGTGTTTGCAGCCGTTCAGAAACCCTTTCTTTGGAGAATGCAGAAAAAGTCTTTTCCCGCCCTAGAGACGCTTATAAGAGTTAGCAGTAAGAATGCGTTTAAAACACAGAAGACCCCCTTCTTACGAAGTCATCTGCTGTGTGTTGGTTCCTTTTAGGAAGTTGCATCTATGTTTAGATTCAGCGAGGTAGAAACACGTTTCTTCTAAAAGCTGCGTTTGGACATTCCAGAGTGGATGGGAGAACAGGCTGTAAAGAGAAATACCTTGCTCTAAAACCAAAACGGAGCTATCTAGCAGAATGGTTGTCAATGTGTGTATTCAACTTCCAGAGTTAAACTGATGTGTGTTTGCAGCAGTTCAGAAACCCTTTCTTTGGAGAATGCAGAAACCGTCATTTCCAGCCCTAGAGACGCATATAAGAGTTAGCAGTAAGAATGCGTTTAAAACACAGAACACCCGCTTCTTACGAACTCATCTGCTGTGTGTTGGTTCCTTTTAGGAAGTTGCATCTATGTTTAGATTCAGCGAGGAAGAAACACGTTTCTTCTAAAAGCTGCGTTTGGATATTCCAGAGTAAATGGGAGAACAGGCTGTAAAGAGAAATACCTTGCTCTAAAACCAAAACGGAGCTATCTAGCAAAATGGTTGTCAATGTGTGTATTCAACTTCCAGATATAAACATATGTGTGATTGCAGCAGTTCAGAAACCCTTTCTTTGGAGAATGCAGAAACCGTCATTTCTAGCCCTAGAGACGCATATAAGTGTTAGCCTTAAGAATGCGTTTAAAACAAAGAAGTCCCGCTTCTTACGAACTCATCTTCTGTGTGTTGGTTCCTTTTAGGAAGTTGCATCTATGTTTAGATTCAGCGAGGTAGAAACACGTTTCTTCTATAAGCTGCGTTTGGACATTCCACAGTGGATGGGAGAACAGGCTGTAAAGAGAAATATATTGCTCTAAAACCAAAACGGAGCTATCTAGCAGAATGGTTTTCAATGTGTGTATTCAGGTTCCAGAGTTAAACTGATGTGTGTTTGCAGCAGTTCAGAAACCCTTTCTTTGGAGAATGCAGAAACAGTCTTTTCCCGCCCTAGAGACGCTTATAAGAGTTAGCAGTAAGAATGCGTTTAAAACACAGAAGACCCCCTTCTTACGAAGTCATCTGCTGTGTGTTGGTTCCTTTTAGGAAGTTGCATCTATGTTTACATTCAGCGAGGTAGAAACACGTTTCTTCTAAAAGCTGCGTTTGGACATTCCAGAGTGGATGGGAGAACAGGCTGTAAAGAGAAATACCTTGCTCTAAAACCAAAACGGAGCTATCTAGCAGAATGGTTGTCAATGTGTGTATTCAACTTCCAGAGTTAAACTGATGTGTGTTTGCAGCATTTCAGAAACCCTTTCTTTGGAGAATGCAGAAACTGTCTTTTCCCGCCCTAGAGACGCTTATAAGAGTTAGCAGTAAGAATGCGTTTAAAACACAGAAGACCCGCTTCTTACGAACTCATCTGTTGTGTGTTGGTTCCTTTTAGAAAATTCCATCTATGTTTAGATTCAGCGAGGTAGAAACACGTTTCTTCTAAAAGCTGCGTTTGGACATTCCAGAGTGGATGGGAAAACAGGCTGTAAAGAGAAATACGTTGCTCTAAAACCAAAACGGAGCTATCTAGCAGAATGGTTGTCAATGCGTTTATTCAAGTTCCAGAGTTAAACTGCTGTGTGTTTGCAGCAGTTCAGAAACCCTTTCTTTGGAGAATGCAGAAAAAGTCTTTTCCCGCCCCAGAGACGCTTAGGAGAGTTAGCAGTAAGAATGCGTTTAAAACACAGAAGACCCGCTTATTACGAACTCATCCGCTGTGTGTTGGCTCCTTTTAGGAAGTTACATATATGTTTAGATTCAGCGAGGAAGAAACACGTTTCTTCTAAAAGCTGCGTTTGGACATTCCAGGGTGGATGGGAGAACAGGCTGTAAAGAGAAATACCTTGCTCTAAAACCAAAACGGAGCTATCTAGCAGAATGGTTGTCAATGTGTGTATTCAACTTCCAGAGCTAAACTGATGTGTGTTTGCAGCAGTTCAGAAACCCTTTCTTTGGAGAATGCAGAAACCGTCTTTTCCCTCCCTAGAGACGCTTATAAGAGTTAGTAGTAAGAATGCGTTTAAAACACAGAACACCCGCTTCTTACGAACTCATCTGCTGTGTGTTGGTTCCTTTTAGGAAGTTGCATCTATGTTTAGATTCAGCGAGGTAGAATCACGTTTCTTCTAAAAGCTGCGTTTGGACATTCCAGAGTGGATGGGAGAACAGGCTGTAAAGAGAAATACCTTGCTCTAAAACCAAAACGGAGCTATCTAGCAGAATGGTTGTCAATGTGTCTATTCAACTTCCAGAGCTAAACTGATGTGTGTTTTCAGCAGTTCAGAAACCCTTTCTTTGGAGAATGCAGAAACCGTCATTTCCAGCCCTAGAGACGCATATAAGAGTTAGCAGTAAGAATGCGTTTAAAACACAGAACACCCGCTTCTTACGAACTCATCTTCTGTGTGTTGGTTCCTTTTAGGAAGTTGCATCTATGTTTAGATTCAGCGAGGAAGAAACACGTTTCTTCTAAAAGCTGCGTTTGGATATTCCAGAGTGGATGGGAGAACAGGCTGTAAAGAGAAATACCTTGCTCTAAAACCAAAACGGAGCTATCTAGCAGAATGGTTTTCAATGTGTGTATTCAACTTCCAGAATTAAACATATGTGTGTTTGCAGCAGTTCAGAAACCCTTTCTTTGGAGAATGCAGAAACCGTCATTTCCAGCCCTAGAGACGCATATAAGAGTTAGCAGTAAGAATGCGTTTAAAACACAGAACACCCGCTTCTTACGAACTCATCTTCTGTGTGTTGGTTCCTTTTAGGAAGTTGCATCTATGTTTAGATTCAGCGAGGAAGAAACACGTTTCTTCTAAGAGCTGCGTTTGGATATTCCAGAGTGGATGGGAGAACAGGCTGTAAAGAGAAATACCTTGCTCTAAAACCAAAACGGAGCTATCTAGCAGAATGGTTGTCAATGTGTCTATTCAACTTCCAGAGTTCAACTGATGTGTGTTTGCAGCAGTTCAGAAACCCTTTCTTTGGAGAATGCAGAAACCGTCATTTCCAGCCCTAGAGACGCATATAAGAGTTAGCAGTAAGAATGCGTTTAAAACACAGAACACCCGCTTCTTACGAACTCATCTGCTGTGTGTTGGTTCCTTTTAGGAAGTTGCATCTATGTTTAGATTCAGCGAGGAAGAAACACGTTTCTTTTAAAAGCTGCGTTTGGATATTCCAGAGTAAATGGGAGAACAGGCTGTAAAGAGAAATACCTTGCTCTAAAACCAAAACGGAGCTATCTAGCAAAATGGTTGTCAATGTGTGTATTCAACTTCCAGATATAAACATATGTGTGATTGCAGCAGTTCAGAAACCCTTTCTTTGGAGAATGCAGAAACCGTCATTTCTAGCCCTAGAGACGCATATAAGAGTTAGCCTTAAGAATGCGTTTAAAACAAAGAAGTCCCGCTTCTTACGAACTCATCTTCTGTGTGTTGGTTCCTTTTAGGAAGTTGCATCTATGTTTAGATTCAGCGAGGTAGAAACACGTTTCTTCTATAAGCTGCGTTTGGACATTCCACAGTGGATGGGAGAACAGGCTGTAAAGAGAAATATATTGCTCTAAAACCAAAACGGAGCTATCTAGCAGAATGGTTTTCAATGTGTATATTCAGGTTCCAGAGTTAAACTGATGTGTGTTTGCAGCAGTTCAGAAACCCTTTCTTTGGAGAATGCAGAAACAGTCTTTTCCCGCCCTAGAGACGCTTATAAGAGTTAGCAGTAAGAATGCGTTTAAAACACAGAAGACCCCCTTCTTACGAAGTCATCTGCTGTGTGTTGGTTCCTTTTAGGAAGTTGCATCTATGTTTACATTCAGCGAGGTAGAAACACGTTTCTTCTAAAAGCTGCGTTTGGACATTCCAGAGTGGATGGGAGAACAGGCTGTAAAGAGAAATACCTTGCTCTAAAACCAAAACGGAGCTATCTAGCAGAATGGTTGTCAATGTGTGTATTCAACTTCCAGAGTTAAACTGATGTGTGTTTGCAGCATTTCAGAAACCCTTTCTTTGGAGAATGCAGAAACTGTCTTTTCCCGCCCTAGAGACGCTTATAAGAGTTAGCAGTAAGAATGCGTTTAAAACACAGAAGACCCGCTTCTTACGAACTCATCTGTTGTGTGTTGGTTCCTTTTAGAAAATTCCATCTATGTTTAGATTCAGCGAGGTAGAAACACGTTTCTTCTAAAAGCTGCGTTTGGACATTCCAGAGTGGATGGGAAAACAGGCTGTAAAGAGAAATACGTTGCTCTAAAACCAAAACGGAGCTATCTAGCAGAATGGTTGTCAATGCGTTTATTCAAGTTCCAGAGTTAAACTGCTGTGTGTTTGCAGCAGTTCAGAAACCCTTTCTTTGGAGAATGCAGAAAAAGTCTTTTCCCGCCCCAGAGACGCTTAGGAGAGTTAGCAGTAAGAATGCGTTTAAAACACAGAAGACCCGCTTATTACGAACTCATCCGCTGTGTGTTGGCTCCTTTTAGGAAGTTACATATATGTTTAGATTCAGCGAGGAAGAAACACGTTTCTTCTAAAAGCTGCGTTTGGACATTCCAGGGTGGATGGGAGAACAGGCTGTAAAGAGAAATACCTTGCTCTAAAACCAAAACGGAGCTATCTAGCAGAATGGTTGTCAATGTGTGTATTCAACTTCCAGAGCTAAACTGATGTGTGTTTGCAGCAGTTCAGAAACCCTTTCTTTGGAGAATGCAGAAACCGTCTTTTCCCTCCCTAGAGACGCTTATAAGAGTTAGTAGTAAGAATGCGTTTAAAACACAGAACACCCGCTTCTTACGAACTCATCTGCTGTGTGTTGGTTCCTTTTAGGAAGTTGCATCTATGTTTAGATTCAGCGAGGTAGAATCACGTTTCTTCTAAAAGCTGCGTTTGGACATTCCAGAGTGGATGGGAGAACAGGCTGTAAAGAGAAATACCTTGCTCTAAAACCAAAACGGAGCTATCTAGCAGAATGGTTGTCAATGTGTCTATTCAACTTCCAGAGCTAAACTGATGTGTGTTTTCAGCAGTTCAGAAACCCTTTCTTTGGAGAATGCAGAAACCGTCATTTCCAGCCCTAGAGACGCATATAAGAGTTAGCAGTAAGAATGCGTTTAAAACACAGAACACCCGCTTCTTACGAACTCATCTTCTGTGTGTTGGTTCCTTTTAGGAAGTTGCATCTATGTTTAGATTCAGCGAGGAAGAAACACGTTTCTTCTAAAAGCTGCGTTTGGATATTCCAGAGTGGATGGGAGAACAGGCTGTAAAGAGAAATACCTTGCTCTAAAACCAAAACGGAGCTATCTAGCAGAATGGTTTTCAATGTGTGTATTCAACTTCCAGAATTAAACATATGTGTGTTTGCAGCAGTTCAGAAACCCTTTCTTTGGAGAATGCAGAAACCGTCATTTCCAGCCCTAGAGACGCATATAAGAGTTAGCAGTAAGAATGCGTTTAAAACACAGAACACCCGCTTCTTACGAACTCATCTTCTGTGTGTTGGTTCCTTTTAGGAAGTTGCATCTATGTTTAGATTCAGCGAGGAAGAAACACGTTTCTTCTAAGAGCTGCGTTTGGATATTCCAGAGTGGATGGGAGAACAGGCTGTAAAGAGAAATACCTTACTCTAAAACCAAAACGGAGCTATCTAGCAGAATGGTTGTCAATGTGTGTATTCAACTTCCAGAGTTAAACTGATATGTGTTTGCAGCAGTTCAGAAACCCTTTCTTTGGAGAATGCAGAAACCGTCATTTCCAGCCCTAGAGACGCATATAAGAGTTAGCAGTAAGAATGCGTTTAAAACACAGAACACCCGCTTCTTACGAACTCATCTTCTGTGTGTTGGTTCCTTTTAGGAAGTTGCATCTATGTTTAGATTCAGCGAGGAAGAAACACGTTTCTTCTAAAAGCTGCGTTTGGATATTCCAGAGTGGATGGGAGAACAGGCTGTAAAGAGAAATACCTTGCTCTAAAACCAAAACGGAGCTATCTAGCAGAATGGTTGTCAATGTGTGTATTCAACTTCCAGAGTTAAACTGATGTGTGTTTGCAGCAGTTCAGAAACCCTTTCTTTGTAGAATGCAGAAACCGTCATTTCCAGCCCTAGAGACGCATATAAGAGTTACCAGTAAGAATGCGTTTAAAACACAGAACACCCGCTTCTTACGAACTCATCTGCTGTGTGTTGGTTCCTTTTAGGAAGTTGCATCTATGTTTAGATTCAGCGAGGAAGAAACACGTTTCTTCTAAAAGCTGCGTTTGGATATTCCAGAGTGGATGGGAGAACAGGCTGTAAAGAGAAATACCTTGCTCTAAAACCAAAACGGAGCTATCTAGCAAAATGGTTGTCAATGTGTGTATTCAACTTCCAGATATAAACATATGTATGATTGCAGCAGTTCAGAAACCCTTTCTTTGGAGAATGCAGAAACCGTCATTTCTAGCCCTAGAGACGCATATAAGAGTTAGCCTTAAGAATGCGTTTAAAACAAAGAAGTCCCGCTTCTTACGAACTCATCTTCTGTGTGTTGGTTCCTTTTAGGAAGTTGCATCTATGTTTAGATTCAGCGAGGTAGAAACACGTTTCTTCTATAAGCTGCGTTTGGACATTCCACAGTGGATGGGAGAACAGGCTGTAAAGAGAAATATATTGCTCTAAAACCAAAACGGAGCTATCTAGCAGAATGGTTTTCAATGTGTGTATTCAGGTTCCAGAGTTAAACTGATGTGTGTTTGCAGCAGTTCAGAAACCCTTTCTTTGGAGAATGCAGAAACAGTCTTTTCCCGCCCTAGAGACGCTTATAAGAGTTAGCAGTAAGAATGCGTTTAAAACACAGAAGACCCCCTTCTTACGAAGTCATCTGCTGTGTGTTGGTTCCTTTTAGGAAGTTGCATCTATGTTTACATTCAGCGAGGTAGAAACACGTTTCTTCTAAAAGCTGCGTTTGGACATTCCAGAGTGGATGGGAGAACAGGCTGTAAAGAGAAATACCTTGCTCTAAAACCAAAACGGAGCTATCTAGCAGAATGGTTGTCAATGTGTGTATTCAACTTCCAGAGTTAAACTGATGTGTGTTTGCAGCATTTCAGAAACCCTTTCTTTGGAGAATGCAGAAACTGTCTTTTCCCGCCCTAGAGACGCTTATAAGAGTTATCAGTAAGAATGCGTTTAAAACACAGAAGACCCGCTTCTTACGAACTCATCTGTTGTGTGTTGGTTCCTTTTAGAAAATTCCATCTATGTTTAGATTCAGCGAGGTAGAAACACGTTTCTTCTAAAAGCTGCGTTTGGACATTCCAGAGTGGATGGGAAAACAGGCTGTAAAGAGAAATACGTTGCTCTAAAACCAAAACGGAGCTATCTAGCAGAATGGTTGTCAATGCGTTTATTCAAGTTCCAGAGTTAAACTGCTGTGTGTTTGCAACAGTTCAGAAACCCTTTCTTTGGAGAATGCAGAAAAAGTCTTTTCCCGCCCCAGAGACGCTTAGGAGAGTTAGCAGTAAGAATGCGTTTAAAACACAGAAGACCCGCTTATTACGAACTCATCCGCTGTGTGTTGGCTCCTTTTAGGAAGTTACATATATGTTTAGATTCAGCGAGGAAGAAACACGTTTCTTCTAAAAGCTGCGTTTGGACATTCCAGGGTGGATGGGAGAACAGGCTGTAAAGAGAAATACCTTGCTCTAAAACCAAAACGGAGCTATCTAGCAGAATGGTTGTCAATGTGTGTATTCAACTTCCAGAGCTAAACTGATGTGTGTTTGCAGCAGTTCAGAAACCCTTTCTTTGGAGAATGCAGAAACCGTCTTTTCCCTCCCTAGAGACGCTTATAAGAGTTAGTAGTAAGAATGCGTTTAAAACACAGAACACCCGCTTCTTACGAACTCATCTGCTGTGTGTTGGTTCCTTTTAGGAAGTTGCATCTATGTTTAGATTCAGCGAGGTAGAATCACGTTTCTTCTAAAAGCTGCGTTTGGACATTCCAGAGTGGATGGGAGAACAGGCTGTAAAGAGAAATACCTTGCTCTAAAACCAAAACGGAGCTATCTAGCAGAATGGTTGTCAATGTGTCTATTCAACTTCCAGAGCTAAACTGATGTGTGTTTTCAGCAGTTCAGAAACCCTTTCTTTGGAGAATGCAGAAACCGTCATTTCCAGCCCTAGAGACGGATATAAGAGTTAGCAGTAAGAATGCGTTTAAAACACAGAACACCCGCTTCTTACGAACTCATCTTCTGTGTGTTGGTTCCTTTTAGGAAGTTGCATCTATGTTTAGATTCAGCGAGGAAGAAACACGTTTCTTCTAAAAGCTGCGTTTGGATATTCCAGAGTGGATGGGAGAACAGGCTGTAAAGAGAAATACCTTGCTCTAAAACCAAAACGGAGCTATCTAGGAGAATGGTTTTCAATGTGTGTATTCAACTTCCAGAATTAAACATATGTGTGTTTGCAGCAGTTCAGAAACCCTTTCTTTGGAGAATGCAGAAACCGTCATTTCCAGCCCTAGAGACGCATATAAGAGTTAGCAGTAAGAATGCGTTTAAAACACAGAACACCCGCTTCTTACGAACTCATCTTCTGTGTGTTGGTTCCTTTTAGGAAGTTGCATCTATGTTTAGATTCAGCGAGGAAGAAACACGTTTCTTCTAAGAGCTGCGTTTGGATATTCCAGAGTGGATGGGAGAACAGGCTGTAAAGAGAAATACCTTGCTCTAAAACCAAAACGGAGCTATCTAGCAGAATGGTTGTCAATGTGTGTATTCAACTTCCAGAGTTAAACTGATGTGTGTTTGCAGCAGTTCAGAAACCCTTTCTTTGGAGAATGCAGAAACCGTCATTTCCAGCCCTAGAGACACATGTAAGAGTTAGCAGTAAGAATGCGTTTAAAACACAGAGCACCCGCTTCTTACGAACTCATCTTCTGTGTGTTGGTTCCTTTTAGGAAGTTGCATCTATGTTTAGATTCAGCGAGGAAGAAACACGTTTCTTCTAAGAGCTGCGTTTGGATATTCCAGAGTGGATGGGAGAACAGGCTGTAAAGAGAAATACCTTACTCTAAAACCAAAACGGAGCTATCTAGCAGAATGGTTGTCAATGTGTGTATTCAACTTCCAGAGTTAAACTGATATGTGTTTGCAGCAGTTCAGAAACCCTTTCTTTGGAGAATGCAGAAACCGTCATTTCCAGCCCTAGAGACGCATATAAGAGTTAGCAGTAAGAATGCGTTTAAAACACAGAACACCCGCTTCTTACGAACTCATCTTCTGTGTGTTGGTTCCTTTTAGGAAGTTGCATCTATGTTTAGATTCAGCGAGGAAGAAACACGTTTCTTCTAAAAGCTGCGTTTGGATATTCCAGAGTGGATGGGAGAACAGGCTGTAAAGAGAAATACCTTGCTCTAAAACCAAAACGGAGCTATCTAGCAGAATGGTTGTCAATGTGTGTATTCAACTTCCAGAGTTAAACTGATGTGTGTTTGCAGCAGTTCAGAAACCCTTTCTTTGTAGAATGCAGAAACCGTCATTTCCAGCCCTAGAGACGCATATAAGAGTTAGCAGTAAGAATGCGTTTAAAACACAGAACACCCGCTTCTTACGAACTCATCTTCTGTGTGTTGGTTCCTTTTAGGAAGTTGCATCTATGTTTAGATTCAGCGAGGAAGAAACACGTTTCTTCTAAGAGCTGCGTTTGGATATTCCAGAGTGGATGGGAGAACAGGCTGTAAAGAGAAATACCTTGCTCTAAAACCAAAACGGAGCTATCTAGCAGAATGGTTGTCAATGTGTGTATTCAACTTCCAGAGTTAAACTGATGTGTGTTTGCAGCAGTTCAGAAACCCTTTCTTTGGAGAATGCAGAAACCGTCATTTCCAGCCCTAGAGACGCATATAAGAGTTAGCAGTAAGAATGCGTTTAAAACACAGAACACCCGCTTCTTACGAACTCATCTGCTGTGTGTTGGTTCCTTTTAGGAAGTTGCATCTATGTTTAGATTCAGCGAGGAAGAAACACGTTTCTTCTAAAAGCTGCGTTTGGATATTCCAGAGTGGATGGGAGAACAGGCTGTAAAGAGAAATACCTTGCTCTAAAACCAAAACGGAGCTATCTAGCAAAATGGTTGTCAATGTGTGTATTCAACTTCCAGATATAAACATATGTATGATTGCAGCAGTTCAGAAACCCTTTCTTTGGAGAATGCAGAAACCGTCATTTCTAGCCCTAGAGACGCATATAAGAGTTAGCCTTAAGAATGCGTTTAAAACAAAGAAGTCCCGCTTCTTACGAACTCATCTTCTGTGTGTTGGTTCCTTTTAGGAAGTTGCATCTATGTTTAGATTCAGCGAGGTAGAAACACGTTTCTTCTATAAGCTGCGTTTGGACATTCCACAGTGGATGGGAGAACAGGCTGTAAAGAGAAATATATTGCTCTAAAACCAAAACGGAGCTATCTAGCAGAATGGTTTTCAATGTGTGTATTCAGGTTCCAGAGTTAAACTGATGTGTGTTTGCAGCAGTTCAGAAACCCTTTCTTTGGAGAATGCAGAAACAGTCTTTTCCCGCCCTAGAGACGCTTATAAGAGTTAGCAGTAAGAATGCGTTTAAAACACAGAAGACCCCCTTCTTACGAAGTCATCTGCTGTGTGTTGGTTCCTTTTAGGAAGTTGCATCTATGTTTACATTCAGCGAGGTAGAAACACGTTTCTTCTAAAAGCTGCGTTTGGACATTCCAGAGTGGATGGGAAAACAGGCTGTAAAGAGAAATACGTTGCTCTAAAACCAAAACGGAGCTATCTAGCAGAATGGTTGTCAATGCGTTTATTCAAGTTCCAGAGTTAAACTGCTGTGTGTTTGCAGCAGTTCAGAAACCCTTTCTTTGGAGAATGCAGAAAAAGTCTTTTCCCGCCCCAGAGACGCTTAGGAGAGTTAGCAGTAAGAATGCGTTTAAAACACAGAAGACCCGCTTATTACGAACTCATCCGCTGTGTGTTGGCTCCTTTTAGGAAGTTACATATATGTTTAGATTCAGCGAGGAAGAAACACGTTTCTTCTAAAAGCTGCGTTTGGACATTCCAGAGTGGATGGGAGAACAGGCTGTAAAGAGAAATACCTTGCTCTAAAACCAAAACGGAGCTATCTAGCAGAATGGTTGTCAATGTGTGTATTCAACTTCCAGAGCTAAACTGATGTGTGTTTGCAGCAGTTCAGAAACCCTTTCTTTGGAGAATGCAGAAACCGTCTTTTCCCGCCCTAGAGACGCTTATAAGAGTTAGTAGTAAGAATGCGTTTAAAACACAGAACACCCGCTTCTTACGAACTCATCTGCTGTGTGTTGGTTCCTTTTAGGAAGTTGCATCTATGTTTAGATTCAGCGAGGTAGAATCACGTTTCTTCTAAAAGCTGCATTTGGACATTCCAGAGTGGATGGGAGAACAGGCTGTAAAGAGAAATACCTTGCTCTAAAACCAAAACGGAGCTATCTAGCAGAATGGTTGTCAATGTGTCTATTCAACTTCCAGAGCTAAACTGATGTGTGTTTTCAGCAGTTCAGAAACCCTTTCTTTGGAGAATGCAGAAACCGTCATTTCCAGCCCTAGAGACGCATATAAGAGTTAGCAGTAAGAATGCGTTTAAAACACAGAACACCCGCTTCTTACGAACTCATCTTCTGTGTGTTGGTTCCTTTTAGGAAGTTGCATCTATGTTTAGATTCAGCGAGGCAGAAACACGTTTCTTCTAAGAGCTGCGTTTGGATATTCCAGAGTGGATGGGAGAACAGGCTGTAAAGAGAAATACCTTGCTCTAAAACCAAAACGGAGCTATCTAGCAGAATGGTTGTCAATGTGTGTATTCAACTTCCAGAGTTAAACTGATGTGTGTTTGCAGCAGTTCAGAAACCCTTTCTTTGGAGAATGCAGAAACCGTCATTTCCAGCCCTAGAGACGCATATAAGAGTTAGCAGTAAGAATGCGTTTAAAACACAGAACACCCGCTTCTTACGAACTCATCTTCTGTGTGTTGGTTCCTTTTAGGAAGTTTCATCTATATTTAGATTCAGCGAGGAAGAAACACGTTTCTTCTAAAAGCTGCGTTTGGATATTCCAGAGTGGATGGGAGAACAGGCTGTAAAGAGAAATACCTTGCTCTAAAACCAAAACGGAGCTATCTAGCAGAATGGTTGTCAATGTGTGTATTCAACTTCCAGAGTTAAACTGATGTGTGTTTGCAGCAGTTCAGAAACCCTTTCTTTGGAGAATGCAGAAACCGTCATTTCCAGCCCTAGAGACGCATATAATTGTTAGCAGTAAGAATGCGTTTAAAACACAGAACACCCGCTTCTTACGAACTCATCTTCTGTGTGTTGGTTCCTTTTAGGAAGTTGCATCTATGTTTAGATTCAGCGTGGAAGAAACACGTTTCTTCTAAAAGCTGCGTTTGGATATTCCAGAGTGGATGGGAGAACAGGCTGTAAAGAGAAATACCTTGCTCTAAAACCAAAACGGAGTTATCTAGCAGAATGGTTGTCAATGTGTGTATTCAACTTCCAGAGTTAAACTGATGTGTGTTTGCAGCAGTTCAGAAACCCTTTCTTTGGAGAATGCAGAAACCGTCATTTCCAGCCCTAATGACGCATGTAAGAGTTAGCAGTAAGAATGCGTTTAAAACACAGAGCACCCGCTTCTTACGAACTCATCTTCTGTGTGTTGGTTCCTTTTAGGAAGTTGCATCTATGTTTAGATTCAGCGAGGAAGAAACACGTTTCTTCTAAAAGCTGCGTTTGGATATTCCAGAGTGGATGGGAGAACAGGCTGTAAAGAGAAATACCTTGCTCTAAAACCAAAACGGAGCTATCTAGCAGAATGGTTGTCAATGTGTGTATTCAACTTCCAGAGTTAAACTGATGTGTGTTTGCAGCAGTTCAGAAACCCTTTCTTTGGAGAATGCAGAAACCGTCATTTCCAGCCCTAGAGACGCATATAAGAGTTAGCAGTAAGAATGCGTTTAAAACACAGAACACCCGCTTCTTACGAACTCATCTGCTGTGTGTTGGTTCCTTTTAGGAAGTTGCATCTATGTTTAGATTCAGCGAGGAAGAAACACGTTTCTTCTAAAAGCTGCGTTTGGATATTCCAGAGTGGATGGGAGAACAGGCTGTAAAGAGAAATACCTTGCTCTAAAACCAAAACGGAGCTATCTAGCAAAATGGTTGTCAATGTGTGTATTCAACTTCCAGATATAAACATATGTGTGATTGCAGCAGTTCAGAAACCCTTTCTTTGGAGAATGCAGAAACCGTCATTTCTAGCCCTAGAGACGCATATAAGAGTTAGCCTTAAGAATGCGTTTAAAACAAAGAAGTCCCGCTTCTTACGAACTCATCTGCTGTGTGTTGGTTCCTTTTAGGAAGTTGCATCTATGTTTAGATTCAGCGAGGTAGAAACACGTTTCTTCTATAAGCTGCGTTTGGACATTCCACAGTGGATGGGAGAACAGGCTGTAAAGAGAAATATATTGCTCTAAAACCAAAACGGAGCTATCTAGCAGAATGGTTTTCAATGTGTTTATTCAGGTTCCAGAGTTAAACTGATGTGTGTTTGCAGCAGTTCAGAAACCCTTTCTTTGGAGAATGCAGAAACAGTCTTTTCCCGCCCTAGAGACGCTTATAAGAGTTAGCAGTAAGAATGCGTTTAAAACACAGAAGACCCCCTTCTTACGAAGTCATCTGCTGTGTGTTGGTTCCTTTTAGGAAGTTGCATCTATGTTTACATTCAGCGAGGTAGAAACACGTTTCTTCTAAAAGCTGCGTTTGGACATTCCAGAGTGGATGGGAGAACAGGCTGTAAAGAGAAATACCTTGCTCTAAAACCAAAACGGAGCTATCTAGCAGAATGGTTGTCAATGTGTGTATTCAACTTCCAGAGTTAAACTGATGTGTGTTTGCAGCAGTTCAGAAACCCTTTCTTTGGAGAATGCAGAAACTGTCTTTTCCCGCCCTAGAGACGCTTATAAGAGTTAGCAGTAAGAATGCGTTTAAAACACAGAAGACCCGCTTCTTACGAACTCATCTGTTGTGTGTTGGTTCCTTTTAGAAAATTCCATCTATGTTTAGATTCAGCGAGGTAGAAACACGTTTCTTCTAAAAGCTGCGTTTGGACATTCCAGAGTGGATGGGAAAACAGGCTGTAAAGAGAAATACGTTGCTCTAAAACCAAAACGGAGCTATCTAGCAGAATGGTTGTCAATGCGTTTATTCAAGTTCCAGAGTTAAACTGCTGTGTGTTTGCAGCAGTTCAGAAACCCTTTCTTTGGAGAATGCAGAAACCGTCTTTTCCCGCCCCAGAGACGCTTATAAGAGTTAGTACTAAGAATGCGTTTAAAACACAGAACACCCGCTTATTACGAACTCATCTGCTGTGTGTTGGTTCCTTTTAGGAAGTTGCATCTATGTTTAGATTCAGCGAGGTAGAATCACGTTTCTTCTAAAAGCTGCGTTTGGACATTCCAGAGTGGATGGGAGAACAGGCTGTAAAGAGAAATACCTTGCTCTAAAACCAAAACGGAGCTATCTAGCAGAATGGTTGTCAATGTGTCTATTCAACTTCCAGAGCTAAACTGATGTGTGTTTTCAGCAGTTCAGAAACCCTTTCTTTGGAGAATGCAGAAACCGTCATTTCCAGCCCTAGAGATGCATATAAGAGTTAGCAGTAAGAATGCGTTTAAAACACAGAACACCCGCTTCTTACGAACTCATCTTCTGTGTGTTGGTTCCTTTTAGGAAGTTGCATCTATGTTTAGATTCAGCGAGGAAGAAACACGTTTCTTCTAAAAGCTGCGTTTGGATATTCCAGAGTGGATGGGAGAACAGGCTGTAAAGAGAAATACCTTGCTCTAAAACCAAAACGGAGCTATCTAGCAGAATGGTTTTCAATGTGTGTATTCAACTTCCAGAATTAAACATATGTGTGTTTGCAGCAGTTCAGAAACCCTTTCTTTGGAGAATGCAGAAACCGTCATTTCCAGCCCTAGAGACGCATATAAGAGTTAGCAGTAAGAATGCGTTTAAAACACAGAACACCCGCTTCTTACGAACTCATCTTCTGTGTGTTGGTTCCTTTTAGGAAGTTGCATCTATGTTTAGATTCAGCGAGGAAGAAACACGTTTCTTCTAAAAGCTGCGTTTGGATATTCCAGAGTGGATGGGAGAACAGGCTGTAAAGAGAAATACCTTGCTCTAAAACCAAAACGGAGCTATCTAGCAGAATGGTTGTCAATGTGTGTATTCAACTTCCAGAGTTAAACTGATGTGTGTTTGCAGCAGTTCAGAAACCCTTTCTTTGGAGAATGCAGAAACCGTCATTTCCAGCCCTAGAGACGCATATAAAAGTTAGCAGTAAGAATGCGTTTAAAACACAGAACACCCGCTTCTTACGAACTCATCTTCTGTGTGTTGGTTCCTTTTAGGAAGTTGCATCTATGTTTAGATTCAGCGAGGAAGAAACACGTTTCTTCTAAAAGCTGCGTTTGGATATTCCAGAGTGGATGGGAGAACAGGCTGTAAAGAGAAATACCTTGCTCTAAAACCAAAACGGAGCTATCTAGCAGAATGGTTGTCAATGTGTGTATTCAACTTCCAGAGTTAAACTGATGTGTGTTTGCAGCAGTTCAGAAACCCTTTCTTTGGAGAATGCAGAAACCGTCATTTCCAGCCCTAGAGACGCATGTAAGAGTTAGCAGTAAGAATGCGTTTAAAACACAGAACACCCGCTTCTTACGAACTCATCTTCTGTGTGTTGGTTCCTTTTAGGAAGTTGCATCTATGTTTAGATTCAGCGAGGAAGAAACACGTTTCTTCTAAAAGCTGCGTTTGGATATTCCAGAGTGGATGGGAGAACAGGCTGTAAAGAGAAATACCTTGCTCTAAAACCAAAACGGAGCTATCTAGCAGAATGGTTGTCAATTTGTGTATTCAAATTCCAAAGTTAAACTGATGTGTGTTTGCAGCAGTTCAGAAACCCTTTCTTTGGAGAATGCAGAAACCGTCATTTCCAGCCCTAGAGACGCATATAAGAGTTAGCAGTAAGAATGCGTTTAAAACACAGAACACCCGCTTCTTACGAACTCATCTTGTGTGTTGGTTCCTTTTAGGAAGTTGCATCTATGTTTAGATTCAGCGAGGAAGAAACACGTTTCTTCTAAAAGCTGCGTTTGGATATTCCAGAGTGGATGGGAGAACAGGCTGTAAAGAGAAATACCTTGCTCTAAAACCAAAACGGAGCTATCTAGCAGAATGGTTGTCAATGTGTGTATTCAACTTCCAGAGTTAAACTGATGTGTGTTTGCAGCAGTTCAGAAACCCTTTCTTTGGAGAATGCAGAAACCGTCATTTCCAGCCCTAGAGACGCATGTAAGAGTTAGCAGTAAGAATGCGTTTAAAACACAGAACAACCGCTTCTTACGAACTCATCTTCTGTGTGTTGGTTCCTTTTAGGAAGTTGCATCTATGTTTAGATTCAGCGAGGAAGAAACACGTTTCTTCTAAAAGCTGCGTTTGGATATTCCAGAGTGGATGGGAGAACAGGCTGTAAAGAGAAATACCTTGCTCTAAAACCAAAACGGAGCTATCTAGCAGAATGGTTGTCAATGTGTGTATTCAACTTCCAGAGTTAAACTGATGTGTGTTTGCAGCAGTTCAGAAACCCTTTCTTTGTAGAATGCAGAAACCGTCATTTCCAGCCCTAGAGACGCATGTAAGAGTTAGCAGTAAGAATGCGTTTAAAACACAGAACACCCGCTTCTTACGAACTCATCTTCTGTGTGTTGGTTCCTTTTAGGAAGTTGCATCTATGTTTAGATTCAGCGAGGAAGAAACACTTTTCTTCTAAAAGCTGCGTTTGGATATTCCAGAGTGGATGGGAGAACAGGCTGTAAAGAAAAATACCTTGCTCTAAAACCAAAACGGAGCTATCTAGCAGAATGGTTGTCAATGTGTCTATTCAACTTCCAGAGCTAAACTGATGTGTGTTTTCAGCAGTTCAGAAACCCTTTCTTTGGAGAATGCAGAAACCGTCATTTCCAGCCCTAGAGACGCTTATAAGAGTTAGCAGTAAGAATGCGTTTAAAACACAGAACACCCGCTTCTTACGAACTCATCTTCTGTGTGTTGGTTCCTTTTAGGAAGTTGCATCTATGTTTAGATTCAGCGAGGAAGAAACACGTTTCTTCTAAAAGCTGCGTTTGGATATTCCAGAGTGGATGGGAGAACAGGCTGTAAAGAGAAATACCTTGCTCTAAAACCAAAACGGAGCTATCTAGCAGAATGGTTGTCAATGTGTGTATTCAACTTCCAGAGTTAAACTGATGTGTGTTTGCAGCAGTTCAGAAACCCTTTCTTTGGAGAATGAAGAAACCGTCATTTCCAGCCCTAGAGACGCATATAAGAGTTAGCCGTAAGAATGCGTTTAAAACAAAGAAGTCCCGCTTCTTACGAACTCATCTGCTGTGTGTTGGTTCCTTTTAGGAAGTTGCATCTATGTTTAGATTCAGCGAGGTAGAAACACGTTTCTTCTATAAGCTGCGTTTGGACATTCCACAGTGGATGGGAGAACAGGCTGTAAAGAGAAATATATTGCTCTAAAACCAAAACGGAGCTATCTAGCAGAATGGTTTTCAATGTGTGTATTCAGGTTCCAGAGTTAAACTGATGTGTGTTTGCAGCAGTTCAGAAACCCTTTCTTTGGAGAATGCAGAAACAGTCTTTTCCCGCCCTAGAGACGCTTATAAGAGTTAGCAGTAAGAATGCGTTTAAAACACAGAAGACCGCCTTCTTACGAAGTCATCTGCTGTGTGTTGGTTCCTTTTAGGAAGTTGCATCTATGTTTACATTCAGCGAGGTAGAAACACGTTTCTTCTAAAAGCTGCGTTTGGACATTCCAGAGTGGATGGGAGAACAGGCTGTAAAGAGAAATACCTTGCTCTAAAACCAAAACGGAGCTATCTAGCAGAATGGTTGTCAATGTGTGTATTCAACTTAAAGAGTTAAACTGATGTGTGTTTGCAGCAGTTCAGAAACCCTTTCTTTGGAGAATGCAGAAACTGTCTTTTCCCGCCCTAGAGACGCTTATAAGAGTTAGCAGTAAGAATGCGTTTAAAACACAGAAGACCCGCTTCTTACGAACTCATCTGTTGTGTGTTGGTTCCTTTTAGAAAATTCCATCTATGTTTAGATTCAGCGAGGTAGAAACACGTTTCTTCTAAAAGCTGCGTTTGGACATTCCAGAGTGGATGGGAAAACAGGCTGTAAAGAGAAATACGTTGCTCTAAAACCAAAAAGGAGCTATCTAGCAGAATGGTTGTCAATGCGTTTATTCAAGTTCCAGAGTTAAACTGCTGTGTGTTTGCAGCAGTTCAGAAACCCTTTCTTTGGAGAATGCAGAAAAAGTCTTTTTTCGCCCCAGAGACGCTTAGGAGAGTTAGCAGTAAGAATGCGTTTAAAACACAGAAGACCCGCTTATTACGAACTCATCCGCTGTGTGTTGGCTCCTTTTAGGAAGTTACATATATGTTTAGATTCAGCGAGGAAGAAACACATTTCTTCTAAAAGCTGCGTTTGGACATTCCAGAGTGGATGGGAGAACAGGCTGTAAAGAGAAATACCTTGCTCTAAAACCAAAACGGAGCTATCTAGCAGAATGGTGGATGGGAAAACAGGCTGTAAAGAGAAATACCTTGCTCTAAAACCAAAACGGAGCTATCTAGCAGAATGGTTTTCAATGTGTGTATTCAACTTCCAGAGCTAAACTGATGTGTGTTTGCAGCAGTTCAGAAACCCTTTCTTTGGAGAATGCAGAAACCGTCTTTTCCCGCCCTAGAGACGCTTATAAGAGTTAGTAGTAAGAATGCGTTTAAAACACAGAACACCCGCTTCTTACGAACTCATCTGCTGTGTGTTGGTTCCTTTTAGGAAGTTGCATCTATGTTTAGATTCAGCGAGGTAGAATCACGTTTCTTCTAAAAGCTGCGTTTGGACATTCCAGAGTGGATGGGAGAACAGGCTGTAAAGAGAAATACCTTGCTCTAAAACCAAAACGGAGCTATCTAGCAGAATGGTTGTCAATGTGTCTATTCAACTTCCAGAGCTAAACTGATGTGTGTTTTCAGCAGTTCAGAAACCCTTTCTTTGGAGAATGCAGAAACCGTCATTTCCAGCCCTAGAGACGCATATAAGAGTTAGCAGTAAGAATGCGTTTAAAACACAGAACACCCGCTTCTTACGAACTCATCTTCTGTGTGTTGGTTCCTTTTAGGAAGTTGCATCTATGTTTAGATTCAGCGAGGAAGAAACACGTTTCTTCTAAAAGCTGCGTTTGGATATTCCAGAGTGGATGGGAGGACAGGCTGTAAAGAGAAATACCTTGCTCTAAAACCAAAACGGAGCTATCTAGCAGAATGGTTTTCAATGTGTGTATTCAACTTCCAGAATTAAACATATGTGTGTTTGCAGCAGTTCAGAAACCCTTTCTTTGGAGAATGCAGAAACCGTCATTTCCAGCCCTAGAGACGCATATAAGAGTTAGCAGTAAGAATGCGTTTAAAACACAGAACACCCGCTTCTTACGAACTCATCTTCTGTGTGTTGGTTCCTTTTAGGAAGTTGCATCTATGTTTAGATTCAGCGAGGAAGAAACACGTTTCTTCTAAGAGCTGCGTTTGGATATTCCAGAGTGCATGGGAGAACAGGCTGTAAAGAGAAATACCTTGCTCTAAAACCAAAACGGAGCTATCTAGCAGAATGGTTGTCAATGTGTGTATTCAACTTCCAGAGTTAAACTGATGTGTGTTTGCAGCAGTTCAGAAACCCTTTCTTTGGAGAATGCAGAAACCGTCATTTCCAGCCCTAGAGACGCATATAAGAGTTAGCAGTAAGAATGCGTTTAAAACACAGAACACCCGCTTCTTACGAACTCATCTTCTGTGTGTTGGTTCCTTTTAGGAAGTTGCATCTATGTTTAGATTCAGCGAGGAAGAAACACGTTTCTTCTAAGAGCTGCGTTTGGATATTCCAGAGTGGATGGGAGAACAGGCTGTAAAGAGAAATACGTTGCTCTAAAACCAAAACGGAGCTATCTAGCAGAATGGTTGTCAATGCGTTTATTCAAGTTCCAGAGTTAAACTGCTGTGTGTTTGCAGCAGTTCAGAAACCCTTTCTTTGGAGAATGCAGAAAAAGTCTTTTCCCGCCCCAGAGACGCTTAGGAGAGTTAGCAGTAAGAATGCGTTTAAAACACAGAAGACCCGCTTATTACGAACTCATCCGCTGTGTGTTGGCTCCTTGTAGGAAGTTACATATATGTTTAGTTTCAGCGAGGAAGAAACACGTTTCTTCTAAAAGCTGCGTTTGGACATTCCAGAGTGGATGGGAGAACAGGCTGTAAAGAGAAATATATTGCTCTAAAACCAAAACGGAGCTATCTAGCAGAATGGTTGTCAATGTGTGTATTCAACTTCCAGAGCTAAACTGATGTGTGTTTGCAGCAGTTCAGAAACCCTTTCTTTGGAGAATGCAGAAACCGTCTTTTCCCGCCCTAGAGACGCTTATAAGAGTTAGTAGTAAGAATGCGTTTAAAACACAGAACACCCGCTTCTTACGAACTCATCTGCTGTGTGTTGGTTCCTTTTAGGAAGTTGCATCTATGTTTAGATTCAGCGAGGTAGAATCACGTTTCTTCTAAAAGCTGCATTTGGACATTCCAGAGTGGATGGGAGAACAGGCTGTAAAGAGAAATACCTTGCTCTAAAACCAAAACGGAGCTATCTAGCAGAATGGTTGTCAATGTGTCTATTCAACTTCCAGAGCTAAACTGATGTGTGTTTTCAGCAGTTCAGAAACCCTTTCTTTGGAGAATGCAGAAACCGTCATTTCCAGCCCTAGAGACGCATATAAGAGTTAGCAGTAAGAATGCGTTTAAACCACAGAACACCCGCTTCTTACGAACTCATCTTCTGTGTGTTGGTTCCTTTTAGGAAGTTGCATCTATGTTTAGATTCAGCGAGGCAGAAACACGTTTCTTCTAAGAGCTGCGTTTGGATATTCCAGAGTGGATGGGAGAACAGGCTGTAAAGAGAAATACCTTGCTCTAAAACCAAAACGGAGCTATCTAGCAGAATGGTTGTCAATGTGTGTATTCAACTTCCAGAGTTAAACAGATGTGTGTTTGCAGCAGTTCAGAAACCCTTTCTTTGGAGAATGCAGAAACCGTCATTTCCAGCCCTAGAGACGCATGTAAGAGTTAGCAGTAAGAATGCGTTTAAAACACAGAGCACCCGCTTCTTACGAACTCATCTTCTGTGTGTTGGTTCCTTTTAGGAAGTTGCATCTATGTTTAGATTCAGCGAGGAAGAAACACGTTTCTTCTAAGAGCTGCGTTTGGATATTCCAGAGTGGATGGGAGAACAGGCTGTAAAGAGAAATACCTTACTCTAAAACCAAAACGGAGCTATCTAGCAGAATGGTTGTCAATGTGTGTATTCAACTTCCAGAGTTAAACTGATGTGTGTTTGCAGCAGTTCAGAAACCCTTTCTTTGGAGAATGCAGAAACCGTCATTTCCAGCCCTAGAGACGCATATAAGAGTTAGCAGTAAGAATGCGTTTAAAACACAGAACACCCGCTTCTTACGAACTCATCTTCTGTGTGTTGGTTCCTTTTAGGAAGTTGCATCTATGTTTAGATTCAGCGAGGAAGAAACACGTTTCTTCTAAAAGCTGCGTTTGGATATTCCAGAGTGGATGGGAGAACAGGCTGTAAAGAGAAATACCTTGCTCTAAAACCAAAACGGAGCTATCTAGCAGAATGGTTGTCAATGTGTGTATTCAACTTCCAGAGTTAAACTGATGTGTGTTTGCAGCAGTTCAGAAACCCTTTCTTTGGAGAATGCAGAAACCGTCATTTCCAGCCCTAGAGACGCATATAAGAGTTAGCAGTAAGAATGCGTTTAAAACACAGAACACCCGCTTCTTACGAACTCATCTTCTGTGTGTTGGTTCCTTTTAGGAAGTTGCATCTATGTTTAGATTCAGCGAGGAAGAAACACGTTTCTTCTAAAAGCTGCGTTTGGATATTCCAGAGTGGATGGGAGAACAGGCTGTAAAGAGAAATACCTTGCTCTAAAACCAAAACGGAGCTATCTAGCAGAATGGTTGTCAATGTGTGTATTCAACTTCCAGAGTTAAACTGATGTGTGTTTGCAGCAGTTCAGAAACCCTTTCTTTGGAGAATGCAGAAACCGTCATTTCCAGCCCTAGAGACACATATAAGAGTTAGCAGTAAGAATGCGTTTAAAACACAGAACACCCGCTTCTTACGAACTCATCTGCTGTGTGTTGGTTCCTTTTAGGAAGTTGCATCTATGTTTAGATTCAGCGAGGAAGAAACACGTTTCTTCTAAAAGCTGCGTTTGGATATTCCAGAGTGGATGGGAGAACAGGCTGTAAAGAGAAATACCTTGCTCTAAAACCAAAACGGAGCTATCTAGCAGAATGGTTGTCAATGTGTGTATTCAACTTCCAGAGTTAAACTGATGTGTGTTTGCAGCAGTTCAGAAACCCTTTCTTTGGAGAATGCAGAAACCGTCATTTCCAGCCCTAGAGACGCATATAAGAGTTAGCAGTAAGAATGCGTTTAAAACACAGAACACCCGCTTCTTACGAACTCATCTGCTGTGTGTTGGTTCCTTTTAGGAAGTTGCATCTATGTTTAGATTCAGCGAGGAAGAAACACGTTTCTTCTAAAAGCTGCGTTTGGATATTCCAGAGTGGATGGGAGAACAGGCTGTAAAGAGAAATACCGTGCTCTAAAACCAAAACGGAGCTATCTAGCAAAATGGTTGTCAATGTGTGTATTCAACTTCCAGATATAAACATATGTGTGATTGCAGCAGTTCAGAAACCCTTTCTTTGGAGAATGCAGAAACCGTCATTTCTAGCCCTAGAGACGCATATAAGAGTTAGCCTTAAGAATGCGTTTAAAACAAAGAAGTCCCGCTTCTTACGAACTCATCTGCTGTGTGTTGGTTCCTTTTAGGAAGTTGCATCTATGTTTAGATTCAGCGAGGTAGAAACACGTTTCTTCTATAAGCTGCGTTTGGACATTCCACAGTGGATGGGAGAACAGGCTGTAAAGAGAAATATATTGCTCTAAA
Source organism: Saimiri boliviensis (assembly GCF_048565385.1). NCBI lineage: Eukaryota > Metazoa > Chordata > Mammalia > Primates > Cebidae > Saimiri > Saimiri boliviensis. The sequence goes on from NC_133467.1 coordinate 42,995,906, forward strand.
ACCAAAACGGAGCTATCTAGCAGAATGGTTTTCAATGTGTTTATTCAGGTTCCAGAGTTAAACTGATGTGTGTTTGCAGCAGTTCAGAAACCCTTTCTTTGGAGAATGCAGAAACAGTCTTTTCCCGCCCTAGAGACGCTTATAAGAGTTAGCAGTAAGAATGCGTTTAAAACACAGAAGACCCCCTTCTTACGAAGTCATCTGCTGTGTGTTGGTTCCTTTTAGGAAGTTGCATCTATGTTTACATTCAGCGAGGTAGAAACACGTTTCTTCTAAAAGCTGCGTTTGGACATTCCAGAGTGGATGGGAGAACAGGCTGTAAAGAGAAATACCTTGCTCTAAAACCAAAACGGAGCTATCTAGCAGAATGGTTGTCAATGTGTGTATTCAACTTCCAGAGTTAAACTGATGTGTGTTTGCAGCAGTTCAGAAACCCTTTCTTTGGAGAATGCAGAAACTGTCTTTTCCCGCCCTAGAGACGCTTATAAGAGTTAGCAGTAAGAATGCGTTTAAAACACAGAAGACCCGCTTCTTACGAACTCATCTGTTGTGTGTTGGTTCCTTTTAGAAAATTCCATCTATGTTTAGATTCAGCGAGGTAGAAACACGTTTCTTCTAAAAGCTGCGTTTGGACATTCCAGAGTGGATGGGAAAACAGGCTGTAAAGAGAAATACGTTGCTCTAAAACCAAAACGGAGCTATCTAGCAGAATGGTTGTCAATGCGTTTATTCAAGTTCCAGAGTTAAACTGCTGTGTGTTTGCAGCAGTTCAGAAACCCTTTCTTTGGAGAATGCAGAAACCGTCTTTTCCCGCCCCAGAGACGCTTATAAGAGTTAGTACTAAGAATGCGTTTAAAACACAGAACACCCGCTTATTACGAACTCATCTGCTGTGTGTTGGTTCCTTTTAGGAAGTTGCATCTATGTTTAGATTCAGCGAGGTAGAATCACGTTTCTTCTAAAAGCTGCATTTGGACATTCCAGAGTGGATGGGAGAACAGGCTGTAAAGAGAAATACCTTGCTCTAAAACCAAAACGGAGCTATCTAGCAGAATGGTTGTCAATGTGTCTATTCAACTTCCAGAGCTAAACTGATGTGTGTTTTCAGCAGTTCAGAAACCCTTTCTTTGGAGAATGCAGAAACCGTCATTTCCAGCCCTAGAGACGCATATAAGAGTTAGCAGTAAGAATGCGTTTAAAACACAGAACACCCGCTTCTTACGAACTCATCTTCTGTGTGTTGGTTCCTTTTAGGAAGTTGCATCTATGTTTAGATTCAGCGAGGAAGAAACACGTTTCTTCTAAAAGCTGCGTTTGGATATTCCAGAGTGGATGGGAGAACAGGCTGTAAAGAGAAATACCTTGCTCTAAAACCAAAACGGAGCTATCTAGCAGAATGGTTTTCAATGTGTGTATTCAACTTCCAGAATTAAAGATATGTGTGTTTGCAGCAGTTCAGAAACCCTTTCTGTGGAGAATGCAGAAACCGTCATTTCCAGCCCTAGAGACGCATATAAGAGTTAGCAGTAAGAATGCGTTTAAAACACAGAACACCCGCTTCTTACGAACTCATCTTCTGTGTGTTGGTTCCTTTTAGGAAGTTGCATCTATGTTTAGATTCAGCGAGGAAGAAACACGTTTCTTCTAAAAGCTGCGTTTGGATATTCCAGAGTGGATGGGAGAACAGGCTGTAAAGAGAAATACCTTGCTCTAAAACCAAAACGGAGCTATCTAGCAGAATGGTTGTCAATGTGTGTATTCAACTTCCAGAGTTAAACTGATGTGTGTTTGCAGCAGTTCAGAAACCCTTTCTTTGGAGAATGCAGAAACCGTCATTTCCAGCCCTAGAGACGCATATAAGAGTTAGCAGTAAGAATGCGTTTAAAACACAGAACACCCGCTTCTTACGAACTCATCTTCTGTGTGTTGGTTCCTTTTAGGAAGTTGCATCTATGTTTAGATTCAGCGAGGAAGAAACACGTTTCTTCTAAAAGCTGCGTTTGGATATTCCAGAGTGGATGGGAGAACAGGCTGTAAAGAGAAATACCTTGCTCTAAAACCAAAACGGAGCTATCTAGCAGAATGGTTGTCAATGTGTGTATTCAACTTCCAGAGTTAAACTGATGTGTGTTTGCAGCAGTTCAGAAACCCTTTCTTTGGAGAATGCAGAAACCGTCATTTCCAGCCCTAGAGACGCATATAATTGTTAGCAGTAAGAATGCGTTTAAAACACAGAACACCCGCTTCTTACGAACTCATCTTCTGTGTGTTGGTTCCTTTTAGGAATTTGCATCTATGTTTAGATTCAGCGTGGAAGAAACACGTTTCTTCTAAAAGCTGCGTTTGGATATTCCAGAGTGGATGGGAGAACAGGCTGTAAAGAGAAATACCTTGCTCTAAAACCAAAACGGAGTTATCTAGCGAAATGGTTGTCAATGTGTGTATTCAACTTCCAGAGTTAAACTGATGTGTGTTTGTAGCAGTTCAGAAACCCTTTCTTTGGAGAATGCAGAAACCGTCATTTCCAGCCCTAGAGACGCATGTAAGAGTTAGCAGTAAGAATGCGTTTAAAACACAGAGCACCCGCTTCTTACGAACTCATCTTCTGTGTGTTGGTTCCTTTTAGGAAGTTGCATCTATGTTTAGATTCAGCGAGGAAGAAACACGTTTCTTCTAAGAGCTGCGTTTGGATATTCCAGAGTGGATGGGAGAACAGGCTGTAAAGAGAAATACCTTACTCTAAAACCAAAACGGAGCTATCTAGCAGAATGGTTGTCAATGTGTGTATTCAACTTCCAGAGTTAAACTGATGTGTGTTTGCAGCAGTTCAGAAACCCTTTCTTTGGAGAATGCAGAAACCGTCATTTCCAGCCCTAGAGACGCATATAAGAGTTAGCAGTAAGAATGCGTTTAAAACACAGAACAACCGCTTCTTACGAACTCATCTTCTGTGTGTTGGTTCCTTTTAGGAAGTTGCATCTATGTTTAGATTCAGCGAGGAAGAAACACGTTTCTTCTAAAAGCTGCGTTTGGATATTCCAGAGTGGATGGGAGAACAGGCTGTAAAGAGAAATACCTTGCTCTAAAACCAAAACGGAGCTATCTAGCAGAATGGTTGTCAATGTGTGTATTCAACTTCCAGAGTTAAACTGATGTGTGTTTGCAGCAGTTCAGAAACCCTTTCTTTGTAGAATGCAGAAACCGTCATTTCCAGCCCTAGAGACGCATGTAAGAGTTAGCAGTAAGAATGCGTTTAAAACACAGAACACCCGCTTCTTACGAACTCATCTTCTGTGTGTTGGTTCCTTTTAGGAAGTTGCATCTATGTTTAGATTCAGCGAGGAAGAAACACGTTTCTTCTAAAAGCTGCGTTTGGATATTCCAGAGTGGATGGGAGAACAGGCTGTAAAGAAAAATACCTTGCTCTAAAACCAAAACGGAGCTATCTAGCAGAATGGTTGTCAATGTGTCTATTCAACTTCCAGAGCTAAACTGATGTGTGTTTGCAGCAGTTCAGAAACCCTTTCTTTGGAGAATGAAGAAACCGTCATTTCCAGCCCTAGAGACGCATATAAGAGTTAGCCGTAAGAATGCGTTTAAAACAAAGAAGTCCCGCTTCTTACGAACTCATCTGCTGTGTGTTGGTTCCTTTTAGGAAGTTGCATCTATGTTTAGATTCAGCGAGGTAGAAACACGTTTCTTCTATAAGCTGCGTTTGGACATTCCACAGTGGATGGGAGAACAGGCTGTAAAGAGAAATATATTGCTCTAAAACCAAAACGGAGCTATCTAGCAGAATGGTTTTCAATGTGTGTATTCAGGTTCCAGAGTTAAACTGATGTGTGTTTGCAGCAGTTCAGAAACCCTTTCTTTGGAGAATGCAGAAACAGTCTTTTCCCGCCCTAGAGACGCTTATAAGAGTTAGCAGTAAGAATGCGTTTAAAACACAGAAGACCCCCTTCTTACGAAGTCATCTGCTGTGTGTTGGTTCCTTTTAGGAAGTTGCATCTATGTTTACATTCAGCGAGGTAGAAACACGTTTCTTCTAAAAGCTGCGTTTGGACATTCCAGAGTGGATGGGAGAACAGGCTGTAAAGAGAAATACCTTGCTCTAAAACCAAAACGGAGCTATCTAGCAGAATGGTTGTCAATGTGTGTATTCAACTTAAAGAGTTAAACTGATGTGTGTTTGCAGCAGTTCAGAAACCCTTTCTTTGGAGAATGCAGAAACTGTCTTTTCCCGCCCTAGAGACGCTTATAAGAGTTAGCAGTAAGAATGCGTTTAAAACACAGAAGACCCGCTTCTTACGAACTCATCTGTTGTGTGTTGGTTCCTTTTAGAAAATTCCATCTATGTTTAGATTCAGCGAGGTAGAAACACGTTTCTTCTAAAAGCTGCGTTTGGACATTCCAGAGTGGATGGGAAAACAGGCTGTAAAGAGAAATACGTTGCTCTAAAACCAAAACGGAGCTATCTAGCAGAATGGTTGTCAATGCGTTTATTCAAGTTCCAGAGTTAAACTGCTGTGTGTTTGCAGCAGTTCAGAAACCCTTTCTTTGGAGAATGCAGAAAAAGTCTTTTTTCGCCCCAGAGACGCTTAGGAGAGTTAGCAGTAAGAATGCGTTTAAAACACAGAAGACCCGCTTATTACGAACTCATCCGCTGTGTGTTGGCTCCTTTTAGGAAGTTACATATATGTTTAGATTCAGCGAGGAAGAAACACATTTCTTCTAAAAGCTGCGTTTGGACATTCCAGAGTGGATGGGAGAACAGGCTGTAAAGAGAAATACCTTGCTCTAAAACCAAAACGGAGCTATCTAGCAGAATGGTGGATGGGAAAACAGGCTGTAAAGAGAAATACCTTGCTCTAAAACCAAAACGGAGCTATCTAGCAGAATGGTTGTCAATGTGTGTATTCAACTTCCAGAGCTAAACTGATGTGTGTTTGCAGCAGTTCAGAAACCCTTTCTTTGGAGAATGCAGAAACCGTCTTTTCCCGCCCTAGAGACGCTTATAAGAGTTAGTAGTAAGAATCCGTTTAAAACACAGAACACCCGCTTCTTCCGAACTCATCTGCTGTGTGTTGGTTCCTTTTAGGAAGTTGCATCTATGTTTAGATTCAGCGAGGTAGAATCACGTTTCTTCTAAAAGCTGCGTTTGGACATTCCAGAGTGGATGGGAGAACAGGCTGTAAAGAGAAATACCTTGCTCTAAAACCAAAACGGAGCTATCTAGCAGAATGGTTGTCAATGTGTCTATTCAACTTCCAGAGCTAAACTGATGTGTGTTTTCAGCAGTTCAGAAACCCTTTCTTTGGAGAATGCAGAAACCGTCATTTCCAGCCCTAGAGACGCATATAAGAGTTAGCAGTAAGAATGCGTTTAAAACACAGAACACCCGCTTCTTACGAACTCATCTTCTGTGTGTTGGTTCCTTTTAGGAAGTTGCATCTATGTTTAGATTCAGCGAGGAAGAAACACGTTTCTTCTAAAAGCTGCGTTTGGATATTCCAGAGTGGATGGGAGAACAGGCTGTAAAGAGAAATACCTTGCTCTAAAACCAAAACGGAGCTATCTAGCAGAATGGTTTTCAATGTGTGTATTCAACTTCCAGAATTAAACATATGTGTGTTTGCAGCAGTTCAGAAACCCTTTCTTTGGAGAATGCAGAAACCGTCATTTCCAGCCCTAGAGACGAATATAAGAGTTAGCAGTAAGAATGCGTTTAAAACACAGAACACCCGCTTCTTACGAACTCATCTGCTGTGTGTTGGTTCCTTTTAGGAAGTTGCATCTATGTTTAGATTCAGCGTGGAAGAAACACGTTTCTTCTAAGAGCTGCGTTTGGATATTCCAGAGTGGATGGGAGAACAGGCTGTAAAGAGAAATACCTTGCTCTAAAACCAAAACGGAGCTATCTAGCAGAATGGTTGTCAATGTGTGTATTCAACTTCCAGAGTTAAACTGATGTGTGTTTGCAGCAGTTCAGAAACCCTTTCTTTGGAGAATGCAGAAACCGTCATTTCCAGCCCTAGAGACGCATATAAGAGTTAGCAGTAAGAATGCGTTTAAAACACAGAACACCCGCTTCTTACGAACTCATCTTCTGTGTGTTGGTTCCTTTTAGGAAGTTGCATCTATGTTTAGATTCAGCGTGGAAGAAACACGTTTCTTCTAAAAGCTGCGTTTGGATATTCCAGAGTGGATGGGAGAACAGGCTGTAAAGAGAAATACCTTGCTCTAAAACCAAAACGGAGTTATCTAGCAGAATGGTTGTCAATGTGTGTATTCAACTTCCAGAGTTAAACTGATGTGTGTTTGCAGCAGTTCAGAAACCCTTTCTTTGGAGAATGCAGAAACCGTCATTTCCAGCCCTAGAGACGCATGTAAGAGTTAGCAGTAAGAATGCGTTTAAAACACAGAGCACCCGCTTCTTACGAACTCATCTTCTGTGTGTTGGTTCCTTTTAGGAAGTTGCATCTATGTTTAGATTCAGCGAGGAAGAAACACGTTTCTTCTAAGAGCTGCGTTTGGATATTCCAGAGTGGATGGGAGAAAAGGCTGTAAAGAGAAATACCTTACTCTAAAACCAAAACGGAGCTATCTAGCAGAATGGTTGTCAATGTGTGTATTCAACTTCCAGAGTTAAACTGATGTGTGCTTGCAGCAGTTCAGAAACCCTTTCTTTGGAGAATGCAGAAACCGTCATTTCCAGCCCTAGAGACGCATATAAGAGTTAGCAGTAAGAATGCGTTTAAAACACAGAACACCCGCTTCTTACGAACTCATCTTCTGTGTGTTGGTTCCTTTTAGGAAGTTGCATCTATGTTTAGATTCAGCGAGGAAGAAACACGTTTCTTCTAAAAGCTGCGTTTGGATATTCCAGAGTGGATGGGAGAACAGGCTGTAAAGAGAAATACCTTGCTCTAAAACCAAAACGGAGCTATCTAGCAGAATGGTTGTCAATGTGTGTATTCAACTTCCAGAGTTAAACTGATGTGTGTTTGCAGCAGTTCAGAAACCCTTTCTTTGTAGAATGCAGAAACCGTCATTTCCAGCCCTAGAGACGCATATAAGAGTTAGCAGTAAGAATGCGTTTAAAACACAGAACACCCGCTTCTTACGAACTCATCTTCTGTGTGTTGGTTCCTTTTAGGAAGTTGCATCTATGTTTAGATTCAGCGAGGAAGAAACACGTTTCTTCTAAAAGCTGCGTTTGGATATTCCAGAGTGGATGGGAGAACAGGCTGTAAAGAGAAATACCTTGCTCTAAAACCAAAACGGAGCTATCTAGCAGAATGGTTGTCAATGTGTGTATTCAACTTCCAGAGTTAAACTGATGTGTGTTTGCAGCAGTTCAGAAACCCTTTCTTTGGAGAATGCAGAAACCGTCATTTCCAGCCCTAGAGACGCATATAAGAGTTAGCAGTAAGAATGCGTTTAAAACACAGAACACCCGCTTCTTACGAACTCATCTGCTGTGTGTTGGTTCCTTTTAGGAAGTTGCATCTATGTTTAGATTCAGCGAGGAAGAAACACGTTTCTTCTAAAAGCTGCGTTTGGATATTCCAGAGTGGATGGGAGAACAGGCTGTAAAGAGAAATACCTTGCTCTAAAACCAAAACGGAGCTATCTAGCAAAATGGTTGTCAATGTGTGTATTCAACTTCCAGATATAAACATATGTGTGATTGCAGCAGTTCAGAAACCCTTTCTTTGGAGAATGCAGAAACCGTCATTTCTAGCCCTAGAGACGCATATAAGAGTTAGCCTTAAGAATGCGTTTAAAACAAAGAAGTCCCGCTTCTTACGAACTCATCTTCTGTGTGTTGGTTCCTTTTAGGAAGTTGCATCTATGTTTAGATTCAGCGAGGTAGAAACACGTTTCTTCTATAAGCTGCGTTTGGACATTCCACAGTGGATGGGAGAACAGGCTGTAAAGAGAAATATATTGCTCTAAAACCAAAACGGAGCTATCTAGCAGAATGGTTTTCAATGTGTGTATTCAGGTTCCAGAGTTAAACTGATGTGTGTTTGCAGCAGTTCAGAAACCCTTTCTTTGGAGAATGCAGAAACAGTCTTTTCCCGCCCTAGAGACGCTTATAAGAGTTAGCAGTAAGAATGCGTTTAAAACACAGAAGACCCCCTTCTTACGAAGTCATCTGCTGTGTGTTGGTTCCTTTTAGGAAGTTGCATCTATGTTTACATTCAGCGAGGTAGAAACACGTTTCTTCTAAAAGCTGCGTTTGGACATTCCAGAGTGGATGGGAGAACAGGCTGTAAAGAGAAATACCTTGCTCTAAAACCAAAACGGAGCTATCTAGCAGAATGGTTGTCAATGTGTGTATTCAACTTCCAGAGTTAAACTGATGTGTGTTTGCAGCAGTTCAGAAACCCTTTCTTTGGAGAATGTAGAAACTGTCTTTTCCCGCCCTAGAGACGCTTATAAGAGTTAGCAGTAAGAATGCGTTTAAAACACAGAAGACCCGCTTCTTACGAACTCATCTGTTGTGTGTTGGTTCCTTTTAGAAAATTCCATCTATGTTTAGATTCAGCGAGGTAGAAACACGTTTCTTCTAAAAGCTGCGTTTGGACATTCCAGAGTGGATGGGAAAACAGGCTGTAAAGAGAAATACGTTGCTCTAAAACCAAAACGGAGCTATCTAGCAGAATGGTTGTCAATGCGTTTATTCAAGTTCCAGAGTTAAACTGCTGTGTGTTTGCAGCAGTTCAGAAACCCTTTCTTTGGAGAATGCAGAAAAAGTCTTTTCCCGCCCCAGAGACGCTTAGGAGAGTTAGCAGTAAGAATGCGTTTAAAACACAGAAGACCCGCTTATTACGAACTCATCCGCTGTGTGTTGGCTCCTTTTAGGAAGTTACATATATGTTTAGATTCAGCGAGGAAGAAACACGTTTCTTCTAAAAGCTGCGTTTGGACATTCCAGAGTGGATGGGAGAACAGGCTGTAAAGAGAAATACCTTGCTCTAAAACCAAAACGGAGCTATCTAGCAGAATGGTTGTCAATGTGTGTATTCAACTTCCAGAGCTAAACTGATGTGTGTTTGCAGCAGTTCAGAAACCGTTTCTTTGGAGAATGCAGAAACCGTCTTTTCCCGCCCTAGAGACGCTTATAAGAGTTAGTAGTAAGAATGCGTTTAAAACACAGAACACCCGCTTCTTACGAACTCATCTGCTGTGTGTTGGTTCCTTTTAGGAAGTTGCATCTATGTTTAGATTCAGCGAGGTAGAATCACGTTTCTTCTAAAAGCTGCGTTTGGACATTGCAGAGTGGATGGGAGAACAGGCTGTAAAGAGAAATACCTTGCTCTAAAACCAAAACGGAGCTATCTAGCAGAATGGTTCTCAATGTGTCTATTCAACTTCCAGAGCTAAACTGATGTGTGTTTTCAGCAGTTCAGAAACCCTTTCTTTGGAGAATGCAGAAACCGTCATTTCCAGCCCTAGAGACGCATATAAGAGTTAGCAGTAAGAATGCGTTTAAAACACAGAACACCCGCTTCTTACGAACTCATCTTCTGTGTGGTGGTTCCTTTTAAGAAGTTGCATCTATGTTTAGATTCAGCGAGGAAGAAACACGTTTCTTCTAAAAGCTGCGTTTGGATATTCCAGAGTGGATGGGAGAACAGGCTGTAAAGAGAAATACCTTGCTCTAAAACCAAAACGGAGCTATCTAGCAGAATGGTTTTCAATGTGTGTATTCAACTTCCAGAATTAAATATATGTGTGTTTGCAGCAGTTCAGAAACCCTTTCTTTGGAGAATGCAGAAACCGTCATTTCCAGCCCTAGAGACGCATATAAGAGTTAGCAGTAAGAATGCGTTTAAAACACAGAACACCCGCTTCTTACGAACTCATCTTCTGTGTGTTGGTTCCTTTTAGGAAGTTGCATCTATGTTTAGATTCAGCGAGGAAGAAACACGTTTCTTCTAAGAGCTGCGTTTGGATATTCCAGAGTGGATGGGAGAACAGGCTGTAAAGAGAAATACCTTGCTCTAAAACCAAAACGGAGCTATCTAGCAGAATGGTTGTCAATGTGTGTATTCAACTTCCAGAGTTAAACTGATGTGTGTTTGCAGCAGTTCAGAAACCCTTTCTTTGGAGAATGCAGAAACCGTCATTTCCAGCCCTAGAGACGCATATAAGAGTTAGCAGTAAGAATGCGTTTAAAACACAGAACACCCGCTTCTTACGAACTCATCTTCTGTGTGTTGGTTCCTTTTAGGAAGTTGCATCTATGTTTAGATTCAGCGAGGAAGAAACACGTTTCTTCTAAGAGCTGCGTTTGGATATTCCAGAGTGGATGGGAGAACAGGCTGTAAAGAGAAATACCTTGCTCTAAAACCAAAACGGAGATATCTAGCAGAATGGTTGTCAATGTGTGTATTCAACTTCCAGAGTTAAACTGATGTGTGTTTGCAGCAGTTCAGAAACCCTTTCTTTGGAGAATGCAGAAACCGTCATTTCCAGCCCTAGAGACGCATATAAGAGTTAGCAGTAAGAATGCGTTTAAAACACAGAACACCCGCTTCTTACGAACTCATCTTCTGTGTGTTGGTTCCTTTTAGGAAGTTGCATCTATGTTTAGATTCAGCGTGGAAGAAACACGTTTCTTCTAAAAGCTGCGTTTGGATATTCCAGAGTGGATGGGAGAACAGGCTGTAAAGAGAAATACCTTACTCTAAAACCAAAACGGAGCTATCTAGCAGAATGGTTGTCAATGTGTGTATTCAACTTCCAGAGTTAAACTGATGTGTGTTTGCAGCAGTTCAGAAACCCTTTCTTTGGAGAATGCAGAAACCGTCATTTCCAGCCCTAGAGACGCATATAAGAGTTAGCAGTAAGAATGCGTTTAAAACACAGAAGACCCGCTTCTTACGAACTCATCTTCTGTGTGTTGGTTCCTTTTAGGAAGTTGCATCTATGTTTAGATTCAGCGAGGAAGAAACACGTTTCTTCTAAAAGCTGCGTTTGGATATTCCAGAGTGGATGGGAGAACAGGCTGTAAAGAGAAATACCTTGCTCTAAAACCAAAACGGAGCTATCTAGCAGAATGGTTGTCAATGTGTGTATTCAACTTCCAGAGTTAAACTGATGTGTGTTTGCAGCAGATCAGAAACCCTTTCTTTGGAGAATGCAGAAACTGTCTTTTCCCGCCCTAGAGACACTTATAAGAGTTAGCAGTAAGAATGCGTTTAAAACACAGAAGACCCGCTTCTTACGAACTCATCTGTTGTGTGTTGGTTCCTTTTAGAAAATTCCATTTATGTTTAGATTCAGCGAGGTAGAAACACGTTTCTTCTAAAAGCTGCGTTTGGACATTCCAGAGTGGATGGGAAAACAGGCTGTAAAGAGAAATACGTTGCTCTAAAACCAAAACGGAGCTATCTAGCAGAATGGTTGTCAATGCGTTTATTCAAGTTCCAGAGTTAAACTGCTGTGTGTTTGCAGCAGTTCAGAAACACTTTCTTTGGAGAATGCAGAAATAGTCTTTTCCCGCCCCAGAGACGCTTAGGAGAGTTAGCAGTAAGAATGCGTTTAAAACACAGAAGACCCGCTTATTACGAACTCATCCGCTGTGTGTTGGCTCCTTTTAGGAAGTTACATATATGTTTACATTCAGCGAGAAAGAAACACGTTTCTTCTAAAAGCTGCGTTTGGACATTCCAGAGTGGATGGGAGAACAGGCTGTAAAGAGAAATACCTTGCTCTAAAACCAAAACGTAGCTATCTAGCAGAATGGTTGTCAATGTGTGTATTCAACTTCCAGAGCTAAACTGATGTGTGTTTGCAGCAGTTCAGAAACCCTTTCTTTGGATAATGCAGAAACCGTCTTTTCCCGCCCTAGAGACGCTTATAAGAGTTAGTAGTAAGAATGAGTTTAAAACACAGAACACCCGCTTCTTACGAACTCATCTGCTGTGTGTTGGTTCCTTTTAGGAAGTTGCATCTATGTTTAGATTCAGCGAGGTAGAATCACGTTTCTTCTAAAAGCTGCATTTGTACATTCCAGAGTGGATGGGAGAACAGGCTGTAAAGAGAAATACCTTGCTCTAAAACCAAAACGGAGCTATCTAGCAGAATGGTTGTCAATGTGTCTATTCAACTTCCAGAGCTAAACTGATGTGTGTTTTCAGCAGTTCAGAAACCCTTTCTTTGGAGAATGCAGAAACCGTCATTTCCAGCCCTAGAGACGCATATAAGAGTTAGCAGTAAGAATGCGTTTAAAACACAGAACACCCGCTTCTTACGAACTCATCTTCTGTGTGTTGGTTCCTTTTAGGAAGTTGCATCTATGTTTAGATTCAGCGAGGAAGAAACACGTTTCTTCTAAAAGCTGCGTTTGGATATTCCAGAGTGGATGGGAGAACAGGCTGTAAAGAGAAATACCTTGCTCTAAAACCAAAACGGAGCTATCTAGCAGAATGGTTTTCAATGTGTGTATTCAACTTCCAGAATTAAACATATGTGTGTTTGCAGCAGTTCAGAAACCCTTTCTTTGGAGAATGCAGAAACCGTCATTTCCAGCCCTAGAGACGCATATAAGAGTTAGCAGTAAGAATGCGTTTAAAACACAGAACACCCGCTTCTTACGAACTCATCTTCTGTGTGTTGGTTCCTTTTAGGAAGTTGCATCTATGTTTAGATTCAGCGAGGCAGAAACACGTTTCTTCTAAGAGCTGCGTTTGGATATTCCAGAGTGGATGGGAGAACAGGCTGTAAAGAGAAATACCTTGCTCTAAAACCAAAACGGAGCTATCTAGCAGAATGGTTGTCAATGTGTGTATTCAACTTCCAGAGTTAAACTGATGTGTGTTTGCAGCAGTTCAGAAACCCTTTCTTTGGAGAATGCAGAAACCGTCATTTCCAGCCCTAGAGACGCATATAAGAGTTAGCAGTAAGAATGCGTTTAAAACACAGAACACCCGCTTCTTACGAACTCATCTTCTGTGTGTTGGTTCCTTTTAGGAAGTTGCATCTATGTTTAGATTCAGCGAGGAAGAAACACGTTTCTTCTAAAAGCTGCGTTTGGATATTCCAGAGTGGATGGGAGAACAGGCTGTAAAGAGAAATACCTTGCTCTAAAACCAAAACGGAGCTATCTAGCAGAATGGTTGTCAATGTGTGTATTCAACTTCCAGAGTTAAACTGATGTGTGTTTGCAGCAGTTCAGAAACCCTTTCTTTGGAGAATGCAGAAACCGTCATTTCCAGCCCTAGAGACGCATATAAGAGTTAGCAGTAAGAATGCGTTTAAAACACAGAACACCCGCTTCTTACGAACTCATCTTCTGTGTGTTGGTTCCTTTTAGGAAGTTGCATCTATGTTTAGATTCAGCATGGAAGAAACACGTTTCTTCTAAAAGCTGCGTTTGGATATTCCAGAGTGGATGGGAGAACAGGCTGTAAAGAGAAATACCTTGCTCTAAAACCAAAACGGAGTTATCTAGCAGAATGGTTGTCAATGTGTGTATTCAACTTCCAGAGTTAAACTGATGTGTGTTTGCAGCAGTTCAGAAACCCTTTCTTTGGAGAATGCAGAAACCGTCATTTCCAGCCCTAGAGACGCATGTAAGAGTTAGCAGTAAGAATGCGTTTAAAACACAGAGCACCCGCTTCTTACGAACTCATCTTCTGTGTGTTGGTTCCTTTTAGGAAGTTGCATCTATGTTTAGATTCAGCGAGGAAGAAACACGTTTCTTCTAAGAGCTGCGTTTGGATATTCCAGAGTGGATGGGAGAACAGGCTGTAAAGAGAAATATATTGCTCTAAAACCAAAACGGAGCTATCTAGCAGAATGGTTGTCAATGTGTGTATTCAACTTCCAGAGTTAAACTGATGTGTGTTTGCAGCAGTTCAGAAACCCTTTCTTTGGAGAATGCAGAAACAGTCTTTTCCCGCCCTAGAGACGCTTATAAGAGTTAGCAGTAAGAATGCGTTTAAAACACAGAAGACCCCCTTCTTACGAAGTCATCTGCTGTGTGTTGGTTCCTTTTAGGAAGTTGCATCTATGTTTACATTCAGCGAGGTAGAAACACGTTTCTTCTAAAAGCTGCGTTTGGACATTCCAGAGTGGATGGGAGAACAGGCTGTAAAGAGAAATACCTTGCTCTAAAACCAAAACGGAGCTATCTAGCAGAATGGTTGTCAATGTGTGTATTCAACTTCCAGAGTTAAACTGATGTGTGTTTGCAGCAGTTCAGAAACCCTTTCTTTGGAGAATGCAGAAACCGTCATTTCCAGCCCTAGAGACGCATATAAGAGTTAGCAGTAAGAATGCGTTTAAAACACAGAACACCCGCTTCTTACGAACTCATCTGCTGTGTGTTGGTTCCTTTTAGGAAGTTGCATCTATGTTTAGATTCAGCGAGGAAGAAACACGTTTCTTCTAAAAGCTGCGTTTGGATATTCCAGAGTGGATGGGAGAACAGGCTGTAAAGAGAAATACCTTGCTCTAAAACCAAAACGGAGCTATCTAGCAAAATGGTTGTCAATGTGTGTATTCAACTTCCAGATATAAACATATGTGTGATTGCAGCAGTTCAGAAACCCTTTCTTTGGAGAATGCAGAAACCGTCATTTCTAGCCCTAGAGACGCATATAAGAGTTAGCCTTAAGAATGCGTTTAAAACAAAGAAGTCCCGCTTCTTACGAACTCATCTTCTGTGTGTTGGTTCCTTTTAGGAAGTTGCATCTATGTTTAGATTCAGCGAGGTAGAAACACGTTTCTTCTATAAGCTGCGTTTGGACATTCCACAGCGGATGGGAGAACAGGCTGTAAAGAGAAATATATTGCTCTAAAACCAAAACGGAGCTATCTAGCAGAATGGTTTTCAATGTGTGTATTCAGGTTCCAGAGTTAAACTGATGTGTGTTTGCAGCAGTTCAGAAACCCTTTCTTTGGAGAATGCAGAAACAGTCTTTTCCCGCCCTAGAGACGCTTATAAGAGTTAGCAGTAAGAATGCGTTTAAAACACAGAAGACCCCCTTCTTACGAAGTCATCTGCTGTGTGTTGGTTCCTTTTAGGAAGTTGCATCTATGTTTACATTCAGCGAGGTAGAAACACGTTTCTTCTAAAAGCTGCGTTTGGACATTCCAGAGTGGATGGGAGAACAGGCTGTAAAGAGAAATACCTTGCTCTAAAACCAAAACGGAGCTATCTAGCAGAATGGTTGTCAATGTGTGTATTCAACTTCCAGAGTTAAACTGATGTGTGTTTGCAGCAGTTCAGAAACCCTTTCTTTGGAGAATGCAGAAACTGTCTTTTCCCGCCCTAGAGACGCTTATAAGAGTTAGCAGTAAGAATGCGTTTAAAACACAGAAGACCCGCTTCTTACGAACTCATCTGTTGTGTGTTGGTTCCTTTTAGAAAATTCCATCTATGTTTAGATTCAGCGAGGTAGAAACACGTTTCTTCTAAAAGCTGCGTTTGGACATTCCAGAGTGGATGGGAAAACAGGCTGTAAAGAGAAATACGTTGCTCTAAAACCAAAACGGAGCTATCTAGCAGAATGGTTGTCAATGCGTTTATTCAAGTTCCAGAGTTAAACTGCTGTGTGTTTGCAGCAGTTCAGAAACCCTTTCTTTGGAGAATGCAGAAAAAGTCTTTTCCCGCCCCAGAGACGCTTAGGAGAGTTAGCAGTAAGAATGCGTTTAAAACACAGAAGACCCGCTTATTACGAACTCATCCGCTGTGTGTTGGCTCCTTTTAGGAAGTTACATATATGTTTAGATTCAGCGAGGAAGAAACACGTTTCTTCTAAAAGCTGCGTTTGGACATTCCAGAGTGGATGGGAGAACAGGCTGTAAAGAGAAATACCTTGCTCTAAAACCAAAACGGAGCTATCTAGCAGAATGGTTGTCAATGTGTGTATTCAACTTCCAGAGCTAAACTGATGTGTGTTTGCAGCAGTTCAGAAACCCTTTCTTTGGAGAATGCAGAAACCGTCTTTTCCCGCCCTAGAGACGCTTATAAGAGTTAGTAGTAAGAATGCGTTTAAAACACAGAACACCCGCTTCTTACGAACTCATCTGCTGTGTGTTGGTTCCTTTTAGGAAGTTGCATCTATGTTTAGATTCAGCGAGGTAGAATCACGTTTCTTCTAAAAGCTGCGTTTGGACATTCCAGAGTGGATGGGAGAACAGGCTGTAAAGAGAAATACCTTGCTCTAAAACCAAAACGGAGCTATCTAGCAGAATGGCTGTCAATGTGTCTATTCAACTTCCAGAGCTAAACTGATGTGTGTTTTCAGCAGTTCAGAAACCCTTTCTTTGGAGAATGCAGAAACCGTCATTTCCAGCCCTAGAGACGCATATAAGAGTTAGCAGTAAAAATGCGTTTAAAACACAGAACACCCGCTTCTTACGAACTCATCTGCTGTGTGTTGGTTCCTTTTAGGAAGTTGCATCTATGTTTAGATTCAGCGAGGAAGAAACACGTTTCTTCTAAAAGCTGCGTTTGGATATTCCAGAGTGGATGGGAGAACAGGCTGTAAAGAGAAATACCTTGCTCTAAAACCAAAACGGAGCTATCTAGCAGAATGGTTGTCAATGTGTGTATTCAACTTCCAGAGTTAAACTGATGTGTGTTTGCAGCAGTTCAGAAACCCTTTCTTTGGAGAATGCAGAAACTGTCTTTTCCCGCCCTAGAGACGCTTATAAGAGTTAGCAGTAAGAATGCGTTTAAAACACAGAAGACCCGCTTCTTACGAACTCATCTGTTGTGTGTTGGTTCCTTTTAGAAAATTCCATCTATGTTTAGATTCAGCGAGGTAGAAACACGTTTCTTCTAAAAGCTGCGTTTGGACATTCCAGAGTGGATGGGAAAACAGGCTGTAAAGAGAAATACGTTGCTCTAAAACCAAAACGGAGCTATCTAGCAGAATGGTTGTCAATGCGTTTATTCAAGTTCCAGAGTTAAACTGCTGTGTGTTTGCAGCAGTTCAGAAACCCTTTCTTTGGAGAATGCAGAAAAAGTCTTTTCCCGCCCCAGAGACGCTTAGGAGAGTTAGCAGTAAGAATGCGTTTAAAACACAGAAGACCCGCTTATTACGAACTCATCCGCTGTGTGTTGGCTCCTTTTAGGAAGTTACATATATGTTTAGATTCAGCGAGGAAGAAACACGTTTCTTCTAAAAGCTGCGTTTGGACATTCCAGAGTGGATGGGAGAACAGGCTGTAAAGAGAAATACCTTGCTCTAAAACCAAAACGGAGCTATCTAGCAGAATGGTTGTCAATGTGTGTATTCAACTTCCAGAGCTAAACTGATGTGTGTTTGCAGCAGTTCAGAAACCCTTTCTTTGGAGAATGCAGAAACCGTCTTTTCCCGCCCTAGAGACGCTTATAAGAGTTAGTAGTAAGAATGCGTTTAAAACACAGAACACCCGCTTCTTACGAACTCATCTGCTGTGTGTTGGTTCCTTTTAGGAAGTTGCATCTATGTTTAGATTCAGCGAGGTAGAATCACGTTTCTTCTAAAAGCTGCGTTTGGACATTCCAGAGTGGATGGGAGAACAGGCTGTAAAGAGAAATACCTTGCTCTAAAACCAAAACGGAGCTATCTAGCAGAATGGTTGTCAATGTGTGTATTCAACTTCCAGAGCTAAACTGATGTGTGTTTTCAGCAGTTCAGAAACCCTTTCTTTGGAGAATGCAGAAACCGTCATTTCCAGCCCTAGAGACGCATATAAGAGTTAGCAGTAAGAATGCGTTTAAAACACAGAACACCCGCTTCTTACGAACTCATCTTCTGTGTGTTGGTTCCTTTTAGGAAGTTGCATCTATGTTTAGATTCAGCGAGGAAGAAACACGTTTCTTCTAAAAGTTGCGTTTGGATATTCCAGAGTGGATGGGAGAACAGGCTGTAAAGAGAAATACCTTGCTCTAAAACCAAAACGGAGCTATCTAGCAGAATGGTTGTCAATGTGTGTATTCAACTTCCAGAGTTAAACTGATGTGTGTTTGCAGCAGTTCAGAAACCCTTTCTTTGGAGAATGCAGAAACCGTCATTTCCAGCCCTAGAGACGCATATAAGAGTTAGCAGTAAGAATGCGTTTAAAACACAGAACACCCGCTTCTTACGAACTCATCTTCTGTGTGTTGGTTCCTTTTAGGAAGTTGCATCTATGTTTAGATTCAGCGAGGAAGAAACACGTTTCTTCTAAAAGCTGCGTTTGGATATTCCAGAGTGGATGGGAGAACAGGCTGTAAAGAGAAATACCTTGCTCTAAAACCAAAACGGAGCTATCTAGCAAAATGGTTGTCAATGTGTGTATTCAACTTCCAGATATAAACATATGTGTGATTGCAGCAGTTCAGAAACCCTTTCTTTGGAGAATGCAGAAACCGTCATTTCTAGCCCTAGAGACGCATATAAGAGTTAGCCTTAAGAATGCGTTTAAAACAAAGAAGTCCCGCTTCTTACGAACTCATCTTCTGTGTGTTGGTTCCTTTTAGGAAGTTGCATCTATGTTTAGATTCAGCGAGGTAGAAACACGTTTCTTCTATAAGCTGCGTTTGGACATTCCACAGCGGATGGGAGAACAGGCTGTAAAGAGAAATATATTGCTCTAAAACCAAAACGGAGCTATCTAGCAGAATGGTTTTCAATGTGTGTATTCAGGTTCCAGAGTTAAACTGATGTGTGTTTGCAGCAGTTCAGAAACCCTTTCTTTGGAGAATGCAGAAACAGTCTTTTCCCGCCCTAGAGACGCTTATAAGAGTTAGCAGTAAGAATGCGTTTAAAACACAGAAGACCCCCTTCTTACGAAGTCATCTGCTGTGTGTTGGTTCCTTTTAGGAAGTTGCATCTATGTTTACATTCAGCGAGGTAGAAACACGTTTCTTCTAAAAGCTGCGTTTGGACATTCCAGAGTGGATGGGAGAACAGGCTGTAAAGAGAAATACCTTGCTCTAAAACCAAAACGGAGCTATCTAGCAGAATGGTTGTCAATGTGTGTATTCAACTTCCAGAGTTAAACTGATGTGTGTTTGCAGCAGTTCAGAAACCCTTTCTTTGGAGAATGCAGAAACTGTCTTTTCCCGCCCTAGAGACGCTTATAAGAGTTAGCAGTAAGAATGCGTTTAAAACACAGAAGACCCGCTTCTTACGAACTCATCTGTTGTGTGTTGGTTCCTTTTAGAAAATTCCATCTATGTTTAGATTCAGCGAGGTAGAAACACGTTTCTTCTAAAAGCTGCGTTTGGACATTCCAGAGTGGATGGGAAAACAGGCTGTAAAGAGAAATACGTTGCTCTAAAACCAAAACGGAGCTATCTAGCAGAATGGTTGTCAATGCGTTTATTCAAGTTCCAGAGTTAAACTGCTGTGTGTTTGCAGCAGTTCAGAAACCCTTTCTTTGGAGAATGCAGAAAAAGTCTTTTCCCGCCCCAGAGACGCTTAGGAGAGTTAGCAGTAAGAATGCGTTTAAAACACAGAAGACCCGCTTATTACGAACTCATCCGCTGTGTGTTGGCTCCTTTTAGGAAGTTACATATATGTTTAGATTCAGCGAGGAAGAAACACGTTTCTTCTAAAAGCTGCGTTTGGACATTCCAGAGTGGATGGGAGAACAGGCTGTAAAGAGAAATACCTTGCTCTAAAACCAAAACGGAGCTATCTAGCAGAATGGTTGTCAATGTGTGTATTCAACTTCCAGAGCTAAACTGATGTGTGTTTGCAGCAGTTCAGAAACCCTTTCTTTGGAGAATGCAGAAACCGTCTTTTCCCGCCCTAGAGACGCTTATAAGAGTTAGTAGTAAGAATGCGTTTAAAACACAGAACACCCGCTTCTTACGAACTCATCTGCTGTGTGTTGGTTCCTTTTAGGAAGTTGCATCTATGTTTAGATTCAGCGAGGTAGAATCACGTTTCTTCTAAAAGCTGCGTTTGGACATTCCAGAGTGGATGGGAGAACAGGCTGTAAAGAGAAATACCTTGCTCTAAAACCAAAACGGAGCTATCTAGCAGAATGGTTGTCAATGTGTGTATTCAACTTCCAGAGCTAAACTGATGTGTGTTTTCAGCAGTTCAGAAACCCTTTCTTTGGAGAATGCAGAAACCGTCATTTCCAGCCCTAGAGACGCATATAAGAGTTAGCAGTAAGAATGCGTTTAAAACACAGAACACCCGCTTCTTACGAACTCATCTTCTGTGTGTTGGTTCCTTTTAGGAAGTTGCATCTATGTTTAGATTCAGCGAGGAAGAAACACGTTTCTTCTAAAAGTTGCGTTTGGATATTCCAGAGTGGATGGGAGAACAGGCTGTAAAGAGAAATACCTTGCTCTAAAACCAAAACGGAGCTATCTAGCAGAATGGTTGTCAATGTGTGTATTCAACTTCCAGAGTTAAACTGATGTGTGTTTGCAGCAGTTCAGAAACCCTTTCTTTGGAGAATGCAGAAACCGTCATTTCCAGCCCTAGAGACGCATATAAGAGTTAGCAGTAAGAATGCGTTTAAAACACAGAACACCCGCTTCTTACGAACTCATCTGCTGTGTGTTGGTTCCTTTTAGGAAGTTGCATCTATGTTTAGATTCAGCGAGGAAGAAACACGTTTCTTCTAAAAGCTGCGTTTGGATATTCCAGAGTGGATGGGAGAACAGGCTGTAAAGAGAAATACCTTGCTCTAAAACCAAAACGGAGCTATCTAGCAAAATGGTTGTCAATGTGTGTATTCAACTTCCAGATATAAACATATGTGTGATTGCAGCAGTTCAGAAACCCTTTCTTTGGAGAATGCAGAAACCGTCATTTCTAGCCCTAGAGACGCATATAAGAGTTAGCCTTAAGAATGCGTTTAAAACAAAGAAGTCCCGCTTCTTACGAACTCATCTTCTGTGTGTTGGTTCCTTTTAGGAAGTTGCATCTATGTTTAGATTCAGCGAGGTAGAAACACGTTTCTTCTATAAGCTGCGTTTGGACATTCCACAGCGGATGGGAGAACAGGCTGTAAAGAGAAATATATTGCTCTAAAACCAAAACGGAGCTATCTAGCAGAATGGTTTTCAATGTGTGTATTCAGGTTCCAGAGTTAAACTGATGTGTGTTTGCAGCAGTTCAGAAACCCTTTCTTTGGAGAATGCAGAAACAGTCTTTTCCCGCCCTAGAGACGCTTATAAGAGTTAGCAGTAAGAATGCGTTTAAAACACAGAAGACCCCCTTCTTACGAAGTCATCTGCTGTGTGTTGGTTCCTTTTAGGAAGTTGCATCTATGTTTACATTCAGCGAGGTAGAAACACGTTTCTTCTAAAAGCTGCGTTTGGACATTCCAGAGTGGATGGGAGAACAGGCTGTAAAGAGAAATACCTTGCTCTAAAACCAAAACGGAGCTATCTAGCAGAATGGTTGTCAATGTGTGTATTCAACTTCCAGAGTTAAACTGATGTGTGTTTGCAGCAGTTCAGAAACCCTTTCTTTGGAGAATGCAGAAACTGTCTTTTCCCGCCCTAGAGACGCTTATAAGAGTTAGCAGTAAGAATGCGTTTAAAACACAGAAGACCCGCTTCTTACGAACACATCTGTTGTGTGTTGGTTCCTTTTAGAAAATTCCATCTATGTTTAGATTCAGCGAGGTAGAAACACGTTTCTTCTAAAAGCTGCGTTTGGACATTCCAGAGTGGATGGGAAAACAGGCTGTAAAGAGAAATACGTTGCTCTAAAACCAAAACGGAGCTATCTAGCAGAATGGTTGTCAATGCGTTTATTCAAGTTCCAGAGTTAAACTGCTGTGTGTTTGCAGCAGTTCAGAAACCCTTTCTTTGGAGAATGCAGAAAAAGTCTTTTCCCGCCCCAGAGACGCTTAGGAGAGTTAGCAGTAAGAATGCGTTTAAAACACAGAAGACCCGCTTATTACGAACTCATCCGCTGTGTGTTGGCTCCTTTTAGGAAGTTACATATATGTTTAGATTCAGCGAGGAAGAAACACGTTTCTTCTAAAAGCTGCGTTTGGACATTCCAGAGTGGATGGGAGAACAGGCTGTAAAGAGAAATACCTTGCTCTAAAACCAAAACGGAGCTATCTAGCAGAATGGTTGTCAATGTGTGTATTCAACTTCCAGAGCTAAACTGATGTGTGTTTGCAGCAGTTCAGAAACCCTTTCTTTGGAGAATGCAGAAACCGTCTTTTCCCGCCCTAGAGACGCTTATAAGAGTTAGTAGTAAGAATGCGTTTAAAACACAGAACACCCGCTTCTTACGAACTCATCTGCTGTGTGTTGGTTCCTTTTAGGAAGTTGCATCTATGTTTAGATTCAGCGAGGTAGAATCACGTTTCTTCTAAAAGCTGCGTTTGGACATTCCAGAGTGGATGGGAGAACAGGCTGTAAAGAGAAATACCTTGCTCTAAAACCAAAACGGAGCTATCTAGCAGAATGGTTGTCAATGTGTCTATTCAACTTCCAGAGCTAAACTGATGTGTGTTTTCAGCAGTTCAGAAACCCTTTCTTTGGAGAATGCAGAAACCGTCATTTCCAGCCCTAGAGACGCATATAAGAGTTAGCAGTAAAAATGCGTTTAAAACACAGAACACCCGCTTCTTACGAACTCATCTGCTGTGTGTTGGTTCCTTTTAGGAAGTTGCATCTATGTTTAGATTCAGCGAGGAAGAAACACGTTTCTTCTAAAAGCTGCGTTTGGATATTCCAGAGTGGATGGGAGAACAGGCTGTAAAGAGAAATACCTTGCTCTAAAACCAAAACGGAGCTATCTAGCAGAATGGTTGTCAATGTGTGTATTCAACTTCCAGAGTTAAACTGATGTGTGTTTGCAGCAGTTCAGAAACCCTTTCTTTGGAGAATGCAGAAACTGTCTTTTCCCGCCCTAGAGACGCTTATAAGAGTTAGCAGTAAGAATGCGTTTAAAACACAGAAGACCCGCTTCTTACGAACTCATCTGTTGTGTGTTGGTTCCTTTTAGAAAATTCCATCTATGTTTAGATTCAGCGAGGTAGAAACACGTTTCTTCTAAAAGCTGCGTTTGGACATTCCAGAGTGGATGGGAAAACAGGCTGTAAAGAGAAATACGTTGCTCTAAAACCAAAACGGAGCTATCTAGCAGAATGGTTGTCAATGCGTTTATTCAAGTTCCAGAGTTAAACTGCTGTGTGTTTGCAGCAGTTCAGAAACCCTTTCTTTGGAGAATGCAGAAAAAGTCTTTTCCCGCCCCAGAGACGCTTAGGAGAGTTAGCAGTAAGAATGCGTTTAAAACACAGAAGACCCGCTTATTACGAACTCATCCGCTGTGTGTTGGCTCCTTTTAGGAAGTTACATATATGTTTAGATTCAGCGAGGAAGAAACACGTTTCTTCTAAAAGCTGCGTTTGGACATTCCAGAGTGGATGGGAGAACAGGCTGTAAAGAGAAATACCTTGCTCTAAAACCAAAACGGAGCTATCTAGCAGAATGGTTGTCAATGTGTGTATTCAACTTCCAGAGCTAAACTGATGTGTGTTTTCAGCAGTTCAGAAACCCTTTCTTTGGAGAATGCAGAAACCGTCATTTCCAGCCCTAGAGACGCATATAAGAGTTAGCAGTAAGAATGCGTTTAAAACACAGAACACCCGCTTCTTACGAACTCATCTTCTGTGTGTTGGTTCCTTTTAGGAAGTTGCATCTATGTTTAGATTCAGCGAGGAAGAAACACGTTTCTTCTAAAAGCTGCGTTTGGATATCCAAGAGTGGATGGGAGAACAGGCTGTAAAGAGAAATACCTTGCTCTAAAACCAAAACGGAGCTATCTAGCAGAATGGTTTTCAATGTGTGTATTCAACTTCCAGAATTAAACATATGTGTGTTTGCAGCAGTTCAGAAACCCTTTCTTTGGAGAATGCAGAAACCGTCATTTCCAGCCCTAGAGACGCATATAAGAGTTAGCAGTAAGAATGCGTTTAAAACACAGAACACCCGCTTCTTACGAACTCATCTTCTGTGTGTTGGTTCCTTTTAGGAAGTTGCATCTATGTTTAGATTCAGCGAGGTAGAAACACGTTTCTTCTATAAGCTGCGTTTGGACATTCCACAGTGGATGGGAGAACAGGCTGTAAAGAGAAATATATTGCTCTAAAACCAAAACGGAGCTATCTAGCAGAATGGTTTTCAATGTGTTTATTCAGGTTCCAGAGTTAAACTGATGTGTGTTTGCAGCAGTTCAGAAACCCTTTCTTTGGAGAATGCAGAAACAGTCTTTACCCGCCCTAGAGACGCTTATAAGAGTTAGCAGTAAGAATGCGTTTAAAACACAGAAGACCCCCTTCTTACGAAGTCATCTGCTGTGTGTTGGTTCCTTTTAGGAAGTTGCATCTATGTTTACATTCAGCGAGGTAGAAACACGTTTCTTCTAAAAGCTGCGTTTGGACATTCCAGAGTGGATGGGAGAACAGGCTGTAAAGAGAAATACCTTGCTCTAAAACCAAAACGGAGCTATCTAGCAGAATGGTTGTCAATGTGTGTATTCAACTTCCAGAGTTAAACTGATGGGTGTTTGCAGCAGTTCAGAAACCCTTTCTTTGGAGAATGCAGAAACTGTCTTTTCCCGCCCTAGATACGCTTATAAGAGTTAGCAGTAAGAATGCGTTTAAAACACAGAAGACCCGCTTCTTACGAACTCATCTGTTGTGTGTTGGTTCCTTTTAGAAAATTCCATCTATGTTTAGATTCAGCGAGGTAGAAACACGTTTCTTCTAAAAGCTGCGTTTGGACATTCCAGAGTGGATGGGAAAACAGGCTGTAAAGAGAAATACGTTGCTCTAAAACCAAAACGGAGCTATCTAGCAGAATGGTTGTAAATGCGTTTATTCAAGTTCCAGAGTTAAACTGCTGTGTGTTTGCAGCAGTTCAGAAACACTTTCTTTGGAGAATGCAGAAACCGTCTTTTCCCGCCCTAGAGACGCTTATAAGAGTTAGTAGTAAGAATGCGTTTAAAACACAGAACACCCGCTTATTACGAACTCATCTGCTGTGTGTTGGTTCCTTTTAGGAAATTGCATCTATGTTTAGATTCAGCGAGGTAGAATCACGTTTCTTCTAAAAGCTGCGTTTGGACATTCCAGAGTGGATGGGAGAACAGGCTGTAAAGAGAAATACCTTGCTCTAAAACCAAAACGGAGCTATCTAGCAGAATGGTTGTCAATGTGTCTATTCAACTTCCAGAGCTAAACTGATGTGTGTTTTCAGCAGTTCAGAAACCCTTTCTTTGGAGAATGCAGAAACCGTCATTTCCAGCCCTAGAGATGCATATAAGAGTTAGCAGTAAGAATGCGTTTAAAACACAGAACACCCGCTTCTTACGAACTCATCTTCTGTGTGTTGGTTCCTTTTAGGAAGTTGCATCTATGTTTAGATTCAGCGAGGAAGAAACACGTTTCTTCTAAAAGCTGCTTTTGGATATTCCAGAGTGGATGGGAGAACAGGCTGTAAAGAGAAATACCTTGCTCTAAAACCAAAACGGAGCTATCTAGCAGAATGGTTTTCAATGTGTGTATTCAACTTCCAGAATTAAACATATGTGTGTTTGCAGCAGTTCAGAAACCCTTTCTTTGGAGAATGCAGAAACCGTCATTTCCAGCCCTAGAGACGCATATAAGAGTTAGCAGTAAGAATGCGTTTAAAACACAGAACACCCGCTTCTTACGAACTCATCTTCTGTGTGTTGGTTCCTTTTAGGAAGTTGCATCTATGTTTAGATTCAGCGAGGAAGAAACACGTTTCTTCTAAAAGCTGCGTTTGGATATTCCAGAGTGGATGGGAGAACAGGCTGTAAAGAGAAATACCTTGCTCTAAAACCAAAACGGAGCTATCTAGCAGAACGGTTGTCAATGTGTGTATTCAACTTCCAGAGTTAAACTGATGTGTGTTTGCAGCAGTTCAGAAACCCTTTCTTTGGAGAATGCAGAAACCGTCATTTCCAGCCCTAGAGACGCATATAAGAGTTAGCAGTAAGAATGCGTTTAAAACACAGAACACCCGCTTCTTACGAACTCATCTTCTGTGTGTTGGTTCCTTTTAGGAAGTTGCATCTATGTTTAGATTCAGCGAGGAAGAAACACGTTTCTTCTAAAAGCTGCGTTTGGATATTCCAGAGTGGATGGGAGAACAGGCTGTAAAGAGAAATACCTTGCTCTAAAACCAAAACGGAGCTATCTAGCAGAATGGTTGTCAATGTGTGTATTCAACTTCCAGAGTTAAACTGATGTGTGTTTGCAGCAGTTCAGAAACCCTTTCTTTGGAGAATGCAGAAACCGTCATTTCCAGCCCTAGAGACGCATGTATGAGTTAGCAGTAAGAATGCGTTTAAAACACAGAACACCCGCTTCTTACGAACTCATCTTCTGTGTGTTGGTTCCTTTTAGGAAGTTGCATCTATGTTTAGATTCAGCGAGGAAGAAACACGTTTCTTCTAAAAGCTGCGTTTGGATATTCCAGAGTGGATGGGAGAACAGGCTGTAAAGAGAAATACCTTGCTCTAAAACCAAAACGGAGCTATCTTGCAGAATGGTTGTCAATGTGTGTATTCAACTTCCAGAGTTAAACTGATGTGTGTTTGCAGCAGTTCAGAAACCCTTTCTTTGGAGAATGCAGAAACCGTCATTTCCAGCCCTAGAGACGCATATAAGAGTTAGCAGTAAGAATGCGTTTAAAACACAGAACACCCGCTTCTTACGAACTCATCTTGTGTGTTGGTTCCTTTTAGGAAGTTGCATCTATGTTTAGATTCAGCGAGGAAGAAACACGTTTCTTCTAAAAGCTGCGTTTGGATATTCCAGAGTGGATGGGAGAACAGGCTGTAAAGAGAAATACCTTGCTCTAAAACCAAAACGGAGCTATCTAGCAGAATGGTTGTCAATGTGTGTATTCAACTTCCAGAGTTAAACTGATGTGTGTTTGCAGCAGTTCAGAAACCCTTTCTTTGGAGAATGCAGAAACCGTCATTTCCAGCCCTAGAGACGCATGTAAGAGTTAGCAGTAAGAATGCGTTTAAAACACAGAAGACCCGCTTCTTACGAACTCATCTTCTGTGTGTTGGTTCCTTTTAGGAAGTTGCATCTATGTTTAGATTCAGCGAGGAAGAAACACGTTTCTTCTAAAAGCTGCGTTTGGATATTCCAGAGTGGATGGGAGAACAGGCTGTAAAGCGAAATACCTTGCTCTAAAACCAAAACGGAGCTATCTAGCAGAATGGTTGTCAATGTGTGTATTCAACTTCCAGAGTTAAACTGATGTGTGTTTGCAGCAGTTCAGAAACCCTTTCTTTGGAGAATGCAGAAACCGTCATTTCCAGCCCTAGAGACGCATGTAAGAGTTAGCAGTAAGAATGCGTTTAAAACACAGAACACCCGCTTCTTACGAACTCATCTTCTGTGTGTTGGTTCCTTTTAGGAAGTTGCATCTATGTTTAGATTCAGCGAGGAAGAAACACGTTTCTTCTAAAAGCTGCGTTTGGATATTCCAGAGTGGATGGGAGAACAGGCTGTAAAGAAAAATACCTTGCTCTAAAACCAAAACGGAGCTATCTAGCAGAATGGTTGTCAATGTGTCTATTCAACTTCCAGAGCTAAACTGATGTGTGTTTTCAGCAGTTCAGAAACCCTTTCTTTGGAGAATGCAGAAACCGTCATTTCCAGCCCTAGAGACGCTTATAAGAGTTAGCAGTAAGAATGCGTTTAAAACACAGAACACCCGCTTCTTACGAACTCATCTTCTGTGTGTTGGTTCCTTTTAGGAAGTTGCATCTATGTTTAGATTCAGCGAGGAAGAAACACGTTTCTTCTAAAACCTGCGTTTGGATATTCCAGAGTGGATGGGAGAACAGGCTGTAAAGAGAAATACCTTGCTCTAAAACCAAAACGGAGCTATCTAGCAGAATGGTTGTCAATGTGTGTATTCAACTTCCAGAGTTAAACTGATGTGTGTTTGCAGCAGTTCAGAAACCCTTTCTTTGGAGAATGCAGAAACCGTCATTTCCAGCCCTAGAGACGCATATAAGAGTTAGCAGTAAGAATGCGTTTAAAACACAGAACACCCGCTTCTTACGAACTCATCTGCTGTGTGTTGGTTCTTTTTAGGAAGTTGCATCTATGTTTAGATTCAGCGAGGAAGAAACACGTTTCTTCTAAAAGCTACGTTTGGACATTCCAGAGTGGATGGGAGAACAGGCTGTAAAGAGAAATACCTTGCTCTAAAACCAAAACGGAGCTATCTAGCAGAATGGTTGTCAATGTGTGTATTCAACTTCCAGAGTTAAACTGATGTGTGTTTGCAGCAGTTCAGAAACCCTTTCTTTGGAGAATGCAGAAACCGTCATTTCCAGCCCTAGAGACGCATATAAGAGTTAGCAGTAAGAATGCGTTTAAAACACAGAACACCCGCTTCTTACGAACTCATCTTCTGTGTGTTGGTTCCTTTTAGGAAGTTGCATCTATGTTTAGATTCAGCGAGGAAGAAACACGTTTCTTCTAAAAGCTGCGTTTGGATATTCCAGAGTGGATGGGAGAACAGGCTGTAAAGAGAAATACCTTGCTCTAAAACCAAAACGGAGCTATCTAGCAGAATGGTTGTCAATGTGTGTATTCAACTTCCAGAGTTAAACTGATGTGTGTTTGCAGCAGTTCAGAAACCCTTTCTTTGTAGAATGCAGAAACCGTCATTTACAGCCCTAGAGACGCATATAAGAGTTAGCAGTAAGAATGCGTTTAAAACACAGAACACCCGCTTCTTACGAACTCATCTTCTGTGTGTTGGTTCCTTTTAGGAAGTTGCATCTATGTTTAGATTCAGCGAGGAAGAAACACGTTTCTTCTAAAAGCTGCGTTTGGATATTCCAGAGTGGATGGGAGAACAGGCTGTAAAGAGAAATACCTTGCTCTAAAACCAAAACGGAGCTATCTAGCAGAATGGTTGTCAATGTGTGTATTCAACTTCCAGAGTTAAACTGATGTGTGTTTGCAGCAGTTCAGAAACCCTTTCTTTGGAGAATGCAGAAACCGTCATTTCCAGCCCTAGAGACGCATATAAGAGTTAGCAGTAAGAATGCGTTTAAAACACAGAACACCCGCTTCTTACGAACTCATCTTCTGTGTGTTGGTTCCTTTTAGGAAGTTGCATCTATGTTTAGATTCAGCGAGGAAGAAACACGTTTCTTCTAAAAGCTGCGTTTGGATATTCCAGAGTGGATGGGAGAACAGGCTGTAAAGAGAAATACCTTGCTCTAAAACCAAAACGGAGCTATCTAGCAGAATGGTTGTCAATGTGTGTATTCAACTTCCAGAGTTAAACTGATGTGTGTTTGCAGCAGTTCAGAAACCCTTTCTTTGGAGAATGCAGAAACCGTCATTTCCAGCCCTAGAGACGCATATAAGAGTTAGCAGTAAGAATGCGTTTAAAACACAGAACACCCGCTTCTTACGAACTCATCTTCTGTGTGTTGGTTCCTTTTAGGAAGTTGCATCTATGTTTAGATTCAGCGAGGAAGAAACACGTTTCTTCTAAAAGCTGCGTTTGGATATTCCAGAGTGGATGGGAGAACAGGCTGTAAAGAGAAATACCTTGCTCTAAAACCAAAACGGAGCTATCTAGCAGAATGGTTGTCAATGTGTGTATTCAACTTCCAGAGTTAAACTGATGTGTGTTTGCAGCAGTTCAGAAACCCTTTCTTTGGAGAATGCAGAAACCGTCATTTCCAGCCCTAGAGACGCATATAAGAGTTAGCAGTAAGAATGCGTTTAAAACACAGAACACCCGCTTCTTACGAACTCATCTTCTGTGTGTTGGTTCCTTTTAGGAAGTTGCATCTATGTTTAGATTCAGCGAGGAAGAAACACGTTTCTTCTAAAAGCTGCGTTTGGATATTCCAGAGTGGATGCGAGAACAGGCTGTAAAGAGAAATACCTTGCTCTAAAACCAAAACGGAGCTATCTAGCAAAATGGTTGTCAATGTGTGTATTCAACTTCCAGATATAAACATATGTGTGATTGCAGCAGTTCAGAAACCCTTTCTTTGGAGAATGCAGAAACCGTCATTTCTAGCCCTAGAGACGCATATAAGAGTTAGCCTTAAGAATGCGTTTAAAACAAAGAAGTCCCGCTTCTTACGAACTCATCTTCTGTGTGTTGGTTCCTTTTAGGAAGTTGCATCTATGTTTAGATTCAGCGAGGTCGAAACACGTTTCTTCTATAAGCTGCGTTTGGACATTCCACAGTGGATGGGAGAACAGGCTGTAAAGAGAAATATATTGCTCTAAAACCAAAACGGAGCTATCTAGCAGAATGGTTTTCAATGTGTGTATTCAGGTTCCAGAGTTAAACTGATGTGTGTTTGCAGCAGTTCAGAAACCCTTTCTTTGGAGAATGCAGAAAAAGTCTTTTCCCGCCCCAGAGACGCTTAGGAGAGTTAGCAGTAAGAATGCGTTTAAAACACAGAAGACCCGCTTATTACGAACTCATCCGCTGTGTGTTGGCTCCTTTTAGGAAGTTACATATATGTTTAGATTCAGCGAGGAAGAAACACGTTTCTTCTAAAAGCTGCGTTTGGACATTCCAGAGTGGATGGGAGAACAGGCTGTAAAGAGAAATACCTTGCTCTAAAACCAAAACGGAGCTATCTAGCAGAATGGTTGTCAATGTGTGTATTCAACTTCCAGAGCTAAACTGATGTGTGTTTGCAGCAGTTCAGAAACCCTTTCTTTGGAGAATGCAGAAACCGTCTTTTCCCGCCCTAGAGACGCTTATAAGAGTTAGTAGTAAGAATGCGTTTAAAACACAGAACACCCGCTTCTTACGAACTCATCTGCTGTGTGTTGGTTCCTTTTAGGAAGTTGCATCTATGTTTAGATTCAGCGAGGTAGAATCACGTTTCTTCTAAAAGCTGCGTTTGGACATTCCAGAGTGGATGGGAGAACAGGCTGTAAAGAGAAATACCTTGCTCTAAAACCAAAACGGAGCTATCTAGCAGAATGGTTGTCAATGTGTCTATTCAACTTCCAGAGCTAAACTGATGTGTGTTTTCAGCAGTTCAGAAACCCTTTCTTTGGAGAATGCAGAAACCGTCATTTCCAGCCCTAGAGACGCATATAAGAGTTAGCAGTAAGAATGCGTTTAAAACACAGAACACCCGCTTCTTACGAACTCATCTTCTGTGTGTTGGTTCCTTTTAGGAAGTTGCATCTATGTTTAGATTCAGCGAGGAAGAAACACGTTTCTTCTAAAAGCTGCGTTTGGATATTCCAGAGTGGATGGGAGAACAGGCTGTAAAGAGAAATACCTTGCTCTAAAACCAAAACGGAGCTATCTAGCAGAATGGTTTTCAATGTGTGTATTCAACTTCCAGAATTAAACATATGTGTGTTTGCAGCAGTTCAGAAACCCTTTCTTTGGAGAATGCAGAAACCGTCATTTCCAGCCCTAGAGACGCATATAAGAGTTAGCAGTAAGAATGCGTTTAAAACACAGAACACCCGCTTCTTACGAACTCATCTGCTGTGTGTTGGTTCCTTTTAGGAAGTTGCATCTATGTTTAGATTCAGCGAGGCAGAAACACGTTTCTTCTAAGAGCTGCGTTTGGATATTCCAGAGTGGATGGGAGAACAGGCTGTAAAGAGAAATACCTTGCTCTAAAACCAAAACGGAGCTATCTAGCAGAATGGTTGTCAATGTGTGTATTCAACTTCCAGAGTTAAACTGATGTGTGTTTGCAGCAGTTCAGAAACCCTTTCTTTGGAGAATGCAGAAACCGTCATTTCCAGCCCTAGAGACGCATATAAGAGTTAGCAGTAAGAATGCGTTTAAAACACAGAACACCCGCTTCTTACGAACTCATCTTCTGTGTGTTGGTTCCTTTTAGGAAGTTGCATCTATGTTTAGATTCAGCGAGGAAGAAACACGTTTCTTCTAAAAGCTGCGTTTGGATATTCCAGAGTGGATGGGAGAACAGGCTGTAAAGAGAAATACCTTGCTCTAAAACCAAAACGGAGCTATCTAGCAGAATGGTTGTCAATGTGTGTATTCAACTTCCAGAGTTAAACTGATGTGTGTTTGCAGCAGTTCAGAAACCCTTTCTTTGGAGAATGCAGAAACCGTCATTTCCAGCCCTAGAGACGCATATAAGAGTTAGCAGTAAGAATGCGTTTAAAACACAGAACACCCGCTTCTTACGAACTCATCTTCTGTGTGTTGGTTCCTTTTAGGAAGTTGCATCTATGTTTAGATTCAGCGAGGAAGAAACACGTTTCTTCTAAAAGCTGCGTTTGGATATTCCAGAGTGGATGGGAGAACAGGCTGTAAAGAGAAATACCTTGCTCTAAAACCAAAACGGAGTTATCTAGCAGAATGGTTGTCAATATGTGTATTCAACTTCCAGAGTTAAACTGATGTGTGTTTGCAGCAGTTCAGAAACCCTTTCTTTGGAGAATGCAGAAACCGTCATTTCCAGCCCTAGAGACGCATGTAAGAGTTAGCAGTAAGAATGCGTTTAAAACACAGAGCACCCGCTTCTTACGAACTCATCTTCTGTGTGTTGGTTCCTTTTAGGAAGTTGCATCTATGTTTAGATTCAGCGAGGAAGAAACACGTTTCTTCTAAGAGCTGCGTTTGGATATTCCAGAGTGGATGGGAGAACAGGCTGTAAAGAGAAATACCTTACTCTAAAACCAAAACGGAGCTATCTAGCAGAATGGTTGTCAATGTGTGTATTCAACTTCCAGAGTTAAACTGATGTGTGTTTGCAGCAGTTCAGAAACCCTTTCTTTGGAGAATGCAGAAACCGTCATTTCCAGCCCAAGAGACGCATATAAGAGTTAGCAGTAAGAATGCGTTTAAAACACAGAACACCCGCTTCTTACGAACTCATCTTCTGTGTGTTGGTTCCTTTTAGGAAGTTTCATCTATGTTTAGATTCAGCGAGGAAGAAACACGTTTCTTCTAAAAGCTACGTTTGGATATTCCAGAGTGGATGGGAGAACAGGCTGTAAAGAGAAATACCTTGCTCTAAAACCAAAACGGAGCTATCTAGCAGAATGGTTGTCAATGTGTGTATTCAACTTCCGGAGTTAAACTGATGTGTGTTTGCAGCAGTTCAGAAACCCTTTCTTTGTAGAATGCAGAAACCGTCATTTCCAGCCCTAGAGACGCATATAAGAGTTAGCAGTAAGAATGCGTTTAAAACACAGAACACCCGCTTCTTACGAACTCATCTTCTGTGTGTTGGTTCCTTTTAGGAAGTTGCATCTATGTTTAGATTCAGCGAGGAAGAAACACGTTTCTTCTAAAAGCTGCGTTTGGATATTCCAGAGTGGATGGGAGAACAGGCTGTAAAGAGAAATACCTTGCTCTAAAACCAAAACGGAGCTATCTAGCAGAATGGTTGTCAATGTGTGTATTCAACTTCCAGAGTTAAACTGATGTGTGTTTGCAGCAGTTCAGAAACCCTTTCTTTGGAGAATGCAGAAACCGTCATTTCCAGCCCTAGAGACGCATATAAGAGTTAGCAGTAAGAATGCGTTTAAAACACAGAACACCCGCTTCTTTCGAACTCATCTGCTGTGTGTTGGTTCCTTTTAGGAAGTTGCATCTATGTTTAGATTCAGCGAGGAAGAAACACGTTTCTTCTAAAAGCTGCGTTTGGATATTCCAGAGTGGATGGGAGAACAGGCTGTAAAGAGAAATACCTTGCTCTAAAACCAAAACGGAGCTATCTAGCAAAATGGTTGTCAATGTGTGTATTCAACTTCCAGAATTAAACATATGTGTGTTTGCAGCAGTTCAGAAACCCTTTCTTTGGAGAATGCAGAAACCGTCATTTCTAGCCCTAGAGACGCATATAAGAGTTAGCCTTAAGAATGCGTTTAAAACAAAGAAGTCCCGCTTCTTACGAACTCATCTGCTGTGTGTTGGTTCCTTTTAGGAAGTTGCATCTATGTTTAGATTCAGCGAGGTAGAAACACGTTTCTTCTATAAGCTGCGTTTGGACATTCCACAGTGGATGGGAGAACAGGCTGTAAAGAGAAATATATTGCTCTAAAACCAAAACGGAGCTATCTAGCAGAATGGTTTTCAATGTGTTTATTCAGGTTCCAGAGTTAAACTGATGTGTGTTTGCAGCAGTTCAGAAACCCTTTCTTTGGAGAATGCAGAAACAGTCTTTTCCCGCCCTAGAGACGCTTATAAGAGTTAGCAGTAAGAATGCGTTTAAAACACAGAAGACCCCCTTCTTACGAAGTCATCTGCTGTGTGTTGGTTCCTTTTAGGAAGTTGCATCTATGTTTACATTCAGCGAGGTAGAAACACGTTTCTTCTAAAAGCTGCGTTTGGACATTCCAGAGTGGATGGGAGAACAGGCTGTAAAGAGAAATACCTTGCTCTAAAACCAAAACGGAGCTATCTAGCAGAATGGTTGTCAATGTGTGTATTCAACTTCCAGAGTTAAACTGATGTGTGTTTGCAGCAGTTCAGAAACCCTTTCTTTGGAGAATGCAGAAACTGTCTTTTCCCGCCCTAGAGACGCTTATAAGAGTTAGCAGTAAGAATGCGTTTAAAACACAGAAGACCCGCTTCTTACGAACTCATCTGTTGTGTGTTGGTTCCTTTTAGAAAATTCCATCTATGTTTAGATTCAGCGAGGTAGAAACACGTTTCTTCTAAAAGCTGCGTTTGGACATTCCAGAGTGGATGGGAAAACAGGCTGTAAAGAGAAATACGTTGCTCTAAAACCAAAACGGAGCTATCTAGCAGAATGGTTGTCAATGCGTTTATTCAAGTTCCAGAGTTAAACTGCTGTGTGTTTGCAGCAGTTCAGAAACCCTTTCTTTGGAGAATGCAGAAACCGTCTTTTCCCGCCCTAGAGACGCTTATAAGAGTTAGTAGTAAGAATGCGTTTAAAACACAGAACACCCGCTTATTACGAACTCATCTGCTGTGTGTTGGTTCCTTTTAGGAAGTTGCATCTATGTTTAGATTCAGCGAGGTAGAATCACGTTTCTTCTAAAAGCTGCGTTTGGACATTCCAGAGTGGATGGGAGAACAGGCTGTAAAGAGAAATACCTTGCTCTAAAACCAAAACGGAGCTATCTAGCAGAATGGTTGTCAATGTGTCTATTCAACTTCCAGAGCTAAACTGATGTGTGTTTTCAGCAGTTCAGAAACCCTTTCTTTGGAGAATGCAGAAACCGTCATTTCCAGCCCTAGAGATGCATATAAGAGTTAGCAGTAAGAATGCGTTTAAAACACAGAACACCCGCTTCTTACGAACTCATCTTCTGTGTGTTGGTTCCTTTTAGGAAGTTGCATCTATGTTTAGATTCAGCGAGGAAGAAACACGTTTCTTCTAAAAGCTGCGTTTGGATATTCCAGAGTGGATGGGAGAACAGGCTTTAAAGAGAAATACCTTGCTCTAAAACCAAAACGGAGCTATCTAGCAGAATGGTTGTCAATGTGTGTATTCAACTTCCAGAGTTAAACTGATGTGTGTTTGCAGCAGTTCAGAAACCCTTTCTTTGGAGAATGCAGAAACCGTCATTTCCAGCCCTAGAGACGCATGTAAGAGTTAGCAGTAAGAATGCGTTTAAAACACAGAACACCCGCTTCTTACGAACTCATCTTCTGTGTGTTGGTTCCTTTTAGGAAGTTGCATCTATGTTTAGATTCAGCGAGGAAGAAACACGTTTCTTCTAAAAGCTGCGTTTGGATATTCCAGAGTGGATGGGAGAACAGGCTGTAAAGAGAAATACCTTGCTCTAAAACCAAAACGGAGCTATCTAGCAGAATGGTTGTCAATGTGTGTATTCAACTTCCAGAGTTAAACTGATGTGTGTTTGCAGCAGTTCAGAAACCCTTTCTTTGGAGAATGCAGAAACCGTCATTTCCAGCCCTAGAGACGCATGTAAGAGTTAGCAGTAAGAATGCGTTTAAAACACAGAACACCCGCTTCTTACGAACTCATCTTCTGTGTGTTGGTTCCTTTTAGGAAGTTGCATCTATGTTTAGATTCAGCGAGGAAGAAACACGTTTCTTCTAAAAGCTGCGTTTGGATATTCCAGAGTGGATGGGAGAACAGGCTGTAAAGAGAAATACCTTGCTCTAAAACCAAAACGGAGCTATCTAGCAGAATGGTTGTCAATGTGTGTATTCAACTTCCAGAGTTAAACTGATGTGTGTTTGCAGCAGTTCAGAAACCCTTTCTTTGGAGAATGCAGAAACTGTCTTTTCCCGCCCTAGATACGCTTATAAGAGTTAGCAGTAAGAATGCGTTTAAAACACAGAAGACCCGCTTCTTACGAACTCATCTGTTGTGTGTTGGTTCCTTTTAGAAAATTCCATCTATGTTTAGATTCAGCGAGGTAGAAACACGTTTCTTCTAAAAGCTGCGTTTGGACATTCCAGAGTGGATGGGAAAACAGGCTGTAAAGAGAAATACGTTGCTCTAAAACCAAAACGGAGCTATCTAGCAGAATGGTTGTCAATGCGTTTATTCAAGTTCCAGAGTTAAACTGCTGTGTGTTTGCAGCAGTTCAGAAACCCTTTCTTTGGAGAATGCAGAAACCGTCTTTTCCCGCCCTAGAGACGCTTATAAGAGTTAGTAGTAAGAATGCGTTTAAAACACAGAACACCCGCTTATTACGAACTCATCTGCTGTGTGTTGGTTCCTTTTAGGAAATTGCATCTATGTTTAGATTCAGCGAGGTAGAATCACGTTTCTTCTAAAAGCTGCGTTTGGACATTCCAGAGTGGATGGGAGAACAGGCTGTAAAGAGAAATACCTTGCTCTAAAACCAAAACGGAGCTATCTAGCAGAATGGTTGTCAATGTGTCTATTCAACTTCCAGAGCTAAACTGATGTGTGTTTTCAGCAGTTCAGAAACCCTTTCTTTGGAGAATGCAGAAACCGTCATTTCCAGCCCTAGAGATGCATATAAGAGTTAGCAGTAAGAATGCGTTTAAAACACAGAACACCCGCTTCTTACGAACTCATCTTCTATGTGTTGGTTCCTTTTAGGAAGTTGCATCTATGTTTAGATTCAGCGAGGAAGAAACACGTTTCTTCTAAAAGCTGCTTTTGGATATTCCAGAGTGGATGGGAGAACAGGCTGTAAAGAGAAATACCTTGCTCTAAAACCAAAACGGAGCTATCTAGCAGAATGGTTTTCAATGTGTGTATTCAACTTCCAGAATTAAACATATGTGTGTTTGCAGCAGTTCAGAAACCCTTTCTTTGGAGAATGCAGAAACCGTCATTTCCAGCCCTAGAGACGCATATAAGAGTTAGCAGTAAGAATGCGTTTAAAACACAGAACACCCGCTTCTTACGAACTCATCTTCTGTGTGTTGGTTCCTTTTAGGAAGTTGCATCTATGTTTAGATTCAGCGAGGAAGAAACACGTTTCTTCTAAAAGCTGCGTTTGGATATTCCAGAGTGGATGGGAGAACAGGCTGTAAAGAGAAATACCTTGCTCTAAAACCAAAACGGAGCTATCTAGCAGAACGGTTGTCAATGTGTGTATTCAACTTCCAGAGTTAAACTGATGTGTGTTTGCAGCAGTTCAGAAACCCTTTCTTTGGAGAATGCAGAAACCGTCATTTCCAGCCCTAGAGACGCATATAAGAGTTAGCAGTAAGAATGCGTTTAAAACACAGAACACCCGCTTCTTACGAACTCATCTTCTGTGTGTTGGTTCCTTTTAGGAAGTTGCATCTATGTTTAGATTCAGCGAGGAAGAAACACGTTTCTTCTAAAAGCTGCGTTTGGATATTCCAGAGTGGATGGGAGAACAGGCTGTAAAGAGAAATACCTTGCTCTAAAACCAAAACGGAGCTATCTAGCAGAATGGTTGTCAATGTGTGTATTCAACTTCCAGAGTTAAACTGATGTGTGTTTGCAGCAGTTCAGAAACCCTTTCTTTGGAGAATGCAGAAACCGTCATTTCCAGCCCTAGAGACGCATGTAAGAGTTAGCAGTAAGAATGCGTTTAAAACACAGAACACCCGCTTCTTACGAACTCATCTTCTGTGTGTTGGTTCCTTTTAGGAAGTTGCATCTATGTTTAGATTCAGCGAGGAAGAAACACGTTTCTTCTAAAAGCTGCGTTTGGATATTCCAGAGTGGATGGGAGAACAGGCTGTAAAGAGAAATACCTTGCTCTAAAACCAAAACGGAGCTATCTAGCAGAATGGTTGTCAATGTGTGTATTCAACTTCCAGAGTTAAACTGATGTGTGTTTGCAGCAGTTCAGAAACCCTTTCTTTGGAGAATGCAGAAACCGTCATTTCCAGCCCTAGAGACGCATATAAGAGTTAGCAGTAAGAATGCGTTTAAAACACAGAACACCCGCTTCTTACGAACTCATCTTGTGTGTTGGTTCCTTTTAGGAAGTTGCATCTATGTTTAGATTCAGCGAGGAAGAAACACGTTTCTTCTAAAAGCTGCGTTTGGATATTCCAGAGTGGATGGGAGAACAGGCTGTAAAGAGAAATACCTTGCTCTAAAACCAAAACGGAGCTATCTAGCAGAATGGTTGTCAATGTGTGTATTCAACTTCCAGAGTTAAACTGATGTGTGTTTGCAGCAGTTCAGAAACCCTTTCTTTGGAGAATGCAGAAACCGTCATTTCCAGCCCTAGAGACGCATGTAAGAGTTAGCAGTAAGAATGCGTTTAAAACACAGAACACCCGCTTCTTACGAACTCATCTTCTGTGTGTTGGTTCCTTTTAGGAAGTTGCATCTATGTTTAGATTCAGCGAGGAAGAAACACGTTTCTTCTAAAAGCTGCGTTTGGATATTCCAGAGTGGATGGGAGAACAGGCTGTAAAGAGAAATACCTTGCTCTAAAACCAAAACGGAGCTATCTAGCAGAATGGTTGTCAATGTGTGTATTCAACTTCCAGAGTTAAACTGATGTGTGTTTGCAGCAGTTCAGAAACCCTTTCTTTGGAGAATGCAGAAACCGTCATTTCCAGCCCTAGAGACGCATGTAAGAGTTAGCAGTAAGAATGCGTTTAAAACACAGAACACCCGCTTCTTACGAACTCATCTTCTGTGTGTTGGTTCCTTTTAGGAAGTTGCATCTATGTTTAGATTCAGCGAGGAAGAAACACGTTTCTTCTAAAAGCTGCGTTTGGATATTCCAGAGTGGATGGGAGAACAGGCTGTAAAGAAAAATACCTTGCTCTAAAACCAAAACGGAGCTATCTAGCAGAATGGTTGTCAATGTGTCTATTCAACTTCCAGAGCTAAACTGATGTGTGTTTTCAGCAGTTCAGAAACCCTTTCTTTGGAGAATGCAGAAACCGTCATTTCCAGCCCTAGAGACGCTTATAAGAGTTAGCAGTAAGAATGCGTTTAAAACACAGAACACCCGCTTCTTACGAACTCATCTTCTGTGTGTTGGTTCCTTTTAGGAAGTTGCATCTATGTTTAGATTCAGCGAGGAAGAAACACGTTTCTTCTAAAAGCTGCGTTTGGATATTCCAGAGTGGATGGGAGAACAGGCTGTAAAGAGAAATACCTTGCTCTAAAACCAAAACGGAGCTATCTAGCAGAATGGTTGTCAATGTGTGTATTCAACTTCCAGAGTTAAACTGATGTGTGTTTGCAGCAGTTCAGAAACCCTTTCTTTGGAGAATGCAGAAACTGTCTTTTCCCGCCCTAGATACGCTTATAAGAGTTAGCAGTAAGAATGCGTTTAAAACACAGAAGACCCGCTTCTTACGAACTCATCTGTTGTGTGTTGGTTCCTTTTAGAAAATTCCATCTATGTTTAGATTCAGCGAGGTAGAAACACGTTTCTTATAAAAGCTGCGTTTGGACATTCCAGAGTGGATGGGAAAACAGGCTGTAAAGAGAAATACGTTGCTCTAAAACCAAAACGGAGCTATCTAGCAGAATGGTTGTCAATGCGTTTATTCAAGTTCCAGAGTTAAACTGCTGTGTGTTTGCAGCAGTTCAGAAACCCTTTCTTTGGAGAATGCAGAAACCGTCTTTTCCCGCCCTAGAGACGCTTATAAGAGTTAGTAGTAAGAATGCGTTTAAAACACAGAACACCCGCTTATTACGAACTCATCTGCTGTGTGTTGGTTCCTTTTAGGAAATTGCATCTATGTTTAGATTCAGCGAGGTAGAATCACGTTTCTTCTAAAAGCTGCGTTTGGACATTCCAGAGTGGATGGGAGAACAGGCTGTAAAGAGAAATACCTTGCTCTAAAACCAAAACGGAGCTATCTAGCAGAATGGTTGTCAATGTGTCTATTCAACTTCCAGAGCTAAACGGATGTGTGTTTTCAGCAGTTCAGAAACCCTTTCTTTGGAGAATGCAGAAACCGTCATTTCCAGCCCTAGAGATGCATATAAGAGTTAGCAGTAAGAATGCGTTTAAAACACAGAACACCCGCTTCTTACGAACTCATCTTCTGTGTGTTGGTTCCTTTTAGGAAGTTGCATCTATGTTTAGATTCAGCGAGGAAGAAACACGTTTCTTCTAAAAGCTGCTTTTGGATATTCCAGAGTGGATGGGAGAACAGGCTGTAAAGAGAAATACCTTGCTCTAAAACCAAAACGGAGCTATCTAGCAGAATGGTTTTCAATGTGTGTATTCAACTTCCAGAATTAAACATATGTGTGTTTGCAGCAGTTCAGAAACCCTTTCTTTGGAGAATGCAGAAACCGTCATTTCCAGCCCTAGAGACGCATATAAGAGTTAGCAGTAAGAATGCGTTTAAAACACAGAACACCCGCTTCTTACGAACTCATCTTCTGTGTGTTGGTTCCTTTTAGGAAGTTGCATCTATGTTTAGATTCAGCGAGGAAGAAACACGTTTCTTCTAAAAGCTGCGTTTGGATATTCCAGAGTGGATGGGAGAACAGGCTGTAAAGAGAAATAACTTGCTCTAAAACCAAAACGGAGCTATCTAGCAGAACGGTTGTCAATGTGTGTATTCAACTTCCAGAGTTAAACTGATGTGTGTTTGCAGCAGTTCAGAAACCCTTTCTTTGGAGAATGCAGAAACCGTCATTTCCAGCCCTAGAGACGCATATAAGAGTTAGCAGTAAGAATGCGTTTAAAACACAGAACACCCGCTTCTTACGAACTCATCTTCTGTGTGTTGG
Source organism: Saimiri boliviensis (assembly GCF_048565385.1). Lineage (NCBI taxonomy): Eukaryota > Metazoa > Chordata > Mammalia > Primates > Cebidae > Saimiri > Saimiri boliviensis. The sequence goes on from NC_133467.1 coordinate 43,037,005, forward strand.
TTCCTTTTAGGAAGTTGCATCTATGTTTAGATTCAGCGAGGAAGAAACACGTTTCTTCTAAAAGCTGCGTTTGGATATTCCAGAGTGGATGGGAGAACAGGCTGTAAAGAGAAATACCTTGCTCTAAAACCAAAACGGAGCTATCTAGCAGAATGGTTGTCAATGTGTGTATTCAACTTCCAGAGTTAAACTGATGTGTGTTTGCAGCAGTTCAGAAACCCTTTCTTTGGAGAATGCAGAAACCGTCATTTCCAGCCCTAGAGACGCATGTAAGAGTTAGCAGTAAGAATGCGTTTAAAACACAGAACACCCGCTTCTTACGAACTCATCTTCTGTGTGTTGGTTCCTTTTAGGAAGTTGCATCTATGTTTAGATTCAGCGAGGAAGAAACACGTTTCTTCTAAAAGCTGCGTTTGGATATTCCAGAGTGGATGGGAGAACAGGCTGTAAAGAGAAATACCTTGCTCTAAAACCAAAACGGAGCTATCTAGCAGAATGGTTGTCAATGTGTGTATTCAACTTCCAGAGTTAAACTGATGTGTGTTTGCAGCAGTTCAGAAACCCTTTCTTTGGAGAATGCAGAAACCGTCATTTCCAGCCCTAGAGACGCATATAAGAGTTAGCAGTAAGAATGCGTTTAAAACACAGAACACCCGCTTCTTACGAACTCATCTTGTGTGTTGGTTCCTTTTAGGAAGTTGCATCTATGTTTAGATTCAGCGAGGAAGAAACACGTTTCTTCTAAAAGCTGCGTTTGGATATTCCAGAGTGGATGGGAGAACAGGCTGTAAAGAGAAATACCTTGCTCTAAAACCAAAACGGAGCTATCTAGCAGAATGGTTGTCAATGTGTGTATTCAACTTCCAGAGTTAAACTGATGTGTGTTTGCAGCAGTTCAGAAACCCTTTCTTTGGAGAATGCAGAAACCGTCATTTCCAGCCCTAGAGACGCATGTAAGAGTTAGCAGTAAGAATGCGTTTAAAACACAGAACACCCGCTTCTTACGAACTCATCTTCTGTGTGTTGGTTCCTTTTAGGAAGTTGCATCTATGTTTAGATTCAGCGAGGAAGAAACACGTTTCTTCTAAAAGCTGCGTTTGGATATTCCAGAGTGGATGGGAGAACAGGCTGTAAAGAGAAATACCTTGCTCTAAAACCAAAACGGAGCTATCTAGCAGAATGGTTGTCAATGTGTGTATTCAACTTCCAGAGTTAAACTGATGTGTGTTTGCAGCAGTTCAGAAACCCTTTCTTTGGAGAATGCAGAAACCGTCATTTCCAGCCCTAGAGACGCATGTAAGAGTTAGCAGTAAGAATGCGTTTAAAACACAGAACACCCGCTTCTTACGAACTCATCTTCTGTGTGTTGGTTCCTTTTAGGAAGTTGCATCTATGTTTAGATTCAGCGAGGAAGAAACACGTTTCTTCTAAAAGCTGCGTTTGGATATTCCAGAGTGGATGGGAGAACAGGCTGTAAAGAAAAATACCTTGCTCTAAAACCAAAACGGAGCTATCTAGCAGAATGGTTGTCAATGTGTCTATTCAACTTCCAGAGCTAAACTGATGTGTGTTTGCAGCAGTTCAGAAACCCTTTCTTTGGAGAATGCAGAAACCGTCATTTCCAGCCCTAGAGACGCTTATAAGAGTTAGCAGTAAGAATGCGTTTAAAACACAGAACACCCGCTTCTTACGAACTCATCTTCTGTGTGTTGGTTCCTTTTAGGAAGTTGCATCTATGTTTAGATTCAGCGAGGAAGAAACACGTTTCTTCTAAAAGCTGCGTTTGGATATTCCAGAGTGGATGCGAGAACAGGCTGTAAAGAGAAATACCTTGCTCTAAAACCAAAACGGAGCTATCTAGCAGAATGGTTGTCAATGTGTGTATTCAACTTCCAGAGTTAAACTGATGTGTGTTTGCAGCAGTTCAGAAACCCTTTCTTTGGAGAATGCAGAAACCGTCATTTCCAGCCCTAGAGACGCATATAAGAGTTAGCAGTAAGAATGCGTTTAAAACACAGAACACCCGCTTCTTACGAACTCATCTTCTGTGTGTTGGTTCTTTTTAGGAAGTTGCATCTATGTTTAGATTCAGCGAGGAAGAAACACGTTTCTTCTAAAAGCTACGTTTGGACATTCCAGAGTGGATGGGAGAACAGGCTGTAAAGAGAAATACCTTGCTCTAAAACCAAAACGGAGCTATCTAGCAGAATGGTTGTCAATGTGTGTATTCAACTTCCAGAGTTAAACTGATGTGTGTTTGCAGCAGTTCAGAAACCCTTTCTTTGGAGAATGCAGAAACCGTCATTTCCAGCCCTAGAGACGCATATAAGAGTTAGCAGTAAGAATGCGTTTAAAACACAGAACACCCGCTTCTTACGAACTCATCTTCTGTGTGTTGGTTCCTTTTAGGAAGTTGCATCTATGTTTAGATTCAGCGAGGAAGAAACACGTTTCTTCTAAAAGCTGCGTTTGGATATTCCAGAGTGGATGGGAGAACAGGCTGTAAAGAGAAATACCTTGCTCTAAAACCAAAACGGAGCTATCTAGCAGAATGGTTGTCAATGTGTGTATTCAACTTCCAGAGTTAAACTGATGTGTGTTTGCAGCAGTTCAGAAACCCTTTCTTTGGAGAATGCAGAAACCGTCATTTCCAGCCCTAGAGACGCATGTAAGAGTTAGCAGTAAGAATGCGTTTAAAACACAGAACACCCGCTTCTTACGAACTCATCTTCTGTGTGTTGGTTCCTTTTAGGAAGTTGCATCTATGTTTAGATTCAGCGAGGAAGAAACACGTTTCTTCTAAAAGCTGCGTTTGGATATTCCAGAGTGGATGGGAGAACAGGCTGTAAAGAGAAATACCTTGCTCTAAAACCAAAACGGAGCTATCTAGCAGAATGGTTGTCAATGTGTGTATTCAACTTCCAGAGTTAAACTGATGTGTGTTTGCAGCAGTTCAGAAACCCTTTCTTTGGAGAATGCAGAAACTGTCTTTTCCCGCCCTAGATACGCTTATAAGAGTTAGCAGTAAGAATGCGTTTAAAACACAGAAGACCCGCTTCTTACGAACTCATCTGTTGTGTGTTGGTTCCTTTTAGAAAATTCCATCTATGTTTAGATTCAGCGAGGTAGAAACACGTTTCTTCTAAAAGCTGCGTTTGGACATTCCAGAGTGGATGGGAAAACAGGCTGTAAAGAGAAATACGTTGCTCTAAAACCAAAACGGAGCTATCTAGCAGAATGGTTGTCAATGCGTTTATTCAAGTTCCAGAGTTAAACTGCTGTGTGTTTGCAGCAGTTCAGAAACCCTTTCTTTGGAGAATGCAGAAACCGTCTTTTCCCGCTCTAGAGACGCTTATAAGAGTTAGTAGTAAGAATGCGTTTAAAACACAGAACACCCGCTTATTACGAACTCATCTGCTGTGTGTTGGTTCCTTTTAGGAAATTGCATCTATGTTTAGATTCAGCGAGGTAGAATCACGTTTCTTCTAAAAGCTGCGTTTGGACATTCCAGAGTGGATGGGAGAACAGGCTGTAAAGAGAAATACCTTGCTCTAAAACCAAAACGGAGCTATCTAGCAGAATGGTTGTCAATGTGTGTATTCAACTTCCAGAGTTAAACTGATGTGTGTTTTCAGCAGTTCAGAAACCCTTTCTTTGGAGAATGCAGAAACCGTCATTTCCAGCCCTAGAGATGCATATAAGAGTTAGCAGTAAGAATGCGTTTAAAACACAGAACACCCGCTTCTTACGAACTCATCTTCTGTGTGTTGGTTCCTTTTAGGAAGTTGCATCTATGTTTAGATTCAGCGAGGAAGAAACACGTTTCTTCTAAAAGCTGCTTTTGGATATTCCAGAGTGGATGGGAGAACAGGCTGTAAAGAGAAATACCTTGCTCTAAAACCAAAACGGAGCTATCTAGCAGAATGGTTTTCAATGTGTGTATTCAACTTCCAGAATTAAACATATGTGTGTTTGCAGCAGTTCAGAAACCCTTTCTTTGGAGAATGCAGAAACCGTCATTTCCAGCCCTAGAGACGCATATAAGAGTTAGCAGTAAGAATGCGTTTAAAACACAGAACACCCGCTTCTTACGAACTCATCTTCTGTGTGTTGGTTCCTTTTAGGAAGTTGCATCTATGTTTAGATTCAGCGAGGAAGAAACACGTTTCTTCTAAAAGCTGCGTTTGGATATTCCAGAGTGGATGGGAGAACAGGCTGTAAAGAGAAATACCTTGCTCTAAAACCAAAACGGAGCTATCTAGCAGAACGGTTGTCAATGTGTGTATTCAACTTCCAGAGTTAAACTGATGTGTGTTTGCAGCAGTTCAGAAACCCTTTCTTTGGAGAATGCAGAAACCGTCATTTCCAGCCCTAGAGAAGCATATAAGAGTTAGCAGTAAGAATGCGTTTAAAACACAGAACACCCGCTTCTTACGAACTCATCTTCTGTGTGTTGGTTCCTTTTAGGAAGTTGCATCTATGTTTAGATTCAGCGAGGAAGAAACACGTTTCTTCTAAAAGCTGCGTTTGGATATTCCAGAGTGGATGGGAGAACAGGCTGTAAAGAGAAATACCTTGCTCTAAAACCAAAACGGAGCTATCTAGCAGAATGGTTGTCAATGTGTGTATTCAACTTCCAGAGTTAAACTGATGTGTGTTTGCAGCAGTTCAGAAACCCTTTCTTTGGAGAATGCAGAAACCGTCATTTCCAGCCCTAGAGACGCATGTAAGAGTTAGCAGTAAGAATGCGTTTAAAACACAGAAGACCCCCTTCTTACGAAGTCATCTGCTGTGTGTTGGTTCCTTTTAGGAAGTTGCATCTATGTTTACATTCAGCGAGGTAGAAACACGTTTCTTCTAAAAGCTGCGTTTGGACATTCCAGAGTGGATGGGAGAACAGGCTGTAAAGAGAAATACCTTGCTCTAAAACCAAAACGGAGCTATCTAGCAGAATGGTTGTCAATGTGTGTATTCAACTTCCAGAGTTAAACTGATGTGTGTTTGCAGCAGTTCAGAAACCCTTTCTTTGGAGAATGCAGAAACTGTCTTTTCCCGCCCTAGAGACGCTTATAAGAGTTAGCAGTAAGAATGCGTTTAAAACACAGAAGACCCGCTTCTTACGAACTCATCTGTTGTGTGTTGGTTCCTTTTAGAAAATTCCATCTATGTTTAGATTCAGCGAGGTAGAAACACGTTTCTTCTAAAAGCTGCGTTTGGACATTCCAGAGTGGATGGGAAAACAGGCTGTAAAGAGAAATACGTTGCTCTAAAACCAAAACGGAGCTATCTAGCAGAATGGTTGTCAATGCGTTTATTCAAGTTCCAGAGTTAAACTGCTGTGTGTTTGCAGCAGTTCAGAAACCCTTTCTTTGGAGAATGCAGAAAAAGTCTTTTCCCGCCCCAGAGACGCTTAGGAGAGTTAGCAGTAAGAATGCGTTTAAAACACAGAAGACCCGCTTATTACGAACTCATCCGCTGTGTGTTGGCTCCTTTTAGGAAGTTACATATATGTTTAGATTCAGCGAGGAAGAAACACGTTTCTTCTAAAAGCTGCGTTTGGACATTCCAGAGTGGATGGGAGAACAGGCTGTAAAGAGAAATACCTTGCTCTAAAACCAAAACGGAGCTATCTAGCAGAATGGTTGTCAATGTGTGTATTCAACTTCCAGAGCTAAACTGATGTGTGTTTGCAGCAGTTCAGAAACCCTTTCTTTGGAGAATGCAGAAACCGTCATTTCCAGCCCTAGAGACGCATGTAAGAGTTAGCAGTAAGAATGCGTTTAAAACACAGAACACCCGCTTCTTACGAACTCATCTTCTGTGTGTTGGTTCCTTTTAGGAAGTTGCATCTATGTTTAGATTCAGCGAGGAAGAAACACGTTTCTTCTAAAAGCTGCGTTTGGATATTCCAGAGTGGATGGGAGAACAGGCTGTAAAGAAAAATACCTTGCTCTAAAACCAAAACGGAGCTATCTAGCAGAATGGTTGTCAATGTGTCTATTCAACTTCCAGAGCTAAACTGATGTGTGTTTGCAGCAGTTCAGAAACCCTTTCTTTGGAGAATGCAGAAACCGTCATTTCCAGCCCTAGAGACGCTTATAAGAGTTAGCAGTAAGAATGCGTTTAAAACACAGAACACCCGCTTCTTACGAACTCATCTTCTGTGTGTTGGTTCCTTTTAGGAAGTTGCATCTATGTTTAGATTCAGCGAGGAAGAAACACGTTTCTTCTAAAAGCTGCGTTTGGATATTCCAGAGTGGATGCGAGAACAGGCTGTAAAGAGAAATACCTTGCTCTAAAACCAAAACGGAGCTATCTAGCAGAATGGTTGTCAATGTGTGTATTCAACTTCCAGAGTTAAACTGATGTGTGTTTGCAGCAGTTCAGAAACCCTTTCTTTGGAGAATGCAGAAACCGTCATTTCCAGCCCTAGAGACGCATATAAGAGTTAGCAGTAAGAATGCGTTTAAAACACAGAACACCCGCTTCTTACGAACTCATCTTCTGTGTGTTGGTTCTTTTTAGGAAGTTGCATCTATGTTTAGATTCAGCGAGGAAGAAACACGTTTCTTCTAAAAGCTACGTTTGGACATTCCAGAGTGGATGGGAGAACAGGCTGTAAAGAGAAATACCTTGCTCTAAAACCAAAACGGAGCTATCTAGCAGAATGGTTGTCAATGTGTGTATTCAACTTCCAGAGTTAAACTGATGTGTGTTTGCAGCAGTTCAGAAACCCTTTCTTTGGAGAATGCAGAAACCGTCATTTCCAGCCCTAGAGACGCATATAAGAGTTAGCAGTAAGAATGCGTTTAAAACACAGAACACCCGCTTCTTACGAACTCATCTTCTGTGTGTTGGTTCCTTTTAGGAAGTTGCATCTATGTTTAGATTCAGCGAGGAAGAAACACGTTTCTTCTAAAAGCTGCGTTTGGATATTCCAGAGTGGATGGGAGAACAGGCTGTAAAGAGAAATACCTTGCTCTAAAACCAAAACGGAGCTATCTAGCAGAATGGTTGTCAATGTGTGTATTCAACTTCCAGAGTTAAACTGATGTGTGTTTGCAGCAGTTCAGAAACCCTTTCTTTGTAGAATGCAGAAACCGTCATTTCCAGCCCTAGAGACGCATATAAGAGTTAGCAGTAAGAATGCGTTTAAAACACAGAACACCCGCTTCTTACGAACTCATCTTCTGTGTGTTGGTTCCTTTTAGGAAGTTGCATCTATGTTTAGATTCAGCGAGGAAGAAACACGTTTCTTCTAAAAGCTGCGTTTGGATATTCCAGAGTGGATGGGAGAACAGGCTGTAAAGAGAAATACCTTGCTCTAAAACCAAAACGGAGCTATCTAGCAGAATGGTTGTCAATGTGTGTATTCAACTTCCAGAGTTAAACTGATGTGTGTTTGCAGCAGTTCAGAAACCCTTTCTTTGTAGAATGCAGAAACCGTCATTTCCAGCCCTAGAGACGCATGTAAGAGTTAGCAGTAAGAATGCGTTTAAAACACAGAACACCCGCTTCTTACGAACTCATCTTCTGTGTGTTGGTTCCTTTTAGGAAGTTGCATCTATGTTTAGATTCAGCGAGGAAGAAACACGTTTCTTCTAAAAGCTGCGTTTGGATATTCCAGAGTGGATGGGAGAACAGGCTGTAAAGAGAAATACCTTGCTCTAAAACCAAAACGGAGCTATCTAGCAGAATGGTTGTCAATGTGTGTATTCAACTTCCAGAGTTAAACTGATGTGTGTTTGCAGCAGTTCAGAAACCCTTTCTTTGGAGAATGCAGAAACCGTCATTTCCAGCCCTAGAGACGCATGTAAGAGTTAGCAGTAAGAATGCGTTTAAAACACAGAACACCCGCTTCTTACGAACTCATCTTCTGTGTGTTGGTTCCTTTTAGGAAGTTGCATCTATGTTTAGATTCAGCGAGGAAGAAACACGTTTCTTCTAAAAGCTGCGTTTGGATATTCCAGAGTGGATGGGAGAACAGGCTGTAAAGAGAAATACCTTGCTCTAAAACCAAAACGGAGCTATCTAGCAGAATGGTTGTCAATGTGTGTATTCAACTTCCAGAGTTAAACTGATGTGTGTTTGCAGCAGTTCAGAAACCCTTTCTTTGGAGAATGCAGAAACTGTCTTTTCCCGCCCTAGATACGCTTATAAGAGTTAGCAGTAAGAATGCGTTTAAAACACAGAAGACCCGCTTCTTACGAACTCATCTGTTGTGTGTTGGTTCCTTTTAGAAAATTCCATCTATGTTTAGATTCAGCGAGGTAGAAACACGTTTCTTCTAAAAGCTGCGTTTGGACATTCCAGAGTGGATGGGAAAACAGGCTGTAAAGAGAAATACGTTGCTCTAAAACCAAAACGGAGCTATCTAGCAGAATGGTTGTCAATGCGTTTATTCAAGTTCCAGAGTTAAACTGCTGTGTGTTTGCAGCAGTTCAGAAACCCTTTCTTTGGAGAATGCAGAAACCGTCTTTTCCCGCCCTAGAGACGCTTATAAGAGTTAGTAGTAAGAATGCGTTTAAAACACAGAACACCCGCTTATTACGAACTCATCTGCTGTGTGTTGGTTCCTTTTAGGAAATTGCATCTATGTTTAGATTCAGCGAGGTAGAATCACGTTTCTTCTAAAAGCTGCGTTTGGACATTCCAGAGTGGATGGGAGAACAGGCTGTAAAGAGAAATACCTTGCTCTAAAACCAAAACGGAGCTATCTAGCAGAATGGTTGTCAATGTGTCTATTCAACTTCCAGAGCTAAACTGATGTGTGTTTTCAGCAGTTCAGAAACCCTTTCTTTGGAGAATGCAGAAACCGTCATTTCCAGCCCTAGAGACGCATGTAAGAGTTAGCAGTAAGAATGCGTTTAAAACACAGAACACCCGCTTCTTACGAACTCATCTTCTGTGTGTTGGTTCCTTTTAGGAAGTTGCATCTATGTTTAGATTCAGCGAGGAAGAAACACGTTTCTTCTAAAAGCTGCGTTTGGATATTCCAGAGTGGATGGGAGAACAGGCTGTAAAGAGAAATACCTTGCTCTAAAACCAAAACGGAGCTATCTAGCAGAATGGTTGTCAATGTGTGTATTCAACTTCCAGAGTTAAACTGATGTGTGTTTGCAGCAGTTCAGAAACCCTTTCTTTGGAGAATGCAGAAACCGTCATTTCCAGCCCTAGAGACGCATGTAAGAGTTAGCAGTAAGAATGCGTTTAAAACACAGAACACCCGCTTCTTACGAACTCATCTTCTGTGTGTTGGTTCCTTTTAGGAAGTTGCATCTATGTTTAGATTCAGCGAGGAAGAAACACGTTTCTTCTAAAAGCTGCGTTTGGATATTCCAGAGTGGATGGGAGAACAGGCTGTAAAGAGAAATACCTTGCTCTAAAACCAAAACGGAGCTATCTAGCAGAATGGTTGTCAATGTGTGTATTCAACTTCCAGAGTTAAACTGATGTGTGTTTGCAGCAGTTCAGAAACCCTTTCTTTGGAGAATGCAGAAACTGTCTTTTCCCGCCCTAGATACGCTTATAAGAGTTAGCAGTAAGAATGCGTTTAAAACACAGAAGACCCGCTTCTTACGAACTCATCTGTTGTGTGTTGGTTCCTTTTAGAAAATTCCATCTATGTTTAGATTCAGCGAGGTAGAAACACGTTTCTTCTAAAAGCTGCGTTTGGACATTCCAGAGTGGATGGGAAAACAGGCTGTAAAGAGAAATACGTTGCTCTAAAACCAAAACGGAGCTATCTAGCAGAATGGTTGTCAATGCGTTTATTCAAGTTCCAGAGTTAAACTGCTGTGTGTTTGCAGCAGTTCAGAAACCCTTTCTTTGGAGAATGCAGAAACCGTCTTTTCCCGCTCTAGAGACGCTTATAAGAGTTAGTAGTAAGAATGCGTTTAAAACACAGAACACCCGCTTATTACGAACTCATCTGCTGTGTGTTGGTTCCTTTTAGGAAATTGCATCTATGTTTAGATTCAGCGAGGTAGAATCACGTTTCTTCTAAAAGCTGCGTTTGGACATTCCAGAGTGGATGGGAGAACAGGCTGTAAAGAGAAATACCTTGCTCTAAAACCAAAACGGAGCTATCTAGCAGAATGGTTGTCAATGTGTGTATTCAACTTCCAGAGTTAAACTGATGTGTGTTTTCAGCAGTTCAGAAACCCTTTCTTTGGAGAATGCAGAAACCGTCATTTCCAGCCCTAGAGATGCATATAAGAGTTAGCAGTAAGAATGCGTTTAAAACACAGAACACCCGCTTCTTACGAACTCATCTTCTGTGTGTTGGTTCCTTTTAGGAAGTTGCATCTATGTTTAGATTCAGCGAGGAAGAAACACGTTTCTTCTAAAAGCTGCTTTTGGATATTCCAGAGTGGATGGGAGAACAGGCTGTAAAGAGAAATACCTTGCTCTAAAACCAAAACGGAGCTATCTAGCAGAATGGTTTTCAATGTGTGTATTCAACTTCCAGAATTAAACATATGTGTGTTTGCAGCAGTTCAGAAACCCTTTCTTTGGAGAATGCAGAAACCGTCATTTCCAGCCCTAGAGACGCATATAAGAGTTAGCAGTAAGAATGCGTTTAAAACACAGAACACCCGCTTCTTACGAACTCATCTTCTGTGTGTTGGTTCCTTTTAGGAAGTTGCATCTATGTTTAGATTCAGCGAGGAAGAAACACGTTTCTTCTAAAAGCTGCGTTTGGATATTCCAGAGTGGATGGGAGAACAGGCTGTAAAGAGAAATACCTTGCTCTAAAACCAAAACGGAGCTATCTAGCAGAACGGTTGTCAATGTGTGTATTCAACTTCCAGAGTTAAACTGATGTGTGTTTGCAGCAGTTCAGAAACCCTTTCTTTGGAGAATGCAGAAACCGTCATTTCCAGCCCTAGAGAAGCATATAAGAGTTAGCAGTAAGAATGCGTTTAAAACACAGAACACCCGCTTCTTACGAACTCATCTTCTGTGTGTTGGTTCCTTTTAGGAAGTTGCATCTATGTTTAGATTCAGCGAGGAAGAAACACGTTTCTTCTAAAAGCTGCGTTTGGATATTCCAGAGTGGATGGGAGAACAGGCTGTAAAGAGAAATACCTTGCTCTAAAACCAAAACGGAGCTATCTAGCAGAATGGTTGTCAATGTGTGTATTCAACTTCCAGAGTTAAACTGATGTGTGTTTGCAGCAGTTCAGAAACCCTTTCTTTGGAGAATGCAGAAACCGTCATTTCCAGCCCTAGAGACGCATGTAAGAGTTAGCAGTAAGAATGCGTTTAAAACACAGAAGACCCCCTTCTTACGAAGTCATCTGCTGTGTGTTGGTTCCTTTTAGGAAGTTGCATCTATGTTTACATTCAGCGAGGTAGAAACACGTTTCTTCTAAAAGCTGCGTTTGGACATTCCAGAGTGGATGGGAGAACAGGCTGTAAAGAGAAATACCTTGCTCTAAAACCAAAACGGAGCTATCTAGCAGAATGGTTGTCAATGTGTGTATTCAACTTCCAGAGTTAAACTGATGTGTGTTTGCAGCAGTTCAGAAACCCTTTCTTTGGAGAATGCAGAAACTGTCTTTTCCCGCCCTAGAGACGCTTATAAGAGTTAGCAGTAAGAATGCGTTTAAAACACAGAAGACCCGCTTCTTACGAACTCATCTGTTGTGTGTTGGTTCCTTTTAGAAAATTCCATCTATGTTTAGATTCAGCGAGGTAGAAACACGTTTCTTCTAAAAGCTGCGTTTGGACATTCCAGAGTGGATGGGAAAACAGGCTGTAAAGAGAAATACGTTGCTCTAAAACCAAAACGGAGCTATCTAGCAGAATGGTTGTCAATGCGTTTATTCAAGTTCCAGAGTTAAACTGCTGTGTGTTTGCAGCAGTTCAGAAACCCTTTCTTTGGAGAATGCAGAAAAAGTCTTTTCCCGCCCCAGAGACGCTTAGGAGAGTTAGCAGTAAGAATGCGTTTAAAACACAGAAGACCCGCTTATTACGAACTCATCCGCTGTGTGTTGGCTCCTTTTAGGAAGTTACATATATGTTTAGATTCAGCGAGGAAGAAACACGTTTCTTCTAAAAGCTGCGTTTGGACATTCCAGAGTGGATGGGAGAACAGGCTGTAAAGAGAAATACCTTGCTCTAAAACCAAAACGGAGCTATCTAGCAGAATGGTTGTCAATGTGTGTATTCAACTTCCAGAGCTAAACTGATGTGTGTTTGCAGCAGTTCAGAAACCCTTTCTTTGGAGAATGCAGAAACCGTCTTTTCCCGCCCTAGAGACGCTTATAAGAGTTAGTAGTAAGAATGCGTTTAAAACACAGAACACCCGCTTCTTACGAACTCATCTGCTGTGTGTTGGTTCCTTTTAGGAAGTTGCATCTATGTTTAGATTCAGCGAGGTAGAATCACGTTTCTTCTAAAAGCTGCGTTTGGACATTCCAGAGTGGATGGGAGAACAGGCTGTAAAGAGAAATACCTTGCTCTAAAACCAAAACGGAGCTATCTAGCAGAATGGTTGTCAATGTGTGTATTCAACTTCCAGAGCTAAACTGATGTGTGTTTTCAGCAGTTCAGAAACCCTTTCTTTGGAGAATGCAGAAACCGTCATTTCCAGCCCTAGAGACGCATATAAGAGTTAGCAGTAAGAATGCGTTTAAAACACAGAACACCCGCTTCTTACGAACTCATCTTCTGTGTGTTGGTTCCTTTTAGGAAGTTGCATCTATGTTTAGATTCAGCGAGGAAGAAACACGTTTCTTCTAAAAGTTGCGTTTGGATATTCCAGAGTGGATGGGAGAACAGGCTGTAAAGAGAAATACCTTGCTCTAAAACCAAAACGGAGCTATCTAGCAGAATGGTTGTCAATGTGTGTATTCAACTTCCAGAGTTAAACTGATGTGTGTTTGCAGCAGTTCAGAAACCCTTTCTTTGGAGAATGCAGAAACCGTCATTTCCAGCCCTAGAGACGCATATAAGAGTTAGCAGTAAGAATGCGTTTAAAACACAGAACACCCGCTTCTTACGAACTCATCTGCTGTGTGTTGGTTCCTTTTAGGAAGTTGCATCTATGTTTAGATTCAGCGAGGAAGAAACACGTTTCTTCTAAAAGCTGCGTTTGGATATTCCAGAGTGGATGGGAGAACAGGCTGTAAAGAGAAATACCTTGCTCTAAAACCAAAACGGAGCTATCTAGCAAAATGGTTGTCAATGTGTGTATTCAACTTCCAGATATAAACATATGTGTGATTGCAGCAGTTCAGAAACCCTTTCTTTGGAGAATGCAGAAACCGTCATTTCTAGCCCTAGAGACGCATATAAGAGTTAGCCTTAAGAATGCGTTTAAAACAAAGAAGTCCCGCTTCTTACGAACTCATCTTCTGTGTGTTGGTTCCTTTTAGGAAGTTGCATCTATGTTTAGATTCAGCGAGGTAGAAACACGTTTCTTCTATAAGCTGCGTTTGGACATTCCACAGCGGATGGGAGAACAGGCTGTAAAGAGAAATATATTGCTCTAAAACCAAAACGGAGCTATCTAGCAGAATGGTTTTCAATGTGTGTATTCAGGTTCCAGAGTTAAACTGATGTGTGTTTGCAGCAGTTCAGAAACCCTTTCTTTGGAGAATGCAGAAACAGTCTTTTCCCGCCCTAGAGACGCTTATAAGAGTTAGCAGTAAGAATGCGTTTAAAACACAGAAGACCCCCTTCTTACGAAGTCATCTGCTGTGTGTTGGTTCCTTTTAGGAAGTTGCATCTATGTTTACATTCAGCGAGGTAGAAACACGTTTCTTCTAAAAGCTGCGTTTGGACATTCCAGAGTGGATGGGAGAACAGGCTGTAAAGAGAAATACCTTGCTCTAAAACCAAAACGGAGCTATCTAGCAGAATGGTTGTCAATGTGTGTATTCAACTTCCAGAGTTAAACTGATGTGTGTTTGCAGCAGTTCAGAAACCCTTTCTTTGGAGAATGCAGAAACTGTCTTTTCCCGCCCTAGAGACGCTTATAAGAGTTAGCAGTAAGAATGCGTTTAAAACACAGAAGACCCGCTTCTTACGAACTCATCTGTTGTGTGTTGGTTCCTTTTAGAAAATTCCATCTATGTTTAGATTCAGCGAGGTAGAAACACGTTTCTTCTAAAAGCTGCGTTTGGACATTCCAGAGTGGATGGGAAAACAGGCTGTAAAGAGAAATACGTTGCTCTAAAACCAAAACGGAGCTATCTAGCAGAATGGTTGTCAATGCGTTTATTCAAGTTCCAGAGTTAAACTGCTGTGTGTTTGCAGCAGTTCAGAAACCCTTTCTTTGGAGAATGCAGAAAAAGTCTTTTCCCGCCCCAGAGACGCTTAGGAGAGTTAGCAGTAAGAATGCGTTTAAAACACAGAAGACCCGCTTATTACGAACTCATCCGCTGTGTGTTGGCTCCTTTTAGGAAGTTACATATATGTTTAGATTCAGCGAGGAAGAAACACGTTTCTTCTAAAAGCTGCGTTTGGACATTCCAGAGTGGATGGGAGAACAGGCTGTAAAGAGAAATACCTTGCTCTAAAACCAAAACGGAGCTATCTAGCAGAATGGTTGTCAATGTGTGTATTCAACTTCCAGAGCTAAACTGATGTGTGTTTGCAGCAGTTCAGAAACCCTTTCTTTGGAGAATGCAGAAACCGTCTTTTCCCGCCCTAGAGACGCGTATAAGAGTTAGTAGTAAGAATGCGTTTAAAACACAGAACACCCGCTTCTTACGAACTCATCTGCTGTGTGTTGGTTCCTTTTAGGAAGTTGCATCTATGTTTAGATTCAGCGAGGTAGAATCACGTTTCTTCTAAAAGCTGCGTTTGGACATTCCAGAGTGGATGGGAGAACAGGCTGTAAAGAGAAATACCTTGCTCTAAAACCAAAACGGAGCTATCTAGCAGAATGGTTGTCAATGTGTGTATTCAACTTCCAGAGCTAAACTGATGTGTGTTTTCAGCAGTTCAGAAACCCTTTCTTTGGAGAATGCAGAAACCGTCATTTCCAGCCCTAGAGACGCATATAAGAGTTAGCAGTAAGAATGCGTTTAAAACACAGAACACCCGCTTCTTACGAACTCATCTTCTGTGTGTTGGTTCCTTTTAGGAAGTTGCATCTATGTTTAGATTCAGCGAGGAAGAAACACGTTTCTTCTAAAAGTTGCGTTTGGATATTCCAGAGTGGATGGGAGAACAGGCTGTAAAGAGAAATACCTTGCTCTAAAACCAAAACGGAGCTATCTAGCAGAATGGTTGTCAATGTGTGTATTCAACTTCCAGAGTTAAACTGATGTGTGTTTGCAGCAGTTCAGAAACCCTTTCTTTGGAGAATGCAGAAACCGTCATTTCCAGCCCTAGAGACGCATATAAGAGTTAGCAGTAAGAATGCGTTTAAAACACAGAACACCCGCTTCTTACGAACTCATCTGCTGTGTGTTGGTTCCTTTTAGGAAGTTGCATCTATGTTTAGATTCAGCGAGGAAGAAACACGTTTCTTCTAAAAGCTGCGTTTGGATATTCCAGAGTGGATGGGAGAACAGGCTGTAAAGAGAAATACCTTGCTCTAAAACCAAAACGGAGCTATCTAGCAAAATGGTTGTCAATGTGTGTATTCAACTTCCAGATATAAACATATGTGTGATTGCAGCAGTTCAGAAACCCTTTCTTTGGAGAATGCAGAAACCGTCATTTCTAGCCCTAGAGACGCATATAAGAGTTAGCCTTAAGAATGCGTTTAAAACAAAGAAGTCCCGCTTCTTACGAACTCATCTTCTGTGTGTTGGTTCCTTTTAGGAAGTTGCATCTATGTTTAGATTCAGCGAGGTAGAAACACGTTTCTTCTATAAGCTGCGTTTGGACATTCCACAGCGGATGGGAGAACAGGCTGTAAAGAGAAATATATTGCTCTAAAACCAAAACGGAGCTATCTAGCAGAATGGTTTTCAATGTGTGTATTCAGGTTCCAGAGTTAAACTGATGTGTGTTTGCAGCAGTTCAGAAACCCTTTCTTTGGAGAATGCAGAAACAGTCTTTTCCCGCCCTAGAGACGCTTATAAGAGTTAGCAGTAAGAATGCGTTTAAAACACAGAAGACCCCCTTCTTACGAAGTCATCTGCTGTGTGTTGGTTCCTTTTAGGAAGTTGCATCTATGTTTACATTCAGCGAGGTAGAAACACGTTTCTTCTAAAAGCTGCGTTTGGACATTCCAGAGTGGATGGGAGAACAGGCTGTAAAGAGAAATACCTTGCTCTAAAACCAAAACGGAGCTATCTAGCAGAATGGTTGTCAATGTGTGTATTCAACTTCCAGAGTTAAACTGATGTGTGTTTGCAGCATTTCAGAAACCCTTTCTTTGGAGAATGCAGAAACTGTCTTTTCCCGCCCTAGAGACGCTTATAAGAGTTAGCAGTAAGAATGCGTTTAAAACACAGAAGACCCGCTTCTTACGAACTCATCTGTTGTGTGTTGGTTCCTTTTAGAAAATTCCATCTATGTTTAGATTCAGCGAGGTAGAAACACGTTTCTTCTAAAAGCTGCGTTTGGACATTCCAGAGTGGATGGGAAAACAGGCTGTAAAGAGAAATACGTTGCTCTAAAACCAAAACGGAGCTATCTAGCAGAATGGTTGTCAATGCGTTTATTCAAGTTCCAGAGTTAAACTGCTGTGTGTTTGCAGCAGTTCAGAAACCCTTTCTTTGGAGAATGCAGAAAAAGTCTTTTCCCGCCCCAGAGACGCTTAGGAGAGTTAGCAGTAAGAATGCGTTTAAAACACAGAAGACCCGCTTATTACGAACTCATCCGCTGTGTGTTGGCTCCTTTTAGGAAGTTACATATATGTTTAGATTCAGCGAGGAAGAAACACGTTTCTTCTAAAAGCTGCGTTTGGACATTCCAGAGTGGATGGGAGAACAGGCTGTAAAGAGAAATACCTTGCTCTAAAACCAAAACGGAGCTATCTAGCAGAATGGTTGTCAATGTGTGTATTCAACTTCCAGAGCTAAACTGATGTGTGTTTGCAGCAGTTCAGAAACCCTTTCTTTGGAGAATGCAGAAACCGTCTTTTCCCGCCCTAGAGACGCTTATAAGAGTTAGTAGTAAGAATGCGTTTAAAACACAGAACACCCGCTTCTTACGAACTCATCTGCTGTGTGTTGGTTCCTTTTAGGAAGTTGCATCTATGTTTAGATTCAGCGAGGTAGAATCACGTTTCTTCTAAAAGCTGCGTTTGGACATTCCAGAGTGGATGGGAGAACAGGCTGTAAAGAGAAATACCTTGCTCTAAAACCAAAACGGAGCTATCTAGCAGAATGGTTGTCAATGTGTCTATTCAACTTCCAGAGCTAAACTGATGTGTGTTTTCAGCAGTTCAGAAACCCTTTCTTTGGAGAATGCAGAAACCGTCATTTCCAGCCCTAGAGACGCATATAAGAGTTAGCAGTAAAAATGCGTTTAAAACACAGAACACCCGCTTCTTACGAACTCATCTGCTGTGTGTTGGTTCCTTTTAGGAAGTTGCATCTATGTTTAGATTCAGCGAGGAAGAAACACGTTTCTTCTAAAAGCTGCGTTTGGATATTCCAGAGTGGATGGGAGAACAGGCTGTAAAGAGAAATACCTTGCTCTAAAACCAAAACGGAGCTATCTAGCAGAATGGTTGTCAATGTGTGTATTCAACTTCCAGAGTTAAACTGATGTGTGTTTGCAGCAGTTCAGAAACCCTTTCTTTGGAGAATGCAGAAACTGTCTTTTCCCGCCCTAGAGACGCTTATAAGAGTTAGCAGTAAGAATGCGTTTAAAACACAGAAGACCCGCTTCTTACGAACTCATCTGTTGTGTGTTGGTTCCTTTTAGAAAATTCCATCTATGTTTAGATTCAGCGAGGTAGAAACACGTTTCTTCTAAAAGCTGCGTTTGGACATTCCAGAGTGGATGGGAAAACAGGCTGTAAAGAGAAATACGTTGCTCTAAAACCAAAACGGAGCTATCTAGCAGAATGGTTGTCAATGCGTTTATTCAAGTTCCAGAGTTAAACTGCTGTGTGTTTGCAGCAGTTCAGAAACCCTTTCTTTGGAGAATGCAGAAACCGTCTTTTCCCGCTCTAGAGACGCTTATAAGAGTTAGTAGTAAGAATGCGTTTAAAACACAGAACACCCGCTTATTACGAACTCATCTGCTGTGTGTTGGTTCCTTTTAGGAAATTGCATCTATGTTTAGATTCAGCGAGGTAGAATCACGTTTCTTCTAAAAGCTGCGTTTGGACATTCCAGAGTGGATGGGAGAACAGGCTGTAAAGAGAAATACCTTGCTCTAAAACCAAAACGGAGCTATCTAGCAGAATGGTTGTCAATGTGTGTATTCAACTTCCAGAGTTAAACTGATGTGTGTTTTCAGCAGTTCAGAAACCCTTTCTTTGGAGAATGCAGAAACCGTCATTTCCAGCCCTAGAGATGCATATAAGAGTTAGCAGTAAGAATGCGTTTAAAACACAGAACACCCGCTTCTTACGAACTCATCTTCTGTGTGTTGGTTCCTTTTAGGAAGTTGCATCTATGTTTAGATTCAGCGAGGAAGAAACACGTTTCTTCTAAAAGCTGCTTTTGGATATTCCAGAGTGGATGGGAGAACAGGCTGTAAAGAGAAATACCTTGCTCTAAAACCAAAACGGAGCTATCTAGCAGAATGGTTTTCAATGTGTGTATTCAACTTCCAGAATTAAACATATGTGTGTTTGCAGCAGTTCAGAAACCCTTTCTTTGGAGAATGCAGAAACCGTCATTTCCAGCCCTAGAGACGCATATAAGAGTTAGCAGTAAGAATGCCTTTAAAACACAGAACACCCGCTTCTTACGAACTCATCTTCTGTGTGTTGGTTCCTTTTAGGAAGTTGCATCTATGTTTAGATTCAGCGAGGAAGAAACACGTTTCTTCTAAAAGCTGCGTTTGGATATTCCAGAGTGGATGGGAGAACAGGCTGTAAAGAGAAATACCTTGCTCTAAAACCAAAACGGAGCTATCTAGCAGAACGGTTGTCAATGTGTGTATTCAACTTCCAGAGTTAAACTGATGTGTGTTTGCAGCAGTTCAGAAACCCTTTCTTTGGAGAATGCAGAAACCGTCATTTCCAGCCCTAGAGAAGCATATAAGAGTTAGCAGTAAGAATGCGTTTAAAACACAGAACACCCGCTTCTTACGAACTCATCTTCTGTGTGTTGGTTCCTTTTAGGAAGTTGCATCTATGTTTAGATTCAGCGAGGAAGAAACACGTTTCTTCTAAAAGCTGCGTTTGGATATTCCAGAGTGGATGGGAGAACAGGCTGTAAAGAGAAATACCTTGCTCTAAAACCAAAACGGAGCTATCTAGCAGAATGGTTGTCAATGTGTGTATTCAACTTCCAGAGTTAAACTGATGTGTGTTTGCAGCAGTTCAGAAACCCTTTCTTTGGAGAATGCAGAAACCGTCATTTCCAGCCCTAGAGACGCATGTAAGAGTTAGCAGTAAGAATGCGTTTAAAACACAGAAGACCCCCTTCTTACGAAGTCATCTGCTGTGTGTTGGTTCCTTTTAGGAAGTTGCATCTATGTTTACATTCAGCGAGGTAGAAACACGTTTCTTCTAAAAGCTGCGTTTGGACATTCCAGAGTGGATGGGAGAACAGGCTGTAAAGAGAAATACCTTGCTCTAAAACCAAAACGGAGCTATCTAGCAGAATGGTTGTCAATGTGTGTATTCAACTTCCAGAGTTAAACTGATGTGTGTTTGCAGCAGTTCAGAAACCCTTTCTTTGGAGAATGCAGAAACTGTCTTTTCCCGCCCTAGAGACGCTTATAAGAGTTAGCAGTAAGAATGCGTTTAAAACACAGAAGACCCGCTTCTTACGAACTCATCTGTTGTGTGTTGGTTCCTTTTAGAAAATTCCATCTATGTTTAGATTCAGCGAGGTAGAAACACGTTTCTTCTAAAAGCTGCGTTTGGACATTCCAGAGTGGATGGGAAAACAGGCTGTAAAGAGAAATACGTTGCTCTAAAACCAAAACGGAGCTATCTAGCAGAATGGTTGTCAATGCGTTTATTCAAGTTCCAGAGTTAAACTGCTGTGTGTTTGCAGCAGTTCAGAAACCCTTTCTTTGGAGAATGCAGAAAAAGTCTTTTCCCGCCCCAGAGACGCTTAGGAGAGTTAGCAGTAAGAATGCGTTTAAAACACAGAAGACCCGCTTATTACGAACTCATCCGCTGTGTGTTGGCTCCTTTTAGGAAGTTACATATATGTTTAGATTCAGCGAGGAAGAAACACGTTTCTTCTAAAAGCTGCGTTTGGACATTCCAGAGTGGATGGGAGAACAGGCTGTAAAGAGAAATACCTTGCTCTAAAACCAAAACGGAGCTATCTAGCAGAATGGTTGTCAATGTGTGTATTCAACTTCCAGAGCTAAACTGATGTGTGTTTGCAGCAGTTCAGAAACCCTTTCTTTGGAGAATGCAGAAACCGTCTTTTCCCGCCCTAGAGACGCTTATAAGAGTTAGTAGTAAGAATGCGTTTAAAACACAGAACACCCGCTTCTTACGAACTCATCTGCTGTGTGTTGGTTCCTTTTAGGAAGTTGCATCTATGTTTAGATTCAGCGAGGTAGAATCACGTTTCTTCTAAAAGCTGCGTTTGGACATTCCAGAGTGGATGGGAGAACAGGCTGTAAAGAGAAATACCTTGCTCTAAAACCAAAACGGAGCTATCTAGCAGAATGGTTGTCAATGTGTGTATTCAACTTCCAGAGCTAAACTGATGTGTGTTTTCAGCAGTTCAGAAACCCTTTCTTTGGAGAATGCAGAAACCGTCATTTCCAGCCCTAGAGACGCATATAAGAGTTAGCAGTAAGAATGCGTTTAAAACACAGAACACCCGCTTCTTACGAACTCATCTTCTGTGTGTTGGTTCCTTTTAGGAAGTTGCATCTATGTTTAGATTCAGCGAGGAAGAAACACGTTTCTTCTAAAAGTTGCGTTTGGATATTCCAGAGTGGATGGGAGAACAGGCTGTAAAGAGAAATACCTTGCTCTAAAACCAAAACGGAGCTATCTAGCAGAATGGTTGTCAATGTGTGTATTCAACTTCCAGAGTTAAACTGATGTGTGTTTGCAGCAGTTCAGAAACCCTTTCTTTGGAGAATGCAGAAACCGTCATTTCCAGCCCTAGAGACGCATATAAGAGTTAGCAGTAAGAATGCGTTTAAAACACAGAACACCCGCTTCTTACGAACTCATCTGCTGTGTGTTGGTTCCTTTTAGGAAGTTGCATCTATGTTTAGATTCAGCGAGGAAGAAACACGTTTCTTCTAAAAGCTGCGTTTGGATATTCCAGAGTGGATGGGAGAACAGGCTGTAAAGAGAAATACCTTGCTCTAAAACCAAAACGGAGCTATCTAGCAAAATGGTTGTCAATGTGTGTATTCAACTTCCAGATATAAACATATGTGTGATTGCAGCAGTTCAGAAACCCTTTCTTTGGAGAATGCAGAAACCGTCATTTCTAGCCCTAGAGACGCATATAAGAGTTAGCCTTAAGAATGCGTTTAAAACAAAGAAGTCCCGCTTCTTACGAACTCATCTTCTGTGTGTTGGTTCCTTTTAGGAAGTTGCATCTATGTTTAGATTCAGCGAGGTAGAAACACGTTTCTTCTATAAGCTGCGTTTGGACATTCCACAGCGGATGGGAGAACAGGCTGTAAAGAGAAATATATTGCTCTAAAACCAAAACGGAGCTATCTAGCAGAATGGTTTTCAATGTGTGTATTCAGGTTCCAGAGTTAAACTGATGTGTGTTTGCAGCAGTTCAGAAACCCTTTCTTTGGAGAATGCAGAAACAGTCTTTTCCCGCCCTAGAGACGCTTATAAGAGTTAGCAGTAAGAATGCGTTTAAAACACAGAAGACCCCCTTCTTACGAAGTCATCTGCTGTGTGTTGGTTCCTTTTAGGAAGTTGCATCTATGTTTACATTCAGCGAGGTAGAAACACGTTTCTTCTAAAAGCTGCGTTTGGACATTCCAGAGTGGATGGGAGAACAGGCTGTAAAGAGAAATACCTTGCTCTAAAACCAAAACGGAGCTATCTAGCAGAATGGTTGTCAATGTGTGTATTCAACTTCCAGAGTTAAACTGATGTGTGTTTGCAGCAGTTCAGAAACCCTTTCTTTGGAGAATGCAGAAACTGTCTTTTCCCGCCCTAGAGACGCTTATAAGAGTTAGCAGTAAGAATGCGTTTAAAACACAGAAGACCCGCTTCTTACGAACTCATCTGTTGTGTGTTGGTTCCTTTTAGAAAATTCCATCTATGTTTAGATTCAGCGAGGTAGAAACACGTTTCTTCTAAAAGCTGCGTTTGGACATTCCAGAGTGGATGGGAAAACAGGCTGTAAAGAGAAATACGTTGCTCTAAAACCAAAACGGAGCTATCTAGCAGAATGGTTGTCAATGCGTTTATTCAAGTTCCAGAGTTAAACTGCTGTGTGTTTGCAGCAGTTCAGAAACCCTTTCTTTGGAGAATGCAGAAAAAGTCTTTTCCCGCCCCAGAGACGCTTAGGAGAGTTAGCAGTAAGAATGCGTTTAAAACACAGAAGACCCGCTTATTACGAACTCATCCGCTGTGTGTTGGCTCCTTTTAGGAAGTTACATATATGTTTAGATTCAGCGAGGAAGAAACACGTTTCTTCTAAAAGCTGCGTTTGGACATTCCAGAGTGGATGGGAGAACAGGCTGTAAAGAGAAATACCTTGCTCTAAAACCAAAACGGAGCTATCTAGCAGAATGGTTGTCAATGTGTGTATTCAACTTCCAGAGCTAAACTGATGTGTGTTTGCAGCAGTTCAGAAACCCTTTCTTTGGAGAATGCAGAAACCGTCTTTTCCCGCCCTAGAGACGCTTATAAGAGTTAGTAGTAAGAATGCGTTTAAAACACAGAACACCCGCTTCTTACGAACTCATCTGCTGTGTGTTGGTTCCTTTTAGGAAGTTGCATCTATGTTTAGATTCAGCGAGGTAGAATCACGTTTCTTCTAAAAGCTGCGTTTGGACATTCCAGAGTGGATGGGAGAACAGGCTGTAAAGAGAAATACCTTGCTCTAAAACCAAAACGGAGCTATCTAGCAGAATGGTTGTCAATGTGTGTATTCAACTTCCAGAGCTAAACTGATGTGTGTTTTCAGCAGTTCAGAAACCCTTTCTTTGGAGAATGCAGAAACCGTCATTTCCAGCCCTAGAGACGCATATAAGAGTTAGCAGTAAGAATGCGTTTAAAACACAGAACACCCGCTTCTTACGAACTCATCTTCTGTGTGTTGGTTCCTTTTAGGAAGTTGCATCTATGTTTAGATTCAGCGAGGAAGAAACACGTTTCTTCTAAAAGTTGCGTTTGGATATTCCAGAGTGGATGGGAGAACAGGCTGTAAAGAGAAATACCTTGCTCTAAAACCAAAACGGAGCTATCTAGCAGAATGGTTGTCAATGTGTGTATTCAACTTCCAGAGTTAAACTGATGTGTGTTTGCAGCAGTTCAGAAACCCTTTCTTTGGAGAATGCAGAAACCGTCATTTCCAGCCCTAGAGACGCATATAAGAGTTAGCAGTAAGAATGCGTTTAAAACACAGAACACCCGCTTCTTACGAACTCATCTGCTGTGTGTTGGTTCCTTTTAGGAAGTTGCATCTATGTTTAGATTCAGCGAGGAAGAAACACGTTTCTTCTAAAAGCTGCGTTTGGATATTCCAGAGTGGATGGGAGAACAGGCTGTAAAGAGAAATACCTTGCTCTAAAACCAAAACGGAGCTATCTAGCAAAATGGTTGTCAATGTGTGTATTCAACTTCCAGATATAAACATATGTGTGATTGCAGCAGTTCAGAAACCCTTTCTTTGGAGAATGCAGAAACCGTCATTTCTAGCCCTAGAGACGCATATAAGAGTTAGCCTTAAGAATGCGTTTAAAACAAAGAAGTCCCGCTTCTTACGAACTCATCTTCTGTGTGTTGGTTCCTTTTAGGAAGTTGCATCTATGTTTAGATTCAGCGAGGTAGAAACACGTTTCTTCTATAAGCTGCGTTTGGACATTCCACAGCGGATGGGAGAACAGGCTGTAAAGAGAAATATATTGCTCTAAAACCAAAACGGAGCTATCTAGCAGAATGGTTTTCAATGTGTGTATTCAGGTTCCAGAGTTAAACTGATGTGTGTTTGCAGCAGTTCAGAAACCCTTTCTTTGGAGAATGCAGAAACAGTCTTTTCCCGCCCTAGAGACGCTTATAAGAGTTAGCAGTAAGAATGCGTTTAAAACACAGAAGACCCCCTTCTTACGAAGTCATCTGCTGTGTGTTGGTTCCTTTTAGGAAGTTGCATCTATGTTTACATTCAGCGAGGTAGAAACACGTTTCTTCTAAAAGCTGCGTTTGGACATTCCAGAGTGGATGGGAGAACAGGCTGTAAAGAGAAATACCTTGCTCTAAAACCAAAACGGAGCTATCTAGCAGAATGGTTGTCAATGTGTGTATTCAACTTCCAGAGTTAAACTGATGTGTGTTTGCAGCAGTTCAGAAACCCTTTCTTTGGAGAATGCAGAAACTGTCTTTTCCCGCCCTAGAGACGCTTATAAGAGTTAGCAGTAAGAATGCGTTTAAAACACAGAAGACCCGCTTCTTACGAACTCATCTGTTGTGTGTTGGTTCCTTTTAGAAAATTCCATCTATGTTTAGATTCAGCGAGGTAGAAACACGTTTCTTCTAAAAGCTGCGTTTGGACATTCCAGAGTGGATGGGAAAACAGGCTGTAAAGAGAAATACGTTGCTCTAAAACCAAAACGGAGCTATCTAGCAGAATGGTTGTCAATGCGTTTATTCAAGTTCCAGAGTTAAACTGCTGTGTGTTTGCAGCAGTTCAGAAACCCTTTCTTTGGAGAATGCAGAAAAAGTCTTTTCCCGCCCCAGAGACGCTTAGGAGAGTTAGCAGTAAGAATGCGTTTAAAACACAGAAGACCCGCTTATTACGAACTCATCCGCTGTGTGTTGGCTCCTTTTAGGAAGTTACATATATGTTTAGATTCAGCGAGGAAGAAACACGTTTCTTCTAAAAGCTGCGTTTGGACATTCCAGAGTGGATGGGAGAACAGGCTGTAAAGAGAAATACCTTGCTCTAAAACCAAAACGGAGCTATCTAGCAGAATGGTTGTCAATGTGTGTATTCAACTTCCAGAGCTAAACTGATGTGTGTTTGCAGCAGTTCAGAAACCCTTTCTTTGGAGAATGCAGAAACCGTCTTTTCCCGCCCTAGAGACGCTTATAAGAGTTAGTAGTAAGAATGCGTTTAAAACACAGAACACCCGCTTCTTACGAACTCATCTGCTGTGTGTTGGTTCCTTTTAGGAAGTTGCATCTATGTTTAGATTCAGCGAGGTAGAATCACGTTTCTTCTAAAAGCTGCGTTTGGACATTCCAGAGTGGATGGGAGAACAGGCTGTAAAGAGAAATACCTTGCTCTAAAACCAAAACGGAGCTATCTAGCAGAATGGTTGTCAATGTGTGTATTCAACTTCCAGAGCTAAACTGATGTGTGTTTTCAGCAGTTCAGAAACCCTTTCTTTGGAGAATGCAGAAACCGTCATTTCCAGCCCTAGAGACGCATATAAGAGTTAGCAGTAAGAATGCGTTTAAAACACAGAACACCCGCTTCTTACGAACTCATCTTCTGTGTGTTGGTTCCTTTTAGGAAGTTGCATCTATGTTTAGATTCAGCGAGGAAGAAACACGTTTCTTCTAAAAGTTGCGTTTGGATATTCCAGAGTGGATGGGAGAACAGGCTGTAAAGAGAAATACCTTGCTCTAAAACCAAAACGGAGCTATCTAGCAGAATGGTTGTCAATGTGTGTATTCAACTTCCAGAGTTAAACTGATGTGTGTTTGCAGCAGTTCAGAAACCCTTTCTTTGGAGAATGCAGAAACCGTCATTTCCAGCCCTAGAGACGCATATAAGAGTTAGCAGTAAGAATGCGTTTAAAACACAGAACACCCGCTTCTTACGAACTCATCTGCTGTGTGTTGGTTCCTTTTAGGAAGTTGCATCTATGTTTAGATTCAGCGAGGAAGAAACACGTTTCTTCTAAAAGCTGCGTTTGGATATTCCAGAGTGGATGGGAGAACAGGCTGTAAAGAGAAATACCTTGCTCTAAAACCAAAACGGAGCTATCTAGCAAAATGGTTGTCAATGTGTGTATTCAACTTCCAGATATAAACATATGTGTGATTGCAGCAGTTCAGAAACCCTTTCTTTGGAGAATGCAGAAACCGTCATTTCTAGCCCTAGAGACGCATATAAGAGTTAGCCTTAAGAATGCGTTTAAAACAAAGAAGTCCCGCTTCTTACGAACTCATCTTCTGTGTGTTGGTTCCTTTTAGGAAGTTGCATCTATGTTTAGATTCAGCGAGGTAGAAACACGTTTCTTCTATAAGCTGCGTTTGGACATTCCACAGCGGATGGGAGAACAGGCTGTAAAGAGAAATATATTGCTCTAAAACCAAAACGGAGCTATCTAGCAGAATGGTTTTCAATGTGTGTATTCAGGTTCCAGAGTTAAACTGATGTGTGTTTGCAGCAGTTCAGAAACCCTTTCTTTGGAGAATGCAGAAACAGTCTTTTCCCGCCCTAGAGACGCTTATAAGAGTTAGCAGTAAGAATGCGTTTAAAACACAGAAGACCCCCTTCTTACGAAGTCATCTGCTGTGTGTTGGTTCCTTTTAGGAAGTTGCATCTATGTTTACATTCAGCGAGGTAGAAACACGTTTCTTCTAAAAGCTGCGTTTGGACATTCCAGAGTGGATGGGAGAACAGGCTGTAAAGAGAAATACCTTGCTCTAAAACCAAAACGGAGCTATCTAGCAGAATGGTTGTCAATGTGTGTATTCAACTTCCAGAGTTAAACTGATGTGTGTTTGCAGCATTTCAGAAACCCTTTCTTTGGAGAATGCAGAAACTGTCTTTTCCCGCCCTAGAGACGCTTATAAGAGTTAGCAGTAAGAATGCGTTTAAAACACAGAAGACCCGCTTCTTACGAACTCATCTGTTGTGTGTTGGTTCCTTTTAGAAAATTCCATCTATGTTTAGATTCAGCGAGGTAGAAACACGTTTCTTCTAAAAGCTGCGTTTGGACATTCCAGAGTGGATGGGAAAACAGGCTGTAAAGAGAAATACGTTGCTCTAAAACCAAAACGGAGCTATCTAGCAGAATGGTTGTCAATGCGTTTATTCAAGTTCCAGAGTTAAACTGCTGTGTGTTTGCAGCAGTTCAGAAACCCTTTCTTTGGAGAATGCAGAAAAAGTCTTTTCCCGCCCCAGAGACGCTTAGGAGAGTTAGCAGTAAGAATGCGTTTAAAACACAGAAGACCCGCTTATTACGAACTCATCCGCTGTGTGTTGGCTCCTTTTAGGAAGTTACATATATGTTTAGATTCAGCGAGGAAGAAACACGTTTCTTCTAAAAGCTGCGTTTGGACATTCCAGAGTGGATGGGAGAACAGGCTGTAAAGAGAAATACCTTGCTCTAAAACCAAAACGGAGCTATCTAGCAGAATGGTTGTCAATGTGTGTATTCAACTTCCAGAGCTAAACTGATGTGTGTTTGCAGCAGTTCAGAAACCCTTTCTTTGGAGAATGCAGAAACCGTCTTTTCCCGCCCTAGAGACGCTTATAAGAGTTAGTAGTAAGAATGCGTTTAAAACACAGAACACCCGCTTCTTACGAACTCATCTGCTGTGTGTTGGTTCCTTTTAGGAAGTTGCATCTATGTTTAGATTCAGCGAGGTAGAATCACGTTTCTTCTAAAAGCTGCGTTTGGACATTCCAGAGTGGATGGGAGAACAGGCTGTAAAGAGAAATACCTTGCTCTAAAACCAAAACGGAGCTATCTAGCAGAATGGTTGTCAATGTGTCTATTCAACTTCCAGAGCTAAACTGATGTGTGTTTTCAGCAGTTCAGAAACCCTTTCTTTGGAGAATGCAGAAACCGTCATTTCCAGCCCTAGAGACGCATATAAGAGTTAGCAGTAAAAATGCGTTTAAAACACAGAACACCCGCTTCTTACGAACTCATCTGCTGTGTGTTGGTTCCTTTTAGGAAGTTGCATCTATGTTTAGATTCAGCGAGGAAGAAACACGTTTCTTCTAAAAGCTGCGTTTGGATATTCCAGAGTGGATGGGAGAACAGGCTGTAAAGAGAAATACCTTGCTCTAAAACCAAAACGGAGCTATCTAGCAGAATGGTTGTCAATGTGTGTATTCAACTTCCAGAGTTAAACTGATGTGTGTTTGCAGCAGTTCAGAAACCCTTTCTTTGGAGAATGCAGAAACTGTCTTTTCCCGCCCTAGAGACGCTTATAAGAGTTAGCAGTAAGAATGCGTTTAAAACACAGAAGACCCGCTTCTTACGAACTCATCTGTTGTGTGTTGGTTCCTTTTAGAAAATTCCATCTATGTTTAGATTCAGCGAGGTAGAAACACGTTTCTTCTAAAAGCTGCGTTTGGACATTCCAGAGTGGATGGGAAAACAGGCTGTAAAGAGAAATACGTTGCTCTAAAACCAAAACGGAGCTATCTAGCAGAATGGTTGTCAATGCGTTTATTCAAGTTCCAGAGTTAAACTGCTGTGTGTTTGCAGCAGTTCAGAAACCCTTTCTTTGGAGAATGCAGAAAAAGTCTTTTCCCGCCCCAGAGACGCTTAGGAGAGTTAGCAGTAAGAATGCGTTTAAAACACAGAACACCCGCTTATTACGAACTCATCCGCTGTGTGTTGGCTCCTTTTAGGAAGTTACATATATGTTTAGATTCAGCGAGGAAGAAACACGTTTCTTCTAAAAGCTGCGTTTGGACATTCCAGAGTGGATGGGAGAACAGGCTGTAAAGAGAAATACCTTGCTCTAAAACCAAAACGGAGCTATCTAGCAGAATGGTTGTCAATGTGTGTATTCAACTTCCAGAGCTAAACTGATGTGTGTTTTCAGCAGTTCAGAAACCCTTTCTTTGGAGAATGCAGAAACCGTCATTTCCAGCCCTAGAGACGCATATAAGAGTTAGCAGTAAGAATGCGTTTAAAACACAGAACACCCGCTTCTTACGAACTCATCTTCTGTGTGTTGGTTCCTTTTAGGAAGTTGCATCTATGTTTAGATTCAGCGAGGAAGAAACACGTTTCTTCTAAAAGCTGCGTTTGGATATCCAAGAGTGGATGGGAGAACAGGCTGTAAAGAGAAATACCTTGCTCTAAAACCAAAACGGAGCTATCTAGCAGAATGGTTTTCAATGTGTGTATTCAACTTCCAGAATTAAACATATGTGTGTTTGCAGCAGTTCAGAAACCCTTTCTTTGGAGAATGCAGAAACCGTCATTTCCAGCCCTAGAGACGCATATAAGAGTTAGCAGTAAGAATGCGTTTAAAACACAGAACACCCGCTTCTTACGAACTCATCTTCTGTGTGTTGGTTCCTTTTAGGAAGTTGCATCTATGTTTAGATTCAGCGTGGAAGAAACACGTTTCTTCTAAAAGCTGCGTTTGGATATTCCAGAGTGGATGGGAGAACAGGCTGTAAAGAGAAATACCTTGCTCTAAAACCAAAACGGAGTTATCTAGCAGAATGGTTGTCAATGTGTGTATTCAACTTCCAGAGTTAAACTGATGTGTGTTTGCAGCAGTTCAGAAACCCTTTCTTTGGAGAATGCAGAAACCGTCATTTCCAGCCCTAGAGACGCATGTAAGAGTTAGCAGTAAGAATGCGTTTAAAACACAGAGCACCCGCTTCTTACGAACTCATCTTCTGTGTGTTGGTTCCTTTTAGGAAGTTGCATCTATGTTTAGATTCAGCGAGGAAGAAACACGTTTCTTCTAAGAGCTGCGTTTGGATATTCCAGAGTGGATGGGAGAACAGGCTGTAAAGAGAAATACCTTGCTCTAAAACCAAAACGGAGCTATCTAGCAGAATGGTTGTCAATGTGTGTATTCAACTTCCAGAGTTAAA
Source organism: Saimiri boliviensis (assembly GCF_048565385.1). Taxonomy (NCBI): domain Eukaryota; kingdom Metazoa; phylum Chordata; class Mammalia; order Primates; family Cebidae; genus Saimiri; species Saimiri boliviensis. The sequence continues at coordinate 43,067,034 of NC_133467.1, forward strand.
CTGATGTGTGTTTGCAGCAGTTCAGAAACCCTTTCTTTGGAGAATGCAGAAACCGTCATTTCCAGCCCTAGAGACGCATATAAGAGTTAGCAGTAAGAATGCGTTTAAAACACAGAACACCCGCTTCTTACGAACTCATCTTCTGTGTGTTGGTTCCTTTTAGGAAGTTGCATCTATGTTTAGATTCAGCGAGGAAGAAACACGTTTCTTCTAAAAGCTGCGTTTGGACATTCCAGAGTGGATGGGAGAACAGGCTGTAAAGAGAAATACCTTGCTCTAAAACCAAAACGGAGCTATCTAGCAGAATGGTTGTCAATGTGTGTATTCAACTTCCAGAGTTAAACTGATGTGTGTTTGCAGCAGTTCAGAAACCCCTTCTTTGTAGAATGCAGAAACCGTCATTTCCAGCCCTAGAGACGCATATAAGAGTTAGCAGTAAGAATGCGTTTAAAACACAGAACACCCGCTTCTTACGAACTCATCTTCTGTGTGTTGGTTCCTTTTAGGAAGTTGCATCTATGTTTAGATTCAGCGAGGAAGAAACACGTTTCTTCTAAAAGCTGCGTTTGGATATTCCAGAGTGGATGGGAGAACAGGCTGTAAAGAGAAATACCTTGCTCTAAAACCAAAACGGAGCTATCTAGCAGAATGGTTGTCAATGTGTGTATTCAACTTCCAGAGTTAAACTGATGTGTGTTTGCAGCAGTTCAGAAACCCTTTCTTTGGAGAATGCAGAAACCGTCATTTCCAGCCCTAGAGACGCATATAAGAGTTAGCAGTAAGAATGCGTTTAAAACACAGAACACCCGCTTCTTACGAACTCATCTGCTGTGTGTTGGTTCCTTTTAGGAAGTTGCATCTATGTTTAGATTCAGCGAGGAAGAAACACGTTTCTTCTAAAAGCTGCGTTTGGATATTCCAGAGTGAATGGGAGAACAGGCTGTAAAGAGAAATACCTTGCTCTAAAACCAAAACGGAGCTATCTAGCAAAATGGTTGTCAATGTGTGTATTCAACTTCCAGATATAAACATATGTGTGATTGCAGCAGTTCAGAAACCCTTTCTTTGGAGAATGCAGAAACCGTCATTTCTAGCCCTAGAGACGCATATAAGAGTTAGCCTTAAGAATGCGTTTAAAACAAAGAAGTCCCGCTTCTTACGAACTCATCTGCTGTGTGTTGGTTCCTTTTAGGAAGTTGCATCTATGTTTAGATTCAGCGAGGTAGAAACACGTTTCTTCTATAAGCTGCGTTTGGACATTCCACAGTGGATGGGAGAACAGGCTGTAAAGAGAAATATATTGCTCTAAAACCAAAACGGAGCTATCTAGCAGAATGGTTTTCAATGTGTTTATTCAGGTTCCAGAGTTAAACTGATGTGTGTTTGCAGCAGTTCAGAAACCCTTTCTTTGGAGAATGCAGAAACAGTCTTTTCCCGCCCTAGAGACGCTTATAAGAGTTAGCAGTAAGAATGCGTTTAAAACACAGAAGACCCCCTTCTTACGAAGTCATCTGCTGTGTGTTGGTTCCTTTTAGGAAGTTGCATCTATGTTTACATTCAGCGAGGTAGAAACACGTTTCTTCTAAAAGCTGCGTTTGGACATTCCAGAGTGGATGGGAGAACAGGCTGTAAAGAGAAATACCTTGCTCTAAAACCAAAACGGAGCTATCTAGCAGAATGGTTGTCAATGTGTGTATTCAACTTCCAGAGTTAAACTGATGTGTGTTTGCAGCAGTTCAGAAACCCTTTCTTTGGAGAATGCAGAAACTGTCTTTTCCCGCCCTAGATACGCTTATAAGAGTTAGCAGTAAGAATGCGTTTAAAACACAGAAGACCCGCTTCTTACGAACTCATCTGTTGTGTGTTGGTTCCTTTTAGAAAATTCCATCTATGTTTAGATTCAGCGAGGTAGAAACACGTTTCTTCTAAAAGCTGCGTTTGGACATTCCAGAGTGGATGGGAAAACAGGCTGTAAAGAGAAATACGTTGCTCTAAAACCAAAACGGAGCTATCTAGCAGAATGGTTGTAAATGCGTTTATTCAAGTTCCAGAGTTAAACTGCTGTGTGTTTGCAGCAGTTCAGAAACACTTTCTTTGGAGAATGCAGAAACGGTCTTTTCCCGCCCTAGAGACGCTTATAAGAGTTAGTAGTAAGAATGCGTTTAAAACACAGAACACCCGCTTATTACGAACTCATCTGCTGTGTGTTGGTTCCTTTTAGGAAATTGCATCTATGTTTAGATTCAGCGAGGTAGAATCACGTTTCTTCTAAAAGCTGCGTTTGGACATTCCAGAGTGGATGGGAGAACAGGCTGTAAAGAGAAATACCTTGCTCTAAAACCAAAACGGAGCTATCTAGCAGAATGGTTGTCAATGTGTCTATTCAACTTCCAGAGCTAAACTGATGTGTGTTTTCAGCAGTTCAAAAACCCTTTCTTTGGAGAATGCAGAAACCGTCATTTCCAGCCCTAGAGATGCATATAAGAGTTAGCAGTAAGAATGCGTTTAAAACACAGAACACCCGCTTCTTACGAACTCATCTTCTGTGTGTTGGTTCCTTTTAGGAAGTTGCATCTATGTTTAGATTCAGCGAGGAAGAAACACGTTTCTTCTAAAAGCTGCTTTTGGATATTCCAGAGTGGATGGGAGAACAGGCTGTAAAGAGAAATACCTTGCTCTAAAACCAAAACGGAGCTATCTAGCAGAATGGTTTTCAATGTGTGTATTCAACTTCCAGAATTAAACATATGTGTGTTTGCAGCAGTTCAGAAACCCTTTCTTTGGAGAATGCAGAAACCGTCATTTCCAGCCCTAGAGACGCATATAAGAGTTAGCAGTAAGAATGCGTTTAAAACACAGAACACCCGCTTCTTACGAACTCATCTTCTGTGTGTTGGTTCCTTTTAGGAAGTTGCATCTATGTTTAGATTCAGCGAGGAAGAAACACGTTTCTTCTAAAAGCTGCGTTTGGATATTCCAGAGTGGATGGGAGAACAGGCTGTAAAGAGAAATACCTTGCTCTAAAACCAAAACGGAGCTATCTAGCAGAACGGTTGTCAATGTGTGTATTCAACTTCCAGAGTTAAACTGATGTGTGTTTGCAGCAGTTCAGAAACCCTTTCTTTGGAGAATGCAGAAACCGTCATTTCCAGCCCTAGAGACGCATATAAGAGTTAGCAGTAAGAATGCGTTTAAAACACAGAACACCCGCTTCTTACGAACTCATCTTCTGTGTGTTGGTTCCTTTTAGGAAGTTGCATCTATGTTTAGATTCAGCGAGGAAGAAACACGTTTCTTCTAAAAGCTGCGTTTGGATATTCCAGAGTGGATGGGAGAACAGGCTGTAAAGAGAAATACCTTGCTCTAAAACCAAAACGGAGCTATCTAGCAGAATGGTTGTCAATGTGTGTATTCAACTTCCAGAGTTAAACTGATGTGTGTTTGCAGCAGTTCAGAAACCCTTTCTTTGGAGAATGCAGAAACCGTCATTTCCAGCCCTAGAGACGCATGTAAGAGTTAGCAGTAAGAATGCGTTTAAAACACAGAACACCCGCTTCTTACGAACTCATCTTCTGTGTGTTGGTTCCTTTTAGGAAGTTGCATCTATGTTTAGATTCAGCGAGGAAGAAACACGTTTCTTCTAAAAGCTGCGTTTGGATATTCCAGAGTGGATGGGAGAACAGGCTGTAAAGAGAAATACCTTGCTCTAAAACCAAAACGGAGCTATCTAGCAGAATGGTTGTCAATGTGTGTATTCAACTTCCAGAGTTAAACTGATGTGTGTTTGCAGCAGTTCAGAAACCCTTTCTTTGGAGAATGCAGAAACCGTCATTTCCAGCCCTAGAGACGCATATAAGAGTTAGCAGTAAGAATGCGTTTAAAACACAGAACACCCGCTTCTTACGAACTCATCTTGTGTGTTGGTTCCTTTTAGGAAGTTGCATCTATGTTTAGATTCAGCGAGGAAGAAACACGTTTCTTCTAAAAGCTGCGTTTGGATATTCCAGAGTGGATGGGAGAACAGGCTGTAAAGAGAAATACCTTGCTCTAAAACCAAAACGGAGCTATCTAGCAGAATGGTTGTCAATGTGTGTATTCAACTTCCAGAGTTAAACTGATGTGTGTTTGCAGCAGTTCAGAAACCCTTTCTTTGGAGAATGCAGAAACCGTCATTTCCAGCCCTAGAGACGCATGTAAGAGTTAGCAGTAAGAATGCGTTTAAAACACAGAAGACCCGCTTCTTACAAACTCATCTTCTGTGTGTTGGTTCCTTTTAGGAAGTTGCATCTATGTTTAGATTCAGCGAGGAAGAAACACGTTTCTTCTAAAAGCTGCGTTTGGATATTCCAGAGTGGATGGGAGAACAGGCTGTAAAGAGAAATACCTTGCTCTAAAACCAAAACGGAGCTATCTAGCAGAATGGTTGTCAATGTGTGTATTCAACTTCCAGAGTTAAACTGATGTGTGTTTGCAGCAGTTCAGAAACCCTTTCTTTGGAGAATGCAGAAACCGTCATTTCCAGCCCTAGAGACGCATGTAAGAGTTAGCAGTAAGAATGCGTTTAAAACACAGAACACCCGCTTCTTACGAACTCATCTTCTGTGTGTTGGTTCCTTTTAGGAAGTTGCATCTATGTTTAGATTCAGCGAGGAAGAAACACGTTTCTTCTAAAAGCTGCGTTTGGATATTCCAGAGTGGATGGGAGAACAGGCTGTAAAGAAAAATACCTTGCTCTAAAACCAAAACGGAGCTATCTAGCAGAATGGTTGTCAATGTGTCTATTCAACTTCCAGAGCTAAACTGATGTGTGTTTTCAGCAGTTCAGAAACCCTTTCTTTGGAGAATGCAGAAACCGTCATTTCCAGCCCTAGAGACGCTTATAAGAGTTAGCAGTAAGAATGCGTTTAAAACACAGAACACCCACTTCTTACGAACTCATCTTCTGTGTGTTGGTTCCTTTTAGGAAGTTGCATCTATGTTTAGATTCAGCGAGGAAGAAACACGTTTCTTCTAAAACCTGCGTTTGGATATTCCAGAGTGGATGGGAGAACAGGCTGTAAAGAGAAATACCTTGCTCTAAAACCAAAACGGAGCTATCTAGCAGAATGGTTGTCAATGTGTGTATTCAACTTCCAGAGTTAAACTGATGTGTGTTTGCAGCAGTTCAGAAACCCTTTCTTTGGAGAATGCAGAAACCGTCATTTCCAGCCCTAGAGACGCATATAAGAGTTAGCAGTAAGAATGCGTTTAAAACACAGAACACCCGCTTCTTACGAACTCATCTGCTGTGTGTTGGTTCTTTTTAGGAAGTTGCATCTATGTTTAGATTCAGCGAGGAAGAAACACGTTTCTTCTAAAAGCTACGTTTGGACATTCCAGAGTGGATGGGAGAACAGGCTGTAAAGAGAAATACCTTGCTCTAAAACCAAAACGGAGCTATCTAGCAGAATGGTTGTCAATGTGTGTATTCAACTTCCAGAGTTAAACTGATGTGTGTTTGCAGCAGTTCAGAAACCCTTTCTTTGGAGAATGCAGAAACCGTCATTTCCAGCCCTAGAGACGCATATAAGAGTTAGCAGTAAGAATGCGTTTAAAACACAGAACACCCGCTTCTTACGAACTCATCTTCTGTGTGTTGGTTCCTTTTAGGAAGTTGCATCTATGTTTAGATTCAGCGAGGAAGAAACACGTTTCTTCTAAAAGCTGCGTTTGGATATTCCAGAGTGGATGGGAGAACAGGCTGTAAAGAGAAATACCTTGCTCTAAAACCAAAACGGAGCTATCTAGCAGAATGGTTGTCAATGTGTGTATTCAACTTCCAGAGTTAAACTGATGTGTGTTTGCAGCAGTTCAGAAACCCTTTCTTTGGAGAATGCAGAAACCGTCATTTCCAGCCCTAGAGACGCATATAAGAGTTAGCAGTAAGAATGCGTTTAAAACACAGAACACCCGCTTCTTACGAACTCATCTTCTGTGTGTTGGTTCCTTTTAGGAAGTTGCATCTATGTTTAGATTCAGCGAGGAAGAAACACGTTTCTTCTAAAAGCTGCGTTTGGATATTCCAGAGTGGATGGGAGAACAGGCTGTAAAGAGAAATACCTTGCTCTAAAACCAAAACGGAGCTATCTAGCAGAATGGTTGTCAATGTGTGTATTCAACTTCCAGAGTTAAACTGATGTGTGTTTGCAGCAGTTCAGAAACCCTTTCTTTGGAGAATGCAGAAACCGTCATTTCCAGCCCTAGAGACGCATATAAGAGTTAGCAGTAAGAATGCGTTTAAAACACAGAACACCCGCTTCTTACGAACTCATCTTCTGTGTGTTGGTTCCTTTTAGGAAGTTGCATCTATGTTTAGATTCAGCGAGGAAGAAACACGTTTCTTCTAAAAGCTGCGTTTGGATATTCCAGAGTGGATGGGAGAACAGGCTGTAAAGAGAAATACCTTGCTCTAAAACCAAAACGGAGCTATCTAGCAGAATGGTTGTCAATGTGTGTATTCAACTTCCAGAGTTAAACTGATGTGTGTTTGCAGCAGTTCAGAAACCCTTTCTTTGGAGAATGCAGAAACCGTCATTTCCAGCCCTAGAGACGCATATAAGAGTTAGCAGTAAGAATGCGTTTAAAACACAGAACACCCGCTTCTTACGAACTCATCTTCTGTGTGTTGGTTCCTTTTAGGAAGTTGCATCTATGTTTAGATTCAGCGAGGAAGAAACACGTTTCTTCTAAAAGCTGCGTTTGGATATTCCAGAGTGGATGGGAGAACAGGCTGTAAAGAGAAATACCTTGCTCTAAAACCAAAACGGAGCTATCTAGCAGAATGGTTGTCAATGTGTGTATTCAACTTCCAGAGTTAAACTGATGTGTGTTTGCAGCAGTTCAGAAACCCTTTCTTTGGAGAATGCAGAAACCGTCATTTCCAGCCCTAGAGACGCATATAAGAGTTAGCAGTAAGAATGCGTTTAAAACACAGAACACCCGCTTCTTACGAACTCATCTTCTGTGTGTTGGTTCCTTTTAGGAAGTTGCATCTATGTTTAGATTCAGCGAGGAAGAAACACGTTTCTTCTAAAAGCTGCGTTTGGATATTCCAGAGTGGATGCGAGAACAGGCTGTAAAGAGAAATACCTTGCTCTAAAACCAAAACGGAGCTATCTAGCAAAATGGTTGTCAATGTGTGTATTCAACTTCCAGATATAAACATATGTGTGATTGCAGCAGTTCAGAAACCCTTTCTTTGGAGAATGCAGAAACCGTCATTTCTAGCCCTAGAGACGCATATAAGAGTTAGCCTTAAGAATGCGTTTAAAACAAAGAAGTCCCGCTTCTTACGAACTCATCTTCTGTGTGTTGGTTCCTTTTAGGAAGTTGCATCTATGTTTAGATTCAGCGAGGTCGAAACACGTTTCTTCTATAAGCTGCGTTTGGACATTCCACAGTGGATGGGAGAACAGGCTGTAAAGAGAAATATATTGCTCTAAAACCAAAACGGAGCTATCTAGCAGAATGGTTTTCAATGTGTGTATTCAGGTTCCAGAGTTAAACTGATGTGTGTTTGCAGCAGTTCAGAAACCCTTTCTTTGGAGAATGCAGAAAAAGTCTTTTCCCGCCCCAGAGACGCTTAGGAGAGTTAGCAGTAAGAATGCGTTTAAAACACAGAAGACCCGCTTATTACGAACTCATCCGCTGTGTGTTGGCTCCTTTTAGGAAGTTACATATATGTTTAGATTCAGCGAGGAAGAAACACGTTTCTTCTAAAAGCTGCGTTTGGACATTCCAGAGTGGATGGGAGAACAGGCTGTAAAGAGAAATACCTTGCTCTAAAACCAAAACGGAGCTATCTAGCAGAATGGTTGTCAATGTGTGTATTCAACTTCCAGAGCTAAACTGATGTGTGTTTGCAGCAGTTCAGAAACCCTTTCTTTGGAGAATGCAGAAACCGTCTTTTCCCGCCCTAGAGACGCTTATAAGAGTTAGTAGTAAGAATGCGTTTAAAACACAGAACACCCGCTTCTTACGAACTCATCTGCTGTGTGTTGGTTCCTTTTAGGAAGTTGCATCTATGTTTAGATTCAGCGAGGTAGAATCACGTTTCTTCTAAAAGCTGCGTTTGGACATTCCAGAGTGGATGGGAGAACAGGCTGTAAAGAGAAATACCTTGCTCTAAAACCAAAACGGAGCTATCTAGCAGAATGGTTGTCAATGTGTCTATTCAACTTCCAGAGCTAAACTGATGTGTGTTTTCAGCAGTTCAGAAACCCTTTCTTTGGAGAATGCAGAAACCGTCATTTCCAGCCCTAGAGACGCATATAAGAGTTAGCAGTAAGAATGCGTTTAAAACACAGAACACCCGCTTCTTACGAACTCATCTTCTGTGTGTTGGTTCCTTTTAGGAAGTTGCATCTATGTTTAGATTCAGCGAGGAAGAAACACGTTTCTTCTAAAAGCTGCGTTTGGATATTCCAGAGTGGATGGGAGAACAGGCTGTAAAGAGAAATACCTTGCTCTAAAACCAAAACGGAGCTATCTAGCAGAATGGTTTTCAATGTGTGTATTCAACTTCCAGAATTAAACATATGTGTGTTTGCAGCAGTTCAGAAACCCTTTCTTTGGAGAATGCAGAAACCGTCATTTCCAGCCCTAGAGACGCATATAAGAGTTAGCAGTAAGAATGCGTTTAAAACACAGAACACCCGCTTCTTACGAACTCATCTGCTGTGTGTTGGTTCCTTTTAGGAAGTTGCATCTATGTTTAGATTCAGCGAGGCAGAAACACGTTTCTTCTAAGAGCTGCGTTTGGATATTCCAGAGTGGATGGGAGAACAGGCTGTAAAGAGAAATACCTTGCTCTAAAACCAAAACGGAGCTATCTAGCAGAATGGTTGTCAATGTGTGTATTCAACTTCCAGAGTTAAACTGATGTGTGTTTGCAGCAGTTCAGAAACCCTTTCTTTGGAGAATGCAGAAACCGTCATTTCCAGCCCTAGAGACGCATATAAGAGTTAGCAGTAAGAATGCGTTTAAAACACAGAACACCCGCTTCTTACGAACTCATCTTCTGTGTGTTGGTTCCTTTTAGGAAGTTGCATCTATGTTTAGATTCAGCGAGGAAGAAACACGTTTCTTCTAAAAGCTGCGTTTGGATATTCCAGAGTGGATGGGAGAACAGGCTGTAAAGAGAAATACCTTGCTCTAAAACCAAAACGGAGCTATCTAGCAGAATGGTTGTCAATGTGTGTATTCAACTTCCAGAGTTAAACTGATGTGTGTTTGCAGCAGTTCAGAAACCCTTTCTTTGGAGAATGCAGAAACCGTCATTTCCAGCCCTAGAGACGCATATAAGAGTTAGCAGTAAGAATGCGTTTAAAACACAGAACACCCGCTTCTTACGAACTCATCTTCTGTGTGTTGGTTCCTTTTAGGAAGTTGCATCTATGTTTAGATTCAGCGAGGAAGAAACACGTTTCTTCTAAAAGCTGCGTTTGGATATTCCAGAGTGGATGGGAGAACAGGCTGTAAAGAGAAATACCTTGCTCTAAAACCAAAACGGAGTTATCTAGCAGAATGGTTGTCAATATGTGTATTCAACTTCCAGAGTTAAACTGATGTGTGTTTGCAGCAGTTCAGAAACCCTTTCTTTGGAGAATGCAGAAACCGTCATTTCCAGCCCTAGAGACGCATGTAAGAGTTAGCAGTAAGAATGCGTTTAAAACACAGAGCACCCGCTTCTTACGAACTCATCTTCTGTGTGTTGGTTCCTTTTAGGAAGTTGCATCTATGTTTAGATTCAGCGAGGAAGAAACACGTTTCTTCTAAAAGCTGCGTTTGGATATTCCAGAGTGGATGGGAGAACAGGCTGTAAAGAGAAATACCTTGCTCTAAAACCAAAACGGAGCTATCTAGCAGAATGGTTGTCAATGTGTGTATTCAACTTCCGGAGTTAAACTGATGTGTGTTTGCAGCAGTTCAGAAACCCTTTCTTTGGAGAATGCAGAAACCGTCATTTCCAGCCCTAGAGACGCATATAAGAGTTAGCAGTAAGAATGCGTTTAAAACACAGAACACCCGCTTCTTTCGAACTCATCTGCTGTGTGTTGGTTCCTTTTAGGAAGTTGCATCTATGTTTAGATTCAGCGAGGAAGAAACACGTTTCTTCTAAAAGCTGCGTTTGGATATTCCAGAGTGGATGGGAGAACAGGCTGTAAAGAGAAATACCTTGCTCTAAAACCAAAACGGAGCTATCTAGCAAAATGGTTGTCAATGTGTGTATTCAACTTCCAGATATAAACATATGTGTGATTGCAGCAGTTCAGAAACCCTTTCTTTGGAGAATGCAGAAACCGTCATTTCTAGCCCTAGAGACGCATATAAGAGTTAGCCTTAAGAATGCGTTTAAAACAAAGAAGTCCCGCTTCTTACGAACTCATCTGCTGTGTGTTGGTTCCTTTTAGGAAGTTGCATCTATGTTTAGATTCAGCGAGGTAGAAACACGTTTCTTCTATAAGCTGCGTTTGGACATTCCACAGTGGATGGGAGAACATGCTGTAAAGAGAAATATATTGCTCTAAAACCAAAACGGAGCTATCTAGCAGAATGGTTTTCAATGTGTTTATTCAGGTTCCAGAGTTAAACTGATGTGTGTTTGCAGCAGTTCAGAAACCCTTTCTTTGGAGAATGCAGAAACAGTCTTTTCCCGCCCTAGAGACGCTTATAAGAGTTAGCAGTAAGAATGCGTTTAAAACACAGAAGACCCCCTTCTTACGAAGTCATCTGCTGTGTGTTGGTTCCTTTTAGGAAGTTGCATCTATGTTTACATTCAGCGAGGTAGAAACACGTTTCTTCTAAAAGCTGCGTTTGGACATTCCAGAGTGGATGGGAGAACAGGCTGTAAAGAGAAATACCTTGCTCTAAAACCAAAACGGAGCTATCTAGCAGAATGGTTGTCAATGTGTGTATTCAACTTCCAGAGTTAAACTGATGTGTGTTTGCAGCAGTTCAGAAACCCTTTCTTTGGAGAATGCAGAAACTGTCTTTTCCCGCCCTAGAGACGCTTATAAGAGTTAGCAGTAAGAATGCGTTTAAAACACAGAAGACCCGCTTCTTACGAACTCATCTGTTGTGTGTTGGTTCCTTTTAGAAAATTCCATCTATGTTTAGATTCAGCGAGGTAGAAACACGTTTCTTCTAAAAGCTGCGTTTGGACATTCCAGAGTGGATGGGAAAACAGGCTGTAAAGAGAAATACGTTGCTCTAAAACCAAAACGGAGCTATCTAGCAGAATGGTTGTCAATGCGTTTATTCAAGTTCCAGAGTTAAACTGCTGTGTGTTTGCAGCAGTTCAGAAACCCTTTCTTTGGAGAATGCAGAAACCGTCTTTTCCCGCCCTAGAGACGCTTATAAGAGTTAGTAGTAAGAATGCGTTTAAAACACAGAACACCCGCTTATTACGAACTCATCTGCTGTGTGTTGGTTCCTTTTAGGAAGTTGCATCTATGTTTAGATTCAGCGAGGTAGAATCACGTTTCTTCTAAAAGCTGCGTTTGGACATTCCAGAGTGGATGGGAGAACAGGCTGTAAAGAGAAATACCTTGCTCTAAAACCAAAACGGAGCTATCTAGCAGAATGGTTGTCAATGTGTCTATTCAACTTCCAGAGCTAAACTGATGTGTGTTTTCAGCAGTTCAGAAACCCTTTCTTTGGAGAATGCAGAAACCGTCATTTCCAGCCCTAGAGATGCATATAAGAGTTAGCAGTAAGAATGCGTTTAAAACACAGAACACCCGCTTCTTACGAACTCATCTTCTGTGTGTTGGTTCCTTTTAGGAAGTTGCATCTATGTTTAGATTCAGCGAGGAAGAAACACGTTTCTTCTAAAAGCTGCGTTTGGATATTCCAGAGTGGATGGGAGAACAGGCTTTAAAGAGAAATACCTTGCTCTAAAACCAAAACGGAGCTATCTAGCAGAATGGTTGTCAATGTGTGTATTCAACTTCCAGAGTTAAACTGATGTGTGTTTGCAGCAGTTCAGAAACCCTTTCTTTGGAGAATGCAGAAACCGTCATTTCCAGCCCTAGAGACGCATGTAAGAGTTAGCAGTAAGAATGCGTTTAAAACACAGAACACCCGCTTCTTACGAACTCATCTTCTGTGTGTTGGTTCCTTTTAGGAAGTTTCATCTATGTTTAGATTCAGCGAGGAAGAAACACGTTTCTTCTAAAAGCTGCGTTTGGATATTCCAGAGTGGATGGGAGAACAGGCTGTAAAGAGAAATACCTTGCTCTAAAACCAAAACGGAGCTATCTAGCAGAATGGTTGTCAATGTGTGTATTCAACTTCCAGAGTTAAACTGATGTGTGTTTGCAGCAGTTCAGAAACCCTTTCTTTGGAGAATGCAGAAACCGTCATTTCCAGCCCTAGAGACGCATGTAAGAGTTAGCAGTAAGAATGCGTTTAAAACACAGAACACCCGCTTCTTACGAACTCATCTTCTGTGTGTTGGTTCCTTTTAGGAAGTTGCATCTATGTTTAGATTCAGCGAGGAAGAAACACGTTTCTTCTAAAAGCTGCGTTTGGATATTCCAGAGTGGATGGGAGAACAGGCTGTAAAGAGAAATACCTTGCTCTAAAACCAAAACGGAGCTATCTAGCAGAATGGTTGTCAATGTGTGTATTCAACTTCCAGAGTTAAACTGATGTGTGTTTGCAGCAGTTCAGAAACCCTTTCTTTGGAGAATGCAGAAACTGTCTTTTCCCGCCCTAGATACGCTTATAAGAGTTAGCAGTAAGAATGCGTTTAAAACACAGAAGACCCGCTTCTTACGAACTCATCTGTTGTGTGTTGGTTCCTTTTAGAAAATTCCATCTATGTTTAGATTCAGCGAGGTAGAAACACGTTTCTTCTAAAAGCTGCGTTTGGACATTCCAGAGTGGATGGGAAAACAGGCTGTAAAGAGAAATACGTTGCTCTAAAACCAAAACGGAGCTATCTAGCAGAATGGTTGTCAATGCGTTTATTCAAGTTCCAGAGTTAAACTGCTGTGTGTTTGCAGCAGTTCAGAAACCCTTTCTTTGGAGAATGCAGAAACCGTCTTTTCCCGCCCTAGAGACGCTTATAAGAGTTAGTAGTAAGAATGCGTTTAAAACACAGAACACCCGCTTATTACGAACTCATCTGCTGTGTGTTGGTTCCTTTTAGGAAATTGCATCTATGTTTAGATTCAGCGAGGTAGAATCACGTTTCTTCTAAAAGCTGCGTTTGGACATTCCAGAGTGGATGGGAGAACAGGCTGTAAAGAGAAATACCTTGCTCTAAAACCAAAACGGAGCTATCTAGCAGAATGGTTGTCAATGTGTCTATTCAACTTCCAGAGCTAAACTGATGTGTGTTTTCAGCAGTTCAGAAACCCTTTCTTTGGAGAATGCAGAAACCGTCATTTCCAGCCCTAGAGATGCATATAAGAGTTAGCAGTAAGAATGCGTTTAAAACACAGAACACCCGCTTCTTACGAACTCATCTTCTATGTGTTGGTTCCTTTTAGGAAGTTGCATCTATGTTTAGATTCAGCGAGGAAGAAACACGTTTCTTCTAAAAGCTGCTTTTGGATATTCCAGAGTGGATGGGAGAACAGGCTGTAAAGAGAAATACCTTGCTCTAAAACCAAAACGGAGCTATCTAGCAGAATGGTTTTCAATGTGTGTATTCAACTTCCAGAATTAAACATATGTGTGTTTGCAGCAGTTCAGAAACCCTTTCTTTGGAGAATGCAGAAACCGTCATTTCCAGCCCTAGAGACGCATATAAGAGTTAGCAGTAAGAATGCGTTTAAAACACAGAACACCCGCTTCTTACGAACTCATCTTCTGTGTGTTGGTTCCTTTTAGGAAGTTGCATCTATGTTTAGATTCAGCGAGGAAGAAACACGTTTCTTCTAAAAGCTGCGTTTGGATATTCCAGAGTGGATGGGAGAACAGGCTGTAAAGAGAAATACCTTGCTCTAAAACCAAAACGGAGCTATCTAGCAGAACGGTTGTCAATGTGTGTATTCAACTTCCAGAGTTAAACTGATGTGTGTTTGCAGCAGTTCAGAAACCCTTTCTTTGGAGAATGCAGAAACCGTCATTTCCAGCCCTAGAGACGCATATAAGAGTTAGCAGTAAGAATGCGTTTAAAACACAGAACACCCGCTTCTTACGAACTCATCTTCTGTGTGTTGGTTCCTTTTAGGAAGTTGCATCTATGTTTAGATTCAGCGAGGAAGAAACACGTTTCTTCTAAAAGCTGCGTTTGGATATTCCAGAGTGGATGGGAGAACAGGCTGTAAAGAGAAATACCTTGCTCTAAAACCAAAACGGAGCTATCTAGCAGAATGGTTGTCAATGTGTGTATTCAACTTCCAGAGTTAAACTGATGTGTGTTTGCAGCAGTTCAGAAACCCTTTCTTTGGAGAATGCAGAAACCGTCATTTCCAGCCCTAGAGACGCATGTAAGAGTTAGCAGTAAGAATGCGTTTAAAACACAGAACACCCGCTTCTTACGAACTCATCTTCTGTGTGTTGGTTCCTTTTAGGAAGTTGCATCTATGTTTAGATTCAGCGAGGAAGAAACACGTTTCTTCTAAAAGCTGCGTTTGGATATTCCAGAGTGGATGGGAGAACAGGCTGTAAAGAGAAATACCTTGCTCTAAAACCAAAACGGAGCTATCTAGCAGAATGGTTGTCAATGTGTGTATTCAACTTCCAGAGTTAAACTGATGTGTGTTTGCAGCAGTTCAGAAACCCTTTCTTTGGAGAATGCAGAAACCGTCATTTCCAGCCCTAGAGACGCATATAAGAGTTAGCAGTAAGAATGCGTTTAAAACACAGAACACCCGCTTCTTACGAACTCATCTTGTGTGTTGGTTCCTTTTAGGAAGTTGCATCTATGTTTAGATTCAGCGAGGAAGAAACACGTTTCTTCTAAAAGCTGCGTTTGGATATTCCAGAGTGGATGGGAGAACAGGCTGTAAAGAGAAATACCTTGCTCTAAAACCAAAACGGAGCTATCTAGCAGAATGGTTGTCAATGTGTGTATTCAACTTCCAGAGTTAAACTGATGTGTGTTTGCAGCAGTTCAGAAACCCTTTCTTTGGAGAATGCAGAAACCGTCATTTCCAGCCCTAGAGACGCATGTAAGAGTTAGCAGTAAGAATGCGTTTAAAACACAGAACACCCGCTTCTTACGAACTCATCTTCTGTGTGTTGGTTCCTTTTAGGAAGTTGCATCTATGTTTAGATTCAGCGAGGAAGAAACACGTTTCTTCTAAAAGCTGCGTTTGGATATTCCAGAGTGGATGGGAGAACAGGCTGTAAAGAGAAATACCTTGCTCTAAAACCAAAACGGAGCTATCTAGCAGAATGGTTGTCAATGTGTGTATTCAACTTCCAGAGTTAAACTGATGTGTGTTTGCAGCAGTTCAGAAACCCTTTCTTTGGAGAATGCAGAAACCGTCATTTCCAGCCCTAGAGACGCATGTAAGAGTTAGCAGTAAGAATGCGTTTAAAACACAGAACACCCGCTTCTTACGAACTCATCTTCTGTGTGTTGGTTCCTTTTAGGAAGTTGCATCTATGTTTAGATTCAGCGAGGAAGAAACACGTTTCTTCTAAAAGCTGCGTTTGGATATTCCAGAGTGGATGGGAGAACAGGCTGTAAAGAAAAATACCTTGCTCTAAAACCAAAACGGAGCTATCTAGCAGAATGGTTGTCAATGTGTCTATTCAACTTCCAGAGCTAAACTGATGTGTGTTTTCAGCAGTTCAGAAACCCTTTCTTTGGAGAATGCAGAAACCGTCATTTCCAGCCCTAGAGACGCTTATAAGAGTTAGCAGTAAGAATGCGTTTAAAACACAGAACACCCGCTTCTTACGAACTCATCTTCTGTGTGTTGGTTCCTTTTAGGAAGTTGCATCTATGTTTAGATTCAGCGAGGAAGAAACACGTTTCTTCTAAAAGCTGCGTTTGGATATTCCAGAGTGGATGGGAGAACAGGCTGTAAAGAGAAATACCTTGCTCTAAAACCAAAACGGAGCTATCTAGCAGAATGGTTGTCAATGTGTGTATTCAACTTCCAGAGTTAAACTGATGTGTGTTTGCAGCAGTTCAGAAACCCTTTCTTTGGAGAATGCAGAAACTGTCTTTTCCCGCCCTAGATACGCTTATAAGAGTTAGCAGTAAGAATGCGTTTAAAACACAGAAGACCCGCTTCTTACGAACTCATCTGTTGTGTGTTGGTTCCTTTTAGAAAATTCCATCTATGTTTAGATTCAGCGAGGTAGAAACACGTTTCTTATAAAAGCTGCGTTTGGACATTCCAGAGTGGATGGGAGAACAGGCTGTAAAGAAAAATACCTTGCTCTAAAACCAAAACGGAGCTATCTAGCAGAATGGTTGTCAATGTGTCTATTCAACTTCCAGAGCTAAACTGATGTGTGTTTTCAGCAGTTCAGAAACCCTTTCTTTGGAGAATGCAGAAACCGTCATTTCCAGCCCTAGAGACGCTTATAAGAGTTAGCAGTAAGAATGCGTTTAAAACACAGAACACCCACTTCTTACGAACTCATCTTCTGTGTGTTGGTTCCTTTTAGGAAGTTGCATCTATGTTTAGATTCAGCGAGGAAGAAACACGTTTCTTCTAAAACCTGCGTTTGGATATTCCAGAGTGGATGGGAGAACAGGCTGTAAAGAGAAATACCTTGCTCTAAAACCAAAACGGAGCTATCTAGCAGAATGGTTGTCAATGTGTGTATTCAACTTCCAGAGTTAAACTGATGTGTGTTTGCAGCAGTTCAGAAACCCTTTCTTTGGAGAATGCAGAAACCGTCATTTCCAGCCCTAGAGACGCATATAAGAGTTAGCAGTAAGAATGCGTTTAAAACACAGAACACCCGCTTCTTACGAACTCATCTGCTGTGTGTTGGTTCTTTTTAGGAAGTTGCATCTATGTTTAGATTCAGCGAGGAAGAAACACGTTTCTTCTAAAAGCTACGTTTGGACATTCCAGAGTGGATGGGAGAACAGGCTGTAAAGAGAAATACCTTGCTCTAAAACCAAAACGGAGCTATCTAGCAGAATGGTTGTCAATGTGTGTATTCAACTTCCAGAGTTAAACTGATGTGTGTTTGCAGCAGTTCAGAAACCCTTTCTTTGGAGAATGCAGAAACCGTCATTTCCAGCCCTAGAGACGCATATAAGAGTTAGCAGTAAGAATGCGTTTAAAACACAGAACACCCGCTTCTTACGAACTCATCTTCTGTGTGTTGGTTCCTTTTAGGAAGTTGCATCTATGTTTAGATTCAGCGAGGAAGAAACACGTTTCTTCTAAAAGCTGCGTTTGGATATTCCAGAGTGGATGGGAGAACAGGCTGTAAAGAGAAATACCTTGCTCTAAAACCAAAACGGAGCTATCTAGCAGAATGGTTGTCAATGTGTGTATTCAACTTCCAGAGTTAAACTGATGTGTGTTTGCAGCAGTTCAGAAACCCTTTCTTTGGAGAATGCAGAAACCGTCATTTCCAGCCCTAGAGACGCATATAAGAGTTAGCAGTAAGAATGCGTTTAAAACACAGAACACCCGCTTCTTACGAACTCATCTTCTGTGTGTTGGTTCCTTTTAGGAAGTTGCATCTATGTTTAGATTCAGCGAGGAAGAAACACGTTTCTTCTAAAAGCTGCGTTTGGATATTCCAGAGTGGATGGGAGAACAGGCTGTAAAGAGAAATACCTTGCTCTAAAACCAAAACGGAGCTATCTAGCAGAATGGTTGTCAATGTGTGTATTCAACTTCCAGAGTTAAACTGATGTGTGTTTGCAGCAGTTCAGAAACCCTTTCTTTGGAGAATGCAGAAACCGTCATTTCCAGCCCTAGAGACGCATATAAGAGTTAGCAGTAAGAATGCGTTTAAAACACAGAAGACCCGCTTCTTACGAACTCATCTTCTGTGTGTTGGTTCCTTTTAGGAAGTTGCATCTATGTTTAGATTCAGCGAGGAAGAAACACGTTTCTTCTAAAAGCTGCGTTTGGATATTCCAGAGTGGATGGGAGAACAGGCTGTAAAGAGAAATACCTTGCTCTAAAACCAAAACGGAGCTATCTAGCAGAATGGTTGTCAATGTGTGTATTCAACTTCCAGAGTTAAACTGATGTGTGTTTGCAGCAGTTCAGAAACCCTTTCTTTGGAGAATGCAGAAACCGTCATTTCCAGCCCTAGAGACGCATATAAGAGTTAGCAGTAAGAATGCGTTTAAAACACAGAACACCCGCTTCTTACGAACTCATCTTCTGTGTGTTGGTTCCTTTTAGGAAGTTGCATCTATGTTTAGATTCAGCGAGGAAGAAACACGTTTCTTCTAAAAGCTGCGTTTGGATATTCCAGAGTGGATGGGAGAACAGGCTGTAAAGAGAAATACCTTGCTCTAAAACCAAAACGGAGCTATCTAGCAGAATGGTTGTCAATGTGTGTATTCAACTTCCAGAGTTAAACTGATGTGTGTTTGCAGCAGTTCAGAAACCCTTTCTTTGGAGAATGCAGAAACCGTCATTTCCAGCCCTAGAGACGCATATAAGAGTTAGCAGTAAGAATGCGTTTAAAACACAGAACACCCGCTTCTTACGAACTCATCTTCTGTGTGTTGGTTCCTTTTAGGAAGTTGCATCTATGTTTAGATTCAGCGAGGAAGAAACACGTTTCTTCTAAAAGCTGCGTTTGGATATTCCAGAGTGGATGCGAGAACAGGCTGTAAAGAGAAATACCTTGCTCTAAAACCAAAACGGAGCTATCTAGCAAAATGGTTGTCAATGTGTGTATTCAACTTCCAGATATAAACATATGTGTGATTGCAGCAGTTCAGAAACCCTTTCTTTGGAGAATGCAGAAACCGTCATTTCTAGCCCTAGAGACGCATATAAGAGTTAGCCTTAAGAATGCGTTTAAAACAAAGAAGTCCCGCTTCTTACGAACTCATCTTCTGTGTGTTGGTTCCTTTTAGGAAGTTGCATCTATGTTTAGATTCAGCGAGGTCGAAACACGTTTCTTCTATAAGCTGCGTTTGGACATTCCACAGTGGATGGGAGAACAGGCTGTAAAGAGAAATATATTGCTCTAAAACCAAAACGGAGCTATCTAGCAGAATGGTTTTCAATGTGTGTATTCAGGTTCCAGAGTTAAACTGATGTGTGTTTGCAGCAGTTCAGAAACCCTTTCTTTGGAGAATGCAGAAAAAGTCTTTTCCCGCCCCAGAGACGCTTAGGAGAGTTAGCAGTAAGAATGCGTTTAAAACACAGAAGACCCGCTTATTACGAACTCATCCGCTGTGTGTTGGCTCCTTTTAGGAAGTTACATATATGTTTAGATTCAGCGAGGAAGAAACACGTTTCTTCTAAAAGCTGCGTTTGGACATTCCAGAGTGGATGGGAGAACAGGCTGTAAAGAGAAATACCTTGCTCTAAAACCAAAACGGAGCTATCTAGCAGAATGGTTGTCAATGTGTGTATTCAACTTCCAGAGCTAAACTGATGTGTGTTTGCAGCAGTTCAGAAACCCTTTCTTTGGAGAATGCAGAAACCGTCTTTTCCCGCCCTAGAGACGCTTATAAGAGTTAGTAGTAAGAATGCGTTTAAAACACAGAACACCCGCTTCTTACGAACTCATCTGCTGTGTGTTGGTTCCTTTTAGGAAGTTGCATCTATGTTTAGATTCAGCGAGGTAGAATCACGTTTCTTCTAAAAGCTGCGTTTGGACATTCCAGAGTGGATGGGAGAACAGGCTGTAAAGAGAAATACCTTGCTCTAAAACCAAAACGGAGCTATCTAGCAGAATGGTTGTCAATGTGTCTATTCAACTTCCAGAGCTAAACTGATGTGTGTTTTCAGCAGTTCAGAAACCCTTTCTTTGGAGAATGCAGAAACCGTCATTTCCAGCCCTAGAGACGCATATAAGAGTTAGCAGTAAGAATGCGTTTAAAACACAGAACACCCGCTTCTTACGAACTCATCTTCTGTGTGTTGGTTCCTTTTAGGAAGTTGCATCTATGTTTAGATTCAGCGAGGAAGAAACACGTTTCTTCTAAAAGCTGCGTTTGGATATTCCAGAGTGGATGGGAGAACAGGCTGTAAAGAGAAATACCTTGCTCTAAAACCAAAACGGAGCTATCTAGCAGAATGGTTTTCAATGTGTGTATTCAACTTCCAGAATTAAACATATGTGTGTTTGCAGCAGTTCAGAAACCCTTTCTTTGGAGAATGCAGAAACCGTCATTTCCAGCCCTAGAGACGCATATAAGAGTTAGCAGTAAGAATGCGTTTAAAACACAGAACACCCGCTTCTTACGAACTCATCTGCTGTGTGTTGGTTCCTTTTAGGAAGTTGCATCTATGTTTAGATTCAGCGAGGCAGAAACACGTTTCTTCTAAGAGCTGCGTTTGGATATTCCAGAGTGGATGGGAGAACAGGCTGTAAAGAGAAATACCTTGCTCTAAAACCAAAACGGAGCTATCTAGCAGAATGGTTGTCAATGTGTGTATTCAACTTCCAGAGTTAAACTGATGTGTGTTTGCAGCAGTTCAGAAACCCTTTCTTTGGAGAATGCAGAAACCGTCATTTCCAGCCCTAGAGACGCATATAAGAGTTAGCAGTAAGAATGCGTTTAAAACACAGAACACCCGCTTCTTACGAACTCATCTTCTGTGTGTTGGTTCCTTTTAGGAAGTTGCATCTATGTTTAGATTCAGCGAGGAAGAAACACGTTTCTTCTAAAAGCTGCGTTTGGATATTCCAGAGTGGATGGGAGAACAGGCTGTAAAGAGAAATACCTTGCTCTAAAACCAAAACGGAGCTATCTAGCAGAATGGTTGTCAATGTGTGTATTCAACTTCCAGAGTTAAACTGATGTGTGTTTGCAGCAGTTCAGAAACCCTTTCTTTGGAGAATGCAGAAACCGTCATTTCCAGCCCTAGAGACGCATATAAGAGTTAGCAGTAAGAATGCGTTTAAAACACAGAACACCCGCTTCTTACGAACTCATCTTCTGTGTGTTGGTTCCTTTTAGGAAGTTGCATCTATGTTTAGATTCAGCGAGGAAGAAACACGTTTCTTCTAAAAGCTGCGTTTGGATATTCCAGAGTGGATGGGAGAACAGGCTGTAAAGAGAAATACCTTGCTCTAAAACCAAAACGGAGTTATCTAGCAGAATGGTTGTCAATATGTGTATTCAACTTCCAGAGTTAAACTGATGTGTGTTTGCAGCAGTTCAGAAACCCTTTCTTTGGAGAATGCAGAAACCGTCATTTCCAGCCCTAGAGACGCATGTAAGAGTTAGCAGTAAGAATGCGTTTAAAACACAGAGCACCCGCTTCTTACGAACTCATCTTCTGTGTGTTGGTTCCTTTTAGGAAGTTGCATCTATGTTTAGATTCAGCGAGGAAGAAACACGTTTCTTCTAAAAGCTGCGTTTGGATATTCCAGAGTGGATGGGAGAACAGGCTGTAAAGAGAAATACCTTGCTCTAAAACCAAAACGGAGCTATCTAGCAGAATGGTTGTCAATGTGTGTATTCAACTTCCGGAGTTAAACTGATGTGTGTTTGCAGCAGTTCAGAAACCCTTTCTTTGTAGAATGCAGAAACCGTCATTTCCAGCCCTAGAGACGCATATAAGAGTTAGCAGTAAGAATGCGTTTAAAACACAGAACACCCGCTTCTTTCGAACTCATCTGCTGTGTGTTGGTTCCTTTTAGGAAGTTGCATCTATGTTTAGATTCAGCGAGGAAGAAACACGTTTCTTCTAAAAGCTGCGTTTGGATATTCCAGAGTGGATGGGAGAACAGGCTGTAAAGAGAAATACCTTGCTCTAAAACCAAAACGGAGCTATCTAGCAAAATGGTTGTCAATGTGTGTATTCAACTTCCAGATATAAACATATGTGTGATTGCAGCAGTTCAGAAACCCTTTCTTTGGAGAATGCAGAAACCGTCATTTCTAGCCCTAGAGACGCATATAAGAGTTAGCCTTAAGAATGCGTTTAAAACAAAGAAGTCCCGCTTCTTACGAACTCATCTGCTGTGTGTTGGTTCCTTTTAGGAAGTTGCATCTATGTTTAGATTCAGCGAGGTAGAAACACGTTTCTTCTATAAGCTGCGTTTGGACATTCCACAGTGGATGGGAGAACATGCTGTAAAGAGAAATATATTGCTCTAAAACCAAAACGGAGCTATCTAGCAGAATGGTTTTCAATGTGTTTATTCAGGTTCCAGAGTTAAACTGATGTGTGTTTGCAGCAGTTCAGAAACCCTTTCTTTGGAGAATGCAGAAACAGTCTTTTCCCGCCCTAGAGACGCTTATAAGAGTTAGCAGTAAGAATGCGTTTAAAACACAGAAGACCCCCTTCTTACGAAGTCATCTGCTGTGTGTTGGTTCCTTTTAGGAAGTTGCATCTATGTTTACATTCAGCGAGGTAGAAACACGTTTCTTCTAAAAGCTGCGTTTGGACATTCCAGAGTGGATGGGAGAACAGGCTGTAAAGAGAAATACCTTGCTCTAAAACCAAAACGGAGCTATCTAGCAGAATGGTTGTCAATGTGTGTATTCAACTTCCAGAGTTAAACTGATGTGTGTTTGCAGCAGTTCAGAAACCCTTTCTTTGGAGAATGCAGAAACTGTCTTTTCCCGCCCTAGAGACGCTTATAAGAGTTAGCAGTAAGAATGCGTTTAAAACACAGAAGACCCGCTTCTTACGAACTCATCTGTTGTGTGTTGGTTCCTTTTAGAAAATTCCATCTATGTTTAGATTCAGCGAGGTAGAAACACGTTTCTTCTAAAAGCTGCGTTTGGACATTCCAGAGTGGATGGGAAAACAGGCTGTAAAGAGAAATACGTTGCTCTAAAACCAAAACGGAGCTATCTAGCAGAATGGTTGTCAATGCGTTTATTCAAGTTCCAGAGTTAAACTGCTGTGTGTTTGCAGCAGTTCAGAAACCCTTTCTTTGGAGAATGCAGAAACCGTCTTTTCCCGCCCTAGAGACGCTTATAAGAGTTAGTAGTAAGAATGCGTTTAAAACACAGAACACCCGCTTATTACGAACTCATCTGCTGTGTGTTGGTTCCTTTTAGGAAGTTGCATCTATGTTTAGATTCAGCGAGGTAGAATCACGTTTCTTCTAAAAGCTGCGTTTGGACATTCCAGAGTGGATGGGAGAACAGGCTGTAAAGAGAAATACCTTGCTCTAAAACCAAAACGGAGCTATCTAGCAGAATGGTTGTCAATGTGTCTATTCAACTTCCAGAGCTAAACTGATGTGTGTTTTCAGCAGTTCAGAAACCCTTTCTTTGGAGAATGCAGAAACCGTCATTTCCAGCCCTAGAGATGCATATAAGAGTTAGCAGTAAGAATGCGTTTAAAACACAGAACACCCGCTTCTTACGAACTCATCTTCTGTGTGTTGGTTCCTTTTAGGAAGTTGCATCTATGTTTAGATTCAGCGAGGAAGAAACACGTTTCTTCTAAAAGCTGCGTTTGGATATTCCAGAGTGGATGGGAGAACAGGCTTTAAAGAGAAATACCTTGCTCTAAAACCAAAACGGAGCTATCTAGCAGAATGGTTGTCAATGTGTGTATTCAACTTCCAGAGTTAAACTGATGTGTGTTTGCAGCAGTTCAGAAACCCTTTCTTTGGAGAATGCAGAAACCGTCATTTCCAGCCCTAGAGACGCATGTAAGAGTTAGCAGTAAGAATGCGTTTAAAACACAGAACACCCGCTTCTTACGAACTCATCTTCTGTGTGTTGGTTCCTTTTAGGAAGTTTCATCTATGTTTAGATTCAGCGAGGAAGAAACACGTTTCTTCTAAAAGCTGCGTTTGGATATTCCAGAGTGGATGGGAGAACAGGCTGTAAAGAGAAATACCTTGCTCTAAAACCAAAACGGAGCTATCTAGCAGAATGGTTGTCAATGTGTGTATTCAACTTCCAGAGTTAAACTGATGTGTGTTTGCAGCAGTTCAGAAACCCTTTCTTTGGAGAATGCAGAAACCGTCATTTCCAGCCCTAGAGACGCATGTAAGAGTTAGCAGTAAGAATGCGTTTAAAACACAGAACACCCGCTTCTTACGAACTCATCTTCTGTGTGTTGGTTCCTTTTAGGAAGTTGCATCTATGTTTAGATTCAGCGAGGAAGAAACACGTTTCTTCTAAAAGCTGCGTTTGGATATTCCAGAGTGGATGGGAGAACAGGCTGTAAAGAGAAATACCTTGCTCTAAAACCAAAACGGAGCTATCTAGCAGAATGGTTGTCAATGTGTGTATTCAACTTCCAGAGTTAAACTGATGTGTGTTTGCAGCAGTTCAGAAACCCTTTCTTTGGAGAATGCAGAAACTGTCTTTTCCCGCCCTAGATACGCTTATAAGAGTTAGCAGTAAGAATGCGTTTAAAACACAGAAGACCCGCTTCTTACGAACTCATCTGTTGTGTGTTGGTTCCTTTTAGAAAATTCCATCTATGTTTAGATTCAGCGAGGTAGAAACACGTTTCTTCTAAAAGCTGCGTTTGGACATTCCAGAGTGGATGGGAAAACAGGCTGTAAAGAGAAATACGTTGCTCTAAAACCAAAACGGAGCTATCTAGCAGAATGGTTGTCAATGCGTTTATTCAAGTTCCAGAGTTAAACTGCTGTGTGTTTGCAGCAGTTCAGAAACCCTTTCTTTGGAGAATGCAGAAACCGTCTTTTCCCGCCCTAGAGACGCTTATAAGAGTTAGTAGTAAGAATGCGTTTAAAACACAGAACACCCGCTTATTACGAACTCATCTGCTGTGTGTTGGTTCCTTTTAGGAAATTGCATCTATGTTTAGATTCAGCGAGGTAGAATCACGTTTCTTCTAAAAGCTGCGTTTGGACATTCCAGAGTGGATGGGAGAACAGGCTGTAAAGAGAAATACCTTGCTCTAAAACCAAAACGGAGCTATCTAGCAGAATGGTTGTCAATGTGTCTATTCAACTTCCAGAGCTAAACTGATGTGTGTTTTCAGCAGTTCAGAAACCCTTTCTTTGGAGAATGCAGAAACCGTCATTTCCAGCCCTAGAGATGCATATAAGAGTTAGCAGTAAGAATGCGTTTAAAACACAGAACACCCGCTTCTTACGAACTCATCTTCTATGTGTTGGTTCCTTTTAGGAAGTTGCATCTATGTTTAGATTCAGCGAGGAAGAA
This sequence comes from Saimiri boliviensis, assembly GCF_048565385.1. NCBI lineage: Eukaryota > Metazoa > Chordata > Mammalia > Primates > Cebidae > Saimiri > Saimiri boliviensis. The sequence continues at coordinate 43,092,268 of NC_133467.1, forward strand.
ACACGTTTCTTCTAAAAGCTGCTTTTGGATATTCCAGAGTGGATGGGAGAACAGGCTGTAAAGAGAAATACCTTGCTCTAAAACCAAAACGGAGCTATCTAGCAGAATGGTTTTCAATGTGTGTATTCAACTTCCAGAATTAAACATATGTGTGTTTGCAGCAGTTCAGAAACCCTTTCTTTGGAGAATGCAGAAACCGTCATTTCCAGCCCTAGAGACGCATATAAGAGTTAGCAGTAAGAATGCGTTTAAAACACAGAACACCCGCTTCTTACGAACTCATCTTCTGTGTGTTGGTTCCTTTTAGGAAGTTGCATCTATGTTTAGATTCAGCGAGGAAGAAACACGTTTCTTCTAAAAGCTGCGTTTGGATATTCCAGAGTGGATGGGAGAACAGGCTGTAAAGAGAAATACCTTGCTCTAAAACCAAAACGGAGCTATCTAGCAGAACGGTTGTCAATGTGTGTATTCAACTTCCAGAGTTAAACTGATGTGTGTTTGCAGCAGTTCAGAAACCCTTTCTTTGGAGAATGCAGAAACCGTCATTTCCAGCCCTAGAGACGCATATAAGAGTTAGCAGTAAGAATGCGTTTAAAACACAGAACACCCGCTTCTTACGAACTCATCTTCTGTGTGTTGGTTCCTTTTAGGAAGTTGCATCTATGTTTAGATTCAGCGAGGAAGAAACACGTTTCTTCTAAAAGCTGCGTTTGGATATTCCAGAGTGGATGGGAGAACAGGCTGTAAAGAGAAATACCTTGCTCTAAAACCAAAACGGAGCTATCTAGCAGAATGGTTGTCAATGTGTGTATTCAACTTCCAGAGTTAAACTGATGTGTGTTTGCAGCAGTTCAGAAACCCTTTCTTTGGAGAATGCAGAAACCGTCATTTCCAGCCCTAGAGACGCATGTAAGAGTTAGCAGTAAGAATGCGTTTAAAACACAGAACACCCGCTTCTTACGAACTCATCTTCTGTGTGTTGGTTCCTTTTAGGAAGTTGCATCTATGTTTAGATTCAGCGAGGAAGAAACACGTTTCTTCTAAAAGCTGCGTTTGGATATTCCAGAGTGGATGGGAGAACAGGCTGTAAAGAGAAATACCTTGCTCTAAAACCAAAACGGAGCTATCTAGCAGAATGGTTGTCAATGTGTGTATTCAACTTCCAGAGTTAAACTGATGTGTGTTTGCAGCAGTTCAGAAACCCTTTCTTTGGAGAATGCAGAAACCGTCATTTCCAGCCCTAGAGACGCATATAAGAGTTAGCAGTAAGAATGCGTTTAAAACACAGAACACCCGCTTCTTACGAACTCATCTTGTGTGTTGGTTCCTTTTAGGAAGTTGCATCTATGTTTAGATTCAGCGAGGAAGAAACACGTTTCTTCTAAAAGCTGCGTTTGGATATTCCAGAGTGGATGGGAGAACAGGCTGTAAAGAGAAATACCTTGCTCTAAAACCAAAACGGAGCTATCTAGCAGAATGGTTGTCAATGTGTGTATTCAACTTCCAGAGTTAAACTGATGTGTGTTTGCAGCAGTTCAGAAACCCTTTCTTTGGAGAATGCAGAAACCGTCATTTCCAGCCCTAGAGACGCATGTAAGAGTTAGCAGTAAGAATGCGTTTAAAACACAGAACACCCGCTTCTTACGAACTCATCTTCTGTGTGTTGGTTCCTTTTAGGAAGTTGCATCTATGTTTAGATTCAGCGAGGAAGAAACACGTTTCTTCTAAAAGCTGCGTTTGGATATTCCAGAGTGGATGGGAGAACAGGCTGTAAAGAGAAATACCTTGCTCTAAAACCAAAACGGAGCTATCTAGCAGAATGGTTGTCAATGTGTGTATTCAACTTCCAGAGTTAAACTGATGTGTGTTTGCAGCAGTTCAGAAACCCTTTCTTTGGAGAATGCAGAAACCGTCATTTCCAGCCCTAGAGACGCATGTAAGAGTTAGCAGTAAGAATGCGTTTAAAACACAGAACACCCGCTTCTTACGAACTCATCTTCTGTGTGTTGGTTCCTTTTAGGAAGTTGCATCTATGTTTAGATTCAGCGAGGAAGAAACACGTTTCTTCTAAAAGCTGCGTTTGGATATTCCAGAGTGGATGGGAGAACAGGCTGTAAAGAAAAATACCTTGCTCTAAAACCAAAACGGAGCTATCTAGCAGAATGGTTGTCAATGTGTCTATTCAACTTCCAGAGCTAAACTGATGTGTGTTTGCAGCAGTTCAGAAACCCTTTCTTTGGAGAATGCAGAAACCGTCATTTCCAGCCCTAGAGACGCTTATAAGAGTTAGCAGTAAGAATGCGTTTAAAACACAGAACACCCGCTTCTTACGAACTCATCTTCTGTGTGTTGGTTCCTTTTAGGAAGTTGCATCTATGTTTAGATTCAGCGAGGAAGAAACACGTTTCTTCTAAAAGCTGCGTTTGGATATTCCAGAGTGGATGCGAGAACAGGCTGTAAAGAGAAATACCTTGCTCTAAAACCAAAACGGAGCTATCTAGCAGAATGGTTGTCAATGTGTGTATTCAACTTCCAGAGTTAAACTGATGTGTGTTTGCAGCAGTTCAGAAACCCTTTCTTTGGAGAATGCAGAAACCGTCATTTCCAGCCCTAGAGACGCATATAAGAGTTAGCAGTAAGAATGCGTTTAAAACACAGAACACCCGCTTCTTACGAACTCATCTTCTGTGTGTTGGTTCTTTTTAGGAAGTTGCATCTATGTTTAGATTCAGCGAGGAAGAAACACGTTTCTTCTAAAAGCTACGTTTGGACATTCCAGAGTGGATGGGAGAACAGGCTGTAAAGAGAAATACCTTGCTCTAAAACCAAAACGGAGCTATCTAGCAGAATGGTTGTCAATGTGTGTATTCAACTTCCAGAGTTAAACTGATGTGTGTTTGCAGCAGTTCAGAAACCCTTTCTTTGGAGAATGCAGAAACCGTCATTTCCAGCCCTAGAGACGCATATAAGAGTTAGCAGTAAGAATGCGTTTAAAACACAGAACACCCGCTTCTTACGAACTCATCTTCTGTGTGTTGGTTCCTTTTAGGAAGTTGCATCTATGTTTAGATTCAGCGAGGAAGAAACACGTTTCTTCTAAAAGCTGCGTTTGGATATTCCAGAGTGGATGGGAGAACAGGCTGTAAAGAGAAATACCTTGCTCTAAAACCAAAACGGAGCTATCTAGCAGAATGGTTGTCAATGTGTGTATTCAACTTCCAGAGTTAAACTGATGTGTGTTTGCAGCAGTTCAGAAACCCTTTCTTTGTAGAATGCAGAAACCGTCATTTCCAGCCCTAGAGACGCATATAAGAGTTAGCAGTAAGAATGCGTTTAAAACACAGAACACCCGCTTCTTACGAACTCATCTTCTGTGTGTTGGTTCCTTTTAGGAAGTTGCATCTATGTTTAGATTCAGCGAGGAAGAAACACGTTTCTTCTAAAAGCTGCGTTTGGATATTCCAGAGTGGATGGGAGAACAGGCTGTAAAGAGAAATACCTTGCTCTAAAACCAAAACGGAGCTATCTAGCAGAATGGTTGTCAATGTGTGTATTCAACTTCCAGAGTTAAACTGATGTGTGTTTGCAGCAGTTCAGAAACCCTTTCTTTGTAGAATGCAGAAACCGTCATTTCCAGCCCTAGAGACGCATGTAAGAGTTAGCAGTAAGAATGCGTTTAAAACACAGAACACCCGCTTCTTACGAACTCATCTTCTGTGTGTTGGTTCCTTTTAGGAAGTTGCATCTATGTTTAGATTCAGCGAGGAAGAAACACGTTTCTTCTAAAAGCTGCGTTTGGATATTCCAGAGTGGATGGGAGAACAGGCTGTAAAGAGAAATACCTTGCTCTAAAACCAAAACGGAGCTATCTAGCAGAATGGTTGTCAATGTGTGTATTCAACTTCCAGAGTTAAACTGATGTGTGTTTGCAGCAGTTCAGAAACCCTTTCTTTGGAGAATGCAGAAACCGTCATTTCCAGCCCTAGAGACGCATGTAAGAGTTAGCAGTAAGAATGCGTTTAAAACACAGAACACCCGCTTCTTACGAACTCATCTTCTGTGTGTTGGTTCCTTTTAGGAAGTTGCATCTATGTTTAGATTCAGCGAGGAAGAAACATGTTTCTTCTAAAAGCTGCGTTTGGATATTCCAGAGTGGATGGGAGAACAGGCTGTAAAGAGAAATACCTTGCTCTAAAACCAAAACGGAGCTATCTAGCAGAATGGTTGTCAATGTGTGTATTCAACTTCCAGAGTTAAACTGATGTGTGTTTGCAGCAGTTCAGAAACCCTTTCTTTGGAGAATGCAGAAACTGTCTTTTCCCGCCCTAGATACGCTTATAAGAGTTAGCAGTAAGAATGCGTTTAAAACACAGAAGACCCGCTTCTTACGAACTCATCTGTTGTGTGTTGGTTCCTTTTAGAAAATTCCATCTATGTTTAGATTCAGCGAGGTAGAAACACGTTTCTTCTAAAAGCTGCGTTTGGACATTCCAGAGTGGATGGGAAAACAGGCTGTAAAGAGAAATACGTTGCTCTAAAACCAAAACGGAGCTATCTAGCAGAATGGTTGTCAATGCGTTTATTCAAGTTCCAGAGTTAAACTGCTGTGTGTTTGCAGCAGTTCAGAAACCCTTTCTTTGGAGAATGCAGAAACCGTCTTTTCCCGCCCTAGAGACGCTTATAAGAGTTAGTAGTAAGAATGCGTTTAAAACACAGAACACCCGCTTATTACGAACTCATCTGCTGTGTGTTGGTTCCTTTTAGGAAATTGCATCTATGTTTAGATTCAGCGAGGTAGAATCACGTTTCTTCTAAAAGCTGCGTTTGGACATTCCAGAGTGGATGGGAGAACAGGCTGTAAAGAGAAATACCTTGCTCTAAAACCAAAACGGAGCTATCTAGCAGAATGGTTGTCAATGTGTCTATTCAACTTCCAGAGCTAAACTGATGTGTGTTTTCAGCAGTTCAGAAACCCTTTCTTTGGAGAATGCAGAAACCGTCATTTCCAGCCCTAGAGACGCATGTAAGAGTTAGCAGTAAGAATGCGTTTAAAACACAGAACACCCGCTTCTTACGAACTCATCTTCTGTGTGTTGGTTCCTTTTAGGAAGTTGCATCTATGTTTAGATTCAGCGAGGAAGAAACACGTTTCTTCTAAAAGCTGCGTTTGGATATTCCAGAGTGGATGGGAGAACAGGCTGTAAAGAGAAATACCTTGCTCTAAAACCAAAACGGAGCTATCTAGCAGAATGGTTGTCAATGTGTGTATTCAACTTCCAGAGTTAAACTGATGTGTGTTTGCAGCAGTTCAGAAACCCTTTCTTTGGAGAATGCAGAAACCGTCATTTCCAGCCCTAGAGACGCATGTAAGAGTTAGCAGTAAGAATGCGTTTAAAACACAGAACACCCGCTTCTTACGAACTCATCTTCTGTGTGTTGGTTCCTTTTAGGAAGTTGCATCTATGTTTAGATTCAGCGAGGAAGAAACACGTTTCTTCTAAAAGCTGCGTTTGGATATTCCAGAGTGGATGGGAGAACAGGCTGTAAAGAGAAATACCTTGCTCTAAAACCAAAACGGAGCTATCTAGCAGAATGGTTGTCAATGTGTGTATTCAACTTCCAGAGTTAAACTGATGTGTGTTTGCAGCAGTTCAGAAACCCTTTCTTTGGAGAATGCAGAAACTGTCTTTTCCCGCCCTAGATACGCTTATAAGAGTTAGCAGTAAGAATGCGTTTAAAACACAGAAGACCCGCTTCTTACGAACTCATCTGTTGTGTGTTGGTTCCTTTTAGAAAATTCCATCTATGTTTAGATTCAGCGAGGTAGAAACACGTTTCTTCTAAAAGCTGCGTTTGGACATTCCAGAGTGGATGGGAAAACAGGCTGTAAAGAGAAATACGTTGCTCTAAAACCAAAACGGAGCTATCTAGCAGAATGGTTGTCAATGCGTTTATTCAAGTTCCAGAGTTAAACTGCTGTGTGTTTGCAGCAGTTCAGAAACCCTTTCTTTGGAGAATGCAGAAACCGTCTTTTCCCGCTCTAGAGACGCTTATAAGAGTTAGTAGTAAGAATGCGTTTAAAACACAGAACACCCGCTTATTACGAACTCATCTGCTGTGTGTTGGTTCCTTTTAGGAAATTGCATCTATGTTTAGATTCAGCGAGGTAGAATCACGTTTCTTCTAAAAGCTGCGTTTGGACATTCCAGAGTGGATGGGAGAACAGGCTGTAAAGAGAAATACCTTGCTCTAAAACCAAAACGGAGCTATCTAGCAGAATGGTTGTCAATGTGTGTATTCAACTTCCAGAGTTAAACTGATGTGTGTTTTCAGCAGTTCAGAAACCCTTTCTTTGGAGAATGCAGAAACCGTCATTTCCAGCCCTAGAGATGCATATAAGAGTTAGCAGTAAGAATGCGTTTAAAACACAGAACACCCGCTTCTTACGAACTCATCTTCTGTGTGTTGGTTCCTTTTAGGAAGTTGCATCTATGTTTAGATTCAGCGAGGAAGAAACACGTTTCTTCTAAAAGCTGCTTTTGGATATTCCAGAGTGGATGGGAGAACAGGCTGTAAAGAGAAATACCTTGCTCTAAAACCAAAACGGAGCTATCTAGCAGAATGGTTTTCAATGTGTGTATTCAACTTCCAGAATTAAACATATGTGTGTTTGCAGCAGTTCAGAAACCCTTTCTTTGGAGAATGCAGAAACCGTCATTTCCAGCCCTAGAGACGCATATAAGAGTTAGCAGTAAGAATGCGTTTAAAACACAGAACACCCGCTTCTTACGAACTCATCTGCTGTGTGTTGGTTCCTTTTAGGAAGTTGCATCTATGTTTAGATTCAGCGAGGAAGAAACACGTTTCTTCTAAAAGCTGCGTTTGGATATTCCAGAGTGGATGGGAGAACAGGCTGTAAAGAGAAATACCTTGCTCTAAAACCAAAACGGAGCTATCTAGCAGAACGGTTGTCAATGTGTGTATTCAACTTCCAGAGTTAAACTGATGTGTGTTTGCAGCAGTTCAGAAACCCTTTCTTTGGAGAATGCAGAAACCGTCATTTCCAGCCCTAGAGAAGCATATAAGAGTTAGCAGTAAGAATGCGTTTAAAACACAGAACACCCGCTTCTTACGAACTCATCTTCTGTGTGTTGGTTCCTTTTAGGAAGTTGCATCTATGTTTAGATTCAGCGAGGAAGAAACACGTTTCTTCTAAAAGCTGCGTTTGGATATTCCAGAGTGGATGGGAGAACAGGCTGTAAAGAGAAATACCTTGCTCTAAAACCAAAACGGAGCTATCTAGCAGAATGGTTGTCAATGTGTGTATTCAACTTCCAGAGTTAAACTGATGTGTGTTTGCAGCAGTTCAGAAACCCTTTCTTTGGAGAATGCAGAAACCGTCATTTCCAGCCCTAGAGACGCATGTAAGAGTTAGCAGTAAGAATGCGTTTAAAACACAGAAGACCCCCTTCTTACGAAGTCATCTGCTGTGTGTTGGTTCCTTTTAGGAAGTTGCATCTATGTTTACATTCAGCGAGGTAGAAACACGTTTCTTCTAAAAGCTGCGTTTGGACATTCCAGAGTGGATGGGAGAACAGGCTGTAAAGAGAAATACCTTGCTCTAAAACCAAAACGGAGCTATCTAGCAGAATGGTTGTCAATGTGTGTATTCAACTTCCAGAGTTAAACTGATGTGTGTTTGCAGCAGTTCAGAAACCCTTTCTTTGGAGAATGCAGAAACTGTCTTTTCCCGCCCTAGAGACGCTTATAAGAGTTAGCAGTAAGAATGCGTTTAAAACACAGAAGACCCGCTTCTTACGAACTCATCTGTTGTGTGTTGGTTCCTTTTAGAAAATTCCATCTATGTTTAGATTCAGCGAGGTAGAAACACGTTTCTTCTAAAAGCTGCGTTTGGACATTCCAGAGTGGATGGGAAAACAGGCTGTAAAGAGAAATACGTTGCTCTAAAACCAAAACGGAGCTATCTAGCAGAATGGTTGTCAATGCGTTTATTCAAGTTCCAGAGTTAAACTGCTGTGTGTTTGCAGCAGTTCAGAAACCCTTTCTTTGGAGAATGCAGAAAAAGTCTTTTCCCGCCCCAGAGACGCTTAGGAGAGTTAGCAGTAAGAATGCGTTTAAAACACAGAAGACCCGCTTATTACGAACTCATCCGCTGTGTGTTGGCTCCTTTTAGGAAGTTACATATATGTTTAGATTCAGCGAGGAAGAAACACGTTTCTTCTAAAAGCTGCGTTTGGACATTCCAGAGTGGATGGGAGAACAGGCTGTAAAGAGAAATACCTTGCTCTAAAACCAAAACGGAGCTATCTAGCAGAATGGTTGTCAATGTGTGTATTCAACTTCCAGAGCTAAACTGATGTGTGTTTGCAGCAGTTCAGAAACCCTTTCTTTGGAGAATGCAGAAACCGTCTTTTCCCGCCCTAGAGACGCTTATAAGAGTTAGTAGTAAGAATGCGTTTAAAACACAGAACACCCGCTTCTTACGAACTCATCTGCTGTGTGTTGGTTCCTTTTAGGAAGTTGCATCTATGTTTAGATTCAGCGAGGTAGAATCACGTTTCTTCTAAAAGCTGCGTTTGGACATTCCAGAGTGGATGGGAGAACAGGCTGTAAAGAGAAATACCTTGCTCTAAAACCAAAACGGAGCTATCTAGCAGAATGGTTGTCAATGTGTGTATTCAACTTCCAGAGCTAAACTGATGTGTGTTTTCAGCAGTTCAGAAACCCTTTCTTTGGAGAATGCAGAAACCGTCATTTCCAGCCCTAGAGACGCATATAAGAGTTAGCAGTAAGAATGCGTTTAAAACACAGAACACCCGCTTCTTACGAACTCATCTTCTGTGTGTTGGTTCCTTTTAGGAAGTTGCATCTATGTTTAGATTCAGCGAGGAAGAAACACGTTTCTTCTAAAAGCTGCGTTTGGATATTCCAGAGTGGATGGGAGAACAGGCTGTAAAGAGAAATACCTTGCTCTAAAACCAAAACGGAGCTATCTAGCAGAATGGTTGTCAATGTGTGTATTCAACTTCCAGAGTTAAACTGATGTGTGTTTGCAGCAGTTCAGAAACCCTTTCTTTGGAGAATGCAGAAACTGTCTTTTCCCGCCCTAGATACGCTTATAAGAGTTAGCAGTAAGAATGCGTTTAAAACACAGAAGACCCGCTTCTTACGAACTCATCTGTTGTGTGTTGGTTCCTTTTAGAAAATTCCATCTATGTTTAGATTCAGCGAGGTAGAAACACGTTTCTTCTAAAAGCTGCGTTTGGACATTCCAGAGTGGATGGGAAAACAGGCTGTAAAGAGAAATACGTTGCTCTAAAACCAAAACGGAGCTATCTAGCAGAATGGTTGTCAATGCGTTTATTCAAGTTCCAGAGTTAAACTGCTGTGTGTTTGCAGCAGTTCAGAAACCCTTTCTTTGGAGAATGCAGAAACCGTCTTTTCCCGCTCTAGAGACGCTTATAAGAGTTAGTAGTAAGAATGCGTTTAAAACACAGAACACCCGCTTATTACGAACTCATCTGCTGTGTGTTGGTTCCTTTTAGGAAATTGCATCTATGTTTAGATTCAGCGAGGTAGAATCACGTTTCTTCTAAAAGCTGCGTTTGGACATTCCAGAGTGGATGGGAGAACAGGCTGTAAAGAGAAATACCTTGCTCTAAAACCAAAACGGAGCTATCTAGCAGAATGGTTGTCAATGTGTGTATTCAACTTCCAGAGTTAAACTGATGTGTGTTTTCAGCAGTTCAGAAACCCTTTCTTTGGAGAATGCAGAAACCGTCATTTCCAGCCCTAGAGATGCATATAAGAGTTAGCAGTAAGAATGCGTTTAAAACACAGAACACCCGCTTCTTACGAACTCATCTTCTGTGTGTTGGTTCCTTTTAGGAAGTTGCATCTATGTTTAGATTCAGCGAGGAAGAAACACGTTTCTTCTAAAAGCTGCTTTTGGATATTCCAGAGTGGATGGGAGAACAGGCTGTAAAGAGAAATACCTTGCTCTAAAACCAAAACGGAGCTATCTAGCAGAATGGTTTTCAATGTGTGTATTCAACTTCCAGAATTAAACATATGTGTGTTTGCAGCAGTTCAGAAACCCTTTCTTTGGAGAATGCAGAAACCGTCATTTCCAGCCCTAGAGACGCATATAAGAGTTAGCAGTAAGAATGCGTTTAAAACACAGAACACCCGCTTCTTACGAACTCATCTTCTGTGTGTTGGTTCCTTTTAGGAAGTTGCATCTATGTTTAGATTCAGCGAGGAAGAAACACGTTTCTTCTAAAAGCTGCGTTTGGATATTCCAGAGTGGATGGGAGAACAGGCTGTAAAGAGAAATACCTTGCTCTAAAACCAAAACGGAGCTATCTAGCAGAACGGTTGTCAATGTGTGTATTCAACTTCCAGAGTTAAACTGATGTGTGTTTGCAGCAGTTCAGAAACCCTTTCTTTGGAGAATGCAGAAACCGTCATTTCCAGCCCTAGAGAAGCATATAAGAGTTAGCAGTAAGAATGCGTTTAAAACACAGAACACCCGCTTCTTACGAACTCATCTTCTGTGTGTTGGTTCCTTTTAGGAAGTTGCATCTATGTTTAGATTCAGCGAGGAAGAAACACGTTTCTTCTAAAAGCTGCGTTTGGATATTCCAGAGTGGATGGGAGAACAGGCTGTAAAGAGAAATACCTTGCTCTAAAACCAAAACGGAGCTATCTAGCAGAATGGTTGTCAATGTGTGTATTCAACTTCCAGAGTTAAACTGATGTGTGTTTGCAGCAGTTCAGAAACCCTTTCTTTGGAGAATGCAGAAACCGTCATTTCCAGCCCTAGAGACGCATGTAAGAGTTAGCAGTAAGAATGCGTTTAAAACACAGAAGACCCCCTTCTTACGAAGTCATCTGCTGTGTGTTGGTTCCTTTTAGGAAGTTGCATCTATGTTTACATTCAGCGAGGTAGAAACACGTTTCTTCTAAAAGCTGCGTTTGGACATTCCAGAGTGGATGGGAGAACAGGCTGTAAAGAGAAATACCTTGCTCTAAAACCAAAACGGAGCTATCTAGCAGAATGGTTGTCAATGTGTGTATTCAACTTCCAGAGTTAAACTGATGTGTGTTTGCAGCAGTTCAGAAACCCTTTCTTTGGAGAATGCAGAAACTGTCTTTTCCCGCCCTAGAGACGCTTATAAGAGTTAGCAGTAAGAATGCGTTTAAAACACAGAAGACCCGCTTCTTACGAACTCATCTGTTGTGTGTTGGTTCCTTTTAGAAAATTCCATCTATGTTTAGATTCAGCGAGGTAGAAACACGTTTCTTCTAAAAGCTGCGTTTGGACATTCCAGAGTGGATGGGAAAACAGGCTGTAAAGAGAAATACGTTGCTCTAAAACCAAAACGGAGCTATCTAGCAGAATGGTTGTCAATGCGTTTATTCAAGTTCCAGAGTTAAACTGCTGTGTGTTTGCAGCAGTTCAGGAACCCTTTCTTTGGAGAATGCAGAAAAAGTCTTTTCCCGCCCCAGAGACGCTTAGGAGAGTTAGCAGTAAGAATGCGTTTAAAACACAGAAGACCCGCTTATTACGAACTCATCCGCTGTGTGTTGGCTCCTTTTAGGAAGTTACATATATGTTTAGATTCAGCGAGGAAGAAACACGTTTCTTCTAAAAGCTGCGTTTGGACATTCCAGAGTGGATGGGAGAACAGGCTGTAAAGAGAAATACCTTGCTCTAAAACCAAAACGGAGCTATCTAGCAGAATGGTTGTCAATGTGTGTATTCAACTTCCAGAGCTAAACTGATGTGTGTTTGCAGCAGTTCAGAAACCCTTTCTTTGGAGAATGCAGAAACCGTCTTTTCCCGCCCTAGAGACGCTTATAAGAGTTAGTAGTAAGAATGCGTTTAAAACACAGAACACCCGCTTCTTACGAACTCATCTGCTGTGTGTTGGTTCCTTTTAGGAAGTTGCATCTATGTTTAGATTCAGCGAGGTAGAATCACGTTTCTTCTAAAAGCTGCGTTTGGACATTCCAGAGTGGATGGGAGAACAGGCTGTAAAGAGAAATACCTTGCTCTAAAACCAAAACGGAGCTATCTAGCAGAATGGTTGTCAATGTGTGTATTCAACTTCCAGAGCTAAACTGATGTGTGTTTTCAGCAGTTCAGAAACCCTTTCTTTGGAGAATGCAGAAACCGTCATTTCCAGCCCTAGAGACGCATATAAGAGTTAGCAGTAAGAATGCGTTTAAAACACAGAACACCCGCTTCTTACGAACTCATCTTCTGTGTGTTGGTTCCTTTTAGGAAGTTGCATCTATGTTTAGATTCAGCGAGGAAGAAACACGTTTCTTCTAAAAGTTGCGTTTGGATATTCCAGAGTGGATGGGAGAACAGGCTGTAAAGAGAAATACCTTGCTCTAAAACCAAAACGGAGCTATCTAGCAGAATGGTTGTCAATGTGTGTATTCAACTTCCAGAGTTAAACTGATGTGTGTTTGCAGCAGTTCAGAAACCCTTTCTTTGGAGAATGCAGAAACCGTCATTTCCAGCCCTAGAGACGCATATAAGAGTTAGCAGTAAGAATGCGTTTAAAACACAGAACACCCGCTTCTTACGAACTCATCTGCTGTGTGTTGGTTCCTTTTAGGAAGTTGCATCTATGTTTAGATTCAGCGAGGAAGAAACACGTTTCTTCTAAAAGCTGCGTTTGGATATTCCAGAGTGGATGGGAGAACAGGCTGTAAAGAGAAATACCTTGCTCTAAAACCAAAACGGAGCTATCTAGCAAAATGGTTGTCAATGTGTGTATTCAACTTCCAGATATAAACATATGTGTGATTGCAGCAGTTCAGAAACCCTTTCTTTGGAGAATGCAGAAACCGTCATTTCTAGCCCTAGAGACGCATATAAGAGTTAGCCTTAAGAATGCGTTTAAAACAAAGAAGTCCCGCTTCTTACGAACTCATCTTCTGTGTGTTGGTTCCTTTTAGGAAGTTGCATCTATGTTTAGATTCAGCGAGGTAGAAACACGTTTCTTCTATAAGCTGCGTTTGGACATTCCACAGCGGATGGGAGAACAGGCTGTAAAGAGAAATATATTGCTCTAAAACCAAAACGGAGCTATCTAGCAGAATGGTTTTCAATGTGTGTATTCAGGTTCCAGAGTTAAACTGATGTGTGTTTGCAGCAGTTCAGAAACCCTTTCTTTGGAGAATGCAGAAACAGTCTTTTCCCGCCCTAGAGACGCTTATAAGAGTTAGCAGTAAGAATGCGTTTAAAACACAGAAGACCCCCTTCTTACGAAGTCATCTGCTGTGTGTTGGTTCCTTTTAGGAAGTTGCATCTATGTTTACATTCAGCGAGGTAGAAACACGTTTCTTCTAAAAGCTGCGTTTGGACATTCCAGAGTGGATGGGAGAACAGGCTGTAAAGAGAAATACCTTGCTCTAAAACCAAAACGGAGCTATCTAGCAGAATGGTTGTCAATGTGTGTATTCAACTTCCAGAGTTAAACTGATGTGTGTTTGCAGCAGTTCAGAAACCCTTTCTTTGGAGAATGCAGAAACTGTCTTTTCCCGCCCTAGAGACGCTTATAAGAGTTAGCAGTAAGAATGCGTTTAAAACACAGAAGACCCGCTTCTTACGAACTCATCTGTTGTGTGTTGGTTCCTTTTAGAAAATTCCATCTATGTTTAGATTCAGCGAGGTAGAAACACGTTTCTTCTAAAAGCTGCGTTTGGACATTCCAGAGTGGATGGGAAAACAGGCTGTAAAGAGAAATACGTTGCTCTAAAACCAAAACGGAGCTATCTAGCAGAATGGTTGTCAATGCGTTTATTCAAGTTCCAGAGTTAAACTGCTGTGTGTTTGCAGCAGTTCAGAAACCCTTTCTTTGGAGAATGCAGAAAAAGTCTTTTCCCGCCCCAGAGACGCTTAGGAGAGTTAGCAGTAAGAATGCGTTTAAAACACAGAAGACCCGCTTATTACGAACTCATCCGCTGTGTGTTGGCTCCTTTTAGGAAGTTACATATATGTTTAGATTCAGCGAGGAAGAAACACGTTTCTTCTAAAAGCTGCGTTTGGACATTCCAGAGTGGATGGGAGAACAGGCTGTAAAGAGAAATACCTTGCTCTAAAACCAAAACGGAGCTATCTAGCAGAATGGTTGTCAATGTGTGTATTCAACTTCCAGAGCTAAACTGATGTGTGTTTGCAGCAGTTCAGAAACCCTTTCTTTGGAGAATGCAGAAACCGTCTTTTCCCGCCCTAGAGACGCTTATAAGAGTTAGTAGTAAGAATGCGTTTAAAACACAGAACACCCGCTTCTTACGAACTCATCTGCTGTGTGTTGGTTCCTTTTAGGAAGTTGCATCTATGTTTAGATTCAGCGAGGTAGAATCACGTTTCTTCTAAAAGCTGCGTTTGGACATTCCAGAGTGGATGGGAGAACAGGCTGTAAAGAGAAATACCTTGCTCTAAAACCAAAACGGAGCTATCTAGCAGAATGGTTGTCAATGTGTGTATTCAACTTCCAGAGCTAAACTGATGTGTGTTTTCAGCAGTTCAGAAACCCTTTCTTTGGAGAATGCAGAAACCGTCATTTCCAGCCCTAGAGACGCATATAAGAGTTAGCAGTAAGAATGCGTTTAAAACACAGAACACCCGCTTCTTACGAACTCATCTTCTGTGTGTTGGTTCCTTTTAGGAAGTTGCATCTATGTTTAGATTCAGCGAGGAAGAAACACGTTTCTTCTAAAAGTTGCGTTTGGATATTCCAGAGTGGATGGGAGAACAGGCTGTAAAGAGAAATACCTTGCTCTAAAACCAAAACGGAGCTATCTAGCAGAATGGTTGTCAATGTGTGTATTCAACTTCCAGAGTTAAACTGATGTGTGTTTGCAGCAGTTCAGAAACCCTTTCTTTGGAGAATGCAGAAACCGTCATTTCCAGCCCTAGAGACGCATATAAGAGTTAGCAGTAAGAATGCGTTTAAAACACAGAACACCCGCTTCTTACGAACTCATCTGCTGTGTGTTGGTTCCTTTTAGGAAGTTGCATCTATGTTTAGATTCAGCGAGGAAGAAACACGTTTCTTCTAAAAGCTGCGTTTGGATATTCCAGAGTGGATGGGAGAACAGGCTGTAAAGAGAAATACCTTGCTCTAAAACCAAAACGGAGCTATCTAGCAAAATGGTTGTCAATGTGTGTATTCAACTTCCAGATATAAACATATGTGTGATTGCAGCAGTTCAGAAACCCTTTCTTTGGAGAATGCAGAAACCGTCATTTCTAGCCCTAGAGACGCATATAAGAGTTAGCCTTAAGAATGCGTTTAAAACAAAGAAGTCCCGCTTCTTACGAACTCATCTTCTGTGTGTTGGTTCCTTTTAGGAAGTTGCATCTATGTTTAGATTCAGCGAGGTAGAAACACGTTTCTTCTATAAGCTGCGTTTGGACATTCCACAGCGGATGGGAGAACAGGCTGTAAAGAGAAATATATTGCTCTAAAACCAAAACGGAGCTATCTAGCAGAATGGTTTTCAATGTGTGTATTCAGGTTCCAGAGTTAAACTGATGTGTGTTTGCAGCAGTTCAGAAACCCTTTCTTTGGAGAATGCAGAAACAGTCTTTTCCCGCCCTAGAGACGCTTATAAGAGTTAGCAGTAAGAATGCGTTTAAAACACAGAAGACCCCCTTCTTACGAAGTCATCTGCTGTGTGTTGGTTCCTTTTAGGAAGTTGCATCTATGTTTACATTCAGCGAGGTAGAAACACGTTTCTTCTAAAAGCTGCGTTTGGACATTCCAGAGTGGATGGGAGAACAGGCTGTAAAGAGAAATACCTTGCTCTAAAACCAAAACGGAGCTATCTAGCAGAATGGTTGTCAATGTGTGTATTCAACTTCCAGAGTTAAACTGATGTGTGTTTGCAGCATTTCAGAAACCCTTTCTTTGGAGAATGCAGAAACTGTCTTTTCCCGCCCTAGAGACGCTTATAAGAGTTAGCAGTAAGAATGCGTTTAAAACACAGAAGACCCGCTTCTTACGAACTCATCTGTTGTGTGTTGGTTCCTTTTAGAAAATTCCATCTATGTTTAGATTCAGCGAGGTAGAAACACGTTTCTTCTAAAAGCTGCGTTTGGACATTCCAGAGTGGATGGGAAAACAGGCTGTAAAGAGAAATACGTTGCTCTAAAACCAAAACGGAGCTATCTAGCAGAATGGTTGTCAATGCGTTTATTCAAGTTCCAGAGTTAAACTGCTGTGTGTTTGCAGCAGTTCAGAAACCCTTTCTTTGGAGAATGCAGAAAAAGTCTTTTCCCGCCCCAGAGACGCTTAGGAGAGTTAGCAGTAAGAATGCGTTTAAAACACAGAAGACCCGCTTATTACGAACTCATCCGCTGTGTGTTGGCTCCTTTTAGGAAGTTACATATATGTTTAGATTCAGCGAGGAAGAAACACGTTTCTTCTAAAAGCTGCGTTTGGACATTCCAGAGTGGATGGGAGAACAGGCTGTAAAGAGAAATACCTTGCTCTAAAACCAAAACGGAGCTATCTAGCAGAATGGTTGTCAATGTGTGTATTCAACTTCCAGAGCTAAACTGATGTGTGTTTGCAGCAGTTCAGAAACCCTTTCTTTGGAGAATGCAGAAACCGTCTTTTCCCGCCCTAGAGACGCTTATAAGAGTTAGTAGTAAGAATGCGTTTAAAACACAGAACACCCGCTTCTTACGAACTCATCTGCTGTGTGTTGGTTCCTTTTAGGAAGTTGCATCTATGTTTAGATTCAGCGAGGTAGAATCACGTTTCTTCTAAAAGCTGCGTTTGGACATTCCAGAGTGGATGGGAGAACAGGCTGTAAAGAGAAATACCTTGCTCTAAAACCAAAACGGAGCTATCTAGCAGAATGGTTGTCAATGTGTCTATTCAACTTCCAGAGCTAAACTGATGTGTGTTTTCAGCAGTTCAGAAACCCTTTCTTTGGAGAATGCAGAAACCGTCATTTCCAGCCCTAGAGACGCATATAAGAGTTAGCAGTAAAAATGCGTTTAAAACACAGAACACCCGCTTCTTACGAACTCATCTGCTGTGTGTTGGTTCCTTTTAGGAAGTTGCATCTATGTTTAGATTCAGCGAGGAAGAAACACGTTTCTTCTAAAAGCTGCGTTTGGATATTCCAGAGTGGATGGGAGAACAGGCTGTAAAGAGAAATACCTTGCTCTAAAACCAAAACGGAGCTATCTAGCAGAATGGTTGTCAATGTGTGTATTCAACTTCCAGAGTTAAACTGATGTGTGTTTGCAGCAGTTCAGAAACCCTTTCTTTGGAGAATGCAGAAACTGTCTTTTCCCGCCCTAGAGACGCTTATAAGAGTTAGCAGTAAGAATGCGTTTAAAACACAGAAGACCCGCTTCTTACGAACTCATCTGTTGTGTGTTGGTTCCTTTTAGAAAATTCCATCTATGTTTAGATTCAGCGAGGTAGAAACACGTTTCTTCTAAAAGCTGCGTTTGGACATTCCAGAGTGGATGGGAAAACAGGCTGTAAAGAGAAATACGTTGCTCTAAAACCAAAACGGAGCTATCTAGCAGAATGGTTGTCAATGCGTTTATTCAAGTTCCAGAGTTAAACTGCTGTGTGTTTGCAGCAGTTCAGAAACCCTTTCTTTGGAGAATGCAGAAAAAGTCTTTTCCCGCCCCAGAGACGCTTAGGAGAGTTAGCAGTAAGAATGCGTTTAAAACACAGAAGACCCGCTTATTACGAACTCATCCGCTGTGTGTTGGCTCCTTTTAGGAAGTTACATATATGTTTAGATTCAGCGAGGAAGAAACACGTTTCTTCTAAAAGCTGCGTTTGGACATTCCAGAGTGGATGGGAGAACAGGCTGTAAAGAGAAATACCTTGCTCTAAAACCAAAACGGAGCTATCTAGCAGAATGGTTGTCAATGTGTGTATTCAACTTCCAGAGCTAAACTGATGTGTGTTTTCAGCAGTTCAGAAACCCTTTCTTTGGAGAATGCAGAAACCGTCATTTCCAGCCCTAGAGACGCATATAAGAGTTAGCAGTAAGAATGCGTTTAAAACACAGAACACCCGCTTCTTACGAACTCATCTTCTGTGTGTTGGTTCCTTTTAGGAAGTTGCATCTATGTTTAGATTCAGCGAGGAAGAAACACGTTTCTTCTAAAAGCTGCGTTTGGATATCCAAGAGTGGATGGGAGAACAGGCTGTAAAGAGAAATACCTTGCTCTAAAACCAAAACGGAGCTATCTAGCAGAATGGTTTTCAATGTGTGTATTCAACTTCCAGAATTAAACATATGTGTGTTTGCAGCAGTTCAGAAACCCTTTCTTTGGAGAATGCAGAAACCGTCATTTCCAGCCCTAGAGACGCATATAAGAGTTAGCAGTAAGAATGCGTTTAAAACACAGAACACCCGCTTCTTACGAACTCATCTTCTGTGTGTTGGTTCCTTTTAGGAAGTTGCATCTATGTTTAGATTCAGCGTGGAAGAAACACGTTTCTTCTAAAAGCTGCGTTTGGATATTCCAGAGTGGATGGGAGAACAGGCTGTAAAGAGAAATACCTTGCTCTAAAACCAAAACGGAGTTATCTAGCAGAATGGTTGTCAATGTGTGTATTCAACTTCCAGAGTTAAACTGATGTGTGTTTGCAGCAGTTCAGAAACCCTTTCTTTGGAGAATGCAGAAACCGTCATTTCCAGCCCTAGAGACGCATGTAAGAGTTAGCAGTAAGAATGCGTTTAAAACACAGAGCACCCGCTTCTTACGAACTCATCTTCTGTGTGTTGGTTCCTTTTAGGAAGTTGCATCTATGTTTAGATTCAGCGAGGAAGAAACACGTTTCTTCTAAGAGCTGCGTTTGGATATTCCAGAGTGGATGGGAGAACAGGCTGTAAAGAGAAATACCTTGCTCTAAAACCAAAACGGAGCTATCTAGCAGAATGGTTGTCAATGTGTGTATTCAACTTCCAGAGTTAAACTGATGTGTGTTTGCAGCAGTTCAGAAACCCTTTCTTTGGAGAATGCAGAAACCGTCATTTCCAGCCCTAGAGACGCATATAAGAGTTAGCAGTAAGAATGCGTTTAAAACACAGAACACCCGCTTCTTACGAACTCATCTTCTGTGTGTTGGTTCCTTTTAGGAAGTTGCATCTATGTTTAGATTCAGCGAGGAAGAAACACGTTTCTTCTAAAAGCTGCGTTTGGACATTCCAGAGTGGATGGGAGAACAGGCTGTAAAGAGAAATACCTTGCTCTAAAACCAAAACGGAGCTATCTAGCAGAATGGTTGTCAATGTGTGTATTCAACTTCCAGAGTTAAACTGATGTGTGTTTGCAGCAGTTCAGAAACCCCTTCTTTGTAGAATGCAGAAACCGTCATTTCCAGCCCTAGAGACGCATATAAGAGTTAGCAGTAAGAATGCGTTTAAAACACAGAACACCCGCTTCTTACGAACTCATCTTCTGTGTGTTGGTTCCTTTTAGGAAGTTGCATCTATGTTTAGATTCAGCGAGGAAGAAACACGTTTCTTCTAAAAGCTGCGTTTGGATATTCCAGAGTGGATGGGAGAACAGGCTGTAAAGAGAAATACCTTGCTCTAAAACCAAAACGGAGCTATCTAGCAGAATGGTTGTCAATGTGTGTATTCAACTTCCAGAGTTAAACTGATGTGTGTTTGCAGCAGTTCAGAAACCCTTTCTTTGGAGAATGCAGAAACCGTCATTTCCAGCCCTAGAGACGCATATAAGAGTTAGCAGTAAGAATGCGTTTAAAACACAGAACACCCGCTTCTTACGAACTCATCTGCTGTGTGTTGGTTCCTTTTAGGAAGTTGCATCTATGTTTAGATTCAGCGAGGAAGAAACACGTTTCTTCTAAAAGCTGCGTTTGGATATTCCAGAGTGAATGGGAGAACAGGCTGTAAAGAGAAATACCTTGCTCTAAAACCAAAACGGAGCTATCTAGCAAAATGGTTGTCAATGTGTGTATTCAACTTCCAGATATAAACATATGTGTGATTGCAGCAGTTCAGAAACCCTTTCTTTGGAGAATGCAGAAACCGTCATTTCTAGCCCTAGAGACGCATATAAGAGTTAGCCTTAAGAATGCGTTTAAAACAAAGAAGTCCCGCTTCTTACGAACTCATCTGCTGTGTGTTGGTTCCTTTTAGGAAGTTGCATCTATGTTTAGATTCAGCGAGGTAGAAACACGTTTCTTCTATAAGCTGCGTTTGGACATTCCACAGTGGATGGGAGAACAGGCTGTAAAGAGAAATATATTGCTCTAAAACCAAAACGGAGCTATCTAGCAGAATGGTTTTCAATGTGTTTATTCAGGTTCCAGAGTTAAACTGATGTGTGTTTGCAGCAGTTCAGAAACCCTTTCTTTGGAGAATGCAGAAACAGTCTTTTCCCGCCCTAGAGACGCTTATAAGAGTTAGCAGTAAGAATGCGTTTAAAACACAGAAGACCCCCTTCTTACGAAGTCATCTGCTGTGTGTTGGTTCCTTTTAGGAAGTTGCATCTATGTTTACATTCAGCGAGGTAGAAACACGTTTCTTCTAAAAGCTGCGTTTGGACATTCCAGAGTGGATGGGAGAACAGGCTGTAAAGAGAAATACCTTGCTCTAAAACCAAAACGGAGCTATCTAGCAGAATGGTTGTCAATGTGTGTATTCAACTTCCAGAGTTAAACTGATGTGTGTTTGCAGCAGTTCAGAAACCCTTTCTTTGGAGAATGCAGAAACTGTCTTTTCCCGCCCTAGATACGCTTATAAGAGTTAGCAGTAAGAATGCGTTTAAAACACAGAAGACCCGCTTCTTACGAACTCATCTGTTGTGTGTTGGTTCCTTTTAGAAAATTCCATCTATGTTTAGATTCAGCGAGGTAGAAACACGTTTCTTCTAAAAGCTGCGTTTGGACATTCCAGAGTGGATGGGAAAACAGGCTGTAAAGAGAAATACGTTGCTCTAAAACCAAAACGGAGCTATCTAGCAGAATGGTTGTAAATGCGTTTATTCAAGTTCCAGAGTTAAACTGCTGTGTGTTTGCAGCAGTTCAGAAACACTTTCTTTGGAGAATGCAGAAACGGTCTTTTCCCGCCCTAGAGACGCTTATAAGAGTTAGTAGTAAGAATGCGTTTAAAACACAGAACACCCGCTTATTACGAACTCATCTGCTGTGTGTTGGTTCCTTTTAGGAAATTGCATCTATGTTTAGATTCAGCGAGGTAGAATCACGTTTCTTCTAAAAGCTGCGTTTGGACATTCCAGAGTGGATGGGAGAACAGGCTGTAAAGAGAAATACCTTGCTCTAAAACCAAAACGGAGCTATCTAGCAGAATGGTTGTCAATGTGTCTATTCAACTTCCAGAGCTAAACTGATGTGTGTTTTCAGCAGTTCAAAAACCCTTTCTTTGGAGAATGCAGAAACCGTCATTTCCAGCCCTAGAGATGCATATAAGAGTTAGCAGTAAGAATGCGTTTAAAACACAGAACACCCGCTTCTTACGAACTCATCTTCTGTGTGTTGGTTCCTTTTAGGAAGTTGCATCTATGTTTAGATTCAGCGAGGAAGAAACACGTTTCTTCTAAAAGCTGCTTTTGGATATTCCAGAGTGGATGGGAGAACAGGCTGTAAAGAGAAATACCTTGCTCTAAAACCAAAACGGAGCTATCTAGCAGAATGGTTTTCAATGTGTGTATTCAACTTCCAGAATTAAACATATGTGTGTTTGCAGCAGTTCAGAAACCCTTTCTTTGGAGAATGCAGAAACCGTCATTTCCAGCCCTAGAGACGCATATAAGAGTTAGCAGTAAGAATGCGTTTAAAACACAGAACACCCGCTTCTTACGAACTCATCTTCTGTGTGTTGGTTCCTTTTAGGAAGTTGCATCTATGTTTAGATTCAGCGAGGAAGAAACACGTTTCTTCTAAAAGCTGCGTTTGGATATTCCAGAGTGGATGGGAGAACAGGCTGTAAAGAGAAATACCTTGCTCTAAAACCAAAACGGAGCTATCTAGCAGAACGGTTGTCAATGTGTGTATTCAACTTCCAGAGTTAAACTGATGTGTGTTTGCAGCAGTTCAGAAACCCTTTCTTTGGAGAATGCAGAAACCGTCATTTCCAGCCCTAGAGACGCATATAAGAGTTAGCAGTAAGAATGCGTTTAAAACACAGAACACCCGCTTCTTACGAACTCATCTTCTGTGTGTTGGTTCCTTTTAGGAAGTTGCATCTATGTTTAGATTCAGCGAGGAAGAAACACGTTTCTTCTAAAAGCTGCGTTTGGATATTCCAGAGTGGATGGGAGAACAGGCTGTAAAGAGAAATACCTTGCTCTAAAACCAAAACGGAGCTATCTAGCAGAATGGTTGTCAATGTGTGTATTCAACTTCCAGAGTTAAACTGATGTGTGTTTGCAGCAGTTCAGAAACCCTTTCTTTGGAGAATGCAGAAACCGTCATTTCCAGCCCTAGAGACGCATGTAAGAGTTAGCAGTAAGAATGCGTTTAAAACACAGAACACCCGCTTCTTACGAACTCATCTTCTGTGTGTTGGTTCCTTTTAGGAAGTTGCATCTATGTTTAGATTCAGCGAGGAAGAAACACGTTTCTTCTAAAAGCTGCGTTTGGATATTCCAGAGTGGATGGGAGAACAGGCTGTAAAGAGAAATACCTTGCTCTAAAACCAAAACGGAGCTATCTAGCAGAATGGTTGTCAATGTGTGTATTCAACTTCCAGAGTTAAACTGATGTGTGTTTGCAGCAGTTCAGAAACCCTTTCTTTGGAGAATGCAGAAACCGTCATTTCCAGCCCTAGAGACGCATATAAGAGTTAGCAGTAAGAATGCGTTTAAAACACAGAACACCCGCTTCTTACGAACTCATCTTGTGTGTTGGTTCCTTTTAGGAAGTTGCATCTATGTTTAGATTCAGCGAGGAAGAAACACGTTTCTTCTAAAAGCTGCGTTTGGATATTCCAGAGTGGATGGGAGAACAGGCTGTAAAGAGAAATACCTTGCTCTAAAACCAAAACGGAGCTATCTAGCAGAATGGTTGTCAATGTGTGTATTCAACTTCCAGAGTTAAACTGATGTGTGTTTGCAGCAGTTCAGAAACCCTTTCTTTGGAGAATGCAGAAACCGTCATTTCCAGCCCTAGAGACGCATGTAAGAGTTAGCAGTAAGAATGCGTTTAAAACACAGAAGACCCGCTTCTTACGAACTCATCTTCTGTGTGTTGGTTCCTTTTAGGAAGTTGCATCTATGTTTAGATTCAGCGAGGAAGAAACACGTTTCTTCTAAAAGCTGCGTTTGGATATTCCAGAGTGGATGGGAGAACAGGCTGTAAAGAGAAATACCTTGCTCTAAAACCAAAACGGAGCTATCTAGCAGAATGGTTGTCAATGTGTGTATTCAACTTCCAGAGTTAAACTGATGTGTGTTTGCAGCAGTTCAGAAACCCTTTCTTTGGAGAATGCAGAAACCGTCATTTCCAGCCCTAGAGACGCATGTAAGAGTTAGCAGTAAGAATGCGTTTAAAACACAGAACACCCGCTTCTTACGAACTCATCTTCTGTGTGTTGGTTCCTTTTAGGAAGTTGCATCTATGTTTAGATTCAGCGAGGAAGAAACACGTTTCTTCTAAAAGCTGCGTTTGGATATTCCAGAGTGGATGGGAGAACAGGCTGTAAAGAAAAATACCTTGCTCTAAAACCAAAACGGAGCTATCTAGCAGAATGGTTGTCAATGTGTCTATTCAACTTCCAGAGCTAAACTGATGTGTGTTTTCAGCAGTTCAGAAACCCTTTCTTTGGAGAATGCAGAAACCGTCATTTCCAGCCCTAGAGACGCTTATAAGAGTTAGCAGTAAGAATGCGTTTAAAACACAGAACACCCACTTCTTACGAACTCATCTTCTGTGTGTTGGTTCCTTTTAGGAAGTTGCATCTATGTTTAGATTCAGCGAGGAAGAAACACGTTTCTTCTAAAACCTGCGTTTGGATATTCCAGAGTGGATGGGAGAACAGGCTGTAAAGAGAAATACCTTGCTCTAAAACCAAAACGGAGCTATCTAGCAGAATGGTTGTCAATGTGTGTATTCAACTTCCAGAGTTAAACTGATGTGTGTTTGCAGCAGTTCAGAAACCCTTTCTTTGGAGAATGCAGAAACCGTCATTTCCAGCCCTAGAGACGCATATAAGAGTTAGCAGTAAGAATGCGTTTAAAACACAGAACACCCGCTTCTTACGAACTCATCTGCTGTGTGTTGGTTCTTTTTAGGAAGTTGCATCTATGTTTAGATTCAGCGAGGAAGAAACACGTTTCTTCTAAAAGCTACGTTTGGACATTCCAGAGTGGATGGGAGAACAGGCTGTAAAGAGAAATACCTTGCTCTAAAACCAAAACGGAGCTATCTAGCAGAATGGTTGTCAATGTGTGTATTCAACTTCCAGAGTTAAACTGATGTGTGTTTGCAGCAGTTCAGAAACCCTTTCTTTGGAGAATGCAGAAACCGTCATTTCCAGCCCTAGAGACGCATATAAGAGTTAGCAGTAAGAATGCGTTTAAAACACAGAACACCCGCTTCTTACGAACTCATCTTCTGTGTGTTGGTTCCTTTTAGGAAGTTGCATCTATGTTTAGATTCAGCGAGGAAGAAACACGTTTCTTCTAAAAGCTGCGTTTGGATATTCCAGAGTGGATGGGAGAACAGGCTGTAAAGAGAAATACCTTGCTCTAAAACCAAAACGGAGCTATCTAGCAGAATGGTTGTCAATGTGTGTATTCAACTTCCAGAGTTAAACTGATGTGTGTTTGCAGCAGTTCAGAAACCCTTTCTTTGGAGAATGCAGAAACCGTCATTTCCAGCCCTAGAGACGCATATAAGAGTTAGCAGTAAGAATGCGTTTAAAACACAGAACACCCGCTTCTTACGAACTCATCTTCTGTGTGTTGGTTCCTTTTAGGAAGTTGCATCTATGTTTAGATTCAGCGAGGAAGAAACACGTTTCTTCTAAAAGCTGCGTTTGGATATTCCAGAGTGGATGGGAGAACAGGCTGTAAAGAGAAATACCTTGCTCTAAAACCAAAACGGAGCTATCTAGCAGAATGGTTGTCAATGTGTGTATTCAACTTCCAGAGTTAAACTGATGTGTGTTTGCAGCAGTTCAGAAACCCTTTCTTTGGAGAATGCAGAAACCGTCATTTCCAGCCCTAGAGACGCATATAAGAGTTAGCAGTAAGAATGCGTTTAAAACACAGAACACCCGCTTCTTACGAACTCATCTTCTGTGTGTTGGTTCCTTTTAGGAAGTTGCATCTATGTTTAGATTCAGCGAGGAAGAAACACGTTTCTTCTAAAAGCTGCGTTTGGATATTCCAGAGTGGATGGGAGAACAGGCTGTAAAGAGAAATACCTTGCTCTAAAACCAAAACGGAGCTATCTAGCAGAATGGTTGTCAATGTGTGTATTCAACTTCCAGAGTTAAACTGATGTGTGTTTGCAGCAGTTCAGAAACCCTTTCTTTGGAGAATGCAGAAACCGTCATTTCCAGCCCTAGAGACGCATATAAGAGTTAGCAGTAAGAATGCGTTTAAAACACAGAACACCCGCTTCTTACGAACTCATCTTCTGTGTGTTGGTTCCTTTTAGGAAGTTGCATCTATGTTTAGATTCAGCGAGGAAGAAACACGTTTCTTCTAAAAGCTGCGTTTGGATATTCCAGAGTGGATGGGAGAACAGGCTGTAAAGAGAAATACCTTGCTCTAAAACCAAAACGGAGCTATCTAGCAGAATGGTTGTCAATGTGTGTATTCAACTTCCAGAGTTAAACTGATGTGTGTTTGCAGCAGTTCAGAAACCCTTTCTTTGGAGAATGCAGAAACCGTCATTTCCAGCCCTAGAGACGCATATAAGAGTTAGCAGTAAGAATGCGTTTAAAACACAGAACACCCGCTTCTTACGAACTCATCTTCTGTGTGTTGGTTCCTTTTAGGAAGTTGCATCTATGTTTAGATTCAGCGAGGAAGAAACACGTTTCTTCTAAAAGCTGCGTTTGGATATTCCAGAGTGGATGCGAGAACAGGCTGTAAAGAGAAATACCTTGCTCTAAAACCAAAACGGAGCTATCTAGCAAAATGGTTGTCAATGTGTGTATTCAACTTCCAGATATAAACATATGTGTGATTGCAGCAGTTCAGAAACCCTTTCTTTGGAGAATGCAGAAACCGTCATTTCTAGCCCTAGAGACGCATATAAGAGTTAGCCTTAAGAATGCGTTTAAAACAAAGAAGTCCCGCTTCTTACGAACTCATCTTCTGTGTGTTGGTTCCTTTTAGGAAGTTGCATCTATGTTTAGATTCAGCGAGGTCGAAACACGTTTCTTCTATAAGCTGCGTTTGGACATTCCACAGTGGATGGGAGAACAGGCTGTAAAGAGAAATATATTGCTCTAAAACCAAAACGGAGCTATCTAGCAGAATGGTTTTCAATGTGTGTATTCAGGTTCCAGAGTTAAACTGATGTGTGTTTGCAGCAGTTCAGAAACCCTTTCTTTGGAGAATGCAGAAAAAGTCTTTTCCCGCCCCAGAGACGCTTAGGAGAGTTAGCAGTAAGAATGCTTTTAAAACACAGAAGACCCGCTTATTACGAACTCATCCGCTGTGTGTTGGCTCCTTTTAGGAAGTTACATATATGTTTAGATTCAGCGAGGAAGAAACACGTTTCTTCTAAAAGCTGCGTTTGGACATTCCAGAGTGGATGGGAGAACAGGCTGTAAAGAGAAATACCTTGCTCTAAAACCAAAACGGAGCTATCTAGCAGAATGGTTGTCAATGTGTGTATTCAACTTCCAGAGCTAAACTGATGTGTGTTTGCAGCAGTTCAGAAACCCTTTCTTTGGAGAATGCAGAAACCGTCTTTTCCCGCCCTAGAGACGCTTATAAGAGTTAGTAGTAAGAATGCGTTTAAAACACAGAACACCCGCTTCTTACGAACTCATCTGCTGTGTGTTGGTTCCTTTTAGGAAGTTGCATCTATGTTTAGATTCAGCGAGGTAGAATCACGTTTCTTCTAAAAGCTGCGTTTGGACATTCCAGAGTGGATGGGAGAACAGGCTGTAAAGAGAAATACCTTGCTCTAAAACCAAAACGGAGCTATCTAGCAGAATGGTTGTCAATGTGTCTATTCAACTTCCAGAGCTAAACTGATGTGTGTTTTCAGCAGTTCAGAAACCCTTTCTTTGGAGAATGCAGAAACCGTCATTTCCAGCCCTAGAGACGCATATAAGAGTTAGCAGTAAGAATGCGTTTAAAACACAGAACACCCGCTTCTTACGAACTCATCTTCTGTGTGTTGGTTCCTTTTAGGAAGTTGCATCTATGTTTAGATTCAGCGAGGAAGAAACACGTTTCTTCTAAAAGCTGCGTTTGGATATTCCAGAGTGGATGGGAGAACAGGCTGTAAAGAGAAATACCTTGCTCTAAAACCAAAACGGAGCTATCTAGCAGAATGGTTTTCAATGTGTGTATTCAACTTCCAGAATTAAACATATGTGTGTTTGCAGCAGTTCAGAAACCCTTTCTTTGGAGAATGCAGAAACCGTCATTTCCAGCCCTAGAGACGCATATAAGAGTTAGCAGTAAGAATGCGTTTAAAACACAGAACACCCGCTTCTTACGAACTCATCTGCTGTGTGTTGGTTCCTTTTAGGAAGTTGCATCTATGTTTAGATTCAGCGAGGCAGAAACACGTTTCTTCTAAGAGCTGCGTTTGGATATTCCAGAGTGGATGGGAGAACAGGCTGTAAAGAGAAATACCTTGCTCTAAAACCAAAACGGAGCTATCTAGCAGAATGGTTGTCAATGTGTGTATTCAACTTCCAGAGTTAAACTGATGTGTGTTTGCAGCAGTTCAGAAACCCTTTCTTTGGAGAATGCAGAAACCGTCATTTCCAGCCCTAGAGACGCATATAAGAGTTAGCAGTAAGAATGCGTTTAAAACACAGAACACCCGCTTCTTACGAACTCATCTTCTGTGTGTTGGTTCCTTTTAGGAAGTTGCATCTATGTTTAGATTCAGCGAGGAAGAAACACGTTTCTTCTAAAAGCTGCGTTTGGATATTCCAGAGTGGATGGGAGAACAGGCTGTAAAGAGAAATACCTTGCTCTAAAACCAAAACGGAGCTATCTAGCAGAATGGTTGTCAATGTGTGTATTCAACTTCCAGAGTTAAACTGATGTGTGTTTGCAGCAGTTCAGAAACCCTTTCTTTGGAGAATGCAGAAACCGTCATTTCCAGCCCTAGAGACGCATATAAGAGTTAGCAGTAAGAATGCGTTTAAAACACAGAACACCCGCTTCTTACGAACTCATCTTCTGTGTGTTGGTTCCTTTTAGGAAGTTGCATCTATGTTTAGATTCAGCGAGGAAGAAACACGTTTCTTCTAAAAGCTGCGTTTGGATATTCCAGAGTGGATGGGAGAACAGGCTGTAAAGAGAAATACCTTGCTCTAAAACCAAAACGGAGTTATCTAGCAGAATGGTTGTCAATATGTGTATTCAACTTCCAGAGTTAAACTGATGTGTGTTTGCAGCAGTTCAGAAACCCTTTCTTTGGAGAATGCAGAAACCGTCATTTCCAGCCCTAGAGACGCATGTAAGAGTTAGCAGTAAGAATGCGTTTAAAACACAGAGCACCCGCTTCTTACGAACTCATCTTCTGTGTGTTGGTTCCTTTTAGGAAGTTGCATCTATGTTTAGATTCAGCGAGGAAGAAACACGTTTCTTCTAAAAGCTGCGTTTGGATATTCCAGAGTGGATGGGAGAACAGGCTGTAAAGAGAAATACCTTGCTCTAAAACCAAAACGGAGCTATCTAGCAGAATGGTTGTCAATGTGTGTATTCAACTTCCGGAGTTAAACTGATGTGTGTTTGCAGCAGTTCAGAAACCCTTTCTTTGTAGAATGCAGAAACCGTCATTTCCAGCCCTAGAGACGCATATAAGAGTTAGCAGTAAGAATGCGTTTAAAACACAGAACACCCGCTTCTTTCGAACTCATCTGCTGTGTGTTGGTTCCTTTTAGGAAGTTGCATCTATGTTTAGATTCAGCGAGGAAGAAACACGTTTCTTCTAAAAGCTGCGTTTGGATATTCCAGAGTGGATGGGAGAACAGGCTGTAAAGAGAAATACCTTGCTCTAAAACCAAAACGGAGCTATCTAGCAAAATGGTTGTCAATGTGTGTATTCAACTTCCAGATATAAACATATGTGTGATTGCAGCAGTTCAGAAACCCTTTCTTTGGAGAATGCAGAAACCGTCATTTCTAGCCCTAGAGACGCATATAAGAGTTAGCCTTAAGAATGCGTTTAAAACAAAGAAGTCCCGCTTCTTACGAACTCATCTGCTGTGTGTTGGTTCCTTTTAGGAAGTTGCATCTATGTTTAGATTCAGCGAGGTAGAAACACGTTTCTTCTATAAGCTGCGTTTGGACATTCCACAGTGGATGGGAGAACATGCTGTAAAGAGAAATATATTGCTCTAAAACCAAAACGGAGCTATCTAGCAGAATGGTTTTCAATGTGTTTATTCAGGTTCCAGAGTTAAACTGATGTGTGTTTGCAGCAGTTCAGAAACCCTTTCTTTGGAGAATGCAGAAACAGTCTTTTCCCGCCCTAGAGACGCTTATAAGAGTTAGCAGTAAGAATGCGTTTAAAACACAGAAGACCCCCTTCTTACGAAGTCATCTGCTGTGTGTTGGTTCCTTTTAGGAAGTTGCATCTATGTTTACATTCAGCGAGGTAGAAACACGTTTCTTCTAAAAGCTGCGTTTGGACATTCCAGAGTGGATGGGAGAACAGGCTGTAAAGAGAAATACCTTGCTCTAAAACCAAAACGGAGCTATCTAGCAGAATGGTTGTCAATGTGTGTATTCAACTTCCAGAGTTAAACTGATGTGTGTTTGCAGCAGTTCAGAAACCCTTTCTTTGGAGAATGCAGAAACTGTCTTTTCCCGCCCTAGAGACGCTTATAAGAGTTAGCAGTAAGAATGCGTTTAAAACACAGAAGACCCGCTTCTTACGAACTCATCTGTTGTGTGTTGGTTCCTTTTAGAAAATTCCATCTATGTTTAGATTCAGCGAGGTAGAAACACGTTTCTTCTAAAAGCTGCGTTTGGACATTCCAGAGTGGATGGGAAAACAGGCTGTAAAGAGAAATACGTTGCTCTAAAACCAAAACGGAGCTATCTAGCAGAATGGTTGTCAATGCGTTTATTCAAGTTCCAGAGTTAAACTGCTGTGTGTTTGCAGCAGTTCAGAAACCCTTTCTTTGGAGAATGCAGAAACCGTCTTTTCCCGCCCTAGAGACGCTTATAAGAGTTAGTAGTAAGAATGCGTTTAAAACACAGAACACCCGCTTATTACGAACTCATCTGCTGTGTGTTGGTTCCTTTTAGGAAGTTGCATCTATGTTTAGATTCAGCGAGGTAGAATCACGTTTCTTCTAAAAGCTGCGTTTGGACATTCCAGAGTGGATGGGAGAACAGGCTGTAAAGAGAAATACCTTGCTCTAAAACCAAAACGGAGCTATCTAGCAGAATGGTTGTCAATGTGTCTATTCAACTTCCAGAGCTAAACTGATGTGTGTTTTCAGCAGTTCAGAAACCCTTTCTTTGGAGAATGCAGAAACCGTCATTTCCAGCCCTAGAGATGCATATAAGAGTTAGCAGTAAGAATGCGTTTAAAACACAGAACACCCGCTTCTTACGAACTCATCTTCTGTGTGTTGGTTCCTTTTAGGAAGTTGCATCTATGTTTAGATTCAGCGAGGAAGAAACACGTTTCTTCTAAAAGCTGCGTTTGGATATTCCAGAGTGGATGGGAGAACAGGCTTTAAAGAGAAATACCTTGCTCTAAAACCAAAACGGAGCTATCTAGCAGAATGGTTGTCAATGTGTGTATTCAACTTCCAGAGTTAAACTGATGTGTGTTTGCAGCAGTTCAGAAACCCTTTCTTTGGAGAATGCAGAAACCGTCATTTCCAGCCCTAGAGACGCATGTAAGAGTTAGCAGTAAGAATGCGTTTAAAACACAGAACACCCGCTTCTTACGAACTCATCTTCTGTGTGTTGGTTCCTTTTAGGAAGTTTCATCTATGTTTAGATTCAGCGAGGAAGAAACACGTTTCTTCTAAAAGCTGCGTTTGGATATTCCAGAGTGGATGGGAGAACAGGCTGTAAAGAGAAATACCTTGCTCTAAAACCAAAACGGAGCTATCTAGCAGAATGGTTGTCAATGTGTGTATTCAACTTCCAGAGTTAAACTGATGTGTGTTTGCAGCAGTTCAGAAACCCTTTCTTTGGAGAATGCAGAAACCGTCATTTCCAGCCCTAGAGACGCATGTAAGAGTTAGCAGTAAGAATGCGTTTAAAACACAGAACACCCGCTTCTTACGAACTCATCTTCTGTGTGTTGGTTCCTTTTAGGAAGTTGCATCTATGTTTAGATTCAGCGAGGAAGAAACACGTTTCTTCTAAAAGCTGCGTTTGGATATTCCAGAGTGGATGGGAGAACAGGCTGTAAAGAGAAATACCTTGCTCTAAAACCAAAACGGAGCTATCTAGCAGAATGGTTGTCAATGTGTGTATTCAACTTCCAGAGTTAAACTGATGTGTGTTTGCAGCAGTTCAGAAACCCTTTCTTTGGAGAATGCAGAAACTGTCTTTTCCCGCCCTAGGTACGCTTATAAGAGTTAGCAGTAAGAATGCGTTTTAAACACAGAAGACCCGCTTCTTACGAACTCATCTGTTGTGTGTTGGTTCCTTTTAGAAAATTCCATCTATGTTTAGATTCAGCGAGGTAGAAACACGTTTCTTCTAAAAGCTGCGTTTGGACATTCCAGAGTGGATGGGAAAACAGGCTGTAAAGAGAAATACGTTGCTCTAAAACCAAAACGGAGCTATCTAGCAGAATGGTTGTCAATGCGTTTATTCAAGTTCCAGAGTTAAACTGCTGTGTGTTTGCAGCAGTTCAGAAACCCTTTCTTTGGAGAATGCAGAAACCGTCTTTTCCCGCCCTAGAGACGCTTATAAGAGTTAGTAGTAAGAATGCGTTTAAAACACAGAACACCCGCTTATTACGAACTCATCTGCTGTGTGTTGGTTCCTTTTAGGAAATTGCATCTATGTTTAGATTCAGCGAGGTAGAATCACGTTTCTTCTAAAAGCTGCGTTTGGACATTCCAGAGTGGATGGGAGAACAGGCTGTAAAGAGAAATACCTTGCTCTAAAACCAAAACGGAGCTATCTAGCAGAATGGTTGTCAATGTGTCTATTCAACTTCCAGAGCTAAACTGATGTGTGTTTTCAGCAGTTCAGAAACCCTTTCTTTGGAGAATGCAGAAACCGTCATTTCCAGCCCTAGAGATGCATATAAGAGTTAGCAGTAAGAATGCGTTTAAAACACAGAACACCCGCTTCTTACGAACTCATCTTCTATGTGTTGGTTCCTTTTAGGAAGTTGCATCTATGTTTAGATTCAGCGAGGAAGAAACACGTTTCTTCTAAAAGCTGCTTTTGGATATTCCAGAGTGGATGGGAGAACAGGCTGTAAAGAGAAATACCTTGCTCTAAAACCAAAACGGAGCTATCTAGCAGAATGGTTTTCAATGTGTGTATTCAACTTCCAGAATTAAACATATGTGTGTTTGCAGCAGTTCAGAAACCCTTTCTTTGGAGAATGCAGAAACCGTCATTTCCAGCCCTAGAGACGCATATAAGAGTTAGCAGTAAGAATGCGTTTAAAACACAGAACACCCGCTTCTTACGAACTCATCTTCTGTGTGTTGGTTCCTTTTAGGAAGTTGCATCTATGTTTAGATTCAGCGAGGAAGAAACACGTTTCTTCTAAAAGCTGCGTTTGGATATTCCAGAGTGGATGGGAGAACAGGCTGTAAAGAGAAATACCTTGCTCTAAAACCAAAACGGAGCTATCTAGCAGAACGGTTGTCAATGTGTGTATTCAACTTCCAGAGTTAAACTGATGTGTGTTTGCAGCAGTTCAGAAACCCTTTCTTTGGAGAATGCAGAAACCGTCATTTCCAGCCCTAGAGACGCATATAAGAGTTAGCAGTAAGAATGCGTTTAAAACACAGAACACCCGCTTCTTACGAACTCATCTTCTGTGTGTTGGTTCCTTTTAGGAAGTTGCATCTATGTTTAGATTCAGCGAGGAAGAAACACGTTTCTTCTAAAAGCTGCGTTTGGATATTCCAGAGTGGATGGGAGAACAGGCTGTAAAGAGAAATACCTTGCTCTAAAACCAAAACGGAGCTATCTAGCAGAATGGTTGTCAATGTGTGTATTCAACTTCCAGAGTTAAACTGATGTGTGTTTGCAGCAGTTCAGAAACCCTTTCTTTGGAGAATGCAGAAACCGTCATTTCCAGCCCTAGAGACGCATGTAAGAGTTAGCAGTAAGAATGCGTTTAAAACACAGAACACCCGCTTCTTACGAACTCATCTTCTGTGTGTTGGTTCCTTTTAGGAAGTTGCATCTATGTTTAGATTCAGCGAGGAAGAAACACGTTTCTTCTAAAAGCTGCGTTTGGATATTCCAGAGTGGATGGGAGAACAGGCTGTAAAGAGAAATACCTTGCTCTAAAACCAAAACGGAGCTATCTAGCAGAATGGTTGTCAATGTGTGTATTCAACTTCCAGAGTTAAACTGATGTGTGTTTGCAGCAGTTCAGAAACCCTTTCTTTGGAGAATGCAGAAACCGTCATTTCCAGCCCTAGAGACGCATATAAGAGTTAGCAGTAAGAATGCGTTTAAAACACAGAACACCCGCTTCTTACGAACTCATCTTGTGTGTTGGTTCCTTTTAGGAAGTTGCATCTATGTTTAGATTCAGCGAGGAAGAAACACGTTTCTTCTAAAAGCTGCGTTTGGATATTCCAGAGTGGATGGGAGAACAGGCTGTAAAGAGAAATACCTTGCTCTAAAACCAAAACGGAGCTATCTAGCAGAATGGTTGTCAATGTGTGTATTCAACTTCCAGAGTTAAACTGATGTGTGTTTGCAGCAGTTCAGAAACCCTTTCTTTGGAGAATGCAGAAACCGTCATTTCCAGCCCTAGAGACGCATGTAAGAGTTAGCAGTAAGAATGCGTTTAAAACACAGAACACCCGCTTCTTACGAACTCATCTTCTGTGTGTTGGTTCCTTTTAGGAAGTTGCATCTATGTTTAGATTCAGCGAGGAAGAAACACGTTTCTTCTAAAAGCTGCGTTTGGATATTCCAGAGTGGATGGGAGAACAGGCTGTAAAGAGAAATACCTTGCTCTAAAACCAAAACGGAGCTATCTAGCAGAATGGTTGTCAATGTGTGTATTCAACTTCCAGAGTTAAACTGATGTGTGTTTGCAGCAGTTCAGAAACCCTTTCTTTGGAGAATGCAGAAACCGTCATTTCCAGCCCTAGAGACGCATGTAAGAGTTAGCAGTAAGAATGCGTTTAAAACACAGAACACCCGCTTCTTACGAACTCATCTTCTGTGTGTTGGTTCCTTTTAGGAAGTTGCATCTATGTTTAGATTCAGCGAGGAAGAAACACGTTTCTTCTAAAAGCTGCGTTTGGATATTCCAGAGTGGATGGGAGAACAGGCTGTAAAGAAAAATACCTTGCTCTAAAACCAAAACGGAGCTATCTAGCAGAATGGTTGTCAATGTGTCTATTCAACTTCCAGAGCTAAACTGATGTGTGTTTTCAGCAGTTCAGAAACCCTTTCTTTGGAGAATGCAGAAACCGTCATTTCCAGCCCTAGAGACGCTTATAAGAGTTAGCAGTAAGAATGCGTTTAAAACACAGAACACCCGCTTCTTACGAACTCATCTTCTGTGTGTTGGTTCCTTTTAGGAAGTTGCATCTATGTTTAGATTCAGCGAGGAAGAAACACGTTTCTTCTAAAAGCTGCGTTTGGATATTCCAGAGTGGATGGGAGAACAGGCTGTAAAGAGAAATACCTTGCTCTAAAACCAAAACGGAGCTATCTAGCAGAATGGTTGTCAATGTGTGTATTCAACTTCCAGAGTTAAACTGATGTGTGTTTGCAGCAGTTCAGAAACCCTTTCTTTGGAGAATGCAGAAACTGTCTTTTCCCGCCCTAGATACGCTTATAAGAGTTAGCAGTAAGAATGCGTTTAAAACACAGAAGACCCGCTTCTTACGAACTCATCTGTTGTGTGTTGGTTCCTTTTAGAAAATTCCATCTATGTTTAGATTCAGCGAGGTAGAAACACGTTTCTTATAAAAGCTGCGTTTGGACATTCCAGAGTGGATGGGAGAACAGGCTGTAAAGAAAAATACCTTGCTCTAAAACCAAAACGGAGCTATCTAGCAGAATGGTTGTCAATGTGTCTATTCAACTTCCAGAGCTAAACTGATGTGTGTTTTCAGCAGTTCAGAAACCCTTTCTTTGGAGAATGCAGAAACCGTCATTTCCAGCCCTAGAGACGCTTATAAGAGTTAGCAGTAAGAATGCGTTTAAAACACAGAACACCCACTTCTTACGAACTCATCTTCTGTGTGTTGGTTCCTTTTAGGAAGTTGCATCTATGTTTAGATTCAGCGAGGAAGAAACACGTTTCTTCTAAAACCTGCGTTTGGATATTCCAGAGTGGATGGGAGAACAGGCTGTAAAGAGAAATACCTTGCTCTAAAACCAAAACGGAGCTATCTAGCAGAATGGTTGTCAATGTGTGTATTCAACTTCCAGAGTTAAACTGATGTGTGTTTGCAGCAGTTCAGAAACCCTTTCTTTGGAGAATGCAGAAACCGTCATTTCCAGCCCTAGAGACGCATATAAGAGTTAGCAGTAAGAATGCGTTTAAAACACAGAACACCCGCTTCTTACGAACTCATCTGCTGTGTGTTGGTTCTTTTTAGGAAGTTGCATCTATGTTTAGATTCAGCGAGGAAGAAACACGTTTCTTCTAAAAGCTACGTTTGGACATTCCAGAGTGGATGGGAGAACAGGCTGTAAAGAGAAATACCTTGCTCTAAAACCAAAACGGAGCTATCTAGCAGAATGGTTGTCAATGTGTGTATTCAACTTCCAGAGTTAAACTGATGTGTGTTTGCAGCAGTTCAGAAACCCTTTCTTTGGAGAATGCAGAAACCGTCATTTCCAGCCCTAGAGACGCATATAAGAGTTAGCAGTAAGAATGCGTTTAAAACACAGAACACCCGCTTCTTACGAACTCATCTTCTGTGTGTTGGTTCCTTTTAGGAAGTTGCATCTATGTTTAGATTCAGCGAGGAAGAAACACGTTTCTTCTAAAAGCTGCGTTTGGATATTCCAGAGTGGATGGGAGAACAGGCTGTAAAGAGAAATACCTTGCTCTAAAACCAAAACGGAGCTATCTAGCAGAATGGTTGTCAATGTGTGTATTCAACTTCCAGAGTTAAACTGATGTGTGTTTGCAGCAGTTCAGAAACCCTTTCTTTGGAGAATGCAGAAACCGTCATTTCCAGCCCTAGAGACGCATATAAGAGTTAGCAGTAAGAATGCGTTTAAAACACAGAACACCCGCTTCTTACGAACTCATCTTCTGTGTGTTGGTTCCTTTTAGGAAGTTGCATCTATGTTTAGATTCAGCGAGGAAGAAACACGTTTCTTCTAAAAGCTGCGTTTGGATATTCCAGAGTGGATGGGAGAACAGGCTGTAAAGAGAAATACCTTGCTCTAAAACCAAAACGGAGCTATCTAGCAGAATGGTTGTCAATGTGTGTATTCAACTTCCAGAGTTAAACTGATGTGTGTTTGCAGCAGTTCAGAAACCCTTTCTTTGGAGAATGCAGAAACCGTCATTTCCAGCCCTAGAGACGCATATAAGAGTTAGCAGTAAGAATGCGTTTAAAACACAGAAGACCCGCTTCTTACGAACTCATCTTCTGTGTGTTGGTTCCTTTTAGGAAGTTGCATCTATGTTTAGATTCAGCGAGGAAGAAACACGTTTCTTCTAAAAGCTGCGTTTGGATATTCCAGAGTGGATGGGAGAACAGGCTGTAAAGAGAAATACCTTGCTCTAAAACCAAAACGGAGCTATCTAGCAGAATGGTTGTCAATGTGTGTATTCAACTTCCAGAGTTAAACTGATGTGTGTTTGCAGCAGTTCAGAAACCCTTTCTTTGGAGAATGCAGAAACCGTCATTTCCAGCCCTAGAGACGCATATAAGAGTTAGCAGTAAGAATGCGTTTAAAACACAGAACACCCGCTTCTTACGAACTCATCTTCTGTGTGTTGGTTCCTTTTAGGAAGTTGCATCTATGTTTAGATTCAGCGAGGAAGAAACACGTTTCTTCTAAAAGCTGCGTTTGGATATTCCAGAGTGGATGGGAGAACAGGCTGTAAAGAGAAATACCTTGCTCTAAAACCAAAACGGAGCTATCTAGCAGAATGGTTGTCAATGTGTGTATTCAACTTCCAGAGTTAAACTGATGTGTGTTTGCAGCAGTTCAGAAACCCTTTCTTTGGAGAATGCAGAAACCGTCATTTCCAGCCCTAGAGACGCATATAAGAGTTAGCAGTAAGAATGCGTTTAAAACACAGAACACCCGCTTCTTACGAACTCATCTTCTGTGTGTTGGTTCCTTTTAGGAAGTTGCATCTATGTTTAGATTCAGCGAGGAAGAAACACGTTTCTTCTAAAAGCTGCGTTTGGATATTCCAGAGTGGATGCGAGAACAGGCTGTAAAGAGAAATACCTTGCTCTAAAACCAAAACGGAGCTATCTAGCAAAATGGTTGTCAATGTGTGTATTCAACTTCCAGATATAAACATATGTGTGATTGCAGCAGTTCAGAAACCCTTTCTTTGGAGAATGCAGAAACCGTCATTTCTAGCCCTAGAGACGCATATAAGAGTTAGCCTTAAGAATGCGTTTAAAACAAAGAAGTCCCGCTTCTTACGAACTCATCTTCTGTGTGTTGGTTCCTTTTAGGAAGTTGCATCTATGTTTAGATTCAGCGAGGTCGAAACACGTTTCTTCTATAAGCTGCGTTTGGACATTCCACAGTGGATGGGAGAACAGGCTGTAAAGAGAAATATATTGCTCTAAAACCAAAACGGAGCTATCTAGCAGAATGGTTTTCAATGTGTGTATTCAGGTTCCAGAGTTAAACTGATGTGTGTTTGCAGCAGTTCAGAAACCCTTTCTTTGGAGAATGCAGAAAAAGTCTTTTCCCGCCCCAGAGACGCTTAGGAGAGTTAGCAGTAAGAATGCGTTTAAAACACAGAAGACCCGCTTATTACGAACTCATCCGCTGTGTGTTGGCTCCTTTTAGGAAGTTACATATATGTTTAGATTCAGCGAGGAAGAAACACGTTTCTTCTAAAAGCTGCGTTTGGACATTCCAGAGTGGATGGGAGAACAGGCTGTAAAGAGAAATACCTTGCTCTAAAACCAAAACGGAGCTATCTAGCAGAATGGTTGTCAATGTGTGTATTCAACTTCCAGAGCTAAACTGATGTGTGTTTGCAGCAGTTCAGAAACCCTTTCTTTGGAGAATGCAGAAACCGTCTTTTCCCGCCCTAGAGACGCTTATAAGAGTTAGTAGTAAGAATGCGTTTAAAACACAGAACACCCGCTTCTTACGAACTCATCTGCTGTGTGTTGGTTCCTTTTAGGAAGTTGCATCTATGTTTAGATTCAGCGAGGTAGAATCACGTTTCTTCTAAAAGCTGCGTTTGGACATTCCAGAGTGGATGGGAGAACAGGCTGTAAAGAGAAATACCTTGCTCTAAAACCAAAACGGAGCTATCTAGCAGAATGGTTGTCAATGTGTCTATTCAACTTCCAGAGCTAAACTGATGTGTGTTTTCAGCAGTTCAGAAACCCTTTCTTTGGAGAATGCAGAAACCGTCATTTCCAGCCCTAGAGACGCATATAAGAGTTAGCAGTAAGAATGCGTTTAAAACACAGAACACCCGCTTCTTACGAACTCATCTTCTGTGTGTTGGTTCCTTTTAGGAAGTTGCATCTATGTTTAGATTCAGCGAGGAAGAAACACGTTTCTTCTAAAAGCTGCGTTTGGATATTCCAGAGTGGATGGGAGAACAGGCTGTAAAGAGAAATACCTTGCTCTAAAACCAAAACGGAGCTATCTAGCAGAATGGTTTTCAATGTGTGTATTCAACTTCCAGAATTAAACATATGTGTGTTTGCAGCAGTTCAGAAACCCTTTCTTTGGAGAATGCAGAAACCGTCATTTCCAGCCCTAGAGACGCATATAAGAGTTAGCAGTAAGAATGCGTTTAAAACACAGAACACCCGCTTCTTACGAACTCATCTGCTGTGTGTTGGTTCCTTTTAGGAAGTTGCATCTATGTTTAGATTCAGCGAGGCAGAAACACGTTTCTTCTAAGAGCTGCGTTTGGATATTCCAGAGTGGATGGGAGAACAGGCTGTAAAGAGAAATACCTTGCTCTAAAACCAAAACGGAGCTATCTAGCAGAATGGTTGTCAATGTGTGTATTCAACTTCCAGAGTTAAACTGATGTGTGTTTGCAGCAGTTCAGAAACCCTTTCTTTGGAGAATGCAGAAACCGTCATTTCCAGCCCTAGAGACGCATATAAGAGTTAGCAGTAAGAATGCGTTTAAAACACAGAACACCCGCTTCTTACGAACTCATCTTCTGTGTGTTGGTTCCTTTTAGGAAGTTGCATCTATGTTTAGATTCAGCGAGGAAGAAACACGTTTCTTCTAAAAGCTGCGTTTGGATATTCCAGAGTGGATGGGAGAACAGGCTGTAAAGAGAAATACCTTGCTCTAAAACCAAAACGGAGCTATCTAGCAGAATGGTTGTCAATGTGTGTATTCAACTTCCAGAGTTAAACTGATGTGTGTTTGCAGCAGTTCAGAAACCCTTTCTTTGGAGAATGCAGAAACCGTCATTTCCAGCCCTAGAGACGCATATAAGAGTTAGCAGTAAGAATGCGTTTAAAACACAGAACACCCGCTTCTTACGAACTCATCTTCTGTGTGTTGGTTCCTTTTAGGAAGTTGCATCTATGTTTAGATTCAGCGAGGAAGAAACACGTTTCTTCTAAAAGCTGCGTTTGGATATTCCAGAGTGGATGGGAGAACAGGCTGTAAAGAGAAATACCTTGCTCTAAAACCAAAACGGAGTTATCTAGCAGAATGGTTGTCAATATGTGTATTCAACTTCCAGAGTTAAACTGATGTGTGTTTGCAGCAGTTCAGAAACCCTTTCTTTGGAGAATGCAGAAACCGTCATTTCCAGCCCTAGAGACGCATGTAAGAGTTAGCAGTAAGAATGCGTTTAAAACACAGAGCACCCGCTTCTTACGAACTCATCTTCTGTGTGTTGGTTCCTTTTAGGAAGTTGCATCTATGTTTAGATTCAGCGAGGAAGAAACACGTTTCTTCTAAAAGCTGCGTTTGGATATTCCAGAGTGGATGGGAGAACAGGCTGTAAAGAGAAATACCTTGCTCTAAAACCAAAACGGAGCTATCTAGCAGAATGGTTGTCAATGTGTGTATTCAACTTCCGGAGTTAAACTGATGTGTGTTTGCAGCAGTTCAGAAACCCTTTCTTTGTAGAATGCAGAAACCGTCATTTCCAGCCCTAGAGACGCATATAAGAGTTAGCAGTAAGAATGCGTTTAAAACACAGAACACCCGCTTCTTTCGAACTCATCTGCTGTGTGTTGGTTCCTTTTAGGAAGTTGCATCTATGTTTAGATTCAGCGAGGAAGAAACACGTTTCTTCTAAAAGCTGCGTTTGGATATTCCAGAGTGGATGGGAGAACAGGCTGTAAAGAGAAATACCTTGCTCTAAAACCAAAACGGAGCTATCTAGCAAAATGGTTGTCAATGTGTGTATTCAACTTCCAGATATAAACATATGTGTGATTGCAGCAGTTCAGAAACCCTTTCTTTGGAGAATGCAGAAACCGTCATTTCTAGCCCTAGAGACGCATATAAGAGTTAGCCTTAAGAATGCGTTTAAAACAAAGAAGTCCCGCTTCTTACGAACTCATCTGCTGTGTGTTGGTTCCTTTTAGGAAGTTGCATCTATGTTTAGATTCAGCGAGGTAGAAACACGTTTCTTCTATAAGCTGCGTTTGGACATTCCACAGTGGATGGGAGAACATGCTGTAAAGAGAAATATATTGCTCTAAAACCAAAACGGAGCTATCTAGCAGAATGGTTTTCAATGTGTTTATTCAGGTTCCAGAGTTAAACTGATGTGTGTTTGCAGCAGTTCAGAAACCCTTTCTTTGGAGAATGCAGAAACAGTCTTTTCCCGCCCTAGAGACGCTTATAAGAGTTAGCAGTAAGAATGCGTTTAAAACACAGAAGACCCCCTTCTTACGAAGTCATCTGCTGTGTGTTGGTTCCTTTTAGGAAGTTGCATCTATGTTTACATTCAGCGAGGTAGAAACACGTTTCTTCTAAAAGCTGCGTTTGGACATTCCAGAGTGGATGGGAGAACAGGCTGTAAAGAGAAATACCTTGCTCTAAAACCAAAACGGAGCTATCTAGCAGAATGGTTGTCAATGTGTGTATTCAACTTCCAGAGTTAAACTGATGTGTGTTTGCAGCAGTTCAGAAACCCTTTCTTTGGAGAATGCAGAAACTGTCTTTTCCCGCCCTAGAGACGCTTATAAGAGTTAGCAGTAAGAATGCGTTTAAAACACAGAAGACCCGCTTCTTACGAACTCATCTGTTGTGTGTTGGTTCCTTTTAGAAAATTCCATCTATGTTTAGATTCAGCGAGGTAGAAACACGTTTCTTCTAAAAGCTGCGTTTGGACATTCCAGAGTGGATGGGAAAACAGGCTGTAAAGAGAAATACGTTGCTCTAAAACCAAAACGGAGCTATCTAGCAGAATGGTTGTCAATGCGTTTATTCAAGTTCCAGAGTTA
The DNA here is from genome assembly GCF_048565385.1 of Saimiri boliviensis. Taxonomy (NCBI): domain Eukaryota; kingdom Metazoa; phylum Chordata; class Mammalia; order Primates; family Cebidae; genus Saimiri; species Saimiri boliviensis. The sequence continues at coordinate 43,134,250 of NC_133467.1, forward strand.
AACTGCTGTGTGTTTGCAGCAGTTCAGAAACCCTTTCTTTGGAGAATGCAGAAACCGTCTTTTCCCGCCCTAGAGACGCTTATAAGAGTTAGTAGTAAGAATGCGTTTAAAACACAGAACACCCGCTTCTTACGAACTCATCTGCTGTGTGTTGGTTCCTTTTAGGAAGTTGCATCTATGTTTAGATTCAGCGAGGTAGAATCACGTTTCTTCTAAAAGCTGCGTTTGGACATTCCAGAGTGGATGGGAGAACAGGCTGTAAAGAGAAATACCTTGCTCTAAAACCAAAACGGAGCTATCTAGCAGAATGGTTGTCAATGTGTCTATTCAACTTCCAGAGCTAAACTGATGTGTGTTTTCAGCAGTTCAGAAACCCTTTCTTTGGAGAATGCAGAAACCGTCATTTCCAGCCCTAGAGATGCATATAAGAGTTAGCAGTAAGAATGCGTTTAAAACACAGAACACCCGCTTCTTACGAACTCATCTTCTGTGTGTTGGTTCCTTTTAGGAAGTTGCATCTATGTTTAGATTCAGCGAGGAAGAAACACGTTTCTTCTAAAAGCTGCGTTTGGATATTCCAGAGTGGATGGGAGAACAGGCTTTAAAGAGAAATACCTTGCTCTAAAACCAAAACGGAGCTATCTAGCAGAATGGTTGTCAATGTGTGTATTCAACTTCCAGAGTTAAACTGATGTGTGTTTGCAGCAGTTCAGAAACCCTTTCTTTGGAGAATGCAGAAACCGTCATTTCCAGCCCTAGAGACGCATGTAAGAGTTAGCAGTAAGAATGCGTTTAAAACACAGAACACCCGCTTCTTACGAACTCATCTTCTGTGTGTTGGTTCCTTTTAGGAAGTTTCATCTATGTTTAGATTCAGCGAGGAAGAAACACGTTTCTTCTAAAAGCTGCGTTTGGATATTCCAGAGTGGATGGGAGAACAGGCTGTAAAGAGAAATACCTTGCTCTAAAACCAAAACGGAGCTATCTAGCAGAATGGTTGTCAATGTGTGTATTCAACTTCCAGAGTTAAACTGATGTGTGTTTGCAGCAGTTCAGAAACCCTTTCTTTGGAGAATGCAGAAACCGTCATTTCCAGCCCTAGAGACGCATGTAAGAGTTAGCAGTAAGAATGCGTTTAAAACACAGAACACCCGCTTCTTACGAACTCATCTTCTGTGTGTTGGTTCCTTTTAGGAAGTTGCATCTATGTTTAGATTCAGCGAGGAAGAAACACGTTTCTTCTAAAAGCTGCGTTTGGATATTCCAGAGTGGATGGGAGAACAGGCTGTAAAGAGAAATACCTTGCTCTAAAACCAAAACGGAGCTATCTAGCAGAATGGTTGTCAATGTGTGTATTCAACTTCCAGAGTTAAACTGATGTGTGTTTGCAGCAGTTCAGAAACCCTTTCTTTGGAGAATGCAGAAACTGTCTTTTCCCGCCCTAGATACGCTTATAAGAGTTAGCAGTAAGAATGCGTTTAAAACACAGAAGACCCGCTTCTTACGAACTCATCTGTTGTGTGTTGGTTCCTTTTAGAAAATTCCATCTATGTTTAGATTCAGCGAGGTAGAAACACGTTTCTTCTAAAAGCTGCGTTTGGACATTCCAGAGTGGATGGGAAAACAGGCTGTAAAGAGAAATACGTTGCTCTAAAACCAAAACGGAGCTATCTAGCAGAATGGTTGTCAATGCGTTTATTCAAGTTCCAGAGTTAAACTGCTGTGTGTTTGCAGCAGTTCAGAAACCCTTTCTTTGGAGAATGCAGAAACCGTCTTTTCCCGCCCTAGAGACGCTTATAAGAGTTAGTAGTAAGAATGCGTTTAAAACACAGAACACCCGCTTATTACGAACTCATCTGCTGTGTGTTGGTTCCTTTTAGGAAATTGCATCTATGTTTAGATTCAGCGAGGTAGAATCACGTTTCTTCTAAAAGCTGCGTTTGGACATTCCAGAGTGGATGGGAGAACAGGCTGTAAAGAGAAATACCTTGCTCTAAAACCAAAACGGAGCTATCTAGCAGAATGGTTGTCAATGTGTCTATTCAACTTCCAGAGCTAAACTGATGTGTGTTTTCAGCAGTTCAGAAACCCTTTCTTTGGAGAATGCAGAAACCGTCATTTCCAGCCCTAGAGATGCATATAAGAGTTAGCAGTAAGAATGCGTTTAAAACACAGAACACCCGCTTCTTACGAACTCATCTTCTATGTGTTGGTTCCTTTTAGGAAGTTGCATCTATGTTTAGATTCAGCGAGGAAGAAACACGTTTCTTCTAAAAGCTGCTTTTGGATATTCCAGAGTGGATGGGAGAACAGGCTGTAAAGAGAAATACCTTGCTCTAAAACCAAAACGGAGCTATCTAGCAGAATGGTTTTCAATGTGTGTATTCAACTTCCAGAATTAAACATATGTGTGTTTGCAGCAGTTCAGAAACCCTTTCTTTGGAGAATGCAGAAACCGTCATTTCCAGCCCTAGAGACGCATATAAGAGTTAGCAGTAAGAATGCGTTTAAAACACAGAACACCCGCTTCTTACGAACTCATCTTCTGTGTGTTGGTTCCTTTTAGGAAGTTGCATCTATGTTTAGATTCAGCGAGGAAGAAACACGTTTCTTCTAAAAGCTGCGTTTGGATATTCCAGAGTGGATGGGAGAACAGGCTGTAAAGAGAAATACCTTGCTCTAAAACCAAAACGGAGCTATCTAGCAGAACGGTTGTCAATGTGTGTATTCAACTTCCAGAGTTAAACTGATGTGTGTTTGCAGCAGTTCAGAAACCCTTTCTTTGGAGAATGCAGAAACCGTCATTTCCAGCCCTAGAGACGCATATAAGAGTTAGCAGTAAGAATGCGTTTAAAACACAGAACACCCGCTTCTTACGAACTCATCTTCTGTGTGTTGGTTCCTTTTAGGAAGTTGCATCTATGTTTAGATTCAGCGAGGAAGAAACACGTTTCTTCTAAAAGCTGCGTTTGGATATTCCAGAGTGGATGGGAGAACAGGCTGTAAAGAGAAATACCTTGCTCTAAAACCAAAACGGAGCTATCTAGCAGAATGGTTGTCAATGTGTGTATTCAACTTCCAGAGTTAAACTGATGTGTGTTTGCAGCAGTTCAGAAACCCTTTCTTTGGAGAATGCAGAAACCGTCATTTCCAGCCCTAGAGACGCATGTAAGAGTTAGCAGTAAGAATGCGTTTAAAACACAGAACACCCGCTTCTTACGAACTCATCTTCTGTGTGTTGGTTCCTTTTAGGAAGTTGCATCTATGTTTAGATTCAGCGAGGAAGAAACACGTTTCTTCTAAAAGCTGCGTTTGGATATTCCAGAGTGGATGGGAGAACAGGCTGTAAAGAGAAATACCTTGCTCTAAAACCAAAACGGAGCTATCTAGCAGAATGGTTGTCAATGTGTGTATTCAACTTCCAGAGTTAAACTGATGTGTGTTTGCAGCAGTTCAGAAACCCTTTCTTTGGAGAATGCAGAAACCGTCATTTCCAGCCCTAGAGACGCATATAAGAGTTAGCAGTAAGAATGCGTTTAAAACACAGAACACCCGCTTCTTACGAACTCATCTTGTGTGTTGGTTCCTTTTAGGAAGTTGCATCTATGTTTAGATTCAGCGAGGAAGAAACACGTTTCTTCTAAAAGCTGCGTTTGGATATTCCAGAGTGGATGGGAGAACAGGCTGTAAAGAGAAATACCTTGCTCTAAAACCAAAACGGAGCTATCTAGCAGAATGGTTGTCAATGTGTGTATTCAACTTCCAGAGTTAAACTGATGTGTGTTTGCAGCAGTTCAGAAACCCTTTCTTTGGAGAATGCAGAAACCGTCATTTCCAGCCCTAGAGACGCATGTAAGAGTTAGCAGTAAGAATGCGTTTAAAACACAGAACACCCGCTTCTTACGAACTCATCTTCTGTGTGTTGGTTCCTTTTAGGAAGTTGCATCTATGTTTAGATTCAGCGAGGAAGAAACACGTTTCTTCTAAAAGCTGCGTTTGGATATTCCAGAGTGGATGGGAGAACAGGCTGTAAAGAGAAATACCTTGCTCTAAAACCAAAACGGAGCTATCTAGCAGAATGGTTGTCAATGTGTGTATTCAACTTCCAGAGTTAAACTGATGTGTGTTTGCAGCAGTTCAGAAACCCTTTCTTTGGAGAATGCAGAAACCGTCATTTCCAGCCCTAGAGACGCATGTAAGAGTTAGCAGTAAGAATGCGTTTAAAACACAGAACACCCGCTTCTTACGAACTCATCTTCTGTGTGTTGGTTCCTTTTAGGAAGTTGCATCTATGTTTAGATTCAGCGAGGAAGAAACACGTTTCTTCTAAAAGCTGCGTTTGGATATTCCAGAGTGGATGGGAGAACAGGCTGTAAAGAAAAATACCTTGCTCTAAAACCAAAACGGAGCTATCTAGCAGAATGGTTGTCAATGTGTCTATTCAACTTCCAGAGCTAAACTGATGTGTGTTTTCAGCAGTTCAGAAACCCTTTCTTTGGAGAATGCAGAAACCGTCATTTCCAGCCCTAGAGACGCTTATAAGAGTTAGCAGTAAGAATGCGTTTAAAACACAGAACACCCGCTTCTTACGAACTCATCTTCTGTGTGTTGGTTCCTTTTAGGAAGTTGCATCTATGTTTAGATTCAGCGAGGAAGAAACACGTTTCTTCTAAAAGCTGCGTTTGGATATTCCAGAGTGGATGGGAGAACAGGCTGTAAAGAGAAATACCTTGCTCTAAAACCAAAACGGAGCTATCTAGCAGAATGGTTGTCAATGTGTGTATTCAACTTCCAGAGTTAAACTGATGTGTGTTTGCAGCAGTTCAGAAACCCTTTCTTTGGAGAATGCAGAAACTGTCTTTTCCCGCCCTAGATACGCTTATAAGAGTTAGCAGTAAGAATGCGTTTAAAACACAGAAGACCCGCTTCTTACGAACTCATCTGTTGTGTGTTGGTTCCTTTTAGAAAATTCCATCTATGTTTAGATTCAGCGAGGTAGAAACACGTTTCTTCTAAAAGCTGCGTTTGGACATTCCAGAGTGGATGGGAAAACAGGCTGTAAAGAGAAATACGTTGCTCTAAAACCAAAACGGAGCTATCTAGCAGAATGGTTGTCAATGCGTTTATTCAAGTTCCAGAGTTAAACTGCTGTGTGTTTGCAGCAGTTCAGAAACCCTTTCTTTGGAGAATGCAGAAACCGTCTTTTCCCGCCCTAGAGACGCTTATAAGAGTTAGTAGTAAGAATGCGTTTAAAACACAGAACACCCGCTTATTACGAACTCATCTGCTGTGTGTTGGTTCCTTTTAGGAAATTGCATCTATGTTTAGATTCAGCGAGGTAGAATCACGTTTCTTCTAAAAGCTGCGTTTGGACATTCCAGAGTGGATGGGAGAACAGGCTGTAAAGAGAAATACCTTGCTCTAAAACCAAAACGGAGCTATCTAGCAGAATGGTTGTCAATGTGTCTATTCAATTTCCAGAGCTAAACTGATGTGTGTTTTCAGCAGTTCAGAAACCCTTTCTTTGGAGAATGCAGAAACCGTCATTTCCAGCCCTAGAGATGCATATAAGAGTTAGCAGTAAGAATGCGTTTAAAACACAGAACACCCGCTTCTTACGAACTCATCTTCTGTGTGTTGGTTCCTTTTAGGAAGTTGCATCTATGTTTAGATTCAGCGAGGAAGAAACACGTTTCTTCTAAAAGCTGCTTTTGGATATTCCAGAGTGGATGGGAGAACAGGCTGTAAAGAGAAATACCTTGCTCTAAAACCAAAACGGAGCTATCTAGCAGAATGGTTTTCAATGTGTGTATTCAACTTCCAGAATTAAACATATGTGTGTTTGCAGCAGTTCAGAAACCCTTTCTTTGGAGAATGCAGAAACCGTCATTTCCAGCCCTAGAGACGCATATAAGAGTTAGCAGTAAGAATGCGTTTAAAACACAGAACACCCGCTTCTTACGAACTCATCTTCTGTGTGTTGGTTCCTTTTAGGAAGTTGCATCTATGTTTAGATTCAGCGAGGAAGAAACACGTTTCTTCTAAAAGCTGCGTTTGGATATTCCAGAGTGGATGGGAGAACAGGCTGTAAAGAGAAATAACTTGCTCTAAAACCAAAACGGAGCTATCTAGCAGAACGGTTGTCAATGTGTGTATTCAACTTCCAGAGTTAAACTGATGTGTGTTTGCAGCAGTTCAGAAACCCTTTCTTTGGAGAATGCAGAAACCGTCATTTCCAGCCCTAGAGACGCATATAAGAGGTAGCAGTAAGAATGCGTTTAAAACACAGAACACCCGCTTCTTACGAACTCATCTTCTGTGTGTTGGTTCCTTTTAGGAAGTTGCATCTATGTTTAGATTCAGCGAGGAAGAAACACGTTTCTTCTAAAAGCTGCGTTTGGATATTCCAGAGTGGATGGGAGAACAGGCTGTAAAGAGAAATACCTTGCTCTAAAACCAAAACGGAGCTATCTAGCAGAATGGTTGTCAATGTGTGTATTCAACTTCCAGAGTTAAACTGATGTGTGTTTGCAGCAGTTCAGAAACCCTTTCTTTGGAGAATGCAGAAACCGTCATTTCCAGCCCTAGAGACGCATGTAAGAGTTAGCAGTAAGAATGCGTTTAAAACACAGAACACCCGCTTCTTACGAACTCATCTTCTGTGTGTTGGTTCCTTTTAGGAAGTTGCATCTATGTTTAGATTCAGCGAGGAAGAAACACGTTTCTTCTAAAAGCTGCGTTTGGATATTCCAGAGTGGATGGGAGAACAGGCTGTAAAGAGAAATACCTTGCTCTAAAACCAAAACGGAGCTATCTAGCAGAATGGTTGTCAATGTGTGTATTCAACTTCCAGAGTTAAACTGATGTGTGTTTGCAGCAGTTCAGAAACCCTTTCTTTGGAGAATGCAGAAACCGTCATTTCCAGCCCTAGAGACGCATATAAGAGTTAGCAGTAAGAATGCGTTTAAAACACAGAACACCCGCTTCTTACGAACTCATCTTGTGTGTTGGTTCCTTTTAGGAAGTTGCATCTATGTTTAGATTCAGCGAGGAAGAAACACGTTTCTTCTAAAAGCTGCGTTTGGATATTCCAGAGTGGATGGGAGAACAGGCTGTAAAGAGAAATACCTTGCTCTAAAACCAAAACGGAGCTATCTAGCAGAATGGTTGTCAATGTGTGTATTCAACTTCCAGAGTTAAACTGATGTGTGTTTGCAGCAGTTCAGAAACCCTTTCTTTGGAGAATGCAGAAACCGTCATTTCCAGCCCTAGAGACGCATGTAAGAGTTAGCAGTAAGAATGCGTTTAAAACACAGAACACCCGCTTCTTACGAACTCATCTTCTGTGTGTTGGTTCCTTTTAGGAAGTTGCATCTATGTTTAGATTCAGCGAGGAAGAAACACGTTTCTTCTAAAAGCTGCGTTTGGATATTCCAGAGTGGATGGGAGAACAGGCTGTAAAGAGAAATACCTTGCTCTAAAACCAAAACGGAGCTATCTAGCAGAATGGTTGTCAATGTGTGTATTCAACTTCCAGAGTTAAACTGATGTGTGTTTGCAGCAGTTCAGAAACCCTTTCTTTGGAGAATGTAGAAACCGTCATTTCCAGCCCTAGAGACGCATGTAAGAGTTAGCAGTAAGAATGCGTTTAAAACACAGAACACCCGCTTCTTACGAACTCATCTTCTGTGTGTTGGTTCCTTTTAGGAAGTTGCATCTATGTTTAGATTCAGCGAGGAAGAAACACGTTTCTTCTAAAAGCTGCGTTTGGATATTCCAGAGTGGATGGGAGAACAGGCTGTAAAGAAAAATACCTTGCTCTAAAACCAAAACGGAGCTATCTAGCAGAATGGTTGTCAATGTGTCTATTCAACTTCCAGAGCTAAACTGATGTGTGTTTTCAGCAGTTCAGAAACCCTTTCTTTGGAGAATGCAGAAACCGTCATTTCCAGCCCTAGAGACGCTTATAAGAGTTAGCAGTAAGAATGCGTTTAAAACACAGAACACCCGCTTCTTACGAACTCATCTTCTGTGTGTTGGTTCCTTTTAGGAAGTTGCATCTATGTTTAGATTCAGCGAGGAAGAAACACGTTTCTTCTAAAAGCTGCGTTTGGATATTCCAGAGTGGATGGGAGAACAGGCTGTAAAGAGAAATACCTTGCTCTAAAACCAAAACGGAGCTATCTAGCAGAATGGTTGTCAATGTGTGTATTCAACTTCCAGAGTTAAACTGATGTGTGTTTTCAGCAGTTCAGAAACCCTTTCTTTGGAGAATGCAGAAACCGTCATTTCCAGCCCTAGAGACGCATATAAGAGTTAGCAGTAAGAATGCGTTTAAAACACAGAACACCCGCTTCTTACGAACTCATCTTCTGTGTGTTGGTTCCTTTTAGGAAGTTGCATCTATGTTTAGATTCAGCGAGGAAGAAACACGTTTCTTCTAAAAGCTGCGTTTGGATATTCCAGAGTGGATGGGAGAACAGGCTGTAAAGAGAAATACCTTGCTCTAAAACCAAAACGGAGCTATCTAGCAGAATGGTTGTCAATGTGTGTATTCAACTTCCAGAGTTAAACTGATGTGTGTTTGCAGCAGTTCAGAAACCCTTTCTTTGGAGAATGCAGAAACTGTCTTTTCCCGCCCTAGATACGCTTATAAGAGTTAGCAGTAAGAATGCGTTTAAAACACAGAAGACCCGCTTCTTACGAACTCATCTGTTGTGTGTTGGTTCCTTTTAGAAAATTCCATCTATGTTTAGATTCAGCGAGGTAGAAACACGTTTCTTCTAAAAGCTGCGTTTGGACATTCCAGAGTGGATGGGAAAACAGGCTGTAAAGAGAAATACGTTGCTCTAAAACCAAAACGGAGCTATCTAGCAGAATGGTTGTCAATGCGTTTATTCAAGTTCCAGAGTTAAACTGCTGTGTGTTTGCAGCAGTTCAGAAACCCTTTCTTTGGAGAATGCAGAAACCGTCTTTTCCCGCCCTAGAGACGCTTATAAGAGTTAGTAGTAAGAATGCGTTTAAAACACAGAACACCCGCTTATTACGAACTCATCTGCTGTGTGTTGGTTCCTTTTAGGAAGTTGCATCTATGTTTAGATTCAGCGAGGTAGAATCACGTTTCTTCTAAAAGCTGCGTTTGGACATTCCAGAGTGGATGGGAGAACAGGCTGTAAAGAGAAATACCTTGCTCTAAAACCAAAACGGAGCTATCTAGCAGAATGGTTGTCAATGTGTCTATTCAACTTCCAGAGCTAAACTGATGTGTGTTTTCAGCAGTTCAGAAACCCTTTCTTTGGAGAATGCAGAAACCGTCATTTCCAGCCCTAGAGATGCATATAAGAGTTAGCAGTAAGAATGCGTTTAAAACACAGAACACCCGCTTCTTACGAACTCATCTTCTGTGTGTTGGTTCCTTTTAGGAAGTTGCATCTATGTTTAGATTCAGCGAGGAAGAAACACGTTTCTTCTAAAAGCTGCGTTTGGATATTCCAGAGTGGATGGGAGAACAGGCTGTAAAGAGAAATACCTTGCTCTAAAACCAAAACGGAGCTATCTAGCAGAATGGTTGTCAATGTGTGTATTCAACTTCCAGAGTTAAACTGATGTGTGTTTGCAGCAGTTCAGAAACCCTTTCTTTGGAGAATGCAGAAACCGTCATTTCCAGCCCTAGAGACGCATGTAAGAGTTAGCAGTAAGAATGCGTTTAAAACACAGAACACCCGCTTCTTACGAACTCATCTTCTGTGTGTTGGTTCCTTTTAGGAAGTTGCATCTATGTTTAGATTCAGCGAGGAAGAAACACGTTTCTTCTAAAAGCTGCGTTTGGATATTCCAGAGTGGATGGGAGAACAGGCTGTAAAGAGAAATACCTTGCTCTAAAACCAAAACGGAGCTATCTAGCAGAATGGTTGTCAATGTGTGTATTCAACTTCCAGAGTTAAACTGATGTGTGTTTGCAGCAGTTCAGAAACCCTTTCTTTGGAGAATGCAGAAACCGTCATTTCCAGCCCTAGAGACGCATGTAAGAGTTAGCAGTAAGAATGCGTTTAAAACACAGAACACCCGCTTCTTACGAACTCATCTTCTGTGTGTTGGTTCCTTTTAGGAAGTTGCATCTATGTTTAGATTCAGCGAGGAAGAAACACGTTTCTTCTAAAAGCTGCGTTTGGATATTCCAGAGTGGATGGGAGAACAGGCTGTAAAGAGAAATACCTTGCTCTAAAACCAAAACGGAGCTATCTAGCAGAATGGTTGTCAATGTGTGTATTCAACTTCCAGAGTTAAACTGATGTGTGTTTGCAGCAGTTCAGAAACCCTTTCTTTGGAGAATGCAGAAACTGTCTTTTCCCGCCCTAGATACGCTTATAAGAGTTAGCAGTAAGAATGCGTTTAAAACACAGAAGACCCGCTTCTTACGAACTCATCTGTTGTGTGTTGGTTCCTTTTAGAAAATTCCATCTATGTTTAGATTCAGCGAGGTAGAAACACGTTTCTTCTAAAAGCTGCGTTTGGACATTCCAGAGTGGATGGGAAAACAGGCTGTAAAGAGAAATACGTTGCTCTAAAACCAAAACGGAGCTATCTAGCAGAATGGTTGTCAATGCGTTTATACAAGTTCCAGAGTTAAACTGCTGTGTGTTTGCAGCAGTTCAGAAACCCTTTCTTTGGAGAATGCAGAAACCGTCTTTTCCCGCCCTAGAGACGCTTATAAGAGTTAGTAGTAAGAATGCGTTTAAAACACAGATCACCCGCTTATTACGAACTCATCTGCTGTGTGTTGGTTCCTTTTAGGAAATTGCATCTATGTTTAGATTCAGCGAGGTAGAATCACGTTTCTTCTAAAAGCTGCGTTTGGACATTCCAGAGTGGATGGGAGAACAGGCTGTAAAGAGAAATACCTTGCTCTAAAACCAAAACGGAGCTATCTAGCAGAATGGTTGTCAATGTGTCTATTCAACTTCCAGAGCTAAACGGATGTGTGTTTTCAGCAGTTCAGAAACCCTTTCTTTGGAGAATGCAGAAACCGTCATTTCCAGCCCTAGAGATGCATATAAGAGTTAGCAGTAAGAATGCGTTTAAAACACAGAACACCCGCTTCTTACGAACTCATCTTCTGTGTGTTGGTTCCTTTTAGGAAGTTGCATCTATGTTTAGATTCAGCGAGGAAGAAACACGTTTCTTCTAAAAGCTGCTTTTGGATATTCCAGAGTGGATGGGAGAACAGGCTGTAAAGAGAAATACCTTGCTCTAAAACCAAAACGGAGCTATCTAGCAGAATGGTTTTCAATGTGTGTATTCAACTTCCAGAATTAAACATATGTGTGTTTGCAGCAGTTCAGAAACCCTTTCTTTGGAGAATGCAGAAACCGTCATTTCCAGCCCTAGAGACGCATATAAGAGTTAGCAGTAAGAATGCGTTTAAAACACAGAACACCCGCTTCTTACGAACTCATCTTCTGTGTGTTGGTTCCTTTTAGGAAGTTGCATCTATGTTTAGATTCAGCGAGGAAGAAACACGTTTCTTCTAAAAGCTGCGTTTGGATATTCCAGAGTGGATGGGAGAACAGGCTGTAAAGAGAAATACCTTGCTCTAAAACCAAAACGGAGCTATCTAGCAGAACGGTTGTCAATGTGTGTATTCAACTTCCAGAGTTAAACTGATGTGTGTTTGCAGCAGTTCAGAAACCCTTTCTTTGGAGAATGCAGAAACCGTCATTTCCAGCCCTAGAGACGCATATAAGAGTTAGCAGTAAGAATGCGTTTAAAACACAGAACACCCGCTTCTTACGAACTCATCTTCTGTGTGTTGGTTCCTTTTAGGAAGTTGCATCTATGTTTAGATTCAGCGAGGAAGAAACACGTTTCTTCTAAAAGCTGCGTTTGGATATTCCAGAGTGGATGGGAGAACAGGCTGTAAAGAGAAATACCTTGCTCTAAAACCAAAACGGAGCTATCTAGCAGAATGGTTGTCAATGTGTGTATTCAACTTCCAGAGTTAAACTGATGTGTGTTTGCAGCAGTTCAGAAACCCTTTCTTTGGAGAATGCAGAAACCGTCATTTCCAGCCCTAGAGACGCATGTAAGAGTTAGCAGTAAGAATGCGTTTAAAACACAGAACACCCGCTTCTTACGAACTCATCTTCTGTGTGTTGGTTCCTTTTAGGAAGTTGCATCTATGTTTAGATTCAGCGAGGAAGAAACACGTTTCTTCTAAAAGCTGCGTTTGGATATTCCAGAGTGGATGGGAGAACAGGCTGTAAAGAGAAATACCTTGCTCTAAAACCAAAACGGAGCTATCTAGCAGAATGGTTGTCAATGTGTGTATTCAACTTCCAGAGTTAAACTGATGTGTGTTTGCAGCAGTTCAGAAACCCTTTCTTTGGAGAATGCAGAAACCGTCATTTCCAGCCCTAGAGACGCATATAAGAGTTAGCAGTAAGAATGCGTTTAAAACACAGAACACCCGCTTATTACGAACTCATCTTGTGTGTTGGTTCCTTTTAGGAAGTTGCATCTATGTTTAGATTCAGCGAGGAAGAAACACGTTTCTTCTAAAAGCTGCGTTTGGATATTCCAGAGTGGATGGGAGAACAGGCTGTAAAGAGAAATACCTTGCTCTAAAACCAAAACGGAGCTATCTAGCAGAATGGTTGTCAATGTGTGTATTCAACTTCCAGAGTTAAACTGATGTGTGTTTGCAGCAGTTCAGAAACCCTTTCTTTGGAGAATGCAGAAACCGTCATTTCCAGCCCTAGAGACGCATGTAAGAGTTAGCAGTAAGAATGCGTTTAAAACACAGAACACCCGCTTCTTACGAACTCATCTTCTGTGTGTTGGTTCCTTTTAGGAAGTTGCATCTATGTTTAGATTCAGCGAGGAAGAAACACGTTTCTTCTAAAAGCTGCGTTTGGATATTCCAGAGTGGATGGGAGAACAGGCTGTAAAGAGAAATACCTTGCTCTAAAACCAAAACGGAGCTATCTAGCAGAATGGTTGTCAATGTGTGTATTCAACTTCCAGAGTTAAACTGATGTGTGTTTGCAGCAGTTCAGAAACCCTTTCTTTGGAGAATGTAGAAACCGTCATTTCCAGCCCTAGAGACGCATGTAAGAGTTAGCAGTAAGAATGCGTTTAAAACACAGAACACCCGCTTCTTACGAACTCATCTTCTGTGTGTTGGTTCCTTTTAGGAAGTTGCATCTATGTTTAGATTCAGCGAGGAAGAAACACGTTTCTTCTAAAAGCTGCGTTTGGATATTCCAGAGTGGATGGGAGAACAGGCTGTAAAGAAAAATACCTTGCTCTAAAACCAAAACGGAGCTATCTAGCAGAATGGTTGTCAATGTGTCTATTCAACTTCCAGAGCTAAACTGATGTGTGTTTTCAGCAGTTCAGAAACCCTTTCTTTGGAGAATGCAGAAACCGTCATTTCCAGCCCTAGAGACGCTTATAAGAGTTAGCAGTAAGAATGCGTTTAAAACACAGAACACCCGCTTCTTACGAACTCATCTTCTGTGTGTTGGTTCCTTTTAGGAAGTTGCATCTATGTTTAGATTCAGCGAGGAAGAAACACGTTTCTTCTAAAAGCTGCGTTTGGATATTCCAGAGTGGATGGGAGAACAGGCTGTAAAGAGAAATACCTTGCTCTAAAACCAAAACGGAGCTATCTAGCAGAATGGTTGTCAATGTGTGTATTCAACTTCCAGAGTTAAACTGATGTGTGTTTGCAGCAGTTCAGAAACCCTTTCTTTGGAGAATGCAGAAACCGTCATTTCCAGCCCTAGAGACGCATATAAGAGTTAGCAGTAAGAATGCGTTTAAAACACAGAACACCCGCTTCTTACGAACTCATCTTCTGTGTGTTGGTTCCTTTTAGGAAGTTGCATCTATGTTTAGATTCAGCGAGGAAGAAACACGTTTCTTCTAAAAGCTGCGTTTGGATATTCCAGAGTGGATGGGAGAACAGGCTGTAAAGAGAAATACCTTGCTCTAAAACCAAAACGGAGCTATCTAGCAGAATGGTTGTCAATGTGTGTATTCAACTTCCAGAGTTAAACTGATGTGTGTTTGCAGCAGTTCAGAAACCCTTTCTTTGGAGAATGCAGAAACTGTCTTTTCCCGCCCTAGATACGCTTATAAGAGTTAGCAGTAAGAATGCGTTTAAAACACAGAAGACCCGCTTCTTACGAACTCATCTGTTGTGTGTTGGTTCCTTTTAGAAAATTCCATCTATGTTTAGATTCAGCGAGGTAGAAACACGTTTCTTCTAAAAGCTGCGTTTGGACATTCCAGAGTGGATGGGAAAACAGGCTGTAAAGAGAAATACGTTGCTCTAAAACCAAAACGGAGCTATCTAGCAGAATGGTTGTCAATGCGTTTATTCAAGTTCCAGAGTTAAACTGCTGTGTGTTTGCAGCAGTTCAGAAACCCTTTCTTTGGAGAATGCAGAAACCGTCTTTTCCCGCCCTAGAGACGCTTATAAGAGTTAGTAGTAAGAATGCGTTTAAAACACAGAACACCCGCTTATTACGAACTCATCTGCTGTGTGTTGGTTCCTTTTAGGAAGTTGCATCTATGTTTAGATTCAGCGAGGTAGAATCACGTTTCTTCTAAAAGCTGCGTTTGGACATTCCAGAGTGGATGGGAGAACAGGCTGTAAAGAGAAATACCTTGCTCTAAAACCAAAACGGAGCTATCTAGCAGAATGGTTGTCAATGTGTGTATTCAACTTCCAGAGTTAAACTGATGTGTGTTTGCAGCAGTTCAGAAACCCTTTCTTTGGAGAATGCAGAAACCGTCATTTCCAGCCCTAGAGACGCATATAAGAGTTAGCAGTAAGAATGCGTTTAAAACACAGAACACCCGCTTCTTACGAACTCATCTTCTGTGTGTTGGTTCCTTTTAGGAAGTTGCATCTATGTTTAGATTCAGCGAGGAAGAAACACGTTTCTTCTAAAAGCTGCGTTTGGATATTCCAGAGTGGATGGGAGAACAGGCTGTAAAGAGAAATACCTTGCTCTAAAACCAAAACGGAGCTATCTAGCAGAATGGTTGTCAATGTGTGTATTCAACTTCCAGAGTTAAACTGATGTGTGTTTGCAGCAGTTCAGAAACCCTTTCTTTGGAGAATGCAGAAACTGTCTTTTCCCGCCCTAGATACGCTTATAAGAGTTAGCAGTAAGAATGCGTTTAAAACACAGAAGACCCGCTTCTTACGAACTCATCTGTTGTGTGTTGGTTCCTTTTAGAAAATTCCATCTATGTTTAGATTCAGCGAGGTAGAAACACGTTTCTTCTAAAAGCTGCGTTTGGACATTCCAGAGTGGATGGGAAAACAGGCTGTAAAGAGAAATACGTTGCTCTAAAACCAAAACGGAGCTATCTAGCAGAATGGTTGTCAATGCGTTTATTCAAGTTCCAGAGTTAAACTGCTGTGTGTTTGCAGCAGTTCAGAAACCCTTTCTTTGGAGAATGCAGAAACCGTCTTTTCCCGCCCTAGAGACGCTTATAAGAGTTAGTAGTAAGAATGCGTTTAAAACACAGAACACCCGCTTATTACGAACTCATCTGCTGTGTGTTGGTTCCTTTTAGGAAGTTGCATCTATGTTTAGATTCAGCGAGGTAGAATCACGTTTCTTCTAAAAGCTGCGTTTGGACATTCCAGAGTGGATGGGAGAACAGGCTGTAAAGAGAAATACCTTGCTCTAAAACCAAAACGGAGCTATCTAGCAGAATGGTTGTCAATGTGTCTATTCAACTTCCAGAGCTAAACTGATGTGTGTTTTCAGCAGTTCAGAAACCCTTTCTTTGGAGAATGCAGAAACCGTCATTTCCAGCCCTAGAGATGCATATAAGAGTTAGCAGTAAGAATGCGTTTAAAACACAGAACACCCGCTTCTTACGAACTCATCTTCTGTGTGTTGGTTCCTTTTAGGAAGTTGCATCTATGTTTAGATTCAGCGAGGAAGAAACACGTTTCTTCTAAAAGCTGCGTTTGGATATTCCAGAGTGGATGGGAGAACAGGCTGTAAAGAGAAATACCTTGCTCTAAAACCAAAACGGAGCTATCTAGCAGAATGGTTGTCAATGTGTGTATTCAACTTCCAGAGTTAAACTGATGTGTGTTTGCAGCAGTTCAGAAACCCTTTCTTTGGAGAATGCAGAAACCGTCATTTCCAGCCCTAGAGACGCATGTAAGAGTTAGCAGTAAGAATGCGTTTAAAACACAGAACACCCGCTTCTTACGAACTCATCTTCTGTGTGTTGGTTCCTTTTAGGAAGTTGCATCTATGTTTAGATTCAGCGAGGAAGAAACACGTTTCTTCTAAAAGCTGCGTTTGGATATTCCAGAGTGGATGGGAGAACAGGCTGTAAAGAGAAATACCTTGCTCTAAAACCAAAACGGAGCTATCTAGCAGAATGGTTGTCAATGTGTGTATTCAACTTCCAGAGTTAAACTGATGTGTGTTTGCAGCAGTTCAGAAACCCTTTCTTTGTAGAATGCAGAAACCGTCATTTCCAGCCCTAGAGACGCATGTAAGAGTTAGCAGTAAGAATGCGTTTAAAACACAGAACACCCGCTTCTTACGAACTCATCTTCTGTGTGTTGGTTCCTTTTAGGAAGTTGCATCTATGTTTAGATTCAGCGAGGAAGAAACACGTTTCTTCTAAAAGCTGCGTTTGGATATTCCAGAGTGGATGGGAGAACAGGCTGTAAAGAGAAATACCTTGCTCTAAAACCAAAACGGAGCTATCTAGCAGAATGGTTGTCAATGTGTGTATTCAACTTCCAGAGTTAAACTGATGTGTGTTTGCAGCAGTTCAGAAACCCTTTCTTTGGAGAATGCAGAAACTGTCTTTTCCCGCCCTAGATACGCTTATAAGAGTTAGTAGTAAGAATGCGTTTAAAACACAGAACACCCGCTTATTACGAACTCATCTGCTGTGTGTTGGTTCCTTTTAGGAAGTTGCATCTATGTTTAGATTCAGCGAGGTAGAAACACGTTTCTTCTAAAAGCTGCGTTTGGACATTCCAGAGTGGATGGGAAAACAGGCTGTAAAGAGAAATACGTTGCTCTAAAACCAAAACGGAGCTATCTAGCAGAATGGTTGTCAATGTGTCTATTCAACTTCCAGAGCTAAACTGATGTGTGTTTTCAGCAGTTCAGAAACCCTTTCTTTGGAGAATGCAGAAACCGTCATTTCCAGCCCTAGAGATGCATATAAGAGTTAGCAGTAAGAATGCGTTTAAAACACAGAACACCCGCTTCTTACGAACTCATCTTCTGTGTGTTGGTTCCTTTTAGGAAGTTGCATCTATGTTTAGATTCAGCGAGGAAGAAACACGTTTCTTCTAAAAGCTGCGTTTGGATATTCCAGAGTGGATGGGAGAACAGGCTGTAAAGAGAAATACCTTGCTCTAAAACCAAAACGGAGCTATCTAGCAGAATGGTTGTCAATGTGTGTATTCAACTTCCAGAGTTAAACTGATGTGTGTTTGCAGCAGTTCAGAAACCCTTTCTTTGGAGAATGCAGAAACCGTCATTTCCAGCCCTAGAGACGCATGTAAGAGTTAGCAGTAAGAATGCGTTTAAAACACAGAACACCCGCTTCTTACGAACTCATCTTCTGTGTGTTGGTTCTTTTTAGGAAGTTGCATCTATGTTTAGATTCAGCGAGGAAGAAACACGTTTCTTCTAAAAGCTGCGTTTGGATATTCCAGAGTGGATGGGAGAACAGGCTGTAAAGAGAAATACCTTGCTCTAAAACCAAAACGGAGCTATCTAGCAGAATGGTTGTCAATGTGTGTATTCAACTTCCAGAGTTAAACTGATGTGTGTTTGCAGCAGTTCAGAAACCCTTTCTTTGGAGAATGCAGAAACTGTCTTTTCCCGCCCTAGATACGCTTATAAGAGTTAGCAGTAAGAATGCGTTTAAAACACAGAAGACCCGCTTCTTACGAACTCATCTGTTGTGTGTTGGTTCCTTTTAGAAAATTCCATCTATGTTTAGATTCAGCGAGGTAGAAACACGTTTCTTCTAAAAGCTGCGTTTGGACATTCCAGAGTGGATGGGAAAACAGGCTGTAAAGAGAAATACGTTGCTCTAAAACCAAAACGGAGCTATCTAGCAGAATGGTTGTCAATGCGTTTATTCAAGTTCCAGAGTTAAACTGCTGTGTGTTTGCAGCAGTTCAGAAACCCTTTCTTTGGAGAATGCAGAAACCGTCTTTTCCCGCCCTAGAGACGCTTATAAGAGTTAGTAGTAAGAATGCGTTTAAAACACAGAACACCCGCTTATTACGAACTCATCTGCTGTGTGTTGGTTCCTTTTAGGAAATTGCATCTATGTTTAGATTCAGCGAGGTAGAATCACGTTTCTTCTAAAAGCTGCGTTTGGACATTCCAGAGTGGATGGGAGAACAGGCTGTAAAGAGAAATACCTTGCTCTAAAACCAAAACGGAGCTATCTAGCAGAATGGTTGTCAATGTGTCTATTCAACTTCCAGAGCTAAACTGATGTGTGTTTTCAGCAGTTCAGAAACCCTTTCTTTGGAGAATGCAGAAACCGTCATTTCCAGCCCTAGAGATGCATATAAGATTTAGCAGTAAGAATGCGTTTAAAACACAGAACACCCGCTTCTTACGAACTCATCTTCTGTGTGTTGGTTCCTTTTAGGAAGTTGCATCTATGTTTAGATTCAGCGAGGAAGAAACACGTTTCTTCTAAAAGCTGCGTTTGGATATTCCAGAGTGGATGGGAGAACAGGCTGTAAAGAGAAATACCTTGCTCTAAAACCAAAACGGAGCTATCTAGCAGAATGGTTGTCAATGTGTGTATTCAACTTCCAGAGTTAAACTGATGTGTGTTTGCAGCAGTTCAGAAACCCTTTCTTTGGAGAATGCAGAAACCGTCATTTCCAGCCCTAGAGACGCATGTAAGAGTTAGCAGTAAGAATGCGTTTAAAACACAGAACACCCGCTTCTTACGAACTCATCTTCTGTGTGTTGGTTCTTTTTAGGAAGTTGCATCTATGTTTAGATTCAGCGAGGAAGAAACACGTTTCTTCTAAAAGCTGCGTTTGGATATTCCAGAGTGGATGGGAGAACAGGCTGTAAAGAGAAATACCTTGCTCTAAAACCAAAACGGAGCTATCTAGCAGAATGGTTGTCAATGTGTGTATTCAACTTCCAGAGTTAAACTGATGTGTGTTTGCAGCAGTTCAGAAACCCTTTCTTTGGAGAATGCAGAAACTGTCTTTTCCCGCCCTAGATACGCTTATAAGAGTTAGCAGTAAGAATGCGTTTAAAACACAGAAGACCCGCTTCTTACGAACTCATCTGTTGTGTGTTGGTTCCTTTTAGAAAATTCCATCTATGTTTAGATTCAGCGAGGTAGAAACACGTTTCTTCTAAAAGCTGCGTTTGGACATTCCAGAGTGGATGGGAAAACAGGCTGTAAAGAGAAATACGTTGCTCTAAAACCAAAACGGAGCTATCTAGCAGAATGGTTGTCAATGCGTTTATTCAAGTTCCAGAGTTAAACTGCTGTGTGTTTGCAGCAGTTCAGAAACCCTTTCTTTGGAGAATGCAGAAACCGTCTTTTCCCGCCCTAGAGACGCTTATAAGAGTTAGTAGTAAGAATGCGTTTAAAACACAGAACACCCGCTTATTACGAACTCATCTGCTGTGTGTTGGTTCCTTTTAGGAAATTGCATCTATGTTTAGATTCAGCGAGGTAGAATCACGTTTCTTCTAAAAGCTGCGTTTGGACATTCCAGAGTGGATGGGAGAACAGGCTGTAAAGAGAAATACCTTGCTCTAAAACCAAAACGGAGCTATCTAGCAGAATGGTTGTCAATGTGTCTATTCAACTTCCAGAGCTAAACGGATGTGTGTTTTCAGCAGTTCAGAAACCCTTTCTTTGGAGAATGCAGAAACCGTCATTTCCAGCCCTAGAGATGCATATAAGAGTTAGCAGTAAGAATGCGTTTAAAACACAGAACACCCGCTTCTTACGAACTCATCTTCTGTGTGTTGGTTCCTTTTAGGAAGTTGCATCTATGTTTAGATTCAGCGAGGAAGAAACACGTTTCTTCTAAAAGCTGCTTTTGGATATTCCAGAGTGGATGGGAGAACAGGCTGTAAAGAGAAATACCTTGCTCTAAAACCAAAACGGAGCTATCTAGCAGAATGGTTTTCAATGTGTGTATTCAACTTCCAGAATTAAACATATGTGTGTTTGCAGCAGTTCAGAAACCCTTTCTTTGGAGAATGCAGAAACCGTCATTTCCAGCCCTAGAGACGCATATAAGAGTTAGCAGTAAGAATGCGTTTAAAACACAGAACACCCGCTTCTTACGAACTCATCTTCTGTGTGTTGGTTCCTTTTAGGAAGTTGCATCTATGTTTAGATTCAGCGAGGAAGAAACACGTTTCTTCTAAAAGCTGCGTTTGGATATTCCAGAGTGGATGGGAGAACAGGCTGTAAAGAGAAATACCTTGCTCTAAAACCAAAACGGAGCTATCTAGCAGAACGGTTGTCAATGTGTGTATTCAACTTCCAGAGTTAAACTGATGTGTGTTTGCAGCAGTTCAGAAACCCTTTCTTTGGAGAATGCAGAAACCGTCATTTCCAGCCCTAGAGACGCATATAAGAGTTAGCAGTAAGAATGCGTTTAAAACACAGAACACCCGCTTCTTACGAACTCATCTTCTGTGTGTTGGTTCCTTTTAGGAAGTTGCATCTATGTTTAGATTCAGCGAGGAAGAAACACGTTTCTTCTAAAAGCTGCGTTTGGATATTCCAGAGTGGATGGGAGAACAGGCTGTAAAGAGAAATACCTTGCTCTAAAACCAAAACGGAGCTATCTAGCAGAATGGTTGTCAATGTGTGTATTCAACTTCCAGAGTTAAACTGATGTGTGTTTGCAGCAGTTCAGAAACCCTTTCTTTGGAGAATGCAGAAACCGTCATTTCCAGCCCTAGAGACGCATGTAAGAGTTAGCAGTAAGAATGCGTTGAAAACACAGAACACCCGCTTCTTACGAACTCATCTTCTGTGTGTTGGTTCCTTTTAGGAAGTTGCATCTATGTTTAGATTCAGCGAGGAAGAAACACGTTTCTTCTAAAAGCTGCGTTTGGATATTCCAGAGTGGATGGGAGAACAGGCTGTAAAGAGAAATACCTTGCTCTAAAACCAAAACGGAGCTATCTAGCAGAATGGTTGTCAATGTGTGTATTCAACTTCCAGAGTTAAACTGATGTGTGTTTGCAGCAGTTCAGAAACCCTTTCTTTGGAGAATGCAGAAACCGTCATTTCCAGCCCTAGAGACGCATATAAGAGTTAGCAGTAAGAATGCGTTTAAAACACAGAACACCCGCTTCTTACGAACTCATCTTGTGTGTTGGTTCCTTTTAGGAAGTTGCATCTATGTTTAGATTCAGCGAGGAAGAAACACGTTTCTTCTAAAAGCTGCGTTTGGATATTCCAGAGTGGATGGGAGAACAGGCTGTAAAGAGAAATACCTTGCTCTAAAACCAAAACGGAGCTATCTAGCAGAATGGTTGTCAATGTGTGTATTCAACTTCCAGAGTTAAACTGATGTGTGTTTGCAGCAGTTCAGAAACCCTTTCTTTGGAGAATGCAGAAACCGTCATTTCCAGCCCTAGAGACGCATGTAAGAGTTAGCAGTAAGAATGCGTTTAAAACACAGAACACCCGCTTCTTACGAACTCATCTTCTGTGTGTTGGTTCCTTTTAGGAAGTTGCATCTATGTTTAGATTCAGCGAGGAAGAAACACGTTTCTTCTAAAAGCTGCGTTTGGATATTCCAGAGTGGATGGGAGAACAGGCTGTAAAGAGAAATACCTTGCTCTAAAACCAAAACGGAGCTATCTAGCAGAATGGTTGTCAATGTGTGTATTCAACTTCCAGAGTTAAACTGATGTGTGTTTGCAGCAGTTCAGAAACCCTTTCTTTGGAGAATGCAGAAACCGTCATTTCCAGCCCTAGAGACGCATGTAAGAGTTAGCAGTAAGAATGCGTTTAAAACACAGAACACCCGCTTCTTACGAACTCATCTTCTGTGTGTTGGTTCCTTTTAGGAAGTTGCATCTATGTTTAGATTCAGCGAGGAAGAAACACGTTTCTTCTAAAAGCTGCGTTTGGATATTCCAGAGTGGATGGGAGAACAGGCTGTAAAGAAAAATACCTTGCTCTAAAACCAAAACGGAGCTATCTAGCAGAATGGTTGTCAATGTGTCTATTCAACTTCCAGAGCTAAACTGATGTGTGTTTTCAGCAGTTCAGAAACCCTTTCTTTGGAGAATGCAGAAACCGTCATTTCCAGCCCTAGAGACGTTTATAAGAGTTAGCAGTAAGAATGCGTTTAAAACACAGAACACCCGCTTCTTACGAACTCATCTTCTGTGTGTTGGTTCCTTTTAGGAAGTTGCATCTATGTTTAGATTCAGCGAGGAAGAAACACGTTTCTTCTAAAAGCTGCGTTTGGATATTCCAGAGTGGATGCGAGAACAGGCTGTAAAGAGAAATACCTTGCTCTAAAACCAAAACGGAGCTATCTAGCAGAATGGTTGTCAATGTGTGTATTCAACTTCCAGAGTTAAACTGATGTGTGTTTGCAGCAGTTCAGAAACCCTTTCTTTGGAGAATGCAGAAACCGTCATTTACAGCCCTAGAGACGCATATAAGAGTTAGCAGTAAGAATGCGTTTAAAACACAGAACACCCGCTTCTTACGAACTCATCTTCTGTGTGTTGGTTCTTTTTAGGAAGTTGCATCTATGTTTAGATTCAGCGAGGAAGAAACACGTTTCTTCTAAAAGCTACGTTTGGACATTCCAGAGTGGATGGGAGAACAGGCTGTAAAGAGAAATACCTTGCTCTAAAACCAAAACGGAGCTATCTAGCAGAATGGTTGTCAATGTGTGTATTCAACTTCCAGAGTTAAACTGATGTGTGTTTGCAGCAGTTCAGAAACCCTTTCTTTGGAGAATGCAGAAACCGTCATTTCCAGCCCTAGAGACGCATATAAGAGTTAGCAGTAAGAATGCGTTTAAAACACAGAACACCCGCTTCTTACGAACTCATCTTCTGTGTGTTGGTTCCTTTTAGGAAGTTGCATCTATGTTTAGATTCAGCGAGGAAGAAACACGTTTCTTCTAAAAGCTGCGTTTGGATATTCCAGAGTGGATGGGAGAACAGGCTGTAAAGAGAAATACCTTGCTCTAAAACCAAAACGGAGCTATCTAGCAGAATGGTTGTCAATGTGTGTATTCAACTTCCAGAGTTAAACTGATGTGTGTTTGCAGCAGTTCAGAAACCCTTTCTTTGTAGAATGCAGAAACCGTCATTTCCAGCCCTAGAGACGCATATAAGAGTTAGCAGTAAGAATGCGTTTAAAACACAGAACACCCGCTTCTTACGAACTCATCTTCTGTGTGTTGGTTCCTTTTAGGAAGTTGCATCTATGTTTAGATTCAGCGAGGAAGAAACACGTTTCTTCTAAAAGCTGCGTTTGGATATTCCAGAGTGGATGGGAGAACAGGCTGTAAAGAGAAATACCTTGCTCTAAAACCAAAACGGAGCTATCTAGCAGAATGGTTGTCAATGTGTGTATTCAACTTCCAGAGTTAAACTGATGTGTGTTTGCAGCAGTTCAGAAACCCTTTCTTTGTAGAATGCAGAAACCGTCATTTCCAGCCCTAGAGACGCATGTAAGAGTTAGCAGTAAGAATGCGTTTAAAACACAGAACACCCGCTTCTTACGAACTCATCTTCTGTGTGTTGGTTCCTTTTAGGAAGTTGCATCTATGTTTAGATTCAGCGAGGAAGAAACACGTTTCTTCTAAAAGCTGCGTTTGGATATTCCAGAGTGGATGGGAGAACAGGCTGTAAAGAGAAATACCTTGCTCTAAAACCAAAACGGAGCTATCTAGCAGAATGGTTGTCAATGTGTGTATTCAACTTCCAGAGTTAAACTGATGTGTGTTTGCAGCAGTTCAGAAACCCTTTCTTTGGAGAATGCAGAAACCGTCATTTCCAGCCCTAGAGACGCATGTAAGAGTTAGCAGTAAGAATGCGTTTAAAACACAGAACACCCGCTTCTTACGAACTCATCTTCTGTGCGTTGGTTCCTTTTAGGAAGTTGCATCTATGTTTAGATTCAGCGAGGAAGAAACACGTTTCTTCTAAAAGCTGCGTTTGGATATTCCAGAGTGGATGGGAGAACAGGCTGTAAAGAGAAATACCTTGCTCTAAAACCAAAACGGAGCTATCTAGCAGAATGGTTGTCAATGTGTGTATTCAACTTCCAGAGTTAAACTGATGTGTGTTTGCAGCAGTTCAGAAACCCTTTCTTTGGAGAATGCAGAAACCGTCATTTCCAGCCCTAGAGACGCATATAAGAGTTAGCAGTAAGAATGCGTTTAAAACACAGAAGACCCGCTTCTTACGAACTCATCTGCTGTGTGTTGGTTCCTTTTAGGAAGTTGCATCTATGTTTAGATTCAGCGAGGAAGAAACACGTTTCTTCTAAAAGCTGCGTTTGGATATTCCAGAGTGGATGGGAGAACAGGCTGTAAAGAGAAATACCTTGCTCTAAAACCAAAACGGAGCTATCTAGCAGAATGGTTGTCAATGTGTGTATTCAACTTCCAGAGTTAAACTGATGTGTGTTTGCAGCAGTTCAGAAACCCTTTCTTTGGAGAATGCAGAAACCGTCATTTCCAGCCCTAGAGACGCATGTAAGAGTTAGCAGTAAGAATGCGTTTAAAACACAGAACACCCGCTTCTTACGAACTCATCTTCTGTGTGTTGGTTCCTTTTAGGAAGTTGCATCTATGTTTAGATTCAGCGAGGAAGAAACACGTTTCTTCTAAAAGCTGCGTTTGGATATTCCAGAGTGGATGGGAGAACAGGCTGTAAAGAGAAATACCTTGCTCTAAAACCAAAACGGAGCTATCTAGCAGAATGGTTGTCAATGTGTGTATTCAACTTCCAGAGTTAAACTGATGTGTGTTTGCAGCAGTTCAGAAACCCTTTCTTTGGAGAATGCAGAAACCGTCATTTCCAGCCCTAGAGACGCATGTAAGAGTTAGCAGTAAGAATGCGTTTAAAACACAGAACACCCGCTTCTTACGAACTCATCTTCTGTGTGTTGGTTCCTTTTAGGAAGTTGCATCTATGTTTAGATTCAGCGAGGAAGAAACACGTTTCTTCTAAAAGCTGCGTTTGGATATTCCAGAGTGGATGGGAGAACAGGCTGTAAAGAAAAATACCTTGCTCTAAAACCAAAACGGAGCTATCTAGCAGAATGGTTGTCAATGTGTCTATTCAACTTCCAGAGCTAAACTGATATGTGTTTTCAGCAGTTCAGAAACCCTTTCTTTGGAGAATGCAGAAACCGTCATTTCCAGCCCTAGAGACGCTTATAAGAGTTAGCAGTAAGAATGCGTTTAAAACACAGAACACCCGCTTCTTACGAACTCATCTTCTGTGTGTTGGTTCCTTTTAGGAAGTTGCATCTATGTTTAGATTCAGCGAGGAAGAAACACGTTTCTTCTAAAAGCTGCGTTTGGATATTCCAGAGTGGATGGGAGAACAGGCTGTAAAGAGAAATACCTTGCTCTAAAACCAAAACGGAGCTATCTAGCAGAATGGTTGTCAATGTGTGTATTCAACTTCCAGAGTTAAACTGATGTGTGTTTGCAGCAGTTCAGAAACCCTTTCTTTGGAGAATGCAGAAACCGTCATTTCCAGCCCTAGAGACGCATATAAGAGTTAGCAGTAAGAATGCGTTTAAAACACAGAACACCCGCTTCTTACGAACTCATCTTCTGTGTGTTGGTTCTTTTTAGGAAGTTGCATCTATGTTTAGATTCAGCGAGGAAGAAACACGTTTCTTCTAAAAGCTACGTCTGGACATTCCAGAGTGGATGGGAGAACAGGCTGTAAAGAGAAATACCTTGCTCTAAAACCAAAACGGAGCTATCTAGCAGAATGGTTGTCAATGTGTGTATTCAACTTCCAGAGTTAAACTGATGTGTGTTTGCAGCAGTTCAGAAACCCTTTCTTTGGAGAATGCAGAAACCGTCATTTCCAGCCCTAGAGACGCATATAAGAGTTAGCAGTAAGAATGCGTTTAAAACACAGAACACCCGCTTCTTACGAACTCATCTTCTGTGTGTTGGTTCCTTTTAGGAAGTTGCATCTATGTTTAGATTCAGCGAGGAAGAAACACGTTTCTTCTAAAAGCTGCGTTTGGATATTCCAGAGTGGATGGGAGAACAGGCTGTAAAGAGAAATACCTTGCTCTAAAACCAAAACGGAGCTATCTAGCAGAATGGTTGTCAATGTGTGTATTCAACTTCCAGAGTTAAACTGATGTGTGTTTGCAGCAGTTCAGAAACCCTTTCTTTGTAGAATGCAGAAACCGTCATTTCCAGCCCTAGAGACGCATATAAGAGTTAGCAGTAAGAATGCGTTTAAAACACAGAACACCCGCTTCTTACGAACTCATCTTCTGTGTGTTGGTTCCTTTTAGGAAGTTGCATCTATGTTTAGATTCAGCGAGGAAGAAACACGTTTCTTCTAAAAGCTGCGTTTGGATATTCCAGAGTGGATGGGAGAACAGGCTGTAAAGAGAAATACCTTGCTCTAAAACCAAAACGGAGCTATCTAGCAGAATGGTTGTCAATGTGTGTATTCAACTTCCAGAGTTAAACTGATGTGTGTTTGCAGCAGTTCAGAAACCCTTTCTTTGGAGAATGCAGAAACCGTCATTTCCAGCCCTAGAGACGCATATAAGAGTTAGCAGTAAGAATGCGTTTAAAACACAGAACACCCGCTTCTTACGAACTCATCTTCTGTGTGTTGGTTCCTTTTAGGAAGTTGCATCTATGTTTAGATTCAGCGAGGAAGAAACACGTTTCTTCTAAAAGCTGCGTTTGGATATTCCAGAGTGGATGCGAGAACAGGCTGTAAAGAGAAATACCTTGCTCTAAAACCAAAACGGAGCTATCTAGCAGAATGGTTGTCAATGTGTGTATTCAACTTCCAGAGTTAAACTGATGTGTGTTTGCAGCAGTTCAGAAACCCTTTCTTTGGAGAATGCAGAAACCGTCATTTCTAGCCCTAGAGACGCATATAAGAGTTAGCCTTAAGAATGCGTTTAAAACAAAGAAGTCCCGCTTCTTACGAACTCATCTTCTGTGTGTTGGTTCCTTTTAGGAAGTTGCATCTATGTTTAGATTCAGCGAGGTCGAAACACGTTTCTTCTATAAGCTGCGTTTGGACATTCCACAGTGGATGGGAGAACAGGCTGTAAAGAGAAATATATTGCTCTAAAACCAAAACGGAGCTATCTAGCAGAATGGTTTTCAATGTGTGTATTCAGGTTCCAGAGTTAAACTGATGTGTGTTTGCAGCAGTTCAGAAACCCTTTCTTTGGAGAATGCAGAAAAAGTCTTTTCCCGCCCCAGAGTCGCTTAGGAGAGTTAGCAGTAAGAATGCGTTTAAAACACAGAAGACCCCCTTCTTACGAACTCATGCGCTGTGTGTTGGCTCCTTTTAGGAAGTTACATATATGTTTAGATTCAGCGAGGAAGAAACACGTTTCTTCTAAAAGCTGCGTTTGGACATTCCAGAGTGGATGGGAGAACAGGCTGTAAAGAGAAATACCTTGCTCTAAAACCAAAACGGAGCTATCTAGCAGAATGGTTGTCAATGTGTGTATTCAACTTCCAGAGCTAAACTGATGTGTGTTTGCAGCAGTTCAGAAACCCTTTCTTTGGAGAATGCAGAAACCGTCTTTTCCCGCCCTAGAGACGCTTATAAGAGTTAGTAGTAAGAATGCGTTTAAAACACAGAACACCCGCTTCTTACGAACTCATCTGCTGTGTGTTGGTTCCTTTTAGGAAGTTGCATCTATGTTTAGATTCAGCGAGGTAGAATCACGTTTCTTCTAAAAGCTGCGTTTGGACATTCCAGAGTGGATGGGAGAACAGGCTGTAAAGAGAAATACCTTGCTCTAAAACCAAAACGGAGCTATCTAGCAGAATGGTTGTCAATGTGTCTATTCAACTTCCAGAGCTAAACTGATGTGTGTTTTCAGCAGTTCAGAAACCCTTTCTTTGGAGAATGCAGAAACCGTCATTTCCAGCCCTAGAGATGCATATAAGAGTTAGCAGTAAGAATGCGTTTAAAACACAGAACACCCGCTTCTTACGAACTCATCTTCTGTGTGTTGGTTCCTTTTAGGAAGTTGCATCTATGTTTAGATTCAGCGAGGAAGAAACACGTTTCTTCTAAAAGCTGCGTTTGGATATTCCAGAGTGGATGGGAGAACAGGCTGTAAAGAGAAATACCTTGCTCTAAAACCAAAACGGAGCTATCTAGCAGAATGGTTGTCAATGTGTGTATTCAACTTCCAGAGTTAAACTGATGTGTGTTTGCAGCAGTTCAGAAACCCTTTCTTTGGAGAATGCAGAAACCGTCATTTCCAGCCCTAGAGACGCATGTAAGAGTTAGCAGTAAGAATGCGTTTAAAACACAGAACACCCGCTTCTTACGAACTCATCTTCTGTGTGTTGGTTCCTTTTAGGAAGTTGCATCTATGTTTAGATTCAGCGAGGAAGAAACACGTTTCTTCTGAAAACTGCGTTTGGATATTCCAGAGTGGATGGGAGAACAGGCTGTAAAGAGAAATACCTTGCTCTAAAACCAAAACGGAGCTATCTAGCAGAATGGTTGTCAATGTGTGTATTCAACTTCCAGAGTTAAACTGATGTGTGTTTGCAGCAGTTCAGAAACCCTTTCTTTGGAGAATGCAGAAACCGTCATTTCCAGCCCTAGAGACGCATGTAAGAGTTAGCAGTAAGAATGCGTTTAAAACACAGAACACCCGCTTCTTACGAACTCATCTTCTGTGTGTTGGTTCCTTTTAGGAAGTTGCATCTATGTTTAGATTCAGCGAGGAAGAAACACGTTTCTTCTAAAAGCTGCGTTTGGATATTCCAGAGTGGATGGGAGAACAGGCTGTAAAGAGAAATACCTTGCTCTAAAACCAAAACGGAGCTATCTAGCAGAATGGTTGTCAATGTGTGTATTCAACTTCCAGAGTTAAACTGATGTGTGTTTGCAGCAGTTCAGAAACCCTTTCTTTGGAGAATGCAGAAACCGTCATTTCCAGCCCTAGAGACGCATGTAAGAGTTAGCAGTAAGAATGCGTTTAAAACACAGAACACCCGCTTCTTACGAACTCATCTTCTGTGTGTTGGTTCCTTTTAGGAAGTTGCATCTATGTTTAGATTCAGCGAGGAAGAAACACGTTTCTTCTAAAAGCTGCGTTTGGATATTCCAGAGTGGATGGGAGAACAGGCTGTAAAGAGAAATACCTTGCTCTAAAACCAAAACGGAGCTATCTAGCAGAATGGTTGTCAATGTGTGTATTCAACTTCCAGAGTTAAACTGATGTGTGTTTGCAGCAGTTCAGAAACCCTTTCTTTGGAGAATGCAGAAACCGTCATTTCCAGCCCTAGAGACGCATATAAGAGTTAGCAGTAAGAATGCGTTTAAAACACAGAACACCCGCTTCTTACGAACTCATCTTCTGTGTGTTGGTTCCTTTTAGGAAGTTGCATCTATGTTTAGATTCAGCGAGGAAGAAACACGTTTCTTCTAAAAGCTGCGTTTGGATATTCCAGAGTGGATGGGAGAACAGGCTGTAAAGAGAAATACCTTGCTCTAAAACCAAAACGGAGCTATCTAGCAGAATGGTTGTCAATGTGTGTATTCAACTTCCAGAGTTAAACTGATGTGTGTTTGCAGCAGTTCAGAAACCCTTTCTTTGGAGAATGCAGAAACCGTCATTTCCAGCCCTAGAGACGCATATAAGAGTTAGCAGTAAGAATGCGTTTAAAACACAGAACACCCGCTTCTTACGAACTCATCTTCTGTGTGTTGGTTCCTTTTAGGAAGTTGCATCTATGTTTAGATTCAGCGAGGAAGAAACACGTTTCTTCTAAAAGCTGCATTTGGATATTCCAGAGTGGATGGGAGAACAGGCTGTAAAGAGAAATACCTTGCTCTAAAACCAAAACGGAGCTATCTAGCAGAATGGTTGTCAATGTGTGTATTCAACTTCCAGAGTTAAACTGATGTGTGTTTGCAGCAGTTCAGAAACCCTTTCTTTGGAGAATGCAGAAACCGTCATTTCCAGCCCTAGAGACGCATATAAGAGTTAGCAGTAAGAATGCGTTTAAAACACAGAACACCCGCTTCTTACGAACTCATCTTCTGTGTGTTGGTTCCTTTTAGGAAGTTGCATCTATGTTTAGATTCAGCGAGGAAGAAACACGTTTCTTCTAAAAGCTGCGTTTGGATATTCCAGAGTGGATGGGAGAACAGGCTGTAAAGAGAAATACCTCGCTCTAAAACCAAAACGGAGCTATCTAGCAGAATGGTTGTCAATGTGTGTATTCAACTTCCAGAGTTAAACTGATGTGTGTTTGCAGCAGTTCAGAAACCCTTTCTTTGGAGAATGCAGAAACCGTCATTTCCAGCCCTAGAGACGCATATAAGAGTTAGCAGTAAGAATGCGTTTAAAACACAGAACACCCGCTTCTTACGAACTCATCTTCTGTGTGTTGGTTCCTTTTAGGAAGTTGCATCTATGTTTAGATTCAGCGAGGAAGAAACACGTTTCTTCTAAAAGCTGCGTTTGGATATTCCAGAGTGGATGGGAGAACAGGCTGTAAAGAGAAATACCTTGCTCTAAAACCAAAACGGAGCTATCTAGCAGAATGGTTGTCAATGTGTGTATTCAAATTCCAGAGTTAAACTGATGTGTGTTTGCAGCAGTTCAGAAACCCTTTCTTTGGAGAATGCAGAAACCGTCATTTCCAGCCCTAGAGACGCATGTAAGAGTTAGCAGTAAGAATGCGTTTAAAACACAGAACACCCGCTTCTTACGAACTCATCTTCTGTGTGTTGGTTCCTTTTAGGAAGTTGCATCTATGTTTAGATTCAGCGAGGAAGAAACACGTTTCTTCTAAAAGCTGCGTTTGGATATTCCAGAGTGGATGGGAGAACAGGCTGTAAAGAGAAATACCTTGCTCTAAAACCAAAACGGAGCTATCTAGCAGAATGGTTGTCAATATGTTTATTCAACTTCCAGAGTTAAACTGATGTGTGTTTGCAGCAGTTCAGAAACCCTTTCTTTGGAGAATGCAGAAACCGTCATTTCCAGCCCTAGAGACGCATGTAAGAGTTAGCAGTAAGAATGCGTTTAAAACACAGAACACCCGCTTCTTACGAACTCATCTGCTGTGTGTTGGTTCCTTTTAGGAAGTTGCATCTATGTTTAGATTCAGCGAGGTAGAAACACGTTTCTTCTATAAGCTGCGTTTGGACATTCCACAGTGGATGGGAGAACAGGCTGTAAAGAGAAATATATTGCTCTAAAACCAAAACGGAGCTATCTAGCAGAATGGTTTTCAATGTGTGTATTCAGGTTCCAGAGTTAAACTGATGTGTGTTTGCAGCCGTTCAGAAACCCTTTCTTTGGAGAATGCAGAAACAGTCTTTTCCCGCCCTAGAGACGCTTATAACAGTTAGCAGTAAGAATGCGTTTAAAACACAGAAGACCCCCTTCTTACGAAGTCATCTGCTGTGTGTTGGTTCCTTTTAGGAAGTTGCATCTATGTTTACATTCAGCGAGGTAGAAACACGTTTCTTCTAAAAGCTGCGTTTGGACATTCCAGAGTGGATGGGAGAACAGGCTGTAAAGAGAAATACCTTGCTCTAAAACCAAAACGGAGCTATCTAGCAGAATGGTTGTCAATGTGTGTATTCAACTTCCAGAGTTAAACTGATGTGTGTTTGCAGCAGTTCAGAAACCCTTTCTTTGGAGAATGCAGAAACTGTCTTTTCCCGCCCTAGAGACGCTTATAAGAGTTAGCAGTAAGAATGCGTTTAAAACACAGAAGACCCGCTTCTTACGAACTCATCTGTTGTGTGTTGGTTCCTTTTAGAAAATTCCATCTATGTTTAGATTCAGCGAGGTAGAAACACGTTTCTTCTAAAAGCTGCGTTTGGACATTCCAGAGTGGATGGGAAAACAGGCTGTAAAGAGAAATACCTTGCTCTAAAACCAAAACGGAGCTATCTAGCAGAATGGTTGTCAATGCGTTTATTCAAGTTCCAGAGGTAAACTGCTGTGTGTTTGCAGCAGTTCAGAAACCCTTTCTTTGGAGAATGCAGAAAAAGTCTTTTCCCGCCCCAGAGACGCTTAGGAGAGTTAGCAGTAAGAATGCGTTTAAAACACAGAAGACCCGCTTATTACGAACTCATCCGCTGTGTGTTGGCTCCTTTTAGGAAGTTACATATATGTTTAGATTCAGCGAGGAAGAAACACGTTTCTTCTAAAAGCTGCGTTTGGACATTCCAGAGTGGATGGGAGAACAGGCTGTAAAGAGAAATACCTTGCTCTAAAACCAAAACGGAGCTATCTAGCAGAATGGTTGTCAATGTGTGTATTCAACTTCCAGAGCTAAACTGATGTGTGTTTGCAGCAGTTCAGAAACCCTTTCTTTGGAGAATGCAGAAACCGTCTTTTCCCGCCCTAGAGACGCTTATGAGAGTTAGTAGTAAGAATGCGTTTAAAACACAGAACACCCGCTTCTTACGAACTCATCTGCTGTGTGTTGGTTCCTTTTAGGAAGTTGCATCTATGTTTAGATTCAGCGAGGTAGAATCACGTTTCTTCTAAAAGCTGCGTTTGGACATTCCAGAGTGGATGGGAGAACAGGCTGTAAAGAGAAATACCTTGCTCTAAAACCAAAACGGAGCTATCTAGCAGAATGGTTGTCAATGTGTCTATTCAACTTCCAGAGCTAAACTGATGTGTGTTTTCAGCAGTTCAGAAACCCTTTCTTTGGAGAATGCAGAAACCGTCATTTCCAGCCCTAGAGATGCATTTAAGAGTTAGCAGTAAGAATGCGTTTAAAACACAGAACACCCGCTTCTTACGAACTCATCTTGTGTGTTGGTTCCTTTTAGGAAGTTGCATCTATGTTTAGATTCAGCGAGGAAGAAACACGTTTCTTCTAAAAGCTGCGTTTGGATATTCCAGAGTGGATGGGAGAACAGGCTGTAAAGAGAAATACCTTGCTCTAAAACCAAAACGGAGCTATCTAGCAGAATGGTTGTCAATGTGTGTATTCAACTTCCAGAGTTAAACTGATGTGTGTTTGCAGCAGTTCAGAAACCCTTTCTTTGGAGAATGCAGAAACCGTCATTTCCAGCCCTAGAGACACATATAAGAGTTAGCAGTAAGAATGCGTTTAAAACACAGAACACCCGCTTCTTACGAACTCATCTTCTGTGTGTTGGTTCCTTTTAGGAAGTTGCATCTATGTTTAGATTCAGCGAGGAAGAAACACGTTTCTTCTAAAAGCTGCGTTTGGATATTCCAGAGTGGATGGGAGAACAGGCTGTAAAGAGAAATACCTTGCTCTAAAACCAAAACGGAGCTATCTAGCAGAATGGTTGTCAATGTGTGTATTCAACTTCCAGAGTTAAACTGATGTGTGTTTGCAGCAGTTCAGAAACCCTTTCTTTGGAGAATGCAGAAACCGTCATTTCCAGCCCTAGAGACGCATGTAAGAGTTAGCAGTAAGAATGCGTTTAAAACACAGAACACCCGCTTCTTACGAACTCATCTTCTGTGTGTTGGTTCCTTTTAGGAAGTTGCATCTATGTTTAGATTCAGCGAGGAAGAAACACGTTTCTTCTAAAAGCTGCGTTTGGATATTCCAGAGTGGATGGGAGAACAGGCTGTAAAGAGAAATACCTTGCTCTAAAACCAAAACGGAGCTATCTAGCAGAATGGTTGTCAATGTGTGTATTCAACTTCCAGAGTTAAACTGATGTGTGTTTGCAGCAGTTCAGAAACCCTTTCTTTGGAGAATGCAGAAACCGTCATTTCCAGCCCTAGAGACGCATGTAAGAGTTAGCAGTAAGAATGCGTTTAAAACACAGAACACCCGCTTCTTACGAACTCATCTTCTGTGTGTTGGTTCCTTTTAGGAAGTTGCATCTATGTTTAGATTCAGCGAGGAAGAAACACGTTTCTTCTAAAAGCTGCGTTTGGATATTCCAGAGTGGATGGGAGAACAGGCTGTAAAGAAAAATACCTTGCTCTAAAACCAAAACGGAGCTATCTAGCAGAATGGTTGTCAATGTGTGTATTCAACTTCCAGAGCTAAACTGATGTGTGTTTTAGGCAGTTCAGAAACCCTTTCTTTGGAGAATGCAGAAACCGTCATTTCCAGCCCTAGAGACGCATATAAGAGTTAGCAGTAAGAATGCGTTTAAAACACAGAACACCCGCTTCTTACGAACTCATCTGCTGTGTGTTGGTTCCTTTTAGGAAGTTGCATCTATGTTTAGATTCAGCGAGGAAGAAACACGTTTCTTCTAAAAGCTACGTTTGGACATTCCAGAGTGGATGGGAGAACAGGCTGTAAAGAGAAATACCTTGCTCTAAAACCAAAACGGAGCTATCTAGCAGAATGGTTGTCAATGTGTGTATTCAACTTCCAGAGTTAAACTGATGTGTGTTTGCAGCAGTTCAGAAACCCTTTCTTTGGAGAATGCAGAAACCGTCATTTCCAGCCCTAGAGACGCATATAAGAGTTAGCAGTAAGAATGCGTTTAAAACACAGAACACCCGCTTCTTACGAACTCATCTTCTGTGTGTTGGTTCCTTTTAGGAAGTTGCATCTATGTTTAGATTCAGCGAGGAAGAAACACGTTTCTTCTAAAAGCTGCATTTGGATATTCCAGAGTGGATGGGAGAACAGGCTGTAAAGAGAAATATCTTGCTCTAAAACCAAAACGGAGCTATCTAGCAGAATGGTTGTCAATGTGTGTATTCAACTTCCAGAGTTAAACTGATGTGTGTTTGCAGCAGTTCAGAAACCCTTTCTTTGGAGAATGCAGAAACCGTCATTTCCAGCCCTAGAGACGCATATAAGAGTTAGCAGTAAGAATGCGTTTAAAACACAGAACACCCGCTTCTTACGAACTCATCTTCTGTGTGTTGGTTCCTTTTAGGAAGTTGCATCTATGTTTAGATTCAGCGAGGAAGAAACACGTTTCTTCTAAAAGCTGCGTTTGGATATTCCAGAGTGGATGGGAGAACAGGCTGTAAAGAGAAATACCTTGCTCTAAAACCAAAACGGAGCTATCTAGCAGAATGGTTGTCAATGTGTGTATTCAACTTCCAGAGTTAAACTGATGTGTGTTTGCAGCAGTTCAGAAACCCTTTCTTTGGAGAATGCAGAAACCGTCATTTCCAGCCCTAGAGACGCATGTAAGAGTTAGCAGTAAGAATGCGTTTAAAACACAGAACACCCGCTTCTTACGAACTCATCTTCTGTGTGTTGGTTCCTTTTAGGAAGTTGCATCTATGTTTAGATTCAGCGAGGAAGAAACACGTTTCTTCTAAGAGCTGCGTTTGGATATTCCAGAGTGGATGGGAGAACAGGCTGTAAAGAGAAATACCTTGCTCTAAAACCAAAACGGAGCTATCTAGCAGAATGGTTGTCAATGTGTGTATTCAACTTCCAGAGTTAAACTGATGTGTGTTTGCAGCAGTTCAGAAACCCTTTCTTTGGAGAATGCAGAAACCGTCATTTCCAGCCCTAGAGACGCATATAAGAGTTAGCAGTAAGAATGCGTTTAAAACACAGAACACCCGCTTCTTACGAACTCATCTTCTGTGTGTTGGTTTTTTTTAGGAAGTTGCATCTATGTTTAGATTCAGCGAGGAAAAAACACGTTTCTTCTAAAAGCTGCGTTTGGATATTCCAGAGTGGATGGGAGAACAGGCTGTAAAGAGAAATACCTTGCTCTAAAACCAAAACGGAGCTATCTAGCAGAATGGTTGTCAATGTGTGTATTCAAATTCCAGAGTTAAACTGATGTGTGTTTGCAGCAGTTCAGAAACCCTTTCTTTGGAGAATGCAGAAACCGTCATTTCCAGCCCTAGAGACGCATGTAAGAGTTAGCAGTAAGAATGCGTTTAAAACACAGAACACCCGCTTCTTACGAACTCATCTTCTGTGTGTTGGTTCCTTTTAGGAAGTTGCATCTATGTTTAGATTCAGCGAGGAAGAAACACGTTTCTTCTAAAAGCTGCGTTTGGATATTCCAGAGTGGATGGGAGAACAGGCTGTAAAGAGAAATACCTTGCTCTAAAACCAAAACGGAGCTATCTAGCAGAATGGTTGTCAATGTGTGTATTCAACTTCCAGAGTTAAACTGATGTGTGTTTGCAGCAGTTCAGAAACCCTTTCTTTGGAGAATGCAGAAACCGTCATTTCCAGCCCTAGAGACGCATATAAGAGTTAGCAGTAAGAATGCGTTTAAAACACAGAACACCCGCTTCTTACGAACTCATCTGCTGTGTGTTGGTTCCTTTTAGGAAGTTGCATCTATGTTTAGATTCAGCGAGGAAGAAACACGTTTCTTCTAAAAGCTGCGTTTGGATATTCCAGAGTGGATGGGAGAACAGGCTGTAAAGAGAAATACCTTGCTCTAAAACCAAAACGGAGCTATCTAGCAGAATGGTTGTCAATGTGTGTATTCAACTTCCAGAGTTAAACTGATGTGTGTTTGCAGCAGTTCAGAAACCCTTTCTTTGGAGAATGCAGAAACCGTCATTTCCAGCCCTAGAGACGCATGTAAGAGTTAGCAGTAAGAATGCGTTTAAAACACAGAACACCCGCTTCTTACGAACTCATCTTCTGTGTGTTGGTTCCTTTTAGGAAGTTGCATCTATGTTTAGATTCAGCGAGGAAGAAACACGTTTCTTCTAAAAGCTGCGTTTGGATATTCCAGAGTGGATGGGAGAACAGGCTGTAAAGAGAAATACCTTGCTCTAAAACCAAAACGGAGCTATCTAGCAGAATGGTTGTCAATGTGTGTATTCAACTTCCAGAGTTAAACTGATGTGTGTTTGCAGCAGTTCAGAAACCCTTTCTTTGGAGAATGCAGAAACCGTCATTTCCAGCCCTAGAGACGCATATAAGAGTTAGCAGTAAGAATGCGTTTAAAACACAGAACACCCGCTTCTTACGAACTCATCTTCTGTGTGTTGGTTCCTTTTAGGAAGTTGCATCTATGTTTAGATTCAGCGAGGAAGAAACACGTTTCTTCTAAAAGCTGCGTTTGGATATTCCAGAGTGGATGGGAGAACAGGCTGTAAAGAGAAATACCTTGCTCTAAAACCAAAACGGAGCTATCTAGCAGAATGGTTGTCAATGTGTGTATTCAACTTCCAGAGTTAAACTGATGTGTGTTTGCAGCAGTTCAGAAACCCTTTCTTTGGAGAATGCAGAAACCGTCATTTCCAGCCCTAGAGACGCATGTAAGAGTTAGCAGTAAGAATGCGTTTAAAACACAGAACACCCGCTTCTTACGAACTCATCTTCTGTGTGTTGGTTCCTTTTAGGAAGTTGCATCTATGTTTAGATTCAGCGAGGAAGAAACACGTTTCTTCTAAAAGCTGCGTTTGGATATTCCAGAGTGGATGGGAGAACAGGCTGTAAAGAGAAATACCTTGCTCTAAAACCAAAACGGAGCTATCTAGCAGAATGGTTGTCAATGTGTGTATTCAACTTCCAGAGTTAAACTGATGTGTGTTTGCAGCAGTTCAGAAACCCTTTCTTTGGAGAATGCAGAAACCGTCATTTCCAGCCCTAGAGACGCATGTAAGAGTTAGCAGTAAGAATGCGTTTAAAACACAGAACACCCGCTTCTTACGAACTCATCTTCTGTGTGTTGGTTCCTTTTAGGAAGTTGCATCTATGTTTAGATTCAGCGAGGAAGAAACACGTTTCTTCTAAAAGCTGCGTTTGGATATTCCAGAGTGGATGGGAGAACAGGCTGTAAAGAAAAATACCTTGCTCTAAAACCAAAACGGAGCTATCTAGCAGAATGGTTGTCAATGTGTGTATTCAACTTCCAGAGCTAAACTGATGTGTGTTTTAGGCAGTTCAGAAACCCTTTCTTTGGAGAATGCAGAAACCGTCATTTCCAGCCCTAGAGACGCATATAAGAGTTAGCAGTAAGAATGCGTTTAAAACACAGAACACCCGCTTCTTACGAACTCATCTTCTGTGTGTTGGTTCCTTTTAGGAAGTTGCATCTATGTTTAGATTCAGCGAGGAAGAAACACGTTTCTTCTAAAAGCTGCGTTTGGATATTCCAGAGTGGATGGGAGAACAGGCTGTAAAGAGAAATACCTTGCTCTAAAACCAAAACGGAGCTATCTAGCAGAATGGTTGTCAATGTGTGTATTCAACTTCCAGAGTTAAACTGATGTGTGTTTGCAGCAGTTCAGAAACCCTTTCTTTGGAGAATGCAGAAACCGTCATTTCCAGCCCTAGAGACGCATATAAGAGTTAGCAGTAAGAATGCGTTTAAAACACAGAAGACCCGCTTCTTACGAACTCATCTGCTGTGTGTTGGTTCCTTTTAGGAAGTTGCATCTATGTTTAGATTCAGCGAGGAAGAAACACGTTTCTTCTAAAAGCTACGTTTGGACATTCCAGAGTGGATGGGAGAACAGGCTGTAAAGAGAAATACCTTGCTCTAAAACCAAAACGGAGCTATCTAGCAGAATGGTTGTCAATGTGTCTATTCAACTTCCAGAGTTAAACTGATGTGTGTTTTAGGCAGTTCAGAAACCCTTTCTTTGGAGAATGCAGAAACCGTCATTTCCAGCCCTAGAGACGCATATAAGAGTTAGCAGTAAGAATGCGTTTAAAACACAGAACACCCGCTTCTTACGAACTCATCTTCTGTGTGTTGGTTCCTTTTAGGAAGTTGCATCTATGTTTAGATTC
Organism: Saimiri boliviensis; assembly: GCF_048565385.1. Lineage (NCBI taxonomy): Eukaryota > Metazoa > Chordata > Mammalia > Primates > Cebidae > Saimiri > Saimiri boliviensis. The sequence goes on from NC_133467.1 coordinate 43,173,188, forward strand.
AGCGAGGAAGAAACACGTTTCTTCTAAAAGCTGCGTTTGGATATTCCAGAGTGGATGGGAGAACAGGCTGTAAAGAGAAATACCTTGCTCTAAAACCAAAACGGAGCTATCTAGCAGAATGGTTGTCAATGTGTGTATTCAACTTCCAGAGTTAAACTGATGTGTGTTTGCAGCAGTTCAGAAACCCTTTCTTTGGAGAATGCAGAAACCGTCATTTCCAGCCCTAGAGACGCATATAAGAGTTAGCAGTAAGAATGCGTTTAAAACACAGAACACCCGCTTCTTACGAACTCATCTGCTGTGTGTTGGTTCCTTTTAGGAAGTTGCATCTATGTTTAGATTCAGCGAGGAAGAAACACGTTTCTTCTAAAAGCTACGTTTGGACATTCCAGAGTGGATGGGAGAACAGGCTGTAAAGAGAAATACCTTGCTCTAAAACCAAAACGGAGCTATCTAGCAGAATGGTTGTCAATGTGTGTATTCAACTTCCAGAGTTAAACTGATGTGTGTTTGCAGCAGTTCAGAAACCCTTTCTTTGGAGAATGCAGAAACCGTCATTTCCAGCCCTAGAGACGCATATAAGAGTTAGCAGTAAGAATGCGTTTAAAACACAGAACACCCGCTTCTTACGAACTCATCTTCTGTGTGTTGGTTCCTTTTAGGAAGTTGCATCTATGTTTAGATTCAGCGAGGAAGAAACACGTTTCTTCTAAAAGCTGCATTTGGATATTCCAGAGTGGATGGGAGAACAGGCTGTAAAGAGAAATACCTTGCTCTAAAACCAAAACGGAGCTATCTAGCAGAATGGTTGTCAATGTGTGTATTCAACTTCCAGAGTTAAACTGATGTGTGTTTGCAGCAGTTCAGAAACCCTTTCTTTGGAGAATGCAGAAACCGTCATTTCCAGCCCTAGAGACGCATATAAGAGTTAGCAGTAAGAATGCGTTTAAAACACAGAACACCCGCTTCTTACGAACTCATCTTCTGTGTGTTGGTTCCTTTTAGGAAGTTGCATCTATGTTTAGATTCAGCGAGGAAGAAACACGTTTCTTCTAAAAGCTGCGTTTGGATATTCCAGAGTGGATGGGAGAACAGGCTGTAAAGAGAAATACCTTGCTCTAAAACCAAAACGGAGCTATCTAGCAGAATGGTTGTCAATGTGTGTATTCAACTTCCAGAGTTAAACTGATGTGTGTTTGCAGCAGTTCAGAAACCCTTTCTTTGTAGAATGCAGAAACCGTCATTTCCAGCCCTAGAGACGCATGTAAGAGTTAGCAGTAAGAATGCGTTTAAAACACAGAACACCCGCTTCTTACGAACTCATCTTCTGTGTGTTGGTTCCTTTTAGGAAGTTGCATCTATGTTTAGATTCAGCGAGGAAGAAACACGTTTCTTCTAAGAGCTGCGTTTGGATATTCCAGAGTGGATGGGAGAACAGGCTGTAAAGAGAAATACCTTGCTCTAAAACCAAAACGGAGCTATCTAGCAGAATGGTTGTCAATGTGTGTATTCAAATTCCAGAGTTAAACTGATGTGTGTTTGCAGCAGTTCAGAAACCCTTTCTTTGGAGAATGCAGAAACCGTCATTTCCAGCCCTAGAGACGCATGTAAGAGTTAGCAGTAAGAATGCGTTTAAAACACAGAACACCCGCTTCTTACGAACTCATCTTCTGTGTGTTGGTTCCTTTTAGGAAGTTGCATCTATGTTTAGATTCAGCGAGGAAGAAACACGTTTCTTCTAAGAGCTGCGTTTGGATATTCCAGAGTGGATGGGAGAACAGGCTGTAAAGAGAAATACCTTGCTCTAAAACCAAAACGGAGCTATCTAGCAGAATGGTTGTCAATGTGTGTATTCAACTTCCAGAGTTAAACTGATGGGTGTTTGCAGCAGTTCAGAAACCCTTTCTTTGGAGAATGCAGAAACCGTCATTTCCAGCCCTAGAGACGCATGTAAGAGTTAGCAGTAAGAATGCGTTTAAAACACAGAACACCCGCTTCTTACGAACTCATCTTCTGTGTGTTGGTTCCTTTTAGGAAGTTGCATCTATGTTTAGATTCAGCGAGGAAGAAACACGTTTCTTCTAAAAGCTGCGTTTGGATATTCCAGAGTGGATGGGAGAACAGGCTGTAAAGAGAAATACCTCGCTCTAAAACCAAAACGGAGCTATCTAGCAGAATGGTTGTCAATGTGTGTATTCAACTTCCAGAGTTAAACTGATGTGTGTTTGCAGCAGTTCAGAAACCCTTTCTTTGGAGAATGCAGAAACCGTCATTTCCAGCCCTAGAGACGCATATAAGAGTTAGCAGTAAGAATGCGTTTAAAACACAGAACACCCGCTTCTTACGAACTCATCTTCTGTGTGTTGGTTCCTTTTAGGAAGTTGCATCTATGTTTAGATTCAGCGAGGAAGAAACACGTTTCTTCTAAAAGCTGCGTTTGGATATTCCAGAGTGGATGGGAGAACAGGCTGTAAAGAGAAATACCTTGCTCTAAAACCAAAACGGAGCTATCTAGCAGAATGGTTGTCAATGTGTGTATTCAAATTCCAGAGTTAAACTGATGTGTGTTTGCAGCAGTTCAGAAACCCTTTCTTTGGAGAATGCAGAAACCGTCATTTCCAGCCCTAGAGACGCATGTAAGAGTTAGCAGTAAGAATGCGTTTAAAACACAGAACACCCGCTTCTTACGAACTCATCTTCTGTGTGTTGGTTCCTTTTAGGAAGTTGCATCTATGTTTAGATTCAGCGAGGAAGAAACACGTTTCTTCTAAAAGCTGCGTTTGGATATTCCAGAGTGGATGGGAGAACAGGCTGTAAAGAGAAATACCTTGCTCTAAAACCAAAACGGAGCTATCTAGCAGAATGGTTGTCAATATGTTTATTCAACTTCCAGAGTTAAACTGATGTGTGTTTGCAGCAGTTCAGAAACCCTTTCTTTGGAGAATGCAGAAACCGTCATTTCCAGCCCTAGAGACGCATGTAAGAGTTAGCAGTAAGAATGCGTTTAAAACACAGAACACCCGCTTCTTACGAACTCATCTGCTGTGTGTTGGTTCCTTTTAGGAAGTTGCATCTATGTTTAGATTCAGCGAGGTAGAAACACGTTTCTTCTATAAGCTGCGTTTGGACATTCCACAGTGGATGGGAGAACAGGCTGTAAAGAGAAATATATTGCTCTAAAACCAAAACGGAGCTATCTAGCAGAATGGTTTTCAATGTGTGTATTCAGGTTCCAGAGTTAAACTGATGTGTGTTTGCAGCCGTTCAGAAACCCTTTCTTTGGAGAATGCAGAAACAGTCTTTTCCCGCCCTAGAGACGCTTATAAGAGTTAGCAGTAAGAATGCGTTTAAAACACAGAAGACCCCCTTCTTACGAAGTCATCTGCTGTGTGTTGGTTCCTTTTAGGAAGTTGCATCTATGTTTACATTCAGCGAGGTAGAAACACGTTTCTTCTAAAAGCTGCGTTTGGACATTCCAGAGTGGATGGGAGAACAGGCTGTAAAGAGAAATACCTTGCTCTAAAACCAAAACGGAGCTATCTAGCAGAATGGTTGTCAATGTGTGTATTCAACTTCCAGAGTTAAACTGATGTGTGTTTGCAGCAGTTCAGAAACCCTTTCTTTGGAGAATGCAGAAACTGTCTTTTCCCGCCCTAGAGACGCTTATAAGAGTTAGCAGTAAGAATGCGTTTAAAACACAGAAGACCCGCTTCTTACGAACTCATCTGTTGTGTGTTGGTTCCTTTTAGAAAATTCCATCTATGTTTAGATTCAGCGAGGTAGAAACACGTTTCTTCTAAAAGCTGCGTTTGGACATTCCAGAGTGGATGGGAAAACAGGCTGTAAAGAGAAATACCTTGCTCTAAAACCAAAACGGAGCTATCTAGCAGAATGGTTGTCAATGCGTTTATTCAAGTTCCAGAGGTAAACTGCTGTGTGTTTGCAGCAGTTCAGAAACCCTTTCTTTGGAGAATGCAGAAAAAGTCTTTTCCCGCCCCAGAGACGCTTAGGAGAGTTAGCAGTAAGAATGCGTTTAAAACACAGAAGACCCGCTTATTACGAACTCATCCGCTGTGTGTTGGCTCCTTTTAGGAAGTTACATATATGTTTAGATTCAGCGAGGAAGAAACACGTTTCTTCTAAAAGCTGCGTTTGGACATTCCAGAGTGGATGGGAGAACAGGCTGTAAAGAGAAATACCTTGCTCTAAAACCAAAACGGAGCTATCTAGCAGAATGGTTGTCAATGTGTGTATTCAACTTCCAGAGCTAAACTGATGTGTGTTTGCAGCAGTTCAGAAACCCTTTCTTTGGAGAATGCAGAAACCGTCTTTTCCCGCCCTAGAGACGCTTATGAGAGTTAGTAGTAAGAATGCGTTTAAAACACAGAACACCCGCTTCTTACGAACTCATCTGCTGTGTGTTGGTTCCTTTTAGGAAGTTGCATCTATGTTTAGATTCAGCGAGGTAGAATCACGTTTCTTCTAAAAGCTGCGTTTGGACATTCCAGAGTGGATGGGAGAACAGGCTGTAAAGAGAAATACCTTGCTCTAAAACCAAAACGGAGCTATCTAGCAGAATGGTTGTCAATGTGTCTATTCAACTTCCAGAGCTAAACTGATGTGTGTTTTCAGCAGTTCAGAAACCCTTTCTTTGGAGAATGCAGAAACCGTCATTTCCAGCCCTAGAGATGCATTTAAGAGTTAGCAGTAAGAATGCGTTTAAAACACAGAACACCCGCTTCTTACGAACTCATCTTCTGTGTGTTGGTTCCTTTTAGGAAGTTGCATCTATGTTTAGATTCAGCGAGGAAGAAACACGTTTCTTCTAAAAGCTGCGTTTGGATATTCCAGAGTGGATGGGAGAACAGGCTGTAAAGAAAAATACCTTGCTCTAAAACCAAAACGGAGCTATCTAGCAGAATGGTTGTCAATGTGTCTATTCAACTTCCAGAGCTAAACTGATGTGTGTTTTCAGCAGTTCAGAAACCCTTTCTTTGGAGAATGCAGAAACCGTCATTTCCAGCCCTAGAGACGCTTATAAGAGTTAGCAGTAAGAATGCGTTTAAAACACAGAACACCCGCTTCTTACGAACTCATCTTCTGTGTGTTGGTTCCTTTTAGGAAGTTGCATCTATGTTTAGATTCAGCGAGGAAGAAACACGTTTCTTCTAAAAGCTGCGTTTGGATATTCCAGAGTGGATGGGAGAACAGGCTGTAAAGAGAAATACCTTGCTCTAAAACCAAAACGGAGCTATCTAGCAGAATGGTTTTCAATGTGTTTATTCAGGTTCCAGAGTTAAACTGATGTGTGTTTGCAGCAGTTCAGAAACCCTTTCTTTGGAGAATGCAGAAACCGTCATTTCCAGCCCTAGAGACGCATGTAAGAGTTAGCAGTAAGAATGCGTTTAAAACACAGAACACCCGCTTCTTACGAACTCATCTTCTGTGTGTTGGTTCCTTTTAGGAAGTTGCATCTATGTTTAGATTCAGCGAGGAAGAAACACGTTTCTTCTAAAAGCTGCGTTTGGATATTCCAGAGTGGATGGGAGAACAGGCTGTAAAGAGAAATACCTTGCTCTAAAACCAAAACGGAGCTATCTAGCAGAATGGTTGTCAATGTGTGTATTCAACTTCCAGAGTTAAACTGATGTGTGTTTGCAGCAGTTCAGAAACCCTTTCTTTGGAGAATGCAGAAACCGTCATTTCCAGCCCTAGAGACGCATGTAAGAGTTAGCAGTAAGAATGCGTTTAAAACACAGAACACCCGCTTCTTACGAACTCATCTTCTGTGTGTTGGTTCCTTTTAGGAAGTTGCATCTATGTTTAGATTCAGCGAGGAAGAAACACGTTTCTTCTAAAAGCTGCGTTTGGATATTCCAGAGTGGATGGGAGAACAGGCTGTAAAGAGAAATACCTTGCTCTAAAACCAAAACGGAGCTATCTAGCAGAATGGTTGTCAATGTGTGTATTCAACTTCCAGAGTTAAACTGATGTGTGTTTGCAGCAGTTCAGAAACCCTTTCTTTGGAGAATGCAGAAACCGTCATTTCCAGCCCTAGAGACGCATATAAGAGTTAGCAGTAAGAATGCGTTTAAAACACAGAACACCCGCTTCTTACGAACTCATCTTGTGTGTTGGTTCCTTTTAGGAAGTTGCATCTATGTTTAGATTCAGCGAGGAAGAAACACGTTTCTTCTAAGAGCTGCGTTTGGATATTCCAGAGTGGATGGGAGAACAGGCTGTAAAGAGAAATACCTTGCTCTAAAACCAAAACGGAGCTATCTAGCAGAATGGTTGTCAATGTGTGTATTCAACTTCCAGAGTTAAACTGATGTGTGTTTGCAGCAGTTCAGAAACCCTTTCTTTGGAGAATGCAGAAACCGTCATTTCCAGCCCTAGAGACGCATATAAGAGTTAGCAGTAAGAATGCGTTTAAAACACAGAACACCCGCTTCTTACGAACTCATCTTCTGTGTGTTGGTTCCTTTTAGGAAGTTGCATCTATGTTTAGATTCAGCGAGGAAGAAACACGTTTCTTCTAAAAGCTGCGTTTGGATATTCCAGAGTGGATGGGAGAACAGGCTGTAAAGAGAAATACCTTGCTCTAAAACCAAAACGGAGCTATCTAGCAGAATGGTTGTCAATGTGTGTATTCAACTTCCAGAGTTAAACTGATGTGTGTTTGCAGCAGTTCAGAAACCCTTTCTTTGGAGAATGCAGAAACCGTCATTTCCAGCCCTAGAGACGCATGTAAGAGTTAGCAGTAAGAATGCGTTTAAAACACAGAACACCCGCTTCTTACGAACTCATCTTCTGTGTGTTGGTTCCTTTTAGGAAGTTGCATCTATGTTTAGATTCAGCGAGGAAGAAACACGTTTCTTCTAAAAGCTGCGTTTGGATATTCCAGAGTGGATGGGAGAACAGGCTGTAAAGAGAAATACCTTGCTCTAAAACCAAAACGGAGCTATCTAGCAGAATGGTTGTCAATGTGTGTATTCAACTTCCAGAGTTAAACTGATGTGTGTTTGCAGCAGTTCAGAAACCCTTTCTTTGGAGAATGCAGAAACCGTCATTTCCAGCCCTAGAGACGCATGTAAGAGTTAGCAGTAAGAATGCGTTTAAAACACAGAACACCCGCTTCTTACGAACTCATCTTCTGTGTGTTGGTTCCTTTTAGGAAGTTGCATCTATGTTTAGATTCAGCGAGGAAGAAACACGTTTCTTCTAAAAGCTGCGTTTGGATATTCCAGAGTGGATGGGAGAACAGGCTGTAAAGAGAAATACCTTGCTCTAAAACCAAAACGGAGCTATCTAGCAGAATGGTTGTCAATGTGTGTATTCAACTTCCAGAGCTAAACTGATGTGTGTTTTAGGCAGTTCAGAAACCCTTTCTTTGGAGAATGCAGAAACCGTCATTTCCAGCCCTAGAGACGCATATAAGAGTTAGCAGTAAGAATGCGTTTAAAACACAGAACACCCGCTTCTTACGAACTCATCTTCTGTGTGTTGGTTCCTTTTAGGAAGTTGCATCTATGTTTAGATTCAGCGAGGAAGAAACACGTTTCTTCTAAAAGCTGCGTTTGGATATTCCAGAGTGGATGGGAGAACAGGCTGTAAAGAGAAATACCTTGCTCTAAAACCAAAACGGAGCTATCTAGCAGAATGGTTGTCAATGTGTGTATTCAACTTCCAGAGTTAAACTGATGTGTGTTTGCAGCAGTTCAGAAACCCTTTCTTTGGAGAATGCAGAAACCGTCATTTCCAGCCCTAGAGACGCATGTAAGAGTTAGCAGTAAGAATGCGTTTAAAACACAGAACACCCGCTTCTTACGAACTCATCTTCTGTGTGTTGGTTCCTTTTAGGAAGTTGCATCTATGTTTAGATTCAGCGAGGAAGAAACACGTTTCTTCTAAGAGCTGCGTTTGGATATTCCAGAGTGGATGGGAGAACAGGCTGTAAAGAGAAATACCTTGCTCTAAAACCAAAACGGAGCTATCTAGCAGAATGGTTGTCAATGTGTGTATTCAACTTCCAGAGTTAAACTGATGTGTGTTTGCAGCAGTTCAGAAACCCTTTCTTTGGAGAATGCAGAAACCGTCATTTCCAGCCCTAGAGACGCATATAAGAGTTAGCAGTAAGAATGCGTTTAAAACACAGAACACCCGCTTCTTACGAACTCATCTTCTGTGTGTTGGTTCCTTTTAGGAAGTTGCATCTATGTTTAGATTCAGCGAGGAAGAAACACGTTTCTTCTAAAAGCTGCATTTGGATATTCCAGAGTGGATGGGAGAACAGGCTGTAAAGAGAAATACCTTGCTCTAAAACCAAAACGGAGCTATCTAGCAGAATGGTTGTCAATGTGTGTATTCAACTTCCAGAGTTAAACTGATGTGTGTTTGCAGCAGTTCAGAAACCCTTTCTTTGGAGAATGCAGAAACCGTCATTTCCAGCCCTAGAGACGCATATAAGAGTTAGCAGTAAGAATGCGTTTAAAACACAGAACACCCGCTTCTTACGAACTCATCTTCTGTGTGTTGGTTCCTTTTAGGAAGTTGCATCTATGTTTAGATTCAGCGAGGAAGAAACACGTTTCTTCTAAAAGCTGCGTTTGGATATTCCAGAGTGGATGGGAGAACAGGCTGTAAAGAGAAATACCTTGCTCTAAAACCAAAACGGAGCTATCTAGCAGAATGGTTGTCAATGTGTGTATTCAACTTCCAGAGTTAAACTGATGTGTGTTTGCAGCAGTTCAGAAACCCTTTCTTTGGAGAATGCAGAAACCGTCATTTCCAGCCCTAGAGACGCATGTAAGGGTTAGCAGTAAGAATGCGTTTAAAACACAGAACACCCGCTTCTTACGAACTCATCTTCTGTGTGTTGGTTCCTTTTAGGAAGTTGCATCTATGTTTAGATTCAGCGAGGAAGAAACACGTTTCTTCTAAGAGCTGCGTTTGGATATTCCAGAGTGGATGGGAGAACAGGCTGTAAAGAGAAATACCTTGCTCTAAAACCAAAACGGAGCTATCTAGCAGAATGGTTGTCAATGTGTGTATTCAACTTCCAGAGTTAAACTGATGTGTGTTTGCAGCAGTTCAGAAACCCTTTCTTTGGAGAATGCAGAAACCGTCATTTCCAGCCCTAGAGACGCATATAAGAGTTAGCAGTAAGAATGCGTTTAAAACACAGAACACCCGCTTCTTACGAACTCATCTTCTGTGTGTTGGTTCCTTTTAGGAAGTTGCATCTATGTTTAGATTCAGCGAGGAAGAAACACGTTTCTTCTAAGAGCTGCGTTTGGATATTCCAGAGTGGATGGGAGAACAGGCTGTAAAGAGAAATACCTTGCTCTAAAACCAAAACGGAGCTATCTAGCAGAATGGTTGTCAATGTGTGTATTCAACTTCCAGAGTTAAACTGATGTGTGTTTGCAGCAGTTCAGAAACCCTTTCTTTGGAGAATGCAGAAACCGTCATTTCCAGCCCTAGAGACGCATGTAAGAGTTAGCAGTAAGAATGCGTTTAAAACACAGAACACCCGCTTCTTACGAACTCATCTTCTGTGTGTTGGTTCCTTTTAGGAAGTTGCATCTATGTTTAGATTCAGCGAGGAAGAAACACGTTTCTTCTAAAAGCTGCGTTTGGATATTCCAGAGTGGATGGGAGAACAGGCTGTAAAGAAAAATACCTTGCTCTAAAACCAAAACAGAGCTATCTAGCAGAATGGTTGTCAATGTGTCTATTCAACTTCCAGAGCTAAACTGATGTGTGTTTTAGGCAGTTCAGAAACCCTTTCTTTGGAGAATGCAGAAACCGTCATTTCCAGCCCTAGAGACGCATATAAGAGTTAGCAGTAAGAATGCGTTTAAAACACAGAACACCCGCTTCTTACGAACTCATCTTCTGTGTGTTGGTTCCTTTTAGGAAGTTGCATCTATGTTTAGATTCAGCGAGGAAGAAACACGTTTCTTCTAAAAGCTGCGTTTGGATATTCCAGAGTGGATGGGAGAACAGGCTGTAAAGAGAAATACCTTGCTCTAAAACCAAAACGGAGCTATCTAGCAGAATGGTTGTCAATGTGTGTATTCAACTTCCAGAGTTAAACTGATGTGTGTTTGCAGCAGTTCAGAAACCCTTTCTTTGGAGAATGCAGAAACCGTCATTTCCAGCCCTAGAGACGCATATAAGAGTTAGCAGTAAGAATGCGTTTAAAACACAGAACACCCGCTTCTTACGAACTCATCTGCTGTGTGTTGGTTCCTTTTAGGAAGTTGCATCTATGTTTAGATTCAGCGAGGAAGAAACACGTTTCTTCTAAAAGCTGCATTTGGATATTCCAGAGTGGATGGGAGAACAGGCTGTAAAGAGAAATACCTTGCTCTAAAACCAAAACGGAGCTATCTAGCAGAATGGTTGTCAATGTGTGTATTCAACTTCCAGAGTTAAACTGATGTGTGTTTGCAGCAGTTCAGAAACCCTTTCTTTGGAGAATGCAGAAACCGTCATTTCCAGCCCTAGAGACGCATATAAGAGTTAGCAGTAAGAATGCGTTTAAAACACAGAACACCCGCTTCTTACGAACTCATCTTCTGTGTGTTGGTTCCTTTTAGGAAGTTGCATCTATGTTTAGATTCAGCGAGGAAGAAACACGTTTCTTCTAAAAGCTGCGTTTGGATATTCCAGAGTGGATGGGAGAACAGGCTGTAAAGAGAAATACCTTGCTCTAAAACCAAAACGGAGCTATCTAGCAGAATGGTTGTCAATGTGTGTATTCAACTTCCAGAGTTAAACTGATGTGTGTTTGCAGCAGTTCAGAAACCCTTTCTTTGGAGAATGCAGAAACCGTCATTTCCAGCCCTAGAGACGCATGTAAGAGTTAGCAGTAAGAATGCGTTTAAAACACAGAACACCCGCTTCTTACGAACTCATCTTCTGTGTGTTGGTTCCTTTTAGGAAGTTGCATCTATGTTTAGATTCAGCGAGGAAGAAACACGTTTCTTCTAAGAGCTGCGTTTGGATATTCCAGAGTGGATGGGAGAACAGGCTGTAAAGAGAAATACCTTGCTCTAAAACCAAAACGGAGCTATCTAGCAGAATGGTTGTCAATGTGTGTATTCAACTTCCAGAGTTAAACTGATGTGTGTTTGCAGCAGTTCAGAAACCCTTTCTTTGGAGAATGCAGAAACCGTCATTTCCAGCCCTAGAGACGCATATAAGAGTTAGCAGTAAGAATGCGTTTAAAACACAGAACACCCGCTTCTTACGAACTCATCTTCTGTGTGTTGGTTCCTTTTAGGAAGTTGCATCTATGTTTAGATTCAGCGAGGAAGAAACACGTTTCTTCTAAAAGCTGCATTTGGATATTCCAGAGTGGATGGGAGAACAGGCTGTAAAGAGAAATACCTTGCTCTAAAACCAAAACGGAGCTATCTAGCAGAATGGTTGTCAATGTGTGTATTCAACTTCCAGAGTTAAACTGATGTGTGTTTGCAGCAGTTCAGAAACCCTTTCTTTGGAGAATGCAGAAACCGTCATTTCCAGCCCTAGAGACGCATATAAGAGTTAGCAGTAAGAATGCGTTTAAAACACAGAACACCCGCTTCTTACGAACTCATCTTCTGTGTGTTGGTTCCTTTTAGGAAGTTGCATCTATGTTTAGATTCAGCGAGGAAGAAACACGTTTCTTCTAAAAGCTGCGTTTGGATATTCCAGAGTGGATGGGAGAACAGGCTGTAAAGAGAAATACCTTGCTCTAAAACCAAAACGGAGCTATCTAGCAGAATGGTTGTCAATGTGTGTATTCAACTTCCAGAGTTAAACTGATGTGTGTTTGCAGCAGTTCAGAAACCCTTTCTTTGGAGAATGCAGAAACCGTCATTTCCAGCCCTAGAGACGCATGTAAGAGTTAGCAGTAAGAATGCGTTTAAAACACAGAACACCCGCTTCTTACGAACTCATCTTCTGTGTGTTGGTTCCTTTTAGGAAGTTGCATCTATGTTTAGATTCAGCGAGGAAGAAACACGTTTCTTCTAAAAGCTGCGTTTGGATATTCCAGAGTGGATGGGAGAACAGGCTGTAAAGAGAAATACCTCGCTCTAAAACCAAAACGGAGCTATCTAGCAGAATGGTTGTCAATGTGTGTATTCAACTTCCAGAGTTAAACTGATGTGTGTTTGCAGCAGTTCAGAAACCCTTTCTTTGGAGAATGCAGAAACCGTCATTTCCAGCCCTAGAGACGCATATAAGAGTTAGCAGTAAGAATGCGTTTAAAACACAGAACACCCGCTTCTTACGAACTCATCTTCTGTGTGTTGGTTCCTTTTAGGAAGTTGCATCTATGTTTAGATTCAGCGAGGAAGAAACACGTTTCTTCTAAAAGCTGCGTTTGGATATTCCAGAGTGGATGGGAGAACAGGCTGTAAAGAGAAATACCTTGCTCTAAAACCAAAACGGAGCTATCTAGCAGAATGGTTGTCAATGTGTGTATTCAAATTCCAGAGTTAAACTGATGTGTGTTTGCAGCAGTTCAGAAACCCTTTCTTTGGAGAATGCAGAAACCGTCATTTCCAGCCCTAGAGACGCATGTAAGAGTTAGCAGTAAGAATGCGTTTAAAACACAGAACACCCGCTTCTTACGAACTCATCTTCTGTGTGTTGGTTCCTTTTAGGAAGTTGCATCTATGTTTAGATTCAGCGAGGAAGAAACACGTTTCTTCTAAAAGCTGCGTTTGGATATTCCAGAGTGGATGGGAGAACAGGCTGTAAAGAGAAATACCTTGCTCTAAAACCAAAACGGAGCTATCTAGCAGAATGGTTGTCAATATGTTTATTCAACTTCCAGAGTTAAACTGATGTGTGTTTGCAGCAGTTCAGAAACCCTTTCTTTGGAGAATGCAGAAACCGTCATTTCCAGCCCTAGAGACGCATGTAAGAGTTAGCAGTAAGAATGCGTTTAAAACACAGAACACCCGCTTCTTACGAACTCATCTGCTGTGTGTTGGTTCCTTTTAGGAAGTTGCATCTATGTTTAGATTCAGCGAGGTAGAAACACGTTTCTTCTATAAGCTGCGTTTGGACATTCCACAGTGGATGGGAGAACAGGCTGTAAAGAGAAATATATTGCTCTAAAACCAAAACGGAGCTATCTAGCAGAATGGTTTTCAATGTGTGTATTCAGGTTCCAGAGTTAAACTGATGTGTGTTTGCAGCCGTTCAGAAACCCTTTCTTTGGAGAATGCAGAAACAGTCTTTTCCCGCCCTAGAGACGCTTATAAGAGTTAGCAGTAAGAATGCGTTTAAAACACAGAAGACCCCCTTCTTACGAAGTCATCTGCTGTGTGTTGGTTCCTTTTAGGAAGTTGCATCTATGTTTACATTCAGCGAGGTAGAAACACGTTTCTTCTAAAAGCTGCGTTTGGACATTCCAGAGTGGATGGGAGAACAGGCTGTAAAGAGAAATACCTTGCTCTAAAACCAAAACGGAGCTATCTAGCAGAATGGTTGTCAATGTGTGTATTCAACTTCCAGAGTTAAACTGATGTGTGTTTGCAGCAGTTCAGAAACCCTTTCTTTGGAGAATGCAGAAACTGTCTTTTCCCGCCCTAGAGACGCTTATAAGAGTTAGCAGTAAGAATGCGTTTAAAACACAGAAGACCCGCTTCTTACGAACTCATCTGTTGTGTGTTGGTTCCTTTTAGAAAATTCCATCTATGTTTAGATTCAGCGAGGTAGAAACACGTTTCTTCTAAAAGCTGCGTTTGGACATTCCAGAGTGGATGGGAAAACAGGCTGTAAAGAGAAATACCTTGCTCTAAAACCAAAACGGAGCTATCTAGCAGAATGGTTGTCAATGCGTTTATTCAAGTTCCAGAGGTAAACTGCTGTGTGTTTGCAGCAGTTCAGAAACCCTTTCTTTGGAGAATGCAGAAAAAGTCTTTTCCCGCCCCAGAGACGCTTAGGAGAGTTAGCAGTAAGAATGCGTTTAAAACACAGAAGACCCGCTTATTACGAACTCATCCGCTGTGTGTTGGCTCCTTTTAGGAAGTTACATATATGTTTAGATTCAGCGAGGAAGAAACACGTTTCTTCTAAAAGCTGCGTTTGGACATTCCAGAGTGGATGGGAGAACAGGCTGTAAAGAGAAATACCTTGCTCTAAAACCAAAACGGAGCTATCTAGCAGAATGGTTGTCAATGTGTGTATTCAACTTCCAGAGCTAAACTGATGTGTGTTTGCAGCAGTTCAGAAACCCTTTCTTTGGAGAATGCAGAAACCGTCTTTTCCCGCCCTAGAGACGCTTATGAGAGTTAGTAGTAAGAATGCGTTTAAAACACAGAACACCCGCTTCTTACGAACTCATCTGCTGTGTGTTGGTTCCTTTTAGGAAGTTGCATCTATGTTTAGATTCAGCGAGGTAGAATCACGTTTCTTCTAAAAGCTGCGTTTGGACATTCCAGAGTGGATGGGAGAACAGGCTGTAAAGAGAAATACCTTGCTCTAAAACCAAAACGGAGCTATCTAGCAGAATGGTTGTCAATGTGTCTATTCAACTTCCAGAGCTAAACTGATGTGTGTTTTCAGCAGTTCAGAAACCCTTTCTTTGGAGAATGCAGAAACCGTCATTTCCAGCCCTAGAGATGCATTTAAGAGTTAGCAGTAAGAATGCGTTTAAAACACAGAACACCCGCTTCTTACGAACTCATCTTCTGTGTGTTGGTTCCTTTTAGGAAGTTGCATCTATGTTTAGATTCAGCGAGGAAGAAACACGTTTCTTCTAAAAGCTGCGTTTGGATATTCCAGAGTGGATGGGAGAACAAGCTGTAAAGAAAAATACCTTGCTCTAAAACCAAAACGGAGCTATCTAGCAGAATGGTTGTCAATGTGTCTATTCAACTTCCAGAGCTAAACTGATGTGTGTTTTCAGCAGTTCAGAAACCCTTTCTTTGGAGAATGCAGAAACCGTCATTTCCAGCCCTAGAGACGCTTATAAGAGTTAGCAGTAAGAATGCGTTTAAAACACAGAACACCCGCTTCTTACGAACTCATCTTCTGTGTGTTGGTTCCTTTTAGGAAGTTGCATCTATGTTTAGATTCAGCGAGGAAGAAACACGTTTCTTCTAAAAGCTGCGTTTGGATATTCCAGAGTGGATGGGAGAACAGGCTGTAAAGAGAAATACCTTGCTCTAAAACCAAAACGGAGCTATCTAGCAGAATGGTTGTCAATGTGTCTATTCAACTTCCAGAGCTAAACTGATGTGTGTTTGCAGCAGTTCAGAAACCCTTTCTTTGGAGAATGCAGAAACCGTCATTTCCAGCCCTAGAGACGCATGTAAGAGTTAGCAGTAAGAATGCGTTTAAAACACAGAACACCCGCTTCTTACGAACTCATCTTCTGTGTGTTGGTTCCTTTTAGGAAGTTGCATCTATGTTTAGATTCAGCGAGGAAGAAACACGTTTCTTCTAAAAGCTGCGTTTGGATATTCCAGAGTGGATGGGAGAACAGGCTGTAAAGAGAAATACCTTGCTCTAAAACCAAAACGGAGCTATCTAGCAGAATGGTTGTCAATGTGTGTATTCAACTTCCAGAGTTAAACTGATGTGTGTTTGCAGCAGTTCAGAAACCCTTTCTTTGGAGAATGCAGAAACCGTCATTTCCAGCCCTAGAGACGCATGTAAGAGTTAGCAGTAAGAATGCGTTTAAAACACAGAACACCCGCTTCTTACGAACTCATCTTCTGTGTGTTGGTTCCTTTTAGGAAGTTGCATCTATGTTTAGATTCAGCGAGGAAGAAACACGTTTCTTCTAAAAGCTGCGTTTGGATATTCCAGAGTGGATGGGAGAACAGGCTGTAAAGAGAAATACCTTGCTCTAAAACCAAAACGGAGCTATCTAGCAGAATGGTTGTCAATGTGTGTATTCAACTTCCAGAGTTAAACTGATGTGTGTTTGCAGCAGTTCAGAAACCCTTTCTTTGGAGAATGCAGAAACCGTCATTTCCAGCCCTAGAGACGCATATAAGAGTTAGCAGTAAGAATGCGTTTAAAACACAGAACACCCGCTTCTTACGAACTCATCTTGTGTGTTGGTTCCTTTTAGGAAGTTGCATCTATGTTTAGATTCAGCGAGGAAGAAACACGTTTCTTCTAAAAGCTGCGTTTGGATATTCCAGAGTGGATGGGAGAACAGGCTGTAAAGAGAAATACCTTGCTCTAAAACCAAAACGGAGCTATCTAGCAGAATGGTTGTCAATGTGTGTATTCAACTTCCAGAGTTAAACTGATGTGTGTTTGCAGCAGTTCAGAAACCCTTTCTTTGGAGAATGCAGAAACCGTCATTTCCAGCCCTAGAGACGCATATAAGAGTTAGCAGTAAGAATGCGTTTAAAACACAGAACACCCGCTTCTTACGAACTCATCTTCTGTGTGTTGGTTCCTTTTAGGAAGTTGCATCTATGTTTAGATTCAGCGAGGAAGAAACACGTTTCTTCTAAAAGCTGCGTTTGGATATTCCAGAGTGGATGGGAGAACAGGCTGTAAAGAGAAATACCTTGCTCTAAAACCAAAACGGAGCTATCTAGCAGAATGGTTGTCAATGTGTGTATTCAAATTCCAGAGTTAAACTGATGTGTGTTTGCAGCAGTTCAGAAACCCTTTCTTTGGAGAATGCAGAAACCGTCATTTCCAGCCCTAGAGACGCATGTAAGAGTTAGCAGTAAGAATGCGTTTAAAACACAGAACACCCGCTTCTTACGAACTCATCTTCTGTGTGTTGGTTCCTTTTAGGAAGTTGCATCTATGTTTAGATTCAGCGAGGAAGAAACACGTTTCTTCTAAGAGCTGCGTTTGGATATTCCAGAGTGGATGGGAGAACAGGCTGTAAAGAGAAATACCTTGCTCTAAAACCAAAACGGAGCTATCTAGCAGAATGGTTGTCAATGTATGTATTCAACTTCCAGAGTTAAACTGATGTGTGTTTGCAGCAGTTCAGAAACCCTTTCTTTGGAGAATGCAGAAACCGTCATTTCCAGCCCTAGAGACGCATGTAAGAGTTAGCAGTAAGAATGCGTTTAAAACACAGAACACCCGCTTCTTACGAACTCATCTTCTGTGTGTTGGTTCCTTTTAGGAAGTTGCATCTATGTTTAGATTCAGCGAGGAAGAAACACGTTTCTTCTAAAAGCTGCGTTTGGATATTCCAGAGTGGATGGGAGAACAGGCTGTAAAGAGAAATACCTTGCTCTAAAACCAAAACGGAGCTATCTAGCAGAATGGTTGTCAATGTGTGTATTCAACTTCCAGAGTTAAACTGATGTGTGTTTGCAGCAGTTCAGAAACCCTTTCTTTGGAGATTGCAGAAACCGTCATTTCCAGCCCTAGAGACGCATATAAGAGTTAGCAGTAAGAATGCGTTTAAAACACAGAACACCCGCTTCTTACGAACTCATCTTCTGTGTGTTGGTTCCTTTTAGGAAGTTGCATCTATGTTTAGATTCAGCGAGGAAGAAACACGTTTCTTCTAAAAGCTGCGTTTGGATATTCCAGAGTGGATGGGAGAACAGGCTGTAAAGAGAAATACCTTGCTCTAAAACCAAAACGGAGCTATCTAGCAGAATGGTTGTCAATGTGTGTATTCAACTTCCAGAGTTAAACTGATGTGTGTTTGCAGCAGTTCAGAAACCCTTTCTTTGGAGAATGCAGAAACCGTCATTTCCAGCCCTAGAGACGCATGTAAGAGTTAGCAGTAAGAATGCGTTTAAAACACAGAACACCCGCTTCTTACGAACTCATCTTCTGTGTGTTGGTTCCTTTTAGGAAGTTGCATCTATGTTTAGATTCAGCGAGGAAGAAACACGTTTCTTCTAAAAGCTGCGTTTGGATATTCCAGAGTGGATGGGAGAACAGGCTGTAAAGAGAAATACCTTGCTCTAAAACCAAAACGGAGCTATCTAGCAGAATGGTTGTCAATGTGTGTATTCAACTTCCAGAGTTAAACTGATGTGTGTTTGCAGCAGTTCAGAAACCCTTTCTTTGGAGAATGCAGAAACCCTCATTTCCAGCCCTAGAGACGCATATAAGAGTTAGCAGTAAGAATGCGTTTAAAACACAGAACACCCGCTTCTTACGAACTCATCTTGTGTGTTGGTTCCTTTTAGGAAGTTGCATCTATGTTTAGATTCAGCGAGGAAGAAACACGTTTCTTCTAAAAGCTGCGTTTGGATATTCCAGAGTGGATGGGAGAACAGGCTGTAAAGAGAAATACTTGCTCTAAAACCAAAACGGAGCTATCTAGCAGAATGGTTGTCAATGTGTGTATTCAACTTCCAGAGTTAAACTGATGTGTGTTTGCAGCAGTTCAGAAACCCTTTCTTTGGAGAATGCAGAAACCGTCATTTCCAGCCCTAGAGACGCATGTAAGAGTTAGCAGTAAGAATGCGTTTAAAACACAGAACACCCGCTTCTTACGAACTCATCTTCTGTGTGTTGGTTCCTTTTAGGAAATTGCATCTATGTTTAGATTCAGCGAGGAAGAAACACGTTTCTTCTAAAAGCTGCGTTTGGATATTCCAGAGTGGATGGGAGAACAGGCTGTAAAGAGAAATACCTTGCTCTAAAACCAAAACGGAGCTATCTAGCAGAATGGTTGTCAATGTGTGTATTCAACTTCCAGAGTTAAACTGATGTGTGTTTGCAGCAGTTCAGAAACCCTTTCTTTGGAGAATGCAGAAACCGTCATTTCCAGCCCTAGAGACGCATGTAAGAGTTAGCAGTAAGAATGCGTTTAAAACACAGAACACCCGCTTCTTACGAACTCATCTGCTGTGTGTTGGTTCCTTTTAGGAAGTTGCATCTATGTTTAGATTCAGCGAGGAAGAAACACGTTTCTTCTAAAAGCTGCATTTGGATATTCCAGAGTGGATGGGAGAACAGGCTGTAAAGAGAAATACCTTGCTCTAAAACCAAAACGGAGCTATCTAGCAGAATGGTTGTCAATGTGTGTATTCAACTTCCAGAGTTAAACTGATGTGTGTTTGCAGCAGTTCAGAAACCCTTTCTTTGGAGAATGCAGAAACCGTCATTTCCAGCCCTAGAGACGCATATAAGAGTTAGCAGTAAGAATGCGTTTAAAACACAGAACACCCGCTTCTTACGAACTCATCTTCTGTGTGTTGGTTCCTTTTAGGAAGTTGCATCTATGTTTAGATTCAGCGAGGAAGAAACACGTTTCTTCTAAAAGCTGCGTTTGGATATTCCAGAGTGGATGGGAGAACAGGCTGTAAAGAGAAATACCTTGCTCTAAAACCAAAACGGAGCTATCTAGCAGAATGGTTGTCAATGTGTGTATTCAACTTCCAGAGTTAAACTGATGTGTGTTTGCAGCAGTTCAGAAACCCTTTCTTTGGAGAATGCAGAAACCGTCATTTCCAGCCCTAGAGACGCATGTAAGAGTTAGCAGTAAGAATGCGTTTAAAACACAGAACACCCGCTTCTTACGAACTCATCTTCTGTGTGTTGGTTCCTTTTAGGAAGTTGCATCTATGTTTAGATTCAGCGAGGAAGAAACACGTTTCTTCTAAGAGCTGCGTTTGGATATTCCAGAGTGGATGGGAGAACAGGCTGTAAAGAGAAATACCTTGCTCTAAAACCAAAACGGAGCTATCTAGCAGAATGGTTGTCAATGTGTGTATTCAACTTCCAGAGTTAAACTGATGTGTGTTTGCAGCAGTTCAGAAACCCTTTCTTTGGAGAATGCAGAAACCGTCATTTCCAGCCCTAGAGACGCATATAAGAGTTAGCAGTAAGAATGCGTTTAAAACACAGAACACCCGCTTCTTACGAACTCATCTTCTGTGTGTTGGTTCCTTTTAGGAAGTTGCATCTATGTTTAGATTCAGCGAGGAAGAAACACGTTTCTTCTAAAAGCTGCATTTGGATATTCCAGAGTGGATGGGAGAACAGGCTGTAAAGAGAAATACCTTGCTCTAAAACCAAAACGGAGCTATCTAGCAGAATGGTTGTCAATGTGTGTATTCAACTTCCAGAGTTAAACTGATGTGTGTTTGCAGCAGTTCAGAAACCCTTTCTTTGGAGAATGCAGAAACCGTCATTTCCAGCCCTAGAGACGCATATAAGAGTTAGCAGTAAGAATGCGTTTAAAACACAGAACACCCGCTTCTTACGAACTCATCTTCTGTGTGTTGGTTCCTTTTAGGAAGTTGCATCTATGTTTAGATTCAGCGAGGAAGAAACACGTTTCTTCTAAAAGCTGCGTTTGGATATTCCAGAGTGGATGGGAGAACAGGCTGTAAAGAGAAATACCTTGCTCTAAAACCAAAACGGAGCTATCTAGCAGAATGGTTGTCAATGTGTGTATTCAACTTCCAGAGTTAAACTGATGTGTGTTTGCAGCAGTTCAGAAACCCTTTCTTTGGAGAATGCAGAAACCGTCATTTCCAGCCCTAGAGACGCATGTAAGAGTTAGCAGTAAGAATGCGTTTAAAACACAGAACACCCGCTTCTTACGAACTCATCTTCTGTGTGTTGGTTCCTTTTAGGAAGTTGCATCTATGTTTAGATTCAGCGAGGAAGAAACACGTTTCTTCTAAAAGCTGCGTTTGGATATTCCAGAGTGGATGGGAGAACAGGCTGTAAAGAGAAATACCTCGCTCTAAAACCAAAACGGAGCTATCTAGCAGAATGGTTGTCAATGTGTGTATTCAACTTCCAGAGTTAAACTGATGTGTGTTTGCAGCAGTTCAGAAACCCTTTCTTTGGAGAATGCAGAAACCGTCATTTCCAGCCCTAGAGACGCATATAAGAGTTAGCAGTAAGAATGCGTTTAAAACACAGAACACCCGCTTCTTACGAACTCATCTTCTGTGTGTTGGTTCCTTTTAGGAAGTTGCATCTATGTTTAGATTCAGCGAGGAAGAAACACGTTTCTTCTAAAAGCTGCGTTTGGATATTCCAGAGTGGATGGGAGAACAGGCTGTAAAGAGAAATACCTTGCTCTAAAACCAAAACGGAGCTATCTAGCAGAATGGTTGTCAATGTGTGTATTCAAATTCCAGAGTTAAACTGATGTGTGTTTGCAGCAGTTCAGAAACCCTTTCTTTGGAGAATGCAGAAACCGTCATTTCCAGCCCTAGAGACGCATGTAAGAGTTAGCAGTAAGAATGCGTTTAAAACACAGAACACCCGCTTCTTACGAACTCATCTTCTGTGTGTTGGTTCCTTTTAGGAAGTTGCATCTATGTTTAGATTCAGCGAGGAAGAAACACGTTTCTTCTAAAAGCTGCGTTTGGATATTCCAGAGTGGATGGGAGAACAGGCTGTAAAGAGAAATACCTTGCTCTAAAACCAAAACGGAGCTATCTAGCAGAATGGTTGTCAATATGTTTATTCAACTTCCAGAGTTAAACTGATGTGTGTTTGCAGCAGTTCAGAAACCCTTTCTTTGGAGAATGCAGAAACCGTCATTTCCAGCCCTAGAGACGCATGTAAGAGTTAGCAGTAAGAATGCGTTTAAAACACAGAACACCCGCTTCTTACGAACTCATCTGCTGTGTGTTGGTTCCTTTTAGGAAGTTGCATCTATGTTTAGATTCAGCGAGGTAGAAACACGTTTCTTCTATAAGCTGCGTTTGGACATTCCACAGTGGATGGGAGAACAGGCTGTAAAGAGAAATATATTGCTCTAAAACCAAAACGGAGCTATCTAGCAGAATGGTTTTCAATGTGTGTATTCAGGTTCCAGAGTTAAACTGATGTGTGTTTGCAGCCGTTCAGAAACCCTTTCTTTGGAGAATGCAGAAACAGTCTTTTCCCGCCCTAGAGACGCTTATAAGAGTTAGCAGTAAGAATGCGTTTAAAACACAGAAGACCCCCTTCTTACGAAGTCATCTGCTGTGTGTTGGTTCCTTTTAGGAAGTTGCATCTATGTTTACATTCAGCGAGGTAGAAACACGTTTCTTCTAAAAGCTGCGTTTGGACATTCCAGAGTGGATGGGAGAACAGGCTGTAAAGAGAAATACCTTGCTCTAAAACCAAAACGGAGCTATCTAGCAGAATGGTTGTCAATGTGTGTATTCAACTTCCAGAGTTAAACTGATGTGTGTTTGCAGCAGTTCAGAAACCCTTTCTTTGGAGAATGCAGAAACTGTCTTTTCCCGCCCTAGAGACGCTTATAAGAGTTAGCAGTAAGAATGCGTTTAAAACACAGAAGACCCGCTTCTTACGAACTCATCTGTTGTGTGTTGGTTCCTTTTAGAAAATTCCATCTATGTTTAGATTCAGCGAGGTAGAAACACGTTTCTTCTAAAAGCTGCGTTTGGACATTCCAGAGTGGATGGGAAAACAGGCTGTAAAGAGAAATACCTTGCTCTAAAACCAAAACGGAGCTATCTAGCAGAATGGTTGTCAATGCGTTTATTCAAGTTCCAGAGGTAAACTGCTGTGTGTTTGCAGCAGTTCAGAAACCCTTTCTTTGGAGAATGCAGAAAAAGTCTTTTCCCGCCCCAGAGACGCTTAGGAGAGTTAGCAGTAAGAATGCGTTTAAAACACAGAAGACCCGCTTATTACGAACTCATCCGCTGTGTGTTGGCTCCTTTTAGGAAGTTACATATATGTTTAGATTCAGCGAGGAAGAAACACGTTTCTTCTAAAAGCTGCGTTTGGACATTCCAGAGTGGATGGGAGAACAGGCTGTAAAGAGAAATACCTTGCTCTAAAACCAAAACGGAGCTATCTAGCAGAATGGTTGTCAATGTGTGTATTCAACTTCCAGAGCTAAACTGATGTGTGTTTGCAGCAGTTCAGAAACCCTTTCTTTGGAGAATGCAGAAACCGTCTTTTCCCGCCCTAGAGACGCTTATGAGAGTTAGTAGTAAGAATGCGTTTAAAACACAGAACACCCGCTTCTTACGAACTCATCTGCTGTGTGTTGGTTCCTTTTAGGAAGTTGCATCTATGTTTAGATTCAGCGAGGTAGAATCACGTTTCTTCTAAAAGCTGCGTTTGGACATTCCAGAGTGGATGGGAGAACAGGCTGTAAAGAGAAATACCTTGCTCTAAAACCAAAACGGAGCTATCTAGCAGAATGGTTGTCAATGTGTCTATTCAACTTCCAGAGCTAAACTGATGTGTGTTTTCAGCAGTTCAGAAACCCTTTCTTTGGAGAATGCAGAAACCGTCATTTCCAGCCCTAGAGATGCATTTAAGAGTTAGCAGTAAGAATGCGTTTAAAACACAGAACACCCGCTTCTTACGAACTCATCTTCTGTGTGTTGGTTCCTTTTAGGAAGTTGCATCTATGTTTAGATTCAGCGAGGAAGAAACACGTTTCTTCTAAAAGCTGCGTTTGGATATTCCAGAGTGGATGGGAGAACAAGCTGTAAAGAAAAATACCTTGCTCTAAAACCAAAACGGAGCTATCTAGCAGAATGGTTGTCAATGTGTCTATTCAACTTCCAGAGCTAAACTGATGTGTGTTTTCAGCAGTTCAGAAACCCTTTCTTTGGAGAATGCAGAAACCGTCATTTCCAGCCCTAGAGACGCTTATAAGAGTTAGCAGTAAGAATGCGTTTAAAACACAGAACACCCGCTTCTTACGAACTCATCTTCTGTGTGTTGGTTCCTTTTAGGAAGTTGCATCTATGTTTAGATTCAGCGAGGAAGAAACACGTTTCTTCTAAAAGCTGCGTTTGGATATTCCAGAGTGGATGGGAGAACAGGCTGTAAAGAGAAATACCTTGCTCTAAAACCAAAACGGAGCTATCTAGCAGAATGGTTGTCAATGTGTCTATTCAACTTCCAGAGCTAAACTGATGTGTGTTTGCAGCAGTTCAGAAACCCTTTCTTTGGAGAATGCAGAAACCGTCATTTCCAGCCCTAGAGACGCATGTAAGAGTTAGCAGTAAGAATGCGTTTAAAACACAGAACACCCGCTTCTTACGAACTCATCTTCTGTGTGTTGGTTCCTTTTAGGAAGTTGCATCTATGTTTAGATTCAGCGAGGAAGAAACACGTTTCTTCTAAAAGCTGCGTTTGGATATTCCAGAGTGGATGGGAGAACAGGCTGTAAAGAGAAATACCTTGCTCTAAAACCAAAACGGAGCTATCTAGCAGAATGGTTGTCAATGTGTGTATTCAACTTCCAGAGTTAAACTGATGTGTGTTTGCAGCAGTTCAGAAACCCTTTCTTTGGAGAATGCAGAAACCGTCATTTCCAGCCCTAGAGACGCATGTAAGAGTTAGCAGTAAGAATGCGTTTAAAACACAGAACACCCGCTTCTTACGAACTCATCTTCTGTGTGTTGGTTCCTTTTAGGAAGTTGCATCTATGTTTAGATTCAGCGAGGAAGAAACACGTTTCTTCTAAAAGCTGCGTTTGGATATTCCAGAGTGGATGGGAGAACAGGCTGTAAAGAGAAATACCTTGCTCTAAAACCAAAACGGAGCTATCTAGCAGAATGGTTGTCAATGTGTGTATTCAACTTCCAGAGTTAAACTGATGTGTGTTTGCAGCAGTTCAGAAACCCTTTCTTTGGAGAATGCAGAAACCGTCATTTCCAGCCCTAGAGACGCATATAAGAGTTAGCAGTAAGAATGCGTTTAAAACACAGAACACCCGCTTCTTACGAACTCATCTTGTGTGTTGGTTCCTTTTAGGAAGTTGCATCTATGTTTAGATTCAGCGAGGAAGAAACACGTTTCTTCTAAAAGCTGCGTTTGGATATTCCAGAGTGGATGGGAGAACAGGCTGTAAAGAGAAATACCTTGCTCTAAAACCAAAACGGAGCTATCTAGCAGAATGGTTGTCAATGTGTGTATTCAACTTCCAGAGTTAAACTGATGTGTGTTTGCAGCAGTTCAGAAACCCTTTCTTTGGAGAATGCAGAAACCGTCATTTCCAGCCCTAGAGACGCATATAAGAGTTAGCAGTAAGAATGCGTTTAAAACACAGAACACCCGCTTCTTACGAACTCATCTTCTGTGTGTTGGTTCCTTTTAGGAAGTTGCATCTATGTTTAGATTCAGCGAGGAAGAAACACGTTTCTTCTAAAAGCTGCGTTTGGATATTCCAGAGTGGATGGGAGAACAGGCTGTAAAGAGAAATACCTTGCTCTAAAACCAAAACGGAGCTATCTAGCAGAATGGTTGTCAATGTGTGTATTCAACTTCCAGAGTTAAACTGATGTGTGTTTGCAGCAGTTCAGAAACCCTTTCTTTGGAGAATGCAGAAACCGTCATTTCCAGCCCTAGAGACGCATGTAAGAGTTAGCAGTAAGAATGCGTTTAAAACACAGAACACCCGCTTCTTACGAACTCATCTTCTGTGTGTTGGTTCCTTTTAGGAAGTTGCATCTATGTTTAGATTCAGCGAGGAAGAAACACGTTTCTTCTAAGAGCTGCGTTTGGATATTCCAGAGTGGATGGGAGAACAGGCTGTAAAGAGAAATACCTTGCTCTAAAACCAAAACGGAGCTATCTAGCAGAATGGTTGTCAATGTATGTATTCAACTTCCAGAGTTAAACTGATGTGTGTTTGCAGCAGTTCAGAAACCCTTTCTTTGGAGAATGCAGAAACCGTCATTTCCAGCCCTAGAGACGCATGTAAGAGTTAGCAGTAAGAATGCGTTTAAAACACAGAACACCCGCTTCTTACGAACTCATCTTCTGTGTGTTGGTTCCTTTTAGGAAGTTGCATCTATGTTTAGATTCAGCGAGGAAGAAACACGTTTCTTCTAAAAGCTGCGTTTGGATATTCCAGAGTGGATGGGAGAACAGGCTGTAAAGAGAAATACCTTGCTCTAAAACCAAAACGGAGCTATCTAGCAGAATGGTTGTCAATGTGTGTATTCAACTTCCAGAGTTAAACTGATGTGTGTTTGCAGCAGTTCAGAAACCCTTTCTTTGGAGATTGCAGAAACCGTCATTTCCAGCCCTAGAGACGCATATAAGAGTTAGCAGTAAGAATGCGTTTAAAACACAGAACACCCGCTTCTTACGAACTCATCTTCTGTGTGTTGGTTCCTTTTAGGAAGTTGCATCTATGTTTAGATTCAGCGAGGAAGAAACACGTTTCTTCTAAAAGCTGCGTTTGGATATTCCAGAGTGGATGGGAGAACAGGCTGTAAAGAGAAATACCTTGCTCTAAAACCAAAACGGAGCTATCTAGCAGAATGGTTGTCAATGTGTGTATTCAACTTCCAGAGTTAAACTGATGTGTGTTTGCAGCAGTTCAGAAACCCTTTCTTTGGAGAATGCAGAAACCGTCATTTCCAGCCCTAGAGACGCATGTAAGAGTTAGCAGTAAGAATGCGTTTAAAACACAGAACACCCGCTTCTTACGAACTCATCTTCTGTGTGTTGGTTCCTTTTAGGAAGTTGCATCTATGTTTAGATTCAGCGAGGAAGAAACACGTTTCTTCTAAAAGCTGCGTTTGGATATTCCAGAGTGGATGGGAGAACAGGCTGTAAAGAGAAATACCTTGCTCTAAAACCAAAACGGAGCTATCTAGCAGAATGGTTGTCAATGTGTGTATTCAACTTCCAGAGTTAAACTGATGTGTGTTTGCAGCAGTTCAGAAACCCTTTCTTTGGAGAATGCAGAAACCCTCATTTCCAGCCCTAGAGACGCATATAAGAGTTAGCAGTAAGAATGCGTTTAAAACACAGAACACCCGCTTCTTACGAACTCATCTTGTGTGTTGGTTCCTTTTAGGAAGTTGCATCTATGTTTAGATTCAGCGAGGAAGAAACACGTTTCTTCTAAAAGCTGCGTTTGGATATTCCAGAGTGGATGGGAGAACAGGCTGTAAAGAGAAATACTTGCTCTAAAACCAAAACGGAGCTATCTAGCAGAATGGTTGTCAATGTGTGTATTCAACTTCCAGAGTTAAACTGATGTGTGTTTGCAGCAGTTCAGAAACCCTTTCTTTGGAGAATGCAGAAACCGTCATTTCCAGCCCTAGAGACGCATGTAAGAGTTAGCAGTAAGAATGCGTTTAAAACACAGAACACCCGCTTCTTACGAACTCATCTTCTGTGTGTTGGTTCCTTTTAGGAAATTGCATCTATGTTTAGATTCAGCGAGGAAGAAACACGTTTCTTCTAAAAGCTGCGTTTGGATATTCCAGAGTGGATGGGAGAACAGGCTGTAAAGAGAAATACCTTGCTCTAAAACCAAAACGGAGCTATCTAGCAGAATGGTTGTCAATGTGTGTATTCAACTTCCAGAGTTAAACTGATGTGTGTTTGCAGCAGTTCAGAAACCCTTTCTTTGGAGAATGCAGAAACCGTCATTTCCAGCCCTAGAGACGCATGTAAGAGTTAGCAGTAAGAATGCGTTTAAAACACAGAACACCCGCTTCTTACGAACTCATCTTCTGTGTGTTGGTTCCTTTTAGGAAGTTGCATCTATGTTTAGATTCAGCGAGGAAGAAACACGTTTCTTCTAAAAGCTGCGTTTGGATATTCCAGAGTGGATGGGAGAACAGGCTGTAAAGAAAAATACCTTGCTCTAAAACCAAAACGGAGCTATCTAGCAGAATGGTTGTCAATGTGTCTATTCAACTTCCAGAGCTAAACTGATGTGTGTTTTCAGCAGTTCAGAAACCCTTTCTTTGGAGAATGCAGAAACCGTCATTTCCAGCCCTAGAGACGCTTATAAGAGTTAGCAGTAAGAATGCGTTTAAAACCCAGAACACCCGCTTCTTACGAACTCATCTTCTGTGTGTTGGTTCCTTTTAGGAAGTTGCATCTATGTTTAGATTCAGCGAGGAAGAAACACGTTTCTTCTAAAAGCTGCGTTTGGATATTCCAGAGTGGATGGGAGAACAGGCTGTAAAGAGAAATACCTTGCTCTAAAACCAAAACGGAGCTATCTAGCAGAATGGTTGTCAATGTGTGTATTCAACTTCCAGAGTTAAACTGATGTGTGTTTGCAGCAGTTCAGAAACCCTTTCTTTGGAGAATGCAGAAACCGTCATTTCCAGCCCTAGAGACGCATGTAAGAGTTAGCAGTAAGAATGCGTTTAAAACACAGAACACCCGCTTCTTACGAACTCATCTTCTGTGTGTTGGTTCCTTTTAGGAAGTTGCATCTATGTTTAGATTCAGCGAGGAAGAAACACGTTTCTTCTAAAAGCTGCGTTTGGATATTCCAGAGTGGATGGGAGAACAGGCTGTAAAGAGAAATACCTTGCTCTAAAACCAAAACGGAGCTATCTAGCAGAATGGTTGTCAATGTGTGTATTCAACTTCCAGAGTTAAACTGATGTGTGTTTGCAGCAGTTCAGAAACCCTTTCTTTGGAGAATGCAGAAACCGTCATTTCCAGCCCTAGAGACGCATGTAAGAGTTAGCAGTAAGAATGCGTTTAAAACACAGAACACCCGCTTCTTACGAACTCATCTTCTGTGTGTTGGTTCCTTTTAGGAAATTGCATCTATGTTTAGATTCAGCGAGGAAGAAACACGTTTCTTCTAAAAGCTGCGTTTGGATATTCCAGAGTGGATGGGAGAACAGGCTGTAAAGAGAAATACCTTGCTCTAAAACCAAAACGGAGCTATCTAGCAGAATGGTTGTCAATGTGTGTATTCAACTTCCAGAGTTAAACTGATGTGTGTTTGCAGCAGTTCAGAAACCCTTTCTTTGGAGAATGCAGAAACCGTCATTTCCAGCCCTAGAGACGCATGTAAGAGTTAGCAGTAAGAATGCGTTTAAAACACAGAACACCCGCTTCTTACGAACTCATCTTCTGTGTGTTGGTTCCTTTTAGGAAGTTGCATCTATGTTTAGATTCAGCGAGGAAGAAACACGTTTCTTCTAAAAGCTGCGTTTGGATATTCCAGAGTGGATGGGAGAACAGGCTGTAAAGAAAAATACCTTGCTCTAAAACCAAAACGGAGCTATCTAGCAGAATGGTTGTCAATGTGTCTATTCAACTTCCAGAGCTAAACTGATGTGTGTTTTCAGCAGTTCAGAAACCCTTTCTTTGGAGAATGCAGAAACCGTCATTTCCAGCCCTAGAGACGCTTATAAGAGTTAGCAGTAAGAATGCGTTTAAAACACAGAACACCCGCTTCTTACGAACTCATCTTCTGTGTGTTGGTTCCTTTTAGGAAGTTGCATCTATGTTTAGATTCAGCGAGGAAGAAACACGTTTCTTCTAAAAGCTGCGTTTGGATATTCCAGAGTGGATGGGAGAACAGGCTGTAAAGAGAAATACCTTGCTCTAAAACCAAAACGGAGCTATCTAGCAGAATGGTTGTCAATGTGTGTATTCAACTTCCAGAGTTAAACTGATGTGTGTTTGCAGCAGTTCAGAAACCCTTTCTTTGGAGAATGCAGAAACCGTTATTTCCAGCCCTAGAGACGCATGTAAGAGTTAGCAGTAAGAATGCGTTTAAAACACAGAACACCCGCTTCTTACGAACTCATCTTCTGTGTGTTGGTTCCTTTTAGGAAGTTGCATCTATGTTTAGATTCAGCGAGGAAGAAACACGTTTCTTCTAAAAGCTACGTTTGGACATTCCAGAGTGGATGGGAGAACAGGCTGTAAAGAGAAATACCTTGCTCTAAAACCAAAACGGAGCTATCTAGCAGAATGGTTGTCAATTTGTGTATTCAACTTCCAGAGTTAAACTGATGTGTGTTTGCAGCAGTTCAGAAACCCTTTCTTTGGAGAATGCAGAAACCGTCATTTCCAGCCCTAGAGACGCATATAAGAGTTATCAGTAAGAATGCGTTTAAAACACAGAACACGGGCTTCCTACGAACTCATCTTCTGTGTGTTGGTTCCTTTTAGGAAGTTGCATCTATGTTTAGATTCAGCGAGGAAGAAACACGTTTCTTCTAAAAGCTGCGTTTGGATATTCCAGAGTGGATGGGAGAACAGGCTGTAAAGAGAAATACCTTGCTCTAAAACCAAAACGGAGCTATCTAGCAGAATGGTTGTCAATGTGTGTATTCAACTTCCAGAGGTAAACTGATGTGTGTTTGCAGCAGTTCAGAAACCCTTTCTTTGGAGAATGCAGAAACCGTCATTTCCAGCCCTAGAGACGCATGTAAGAGTTAGCAGTAAGAATGCGTTTAAAACACAGAACACCCGCTTCTTACGAACTCATCTTCTGTGTGTTGGTTCCTTTTAGGAAATTGCATCTATGTTTAGATTCAGCGAGGAAGAAACACGTTTCTTCTAAAAGCTGCGTTTGGATATTCCAGAGTGGATGGGAGAACAGGCTGTAAAGAAAAATACCTTGCTCTAAAACCAAAACGGAGCTATCTAGCAGAATGGTTGTCAATGTGTGTATTCAACTTCCAGAGTTAAACTGATGTGTGTTTGCAGCAGTTCAGAAACCCTTTCTTTGGAGAATGCAGAAACCGTCATTTCCAGCCCTATAGACGCATGTATGAGTTAGCAGTAAGAATGCGTTTAAAACACAGAACACCCGCTTCTTACGAACTCATCTTCTGTGTGTTGGTTCCTTTTAGGAAGTTGCATCTATGTTTAGATTCAGCGAGGAAGAAACACGTTTCTTCTAAAAGCTGCGTTTGGATATTCCAGAGTGGATGGGAGAACAGGCTGTAAAGAAAAATACCTTGCTCTAAAACCAAAACGGAGCTATCTAGCAGAATGGTTGTCAATGTGTCTATTCAACTTCCAGAGCTAAACTGATGTGTGTTTTCAGCAGTTCAGAAACCCTTTCTTTGGAGAATGCAGAAACCGTCATTTCCAGCCCTAGAGACGCTTATAAGAGTTAGCAGTAAGAATGCGTTTAAAACACAGAACACCCGCTTCTTACGAACTCATCTTCTGTGTGTTGGTTCCTTTTAGGAAGTTGCATCTATGTTTAGATTCAGCGAGGAAGAAACACGTTTCTTCTAAAAGCTGCGTTTGGATATTCCAGAGTGGATGGGAGAACAGGCTGTAAAGAGAAATACCTTGCTCTAAAACCAAAACGGAGCTATCTAGCAGAATGGTTGTCAATGTGTGTATTCAACTTCCAGAGTTAAACTGATGTGTGTTTGCAGCAGTTCAGAAACCCTTTCTTTGGAGAATGCAGAAACCGTCATTTCCAGCCCTAGAGACGCATGTAAGAGTTAGCAGTAAGAATGCGTTTAAAACACAGAACACCCGCTTCTTACGAACTCATCTTCTGTGTGTTGGTTCCTTTTAGGAAGTTGCATCTATGTTTAGATTCAGCGAGGAAGAAACACGTTTCTTCTAAAAGCTACGTTTGGACATTCCAGAGTGGATGGGAGAACAGGCTGTAAAGAGAAATACCTTGCTCTAAAACCAAAACGGAGCTATCTAGCAGAATGGTTGTCAATGCGTTTATTCAAGTTCCAGAGTTAAACTGCTGTGTGTTTGCAGCAGTTCAGAAACCCTTTCTTTGGAGAATGCAGAAACCGTCTTTTCCCGCCCTAGAGACGCTTATAAGAGTTAGTAGTAAGAATGCGTTTAAAACACAGAACACCCGCTTATTACGAACTCATCTGCTGTGTGTTGGTTCCTTTTAGGAAATTGCATCTATGTTTAGATTCAGCGAGGTAGAATCACGTTTCTTCTAAAAGCTGCGTTTGGACATTCCAGAGTGGATGGGAGAACAGGCTGTAAAGAGAAATACCTTGCTCTAAAACCAAAACGGAGCTATCTAGCAGAATGGTTGTCAATGTGTCTATTCAACTTCCAGAGCTAAACTGATGTGTGTTTTCAGCAGTTCAGAAACCCTTTCTTTGGAGAATGCAGAAACCGTCATTTCCAGCCCTAGAGATGCATATAAGAGTTAGCAGTAAGAATGCGTTTAAAACACAGAACACCCGCTTCTTACGAACTCATCTTCTGTGTGTTGGTTCCTTTTAGGAAGTTGCATCTATGTTTAGATTCAGCGAGGAAGAAACACGTTTCTTCTAAGAGCTGCTTTTGGATATTCCAGAGTGGATGGGAGAACAGGCTGTAAAGAGAAATACCTTGCTCTAAAACCAAAACGGAGCTATCTAGCAGAATGGTTTTCAATGTGTGTATTCAACTTCCAGAATTAAACATATGTGTGTTTGCAGCAGTTCAGAAACCCTTTCTTTGGAGAATGCAGAAACCGTCATTTCCAGCCCTAGAGACGCATATAAGAGTTAGCAGTAAGAATGCGTTTAAAACACAGAACACCCGCTTCTTACGAACTCATCTTCTGTGTGTTGGTTCCTTTTAGGAAGTTGCATCTATGTTTAGATTCAGCGAGGAAGAAACACGTTTCTTCTAAAAGCTGCGTTTGGATATTCCAGAGTGGATGGGAGAACAGGCTGTAAAGAGAAATACCTTGCTCTAAAACCAAAACGGAGCTATCTAGCAGAACGGTTGTCAATGTGTGTATTCAACTTCCAGAGTTAAACTGATGTGTGTTTGCAGCAGTTCAGAAACCCTTTCTTTGGAGAATGCAGAAACCGTCATTTCCAGCCCTAGAGACGCATATAAGAGTTAGCAGTAAGAATGCGTTTAAAACACAGAACACCCGCTTCTTACGAACTCATCTTCTGTGTGTTGGTTCCTTTTAGGAAGTTGCATCTATGTTTAGATTCAGCGAGGAAGAAACACGTTTCTTCTAAAAGCTGCGTTTGGATATTCCAGAGTGGATGGGAGAACAGGCTGTAAAGAGAAATACCTTGCTCTAAAACCAAAACGGAGCTATCTAGCAGAATGGTTGTCAATGTGTGTATTCAACTTCCAGAGTTAAACTGATGTGTGTTTGCAGCAGTTCAGAAACCCTTTCTTTGGAGAATGCAGAAACCGTCATTTCCAGCCCTAGAGACGCATGTAAGAGTTAGCAGTAAGAATGCGTTTAAAACACAGAACACCC
This sequence comes from Saimiri boliviensis, assembly GCF_048565385.1. Lineage (NCBI taxonomy): Eukaryota > Metazoa > Chordata > Mammalia > Primates > Cebidae > Saimiri > Saimiri boliviensis. The sequence goes on from NC_133467.1 coordinate 43,206,039, forward strand.
GCTTCTTACGAACTCATCTTCTGTGTGTTGGTTCCTTTTAGGAAGTTGCATCTATGTTTAGATTCAGCGAGGAAGAAACACGTTTCTTCTAAAAGCTGCGTTTGGATATTCCAGAGTGGATGGGAGAACAGGCTGTAAAGAGAAATACCTTGCTCTAAAACCAAAACGGAGCTATCTAGCAGAATGGTTGTCAATGTGTGTATTCAACTTCCAGAGTTAAACTGATGTGTGTTTGCAGCAGTTCAGAAACCCTTTCTTTGGAGAATGCAGAAACCGTCATTTCCAGCCCTAGAGACGCATATAAGAGTTAGCAGTAAGAATGCGTTTAAAACACAGAACACCCGCTTCTTACGAACTCATCTTGTGTGTTGGTTCCTTTTAGGAAGTTGCATCTATGTTTAGATTCAGCGAGGAAGAAACACGTTTCTTCTAAAAGCTGCGTTTGGATATTCCAGAGTGGATGGGAGAACAGGCTGTAAAGAGAAATACCTTGCTCTAAAACCAAAACGGAGCTATCTAGCAGAATGGTTGTCAATGTGTGTATTCAACTTCCAGAGTTAAACTGATGTGTGTTTGCAGCAGTTCAGAAACCCTTTCTTTGGAGAATGCAGAAACCGTCATTTCCAGCCCTAGAGACGCATGTAAGAGTTAGCAGTAAGAATGCGTTTAAAACACAGAACACCCGCTTCTTACGAACTCATCTTCTGTGTGTTGGTTCCTTTTAGGAAGTTGCATCTATGTTTAGATTCAGCGAGGAAGAAACACGTTTCTTCTAAAAGCTGCGTTTGGATATTCCAGAGTGGATGGGAGAACAGGCTGTAAAGAGAAATACCTTGCTCTAAAACCAAAACGGAGCTATCTAGCAGAATGGTTGTCAATGTGTGTATTCAACTTCCAGAGTTAAACTGATGTGTGTTTGCAGCAGTTCAGAAACCCTTTCTTTGGAGAATGCAGAAACCGTCATTTCCAGCCCTAGAGACGCATGTAAGAGTTAGCAGTAAGAATGCGTTTAAAACACAGAACACCCGCTTCTTACGAACTCATCTTCTGTGTGTTGGTTCCTTTTAGGAAGTTGCATCTATGTTTAGATTCAGCGAGGAAGAAACACGTTTCTTCTAAAAGCTGCGTTTGGATATTCCAGAGTGGATGGGAGAACAGGCTGTAAAGAAAAATACCTTGCTCTAAAACCAAAACGGAGCTATCTAGCAGAATGGTTGTCAATGTGTCTATTCAACTTCCAGAGCTAAACTGATGTGTGTTTTCAGCAGTTCAGAAACCCTTTCTTTGGAGAATGCAGAAACCGTCATTTCCAGCCCTAGAGACGCTTATAAGAGTTAGCAGTAAGAATGCGTTTAAAACACAGAACACCCGCTTCTTACGAACTCATCTTCTGTGTGTTGGTTCCTTTTAGGAAGTTGCATCTATGTTTAGATTCAGCGAGGAAGAAACACGTTTCTTCTAAAAGCTGCGTTTGGATATTCCAGAGTGGATGGGAGAACAGGCTGTAAAGAGAAATACCTTGCTCTAAAACCAAAACGGAGCTATCTAGCAGAATGGTTGTCAATGTGTGTATTCAACTTCCAGAGTTAAACTGATGTGTGTTTGCAGCAGTTCAGAAACCCTTTCTTTGGAGAATGCAGAAACCGTCATTTCCAGCCCTAGAGACGCATATAAGAGTTAGCAGTAAGAATGCGTTTAAAACACAGAACACCCGCTTCTTACGAACTCATCTTCTGTGTGTTGGTTCCTTTTAGGAAGTTGCATCTATGTTTAGATTCAGCGAGGAAGAAACACGTTTCTTCTAAAAGCTGCGTTTGGATATTCCAGAGTGGATGGGAGAACAGGCTGTAAAGAGAAATACCTTGCTCTAAAACCAAAACGGAGCTATCTAGCAGAATGGTTGTCAATGTGTGTATTCAACTTCCAGAGTTAAACTGATGTGTGTTTGCAGCAGTTCAGAAACCCTTTCTTTGGAGAATGCAGAAACTGTCTTTTCCCGCCCTAGATACGCTTATAAGAGTTAGCAGTAAGAATGCGTTTAAAACACAGAAGACCCGCTTCTTACGAACTCATCTGTTGTGTGTTGGTTCCTTTTAGAAAATTCCATCTATGTTTAGATTCAGCGAGGTAGAAACACGTTTCTTCTAAAAGCTGCGTTTGGACATTCCAGAGTGGATGGGAAAACAGGCTGTAAAGAGAAATACGTTGCTCTAAAACCAAAACGGAGCTATCTAGCAGAATGGTTGTCAATGCGTTTATTCAAGTTCCAGAGTTAAACTGCTGTGTGTTTGCAGCAGTTCAGAAACCCTTTCTTTGGAGAATGCAGAAACCGTCTTTTCCCGCCCTAGAGACGCTTATAAGAGTTAGTAGTAAGAATGCGTTTAAAACACAGAACACCCGCTTATTACGAACTCATCTGCTGTGTGTTGGTTCCTTTTAGGAAATTGCATCTATGTTTAGATTCAGCGAGGTAGAATCACGTTTCTTCTAAAAGCTGCGTTTGGACATTCCAGAGTGGATGGGAGAACAGGCTGTAAAGAGAAATACCTTGCTCTAAAACCAAAACGGAGCTATCTAGCAGAATGGTTGTCAATGTGTCTATTCAACTTCCAGAGCTAAACTGATGTGTGTTTTCAGCAGTTCAGAAACCCTTTCTTTGGAGAATGCAGAAACCGTCATTTCCAGCCCTAGAGATGCATATAAGAGTTAGCAGTAAGAATGCGTTTAAAACACAGAACACCCGCTTCTTACGAACTCATCTTCTGTGTGTTGGTTCCTTTTAGGAAGTTGCATCTATGTTTAGATTCAGCGAGGAAGAAACACGTTTCTTCTAAGAGCTGCTTTTGGATATTCCAGAGTGGATGGGAGAACAGGCTGTAAAGAGAAATACCTTGCTCTAAAACCAAAACGGAGCTATCTAGCAGAATGGTTTTCAATGTGTGTATTCAACTTCCAGAATTAAACATATGTGTGTTTGCAGCAGTTCAGAAACCCTTTCTTTGGAGAATGCAGAAACCGTCATTTCCAGCCCTAGAGACGCATATAAGAGTTAGCAGTAAGAATGCGTTTAAAACACAGAACACCCGCTTCTTACGAACTCATCTTCTGTGTGTTGGTTCCTTTTAGGAAGTTGCATCTATGTTTAGATTCAGCGAGGAAGAAACACGTTTCTTCTAAAAGCTGCGTTTGGATATTCCAGAGTGGATGGGAGAACAGGCTGTAAAGAGAAATACCTTGCTCTAAAACCAAAACGGAGCTATCTAGCAGAACGGTTGTCAATGTGTGTATTCAACTTCCAGAGTTAAACTGATGTGTGTTTGCAGCAGTTCAGAAACCCTTTCTTTGGAGAATGCAGAAACCGTCATTTCCAGCCCTAGAGACGCATATAAGAGTTAGCAGTAAGAATGCGTTTAAAACACAGAACACCCGCTTCTTACGAACTCATCTTCTGTGTGTTGGTTCCTTTTAGGAAGTTGCATCTATGTTTAGATTCAGCGAGGAAGAAACACGTTTCTTCTAAAAGCTGCGTTTGGATATTCCAGAGTGGATGGGAGAACAGGCTGTAAAGAGAAATACCTTGCTCTAAAACCAAAACGGAGCTATCTAGCAGAATGGTTGTCAATGTGTGTATTCAACTTCCAGAGTTAAACTGATGTGTGTTTGCAGCAGTTCAGAAACCCTTTCTTTGGAGAATGCAGAAACCGTCATTTCCAGCCCTAGAGACGCATGTAAGAGTTAGCAGTAAGAATGCGTTTAAAACACAGAACACCCGCTTCTTACGAACTCATCTTCTGTGTGTTGGTTCCTTTTAGGAAGTTGCATCTATGTTTAGATTCAGCGAGGAAGAAACACGTTTCTTCTAAAAGCTGCGTTTGGATATTCCAGAGTGGATGGGAGAACAGGCTGTAAAGAGAAATACCTTGCTCTAAAACCAAAACGGAGCTATCTAGCAGAATGGTTGTCAATGTGTGTATTCAACTTCCAGAGTTAAACTGATGTGTGTTTGCAGCAGTTCAGAAACCCTTTCTTTGGAGAATGCAGAAACCGTCATTTCCAGCCCTAGAGACGCATATAAGAGTTAGCAGTAAGAATGCGTTTAAAACACAGAACACCCGCTTCTTACGAACTCATCTTGTGTGTTGGTTCCTTTTAGGAAGTTGCATCTATGTTTAGATTCAGCGAGGAAGAAACACGTTTCTTCTAAAAGCTGCGTTTGGATATTCCAGAGTGGATGGGAGAACAGGCTGTAAAGAGAAATACCTTGCTCTAAAACCAAAACGGAGCTATCTAGCAGAATGGTTGTCAATGTGTGTATTCAACTTCCAGAGTTAAACTGATGTGTGTTTGCAGCAGTTCAGAAACCCTTTCTTTGGAGAATGCAGAAACCGTCATTTCCAGCCCTAGAGACGCATGTAAGAGTTAGCAGTAAGAATGCGTTTAAAACACAGAACACCCGCTTCTTACGAACTCATCTTCTGTGTGTTGGTTCCTTTTAGGAAGTTGCATCTATGTTTAGATTCAGCGAGGAAGAAACACGTTTCTTCTAAAAGCTACGTTTGGACATGCCAGAGTGGATGGGAGAACAGGCTGTAAAGAGAAATACCTTGCTCTAAAACCAAAACGGAGCTATCTAGCAGAATGGTTGTCAATGTGTGTATTCAACTTCCAGAGTTAAACTGATGTGTGTTTGCAGCAGTTCAGAAACCCTTTCTTTGGAGAATGCAGAAACCGTCATTTCCAGCCCTAGAGACGCATATAAGAGTTATCAGTAAGAATGCGTTTAAAACACAGAACACCCGCTTCCTACGAACTCATCTTCTGTGTGTTGGTTCCTTTTAGGAAGTTGCATCTATGTTTAGATTCAGCGAGGAAGAAACACGTTTCTTCTAAAAGCTGCGTTTGGATATTCCAGAGTGGATGGGAGAACAGGCTGTAAAGAGAAATACCTTGCTCTAAAACCAAAACGGAGCTATCTAGCAGAATGGTTGTCAATGTGTGTATTCAACTTCCAGAGTTAAACTGATGTGTGTTTGCAGCAGTTCAGAAACCCTTTCTTTGGAGAATGCAGAAACCGTCATTTCCAGCCCTAGAGACGCATGTAAGAGTTAGCAGTAAGAATGCGTTTAAAACACAGAACACCCGCTTCTTACGAACTCATCTTCTGTGTGTTGGTTCCTTTTAGGAAATTGCATCTATGTTTAGATTCAGCGAGGAAGAAACACGTTTCTTCTAAAAGCTGCGTTTGGATATTCCAGAGTGGATGGGAGAACAGGCTGTAAAGAGAAATACCTTGCTCTAAAACCAAAACGGAGCTATCTAGCAGAATGGTTGTCAATGTGTGTATTCAACTTCCAGAGTTAAACTGATGTGTGTTTGCAGCAGTTCAGAAACCCTTTCTTTGGAGAATGCAGAAACCGTCATTTCCAGCCCTAGAGACGCATGTATGAGTTAGCAGTAAGAATGCGTTTAAAACACAGAACACCCGCTTCTTACGAACTCATCTTCTGTGTGTTGGTTCCTTTTAGGAAGTTGCATCTATGTTTAGATTCAGCGAGGAAGAAACACGTTTCTTCTAAAAGCTGCGTTTGGATATTCCAGAGTGGATGGGAGAACAGGCTGTAAAGAAAAATACCTTGCTCTAAAACCAAAACGGAGCTATCTAGCAGAATGGTTGTCAATGTGTCTATTCAACTTCCAGAGCTAAACTGATGTGTGTTTTCAGCAGTTCAGAAACCCTTTCTTTGGAGAATGCAGAAACCGTCATTTCCAGCCCTAGAGACGCTTATAAGAGTTAGCAGTAAGAATGCGTTTAAAACACAGAACACCCGCTTCTTACGAACTCATCTTCTGTGTGTTGGTTCCTTTTAGGAAGTTGCATCTATGTTTAGATTCAGCGAGGAAGAAACACGTTTCTTCTAAAAGCTGCGTTTGGATATTCCAGAGTGGATGGGAGAACAGGCTGTAAAGAGAAATACCTTGCTCTAAAACCAAAACGGAGCTATCTAGCAGAATGGTTGTCAATGTGTGTATTCAACTTCCAGAGTTAAACTGATGTGTGTTTGCAGCAGTTCAGAAACCCTTTCTTTGGAGAATGCAGAAACCGTCATTTCCAGCCCTAGAGACGCATGTAAGAGTTAGCAGTAAGAATGCGTTTAAAACACAGAACACCCGCTTCTTACGAACTCATCTTCTGTGTGTTGGTTCCTTTTAGGAAGTTGCATCTATGTTTAGATTCAGCGAGGAAGAAACACGTTTCTTCTAAAAGCTACGTTTGGACATTCCAGAGTGGATGGGAGAACAGGCTGTAAAGAGAAATACCTTGCTCTAAAACCAAAACGGAGCTATCTAGCAGAATGGTTGTCAATGAGTTTATTCAAGTTCCAGAGTTAAACTGCTGTGTGTTTGCAGCAGTTCAGAAACCCTTTCTTTGGAGAATGCAGAAACCGTCTTTTCCCGCCCTAGAGACGCTTATAAGAGTTAGTAGTAAGAATGCGTTTAAAACACAGAACACCCGCTTATTACGAACACATCTGCTGTGTGTTGGTTCCTTTTAGGAAATTGCATCTATGTTTAGATTCAGCGAGGTAGAATCACGTTTCTTCTAAAAGCTGCGTTTGGACATTCCAGAGTGGATGGGAGAACAGGCTGTAAAGAGAAATACCTTGCTCTAAAACCAAAACGGAGCTATCTAGCAGAATGGTTGTCAATGTGTCTATTCAACTTCCAGAGCTAAACTGATGTGTGTTTTCAGCAGTTCAGAAACCCTTTCTTTGGAGAATGCAGAAACCGTCATTTCCAGCCCTAGAGATGCATATAAGAGTTAGCAGTAAGAATGCGTTTAAAACACAGAACACCCGCTTCTTACGAACTCATCTTCTGTGTGTTGGTTCCTTTTAGGAAGTTGCATCTATGTTTAGATTCAGCGAGGAAGAAACACGTTTCTTCTAAAAGCTGCTTTTGGATATTCCAGAGTGGATGGGAGAACAGGCTGTAAAGAGAAATACCTTGCTCTAAAACCAAAACGGAGCTATCTAGCAGAATGGTTTTCAATGTGTGTATTCAACTTCCAGAATTAAACATATGTGTGTTTGCAGCAGTTCAGAAACCCTTTCTTTGGAGAATGCAGAAACCGTCATTTCCAGCCCTAGAGACGCATATAAGAGTTAGCAGTAAGAATGCGTTTAAAACACAGAACACCCGCTTCTTACGAACTCATCTTCTGTGTGTTGGTTCCTTTTAGGAAGTTGCATCTATGTTTAGATTCAGCGAGGAAGAAACACGTTTCTTCTAAAAGCTGCGTTTGGATATTCCAGAGTGGATGGGAGAACAGGCTGTAAAGAGAAATACCTTGCTCTAAAACCAAAACGGAGCTATCTAGCAGAACGGTTGTCAATGTGTGTATTCAACTTCCAGAGTTAAACTGATGTGTGTTTGCAGCAGTTCAGAAACCCTTTCTTTGGAGAATGCAGAAACCGTCATTTCCAGCCCTAGAGACGCATATAAGAGTTAGCAGTAAGAATGCGTTTAAAACACAGAACACCCGCTTCTTACGAACTCATCTTGTGTGTTGGTTCCTTTTAGGAAGTTGCATCTATGTTTAGATTCAGCGAGGAAGAAACACGTTTCTTCTAAAAGCTGCGTTTGGATATTCCAGAGTGGATGGGAGAACAGGCTGTAAAGAGAAATACCTTGCTCTAAAACCAAAACGGAGCTATCTAGCAGAATGGTTGTCAATGTGTGTATTCAACTTCCAGAGTTAAACTGATGTGTGTTTGCAGCAGTTCAGAAACCCTTTCTTTGGAGAATGCAGAAACCGTCATTTCCAGCCCTAGAGACGCATGTAAGAGTTAGCAGTAAGAATGCGTTTAAAACACAGAACACCCGCTTCTTACGAACTCATCTTCTGTGTGTTGGTTCCTTTTAGGAAGTTGCATCTATGTTTAGATTCAGCGAGGAAGAAACACGTTTCTTCTAAAAGCTGCGTTTGGATATTCCAGAGTGGATGGGAGAACAGGCTGTAAAGAGAAATACCTTGCTCTAAAACCAAAACGGAGCTATCTAGCAGAATGGTTGTCAATGTGTGTATTCAACTTCCAGAGTTAAACTGATGTGTGTTTGCAGCAGTTCAGAAACCCTTTCTTTGGAGAATGCAGAAACCGTCATTTCCAGCCCTAGAGACGCATGTAAGAGTTAGCAGTAAGAATGCGTTTAAAACACAGAACACCCGCTTCTTACGAACTCATCTTCTGTGTGTTGGTTCCTTTTAGGAAGTTGCATCTATGTTTAGATTCAGCGAGGAAGAAACACGTTTCTTCTAAAAGCTGCGTTTGGATATTCCAGAGTGGATGGGAGAACAGGCTGTAAAGAAAAATACCTTGCTCTAAAACCAAAACGGAGCTATCTAGCAGAATGGTTGTCAATGTGTCTATTCAACTTCCAGAGCTAAACTGATGTGTGTTTTCAGCAGTTCAGAAACCCTTTCTTTGGAGAATGCAGAAACCGTCATTTCCAGCCCTAGAGACGCTTATAAGAGTTAGCAGTAAGAATGCGTTTAAAACACAGAACACCCGCTTCTTACGAACTCATCTTCTGTGTGTTGGTTCCTTTTAGGAAGTTGCATCTATGTTTAGATTCAGCGAGGAAGAAACACGTTTCTTCTAAAAGCTGCGTTTGGATATTCCAGAGTGGATGGGAGAACAGGCTGTAAAGAGAAATACCTTGCTCTAAAACCAAAACGGAGCTATCTAGCAGAATGGTTGTCAATGTGTGTATTCAACTTCCAGAGTTAAACTGATGTGTGTTTGCAGCAGTTCAGAAACCCTTTCTTTGGAGAATGCAGAAACCGTCATTTCCAGCCCTAGAGACGCATATAAGAGTTAGCAGTAAGAATGCGTTTAAAACACAGAACACCCGCTTCTTACGAACTCATCTTCTGTGTGTTGGTTCCTTTTAGGAAGTTGCATCTATGTTTAGATTCAGCGAGGAAGAAACACGTTTCTTCTAAAAGCTGCGTTTGGATATTCCAGAGTGGATGGGAGAACAGGCTGTAAAGAGAAATACCTTGCTCTAAAACCAAAACGGAGCTATCTAGCAGAATGGTTGTCAATGTGTGTATTCAACTTCCAGAGTTAAACTGATGTGTGTTTGCAGCAGTTCAGAAACCCTTTCTTTGGAGAATGCAGAAACTGTCTTTTCCCGCCCTAGATACGCTTATAAGAGTTAGCAGTAAGAATGCGTTTAAAACACAGAACACCCGCTTCTTACGAACTCATCTGTTGTGTGTTGATTCCTTTTAGAAAATTCCATCTATGTTTAGATTCAGCGAGGTAGAAACACGTTTCTTCTAAAAGCTGCGTTTGGACATTCCAGAGTGGATGGGAAAACAGGCTGTAAAGAGAAATACGTTGCTCTAAAACCAAAACGGAGCTATCTAGCAGAATGGTTGTCAATGCGTTTATTCAAGTTCCAGAGTTAAACTGCTGTGTGTTTGCAGCAGTTCAGAAACCCTTTCTTTGGAGAATGCAGAAACCGTCTTTTCCCGCCCTAGAGACGCTTATAAGAGTTAGTAGTAAGAATGCGTTTAAAACACAGAACACCCGCTTATTACGAACTCATCTGCTGTGTGTTGGTTCCTTTTAGGAAGTTGCATCTATGTTTAGATTCAGCGAGGTAGAATCACGTTTCTTCTAAAAGCTGCGTTTGGACATTCCAGAGTGGATGGGAGAACAGGCTGTAAAGAGAAATACCTTGCTCTAAAACCAAAACGGAGCTATCTAGCAGAATGGTTGTCAATGTGTCTATTCAACTTCCAGAGCTAAACTGATGTGTGTTTTCAGCAGTTCAGAAACCCTTTCTTTGGAGAATGCAGAAACCGTCATTTCCAGCCCTAGAGATGCATATAAGAGTTAGCAGTAAGAATGCGTTTAAAACACAGAACACCCGCTTCTTACGAACTCATCTTCTGTGTGTTGGTTCCTTTTAGGAAGTTGCATCTATGTTTAGATTCAGCGAGGAAGAAACACGTTTCTTCTAAAAGCTGCGTTTGGATATTCCAGAGTGGATGGGAGAACAGGCTGTAAAGAGAAATACCTTGCTCTAAAACCAAAACGGAGCTATCTAGCAGAATGGTTGTCAATGTGTGTATTCAACTTCCAGAGTTAAACTGATGTGTGTTTGCAGCAGTTCAGAAACCCTTTCTTTGGAGAATGCAGAAACCGTCATTTCCAGCCCTAGAGACGCATGTAAGAGTTAGCAGTAAGAATGCGTTTAAAACACAGAACACCCGCTTCTTACGAACTCATCTTCTGTGTGTTGGTTCCTTTTAGGAAGTTGCATCTATGTTTAGATTCAGCGAGGAAGAAACACGTTTCTTCTAAAAGCTGCGTTTGGATATTCCAGAGTGGATGGGAGAACAGGCTGTAAAGAGAAATACCTTGCTCTAAAACCAAAACGGAGCTATCTAGCAGAATGGTTGTCAATGTGTGTATTCAACTTCCAGAGTTAAACTGATGTGTGTTTGCAGCAGTTCAGAAACCCTTTCTTTGGAGAATGCAGAAACCGTCATTTCCAGCCCTAGAGACGCATGTAAGAGTTAGCAGTAAGAATGCGTTTAAAACACAGAACACCCGCTTCTTACGAACTCATCTTCTGTGTGTTGGTTCCTTTTAGGAAGTTGCATCTATGTTTAGATTCAGCGAGGAAGAAACACGTTTCTTCTAAAAGCTGCGTTTGGATATTCCAGAGTGGATGGGAGAACAGGCTGTAAAGAGAAATACCTTGCTCTAAAACCAAAACGGAGCTATCTAGCAGAATGGTTGTCAATGTGTGTATTCAACTTCCAGAGTTAAACTGATGTGTGTTTGCAGCAGTTCAGAAACCCTTTCTTTGGAGAATGCAGAAACTGTCTTTTCCCGCCCTAGATACGCTTATAAGAGTTAGCAGTAAGAATGCATTTAAAACACAGAAGACCCGCTTCTTACGAACTCATCTGTTGTGTGTTGGTTCCTTTTAGAAAATTCCATCTATGTTTAGATTCAGCGAGGTAGAAACACGTTTCTTCTAAAAGCTGCGTTTGGACATTCCAGAGTGGATGGGAAAACAGGCTGTAAAGAGAAATACGTTGCTCTAAAACCAAAACGGAGCTATCTAGCAGAATGGTTGTCAATGCGTTTATTCAAGTTCCAGAGTTAAACTGCTGTGTGTTTGCAGCAGTTCAGAAACCCTTTCTTTGGAGAATGCAGAAACCGTCTTTTCCCGCCCTAGAGACGCTTATAAGAGTTAGTAGTAAGAATGCGTTTAAAACACAGAACACCCGCTTATTACGAACTCATCTGCTGTGTGTTGGTTCCTTTTAGGAAATTGCATCTATGTTTAGATTCAGCGAGGTAGAATCACGTTTCTTCTAAAAGCTGCGTTTGGACATTCCAGAGTGGATGGGAGAACAGGCTGTAAAGAGAAATACCTTGCTCTAAAACCAAAACGGAGCTATCTAGCAGAATGGTTGTCAATGTGTCTATTCAACTTCCAGAGCTAAACTGATGTGTGTTTTCAGCAGTTCAGAAACCCTTTCTTTGGAGAATGCAGAAACCGTCATTTCCAGCCCTAGAGATGCATATAAGAGTTAGCAGTAAGAATGCGTTTAAAACACAGAACACCCGCTTCTTACGAACTCATCTTCTGTGTGTTGGTTCCTTTTAGGAAGTTGCATCTATGTTTAGATTCAGCGAGGAAGAAACACGTTTCTTCTAAGAGCTGCTTTTGGATATTCCAGAGTGGATGGGAGAACAGGCTGTAAAGAGAAATACCTTGCTCTAAAACCAAAACGGAGCTATCTAGCAGAATGGTTTTCAATGTGTGTATTCAACTTCCAGAATTAAACATATGTGTGTTTGCAGCAGTTCAGAAACCCTTTCTTTGGAGAATGCAGAAACCGTCATTTCCAGCCCTAGAGACGCATATAAGAGTTAGCAGTAAGAATGCGTTTAAAACACAGAACACCCGCTTCTTACGAACTCATCTTCTGTGTGTTGGTTCCTTTTAGGAAGTTGCATCTATGTTTAGATTCAGCGAGGAAGAAACACGTTTCTTCTAAAAGCTGCGTTTGGATATTCCAGAGTGGATGGGAGAACAGGCTGTAAAGAGAAATACCTTGCTCTAAAACCAAAACGGAGCTATCTAGCAGAACGGTTGTCAATGTGTGTATTCAACTTCCAGAGTTAAACTGATGTGTGTTTGCAGCAGTTCAGAAACCCTTTCTTTGGAGAATGCAGAAACCGTCATTTCCAGCCCTAGAGACGCATATAAGAGTTAGCAGTAAGAATGCGTTTAAAACACAGAACACCCGCTTCTTACGAACTCATCTTCTGTGTGTTGGTTCCTTTTAGGAAGTTGCATCTATGTTTAGATTCAGCGAGGAAGAAACACGTTTCTTCTAAAAGCTGCGTTTGGATATTCCAGAGTGGATGGGAGAACAGGCTGTAAAGAGAAATACCTTGCTCTAAAACCAAAACGGAGCTATCTAGCAGAATGGTTGTCAATGTGTGTATTCAACTTCCAGAGTTAAACTGATGTGTGTTTGCAGCAGTTCAGAAACCCTTTCTTTGGAGAATGCAGAAACCGTCATTTCCAGCCCTAGAGACGCATGTAAGAGTTAGCAGTAAGAATGCGTTTAAAACACAGAACACCCGCTTCTTACGAACTCATCTTCTGTGTGTTGGTTCCTTTTAGGAAGTTGCATCTATGTTTAGATTCAGCGAGGAAGAAACACGTTTCTTCTAAAAGCTGCGTTTGGATATTCCAGAGTGGATGGGAGAACAGGCTGTAAAGAGAAATACCTTGCTCTAAAACCAAAACGGAGCTATCTAGCAGAATGGTTGTCAATGTGTGTATTCAACTTCCAGAGTTAAACTGATGTGTGTTTGCAGCAGTTCAGAAACCCTTTCTTTGGAGAATGCAGAAACCGTCATTTCCAGCCCTAGAGACGCATATAAGAGTTAGCAGTAAGAATGCGTTTAAAACACAGAACACCCGCTTCTTACGAACTCATCTTCTGTGTGTTGGTTCCTTTTAGGAAGTTGCATCTATGTTTAGATTCAGCGAGGAAGAAACACGTTTCTTCTAAAAGCTGCGTTTGGATATTCCAGAGTGGATGGGAGAACAGGCTGTAAAGAGAAATACCTTGCTCTAAAACCAAAACGGAGCTATCTAGCAGAATGGTTGTCAATGTGTGTATTCAACTTCCAGAGTTAAACTGATGTGTGTTTGCAGCAGTTCAGAAACCCTTTCTTTGGAGAATGCAGAAACCGTCATTTCCAGCCCTAGAGACGCATGTAAGAGTTAGCAGTAAGAATGCGTTTAAAACACAGAACACCCGCTTCTTACGAACTCATCTTCTGTGTGTTGGTTCCTTTTAGGAAGTTGCATCTATGTTTAGATTCAGCGAGGAAGAAACACGTTTCTTCTAAAAGCTGCGTTTGGATATTCCAGAGTAAATGGGAGAACAGGCTGTAAAGAGAAATACCTTGCTCTAAAACCAAAACGGAGCTATCTAGCAGAATGGTTGTCAATGTGTGTATTCAACTTCCAGAGTTAAACTGATGTGTGTTTGCAGCAGTTCAGAAACCCTTTCTTTGGAGAATGCAGAAACCGTCATTTCCAGCCCTAGAGACGCATGTAAGAGTTAGCAGTAAGAATGCGTTTAAAACACAGAACACCCGCTTCTTACGAACTCATCTTCTGTGTGTTGGTTCCTTTTAGGAAGTTGCATCTACGTTTAGATTCAGCGAGGAAGAAACACGTTTCTTCTAAAAGCTGCGTTTGGATATTCCAGAGTGGATGGGAGAACAGGCTGTAAAGAAAAATACCTTGCTCTAAAACCAAAACGGAGCTATCTAGCAGAATGGTTGTCAATGTGTCTATTCAACTTCCAGAGCTAAACTGATGTGTGTTTTCAGCAGTTCAGAAACCCTTTCTTTGGAGAATGCAGAAACCGTCATTTCCAGCCCTAGAGACGCTTATAAGAGTTAGTAGTAAGAATGCGTTTAAAACACAGAACACCCGCTTCTTACGAACTCATCTTCTGTGTGTTGGTTCCTTTTAGGAAGTTGCATCTATGTTTAGATTCAGCGAGGAAGAAACACGTTTCTTCTAAAAGCTGCGTTTGGATATTCCAGAGTGGATGGGAGAACAGGCTGTAAAGAGAAATACCTTGCTCTAAAACCAAAACGGAGCTATCTAGCAGAATGGTTGTCAATGTGTGTATTCAACTTCCAGAGTTAAACTGATGTGTGTTTGCAGCAGTTCAGAAACCCTTTCTTTGGAGAATGCAGAAACCGTCATTTCCAGCCCTAGAGACGCATATAAGAGTTAGCAGTAAGAATGCGTTTAAAACACAGAACACCCGCTTCTTACGAACTCATCTTCTGTGTGTTGGTTCTTTTTAGGAAGTTGCATCTATGTTTAGATTCAGCGAGGAAGAAACACGTTTCTTCTAAAAGCTACGTTTGGACATTCCAGAGTGGATGGGAGAACAGGCTGTAAAGAGAAATACCTTGCTCTAAAACCAAAACGGAGCTATCTAGCAGAATGGTTGTCAATGTGTGTATTCAACTTCCAGAGTTAAACTGATGTGTGTTTGCAGCAGTTCAGAAACCCTTTCTTTGGAGAATGCAGAAACCGTCATTTCCAGCCCTAGAGACGCATATAAGAGTTAGCAGTAAGAATGCGTTTAAAACACAGAACACCCGCTTCTTACGAACTCATCTTCTGTGTGTTGGTTCCTTTTAGGAAGTTGCATCTATGTTTAGATTCAGCGAGGAAGAAACACGTTTCTTCTAAAAGCTGCGTTTGGATATTCCAGAGTGGATGGGAGAACAGGCTGTAAAGAGAAATACCTTGCTCTAAAACCAAAACGGAGCTATCTAGCAGAATGGTTGTCAATGTGTGTATTCAACTTCCAGAGTTAAACTGATGTGTGTTTGCAGCAGTTCAGAAACCCTTTCTTTGGAGAATGCAGAAACCGTCATTTCCAGCCCTAGAGACGCATATAAGAGTTAGCAGTAAGAATGCGTTTAAAACACAGAACACCCGCTTCTTACGAACTCATCTTCTGTGTGTTGGTTCCTTTTAGGAAGTTGCATCTATGTTTAGATTCAGCGAGGAAGAAACACGTTTCTTCTAAAAGCTGCGTTTGGATATTCCAGAGTGGATGGGAGAACAGGCTGTAAAGAGAAATACCTTGCTCTAAAACCAAAACGGAGCTATCTAGCAGAATGGTTGTCAATGTGTGTATTCAACTTCCAGAGTTAAACTGATGTGTGTTTGCAGCAGTTCAGAAACCCTTTCTTTGGAGAATGCAGAAACCGTCATTTCCAGCCCTAGAGACGCATGTAAGAGTTAGCAGTAAGAATGCGTTTAAAACACAGAACACCCGCTTCTTACGAACTCATCTTCTGTGTGTTGGTTCCTTTTAGGAAGTTGCATCTATGTTTAGATTCAGCGAGGAAGAAACACGTTTCTTCTAAAAGCTGCGTTTGGATATTCCAGAGTGGATGGGAGAACAGGCTGTAAAGAGAAATACCTTGCTCTAAAACCAAAACGGAGCTATCTAGCAGAATGGTTGTCAATGTGTGTATTCAACTTCCAGAGTTAAACTGATGTGTGTTTGCAGCAGTTCAGAAACCCTTTCTTTGGAGAATGCAGAAACCGTCATTTCCAGCCCTAGAGACGCATGTAAGAGTTAGCAGTAAGAATGCGTTTAAAACACAGAACACCCGCTTCTTACGAACTCATCTTCTGTGTGTTGGTTCCTTTTAGGAAGTTGCATCTATGTTTAGATTCAGCGAGGAAGAAACACGTTTCTTCTAAAAGCTGCGTTTGGATATTCCAGAGTGGATGGGAGAACAGGCTGTAAAGAGAAATACCTTGCTCTAAAACCAAAACGGAGCTATCTAGCAGAATGGTTGTCAATGTGTGTATTCAACTTCCAGAGTTAAACTGATGTGTGTTTGCAGCAGTTCAGAAACCCTTTCTTTGGAGAATGCAGAAACTGTCTTTTCCCGCCCTAGATACGCTTATAAGAGTTAGCAGTAAGAATGCGTTTAAAACACAGAAGACCCGCTTCTTACGAACTCATCTGTTGTGTGTTGGTTCCTTTTAGAAAATTCCATCTATGTTTAGATTCAGCGAGGTAGAAACACGTTTCTTCTAAAAGCTGCGTTTGGACATTCCAGAGTGGATGGGAAAACAGGCTGTAAAGAGAAATACGTTGCTCTAAAACCAAAACGGAGCTATCTAGCAGAATGGTTGTCAATGCGTTTATTCAAGTTCCAGAGTTAAACTGCTGTGTGTTTGCAGCAGTTCAGAAACCCTTTCTTTGGAGAATGCAGAAACCGTCTTTTCCCGCCCTAGAGACGCTTATAAGAGTTAGTAGTAAGAATGCGTTTAAAACACAGAACACCCGCTTATTACGAACTCATCTGCTGTGTGTTGGTTCCTTTTAGGAAATTGCATCTATGTTTAGATTCAGCGAGGTAGAATCACGTTTCTTCTAAAAGCTGCGTTTGGACATTCCAGAGTGGATGGGAGAACAGGCTGTAAAGAGAAATACCTTGCTCTAAAACCAAAACGGAGCTATCTAGCAGAATGGTTGTCAATGTGTCTATTCAACTTCCAGAGCTAAACTGATGTGTGTTTTCAGCAGTTCAGAAACCCTTTCTTTGGAGAATGCAGAAACCGTCATTTCCAGCCCTAGAGACGCATGTAAGAGTTAGCAGTAAGAATGCGTTTAAAACACAGAACACCCGCTTCTTACGAACTCATCTTCTGTGTGTTGGTTCCTTTTAGGAAGTTGCATCTATGTTTAGATTCAGCGAGGAAGAAACACGTTTCTTCTAAAAGCTGCGTTTGGATATTCCAGAGTGGATGGGAGAACAGGCTGTAAAGAGAAATACCTTGCTCTAAAACCAAAACGGAGCTATCTAGCAGAATGGTTGTCAATGTGTGTATTCAACTTCCAGAGTTAAACTGATGTGTGTTTGCAGCAGTTCAGAAACTCTTTCTTTGGAGAATGCAGAAACCGTCATTTCCAGCCCTAGAGACGCATGTAAGAGTTAGCAGTAAGAATGCGTTTAAAACACAGAACACCCGCTTCTTACGAACTCATCTTCTGTGTGTTGGTTCCTTTTAGGAAGTTGCATCTATGTTTAGATTCAGCGAGGAAGAAACACGTTTCTTCTAAAAGCTGCGTTTGGATATTCCAGAGTGGATGGGAGAACAGGCTGTAAAGAGAAATACCTTGCTCTAAAACCAAAACGGAGCTATCTAGCAGAATGGTTGTCAATGTGTGTATTCAACTTCCAGAGTTAAACTGATGTGTGTTTGCAGCAGTTCAGAAACCCTTTCTTTGGAGAATGCAGAAACTGTCTTTTCCCGCCCTAGATACGCTTATAAGAGTTAGCAGTAAGAATGCGTTTAAAACACAGAAGACCCGCTTCTTACGAACTCATCTGTTGTGTGTTGGTTCCTTTTAGAAAATTCCATCTATGTTTAGATTCAGCGAGGTAGAAACACGTTTCTTCTAAAAGCTGCGTTTGGACATTCCAGAGTGGATGGGAAAACAGGCTGTAAAGAGAAATACGTTGCTCTAAAACCAAAACGGAGCTATCTAGCAGAATGGTTGTCAATGCGTTTATTCAAGTTCCAGAGTTAAACTGCTGTGTGTTTGCAGCAGTTCAGAAACCCTTTCTTTGGAGAATGCAGAAACCGTCTTTTCCCGCCCTAGAGACGCTTATAAGAGTTAGTAGTAAGAATGCGTTTAAAACACAGAACACCCGCTTATTACGAACTCATCTGCTGTGTGTTGGTTCCTTTTAGGAAATTGCATCTATGTTTAGATTCAGCGAGGTAGAATCACGTTTCTTCTAAAAGCTGCGTTTGGACATTCCAGAGTGGATGGGAGAACAGGCTGTAAAGAGAAATACCTTGCTCTAAAACCAAAACGGAGCTATCTAGCAGAATGGTTGTCAATGTGTGTATTCAACTTCCAGAGTTAAACTGATGTGTGTTTTCAGCAGTTCAGAAACCCTTTCTTTGGAGAATGCAGAAACCGTCATTTCCAGCCCTAGAGATGCATATAAGAGTTAGCAGTAAGAATGCGTTTAAAACACAGAACACCCGCTTCTTACGAACTCATCTTCTGTGTGTTGGTTCCTTTTAGGAAGTTGCATCTATGTTTAGATTCAGCGAGGAAGAAACACGTTTCTTCTAAAAGCTGCTTTTGGATATTCCAGAGTGGATGGGAGAACAGGCTGTAAAGAGAAATACCTTGCTCTAAAACCAAAACGGAGCTATCTAGCAGAATGGTTTTCAATGTGTGTATTCAACTTCCAGAATTAAACATATGTGTGTTTGCAGCAGTTCAGAAACCCTTTCTTTGGAGAATGCAGAAACCGTCATTTCCAGCCCTAGAGACGCATATAAGAGTTAGCAGTAAGAATGCGTTTAAAACACAGAACACCCGCTTCTTACGAACTCATCTTCTGTGTGTTGGTTCCTTTTAGGAAGTTGCATCTATGTTTAGATTCAGCGAGGAAGAAACACGTTTCTTCTAAAAGCTGCGTTTGGATATTCCAGAGTGGATGGGAGAACAGGCTGTAAAGAGAAATACCTTGCTCTAAAACCAAAACGGAGCTATCTAGCAGAACGGTTGTCAATGTGTGTATTCAACTTCCAGAGTTAAACTGATGTGTGTTTGCAGCAGTTCAGAAACCCTTTCTTTGGAGAATGCAGAAACCGTCATTTCCAGCCCTAGAGACGCATATAAGAGTTAGCAGTAAGAATGCGTTTAAAACACAGAACACCCGCTTCTTACGAACTCATCTTCTGTGTGTTGGTTCCTTTTAGGAAGTTGCATCTATGTTTAGATTCAGCGAGGAAGAAACACGTTTCTTCTAAAAGCTGCGTTTGGATATTCCAGAGTGGATGGGAGAACAGGCTGTAAAGAGAAATACCTTGCTCTAAAACCAAAACGGAGCTATCTAGCAGAATGGTTGTCAATGTGTGTATTCAACTTCCAGAGTTAAACTGATGTGTGTTTGCAGCAGTTCAGAAACCCTTTCTTTGGAGAATGCAGAAACCGTCATTTCCAGCCCTAGAGACGCATATAAGAGTTAGCAGTAAGAATGCGTTTAAAACACAGAACACCCGCTTCTTACGAACTCATCTTGTGTGTTGGTTCCTTTTAGGAAGTTGCATCTATGTTTAGATTCAGCGAGGAAGAAACACGTTTCTTCTAAAAGCTGCGTTTGGATATTCCAGAGTGGATGGGAGAACAGGCTGTAAAGAGAAATACCTTGCTCTAAAACCAAAACGGAGCTATCTAGCAGAATGGTTGTCAATGTGTGTATTCAACTTCCAGAGTTAAACTGATGTGTGTTTGCAGCAGTTCAGAAACCCTTTCTTTGAAGAATGCAGAAACCGTCATTTCCAGCCCTAGAGACGCATGTAAGAGTTAGCAGTAAGAATGCGTTTAAAACACAGAACACCCGCTTCTTACGAACTCATCTTCTGTGTGTTGGTTCCTTTTAGGAAGTTGCATCTATGTTTAGATTCAGCGAGGAAGAAACACGTTTCTTCTAAAAGCTGCGTTTGGATATTCCAGAGTGGATGGGAGAACAGGCTGTAAAGAGAAATACCTTGCTCTAAAACCAAAACGGAGCTATCTAGCAGAATGGTTGTCAATGTGTGTATTCAACTTCCAGAGTTAAACTGATGTGTGTTTGCAGCAGTTCAGAAACCCTTTCTTTGGAGAATGCAGAAACCGTCATTTCCAGCCCTAGAGACGCATGTAAGAGTTAGCAGTAAGAATGCGTTTAAAACACAGAACACCCGCTTCTTACGAACTCATCTTCTGTGTGTTGGTTCCTTTTAGGAAGTTGCATCTATGTTTAGATTCAGCGAGGAAGAAACACGTTTCTTCTAAAAGCTGCGTTTGGATATTCCAGAGTGGATGGGAGAACAGGCTGTAAAGAAAAATACCTTGCTCTAAAACCAAAACGGAGCTATCTAGCAGAATGGTTGTCAATGTGTCTATTCAACTTCCAGAGCTAAACTGATGTGTGTTTTCAGCAGTTCAGAAACCCTTTCTTTGGAGAATGCAGAAACCGTCATTTCCAGCCCTAGAGACGCTTATAAGAGTTAGCAGTAAGAATGCGTTTAAAACACAGAACACCCGCTTCTTACGAACTCATCTTCTGTGTGTTGGTTCCTTTTAGGAAGTTGCATCTATGTTTAGATTCAGCGAGGAAGAAACACGTTTCTTCTAAAAGCTGCGTTTGGATATTCCAGAGTGGATGGGAGAACAGGCTGTAAAGAGAAATACCTTGCTCTAAAACCAAAACGGAGCTATCTAGCAGAATGGTTGTCAATGTGTGTATTCAACTTCCAGAGTTAAACTGATGTGTGTTTGCAGCAGTTCAGAAACCCTTTCTTTGGAGAATGCAGAAACCGTCATTTCCAGCCCTAGAGACGCATATAAGAGTTAGCAGTAAGAATGCGTTTAAAACACAGAACACCCGCTTCTTACGAACTCATCTTCTGTGTGTTGGTTCTTTTTAGGAAGTTGTATCTATGTTTAGATTCAGCGAGGAAGAAACACGTTTCTTCTAAAAGCTACGTTTGGACATTCCAGAGTGGATGGGAGAACAGGCTGTAAAGAGAAATACCTTGCTCTAAAACCAAAACGGAGCTATCTAGCAGAATGGTTGTCAATGTGTGTATTCAACTTCCAGAGTTAAACTGATGTGTGTTTGCAGCAGTTCAGAAACCCTTTCTTTGGAGAATGCAGAAACCGTCATTTCCAGCCCTAGAGACGCATATAAGAGTTAGCAGTAAGAATGCGTTTAAAACACAGAACACCCGCTTCTTACGAACTCATCTTCTGTGTGTTGGTTCCTTTTAGGAAGTTGCATCTATGTTTAGATTCAGCGAGGAAGAAACACGTTTCTTCTAAAAGCTGCGTTTGGATATTCCAGAGTGGATGGGAGAACAGGCTGTAAAGAGAAATACCTTGCTCTAAAACCAAAACGGAGCTATCTAGCAGAATGGTTGTCAATGTGTGTATTCAACTTCCAGAGTTAAACTGATGTGTGTTTGCAGCAGTTCAGAAACCCTTTCTTTGGAGAATGCAGAAACCGTCATTTCCAGCCCTAGAGACGCATATAAGAGTTAGCAGTAAGAATGCGTTTAAAACACAGAACACCCGCTTCTTACGAACTCATCTTCTGTGTGTTGGTTCCTTTTAGGAAGTTGCATCTATGTTTAGATTCAGCGAGGAAGAAACACGTTTCTTCTAAAAGCTGCGTTTGGATATTCCAGAGTGGATGGGAGAACAGGCTGTAAAGAGAAATACCTTGCTCTAAAACCAAAACGGAGCTATCTAGCAGAATGGTTGTCAATGTGTGTATTCAACTTCCAGAGTTAAACTGATGTGTGTTTGCAGCAGTTCAGAAACCCTTTCTTTGGAGAATGCAGAAACCGTCATTTCCAGCCCTAGAGACGCATATAAGAGTTAGCAGTAAGAATGCGTTTAAAACACAGAACACCCGCTTCTTACGAACTCATCTTCTGTGTGTTGGTTCCTTTTAGGAAGTTGCATCTATGTTTAGATTCAGCGAGGAAGAAACACGTTTCTTCTAAAAGCTGCGTTTGGATATTCCAGAGTGGATGCGAGAACAGGCTGTAAAGAGAAATACCTTGCTCTAAAACCAAAACGGAGCTATCTAGCAAAATGG
Source organism: Saimiri boliviensis (assembly GCF_048565385.1). NCBI lineage: Eukaryota > Metazoa > Chordata > Mammalia > Primates > Cebidae > Saimiri > Saimiri boliviensis. The sequence goes on from NC_133467.1 coordinate 43,227,827, forward strand.
TTGTCAATGTGTGTATTCAACTTCCAGATATAAACATAGGTGTGATTGCAGCAGTTCAGAAACCCTTTCTTTGGAGAATGCAGAAACCGTCATTTCTAGCCCTAGAGACGCATATAAGAGTTAGCCTTAAGAATGCGTTTAAAACAAAGAAGTCCCGCTTCTTACGAACTCATCTTCTGTGTGTTGGTTCCTTTTAGGAAGTTGCATCTATGTTTAGATTCAGCGAGGTCGAAACACGTTTCTTCTATAAGCTGCGTTTGGACATTCCACAGTGGATGGGAGAACAGGCTGTAAAGAGAAATATATTGCTCTAAAACCAAAACGGAGCTATCTAGCAGAATGGTTTTCAATGTGTGTATTCAGGTTCCAGAGTTAAACTGATGTGTGTTTGCAGCAGTTCAGAAACCCTTTCTTTGGAGAATGCAGAAAAAGTCTTTTCCCGCCCCAGAGTCGCTTAGGAGAGTTAGCAGTAAGAATGCGTTTAAAACACAGAAGACCCCCTTCTTACGAACTCATCCGCTGTGTGTTGGCTCCTTTTAGGAAGTTACATATATGTTTAGATTCAGCGAGGAAGAAACACGTTTCTTCTAAAAGCTGCGTTTGGACATTCCAGAGTGGATGGGAGAACAGGCTGTAAAGAGAAATACCTTGCTCTAAAACCAAAACGGAGCTATCTAGCAGAATGGTTGTCAATGTGTGTATTCAACTTCCAGAGCTAAACTGATGTGTGTTTGCAGCAGTTCAGAAACCCTTTCTTTGGAGAATGCAGAAACCGTCATTTCCAGCCCTAGAGACGCATGTAAGAGTTAGCAGTAAGAATGCGTTTAAAACACAGAACACCCGCTTCTTACGAACTCATCTGTTGTGTGTTGGTTCCTTTTAGAAAATTCCATCTATGTTTAGATTCAGCGAGGTAGAAACACGTTTCTTCTAAAAGCTGCGTTTGGACATTCCAGAGTGGATGGGAAAACAGGCTGTAAAGAGAAATACCTTGCTCTAAAACCAAAACGGAGCTATCTAGCAGAATGGTTGTCAATGCGTTTATTCAAGTTCCAGAGGTAAACTGCTGTGTGTTTGCAGCAGTTCAGAAACCCTTTCTTTGGAGAATGCAGAAAAAGTCTTTTCCCGCCCCAGAGACGCTTAGGAGAGTTAGCAGTAAGAATGCGTTTAAAACACAGAAGACCCGCTTATTACGAACTCATCCGCTGTGTGTTGGCTCCTTTTAGGAAGTTACATATATGTTTAGATTCAGCGAGGAAGAAACACGTTTCTTCTAAAAGCTGCGTTTGGACATTCCAGAGTGGATGGGAGAACAGGCTGTAAAGAGAAATACCTTGCTCTAAAACCAAAACGGAGCTATCTAGCAGAATGGTTGTCAATGTGTGTATTCAACTTCCAGAGCTAAACTGATGTGTGTTTGCAGCAGTTCAGAAACCCTTTCTTTGGAGAATGCAGAAACCGTCTTTTCCCGCCCTAGAGACGCTTATGAGAGTTAGTAGTAAGAATGCGTTTAAAACACAGAACACCCGCTTCTTACGAACTCATCTTCTGTGTGTTGGTTCCTTTTAGGAAGTTGCATCTATGTTTAGATTCAGCGAGGTAGAATCACGTTTCTTCTAAAAGCTGCGTTTGGACATTCCAGAGTGGATGGGAGAACAGGCTGTAAAGAGAAATACCTTGCTCTAAAACCAAAACGGAGCTATCTAGCAGAATGGTTGTCAATGTGTCTATTCAACTTCCAGAGCTAAACTGATGTGTGTTTTCAGCAGTTCAGAAACCCTTTCTTTGGAGAATGCAGAAACCGTCATTTCCAGCCCTAGAGATGCATTTAAGAGTTAGCAGTAAGAATGCGTTTAAAACACAGAACACCCGCTTCTTACGAACTCATCTTCTGTGTGTTGGTTCCTTTTAGGAAGTTGCATCTATGTTTAGATTCAGCGAGGAAGAAACACGTTTCTTCTAAAAGCTGCGTTTGGATATTCCAGAGTGGATGGGAGAACAGGCTGTAAAGAAAAATACCTTGCTCTAAAACCAAAACGGAGCTATCTAGCAGAATGGTTGTCAATGTGTCTATTCAACTTCCAGAGCTAAACTGATGTGTGTTTTCAGCAGTTCAGAAACCCTTTCTTTGGAGAATGCAGAAACCGTCATTTCCAGCCCTAGAGACGCATGTAAGAGTTAGCAGTAAGAATGCGTTTAAAACACAGAACACCCGCTTCTTACGAACTCATCTTCTGTGTGTTGGTTCCTTTTAGGAAGTTGCATCTATGTTTAGATTCAGCGAGGAAGAAACACGTTTCTTCTAAAAGCTGCGTTTGGATATTCCAGAGTGGATGGGAGAACAGGCTGTAAAGAGAAATACCTTGCTCTAAAACCAAAACGGAGCTATCTAGCAGAATGGTTTTCAATGTGTTTATTCAGGTTCCAGAGTTAAACTGATGTGTGTTTGCAGCAGTTCAGAAACCCTTTCTTTGGAGAATGCAGAAACCGTCATTTCCAGCCCTAGAGACGCATGTAAGAGTTAGCAGTAAGAATGCGTTTAAAACACAGAACACCCGCTTCTTACGAACTCATCTTCTGTGTGTTGGTTCCTTTTAGGAAGTTGCATCTATGTTTAGATTCAGCGAGGAAGAAACACGTTTCTTCTAAAAGCTGCGTTTGGATATTCCAGAGTGGATGGGAGAACAGGCTGTAAAGAGAAATACCTTGCTCTAAAACCAAAACGGAGCTATCTAGCAGAATGGTTGTCAATGTGTGTATTCAACTTCCAGAGTTAAACTGATGTGTGTTTGCAGCAGTTCAGAAACCCTTTCTTTGGAGAATGCAGAAACCGTCATTTCCAGCCCTAGAGACGCATGTAAGAGTTAGCAGTAAGAATGCGTTTAAAACACAGAACACCCGCTTCTTACGAACTCATCTTCTGTGTGTTGGTTCCTTTTAGGAAGTTGCATCTATGTTTAGATTCAGCGAGGAAGAAACACGTTTCTTCTAAAAGCTGCGTTTGGATATTCCAGAGTGGATGGGAGAACAGGCTGTAAAGAGAAATACCTTGCTCTAAAACCAAAACGGAGCTATCTAGCAGAATGGTTGTCAATGTGTGTATTCAACTTCCAGAGTTAAACTGATGTGTGTTTGCAGCAGTTCAGAAACCCTTTCTTTGGAGAATGCAGAAACCGTCATTTCCAGCCCTAGAGACGCATATAAGAGTTAGCAGTAAGAATGCGTTTAAAACACAGAACACCCGCTTCTTACGAACTCATCTTGTGTGTTGGTTCCTTTTAGGAAGTTGCATCTATGTTTAGATTCAGCGAGGAAGAAACACGTTTCTTCTAAAAGCTGCGTTTGGATATTCCAGAGTGGATGGGAGAACAGGCTGTAAAGAGAAATACCTTGCTCTAAAACCAAAACGGAGCTATCTAGCAGAATGGTTGTCAATGTGTGTATTCAACTTCCAGAGTTAAACTGATGTGTGTTTGCAGCAGTTCAGAAACCCTTTCTTTGGAGAATGCAGAAACCGTCATTTCCAGCCCTAGAGACGCATATAAGAGTTAGCAGTAAGAATGCGTTTAAAACACAGAACACCCGCTTCTTACGAACTCATCTTCTGTGTGTTGGTTCCTTTTAGGAAGTTGCATCTATGTTTAGATTCAGCGAGGAAGAAACACGTTTCTTCTAAAAGCTGCGTTTGGATATTCCAGAGTGGATGGGAGAACAGGCTGTAAAGAGAAATACCTTGCTCTAAAACCAAAACGGAGCTATCTAGCAGAATGGTTGTCAATGTGTGTATTCAACTTCCAGAGTTAAACTGATGTGTGTTTGCAGCAGTTCAGAAACCCTTTCTTTGGAGAATGCAGAAACCGTCATTTCCAGCCCTAGAGACGCATGTAAGAGTTAGCAGTAAGAATGCGTTTAAAACACAGAACACCCGCTTCTTACGAACTCATCTTCTGTGTGTTGGTTCCTTTTAGGAAGTTGCATCTATGTTTAGATTCAGCGAGGAAGAAACACGTTTCTTCTAAAAGCTGCGTTTGGATATTCCAGAGTGGATGGGAGAACAGGCTGTAAAGAGAAATACCTTGCTCTAAAACCAAAACGGAGCTATCTAGCAGAATGGTTGTCAATGTGTGTATTCAACTTCCAGAGTTAAACTGATGTGTGTTTGCAGCAGTTCAGAAACCCTTTCTTTGGAGAATGCAGAAACCGTCATTTCCAGCCCTAGAGACGCATGTAAGAGTTAGCAGTAAGAATGCGTTTAAAACACAGAACACCCGCTTCTTACGAACTCATCTTCTGTGTGTTGGTTCCTTTTAGGAAGTTGCATCTATGTTTAGATTCAGCGAGGAAGAAACACGTTTCTTCTAAAAGCTGCGTTTGGATATTCCAGAGTGGATGGGAGAACAGGCTGTAAAGAAAAATACCTTGCTCTAAAACCAAAACGGAGCTATCTAGCAGAATGGTTGTCAATGTGTGTATTCAACTTCCAGAGCTAAACTGATGTGTGTTTTAGGCAGTTCAGAAACCCTTTCTTTGGAGAATGCAGAAACCGTCATTTCCAGCCCTAGAGACGCATATAAGAGTTAGCAGTAAGAATGCGTTTAAAACACAGAACACCCGCTTCTTACGAACTCATCTTCTGTGTGTTGGTTCCTTTTAGGAAGTTGCATCTATGTTTAGATTCAGCGAGGAAGAAACACGTTTCTTCTAAAAGCTGCGTTTGGATATTCCAGAGTGGATGGGAGAACAGGCTGTAAAGAGAAATACCTTGCTCTAAAACCAAAACGGAGCTATCTAGCAGAATGGTTGTCAATGTGTGTATTCAACTTCCAGAGTTAAACTGATGTGTGTTTGCAGCAGTTCAGAAACCCTTTCTTTGGAGAATGCAGAAACCGTCATTTCCAGCCCTAGAGACGCATATAAGAGTTAGCAGTAAGAATGCGTTTAAAACACAGAACACCCGCTTCTTACGAACTCATCTGCTGTGTGTTGGTTCCTTTTAGGAAGTTGCATCTATGTTTAGATTCAGCGAGGAAGAAACACGTTTCTTCTAAAAGCTACGTTTGGACATTCCAGAGTGGATGGGAGAACAGGCTGTAAAGAGAAATACCTTGCTCTAAAACCAAAACGGAGCTATCTAGCAGAATGGTTGTCAATGTGTGTATTCAACTTCCAGAGTTAAACTGATGTGTGTTTGCAGCAGTTCAGAAACCCTTTCTTTGGAGAATGCAGAAACCGTCATTTCCAGCCCTAGAGACGCATATAAGAGTTAGCAGTAAGAATGCGTTTAAAACACAGAACACCCGCTTCTTACGAACTCATCTTCTGTGTGTTGGTTCCTTTTAGGAAGTTGCATCTATGTTTAGATTCAGCGAGGAAGAAACACGTTTCTTCTAAAAGCTGCATTTGGATATTCCAGAGTGGATGGGAGAACAGGCTGTAAAGAGAAATACCTTGCTCTAAAACCAAAACGGAGCTATCTAGCAGAATGGTTGTCAATGTGTGTATTCAACTTCCAGAGTTAAACTGATGTGTGTTTGCAGCAGTTCAGAAACCCTTTCTTTGGAGAATGCAGAAACCGTCATTTCCAGCCCTAGAGACGCATATAAGAGTTAGCAGTAAGAATGCGTTTAAAACACAGAACACCCGCTTCTTACGAACTCATCTTCTGTGTGTTGGTTCCTTTTAGGAAGTTGCATCTATGTTTAGATTCAGCGAGGAAGAAACACGTTTCTTCTAAAAGCTGCGTTTGGATATTCCAGAGTGGATGGGAGAACAGGCTGTAAAGAGAAATACCTTGCTCTAAAACCAAAACGGAGCTATCTAGCAGAATGGTTGTCAATGTGTGTATTCAACTTCCAGAGTTAAACTGATGTGTGTTTGCAGCAGTTCAGAAACCCTTTCTTTGGAGAATGCAGAAACCGTCATTTCCAGCCCTAGAGACGCATGTAAGAGTTAGCAGTAAGAATGCGTTTAAAACACAGAACACCCGCTTCTTACGAACTCATCTTCTGTGTGTTGGTTCCTTTTAGGAAGTTGCATCTATGTTTAGATTCAGCGAGGAAGAAACACGTTTCTTCTAAGAGCTGCGTTTGGATATTCCAGAGTGGATGGGAGAACAGGCTGTAAAGAGAAATACCTTGCTCTAAAACCAAAACGGAGCTATCTAGCAGAATGGTTGTCAATGTGTGTATTCAACTTCCAGAGTTAAACTGATGTGTGTTTGCAGCAGTTCAGAAACCCTTTCTTTGGAGAATGCAGAAACCGTCATTTCCAGCCCTAGAGACGCATATAAGAGTTAGCAGTAAGAATGCGTTTAAAACACAGAACACCCGCTTCTTACGAACTCATCTTCTGTGTGTTGGTTCCTTTTAGGAAGTTGCATCTATGTTTAGATTCAGCGAGGAAGAAACACGTTTCTTCTAAAAGCTGCGTTTGGATATTCCAGAGTGGATGGGAGAACAGGCTGTAAAGAGAAATACCTTGCTCTAAAACCAAAACGGAGCTATCTAGCAGAATGGTTGTCAATGTGTGTATTCAACTTCCAGAGTTAAACTGATGTGTGTTTGCACCAGTTCAGAAACCCTTTCTTTGGAGAATGCAGAAACCGTCATTTCCAGCCCTAGAGACGCATGTAAGAGTTAGCAGTAAGAATGCGTTTAAAACACAGAACACCCGCTTCTTACGAACTCATCTTCTGTGTGTTGGTTCCTTTTAGGAAGTTGCATCTATGTTTAGATTCAGCGAGGAAGAAACACGTTTCTTCTAAAAGCTGCGTTTGGATATTCCAGAGTGGATGGGAGAACAGGCTGTAAAGAGAAATACCTCGCTCTAAAACCAAAACGGAGCTATCTAGCAGAATGGTTGTCAATGTGTGTATTCAACTTCCAGAGTTAAACTGATGTGTGTTTGCAGCAGTTCAGAAACCCTTTCTTTGGAGAATGCAGAAACCGTCATTTCCAGCCCTAGAGACGCATATAAGAGTTAGCAGTAAGAATGCGTTTAAAACACAGAACACCCGCTTCTTACGAACTCATCTTCTGTGTGTTGGTTCCTTTTAGGAAGTTGCATCTATGTTTAGATTCAGCGAGGAAGAAACACGTTTCTTCTAAAAGCTGCGTTTGGATATTCCAGAGTGGATGGGAGAACAGGCTGTAAAGAGAAATACCTTGCTCTAAAACCAAAACGGAGCTATCTAGCAGAATGGTTGTCAATGTGTGTATTCAAATTCCAGAGTTAAACTGATGTGTGTTTGCAGCAGTTCAGAAACCCTTTCTTTGGAGAATGCAGAAACCGTCATTTCCAGCCCTAGAGACGCATGTAAGAGTTAGCAGTAAGAATGCGTTTAAAACACAGAACACCCGCTTCTTACGAACTCATCTTCTGTGTGTTGGTTCCTTTTAGGAAGTTGCATCTATGTTTAGATTCAGCGAGGAAGAAACACGTTTCTTCTAAAAGCTGCGTTTGGATATTCCAGAGTGGATGGGAGAACAGGCTGTAAAGAGAAATACCTTGCTCTAAAACCAAAACGGAGCTATCTAGCAGAATGGTTGTCAATATGTTTATTCAACTTCCAGAGTTAAACTGATGTGTGTTTGCAGCAGTTCAGAAACCCTTTCTTTGGAGAATGCAGAAACCGTCATTTCCAGCCCTAGAGACGCATGTAAGAGTTAGCAGTAAGAATGCGTTTAAAACACAGAACACCCGCTTCTTACGAACTCATCTGCTGTGTGTTGGTTCCTTTTAGGAAGTTGCATCTATGTTTAGATTCAGCGAGGTAGAAACACGTTTCTTCTATAAGCTGCGTTTGGACATTCCACAGTGGATGGGAGAACAGGCTGTAAAGAGAAATATATTGCTCTAAAACCAAAACGGAGCTATCTAGCAGAATGGTTTTCAATGTGTGTATTCAGGTTCCAGAGTTAAACTGATGTGTGTTTGCAGCCGTTCAGAAACCCTTTCTTTGGAGAATGCAGAAACAGTCTTTTCCCGCCCTAGAGACGCTTATAAGAGTTAGCAGTAAGAATGCGTTTAAAACACAGAAGACCCCCTTCTTACGAAGTCATCTGCTGTGTGTTGGTTCCTTTTAGGAAGTTGCATCTATGTTTACATTCAGCGAGGTAGAAACACGTTTCTTCTAAAAGCTGCGTTTGGACATTCCAGAGTGGATGGGAGAACAGGCTGTAAAGAGAAATACCTTGCTCTAAAACCAAAACGGAGCTATCTAGCAGAATGGTTGTCAATGTGTGTATTCAACTTCCAGAGTTAAACTGATGTGTGTTTTCAGCAGTTCAGAAACCCTTTCTTTGGAGAATGCAGAAACCGTCATTTCCAGCCCTAGAGACGCTTTGGAGAGTTAGCAGTAAGAATGCGTTTAAAACACAGAACACCCGCTTCTTACGAACTCATCTTCTGTGTGTTGGTTCCTTTTAGGAAGTTGCATCTATGTTTAGATTCAGCGAGGAAGAAACACGTTTCTTCTAAAAGCTGCGTTTGGATATTCCAGAGTGGATGGGAGAACAGGCTGTAAAGAGAAATACCTTGCTCTAAAACCAAAACGGAGCTATCTAGCAGAATGGTTTTCAATGTGTTTATTCAGGTTCCAGAGTTAAACTGATGTGTGTTTGCAGCAGTTCAGAAACCCTTTCTTTGGAGAATGCAGAAACCGTCATTTCCAGCCCTAGAGACGCATGTAAGAGTTAGCAGTAAGAATGCGTTTAAAACACAGAACACCCGCTTCTTACGAACTCATCTTCTGTGTGTTGGTTCCTTTTAGGAAGTTGCATCTATGTTTAGATTCAGCGAGGAAGAAACACGTTTCTTCTAAAAGCTGCGTTTGGATATTCCAGAGTGGATGGGAGAACAGGCTGTAAAGAGAAATACCTTGCTCTAAAACCAAAACGGAGCTATCTAGCAGAATGGTTGTCAATGTGTGTATTCAACTTCCAGAGTTAAACTGATGTGTGTTTGCAGCAGTTCAGAAACCCTTTCTTTGGAGAATGCAGAAACCGTCATTTCCAGCCCTAGAGACGCATGTAAGAGTTAGCAGTAAGAATGCGTTTAAAACACAGAACACCCGCTTCTTACGAACTCATCTTCTGTGTGTTGGTTCCTTTTAGGAAGTTGCATCTATGTTTAGATTCAGCGAGGAAGAAACACGTTTCTTCTAAAAGCTGCGTTTGGATATTCCAGAGTGGATGGGAGAACAGGCTGTAAAGAGAAATACCTTGCTCTAAAACCAAAACGGAGCTATCTAGCAGAATGGTTGTCAATGTGTGTATTCAACTTCCAGAGTTAAACTGATGTGTGTTTGCAGCAGTTCAGAAACCCTTTCTTTGGAGAATGCAGAAACCGTCATTTCCAGCCCTAGAGACGCATATAAGAGTTAGCAGTAAGAATGCGTTTAAAACACAGAACACCCGCTTCTTACGAACTCATCTTCTGTGTGTTGGTTCCTTTTAGGAAGTTGCATCTATGTTTAGATTCAGCGAGGAAGAAACACGTTTCTTCTAAAAGCTGCGTTTGGATATTCCAGAGTGGATGGGAGAACAGGCTGTAAAGAGAAATACCTTGCTCTAAAACCAAAACGGAGCTATCTAGCAGAATGGTTGTCAATGTGTGTATTCAACTTCCAGAGTTAAACTGATGTGTGTTTGCAGCAGTTCAGAAACCCTTTCTTTGGAGAATGCAGAAACCGTCATTTCCAGCCCTAGAGACGCATGTAAGAGTTAGCAGTAAGAATGCGTTTAAAACACAGAACACCCGCTTCTTACGAACTCATCTTCTGTGTGTTGGTTCCTTTTAGGAAGTTGCATCTATGTTTAGATTCAGCGAGGAAGAAACACGTTTCTTCTAAAAGCTGCGTTTGGATATTCCAGAGTGGATGGGAGAACAGGCTGTAAAGAGAAATACCTTGCTCTAAAACCAAAACGGAGCTATCTAGCAGAATGGTTGTCAATGTGTGTATTCAACTTCCAGAGTTAAACTGATGTGTGTTTGCAGCAGTTCAGAAACCCTTTCTTTGGAGAATGCAGAAACCGTCATTTCCAGCCCTAGAGACGCATGTAAGAGTTAGCAGTAAGAATGCGTTTAAAACACAGAACACCCGCTTCTTACGAACTCATCTTCTGTGTGTTGGTTCCTTTTAGGAAGTTGCATCTATGTTTAGATTCAGCGAGGAAGAAACACGTTTCTTCTAAAAGCTGCGTTTGGATATTCCAGAGTGGATGGGAGAACAGGCTGTAAAGAGAAATACCTTGCTCTAAAACCAAAACGGAGCTATCTAGCAGAATGGTTGTCAATGTGTGTATTCAACTTCCAGAGCTAAACTGATGTGTGTTTTAGGCAGTTCAGAAACCCTTTCTTTGGAGAATGCAGAAACCGTCATTTCCAGCCCTAGAGACGCATATAAGAGTTAGCAGTAAGAATGCGTTTAAAACACAGAACACCCGCTTCTTACGAACTCATCTTCTGTGTGTTGGTTCCTTTTAGGAAGTTGCATCTATGTTTAGATTCAGCGAGGAAGAAACACGTTTCTTCTAAAAGCTGCGTTTGGATATTCCAGAGTGGATGGGAGAACAGGCTGTAAAGAGAAATACCTTGCTCTAAAACCAAAACGGAGCTATCTAGCAGAATGGTTGTCAATGTGTGTATTCAACTTCCAGAGTTAAACTGATGTGTGTTTGCAGCAGTTCAGAAACCCTTTCTTTGGAGAATGCAGAAACCGTCATTTCCAGCCCTAGAGACGCATATAAGAGTTAGCAGTAAGAATGCGTTTAAAACACAGAACACCCGCTTCTTACGAACTCATCTGCTGTGTGTTGGTTCCTTTTAGGAAGTTGCATCTATGTTTAGATTCAGCGAGGAAGAAACACGTTTCTTCTAAAAGCTACGTTTGGACATTCCAGAGTGGATGGGAGAACAGGCTGTAAAGAGAAATACCTTGCTCTAAAACCAAAACGGAGCTATCTAGCAGAATGGTTGTCAATGTGTGTATTCAACTTCCAGAGTTAAACTGATGTGTGTTTGCAGCAGTTCAGAAACCCTTTCTTTGGAGAATGCAGAAACCGTCATTTCCAGCCCTAGAGACGCATATAAGAGTTAGCAGTAAGAATGCGTTTAAAACACAGAACACCCGCTTCTTACGAACTCATCTTCTGTGTGTTGGTTCCTTTTAGGAAGTTGCATCTATGTTTAGATTCAGCGAGGAAGAAACACGTTTCTTCTAAAAGCTGCATTTGGATATTCCAGAGTGGATGGGAGAACAGGCTGTAAAGAGAAATACCTTGCTCTAAAACCAAAACGGAGCTATCTAGCAGAATGGTTGTCAATGTGTGTATTCAACTTCCAGAGTTAAACTGATGTGTGTTTGCAGCAGTTCAGAAACCCTTTCTTTGGAGAATGCAGAAACCGTCATTTCCAGCCCTAGAGACGCATATAAGAGTTAGCAGTAAGAATGCGTTTAAAACACAGAACACCCGCTTCTTACGAACTCATCTTCTGTGTGTTGGTTCCTTTTAGGAAGTTGCATCTATGTTTAGATTCAGCGAGGAAGAAACACGTTTCTTCTAAAAGCTGCGTTTGGATATTCCAGAGTGGATGGGAGAACAGGCTGTAAAGAGAAATACCTTGCTCTAAAACCAAAACGGAGCTATCTAGCAGAATGGTTGTCAATGTGTGTATTCAACTTCCAGAGTTAAACTGATGTGTGTTTGCAGCAGTTCAGAAACCCTTTCTTTGGAGAATGCAGAAACCGTCATTTCCAGCCCTAGAGACGCATGTAAGAGTTAGCAGTAAGAATGCGTTTAAAACACAGAACACCCGCTTCTTACGAACTCATCTTCTGTGTGTTGGTTCCTTTTAGGAAGTTGCATCTATGTTTAGATTCAGCGAGGAAGAAACACGTTTCTTCTAAGAGCTGCGTTTGGATATTCCAGAGTGGATGGGAGAACAGGCTGTAAAGAGAAATACCTTGCTCTAAAACCAAAACGGAGCTATCTAGCAGAATGGTTGTCAATGTGTGTATTCAACTTCCAGAGTTAAACTGATGTGTGTTTGCAGCAGTTCAGAAACCCTTTCTTTGGAGAATGCAGAAACCGTCATTTCCAGCCCTAGAGACGCATATAAGAGTTAGCAGTAAGAATGCGTTTAAAACACAGAACACCCGCTTCTTACGAACTCATCTTCTGTGTGTTGGTTCCTTTTAGGAAGTTGCATCTATGTTTAGATTCAGCGAGGAAGAAACACGTTTCTTCTAAGAGCTGCGTTTGGATATTCCAGAGTGGATGGGAGAACAGGCTGTAAAGAGAAATACCTTGCTCTAAAACCAAAACGGAGCTATCTAGCAGAATGGTTGTCAATGTGTGTATTCAACTTCCAGAGTTAAACTGATGTGTGTTTGCAGCAGTTCAGAAACCCTTTCTTTGGAGAATGCAGAAACCGTCATTTCCAGCCCTAGAGACGCATGTAAGAGTTAGCAGTAAGAATGCGTTTAAAACACAGAACACCCGCTTCTTACGAACTCATCTTCTGTGTGTTGGTTCCTTTTAGGAAGTTGCATCTATGTTTAGATTCAGCGAGGAAGAAACACGTTTCTTCTAAAAGCTGCGTTTGGATATTCCAGAGTGGATGGGAGAACAGGCTGTAAAGAAAAATACCTTGCTCTAAAACCAAAACGGAGCTATCTAGCAGAATGGTTGTCAATGTGTCTATTCAACTTCCAGAGCTAAACTGATGTGTGTTTTAGGCAGTTCAGAAACCCTTTCTTTGGAGAATGCAGAAACCGTCATTTCCAGCCCTAGAGACGCATATAAGAGTTAGCAGTAAGAATGCGTTTAAAACACAGAACACCCGCTTCTTACGAACTCATCTTCTGTGTGTTGGTTCCTTTTAGGAAGTTGCATCTATGTTTAGATTCAGCGAGGAAGAAACACGTTTCTTCTAAAAGCTGCGTTTGGATATTCCAGAGTGGATGGGAGAACAGGCTGTAAAGAGAAATACCTTGCTCTAAAACCAAAACGGAGCTATCTAGCAGAATGGTTGTCAATGTGTGTATTCAACTTCCAGAGTTAAACTGATGTGTGTTTGCAGCAGTTCAGAAACCCTTTCTTTGGAGAATGCAGAAACCGTCATTTCCAGCCCTAGAGACGCATATAAGAGTTAGCAGTAAGAATGCGTTTAAAACACAGAACACCCGCTTCTTACGAACTCATCTGCTGTGTGTTGGTTCCTTTTAGGAAGTTGCATCTATGTTTAGATTCAGCGAGGAAGAAACACGTTTCTTCTAAAAGCTGCATTTGGATATTCCAGAGTGGATGGGAGAACAGGCTGTAAAGAGAAATACCTTGCTCTAAAACCAAAACGGAGCTATCTAGCAGAATGGTTGTCAATGTGTGTATTCAACTTCCAGAGTTAAACTGATGTGTGTTTGCAGCAGTTCAGAAACCCTTTCTTTGGAGAATGCAGAAACCGTCATTTCCAGCCCTAGAGACGCATATAAGAGTTAGCAGTAAGAATGCGTTTAAAACACAGAACACCCGCTTCTTACGAACTCATCTTCTGTGTGTTGGTTCCTTTTAGGAAGTTGCATCTATGTTTAGATTCAGCGAGGAAGAAACACGTTTCTTCTAAAAGCTGCGTTTGGATATTCCAGAGTGGATGGGAGAACAGGCTGTAAAGAGAAATACCTTGCTCTAAAACCAAAACGGAGCTATCTAGCAGAATGGTTGTCAATGTGTGTATTCAACTTCCAGAGTTAAACTGATGTGTGTTTGCAGCAGTTCAGAAACCCTTTCTTTGGAGAATGCAGAAACCGTCATTTCCAGCCCTAGAGACGCATGTAAGAGTTAGCAGTAAGAATGCGTTTAAAACACAGAACACCCGCTTCTTACGAACTCATCTTCTGTGTGTTGGTTCCTTTTAGGAAGTTGCATCTATGTTTAGATTCAGCGAGGAAGAAACACGTTTCTTCTAAGAGCTGCGTTTGGATATTCCAGAGTGGATGGGAGAACAGGCTGTAAAGAGAAATACCTTGCTCTAAAACCAAAACGGAGCTATCTAGCAGAATGGTTGTCAATGTGTGTATTCAACTTCCAGAGTTAAACTGATGTGTGTTTGCAGCAGTTCAGAAACCCTTTCTTTGGAGAATGCAGAAACCGTCATTTCCAGCCCTAGAGACGCATATAAGAGTTAGCAGTAAGAATGCGTTTAAAACACAGAACACCCGCTTCTTACGAACTCATCTTCTGTGTGTTGGTTCCTTTTAGGAAGTTGCATCTATGTTTAGATTCAGCGAGGAAGAAACACGTTTCTTCTAAAAGCTGCATTTGGATATTCCAGAGTGGATGGGAGAACAGGCTGTAAAGAGAAATACCTTGCTCTAAAACCAAAACGGAGCTATCTAGCAGAATGGTTGTCAATGTGTGTATTCAACTTCCAGAGTTAAACTGATGTGTGTTTGCAGCAGTTCAGAAACCCTTTCTTTGGAGAATGCAGAAACCGTCATTTCCAGCCCTAGAGACGCATATAAGAGTTAGCAGTAAGAATGCGTTTAAAACACAGAACACCCGCTTCTTACGAACTCATCTTCTGTGTGTTGGTTCCTTTTAGGAAGTTGCATCTATGTTTAGATTCAGCGAGGAAGAAACACGTTTCTTCTAAAAGCTGCGTTTGGATATTCCAGAGTGGATGGGAGAACAGGCTGTAAAGAGAAATACCTTGCTCTAAAACCAAAACGGAGCTATCTAGCAGAATGGTTGTCAATGTGTGTATTCAACTTCCAGAGTTAAACTGATGTGTGTTTGCAGCAGTTCAGAAACCCTTTCTTTGGAGAATGCAGAAACCGTCATTTCCAGCCCTAGAGACGCATGTAAGAGTTAGCAGTAAGAATGCGTTTAAAACACAGAACACCCGCTTCTTACGAACTCATCTTCTGTGTGTTGGTTCCTTTTAGGAAGTTGCATCTATGTTTAGATTCAGCGAGGAAGAAACACGTTTCTTCTAAAAGCTGCGTTTGGATATTCCAGAGTGGATGGGAGAACAGGCTGTAAAGAGAAATACCTCGCTCTAAAACCAAAACGGAGCTATCTAGCAGAATGGTTGTCAATGTGTGTATTCAACTTCCAGAGTTAAACTGATGTGTGTTTGCAGCAGTTCAGAAACCCTTTCTTTGGAGAATGCAGAAACCGTCATTTCCAGCCTTAGAGACGCATATAAGAGTTAGCAGTAAGAATGCGTTTAAAACACAGAACACCCGCTTCTTACGAACTCATCTTCTGTGTGTTGGTTCCTTTTAGGAAGTTGCATCTATGTTTAGATTCAGCGAGGAAGAAACACGTTTCTTCTAAAAGCTGCGTTTGGATATTCCAGAGTGGATGGGAGAACAGGCTGTAAAGAGAAATACCTTGCTCTAAAACCAAAACGGAGCTATCTAGCAGAATGGTTGTCAATGTGTGTATTCAAATTCCAGAGTTAAACTGATGTGTGTTTGCAGCAGTTCAGAAACCCTTTCTTTGGAGAATGCAGAAACCGTCATTTCCAGCCCTAGAGACGCATGTAAGAGTTAGCAGTAAGAATGCGTTTAAAACACAGAACACCCGCTTCTTACGAACTCATCTTCTGTGTGTTGGTTCCTTTTAGGAAGTTGCATCTATGTTTAGATTCAGCGAGGAAGAAACACGTTTCTTCTAAAAGCTGCGTTTGGATATTCCAGAGTGGATGGGAGAACAGGCTGTAAAGAGAAATACCTTGCTCTAAAACCAAAACGGAGCTATCTAGCAGAATGGTTGTCAATATGTTTATTCAACTTCCAGAGTTAAACTGATGTGTGTTTGCAGCAGTTCAGAAACCCTTTCTTTGGAGAATGCAGAAACCGTCATTTCCAGCCCTAGAGACGCATGTAAGAGTTAGCAGTAAGAATGCGTTTAAAACACAGAACACCCGCTTCTTACGAACTCATCTGCTGTGTGTTGGTTCCTTTTAGGAAGTTGCATCTATGTTTAGATTCAGCGAGGTAGAAACACGTTTCTTCTATAAGCTGCGTTTGGACATTCCACAGTGGATGGGAGAACAGGCTGTAAAGAGAAATATATTGCTCTAAAACCAAAACGGAGCTATCTAGCAGAATGGTTTTCAATGTGTGTATTCAGGTTCCAGAGTTAAACTGATGTGTGTTTGCAGCCGTTCAGAAACCCTTTCTTTGGAGAATGCAGAAACAGTCTTTTCCCGCCCTAGAGACGCTTATAAGAGTTAGCAGTAAGAATGCGTTTAAAACACAGAAGACCCTTTTCTTACGAAGTCATCTGCTGTGTGTTGGTTCCTTTTAGGAAGTTGCATCTATGTTTACATTCAGCGAGGTAGAAACACGTTTCTTCTAAAAGCTGCGTTTGGACATTCCAGAGTGGATGGGAGAACAGGCTGTAAAGAGAAATACCTTGCTCTAAAATCAAAACGGAGCTATCTAGCAGAATGGTTGTCAATGTGTGTATTCAACTTCCAGAGTTAAACTGATGTGTGTTTGCAGCAGTTCAGAAACCCTTTCTTTGGAGAATGCAGAAACTGTCTTTTCCCGCCCTAGAGACGCTTATAAGAGTTAGCAGTAAGAATGCGTTTAAAACACAGAAGACCCGCTTCTTACGAACTCATCTGTTGTGTGTTGGTTCCTTTTAGAAAATTCCATCTATGTTTAGATTCAGCGAGGTAGAAACACGTTTCTTCTAAAAGCTGCGTTTGGACATTCCAGAGTGGATGGGAAAACAGGCTGTAAAGAGAAATACCTTGCTCTAAAACCAAAACGGAGCTATCTAGCAGAATGGTTGTCAATGCGTTTATTCAAGTTCCAGAGGTAAACTGCTGTGTGTTTGCAGCAGTTCAGAAACCCTTTCTTTGGAGAATGCAGAAAAAGTCTTTTCCCGCCCCAGAGACGCTTAGGAGAGTTAGCAGTAAGAATGCGTTTAAAACACAGAAGACCCGCTTATTACGAACTCATCCGCTGTGTGTTGGCTCCTTTTAGGAAGTTACATATATGTTTAGATTCAGCGAGGAAGAAACACGTTTCTTCTAAAAGCTGCGTTTGGACATTCCAGAGTGGATGGGAGAACAGGCTGTAAAGAGAAATACCTTGCTCTAAAACCAAAACGGAGCTATCTAGCAGAATGGTTGTCAATGTGTGTATTCAACTTCCAGAGCTAAACTGATGTGTGTTTGCAGCAGTTCAGAAACCCTTTCTTTGGAGAATGCAGAAACCGTCTTTTCCCGCCCTAGAGACGCTTATGAGAGTTAGTAGTAAGAATGCGTTTAAAACACAGAACACCCGCTTCTTACGAACTCATCTGCTGTGTGTTGGTTCCTTTTAGGAAGTTGCATCTATGTTTAGATTCAGCGAGGTAGAATCACGTTTCTTCTAAAAGCTGCGTTTGGACATTCCAGAGTGGATGGGAGAACAGGCTGTAAAGAGAAATACCTTGCTCTAAAACCAAAACGGAGCTATCTAGCAGAATGGTTGTCAATGTGTCTATTCAACTTCCAGAGCTAAACTGATGTGTGTTTTCAGCAGTTCAGAAACCCTTTCTTTGGAGAATGCAGAAACCGTCATTTCCAGCCCTAGAGATGCATTTAAGAGTTAGCAGTAAGAATGCGTTTAAAACACAGAACACCCGCTTCTTACGAACTCATCTTCTGTGTGTTGGTTCCATTTAGGAAGTTGCATCTATGTTTAGATTCAGCGAGGAAGAAAGACGTTTCTTCTAAAAGCTGCGTTTGGATATTCCAGAGTGGATGGGAGAACAGGCTGTAAAGAAAAATACCTTGCTCTAAAACCAAAACGGAGCTATCTAGCAGAATGGTTGTCAATGTGTCTATTCAACTTCCAGAGCTAAACTGATGTGTGTTTTCAGCAGTTCAGAAACCCTTTCTTTGGAGAATGCAGAAACCGTCATTTCCAGCCCTAGAGACGCTTATAAGAGTTAGCAGTAAGAATGCGTTTAAAACACAGAACACCCGCTTCTTACGAACTCATCTTCTGTGTGTTGGTTCCTTTTAGGAAGTTGCATCTATGTTTAGATTCAGCGAGGAAGAAACACGTTTCTTCTAAAAGCTGCGTTTGGATATTCCAGAGTGGATGGGAGAACAGGCTGTAAAGAGAAATACCTTGCTCTAAAACCAAAACGGAGCTATCTAGCAGAATGGTTTTCAATGTGTTTATTCAGGTTCCAGAGTTAAACTGATGTGTGTTTGCAGCAGTTCAGAAACCCTTTCTTTGGAGAATGCAGAAACCGTCATTTCCAGCCCTAGAGACGCATGTAAGAGTTAGCAGTAAGAATGCGTTTAAAACACAGAACACCCGCTTCTTACGAACTCATCTTCTGTGTGTTGGTTCCTTTTAGGAAGTTGCATCTATGTTTAGATTCAGCGAGGAAGAAACACGTTTCTTCTAAAAGCTGCGTTTGGATATTCCAGAGTGGATGGGAGAACAGGCTGTAAAGAGAAATACCTTGCTCTAAAACCAAAACGGAGCTATCTAGCAGAATGGTTGTCAATGTGTGTATTCAACTTCCAGAGTTAAACTGATGTGTGTTTGCAGCAGTTCAGAAACCCTTTCTTTGGAGAATGCAGAAACCGTCATTTCCAGCCCTAGAGACGCATGTAAGAGTTAGCAGTAAGAATGCGTTTAAAACACAGAACACCCGCTTCTTACGAACTCATCTTCTGTGTGTTGGTTCCTTTTAGGAAGTTGCATCTATGTTTAGATTCAGCGAGGAAGAAACACGTTTCTTCTAAAAGCTGCGTTTGGATATTCCAGAGTGGATGGGAGAACAGGCTGTAAAGAGAAATACCTTGCTCTAAAACCAAAACGGAGCTATCTAGCAGAATGGTTGTCAATGTGTGTATTCAACTTCCAGAGTTAAACTGATGTGTGTTTGCAGCAGTTCAGAAACCCTTTCTTTGGAGAATGCAGAAACCGTCATTTCCAGCCCTAGAGACGCATATAAGAGTTAGCAGTAAGAATGCGTTTAAAACACAGAACACCCGCTTCTTACGAACTCATCTTGTGTGTTGGTTCCTTTTAGGAAGTTGCATCTATGTTTAGATTCAGCGAGGAAGAAACACGTTTCTTCTAAAAGCTGCGTTTGGATATTCCAGAGTGGATGGGAGAACAGGCTGTAAAGAGAAATACCTTGCTCTAAAACCAAAACGGAGCTATCTAGCAGAATGGTTGTCAATGTGTGTATTCAACTTCCAGAGTTAAACTGATGTGTGTTTGCAGCAGTTCAGAAACCCTTTCTTTGGAGAATGCAGAAACCGTCATTTCCAGCCCTAGAGACGCATATAAGAGTTAGCAGTAAGAATGCGTTTAAAACACAGAACACCCGCTTCTTACGAACTCATCTTGTGTGTTGGTTCCTTTTAGGAAGTTGCATCTATGTTTAGATTCAGCGAGGAAGAAACACGTTTCTTCTAAAAGCTGCGTTTGGATATTCCAGAGTGGATGGGAGAACAGGCTGTAAAGAGAAATACCTTGCTCTAAAACGAAAACGGAGCTATCTAGCAGAATGGTTGTCAATGTGTGTATTCAACTTCCAGAGTTAAACTGATGTGTGTTTGCAGCAGTTCAGAAACCCTTTCTTTGGAGAATGCAGAAACCGTCATTTCCAGCCCTAGAGACGCATATAAGAGTTAGCAGTAAGAATGCGTTTAAAACACAGAACACCCGCTTCTTACGAACTCATCTTCTGTGTGTTGGTTCCTTTTAGGAAGTTGCATCTATGTTTAGATTCAGCGAGGAAGAAACACGTTTCTTCTAAAAGCTGCGTTTGGATATTCCAGAGTGGATGGGAGAACAGGCTGTAAAGAGAAATACCTTGCTCTAAAACCAAAACGGAGCTATCTAGCAGAATGGTTGTCAATGTGTGTATTCAACTTCCAGAGTTAAACTGATGTGTGTTTGCAGCAGTTCAGAAACCCTTTCTTTGGAGAATGCAGAAACCGTCATTTCCAGCCCTAGAGACGCATGTAAGAGTTAGCAGTAAGAATGCGTTTAAAACACAGAACACCCGCTTCTTACGAACTCATCTTCTGTGTGTTGGTTCCTTTTAGGAAGTTGCATCTATGTTTAGATTCAGCGAGGAAGAAACACGTTTCTTCTAAAAGCTGCGTTTGGATATTCCAGAGTGGATGGGAGAACAGGCTGTAAAGAGAAATACCTTGCTCTAAAACCAAAACGGAGCTATCTAGCAGAATGGTTGTCAATGTGTGTATTCAACTTCCAGAGTTAAACTGATGTGTGTTTGCAGCAGTTCAGAAACCCTTTCTTTGGAGAATGCAGAAACCGTCATTTCCAGCCCTAGAGACGCATGTAAGAGTTAGCAGTAAGAATGCGTTTAAAACACAGAACACCCGCTTCTTACGAACTCATCTTCTGTGTGTTGGTTCCTTTTAGGAAGTTGCATCTATGTTTAGATTCAGCGAGGAAGAAACACGTTTCTTCTAAAAGCTGCGTTTGGATATTCCAGAGTGGATGGGAGAACAGGCTGTAAAGAAAAATACCTTGCTCTAAAACCAAAACGGAGCTATCTAGCAGAATGGTTGTCAACGTGTGTATTCAACTTCCAGAGCTAAACTGATGTGTGTTTTAGGCAGTTCAGAAACCCTTTCTTTGGAGAATGCAGAAACCGTCATTTCCAGCCCTAGAGACGCATATAAGAGTTAGCAGTAAGAATGCGTTTAAAACACAGAACACCCGCTTCTTACGAACTCATCTTCTGTGTGTTGGTTCCTTTTAGGAAGTTGCATCTATGTTTAGATTCAGCGAGGAAGAAACACGTTTCTTCTAAAAGCTGCGTTTGGATATTCCAGAGTGGATGGGAGAACAGGCTGTAAAGAGAAATACCTTGCTCTAAAACCAAAACGGAGCTATCTAGCAGAATGGTTGTCAATGTGTGTATTCAACTTCCAGAGTTAAACTGATGTGTGTTTGCAGCAGTTCAGAAACCCTTTCTTTGGAGAATGCAGAAACCGTCATTTCCAGCCCTAGAGACGCATATAAGAGTTAGCAGTAGGAATGCGTTTAAAACACAGAACACCCGCTTCTTACGAACTCATCTGCTGTGTGTTGGTTCCTTTTAGGAAGTTGCATCTATGTTTAGATTCAGCGAGGAAGAAACACGTTTCTTCTAAAAGCTACGTTTGGACATTCCAGAGTGGATGGGAGAACAGGCTGTAAAGAGAAATACCTTGCTCTAAAACCAAAACGGAGCTATCTAGCAGAATGGTTGTCAATGTGTGTATTCAACTTCCAGAGTTAAACTGATGTGTGTTTGCAGCAGTTCAGAAACCCTTTCTTTGGAGAATTCAGAAACCGTCATTTCCAGCCCTAGAGACGCATATAAGAGTTAGCAGTAAGAATGCGTTTAAAACACAGAACACCCGCTTCTTACGAACTCATCTTCTGTGTGTTGGTTCCTTTTAGGAAGTTGCATCTATGTTTAGATTCAGCGAGGAAGAAACACGTTTCTTCTAAAAGCTGCATTTGGATATTCCAGAGTGGATGGGAGAACAGGCTGTAAAGAGAAATACCTTGCTCTAAAACCAAAACGGAGCTATCTAGCAGAATGGTTGTCAATGTGTGTATTCAACTTCCAGAGTTAAACTGATGTGTGTTTGCAGCAGTTCAGAAACCCTTTCTTTGGAGAATGCAGAAACCGTCATTTCCAGCCCTAGAGACGCATATAAGAGTTAGCAGTAAGAATGCGTTTAAAACACAGAACACCCGCTTCTTACGAACTCATCTTCTGTGTGTTGGTTCCTTTTAGGAAGTTGCATCTATGTTTAGATTCAGCGAGGAAGAAACACGTTTCTTCTAAAAGCTGCGTTTGGATATTCCAGAGTGGATGGGAGAACAGGCTGTAAAGAGAAATACCTTGCTCTAAAACCAAAACGGAGCTATCTAGCAGAATGGTTGTCAATGTGTGTATTCAACTTCCAGAGTTAAACTGATGTGTGTTTGCAGCAGTTCAGAAACCCTTTCTTTGGAGAATGCAGAAACCGTCATTTCCAGCCCTAGAGACGCATGTAAGAGTTAGCAGTAAGAATGCGTTTAAAGCACAGAACACCCGCTTCTTACGAACTCATCTTCTGTGTGTTGGTTCCTTTTAGGAAGTTGCATCTATGTTTAGATTCAGCGAGGAAGAAACACGTTTCTTCTAAGAGCTGCGTTTGGATATTCCAGAGTGGATGGGAGAACAGGCTGTAAAGAGAAATACCTTGCTCTAAAACCAAAACGGAGCTATCTAGCAGAATGGTTGTCAATGTGTGTATTCAACTTCCAGAGTTAAACTGATGTGTGTTTGCAGCAGTTCAGAAACCCTTTCTTTGTAGAATGCAGAAACCGTCATTTCCAGCCCTAGAGACGCATATAAGAGTTAGCAGTAAGAATGCGTTTAAAACACAGAACACCCGCTTCTTACGAACTCATCTTCTGTGTGTTGGTTTTTTTTAGGAAGTTGCATCTATGTTTAGATTCAGCGAGGAAAAAACACGTTTCTTCTAAAAGCTGCGTTTGGATATTCCAGAGTGGATGGGAGAACAGGCTGTAAAGAGAAATACCTTGCTCTAAAACCAAAACGGAGCTATCTAGCAGAATGGTTGTCAATGTGTGTATTCAAATTCCAGAGTTAAACTGATGTGTGTTTGCAGCAGTTCAGAAACCCTTTCTTTGGAGAATGCAGAAACCGTCATTTCCAGCCCTAGAGACGCATGTAAGAGTTAGCAGTAAGAATGCGTTTAAAACACAGAACACCCGCTTCTTACGAACTCATCTTCTGTGTGTTGGTTCCTTTTAGGAAGTTGCATCTATGTTTAGATTCAGCGAGGAAGAAACACGTTTCTTCTAAGAGCTGCGTTTGGATATTCCAGAGTGGATGGGAGAACAGGCTGTAAAGAGAAATACCTTGCTCTAAAACCAAAACGGAGCTATCTAGCAGAATGGTTGTCAATGTGTGTATTCAACTTCCAGAGTTAAACTGATGTGTGTTTGCAGCAGTTCAGAAACCCTTTCTTTGGAGAATGCAGAAACCGTCATTTCCAGCCCTAGAGACGCATGTAAGAGTTAGCAGTAAGAATGCGTTTAAAACACAGAACACCCGCTTCTTACGAACTCATCTTCTGTGTGTTGGTTCCTTTTAGGAAGTTGCATCTATGTTTAGATTCAGCGAGGAAGAAACACGTTTCTTCTAAAAGCTGCGTTTGGATATTCCAGAGTGGATGGGAGAACAGGCTGTAAAGAAAAATACCTTGCTCTAAAACCAAAACGGAGCTATCTAGCAGAATGGTTGTCAATGTGTCTATTCAACTTCCAGAGCTAAACTGATGTGTGTTTTAGGCAGTTCAGAAACCCTTTCTTTGGAGAATGCAGAAACCGTCATTTCCAGCCCTAGAGACGCATATAAGAGTTAGCAGTAAGAATGCGTTTAAAACACAGAACACCCGCTTCTTACGAACTCATCTTCTGTGTGTTGGTTCCTTTTAGGAAGTTGCATCTATGTTTAGATTCAGCGAGGAAGAAACACGTTTCTTCTAAAAGCTGCGTTTGGATATTCCAGAGTGGATGGGAGAACAGGCTGTAAAGAGAAA
Source organism: Saimiri boliviensis (assembly GCF_048565385.1). Lineage (NCBI taxonomy): Eukaryota > Metazoa > Chordata > Mammalia > Primates > Cebidae > Saimiri > Saimiri boliviensis. The sequence continues at coordinate 43,251,446 of NC_133467.1, forward strand.
TACCTTGCTCTAAAACCAAAACGGAGCTATCTAGCAGAATGGTTGTCAATGTGTGTATTCAACTTCCAGAGTTAAACTGATGTGTGTTTGCAGCAGTTCAGAAACCCTTTCTTTGGAGAATGCAGAAACCGTCATTTCCAGCCCTAGAGACGCATATAAGAGTTAGCAGTAAGAATGCGTTTAAAACACAGAACACCCGCTTCTTACGAACTCATCTGCTGTGTGTTGGTTCCTTTTAGGAAGTTGCATCTATGTTTAGATTCAGCGAGGAAGAAACACGTTTCTTCTAAAAGCTACGTTTGGACATTCCAGAGTGGATGGGAGAACAGGCTGTAAAGAGAAATACCTTGCTCTAAAACCAAAACGGAGCTATCTAGCAGAATGGTTGTCAATGTGTGTATTCAACTTCCAGAGTTAAACTGATGTGTGTTTGCAGCAGTTCAGAAACCCTTTCTTTGGAGAATGCAGAAACCGTCATTTCCAGCCCTAGAGACGCATATAAGAGTTAGCAGTAAGAATGCGTTTAAAACACAGAACACCCGCTTCTTACGAACTCATCTTCTGTGTGTTGGTTCCTTTTAGGAAGTTGCATCTATGTTTAGATTCAGCGAGGAAGAAACACGTTTCTTCTAAAAGCTGCATTTGGATATTCCAGAGTGGATGGGAGAACAGGCTGTAAAGAGAAATACCTTGCTCTAAAACCAAAACGGAGCTATCTAGCAGAATGGTTGTCAATGTGTGTATTCAACTTCCAGAGTTAAACTGATGTGTGTTTGCAGCAGTTCAGAAACCCTTTCTTTGGAGAATGCAGAAACCGTCATTTCCAGCCCTAGAGACGCATATAAGAGTTAGCAGTAAGAATGCGTTTAAAACACAGAACACCCGCTTCTTACGAACTCATCTTCTGTGTGTTGGTTCCTTTTAGGAAGTTGCATCTATGTTTAGATTCAGCGAGGAAGAAACACGTTTCTTCTAAAAGCTGCGTTTGGATATTCCAGAGTGGATGGGAGAACAGGCTGTAAAGAGAAATACCTTGCTCTAAAACCAAAACGGAGCTATCTAGCAGAATGGTTGTCAATGTGTGTATTCAACTTCCAGAGTTAAACTGATGTGTGTTTGCAGCAGTTCAGAAACCCTTTCTTTGGAGAATGCAGAAACCGTCATTTCCAGCCCTAGAGACGCATGTAAGAGTTAGCAGTAAGAATGCGTTTAAAACACAGAACACCCGCTTCTTACGAACTCATCTTCTGTGTGTTGGTTCCTTTTAGGAAGTTGCATCTATGTTTAGATTCAGCGAGGAAGAAACACGTTTCTTCTAAAAGCTGCGTTTGGATATTCCAGAGTGGATGGGAGAACAGGCTGTAAAGAGAAATACCTTGCTCTAAAACCAAAACGGAGCTATCTAGCAGAATGGTTGTCAATGTGTGTATTCAACTTCCAGAGTTAAACTGATGTGTGTTTGCAGCAGTTCAGAAACCCTTTCTTTGGAGAATGCAGAAACCGTCATTTCCAGCCCTAGAGACGCATGTAAGAGTTAGCAGTAAGAATGCGTTTAAAACACAGAACACCCGCTTCTTACGAACTCATCTTCTGTGTGTTGGTTCCTTTTAGGAAGTTGCATCTATGTTTAGATTCAGCGAGGAAGAAACACGTTTCTTCTAAAAGCTGCGTTTGGATATTCCAGAGTGGATGGGAGAACAGGCTGTAAAGAAAAATACCTTGCTCTAAAACCAAAACGGAGCTATCTAGCAGAATGGTTGTCAATGTGTGTATTCAACTTCCAGAGCTAAACTGATGTGTGTTTTAGGCAGTTCAGAAACCCTTTCTTTGGAGAATGCAGAAACCGTCATTTCCAGCCCTAGAGACGCATATAAGAGTTAGCAGTAAGAATGCGTTTAAAACACAGAACACCCGCTTCTTACGAACTCATCTTCTGTGTGTTGGTTCCTTTTAGGAAGTTGCATCTATGTTTAGATTCAGCGAGGAAGAAACACGTTTCTTCTAAAAGCTGCGTTTGGATATTCCAGAGTGGATGGGAGAACAGGCTGTAAAGAGAAATACCTTGCTCTAAAACCAAAACGGAGCTATCTAGCAGAATGGTTGTCAATGTGTGTATTCAACTTCCAGAGTTAAACTGATGTGTGTTTGCAGCAGTTCAGAAACCCTTTCTTTGGAGAATGCAGAAACCGTCATTTCCAGCCCTAGAGACGCATATAAGAGTTAGCAGTAAGAATGCGTTTAAAACACAGAACACCCGCTTCTTACGAACTCATCTGCTGTGTGTTGGTTCCTTTTAGGAAGTTGCATCTATGTTTAGATTCAGCGAGGAAGAAACACGTTTCTTCTAAAAGCTACGTTTGGACATTCCAGAGTGGATGGGAGAACAGGCTGTAAAGAGAAATACCTTGCTCTAAAACCAAAACGGAGCTATCTAGCAGAATGGTTGTCAATGTGTGTATTCAACTTCCAGAGTTAAACTGATGTGTGTTTGCAGCAGTTCAGAAACCCTTTCTTTGGAGAATGCAGAAACCGTCATTTCCAGCCCTAGAGACGCATATAAGAGTTAGCAGTAAGAATGCGTTTAAAACACAGAACACCCGCTTCTTACGAACTCATCTTCTGTGTGTTGGTTCCTTTTAGGAAGTTGCATCTATGTTTAGATTCAGCGAGGAAGAAACACGTTTCTTCTAAGAGCTGCGTTTGGATATTCCAGAGTGGATGGGAGAACAGGCTGTAAAGAGAAATACCTTGCTCTAAAACCAAAACGGAGCTATCTAGCAGAATGGTTGTCAATGTGTGTATTCAACTTCCAGAGTTAAACTGATGTGTGTTTGCAGCAGTTCAGAAACCCTTTCTTTGGAGAATGCAGAAACCGTCATTTCCAGCCCTAGAGACGCATATAAGAGTTAGCAGTAAGAATGCGTTTAAAACACAGAACACCCGCTTCTTACGAACTCATCTTCTGTGTGTTGGTTTTTTTTAGGAAGTTGCATCTATGTTTAGATTCAGCGAGGAAAAAACACGTTTCTTCTAAAAGCTGCGTTTGGATATTCCAGAGTGGATGGGAGAACAGGCTGTAAAGAGAAATACCTTGCTCTAAAACCAAAACGGAGCTATCTAGCAGAATGGTTGTCAATGTGTGTATTCAAATCCCAGAGTTAAACTGATGTGTGTTTGCAGCAGTTCAGAAACCCTTTCTTTGGAGAATGCAGAAACCGTCATTTCCAGCCCTAGAGACGCATGTAAGAGTTAGCAGTAAGAATGCGTTTAAAACACAGAACACCCGCTTCTTACGAACTCATCTTCTGTGTGTTGGTTCCTTTTAGGAAGTTGCATCTATGTTTAGATTCAGCGAGGAAGAAACACGTTTCTTCTAAGAACTGCGTTTGGATATTCCAGAGTGGATGGGAGAACAGGCTGTAAAGAGAAATACCTTGCTCTAAAACCAAAACGGAGCTATCTAGCAGAATGGTTGTCAATGTGTGTATTCAACTTCCAGAGTTAAACTGATGTGTGTTTGCAGCAGTTCAGAAACCCTTTCTTTGGAGAATGCAGAAACCGTCATTTCCAGCCCTAGAGACGCATGTAAGAGTTAGCAGTAAGAATGCGTTTAAAACACAGAACACCCGCTTCTTACGAACTCATCTTCTGTGTGTTGGTTCCTTTTAGGAAGTTGCATCTATGTTTAGATTCAGCGAGGAAGAAACACGTTTCTTCTAAAAGCTGCGTTTGGATATTCCAGAGTGGATGGGAGAACAGGCTGTAAAGAAAAATACCTTGCTCTAAAACCAAAACGGAGCTATCTAGCAGAATGGTTGTCAATGTGTCTATTCAACTTCCAGAGCTAAACTGATGTGTGTTTTAGGCAGTTCAGAAACCCTTTCTTTGGAGAATGCAGAAACCGTCATTTCCAGCCCTAGAGACGCATATAAGAGTTAGCAGTAAGAATGCGTTTAAAACACAGAACACCCGCTTCTTACGAACTCATCTTCTGTGTGTTGGTTCCTTTTAGGAAGTTGCATCTATGTTTAGATTCAGCGAGGAAGAAACACGTTTCTTCTAAAAGCTGCGTTTGGATATTCCAGAGTGGATGGGAGAACAGGCTGTAAAGAGAAATACCTTGCTCTAAAACCAAAACGGAGCTATCTAGCAGAATGGTTGTCAATGTGTGTATTCAACTTCCAGAGTTAAACTGATGTGTGTTTGCAGCAGTTCAGAAACCCTTTCTTTGGAGAATGCAGAAACCGTCATTTCCAGCCCTAGAGACGCATATAAGAGTTAGCAGTAAGAATGCGTTTAAAACACAGAACACCCGCTTCTTACGAACTCATCTGCTGTGTGTTGGTTCCTTTTAGGAAGTTGCATCTATGTTTAGATTCAGCGAGGAAGAAACACGTTTCTTCTAAAAGCTACGTTTGGACATTCCAGAGTGGATGGGAGAACAGGCTGTAAAGAGAAATACCTTGCTCTAAAACCAAAACGGAGCTATCTAGCAGAATGGTTGTCAATGTGTGTATTCAACTTCCAGAGTTAAACTGATGTGTGTTTGCAGCAGTTCAGAAACCCTTTCTTTGGAGAATGCAGAAACCGTCATTTCCAGCCCTAGAGACGCATATAAGAGTTAGCAGTAAGAATGCGTTTAAAACACAGAACACCCGCTTCTTACGAACTCATCTTCTGTGTGTTGGTTCCTTTTAGGAAGTTGCATCTATGTTTAGATTCAGCGAGGAAGAAACACGTTTCTTCTAAAAGCTGCATTTGGATATTCCAGAGTGGATGGGAGAACAGGCTGTAAAGAGAAATACCTTGCTCTAAAACCAAAACGGAGCTATCTAGCAGAATGGTTGTCAATGTGTGTATTCAACTTCCAGAGTTAAACTGATGTGTGTTTGCAGCAGTTCAGAAACCCTTTCTTTGGAGAATGCAGAAACCGTCATTTCCAGCCCTAGAGACGCATATAAGAGTTAGCAGTAAGAATGCGTTTAAAACACAGAACACCCGCTTCTTACGAACTCATCTTCTGTGTGTTGGTTCCTTTTAGGAAGTTGCATCTATGTTTAGATTCAGCGAGGAAGAAACACGTTTCTTCTAAAAGCTGCGTTTGGATATTCCAGAGTGGATGGGAGAACAGGCTGTAAAGAGAAATACCTTGCTCTAAAACCAAAACGGAGCTATCTAGCAGAATGGTTGTCAATGTGTGTATTCAACTTCCAGAGTTAAACTGATGTGTGTTTGCAGCAGTTCAGAAACCCTTTCTTTGGAGAATGCAGAAACCGTCATTTCCAGCCCTAGAGACGCATATAAGAGTTAGCAGTAAGAATGCGTTTAAAACACAGAACACCCGCTTCTTACGAACTCATCTTCTGTGTGTTGGTTTTTTTTAGGAAGTTGCATCTATGTTTAGATTCAGCGAGGAAAAAACACGTTTCTTCTAAAAGCTGCGTTTGGATATTCCAGAGTGGATGGGAGAACAGGCTGTAAAGAGAAATACCTTGCTCTAAAACCAAAACGGAGCTATCTAGCAGAATGGTTGTCAATGTGTGTATTCAACTTCCAGAGTTAAACTGATGTGTGTTTGCAGCAGTTCAGAAACCCTTTCTTTGGAGAATGCAGAAACCGTCATTTCCAGCCCTAGAGACGCATGTAAGAGTTAGCAGTAAGAATGCGTTTAAAACACAGAACACCCGCTTCTTACGAACTCATCTTCTGTGTGTTGGTTCCTTTTAGGAAGTTGCATCTATGTTTAGATTCAGCGAGGAAGAAACACGTTTCTTCTAAGAGCTGCGTTTGGATATTCCAGAGTGGATGGGAGAACAGGCTGTAAAGAGAAATACCTTGCTCTAAAACCAAAACGGAGCTATCTAGCAGAATGGTTGTCAATGCGTTTATTCAAGTTCCAGAGGTAAACTGCTGTGTGTTTGCAGCAGTTCAGAAACCCTTTCTTTGGAGAATGCAGAAAAAGTCTTTTCCCGCCCCAGAGACGCTTAGGAGAGTTAGCAGTAAGAATGCGTTTAAAACACAGAAGACCCGCTTATTACGAACTCATCCGCTGTGTGTTGGCTCCTTTTAGGAAGTTACATATATGTTTAGATTCAGCGAGGAAGAAACACGTTTCTTCTAAAAGCTGCGTTTGGACATTCCAGAGTGGATGGGAGAACAGGCTGCAAAGAGAAATACCTTGCTCTAAAACCAAAACGGAGCTATCTAGCAGAATGGTTGTCAATGTGTGTATTCAACTTCCAGAGCTAAACTGATGTGTGTTTGCAGCAGTTCAGAAACCCTTTCTTTGGAGAATGCAGAAACCGTCTTTTCCCGCCCTAGAGACGCTTATGAGAGTTAGTAGTAAGAATGCGTTTAAAACACAGAACACCCGCTTCTTACGAACTCATCTTCTGTGTGTTGGTTCCTTTTAGGAAGTTGCATCTATGTTTAGATTCAGCGAGGAAGAAACACGTTTCTTCTAAAAGCTGCGTTTGGATATTCCAGAGTGGATGGGAGAACAGGCTGTAAAGAGAAATACCTTGCTCTAAAACCAAAACGGAGCTATCTAGCAGAATGGTTTTCAATGTGTTTATTCAGGTTCCAGAGTTAAACTGATGTGTGTTTGCAGCAGTTCAGAAACCCTTTCTTTGGAGAATGCAGAAACCGTCATTTCCAGCCCTAGAGACGCATGTAAGAGTTAGCAGTAAGAATGCGTTTAAAACACAGAACACCCGCTTCTTACGAACTCATCTTCTGTGTGTTGGTTCCTTTTAGGAAGTTGCATCTATGTTTAGATTCAGCGAGGAAGAAACACGTTTCTTCTAAAAGCTGCGTTTGGATATTCCAGAGTGGATGGGAGAACAGGCTGTAAAGAGAAATACCTTGCTCTAAAACCAAAACGGAGCTATCTAGCAGAATGGTTGTCAATGTGTGTATTCAACTTCCAGAGTTAAACTGATGTGTGTTTGCAGCAGTTCAGAAACCCTTTCTTTGGAGAATGCAGAAACCGTCATTTCCAGCCCTAGAGACGCATGTAAGAGTTAGCAGTAAGAATGCGTTTAAAACACAGAACACCCGCTTCTTACGAACTCATCTTCTGTGTGTTGGTTCCTTTTAGGAAGTTGCATCTATGTTTAGATTCAGCGAGGAAGAAACACGTTTCTTCTAAAAGCTGCGTTTGGATATTCCAGAGTGGATGGGAGAACAGGCTGTAAAGAGAAATACCTTGCTCTAAAACCAAAACGGAGCTATCTAGCAGAATGGTTGTCAATGTGTGTATTCAACTTCCAGAGTTAAACTGATGTGTGTTTGCAGCAGTTCAGAAACCCTTTCTTTGGAGAATGCAGAAACCGTCATTTCCAGCCCTAGAGACGCATATAAGAGTTAGCAGTAAGAATGCGTTTAAAACACAGAACACCCGCTTCTTACGAACTCATCTTGTGTGTTGGTTCCTTTTAGGAAGTTGCATCTATGTTTAGATTCAGCGAGGAAGAAACACGTTTCTTCTAAAAGCTGCGTTTGGATATTCCAGAGTGGATGGGAGAACAGGCTGTAAAGAGAAATACCTTGCTCTAAAACCAAAACGGAGCTATCTAGCAGAATGGTTGTCAATGTGTGTATTCAACTTCCAGAGTTAAACTGATGTGTGTTTGCAGCAGTTCAGAAACCCTTTCTTTGGAGAATGCAGAAACCGTCATTTCCAGCCCTAGAGACGCATATAAGAGTTAGCAGTAAGAATGCGTTTAAAACACAGAACACCCGCTTCTTACGAACTCATCTTCTGTGTGTTGGTTCCTTTTAGGAAGTTGCATCTATGTTTAGATTCAGCGAGGAAGAAACACGTTTCTTCTAAAAGCTGCGTTTGGATATTCCAGAGTGGATGGGAGAACAGGCTGTAAAGAGAAATACCTTGCTCTAAAACCAAAACGGAGCTATCTAGCAGAATGGTTGTCAATGTGTGTATTCAACTTCCAGAGTTAAACTGATGTGTGTTTGCAGCAGTTCAGAAACCCTTTCTTTGGAGAATGCAGAAACCGTCATTTCCAGCCCTAGAGACGCATGTAAGAGTTAGCAGTAAGAATGCGTTTAAAACACAGAACACCCGCTTCTTACGAACTCATCTTCTGTGTGTTGGTTCCTTTTAGGAAGTTGCATCTATGTTTAGATTCAGCGAGGAAAAAACACGTTTCTTCTAAAAGCTGCGTTTGGATATTCCAGAGTGGATGGGAGAACAGGCTGTAAAGAGAAATACCTTGCTCTAAAACCAAAACGGAGCTATCTAGCAGAATGGTTGTCAATGTGTGTATTCAACTTCCAGAGTTAAACTGATGTGTGTTTGCAGCAGTTCAGAAACCCTTTCTTTGGAGAATGCAGAAACCGTCATTTCCAGCCCTAGAGACGCATGTAAGAGTTAGCAGTAAGAATGCGTTTAAAACACAGAACACCCGCTTCTTACGAACTCATCTTCTGTGTGTTGGTTCCTTTTAGGAAGTTGCATCTATGTTTAGATTCAGCGAGGAAGAAACACGTTTCTTCTAAAAGCTGCGTTTGGATATTCCAGAGTGGATGGGAGAACAGGCTGTAAAGAAAAATACCTTGCTCTAAAACCAAAACGGAGCTATCTAGCAGAATGGTTGTCAATGTGTGTATTCAACTTCCAGAGCTAAACTGATGTGTGTTTTAGGCAGTTCAGAAACCCTTTCTTTGGAGAATGCAGAAACCGTCATTTCCAGCCCTAGAGACGCATATAAGAGTTAGCAGTAAGAATGCGTTTAAAACACAGAACACCCGCTTCTTACGAACTCATCTTCTGTGTGTTGGTTCCTTTTAGGAAGTTGCATCTATGTTTAGATTCAGCGAGGAAGAAACACGTTTCTTCTAAAAGCTGCGTTTGGATATTCCAGAGTGGATGGGAGAACAGGCTGTAAAGAGAAATACCTTGCTCTAAAACCAAAACGGAGCTATCTAGCAGAATGGTTGTCAATGTGTGTATTCAACTTCCAGAGTTAAACTGATGTGTGTTTGCAGCAGTTCAGAAACCCTTTCTTTGGAGAATGCAGAAACCGTCATTTCCAGCCCTAGAGACGCATATAAGAGTTAGCAGTAAGAATGCGTTTAAAACACAGAACACCCGCTTCTTACGAACTCATCTGCTGTGTGTTGGTTCCTTTTAGGAAGTTGCATCTATGTTTAGATTCAGCGAGGAAGAAACACGTTTCTTCTAAAAGCTACGTTTGGACATTCCAGAGTGGATGGGAGAACAGGCTGTAAAGAGAAATACCTTGCTCTAAAACCAAAACGGAGCTATCTAGCAGAATGGTTGTCAATGTGTGTATTCAACTTCCAGAGTTAAACTGATGTGTGTTTGCAGCAGTTCAGAAACCCTTTCTTTGGAGAATGCAGAAACCGTCATTTCCAGCCCTAGAGACGCATATAAGAGTTAGCAGTAAGAATGCGTTTAAAACACAGAACACCTGCTTCTTACGAACTCATCTTCTGTGTGTTGGTTCCTTTTAGGAAGTTGCATCTATGTTTAGATTCAGCGAGGAAGAAACACGTTTCTTCTAAAAGCTGCATTTGGATATTCCAGAGTGGATGGGAGAACAGGCTGTAAAGAGAAATACCTTGCTCTAAAACCAAAACGGAGCTATCTAGCAGAATGGTTGTCAATGTGTGTATTCAACTTCCAGAGTTAAACTGATGTGTGTTTGCAGCAGTTCAGAAACCCTTTCTTTGGAGAATGCAGAAACCGTCATTTCCAGCCCTAGAGACGCATATAAGAGTTAGCAGTAAGAATGCGTTTAAAACACAGAACACCCGCTTCTTACGAACTCATCTTCTGTGTGTTGGTTCCTTTTAGGAAGTTGCATCTATGTTTAGATTCAGCGAGGAAGAAACACGTTTCTTCTAAAAGCTGCGTTTGGATATTCCAGAGTGGATGGGAGAACAGGCTGTAAAGAGAAATACCTTGCTCTAAAACCAAAACGGAGCTATCTAGCAGAATGGTTGTCAATGTGTGTATTCAACTTCCAGAGTTAAACTGATGTGTGTTTGCAGCAGTTCAGAAACCCTTTCTTTGGAGAATGCAGAAACCGTCATTTCCAGCCCTAGAGACGCATGTAAGAGTTAGCAGTAAGAATGCGTTTAAAACACAGAACACCCGCTTCTTACGAACTCATCTTCTGTGTGTTGGTTCCTTTTAGGAAGTTGCATCTATGTTTAGATTCAGCGAGGAAGAAACACGTTTCTTCTAAGAGCTGCGTTTGGATATTCCAGAGTGGATGGGAGAACAGGCTGTAAAGAGAAATACCTTGCTCTAAAACCAAAACGGAGCTATCTAGCAGAATGGTTGTCAATGTGTGTATTCAACTTCCAGAGTTAAACTGATGTGTGTTTGCAGCAGTTCAGAAACCCTTTCTTTGGAGAATGCAGAAACCGTCATTTCCAGCCCTAGAGACGCATATAAGAGTTAGCAGTAAGAATGCGTTTAAAACACAGAACACCCGCTTCTTACGAACTCATCTTCTGTGTGTTGGTTTTTTTTAGGAAGTTGCATCTATGTTTAGATTCAGCGAGGAAAAAACACGTTTCTTCTAAAAGCTGCGTTTGGATATTCCAGAGTGGATGGGAGAACAGGCTGTAAAGAGAAATACCTTGCTCTAAAACCAAAACGGAGCTATCTAGCAGAATGGTTGTCAATGTGTGTATTCAAATTCCAGAGTTAAACTGATGTGTGTTTGCAGCAGTTCAGAAACCCTTTCTTTGGAGAATGCAGAAACCGTCATTTCCAGCCCTAGAGACGCATGTAAGAGTTAGCAGTAAGAATGCGTTTAAAACACAGAACACCCGCTTCTTACGAACTCATCTTCTGTGTGTTGGTTCCTTTTAGGAAGTTGCATCTATGTTTAGATTCAGCGAGGAAGAAACACGTTTCTTCTAAGAGCTGCGTTTGGATATTCCAGAGTGGATGGGAGAACAGGCTGTAAAGAGAAATACCTTGCTCTAAAACCAAAACGGAGCTATCTAGCAGAATGGTTGTCAATGTGTGTATTCAACTTCCAGAGTTAAACTGATGTGTGTTTGCAGCAGTTCAGAAACCCTTTCTTTGGAGAATGCAGAAACCGTCATTTCCAGCCCTAGAGACGCATGTAAGAGTTAGGAGTAAGAATGCGTTTAAAACACAGAACACCCGCTTCTTACGAACTCATCTTCTGTGTGTTGGTTCCTTTTAGGAAGTTGCATCTATGTTTAGATTCAGCGAGGAAGAAACACGTTTCTTCTAAAAGCTGCGTTTGGATATTCCAGAGTGGATGGGAGAACAGGCTGTAAAGAAAAATACCTTGCTCTAAAACCAAAACGGAGCTATCTAGCAGAATGGTTGTCAATGTGTCTATTCAACTTCCAGAGCTAAACTGATGTGTGTTTTAGGCAGTTCAGAAACCCTTTCTTTGGAGAATGCAGAAACCGTCATTTCCAGCCCTAGAGACGCATATAAGAGTTAGCAGTAAGAATGCGTTTAAAACACAGAACACCCGCTTCTTACGAACTCATCTTCTGTGTGTTGGTTCCTTTTAGGAAGTTGCATCTATGTTTAGATTCAGCGAGGAAGAAACACGTTTCTTCTAAAAGCTGCGTTTGGATATTCCAGAGTGGATGGGAGAACAGGCTGTAAAGAGAAATACCTTGCTCTAAAACCAAAACGGAGCTATCTAGCAGAATGGTTGTCAATGTGTGTATTCAACTTCCAGAGTTAAACTGATGTGTGTTTGCAGCAGTTCAGAAACCCTTTCTTTGGAGAATGCAGAAACCGTCATTTCCAGCCCTAGAGACGCATATAAGAGTTAGCAGTAAGAATGCGTTTAAAACACAGAACACCCGCTTCTTACGAACTCATCTGCTGTGTGTTGGTTCCTTTTAGGAAGTTGCATCTATGTTTAGATTCAGCGAGGAAGAAACACGTTTCTTCTAAAAGCTACGTTTGGACATTCCAGAGTGGATGGGAGAACAGGCTGTAAAGAGAAATACCTTGCTCTAAAACCAAAACGGAGCTATCTAGCAGAATGGTTGTCAATGTGTGTATTCAACTTCCAGAGTTAAACTGATGTGTGTTTGCAGCAGTTCAGAAACCCTTTCTTTGGAGAATGCAGAAACCGTCATTTCCAGCCCTAGAGACGCATATAAGAGTTAGCAGTAAGAATGCGTTTAAAACACAGAACACCCGCTTCTTACGAACTCATCTTCTGTGTGTTGGTTCCTTTTAGGAAGTTGCATCTATGTTTAGATTCAGCGAGGAAGAAACACGTTTCTTCTAAAAGCTGCATTTGGATATTCCAGAGTGGATGGGAGAACAGGCTGTAAAGAGAAATACCTTGCTCTAAAACCAAAACGGAGCTATCTAGCAGAATGGTTGTCAATGTGTGTATTCAACTTCCAGAGTTAAACTGATGTGTGTTTGCAGCAGTTCAGAAACCCTTTCTTTGGAGAATGTAGAAACCGTCATTTCCAGCCCTAGAGACGCATATAAGAGTTAGCAGTAAGAATGCGTTTAAAACACAGAACACCCGCTTCTTACGAACTCATCTTCTGTGTGTTGGTTCCTTTTAGGAAGTTGCATCTATGTTTAGATTCAGCGAGGAAGAAACACGTTTCTTCTAAAAGCTGCGTTTGGATATTCCAGAGTGGATGGGAGAACAGGCTGTAAAGAGAAATACCTTGCTCTAAAACCAAAACGGAGCTATCTAGCAGAATGGTTGTCAATGTGTGTATTCAACTTCCAGAGTTAAACTGATGTGTGTTTGCAGCAGTTCAGAAACCCTTTCTTTGGAGAATGCAGAAACCGTCATTTCCAGCCCTAGAGACGCATGTAAGAGTTAGCAGTAAGAATGCGTTTAAAACACAGAACACCCGCTTCTTACGAACTCATCTTCTGTGTGTTGGTTCCTTTTAGGAAGTTGCATCTATGTTTAGATTCAGCGAGGAAGAAACACGTTTCTTCTAAGAGCTGCGTTTGGATATTCCAGAGTGGATGGGAGAACAGGCTGTAAAGAGAAATACCTTGCTCTAAAACCAAAACGGAGCTATCTAGCAGAATGGTTGTCAATGTGTGTATTCAACTTCCAGAGTTAAACTGATGTGTGTTTGCAGCAGTTCAGAAACCCTTTCTTTGGAGAATGCAGAAACCGTCATTTCCAGCCCTAGAGACGCATATAAGAGTTAGCAGTAAGAATGCGTTTAAAACACAGAACACCCGCTTCTTACGAACTCATCTTCTGTGTGTTGGTTTTTTTTAGGAAGTTGCATCTATGTTTAGATTCAGCGAGGAAAAAACACGTTTCTTCTAAAAGCTGCGTTTGGATATTCCAGAGTGGATGGGAGAACAGGCTGTAAAGAGAAATACCTTGCTCTAAAACCAAAACGGAGCTATCTAGCAGAATGGTTGTCAAAGTGTGTATTCAAATTCCAGAGTTAAACTGATGTGTGTTTGCAGCAGTTCAGAAACCCTTTCTTTGGAGAATGCAGAAACCGTCATTTCCAGCCCTAGAGACGCATGTAAGAGTTAGCAGTAAGAATGCGTTTAAAACACAGAACACCCGCTTCTTACGAACTCATCTTCTGTGTGTTGGTTCCTTTTAGGAAGTTGCATCTATGTTTAGATTCAGCGAGGAAGAAACACGTTTCTTCTAAGAGCTGCGTTTGGATATTCCAGAGTGGATGGGAGAACAGGCTGTAAAGAGAAATACCTTGCTCTAAAACCAAAACGGAGCTATCTAGCAGAATGGTTGTCAATGCGTTTATTCAAGTTCCAGAGGTAAACTGCTGTGTGTTTGCAGCAGTTCAGAAACCCTTTCTTTGGAGAATGCAGAAAAAGTCTTTTCCCGCCCCAGAGACGCTTAGGAGAGTTAGCAGTAAGAATGCGTTTAAAACACAGAAGACCCGCTTATTACGAACTCATCCGCTGTGTGTTGGCTCCTTTTAGGAAGTTACATATATGTTTAGATTCAGCGAGGAAGAAACACGTTTCTTCTAAAAGCTGCGTTTGGACATTCCAGAGTGGATGGGAGAACAGGCTGTAAAGAGAAATACCTTGCTCTAAAACCAAAACGGAGCTATCTAGCAGAATGGTTGTCAATGTGTGTATTCAACTTCCAGAGCTAAACTGATGTGTGTTTGCAGCAGTTCAGAAACCCTTTCTTTGGAGAATGCAGAAACCGTCTTTTCCCGCCCTAGAGACGCTTATGAGAGTTAGTAGTAAGAATGCGTTTAAAACACAGAACACCCGCTTCTTACGAACTCATCTGCTGTGTGTTGGTTCCTTTTAGGAAGTTGCATCTATGTTTAGATTCAGCGAGGTAGAATCACGTTTCTTCTAAAAGCTGCGTTTGGACATTCCAGAGTGGATGGGAGAACAGGCTGTAAAGAGAAATACCTTGCTCTAAAACCAAAACGGAGCTATCTAGCAGAATGGTTGTCAATGTGTCTATTCAACTTCCAGAGCTAAACTGATGTGTGTTTTCAGCAGTTCAGAAACCCTTTCTTTGGAGAATGCAGAAACCGTCATTTCCAGCCCTAGAGACGCATATAAGAGTTAGCAGTAAGAATGCGTTTAAAACACAGAACACCCGCTTCTTACGAACTCATCTTCTGTGTGTTGGTTCCTTTTAGGAAGTTGCATCTATGTTTAGATTCAGCGAGGAAGAAACACGTTTCTTCTAAAAGGTGCGTTTGGATATTCCAGAGTGGATGGGAGAACAGGCTGTAAAGAGAAATACCTTGCTCTAAAACCAAAACGGAGCTATCTAGCAGAATGGTTGTCAATGTGTGTATTCAACTTCCAGAGTTAAACTGATGTGTGTTTGCAGCAGTTCAGAAACCCTTTCTTTGGAGAATGCAGAAACCGTCATTTCCAGCCCTAGAGACGCATATAAGAGTTAGCAGTAAGAATGCGTTTAAAACACAGAACACCCGCTTCTTACGAACTCATCTGCTGTGTGTTGGTTCCTTTTAGGAAGTTGCATCTATGTTTAGATTCAGCGAGGAAGAAACACGTTTCTTCTAAAAGCTACGTTTGGACATTCCAGAGTGGATGGGAGAACAGGCTGTAAAGAGAAATACCTTGCTCTAAAACCAAAACGGAGCTATCTAGCAGAATGGTTGTCAATGTGTGTATTCAACTTCCAGAGTTAAACTGATGTGTGTTTGCAGCAGTTCAGAAACCCTTTCTTTGGAGAATGCAGAAACCGTCATTTCCAGCCCTAGAGACGCATATAAGAGTTAGCAGTAAGAATGCGTTTAAAACACAGAACACCCGCTTCTTACGAACTCATCTTCTGTGTGTTGGTTCCTTTTAGGAAGTTGCATCTATGTTTAGATTCAGCGAGGAAGAAACACGTTTCTTCTAAAAGCTGCATTTGGATATTCCAGAGTGGATGGGAGAACAGGCTGTAAAGAGAAATACCTTGCTCTAAAACCAAAACGGAGCTATCTAGCAGAATGGTTGTCAATGTGTGTATTCAACTTCCAGAGTTAAACTGATGTGTGTTTGCAGCAGTTCAGAAACCCTTTCTTTGGAGAATGCAGAAACCGTCATTTCCAGCCCTAGAGACGCATATAAGAGTTAGCAGTAAGAATGCGTTTAAAACACAGAACACCCGCTTCTTACGAACTCATCTTCTGTGTGTTGGTTCCTTTTAGGAAGTTGCATCTATGTTTAGATTCAGCGAGGAAGAAACACGTTTCTTCTAAAAGCTGCGTTTGGATATTCCAGAGTGGATGGGAGAACAGGCTGTAAAGAGAAATACCTTGCTCTAAAACCAAAACGGAGCTATCTAGCAGAATGGTTGTCAATGTGTGTATTCAACTTCCAGAGTTAAACTGATGTGTGTTTGCAGCAGTTCAGAAACCCTTTCTTTGGAGAATGCAGAAACCGTCATTTCCAGCCCTAGAGACGCATGTAAGAGTTAGCAGTAAGAATGCGTTTAAAACACAGAACACCCGCTTCTTACGAACTCATCTTCTGTGTGTTGGTTCCTTTTAGGAAGTTGCATCTATGTTTAGATTCAGCGAGGAAGAAACACGTTTCTTCTAAGAGCTGCGTTTGGATATTCCAGAGTGGATGGGAGAACAGGCTGTAAAGAGAAATACCTTGCTCTAAAACCAAAACGGAGCTATCTAGCAGAATGGTTGTCAATGTGTGTATTCAACTTCCAGAGTTAAACTGATGTGTGTTTGCAGCAGTTCAGAAACCCTTTCTTTGGAGAATGCAGAAACCGTCATTTCCAGCCCTAGAGACGCATATAAGAGTTAGCAGTAAGAATGCGTTTAAAACACAGAACACCCGCTTCTTACGAACTCATCTTCTGTGTGTTGGTTTTTTTTAGGAAGTTGCATCTATGTTTAGATTCAGCGAGGAAAAAACACGTTTCTTCTAAAAGCTGCGTTTGGATATTCCAGAGTGGATGGGAGAACAGGCTGTAAAGAGAAATACCTTGCTCTAAAACCAAAACGGAGCTATCTAGCAGAATGGTTGTCAATGTGTGTATTCAAATTCCAGAGTTAAACTGATGTGTGTTTGCAGCAGTTCAGAAACCCTTTCTTTGGAGAATGCAGAAACCGTCATTTCCAGCCCTAGAGACGCATGTAAGAGTTAGCAGTAAGAATGCGTTTAAAACACAGAACACCCGCTTCTTACGAACTCATCTTCTGTGTGTTGGTTCCTTTTAGGAAGTTGCATCTATGTTTAGATTCAGCGAGGAAGAAACACGTTTCTTCTAAGAGCTGCGTTTGGATATTCCAGAGTGGATGGGAGAACAGGCTGTAAAGAGAAATACCTTGCTCTAAAACCAAAACGGAGCTATCTAGCAGAATGGTTGTCAATGTGTGTATTCAACTTCCAGAGTTAAACTGATGTGTGTTTGCAGCAGTTCAGAAACCCTTTCTTTGGAGAATGCAGAAACCGTCATTTCCAGCCCTAGAGACGCATGTAAGAGTTAGCAGTAAGAATGCGTTTAAAACACAGAACACCCGCTTCTTACGAACTCATCTTCTGTGTGTTGGTTCCTTTTAGGAAGTTGCATCTATGTTTAGATTCAGCGAGGAAGAAACACGTTTCTTCTAAAAGCTGCGTTTGGATATTCCAGAGTGGATGGGAGAACAGGCTGTAAAGAAAAATACCTTGCTCTAAAACCAAAACGGAGCTATCTAGCAGAATGGTTGTCAATGTGTCTATTCAACTTCCAGAGCTAAACTGATGTGTGTTTTAGGCAGTTCAGAAACCCTTTCTTTGGAGAATGCAGAAACCGTCATTTCCAGCCCTAGAGACGCATATAAGAGTTAGCAGTAAGAATGCGTTTAAAACACAGAACACCCGCTTCTTACGAACTCATCTTCTGTGTGTTGGTTCCTTTTAGGAAGTTGCATCTATGTTTAGATTCAGCGAGGAAGAAACACGTTTCTTCTAAAAGCTGCGTTTGGATATTCCAGAGTGGATGGGAGAACAGGCTGTAAAGAGAAATACCTTGCTCTAAAACCAAAACGGAGCTATCTAGCAGAATGGTTGTCAATGTGTGTATTCAACTTCCAGAGTTAAACTGATGTGTGTTTGCAGCAGTTCAGAAACCCTTTCTTTGGAGAATGCAGAAACCGTCATTTCCAGCCCTAGAGACGCATATAAGAGTTAGCAGTAAGAATGCGTTTAAAACACAGAACACCCGCTTCTTACGAACTCATCTGCTGTGTGTTGGTTCCTTTTAGGAAGTTGCATCTATGTTTAGATTCAGCGAGGAAGAAACACGTTTCTTCTAAAAGCTACGTTTGGACATTCCAGAGTGGATGGGAGAACAGGCTGTAAAGAGAAATACCTTGCTCTAAAACCAAAACGGAGCTATCTAGCAGAATGGTTGTCAATGTGTGTATTCAACTTCCAGAGTTAAACTGATGTGTGTTTGCAGCAGTTCAGAAACCCTTTCTTTGGAGAATGCAGAAACCGTCATTTCCAGCCCTAGAGACGCATATAAGAGTTAGCAGTAAGAATGCGTTTAAAACACAGAACACCCGCTTCTTACGAACTCATCTTCTGTGTGTTGGTTCCTTTTAGGAAGTTGCATCTATGTTTAGATTCAGCGAGGAAGAAACACGTTTCTTCTAAAAGCTGCATTTGTATATTCCAGAGTGGATGGGAGAACAGGCTGTAAAGAGAAATACCTTGCTCTAAAACCAAAACGGAGCTATCTAGCAGAATGGTTGTCAATGTGTGTATTCAACTTCCAGAGTTAAACTGATGTGTGTTTGCAGCAGTTCAGAAACCCTTTCTTTGGAGAATGCAGAAACCGTCATTTCCAGCCCTAGAGACGCATATAAGAGTTAGCAGTAAGAATGCGTTTAAAACACAGAACACCCGCTTCTTACGAACTCATCTGCTGTGTGTTGGTTCCTTTTAGGAAGTTGCATCTATGTTTAGATTCAGCGAGGAAGAAACACGTTTCTTCTAAAAGCTACGTTTGGACATTCCAGAGTGGATGGGAGAACAGGCTGTAAAGAGAAATACCTTGCTCTAAAACCAAAACGGAGCTATCTAGCAGAATGGTTGTCAATGTGTGTATTCAACTTCCAGAGTTAAACTGATGTGTGTTTGCAGCAGTTCAGAAACCCTTTCTTTGGAGAATGCAGAAACCGTCATTTCCAGCCCTAGAGACGCATATAAGAGTTAGCAGTAAGAATGCGTTTAAAACACAGAACACCCGCTTCTTACGAACTCATCTTCTGTGTGTTGGTTCCTTTTAGGAAGTTGCATCTATGTTTAGATTCAGCGAGGAAGAAACACGTTTCTTCTAAAAGCTGCGTTTGGATATTCCAGAGTGGATGGGAGAACAGGCTGTAAAGAGAAATACCTTGCTCTAAAACCAAAACGGAGCTATCTAGCAGAATGGTTGTCAATGTGTGTATTCAACTTCCAGAGTTAAACTGATGTGTGTTTGCAGCAGTTCAGAAACCCTTTCTTTGGAGAATGCAGAAACCGTCATTTCCAGCCCTAGAGACGCATGTAAGAGTTAGCAGTAAGAATGCGTTTAAAACACAGAACACCCGCTTCTTACGAACTCATCTTCTGTGTGTTGGTTCCTTTTAGGAAGTTGCATCTATGTTTAGATTCAGCGAGGAAGAAACACGTTTCTTCTAAGAGCTGCGTTTGGATATTCCAGAGTGGATGGGAGAACAGGCTGTAAAGAGAAATACCTTGCTCTAAAACCAAAACGGAGCTATCTAGCAGAATGGTTGTCAATGTGTGTATTCAACTTCCAGAGTTAAACTGATGTGTGTTTGCAGCAGTTCAGAAACCCTTTCTTTGGAGAATGCAGAAACCGTCATTTCCAGCCCTAGAGACGCATATAAGAGTTAGCAGTAAGAATGCGTTTAAAACACAGAACACCCGCTTCTTACGAACTCATCTTCTGTGTGTTGGTTCCTTTTAGGAAGTTGCATCTATGTTTAGATTCAGCGAGGAAGAAACACGTTTCTTCTAAAAGCTGCATTTGTATATTCCAGAGTGGATGGGAGAACAGGCTGTAAAGAGAAATACCTTGCTCTAAAACCAAAACGGAGCTATCTAGCAGAATGGTTGTCAATGTGTGTATTCAACTTCCAGAGTTAAACTGATGTGTGTTTGCAGCAGTTCAGAAACCCTTTCTTTGGAGAATGCAGAAACCGTCATTTCCAGCCCTAGAGACGCATATAAGAGTTAGCAGTAAGAATGCGTTTAAAACACAGAACACCCGCTTCTTACGAACTCATCTGCTGTGTGTTGGTTCCTTTTAGGAAGTTGCATCTATGTTTAGATTCAGCGAGGAAGAAACACGTTTCTTCTAAAAGCTACGTTTGGACATTCCAGAGTGGATGGGAGAACAGGCTGTAAAGAGAAATACCTTGCTCTAAAACCAAAACGGAGCTATCTAGCAGAATGGTTGTCAATGTGTGTATTCAACTTCCAGAGTTAAACTGATGTGTGTTTGCAGCAGTTCAGAAACCCTTTCTTTGGAGAATGCAGAAACCGTCATTTCCAGCCCTAGAGACGCATATAAGAGTTAGCAGTAAGAATGCGTTTAAAACACAGAACACCCGCTTCTTACGAACTCATCTTCTGTGTGTTGGTTCCTTTTAGGAAGTTGCATCTATGTTTAGATTCAGCGAGGAAGAAACACGTTTCTTCTAAAAGCTGCGTTTGGATATTCCAGAGTGGATGGGAGAACAGGCTGTAAAGAGAAATACCTTGCTCTAAAACCAAAACGGAGCTATCTAGCAGAATGGTTGTCAATGTGTGTATTCAACTTCCAGAGTTAAACTGATGTGTGTTTGCAGCAGTTCAGAAACCCTTTCTTTGGAGAATGCAGAAACCGTCATTTCCAGCCCTAGAGACGCATGTAAGAGTTAGCAGTAAGAATGCGTTTAAAACACAGAACACCCGCTTCTTACGAACTCATCTTCTGTGTGTTGGTTCCTTTTAGGAAGTTGCATCTATGTTTAGATTCAGCGAGGAAGAAACACGTTTCTTCTAAGAGCTGCGTTTGGATATTCCAGAGTGGATGGGAGAACAGGCTGTAAAGAGAAATACCTTGCTCTAAAACCAAAACGGAGCTATCTAGCAGAATGGTTGTCAATGTGTGTATTCAACTTCCAGAGTTAAACTGATGTGTGTTTGCAGCAGTTCAGAAACCCTTTCTTTGGAGAATGCAGAAACCGTCATTTCCAGCCCTAGAGACGCATATAAGAGTTAGCAGTAAGAATGCGTTTAAAACACAGAACACCCGCTTCTTACGAACTCATCTTCTGTGTGTTGGTTTTTTTTAGGAAGTTGCATCTATGTTTAGATTCAGCGAGGAAAAAACACGTTTCTTCTAAAAGCTGCGTTTGGATATTCCAGAGTGGATGGGAGAACAGGCTGTAAAGAGAAATACCTTGCTCTAAAACCAAAACGGAGCTATCTAGCAGAATGGTTGTCAATGTGTGTATTCAAATTCCAGAGTTAAACTGATGTGTGTTTGCAGCAGTTCAGAAACCCTTTCTTTGGAGAATGCAGAAACCGTCATTTCCAGCCCTAGAGACGCATGTAAGAGTTAGCAGTAAGAATGCGTTTAAAACACAGAACACCCGCTTCTTACGAACTCATCTTCTGTGTGTTGGTTCCTTTTAGGAAGTTGCATCTATGTTTAGATTCAGCGAGGAAGAAACACGTTTCTTCTAAGAGCTGCGTTTGGATATTCCAGAGTGGATGGGAGAACAGGCTGTAAAGAGAAATACCTTGCTCTAAAACCAAAACGGAGCTATCTAGCAGAATGGTTGTCAATGTGTGTATTCAACTTCCAGAGTTAAACTGATGGGTGTTTGCAGCAGTTCAGAAACCCTTTCTTTGGAGAATGCAGAAACCGTCATTTCCAGCCCTAGAGACGCATATAAGAGTTAGCAGTAAGAATGCGTTTAAAACACAGAACACCCGCTTCTTACGAACTCATCTTCTGTGTGTTGGTTCCTTTTAGGAAGTTGCATCTATGTTTAGATTCAGCGAGGAAGAAACACGTTTCTTCTAAGAGCTGCGTTTAGATATTCCAGAGTGGATGGGAGAACAGGCTGTAAAGAGAAATACCTTGCTCTAAAACCAAAACGGAGCTATCTAGCAGAATGGTTGTCAATGTGTGTATTCAACTTCCAGAGTTAAACTGATGTGTGTTTGCAGCAGTTCAGAAACCCTTTCTTTGGAGAATGCAGAAACCGTCATTTCCAGCCCTAGAGACGCATATAAGAGTTAGCAGTAAGAATGCGTTTAAAACACAGAACACCCGCTTCTTACGAACTCATCTTCTGTGTGTTGGTTCCTTTTAGGAAGTTGCATCTATGTTTAGATTCAGCGAGGAAGAAACACGTTTCTTCTAAAAGCTGCGTTTGGATATTCCAGAGTGGATGGGAGAACAGGCTGTAAAGAGAAATACCTCGCTCTAAAACCAAAACGGAGCTATCTAGCAGAATGGTTGTCAATGTGTGTATTCAACTTCCAGAGTTAAACTGATGTGTGTTTGCAGCAGTTCAGAAACCCTTTCTTTGGAGAATGCAGAAACCGTCATTTCCAGCCCTAGAGACGCATATAAGAGTTAGCAGTAAGAATGCGTTTAAAACACAGAACACCCGCTTCTTACGAACTCATCTTCTGTGTGTTGGTTCCTTTTAGGAAGTTGCATCTATGTTTAGATTCAGCGAGGAAGAAACACGTTTCTTCTAAAAGCTGCGTTTGGATATTCCAGAGTGGATGGGAGAACAGGCTGTAAAGAGAAATACCTTGCTCTAAAACCAAAACGGAGCTATCTAGCAGAATGGTTGTCAATGTGTGTATTCAAATTCCAGAGTTAAACTGATGTGTGTTTGCAGCAGTTCAGAAACCCTTTCTTTGGAGAATGCAGAAACCGTCATTTCCAGCCCTAGAGACGCATGTAAGAGTTAGCAGTAAGAATGCGTTTAAAACACAGAACACCCGCTTCTTACGAACTCATCTTCTGTGTGTTGGTTCCTTTTAGGAAGTTGCATCTATGTTTAGATTCAGCGAGGAAGAAACACGTTTCTTCTAAAAGCTGCGTTTGGATATTCCAGAGTGGATGGGAGAACAGGCTGTAAAGAGAAATACCTTGCTCTAAAACCAAAACGGAGCTATTTAGCAGAATGGTTGTCAATGTGTTTATTCAACTTCCAGAGTTAAACTGATGTGTGTTTGCAGCCGTTCAGAAACCCTTTCTTTGGAGAATGCAGAAACAGTCTTTCCCGCCCTAGAGACGCTTATAAGAGTTAGCAGTAAGAATGCGTTTAAAACACAGAAGACCCCCTTCTTACGAAGTCATCTGCTGTGTGTTGGTTCCTTTTAGGAAGTTGCATCTATGTTTACATTCAGCGAGGTAGAAACACGTTTCTTCTAAAAGCTGCGTTTGGACATTCCAGAGTGGATGGGAGAACAGGCTGTAAAGAGAAATACCTTGCTCTAAAACCAAAACGGAGCTATCTAGCAGAATGGTTGTCAATGTGTGTATTCAACTTCCAGAGTTAAACTGATGTGTGTTTGCAGCAGTTCAGAAACCCTTTCTTTGGAGAATGCAGAAACTGTCTTTTCCCGCCCTAGAGACGCTTATAAGAGTTAGCAGTAAGAATGCGTTTAAAACACAGAAGACCCGCTTCTTACGAACTCATCTGTTGTGTGTTGGTTCCTTTTAGAAAATTCCATCTATGTTTAGATTCAGCGAGGTAGAAACACGTTTCTTCTAAAAGCTGCGTTTGGACATTCCAGAGTGGATGGGAAAACATGCTGTAAAGAGAAATACCTTGCTCTAAAACCAAAACGGAGCTATCTAGCAGAATGGTTGTCAATGCGTTTATTCAAGTTCCAGAGGTAAACTGCTGTGTGTTTGCAGCAGTTCAGAAACCCTTTCTTTGGAGAATGCAGAAAAAGTCTTTTCCCGCCCCAGAGACGCTTAGGAGAGTTAGCAGTAAGAATGCGTTTAAAACACAGAAGACCCGCTTATTACGAACTCATCCGCTGTGTGTTGGCTCCTTTTAGGAAGTTACATATATGTTTAGATTCAGCGAGGAAGAAACACGTTTCTTCTAAAAGCTGCGTTTGGACATTCCAGAGTGGATGGGAGAACAGGCTGTAAAGAGAAATACCTTGCTCTAAAACCAAAACGGAGCTATCTAGCAGAATGGTTGTCAATGTGTGTATTCAACTTCCAGAGCTAAACTGATGTGTGTTTGCAGCAGTTCAGAAACCCTTTCTTTGGAGAATGCAGAAACCGTCTTTTCCCGCCCTAGAGACGCTTATGAGAGTTAGTAGTAAGAATGCGTTTAAAACACAGAACACCCGCTTCTTACGAACTCATCTGCTGTGTGTTGGTTCCTTTTAGGAAGTTGCATCTATGTTTAGATTCAGCGAGGTAGAATCACGTTTCTTCTAAAAGCTGCGTTTGGACATTCCAGAGTGGATGGGAGAACAGGCTGTAAAGAGAAATACCTTGCTCTAAAACCAAAACGGAGCTATCTAGCAGAATGGTTGTCAATGTGTCTATTCAACTTCCAGAGCTAAACTGATGTGTGTTTTCAGCAGTTCAGAAACCCTTTCTTTGGAGAATGCAGAAACCGTCATTTCCAGCCCTAGAGATGCATATAAGAGTTAGCAGTAAGAATGCGTTTAAAACACAGAACACCCGCTTCTTACGAACTCATCTTCTGTGTGTTGGTTCCTTTTAGGAAGTTGCATCTATGTTTAGATTCAGCGAGGAAGAAACACGTTTCTTCTAAAAGCTGCGTTTGGATATTCCAGAGTGGATGGGAGAACAGGCTGTAAAGACAAATACCTTGCTCTAAAACCAAAACGGAGCTATCTAGCAGAATGGTTGTCAATGTGTCTATTCAACTTCCAGAGCTAAACTGATGTGTGTTTTCAGCAGTTCAGAAACCCTTTCTTTGGAGAATGCAGAAACCGTCATTTCCAGCCCTAGAGACGCTTATAAGAGTTAGCAGTAAGAATGCGTTTAAAACACAGAACACCCGCTTCTTACGAACTCATCTTCTGTGTGTTGGTTCCTTTTAGGAAGTTGCATCTATGTTTAGATTCAGCGAGGAAGAAACACGTTTCTTCTAAAAGCTGCGTTTGGATATTCCAGAGTGGATGGGAGAACAGGCTGTAAAGAGAAATACCTTGCTCTAAAACCAAAACGGAGCTATCTAGCAGAATGGTTGTCAATGTGTGTATTCAACTTCCAGAGTTAAACTGATGTGTGTTTGCAGCAGTTCAGAAACCCTTTCTTTGGAGAATGCAGAAACCGTCATTTCCAGCCCTAGAGACGCATATAAGAGTTAGCAGTAAGAATGCGTTTAAAACACAGAACACCCGCTTCTTACGAACTCATCTGCTGTGTGTTGGTTCCTTTTAGGAAGTTGCATCTATGTTTAGATTCAGCGAGGAAGAAACACGTTTCTTCTAAAAGCTGCGTTTGGATATTCCAGAGTGGATGGGAGAACAGGCTGTAAAGAGAAATACCTTGCTCTAAAACCAAAACGGAGCTATCTAGCAGAATGGTTGTCAATGTGTGTATTCAACTTCCAGAGTTAAACTGATGTGTGTTTGCAGCAGTTCAGAAACCCTTTCTTTGGAGAATGCAGAAACCGTCATTTCCAGCCCTAGAGACGCATGTAAGAGTTAGCAGTAAGAATGCGTTTAAAACACAGAACACCCGCTTCTTACGAACTCATCTTCTGTGTGTTGGTTCCTTTTAGGAAGTTGCATCTATGTTTAGATTCAGCGAGGAAGAAACACGTTTCTTCTAAGAGCTGCGTTTGGATATTCCAGAGTGGATGGGAGAACAGGCTGTAAAGAGAAATACCTTGCTCTAAAACCAAAACGGAGCTATCTAGCAGAATGGTTGTCAATGTGTCTATTCAACTTCCAGAGTTAAACTGATGTGTGTTTGCAGCAGTTCAGAAACCCTTTCTTTGGAGAATGCAGAAACCGTCATTTCCAGCCCTAGAGACGCATATAAGAGTTAGCAGTAAGAATGCGTTTAAAACACAGAACACCCGCTTCTTACGAACTCATCTTCTGTGTGTTGGTTCCTTTTAGGAAGTTGCATCTATGTTTAGATTCAGCGAGGAAAAAACACGTTTCTTCTAAAAGCTGCGTTTGGATATTCCAGAGTGGATGGGAGAACAGGCTGTAAAGAGAAATACCTTGCTCTAAAACCAAAACGGAGCTATCTAGCAGAATGGTTGTCAATGTGTGTATTCAACTTCCAGAGTTAAACTGATGTGTGTTTGCAGCAGTTCAGAAACCCTTTCTTTGGAGAATGCAGAAACCGTCATTTCCAGCCCTAGAGACGCATGTAAGAGTTAGCAGTAAGAATGCGTTTAAAACACAGAACACCCGCTTCTTACGAACTCATCTTCTGTGTGTTGGTTCCTTTTAGGAAGTTGCATCTATGTTTAGATTCAGCGAGGAAGAAACACGTTTCTTCTAAGAGCTGCGTTTGGATATTCCAGAGTGGATGGGAGAACAGGCTGTAAAGAGAAATACCTTGCTCTAAAACCAAAACGGAGCTATCTAGCAGAATGGTTGTCAATGTGTGTATTCAACTTCCAGAGTTAAACTGATGTGTGTTTGCAGCAGTTCAGAAACCCTTTCTTTGGAGAATGCAGAAACCGTCATTTCCAGCCCTAGAGACGCATATAAGAGTTAGCAGTAAGAATGCGTTTAAAACACAGAACACCCGCTTCTTACGAACTCATCTTCTGTGTGTTGGTTCCTTTTAGGAAGTTGCATCTATGTTTAGATTCAGCGAGGAAGAAACACGTTTCTTCTAAAAGCTGCGTTTGGATATTCCAGAGTGGATGGGAGAACAGGCTGTAAAGAGAAATACCTTGCTCTAAAACCAAAACGGAGCTATCTAGCAGAATGGTTGTCAATGTGTGTATTCAACTTCCAGAGTTAAACTGATGTGTGTTTGCAGCAGTTCAGAAACCCTTTCTTTGTAGAATGCAGAAACCGTCATTTCCAGCCCTAGAGACGCATATAAGAGTTAGCAGTAAGAATGCGTTTAAAACACAGAACACCCGCTTCTTACGAACTCATCTGCTGTGTGTTGGTTCCTTTTAGGAAGTTGCATCTATGTTTAGATTCAGCGAGGAAGAAACACGTTTCTTCTAAAAGCTGCGTTTGGATATTCCAGAGTGGATGGGAGAACAGGCTGTAAAGAGAAATACCTTGCTCTAAAACCAAAACGGAGCTATCTAGCAGAATGGTTGTCAATGTGTGTATTCAACTTCCAGAGTTAAACTGATGTGTGTTTGCAGCAGTTCAGAAACCCTTTCTTTGGAGAATGCAGAAACCGTCATTTCCAGCCCTAGAGACGCATATAAGAGTTAGCAGTAAGAATGCGTTTAAAACACAGAACACCCGCTTCTTACGAACTCATCTTCTGTGTGTTGGTTCCTTTTAGGAAGTTGCATCTATGTTTAGATTCAGCGAGGAAGAAACACGTTTCTTCTAAAAGCTGCGTTTGGATATTCCAGAGTGGATGGGAGAACAGGCTGTAAAGAGAAATACCTTGCTCTAAAACCAAAACGGAGCTATCTAGCAGAATGGTTGTCAATGTGTGTATTCAACTTCCAGAGTTAAACTGATGTGTGTTTGCAGCAGTTCAGAAACCCTTTCTTTGGAGAATGCAGAAACCGTCATTTCCAGCCCTAGAGACGCATGTAAGAGTTAGCAGTAAGAATGCGTTTAAAACACAGAACACCCGCTTCTTACGAACTCATCTTCTGTGTGTTGGTTCCTTTTAGGAAGTTGCATCTATGTTTAGATTCAGCGAGGAAGAAACACGTTTCTTCTAAAAGCTGCGTTTGGATATTCCAGAGTGGATGGGAGAACAGGCTGTAAAGAGAAATACCTTGCTCTAAAACCAAAACGGAGCTATCTAGCAGAATGGTTGTCAATGTGTGTATTCAACTTCCAGAGTTAAACTGATGTGTGTTTGCAGCAGTTCAGAAACCCTTTCTTTGGAGAATGCAGAAACCGTCATTTCCAGCCCTAGAGACGCATATAAGAGTTAGCAGTAAGAATGCGTTTAAAACACAGAACACCCGCTTCTTACGAACTCATCTTGTGTGTTGGTTCCTTTTAGGAAGTTGCATCTATGTTTAGATTCAGCGAGGAAGAAACACGTTTCTTCTAAAAGCTGCGTTTGGATATTCCAGAGTGGATGGGAGAACAGGCTGTAAAGAGAAATACCTTGCTCTAAAACCAAAACGGAGCTATCTAGCAGAATGGTTGTCAATGTGTGTATTCAACTTCCAGAGTTAAACTGATGTGTGTTTGCAGCAGTTCAGAAACCCTTTCTTTGGAGAATGCAGAAACCGTCATTTCCAGCCCTAGAGACGCATGTAAGAGTTAGCAGTAAGAATGCGTTTAAAACACAGAACACCCGCTTCTTACGAACTCATCTTCTGTGTGTTGGTTCCTTTTAGGAAATTGCATCTATGTTTAGATTCAGCGAGGAAGAAACACGTTTCTTCTAAAAGCTGCGTTTGGATATTCCAGAGTGGATGGGAGAACAGGCTGTAAAGAGAAATACCTTGCTCTAAAACCAAAACGGAGCTATCTAGCAGAATGGTTGTCAATGTGTGTATTCAACTTCCAGAGTTAAACTGATGTGTGTTTGCAGCAGTTCAGAAACCCTTTCTTTGGAGAATGCAGAAACCGTCATTTCCAGCCCTAGAGACGCATGTAAGAGTTAGCAGTAAGAATGCGTTTAAAACACAGAACACCCGCTTCTTACGAACTCATCTTCTGTGTGTTGGTTCCTTTTAGGAAGTTGCATCTATGTTTAGATTCAGCGAGGAAGAAACACGTTTCTTCTAAAAGCTGCGTTTGGATATTCCAGAGTGGATGGGAGAACAGGCTGTAAAGAAAAATACCTTGCTCTAAAACCAAAACGGAGCTATCTAGCAGAATGGTTGTCAATGTGTCTATTCAACTTCCAGAGCTAAACTGATGTGTGTTTTCAGCAGTTCAGAAACCCTTTCTTTGGAGAATGCAGAAACCGTCATTTCCAGCCCTAGAGACGCTTATAAGAGTTAGCAGTAAGAATGCGTTTAAAACCCAGAACACCCGCTTCTTACGAACTCATCTTCTGTGTGTTGGTTCCTTTTAGGAAGTTGCATCTATGTTTAGATTCAGCGAGGAAGAAACACGTTTCTTCTAAAAGCTGCGTTTGGATATTCCAGAGTGGATGGGAGAACAGGCTGTAAAGAGAAATACCTTGCTCTAAAACCAAAACGGAGCTATCTAGCAGAATGGTTGTCAATGTGTGTATTCAACTTCCAGAGTTAAACTGATGTGTGTTTGCAGCAGTTCAGAAACCCTTTCTTTGGAGAATGCAGAAACCGTCATTTCCAGCCCTAGAGACGCATGTAAGAGTTAGCAGTAAGAATGCGTTTAAAACACAGAACACCCGCTTCTTACGAACTCATCTTCTGTGTGTTGGTTCCTTTTAGGAAGTTGCATCTATGTTTAGATTCAGCGAGGAAGAAACACGTTTCTTCTAAGAGCTGCGTTTGGATATTCCAGAGTGGATGGGAGAACAGGCTGTAAAGAGAAATACCTTGCTCTAAAACCAAAACGGAGCTATCTAGCAGAATGGTTGTCAATGTGTCTATTCAACTTCCAGAGTTAAACTGATGTGTGTTTGCAGCAGTTCAGAAACCCTTTCTTTGGAGAATGCAGAAACCGTCATTTCCAGCCCTAGAGACGCATATAAGAGTTAGCAGTAAGAATGCGTTTAAAACCCAGAACACCCGCTTCTTACGAACTCATCTTCTGTGTGTTGGTTCCTTTTAGGAAGTTGCATCTATGTTTAGATTCAGCGAGGAAGAAACACGTTTCTTCTAAAAGCTGCGTTTGGATATTCCAGAGTGGATGGGAGAACAGGCTGTAAAGAGAAATACCTTGCTCTAAAACCAAAACGGAGCTATCTAGCAGAATGGTTGTCAATGTGTGTATTCAACTTCCAGAGTTAAACTGATGTGTGTTTGCAGCAGTTCAGAAACCCTTTCTTTGGAGAATGCAGAAACCGTCATTTCCAGCCCTAGAGACGCATGTAAGAGTTAGCAGTAAGAATGCGTTTAAAACACAGAACACCCGCTTCTTACGAACTCATCTTCTGTGTGTTGGTTCCTTTTAGGAAGTTGCATCTATGTTTAGATTCAGCGAGGAAGAAACACGTTTCTTCTAAAAGCTGCGTTTGGATATTCCAGAGTGGGTGGGAGAACAGGCTGTAAAGAGAAATACCTTGCTCTAAAACCAAAACGGAGCTATCTAGCAGAATGGTTGTCAATGTGTGTATTCAACTTCCAGAGTTAAACTGATGTGTGTTTGCAGCAGTTCAGAAACCCTTTCTTTGTAGAATGCAGAAACCGTCATTTCCAGCCCTAGAGACGCATATAAGAGTTAGCAGTAAGAATGCGTTTAAAACACAGAACACCCGCTTCTTACGAACTCATCTGCTGTGTGTTGGTTCCTTTTAGGAAGTTGCATCTATGTTTAGATTCAGCGAGGAAGAAACACGTTTCTTCTAAAAGCTGCGTTTGGATATTCCAGAGTGGATGGGAGAACAGGCTGTAAAGAGAAATACCTTGCTCTAAAACCAAAACGGAGCTATCTAGCAGAATGGTTGTCAATGTGTGTATTCAACTTCCAGAGTTAAACTGATGTGTGTTTGCAGCAGTTCAGAAACCCTTTCTTTGGAGAATGCAGAAACCGTCATTTCCAGCCCTAGAGACGCATATAAGAGTTAGCAGTAAGAATGCGTTTAAAACACAGAACACCCGCTTCTTACGAACTCATCTTCTGTGTGTTGGTTCCTTTTAGGAAGTTGCATCTATGTTTAGATTCAGCGAGGAAGAAACACGTTTCTTCTAAAAGCTGCGTTTGGATATTCCAGAGTGGATGGGAGAACAGGCTGTAAAGAGAAATACCTTGCTCTAAAACCAAAACGGAGCTATCTAGCAGAATGGTTGTCAATGTGTGTATTCAACTTCCAGAGTTAAACTGATGTGTGTTTGCAGCAGTTCAGAAACCCTTTCTTTGGAGAATGCAGAAACCGTCATTTCCAGCCCTAGAGACGCATGTAAGAGTTAGCAGTAAGAATGCGTTTAAAACACAGAACACCCGCTTCTTACGAACTCATCTTCTGTGTGTTGGTTCCTTTTAGGAAGTTGCATCTATGTTTAGATTCAGCGAGGAAGAAACACGTTTCTTCTAAAAGCTGCGTTTGGATATTCCAGAGTGGATGGGAGAACAGGCTGTAAAGAGAAATACCTTGCTCTAAAACCAAAACGGAGCTATCTAGCAGAATGGTTGTCAATGTGTGTATTCAACTTCCAGAGTTAAACTGATGTGTGTTTGCAGCAGTTCAGAAACCCTTTCTTTGGAGAATGCAGAAACCGTCATTTCCAGCCCTAGAGACGCATATAAGAGTTAGCAGTAAGAATGCGTTTAAAACACAGAACACCCGCTTCTTACGAACTCATCTTGTGTGTTGGTTCCTTTTAGGAAGTTGCATCTATGTTTAGATTCAGCGAGGAAGAAACACGTTTCTTCTAAAAGCTGCGTTTGGATATTCCAGAGTGGATGGGAGAACAGGCTGTAAAGAGAAATACCTTGCTCTAAAACCAAAACGGAGCTATCTAGCAGAATGGTTGTCAATGTGTGTATTCAACTTCCAGAGTTAAACTGATGTGTGTTTGCAGCAGTTCAGAAACCCTTTCTTTGGAGAATGCAGAAACCGTCATTTCCAGCCCTAGAGACGCATGTAAGAGTTAGCAGTAAGAATGCGTTTAAAACACAGAACACCCGCTTCTTACGAACTCATCTTCTGTGTGTTGGTTCCTTTTAGGAAATTGCATCTATGTTTAGATTCAGCGAGGAAGAAACACGTTTCTTCTAAAAGCTGCGTTTGGATATTCCAGAGTGGATGGGAGAACAGGCTGTAAAGAGAAATACCTTGCTCTAAAACCAAAACGGAGCTATCTAGCAGAATGGTTGTCAATGTGTGTATTCAACTTCCAGAGTTAAACTGATGTGTGTTTGCAGCAGTTCAGAAACCCTTTCTTTGGAGAATGCAGAAACCGTCATTTCCAGCCCTAGAGACGCATGTAAGAGTTAGCAGTAAGAATGCGTTTAAAACACAGAACACCCGCTTCTTACGAACTCATCTTCTGTGTGTTGGTTCCTTTTAGGAAGTTGCATCTATGTTTAGATTCAGCGAGGAAGAAACACGTTTCTTCTAAAAGCTGCGTTTGGATATTCCAGAGTGGATGGGAGAACAGGCTGTAAAGAAAAATACCTTGCTCTAAAACCAAAACGGAGCTATCTAGCAGAATGGTTGTCAATGTGTCTATTCAACTTCCAGAGCTAAACTGATGTGTGTTTTCAGCAGTTCAGAAACCCTTTCTTTGGAGAATGCAGAAACCGTCATTTCCAGCCCTAGAGACGCTTATAAGAGTTAGCAGTAAGAATGCGTTTAAAACCCAGAACACCCGCTTCTTACGAACTCATCTTCTGTGTGTTGGTTCCTTTTAGGAAGTTGCATCTATGTTTAGATTCAGCGAGGAAGAAACACGTTTCTTCTAAAAGCTGCGTTTGGATATTCCAGAGTGGATGGGAGAACAGGCTGTAAAGAGAAATACCTTGCTCTAAAACCAAAACGGAGCTATCTAGCAGAATGGTTGTCAATGTGTGTATTCAACTTCCAGAGTTAAACTGATGTGTGTTTGCAGCAGTTCAGAAACCCTTTCTTTGGAGAATGCAGAAACCGTCATTTCCAGCCCTAGAGACGCATGTAAGAGTTAGCAGTAAGAATGCGTTTAAAACACAGAACACCCGCTTCTTACGAACTCATCTTCTGTGTGTTGGTTCCTTTTAGGAAGTTGCATCTATGTTTAGATTCAGCGAGGAAGAAACACGTTTCTTCTAAAAGCTGCGTTTGGATATTCCAGAGTGGATGGGAGAACAGGCTGTAAAGAAAAATACCTTGCTCTAAAACCAAAACGGAGCTATCTAGCAGAATGGTTGTCAATGTGTCTATTCAACTTCCAGAGCTAAACTGATGTGTGTTTTCAGCAGTTCAGAAACCCTTTCTTTGGAGAATGCAGAAACCGTCATTTCCAGCCCTAGAGACGCTTATAAGAGTTAGCAGTAAGAATGCGTTTAAAACACAGAACACCCGCTTCTTACGAACTCATCTTCTGTGTGTTGGTTCCTTTTAGGAAGTTGCATCTATGTTTAGATTCAGCGAGGAAGAAACACGTTTCTTCTAAAAGCTGCGTTTGGATATTCCAGAGTGGATGGGAGAACAGGCTGTAAAGAGAAATACCTTGCTCTAAAACCAAAACGGAGCTATCTAGCAGAATGGTTGTCAATGTGTGTATTCAACTTCCAGAGTTAAACTGATGTGTGTTTGCAGCAGTTCAGAAACCCTTTCTTTGGAGAATGCAGAAACCGTCATTTCCAGCCCTAGAGACGCATATAAGAGTTAGCAGTAAGAATGCGTTTAAAACACAGAACACCCGCTTCTTACGAACTCATCTGCTGTGTGTTGGTTCCTTTTAGGAAGTTGCATCTATGTTTAGATTCAGCGAGGAAGAAACACGTTTCTTCTAAAAGCTGCGTTTGGATATTCCAGAGTGGATGGGAGAACAGGCTGTAAAGAGAAATACCTTGCTCTAAAACCAAAACGGAGCTATCTAGCAGAATGGTTTTCAATGTGTTTATTCAGGTTCCAGAGTTAAACTGATGTGTGTTTGCAGCAGTTCAGAAACCCTTTCTTTGGAGAATGCAGAAACCGTCATTTCCAGCCCTAGAGACGCATGTAAGAGTTAGCAGTAAGAATGCGTTTAAAACACAGAACACCCGCTTCTTACGAACTCATCTTCTGTGTGTTGGTTCCTTTTAGGAAGTTGCATCTATGTTTAGATTCAGCGAGGAAGAAACACGTTTCTTCTAAAAGCTGCGTTTGGATATTCCAGAGTGGATGGGAGAACAGGCTGTAAAGAGAAATACCTTGCTCTAAAACCAAAACGGAGCTATCTAGCAGAATGGTTGTCAATGTGTGTATTCAACTTCCAGAGTTAAACTGATGTGTGTTTGCAGCAGTTCAGAAACCCTTTCTTTGGAGAATGCAGAAACCGTCATTTCCAGCCCTAGAGACGCATGTAAGAGTTAGCAGTAAGAATGCGTTTAAAACACAGAACACCCGCTTCTTACGAACTCATCTTCTGTGTGTTGGTTCCTTTTAGGAAGTTGCATCTATGTTTAGATTCAGCGAGGAAGAAACACGTTTCTTCTAAAAGCTGCATTTGGATATTCCAGAGTGGATGGGAGAACAGGCTGTAAAGAGAAATACCTTGCTCTAAAACCAAAACGGAGCTATCTAGCAGAATGGTTGTCAATGTGTGTATTCAACTTCCAGAGTTAAACTGATGTGTGTTTGCAGCAGTTCAGAAACCCTTTCTTTGGAGAATGCAGAAACCGTCATTTCCAGCCCTAGAGACGCATATAAGAGTTAGCAGTAAGAATGCGTTTAAAACACAGAACACCCGCTTCTTACGAACTCATCTTGTGTGTTGGTTCCTTTTAGGAAGTTGCATCTATGTTTAGATTCAGCGAGGAAGAAACACGTTTCTTCTAAAAGCTGCGTTTGGATATTCCAGAGTGGATGGGAGAACAGGCTGTAAAGAGAAATACCTTGCTCTAAAACCAAAACGGAGCTATCTAGCAGAATGGTTGTCAATGTGTGTATTCAACTTCCAGAGTTAAACTGATGTGTGTTTGCAGCAGTTCAGAAACCCTTTCTTTGGAGAATGCAGAAACCGTCATTTCCAGCCCTAGAGACGCATATAAGAGTTAGCAGTAAGAATGCGTTTAAAACACAGAACACCCGCTTCTTACGAACTCATCTTCTGTGTGTTGGTTCCTTTTAGGAAGTTGCATCTATGTTTAGATTCAGCGAGGAAGAAACACGTTTCTTCTAAAAGCTGCGTTTGGATATTCCAGAGTGGATGGGAGAACAGGCTGTAAAGAGAAATACCTTGCTCTAAAACCAAAACGGAGCTATCTAGCAGAATGGTTGTCAATGTGTCTATTCAACTTCCAGAGTTAAACTGATGTGTGTTTGCAGCAGTTCAGAAACCCTTTCTTTGGAGAATGCAGAAACCGTCATTTCCAGCCCTAGAGACGCATGTAAGAGTTAGCAGTAAGAATGCGTTTAAAACACAGAACACCCGCTTCTTACGAACTCATCTTGTGTGTTGGTTCCTTTTAGGAAGTTGCATCTATGTTTAGATTCAGCGAGGAAGAAACACGTTTCTTCTAAAAGCTGCGTTTGGATATTCCAGAGTGGATGGGAGAACAGGCTGTAAAGAGAAATACCTTGCTCTAAAACCAAAACGGAGCTATCTAGCAGAATGGTTGTCAATGTGTGTATTCAACTTCCAGAGTTAAACTGATGTGTGTTTGCAGCAGTTCAGAAACCCTTTCTTTGGAGAATGCAGAAACCGTCATTTCCAGCCCTAGAGACGCATATAAGAGTTAGCAGTAAGAATGCGTTTAAAACACAGAACACCCGCTTCTTACGAACTCATCTTCTGTGTGTTGGTTCCTTTTAGGAAGTTGCATCTATGTTTAGATTCAGCGAGGAAGAAACACGTTTCTTCTAAAAGCTGCGTTTGGATATTCCAGAGTGGATGGGAGAACAGGCTGTAAAGAGAAATACCTTGCTCTAAAACCAAAACGGAGCTATCTAGCAGAATGGTTGTCAATGTGTGTATTCAACTTCCAGAGTTAAACTGATGTGTGTTTGCAGCAGTTCAGAAACCCTTTCTTTGGAGAATGCAGAAACCGTCATTTCCAGCCCTAGAGACGCATGTAAGAGTTAGCAGTAAGAATGCGTTTAAAACACAGAACACCCGCTTCTTACGAACTCATCTTCTGTGTGTTGGTTCCTTTTAGGAAGTTGCATCTATGTTTAGATTCAGCGAGGAAGAAACACGTTTCTTCTAAAAGCTGCGTTTGGATATTCCAGAGTGGATGGGAGAACAGGCTGTAAAGAGAAATACCTTGCTCTAAAACCAAAACGGAGCTATCTAGCAGAATGGTTGTCAATGTGTGTATTCAACTTCCAGAGTTAAACTGATGTGTGTTTGCAGCAGTTCAGAAACCCTTTCTTTGGAGAATGCAGAAACCGTCATTTCCAGCCCTAGAGACGCATATAAGAGTTAGCAGTAAGAATGCGTTTAAAACACAGAACACCCGCTTCTTACGAACTCATCTTGTGTGTTGGTTCCTTTTAGGAAGTTGCATCTATGTTTAGATTCAGCGAGGAAGAAACACGTTTCTTCTAAAAGCTGCGTTTGGATATTCCAGAGTGGATGGGAGAACAGGCTGTAAAGAGAAATACCTTGCTCTAAAACCAAAACGGAGCTATCTAGCAGAATGGTTGTCAATGTGTGTATTCAACTTCCAGAGTTAAACTGATGTGTGTTTGCAGCAGTTCAGAAACCCTTTCTTTGGAGAATGCAGAAACCGTCATTTCCAGCCCTAGAGACGCATATAAGAGTTAGCAGTAAGAATGCGTTTAAAACACAGAACACCCGCTTCTTACGAACTCATCTTCTGTGTGTTGGTTCCTTTTAGGAAGTTGCATCTATGTTTAGATTCAGCGAGGAAGAAACACGTTTCTTCTAAAAGCTGCGTTTGGATATTCCAGAGTGGATGGGAGAACAGGCTGTAAAGAGAAATACCTTGCTCTAAAACCAAAACGGAGCTATCTAGCAGAATGGTTGTCAATGTGTGTATTCAACTTCCAGAGTTAAACTGATGTGTGTTTGCAGCAGTTCAGAAACCCTTTCTTTGGAGAATGCAGAAACCGTCATTTCCAGCCCTAGAGACGCATGTAAGAGTTAGCAGTAAGAATGCGTTTAAAACACAGAACACCCGCTTCTTACGAACTCATCTTCTGTGTGTTGGTTCCTTTTAGGAAGTTGCATCTATGTTTAGATTCAGCGAGGAAGAAACACGTTTCTTCTAAAAGCTGCGTTTGGATATTCCAGAGTGGATGGGAGAACAGGCTGTAAAGAGAAATACCTTGCTCTAAAACCAAAACGGAGCTATCTAGCAGAATGGTTGTCAATGTGTGTATTCAACTTCCAGAGTTAAACTGATGTGTGTTTGCAGCAGTTCAGAAACCCTTTCTTTGGAGAATGCAGAAACCGTCATTTCCAGCCCTAGAGACGCATGTAAGAGTTAGCAGTAAGAATGCGTTTAAAACACAGAACACCCGCTTCTTACGAACTCATCTTCTGTGTGTTGGTTCCTTTTAGGAAGTTGCATCTATGTTTAGATTCAGCGAGGAAGAAACACGTTTCTTCTAAAAGCTGCG
The DNA here is from genome assembly GCF_048565385.1 of Saimiri boliviensis. Classification (NCBI taxonomy): domain Eukaryota; kingdom Metazoa; phylum Chordata; class Mammalia; order Primates; family Cebidae; genus Saimiri; species Saimiri boliviensis. Next base: position 43,288,432 of record NC_133467.1, read on the forward strand.
TTTGGATATTCCAGAGTGGATGGGAGAACAGGCTGTAAAGAAAAATACCTTGCTCTAAAACCAAAACGGAGCTATCTAGCAGAATGGTTGTCAATGTGTGTATTCAACTTCCAGAGCTAAACTGATGTGTGTTTTAGGCAGTTCAGAAACCCTTTCTTTGGAGAATGCAGAAACCGTCATTTCCAGCCCTAGAGACGCATATAAGAGTTAGCAGTAAGAATGCGTTTAAAACACAGAACACCCGCTTCTTACGAACTCATCTTCTGTGTGTTGGTTCCTTTTAGGAAGTTGCATCTATGTTTAGATTCAGCGAGGAAGAAACACGTTTCTTCTAAAAGCTGCGTTTGGATATTCCAGAGTGGATGGGAGAACAGGCTGTAAAGAGAAATACCTTGCTCTAAAACCAAAACGGAGCTATCTAGCAGAATGGTTGTCAATGTGTGTATTCAACTTCCAGAGTTAAACTGATGTGTGTTTGCAGCAGTTCAGAAACCCTTTCTTTGGAGAATGCAGAAACCGTTATTTCCAGCCCTAGAGACGCATATAAGAGTTAGCAGTAAGAATGCGTTTAAAACACAGAACACCCGCTTCTTACGAACTCATCTGCTGTGTGTTGGTTCCTTTTAGGAAGTTGCATCTATGTTTAGATTCAGCGAGGAAGAAACACGTTTCTTCTAAAAGCTACGTTTGGACATTCCAGAGTGGATGGGAGAACAGGCTGTAAAGAGAAATACCTTGCTCTAAAACCAAAACGGAGCTATCTAGCAGAATGGTTGTCAATGTGTGTATTCAACTTCCAGAGTTAAACTGATGTGTGTTTGCAGCAGTTCAGAAACCCTTTCTTTGGAGAATGCAGAAACCGTCATTTCCAGCCCTAGAGACGCATATAAGAGTTAGCAGTAAGAATGCGTTTAAAACACAGAACACCCGCTTCTTACGAACTCATCTTCTGTGTGTTGGTTCCTTTTAGGAAGTTGCATCTATGTTTAGATTCAGCGAGGAAGAAACACGTTTCTTCTAAAAGCTGCATTTGGATATTCCAGAGTGGATGGGAGAACAGGCTGTAAAGAGAAATACCTTGCTCTAAAACCAAAACGGAGCTATCTAGCAGAATGGTTGTCAATGTGTGTATTCAACTTCCAGAGTTAAACTGATGTGTGTTTGCAGCAGTTCAGAAACCCTTTCTTTGGAGAATGCAGAAACCGTCATTTCCAGCCCTAGAGACGCATATAAGAGTTAGCAGTAAGAATGCGTTTAAAACACAGAACACCCGCTTCTTACGAACTCATCTTCTGTGTGTTGGTTCCTTTTAGGAAGTTGCATCTATGTTTAGATTCAGCGAGGAAGAAACACGTTTCTTCTAAAAGCTGCGTTTGGATATTCCAGAGTGGATGGGAGAACAGGCTGTAAAGAGAAATACCTTGCTCTAAAACCAAAACGGAGCTATCTAGCAGAATGGTTGTCAATGTGTGTATTCAAATTCCAGAGTTAAACTGATGTGTGTTTGCAGCAGTTCAGAAACCCTTTCTTTGGAGAATGCAGAAACCGTCATTTCCAGCCCTAGAGACGCATGTAAGAGTTAGCAGTAAGAATGCGTTTAAAACACAGAACACCCGCTTCTTACGAACTCATCTTCTGTGTGTTGGTTCCTTTTAGGAAGTTGCATCTATGTTTAGATTCAGCGAGGAAGAAACACGTTTCTTCTAAGAGCTGCGTTTGGATATTCCAGAGTGGATGGGAGAACAGGCTGTAAAGAGAAATACCTTGCTCTAAAACCAAAACGGAGCTATCTAGCAGAATGGTTGTCAATGTGTGTATTCAACTTCCAGAGTTAAACTGATGTGTGTTTGCAGCAGTTCAGAAACCCTTTCTTTGGAGAATGCAGAAACCGTCATTTCCAGCCCTAGAGACGCATATAAGAGTTAGCAGTAAGAATGCGTTTAAAACACAGAACACCCGCTTCTTACGAACTCATCTTCTGTGTGTTGGTTTTTTTTAGGAAGTTGCATCTATGTTTAGATTCAGCGAGGAAAAAACACGTTTCTTCTAAAAGCTGCGTTTGGATATTCCAGAGTGGATGGGAGAACAGGCTGTAAAGAGAAATACCTTGCTCTAAAACCAAAACGGAGCTATCTAGCAGAATGGTTGTCAATGTGTGTATTCAAATTCCAGAGTTAAACTGATGTGTGTTTGCAGCAGTTCAGAAACCCTTTCTTTGGAGAATGCAGAAACCGTCATTTCCAGCCCTAGAGACGCATGTAAGAGTTAGCAGTAAGAATGCGTTTAAAACACAGAACACCCGCTTCTTACGAACTCATCTTCTGTGTGTTGGTTCCTTTTAGGAAGTTGCATCTATGTTTAGATTCAGCGAGGAAGAAACACGTTTCTTCTAAAAGCTGCGTTTGGATATTCCAGAGTGGATGGGAGAACAGGCTGTAAAGAGAAATACCTTGCTCTAAAACCAAAACGGAGCTATCTAGCAGAATGGTTGTCAATGTGTGTATTCAACTTCCAGAGTTAAACTGATGTGTGTTTGCAGCAGTTCAGAAACCCTTTCTTTGGAGAATGCAGAAACCGTCATTTCCAGCCCTAGAGACGCATGTAAGAGTTAGCAGTAAGAATGCGTTTAAAACACAGAACACCCGCTTCTTACGAACTCATCTTCTGTGTGTTGGTTCCTTTTAGGAAGTTGCATCTATGTTTAGATTCAGCGAGGAAGAAACACGTTTCTTCTAAAAGCTGCGTTTGGATATTCCAGAGTGGATGGGAGAACAGGCTGTAAAGAAAAATACCTTGCTCTAAAACCAAAACGGAGCTATCTAGCAGAATGGTTGTCAATGTGTCTATTCAACTTCCAGAGCTAAACTGATGTGTGTTTTAGGCAGTTCAGAAACCCTTTCTTTGGAGAATGCAGAAACCGTCATTTCCAGCCCTAGAGACGCATATAAGAGTTAGCAGTAAGAATGCGTTTAAAACACAGAACACCCGCTTCTTACGAACTCATCTTCTGTGTGTTGGTTCCTTTTAGGAAGTTGCATCTATGTTTAGATTCAGCGAGGAAGAAACACGTTTCTTCTAAAAGCTGCGTTTGGATATTCCAGAGTGGATGGGAGAACAGGCTGTAAAGAGAAATACCTTGCTCTAAAACCAAAACGGAGCTATCTAGCAGAATGGTTGTCAATGTGTGTATTCAACTTCCAGAGTTAAACTGATGTGTGTTTGCAGCAGTTCAGAAACCCTTTCTTTGGAGAATGCAGAAACCGTCATTTCCAGCCCTAGAGACGCATATAAGAGTTAGCAGTAAGAATGCGTTTAAAACACAGAACACCCGCTTCTTACGAACTCATCTGCTGTGTGTTGGTTCCTTTTAGGAAGTTGCATCTATGTTTAGATTCAGCGAGGAAGAAACACGTTTCTTCTAAAAGCTACGTTTGGACATTCCAGAGTGGATGGGAGAACAGGCTGTAAAGAGAAATACCTTGCTCTAAAACCAAAACGGAGCTATCTAGCAAAATGGTTTTCAATGTGTTTATTCAGGTTCCAGAGTTAAACTGATGTGTGTTTGCAGCAGTTCAGAAACCCTTTCTTTGGAGAATGCAGAAACCGTCATTTCCAGCCCTAGAGACGCATGTAAGAGTTAGCAGTAAGAATGCGTTTAAAACACAGAACACCCGCTTCTTACGAACTCATCTTCTGTGTGTTGGTTCCTTTTAGGAAGTTGCATCTATGTTTAGATTCAGCGAGGAAGAAACACGTTTCTTCTAAAAGCTGCGTTTGGATATTCCAGAGTGGATGGGAGAACAGGCTGTAAAGAGAAATACCTTGCTCTAAAACCAAAACGGAGCTATCTAGCAGAATGGTTGTCAATGTGTGTATTCAACTTCCAGAGTTAAACTGATGTGTGTTTGCAGCAGTTCAGAAACCCTTTCTTTGGAGAATGCAGAAACCGTCATTTCCAGCCCTAGAGACGCATGTAAGAGTTAGCAGTAAGAATGCGTTTAAAACACAGAACACCCGCTTCTTACGAACTCATCTTCTGTGTGTTGGTTCCTTTTAGGAAGTTGCATCTATGTTTAGATTCAGCGAGGAAGAAACACGTTTCTTCTAAAAGCTGCGTTTGGATATTCCAGAGTGGATGGGAGAACAGGCTGTAAAGAGAAATACCTTGCTCTAAAACCAAAACGGAGCTATCTAGCAGAATGGTTGTCAATGTGTGTATTCAACTTCCAGAGTTAAACTGATGTGTGTTTGCAGCAGTTCAGAAACCCTTTCTTTGGAGAATGCAGAAACCGTCATTTCCAGCCCTAGAGACGCATATAAGAGTTAGCAGTAAGAATGCGTTTAAAACACAGAACACCCGCTTCTTACGAACTCATCTTGTGTGTTGGTTCCTTTTAGGAAGTTGCATCTATGTTTAGATTCAGCGAGGAAGAAACACGTTTCTTCTAAAAGCTGCGTTTGGATATTCCAGAGTGGATGGGAGAACAGGCTGTAAAGAGAAATACCTTGCTCTAAAACCAAAACGGAGCTATCTAGCAGAATGGTTGTCAATGTGTGTATTCAACTTCCAGAGTTAAACTGATGTGTGTTTGCAGCAGTTCAGAAACCCTTTCTTTGGAGAATGCAGAAACCGTCATTTCCAGCCCTAGAGACGCATATAAGAGTTAGCAGTAAGAATGCGTTTAAAACACAGAACACCCGCTTCTTACGATCTCATCTTCTGTGTGTTGGTTCCTTTTAGGAAGTTGCATCTATGTTTAGATTCAGCGAGGAAGAAACACGTTTCTTCTAAAAGCTGCGTTTGGATATTCCAGAGTGGATGGGAGAACAGGCTGTAAAGAGAAATACCTTGCTCTAAAACCAAAACGGAGCTATCTAGCAGAATGGTTGTCAATGTGTGTATTCAACTTCCAGAGTTAAACTGATGTGTGTTTGCAGCAGTTCAGAAACCCTTTCTTTGGAGAATGCAGAAACCGTCATTTCCAGCCCTAGAGACGCATGTAAGAGTTAGCAGTAAGAATGCGTTTAAAACACAGAACACCCGCTTCTTACGAACTCATCTTCTGTGTGTTGGTTCCTTTTAGGAAGTTGCATCTATGTTTAGATTCAGCGAGGAAGAAACACGTTTCTTCTAAAAGCTGCGTTTGGATATTCCAGAGTGGATGGGAGAACAGGCTGTAAAGAGAAATACCTTGCTCTAAAACCAAAACGGAGCTATCTAGCAGAATGGTTGTCAATGTGTGTATTCAACTTCCAGAGTTAAACTGATGTGTGTTTGCAGCAGTTCAGAAACCCTTTCTTTGGAGAATGCAGAAACCGTCATTTCCAGCCCTAGAGACGCATGTAAGAGTTAGCAGTAAGAATGCGTTTAAAACACAGAACACCCGCTTCTTACGAACTCATCTTCTGTGTGTTGGTTCCTTTTAGGAAGTTGCATCTATGTTTAGATTCAGCGAGGAAGAAACACGTTTCTTCTAAAAGCTGCGTTTGGATATTCCAGAGTGGATGGGAGAACAGGCTGTAAAGAAAAATACCTTGCTCTAAAACCAAAACGGAGCTATCTAGCAGAATGGTTGTCAATGTGTGTATTCAACTTCCAGAGCTAAACTGATGTGTGTTTTAGGCAGTTCAGAAACCCTTTCTTTGGAGAATGCAGAAACCGTCATTTCCAGCCCTAGAGACGCATATAAGAGTTAGCAGTAAGAATGCGTTTAAAACACAGAACACCCGCTTCTTACGAACTCATCTTCTGTGTGTTGGTTCCTTTTAGGAAGTTGCATCTATGTTTAGATTCAGCGAGGAAGAAACACGTTTCTTCTAAAAGCTGCGTTTGGATATTCCAGAGTGGATAGGAGAACAGGCTGTAAAGAGAAATACCTTGCTCTAAAACCAAAACGGAGCTATCTAGCAGAATGGTTGTCAATGTGTGTATTCAACTTCCAGAGTTAAACTGATGTGTGTTTGCAGCAGTTCAGAAACCCTTTCTTTGGAGAATGCAGAAACCGTCATTTCCAGCCCTAGAGACGCATATAAGAGTTAGCAGTAAGAATGCGTTTAAAACACAGAACACCCGCTTCTTACGAACTCATCTGCTGTGTGTTGGTTCCTTTTAGGAAGTTGCATCTATGTTTAGATTCAGCGAGGAAGAAACACGTTTCTTCTAAAAGCTACGTTTGGACATTCCAGAGTGGATGGGAGAAGAGGCTGTAAAGAGAAATACCTTGCTCTAAAACCAAAACGGAGCTATCTAGCAGAATGGTTGTCAATGTGTGTATTCAACTTCCAGAGTTAAACTGATGTGTGTTTGCAGCAGTTCAGAAACCCTTTCTTTGGAGAATGCAGAAACCGTCATTTCCAGCCCTAGAGACGCATGTAAGAGTTAGCAGTAAGAATGCGTTTAAAACACAGAACACCCGCTTCTTACGAACTCATCTTCTGTGTGTTGGTTCCTTTTAGGAAGTTGCATCTATGTTTAGATTCAGCGAGGAAGAAACACGTTTCTTCTAAAAGCTGCGTTTGGATATTCCAGAGTGGATGGGAGAACAGGCTGTAAAGAGAAATACCTTGCTCTAAAACCAAAACGGAGCTATCTAGCAGAATGGTTGTCAATGTGTGTATTCAACTTCCAGAGTTAAACTGATGTGTGTTTGCAGCAGTTCAGAAACCCTTTCTTTGGAGAATGCAGAAACCGTCATTTCCAGCCCTAGAGACGCATATAAGAGTTAGCAGTAAGAATGCGTTTAAAACACAGAACACCCGCTTCTTACGAACTCATCTTGTGTGTTGGTTCCTTTTAGGAAGTTGCATCTATGTTTAGATTCAGCGAGGAAGAAACACGTTTCTTCTAAAAGCTGCGTTTGGATATTCCAGAGTGGATGGGAGAACAGGCTGTAAAGAGAAATACCTTGCTCTAAAACCAAAACGGAGCTATCTAGCAGAATGGTTGTCAATGTGTGTATTCAACTTCCAGAGTTAAACTGATGTGTGTTTGCAGCAGTTCAGAAACCCTTTCTTTGGAGAATGCAGAAACCGTCATTTCCAGCCCTAGAGACGCATATAAGAGTTAGCAGTAAGAATGCGTTTAAAACACAGAACACCCGCTTCTTACGATCTCATCTTCTGTGTGTTGGTTCCTTTTAGGAAGTTGCATCTATGTTTAGATTCAGCGAGGAAGAAACACGTTTCTTCTAAAAGCTGCGTTTGGATATTCCAGAGTGGATGGGAGAACAGGCTGTAAAGAGAAATACCTTGCTCTAAAACCAAAACGGAGCTATCTAGCAGAATGGTTGTCAATGTGTGTATTCAACTTCCAGAGTTAAACTGATGTGTGTTTGCAGCAGTTCAGAAACCCTTTCTTTGGAGAATGCAGAAACCGTCATTTCCAGCCCTAGAGACGCATGTAAGAGTTAGCAGTAAGAATGCGTTTAAAACACAGAACACCCGCTTCTTACGAACTCATCTTCTGTGTGTTGGTTCCTTTTAGGAAGTTGCATCTATGTTTAGATTCAGCGAGGAAGAAACACGTTTCTTCTAAAAGCTGCGTTTGGATATTCCAGAGTGGATGGGAGAACAGGCTGTAAAGAGAAATACCTTGCTCTAAAACCAAAACGGAGCTATCTAGCAGAATGGTTGTCAATGTGTGTATTCAACTTCCAGAGTTAAACTGATGTGTGTTTGCAGCAGTTCAGAAACCCTTTCTTTGGAGAATGCAGAAACCGTCATTTCCAGCCCTAGAGACGCATGTAAGAGTTAGCAGTAAGAATGCGTTTAAAACACAGAACACCCGCTTCTTACGAACTCATCTTCTGTGTGTTGGTTCCTTTTAGGAAGTTGCATCTATGTTTAGATTCAGCGAGGAAGAAACACGTTTCTTCTAAAAGCTGCGTTTGGATATTCCAGAGTGGATGGGAGAACAGGCTGTAAAGAAAAATACCTTGCTCTAAAACCAAAACGGAGCTATCTAGCAGAATGGTTGTCAATGTGTGTATTCAACTTCCAGAGCTAAACTGATGTGTGTTTTAGGCAGTTCAGAAACCCTTTCTTTGGAGAATGCAGAAACCGTCATTTCCAGCCCTAGAGACGCATATAAGAGTTAGCAGTAAGAATGCGTTTAAAACACAGAACACCCGCTTCTTACGAACTCATCTTCTGTGTGTTGGTTCCTTTTAGGAAGTTGCATCTATGTTTAGATTCAGCGAGGAAGAAACACGTTTCTTCTAAAAGCTGCGTTTGGATATTCCAGAGTGGATAGGAGAACAGGCTGTAAAGAGAAATACCTTGCTCTAAAACCAAAACGGAGCTATCTAGCAGAATGGTTGTCAATGTGTGTATTCAACTTCCAGAGTTAAACTGATGTGTGTTTGCAGCAGTTCAGAAACCCTTTCTTTGGAGAATGCAGAAACCGTCATTTCCAGCCCTAGAGACGCATATAAGAGTTAGCAGTAAGAATGCGTTTAAAACACAGAACACCCGCTTCTTACGAACTCATCTGCTGTGTGTTGGTTCCTTTTAGGAAGTTGCATCTATGTTTAGATTCAGCGAGGAAGAAACACGTTTCTTCTAAAAGCTACGTTTGGACATTCCAGAGTGGATGGGAGAACAGGCTGTAAAGAGAAATACCTTGCTCTAAAACCAAAACGGAGCTATCTAGCAGAATGGTTGTCAATGTGTGTATTCAACTTCCAGAGTTAAACTGATGTGTGTTTGCAGCAGTTCAGAAACCCTTTCTTTGGAGAATGCAGAAACCGTCATTTCCAGCCCTAGAGACGCATATAAGAGTTAGCAGTAAGAATGCGTTTAAAACACAGAACACCCGCTTCTTACGAACTCATCTTCTGTGTGTTGGTTCCTTTTAGGAAGTTGCATCTATGTTTAGATTCAGCGAGGAAGAAACACGTTTCTTCTAAAAGCTGCATTTGGATATTCCAGAGTGGATGGGAGAACAGGCTGTAAAGAGAAATACCTTGCTCTAAAACCAAAACGGAGCTATCTAGCAGAATGGTTGTCAATGTGTGTATTCAACTTCCAGAGTTAAACTGATGTGTGTTTGCAGCAGTTCAGAAACCCTTTCTTTGGAGAATGCAGAAACCGTCATTTCCAGCCCTAGAGACGCATATAAGAGTTAGCAGTAAGAATGCGTTTAAAACACAGAACACCCGCTTCTTACGAACTCATCTTCTGTGTGTTGGTTCCTTTTAGGAAGTTGCATCTATGTTTAGATTCAGCGAGGAAGAAACACGTTTCTTCTAAAAGCTGCGTTTGGATATTCCAGAGTGGATGGGAGAACAGGCTGTAAAGAGAAATACCTTGCTCTAAAACCAAAACGGAGCTATCTAGCAGAATGGTTGTCAATGTGTGTATTCAACTTCCAGAGTTAAACTGATGTGTGTTTGCAGCAGTTCAGAAACCCTTTCTTTGGAGAATGCAGAAACCGTCATTTCCAGCCCTAGAGACGCATGTAAGAGTTAGCAGTAAGAATGCGTTTAAAACACAGAACACCCGCTTCTTACGAACTCATCTTCTGTGTGTTGGTTCCTTTTAGGAAGTTGCATCTATGTTTAGATTCAGCGAGGAAGAAACACGTTTCTTCTAAGAGCTGCGTTTGGATATTCCAGAGTGGATGGGAGAACAGGCTGTAAAGAGAAATACCTTGCTCTAAAACCAAAACGGAGCTATCTAGCAGAATGGTTGTCAATGTGTGTATTCAACTTCCAGAGTTAAACTGATGTGTGTTTGCAGCAGTTCAGAAACCCTTTCTTTGGAGAATGCAGAAACCGTCATTTCCAGCCCTAGAGACGCATATAAGAGTTAGCAGTAAGAATGCGTTTAAAACACAGAACACCCGCTTCTTACGAACTAATCTTCTGTGTGTTGGTTCTTTTTAGGAAGTTGCATCTATGTTTAGATTCAGCGAGGAAAAAACACGTTTCTTCTAAAAGCTGCGTTTGGATATTCCAGAGTGGATGGGAGAACAGGCTGTAAAGAGAAATACCTTGCTCTAAAACCAAAACGGAGCTATCTAGCAGAATGGTTGTCAATGTGTGTATTCAAATTCCAGAGTTAAACTGATGTGTGTTTGCAGCAGTTCAGAAACCCTTTCTTTGGAGAATGCAGAAACCGTCATTTCCAGCCCTAGAGACGCATGTAAGAGTTAGCAGTAAGAATGCGTTTAAAACACAGAACACCCGCTTCTTACGAACTCATCTTCTGTGTGTTGGTTCCTTTTAGGAAGTTGCATCTATGTTTAGATTCAGCGAGGAAGAAACACGTTTCTTCTAAGAGCTGCGTTTGGATATTCCAGAGTGGATGGGAGAACAGGCTGTAAAGAGAAATACCTTGCTCTAAAACCAAAACGGAGCTATCTAGCAGAATGGTTGTCAATGTGTGTATTCAACTTCCAGAGTTAAACTGATGTGTGTTTGCAGCAGTTCAGAAACCCTTTCTTTGGAGAATGCAGAAACCGTCATTTCCAGCCCTAGAGACGCATGTAAGAGTTAGCAGTAAGAATGCGTTTAAAACACAGAACACCCGCTTCTTACGAACTCATCTTCTGTGTGTTGGTTCCTTTTAGGAAGTTGCATCTATGTTTAGATTCAGCGAGGAAGAAACACGTTTCTTCTAAAAGCTGCATTTGGATATTCCAGAGTGGATGGGAGAACAGGCTGTAAAGAGAAATACCTTGCTCTAAAACCAAAACGGAGCTATCTAGCAGAATGGTTGTCAATGTGTGTATTCAACTTCCAGAGTTAAACTGATGTGTGTTTGCAGCAGTTCAGAAACCCTTTCTTTGGAGAATGCAGAAACCGTCATTTCCAGCCCTAGAGACGCATATAAGAGTTAGCAGTAAGAATGCGTTTAAAACACAGAACACCCGCTTCTTACGAACTCATCTTCTGTGTGTTGGTTCCTTTTAGGAAGTTGCATCTATGTTTAGATTCAGCGAGGAAGAAACACGTTTCTTCTAAAAGCTGCGTTTGGATATTCCAGAGTGGATGGGAGAACAGGCTGTAAAGAGAAATACCTTGCTCTAAAACCAAAACGGAGCTATCTAGCAGAATGGTTGTCAATGTGTGTATTCAACTTCCAGAGTTAAACTGATGTGTGTTTGCAGCAGTTCAGAAACCCTTTCTTTGGAGAATGCAGAAACCGTCATTTCCAGCCCTAGAGACGCATGTAAGAGTTAGCAGTAAGAATGCGTTTAAAACACAGAACACCCGCTTCTTACGAACTCATCTTCTGTGTGTTGGTTCCTTTTAGGAAGTTGCATCTATGTTTAGATTCAGCGAGGAAGAAACACGTTTCTTCTAAGAGCTGCGTTTGGATATTCCAGAGTGGATGGGAGAACAGGCTGTAAAGAGAAATACCTTGCTCTAAAACCAAAACGGAGCTATCTAGCAGAATGGTTGTCAATGTGTGTATTCAACTTCCAGAGTTAAACTGATGTGTGTTTGCAGCAGTTCAGAAACCCTTTCTTTGGAGAATGCAGAAACCGTCATTTCCAGCCCTAGAGACGCATATAAGAGTTAGCAGTAAGAATGCGTTTAAAACACAGAACACCCGCTTCTTACGAACTAATCTTCTGTGTGTTGGTTTTTTTTAGGAAGTTGCATCTATGTTTAGATTCAGCGAGGAAAAAACACGTTTCTTCTAAAAGCTGCGTTTGGATATTCCAGAGTGGATGGGAGAACAGGCTGTAAAGAGAAATACCTTGCTCTAAAACCAAAACGGAGCTATCTAGCAGAATGGTTGTCAATGTGTGTATTCAAATTCCAGAGTTAAACTGATGTGTGTTTGCAGCAGTTCAGAAACCCTTTCTTTGGAGAATGCAGAAACCGTCATTTCCAGCCCTAGAGACGCATGTAAGAGTTAGCAGTAAGAATGCGTTTAAAACACAGAACACCCGCTTCTTACGAACTCATCTTCTGTGTGTTGGTTCCTTTTAGGAAGTTGCATCTATGTTTAGATTCAGCGAGGAAGAAACACGTTTCTTCTAAGAGCTGCGTTTGGATATTCCAGAGTGGATGGGAGAACAGGCTGTAAAGAGAAATACCTTGCTCTAAAACCAAAACGGAGCTATCTAGCAGAATGGTTGTCAATGTGTGTATTCAACTTCCAGAGTTAAACTGATGTGTGTTTGCAGCAGTTCAGAAACCCTTTCTTTGGAGAATGCAGAAACCGTCATTTCCAGCCCTAGAGACGCATGTAAGAGTTAGCAGTAAGAATGCGTTTAAAACACAGAACACCCGCTTCTTACGAACTCATCTTCTGTGTGTTGGTTCCTTTTAGGAAGTTGCATCTATGTTTAGATTCAGCGAGGAAGAAACACGTTTCTTCTAAAAGCTGCGTTTGGATATTCCAGAGTGGATGGGAGAACAGGCTGTAAAGAAAAATACCTTGCTCTAAAACCAAAACGGAGCTATCTAGCAGAATGGTTGTCAATGTGTCTATTCAACTTCCAGAGCTAAACTGATGTGTGTTTTAGGCAGTTCAGAAACCCTTTCTTTGGAGAATGCAGAAACCGTCATTTCCAGCCCTAGAGACGCATATAAGAGTTAGCAGTAAGAATGCGTTTAAAACACAGAACACCCGCTTCTTACGAACTCATCTTCTGTGTGTTGGTTCCTTTTAGGAAGTTGCATCTATGTTTAGATTCAGCGAGGAAGAAACACGTTTCTTCTAAAAGCTGCGTTTGGATATTCCAGAGTGGATGGGAGAACAGGCTGTAAAGAGAAATACCTTGCTCTAAAACCAAAACGGAGCTATCTAGCAGAATGGTTGTCAATGTGTGTATTCAACTTCCAGAGTTAAACTGATGTGTGTTTGCAGCAGTTCAGAAACCCTTTCTTTGGAGAATGCAGAAACCGTCATTTCCAGCCCTAGAGACGCATATAAGAGTTAGCAGTAAGAATGCGTTTAAAACACAGAACACCCGCTTCTTACGAACTCATCTGCTGTGTGTTGGTTCCTTTTAGGAAGTTGCATCTATGTTTAGATTCAGCGAGGAAGAAACACGTTTCTTCTAAAAGCTACGTTTGGACATTCCAGAGTGGATGGGAGAACAGGCTGTAAAGAGAAATACCTTGCTCTAAAACCAAAACGGAGCTATCTAGCAGAATGGTTGTCAATGTGTGTATTCAACTTCCAGAGTTAAACTGATGTGTGTTTGCAGCAGTTCAGAAACCCTTTCTTTGGAGAATGCAGAAACCGTCATTTCCAGCCCTAGAGACGCATATAAGAGTTAGCAGTAAGAATGCGTTTAAAACACAGAACACCCGCTTCTTACGAACTCATCTTCTGTGTGTTGGTTCCTTTTAGGAAGTTGCATCTATGTTTAGATTCAGCGAGGAAGAAACACGTTTCTTCTAAAAGCTGCATTTGGATATTCCAGAGTGGATGGGAGAACAGGCTGTAAAGAGAAATACCTTGCTCTAAAACCAAAACGGAGCTATCTAGCAGAATGGTTGTCAATGTGTGTATTCAACTTCCAGAGTTAAACTGATGTGTGTTTGCAGCAGTTCAGAAACCCTTTCTTTGGAGAATGCAGAAACCGTCATTTCCAGCCCTAGAGACGCATATAAGAGTTAGCAGTAAGAATGCGTTTAAAACACAGAACACCCGCTTCTTACGAACTCATCTTCTGTGTGTTGGTTCCTTTTAGGAAGTTGCATCTATGTTTAGATTCAGCGAGGAAGAAACACGTTTCTTCTAAAAGCTGCGTTTGGATATTCCAGAGTGGATGGGAGAACAGGCTGTAAAGAGAAATACCTTGCTCTAAAACCAAAACGGAGCTATCTAGCAGAATGGTTGTCAATGTGTGTATTCAACTTCCAGAGTTAAACTGATGTGTGTTTGCAGCAGTTCAGAAACCCTTTCTTTGGAGAATGCAGAAACCGTCATTTCCAGCCCTAGAGACGCATGTAAGAGTTAGCAGTAAGAATGCGTTTAAAACACAGAACACCCGCTTCTTACGAACTCATCTTCTGTGTGTTGGTTCCTTTTAGGAAGTTGCATCTATGTTTAGATTCAGCGAGGAAGAAACACGTTTCTTCTAAGAGCTGCGTTTGGATATTCCAGAGTGGATGGGAGAACAGGCTGTAAAGAGAAATACCTTGCTCTAAAACCAAAACGGAGCTATCTAGCAGAATGGTTGTCAATGTGTGTATTCAACTTCCAGAGTTAAACTGATGTGTGTTTGCAGCAGTTCAGAAACCCTTTCTTTGGAGAATGCAGAAACCGTCATTTCCAGCCCTAGAGACGCATATAAGAGTTAGCAGTAAGAATGCGTTTAAAACACAGAACACCCGCTTCTTACGAACTCATCTTCTGTGTGTTGGTTTTTTTTAGGAAGTTGCATCTATGTTTAGATTCAGCGAGGAAAAAACACGTTTCTTCTAAAAGCTGCGTTTGGATATTCCAGAGTGGATGGGAGAACAGGCTGTAAAGAGAAATACCTTGCTCTAAAACCAAAACGGAGCTATCTAGCAGAATGGTTGTCAATGTGTGTATTCAAATTCCAGAGTTAAACTGATGTGTGTTTGCAGCAGTTCAGAAACCCTTTCTTTGGAGAATGCAGAAACCGTCATTTCCAGCCCTAGAGACGCATGTAAGAGTTAGCAGTAAGAATGCGTTTAAAACACAGAACACCCGCTTCTTACGAACTCATCTTCTGTGTGTTGGTTCCTTTTAGGAAGTTGCATCTATGTTTAGATTCAGCGAGGAAGAAACACGTTTCTTCTAAGAGCTGCGTTTGGATATTCCAGAGTGGATGGGAGAACAGGCTGTAAAGAGAAATACCTTGCTCTAAAACCAAAACGGAGCTATCTAGCAGAATGGTTGTCAATGTGTGTATTCAACTTCCAGAGTTAAACTGATGTGTGTTTGCAGCAGTTCAGAAACCCTTTCTTTGGAGAATGCAGAAACCGTCATTTCCAGCCCTAGAGACGCATATAAGAGTTAGCAGTAAGAATGCGTTTAAAACACAGAACACCCGCTTCTTACGAACTCATCTTCTGTGTGTTGGTTCCTTTTAGGAAGTTGCATCTGTGTTTAGATTCAGCGAGGAAGAAACACGTTTCTTCTAAGAGCTGCGTTTAGATATTCCAGAGTGGATGGGAGAACAGGCTGTAAAGAGAAATACCTTGCTCTAAAACCAAAACGGAGCTATCTAGCAGAATGGTTGTCAATGTGTGTATTCAACTTCCAGAGTTAAACTGATGTGTGTTTGCAGCAGTTCAGAAACCCTTTCTTTGGAGAATGCAGAAACCGTCATTTCCAGCCCTAGAGACGCATATAAGAGTTAGCAGTAAGAATGCGTTTAAAACACAGAACACCCGCTTCTTACGAACTCATCTTCTGTGTGTTGGTTCCTTTTAGGAAGTTGCATCTATGTTTAGATTCAGCGAGGAAGAAACACGTTTCTTCTAAAAGCTGCGTTTGGATATTCCAGAGTGGATGGGAGAACAGGCTGTAAAGAGAAATACCTCGCTCTAAAACCAAAACGGAGCTATCTAGCAGAATGGTTGTCAATGTGTGTATTCAACTTCCAGAGTTAAACTGATGTGTGTTTGCAGCAGTTCAGAAACCCTTTCTTTGGAGAATGCAGAAACCGTCATTTCCAGCCCTAGAGACGCATATAAGAGTTAGCAGTAAGAATGCGTTTAAAACACAGAACACCCGCTTCTTACGAACTCATCTTCTGTGTGTTGGTTCCTTTTAGGAAGTTGCATCTATGTTTAGATTCAGCGAGGAAGAAACACGTTTCTTCTAAAAGCTGCGTTTGGATATTCCAGAGTGGATGGGAGAACAGGCTGTAAAGAGAAATACCTTGCTCTAAAACCAAAACGGAGCTATCTAGCAGAATGGTTGTCAATGTGTGTATTCAAATTCCAGAGTTAAACTGATGTGTGTTTGCAGCAGTTCAGAAACCCTTTCTTTGGAGAATGCAGAAACCGTCATTTCCAGCCCTAGAGACGCATGTAAGAGTTAGCAGTAAGAATGCGTTTAAAACACAGAACACCCGCTTCTTACGAACTCATCTTCTGTGTGTTGGTTCCTTTTAGGAAGTTGCATCTATGTTTAGATTCAGCGAGGAAGAAACACGTTTCTTCTAAAAGCTGCGTTTGGATATTCCAGAGTGGATGGGAGAACAGGCTGTAAAGAGAAATACCTTGCTCTAAAACCAAAACGGAGCTATCTAGCAGAATGGTTGTCAATGTGTTTATTCAACTTCCAGAGTTAAACTGATGTGTGTTTGCAGCCGTTCAGAAACCCTTTCTTTGGAGAATGCAGAAACAGTCTTTTCCCGCCCTAGAGACGCTTATAAGAGTTAGCAGTAAGAATGCGTTTAAAACACAGAAGACCCCCTTCTTACGAAGTCATCTGCTGTGTGTTGGTTCCTTTTAGGAAGTTGCATCTATGTTTACATTCAGCGAGGTAGAAACACGTTTCTTCTAAAAGCTGTGTTTGGACATTCCAGAGTGGATGGGAGAACAGGCTGTAAAGAGAAATACCTTGCTCTAAAACCAAAACGGAGCTATCTAGCAGAATGGTTGTCAATGTGTGTATTCAACTTCCAGAGTTAAACTGATGTGTGTTTGCAGCAGTTCAGAAACCCTTTCTTTGGAGAATGCAGAAACTGTCTTTTCCCGCCCTAGAGACGCTTATAAGAGTTAGCAGTAAGAATGCGTTTAAAACACAGAAGACCCGCTTCTTACGAACTCATCTGTTGTGTGTTGGTTCCTTTTAGAAAATTCCATCTATGTTTAGATTCAGCGAGGTAGAAACACGTTTCTTCTAAAAGCTGCGTTTGGACATTCCAGAGTGGATGGGAAAACATGCTGTAAAGAGAAATACCTTGCTCTAAAACCAAAACGGAGCTATCTAGCAGAATGGTTGTCAATGCGTTTATTCAAGTTCCAGAGGTAAACTGCTGTGTGTTTGCAGCAGTTCAGAAACCCTTTCTTTGGAGAATGCAGAAAAAGTCTTTTCCCGCCCCAGAGACGCTTAGGAGAGTTAGCGGTAAGAATGCGTTTAAAACACAGAAGACCCGCTTATTACGAACTCATCCGCTGTGTGTTGGCTCCTTTTAGGAAGTTACATATATGTTTAGATTCAGCGAGGAAGAAACACGTTTCTTCTAAAAGCTGCGTTTGGACATTCCAGAGTGGATGGGAGAACAGGCTGTAAAGAGAAATACCTTGCTCTAAAACCAAAACGGAGCTATCTAGCAGAATGGTTGTCAATGTGTGTATTCAACTTCCAGAGCTAAACTGATGTGTGTTTGCAGCAGTTCAGAAACCCTTTCTTTGGAGAATGCAGAAACCGTCTTTTCCCGCCCTAGAGACGCTTATGAGAGTTAGTAGTAAGAATGCGTTTAAAACACAGAACACCCGCTTCTTACGAACTCATCTGCTGTGTGTTGGTTCCTTTTAGGAAGTTGCATCTATGTTTAGATTCAGCGAGGTAGAATCACGTTTCTTCTAAAAGCTGCGTTTGGACATTCCAGAGTGGATGGGAGAACAGGCTGTAAAGAGAAATACCTTGCTCTAAAACCAAAACGGAGCTATCTAGCAGAATGGTTGTCAATGTGTCTATTCAACTTCCAGAGCTAAACTGATGTGTGTTTTCAGCAGTTCAGAAACCCTTTCTTTGGAGAATGCAGAAACCGTCATTTCCAGCCCTAGAGATGCATATAAGAGTTAGCAGTAAGAATGCGTTTAAAACACAGAACACCCGCTTCTTACGAACTCATCTTCTGTGTGTTGGTTCCTTTTAGGAAGTTGCATCTATGTTTAGATTCAGCGAGGAAGAAACACGTTTCTTCTAAAAGCTGCGTTTGGATATTCCAGAGTGGATGGGAGAACAGGCTGTAAAGAAAAATACCTTGCTCTAAAACCAAAACGGAGCTATCTAGCAGAATGGTTGTCAATGTGTCTATTCAACTTCCAGAGCTAAACTGATGTGTGTTTTCAGCAGTTCAGAAACCCTTTCTTTGGAGAATGCAGAAACCGTCATTTCCAGCCCTAGAGACGCTTATAAGAGTTAGCAGTAAGAATGCGTTTAAAACACAGAACACCCGCTTCTTACGAACTCATCTTCTGTGTGTTGGTTCCTTTTAGGAAGTTGCATCTATGTTTAGATTCAGCGAGGAAGAAACACGTTTCTTCTAAAAGCTGCGTTTGGATATTCCAGAGTGGATGGGAGAACAGGCTGTAAAGAGAAATACCTTGCTCTAAAACCAAAACGGAGCTATCTAGCAGAATGGTTGTCAATGTGTGTATTCAACTTCCAGAGTTAAACTGATGTGTGTTTGCAGCAGTTCAGAAACCCTTTCTTTGGAGAATGCAGAAACCGTCATTTCCAGCCCTAGAGACGCATATAAGAGTTAGCAGTAAGAATGCGTTTAAAACACAGAACACCCGCTTCTTACGAACTCATCTGCTGTGTGTTGGTTCCTTTTAGGAAGTTGCATCTATGTTTAGATTCAGCGAGGAAGAAACACGTTTCTTCTAAAAGCTGCGTTTGGATATTCCAGAGTGGATGGGAGAACAGGCTGTAAAGAGAAATACCTTGCTCTAAAACCAAAACGGAGCTATCTAGCAGAATGGTTGTCAATGTGTGTATTCAACTTCCAGAGTTAAACTGATGTGTGTTTGCAGCAGTTCAGAAACCCTTTCTTTGGAGAATGCAGAAACCGTCATTTCCAGCCCTAGAGACGCATGTAAGAGTTAGCAGTAAGAATGCGTTTAAAACACAGAACACCCGCTTCTTACGAACTCATCTTCTGTGTGTTGGTTCCTTTTAGGAAGTTGCATCTATGTTTAGATTCAGCGAGGAAGAAACACGTTTCTTCTAAGAGCTGCGTTTGGATATTCCAGAGTGGATGGGAGAACAGGCTGTAAAGAGAAATACCTTGCTCTAAAACCAAAACGGAGCTATCTAGCAGAATGGTTGTCAATGTGTCTATTCAACTTCCAGAGTTAAACTGATGTGTGTTTGCAGCAGTTCAGAAACCCTTTCTTTGGAGAATGCAGAAACCGTCATTTCCAGCCCTAGAGACGCATATAAGAGTTAGCAGTAAGAATGCGTTTAAAACACAGAACACCCGCTTCTTACGAACTCATCTTCTGTGTGTTGGTTCCTTTTAGGAAGTTGCATCTATGTTTAGATTCAGCGAGGAAAAAACACGTTTCTTCTAAAAGCTGCGTTTGGATATTCCAGAGTGGATGGGAGAACAGGCTGTAAAGAGAAATACCTTGCTCTAAAACCAAAACGGAGCTATCTAGCAGAATGGTTGTCAATGTGTGTATTCAACTTCCAGAGTTAAACTGATGTGTGTTTGCAGCAGTTCAGAAACCCTTTCTTTGGAGAATGCAGAAACCGTCATTTCCAGCCCTAGAGACGCATGTAAGAGTTAGCAGTAAGAATGCGTTTAAAACACAGAACACCCGCTTCTTACGAACTCATCTTCTGTGTGTTGGTTCCTTTTAGGAAGTTGCATCTATGTTTAGATTCAGCGAGGAAGAAACACGTTTCTTCTAAGAGCTGCGTTTGGATATTCCAGAGTGGATGGGAGAACAGGCTGTAAAGAGAAATACCTTGCTCTAAAACCAAAACGGAGCTATCTAGCAGAATGGTTGTCAATGTGTGTATTCAACTTCCAGAGTTAAACTGATGTGTGTTTGCAGCAGTTCAGAAACCCTTTCTTTGGAGAATGCAGAAACCGTCATTTCCAGCCCTAGAGACGCATATAAGAGTTAGCAGTAAGAATGCGTTTAAAACACAGAACACCCGCTTCTTACGAACTCATCTTCTGTGTGTTGGTTCCTTTTAGGAACTTGCATCTATGTTTAGATTCAGCGAGGAAGAAACACGTTTCTTCTAAAAGCTGCGTTTGGATATTCCAGAGTGGATGGGAGAACAGGCTGTAAAGAGAAATACCTTGCTCTAAAACCAAAACGGAGCTATCTAGCAGAATGGTTGTCAATGTGTGTATTCAACTTCCAGAGTTAAACTGATGTGTGTTTGCAGCAGTTCAGAAACCCTTTCTTTGTAGAATGCAGAAACCGTCATTTCCAGCCCTAGAGACGCATATAAGAGTTAGCAGTAAGAATGCGTTTAAAACACAGAACACCCGCTTCTTACGAACTCATCTGCTGTGTGTTGGTTCCTTTTAGGAAGTTGCATCTATGTTTAGATTCAGCGAGGAAGAAACACGTTTCTTCTAAAAGCTGCGTTTGGATATTCCAGAGTGGATGGGAGAACAGGCTGTAAAGAGAAATACCTTGCTCTAAAACCAAAACGGAGCTATCTAGCAGAATGGTTGTCAATGTGTGTATTCAACTTCCAGAGTTAAACTGATGTGTGTTTGCAGCAGTTCAGAAACCCTTTCTTTGGAGAATGCAGAAACCGTCATTTCCAGCCCTAGAGACGCATATAAGAGTTAGCAGTAAGAATGCGTTTAAAACACAGAACACCCGCTTCTTACGAACTCATCTTCTGTGTGTTGGTTCCTTTTAGGAAGTTGCATCTATGTTTAGATTCAGCGAGGAAGAAACACGTTTCTTCTAAAAGCTGCGTTTGGATATTCCAGAGTGGATGGGAGAACAGGCTGTAAAGAGAAATACCTTGCTCTAAAACCAAAACGGAGCTATCTAGCAGAATGGTTGTCAATGTGTGTATTCAACTTCCAGAGTTAAACTGATGTGTGTTTGCAGCAGTTCAGAAACCCTTTCTTTGGAGAATGCAGAAACCGTCATTTCCAGCCCTAGAGACGCATGTAAGAGTTAGCAGTAAGAATGCGTTTAAAACACAGAACACCCGCTTCTTACGAACTCATCTTCTGTGTGTTGGTTCCATTTAGGAAGTTGCATCTATGTTTAGATTCAGCGAGGAAGAAACACGTTTCTTCTAAAAGCTGCGTTTGGATATTCCAGAGTGGATGGGAGAACAGGCTGTAAAGAGAAATACCTTGCTCTAAAACCAAAACGGAGCTATCTAGCAGAATGGTTGTCAATGTGTGTATTCAACTTCCAGAGTTAAACTGATGTGTGTTTGCAGCAGTTCAGAAACCCTTTCTTTGGAGAATGCAGAAACCGTCATTTCCAGCCCTAGAGACGCATATAAGAGTTAGCAGTAAGAATGCGTTTAAAACACAGAACACCCGCTTCTTACGAACTCATCTTGTGTGTTGGTTCCTTTTAGGAAGTTGCATCTATGTTTAGATTCAGCGAGGAAGAAACACGTTTCTTCTAAAAGCTGCGTTTGGATATTCCAGAGTGGATGGGAGAACAGGCTGTAAAGAGAAATACCTTGCTCTAAAACCAAAACGGAGCTATCTAGCAGAATGGTTGTCAATGTGTGTATTCAACTTCCAGAGTTAAACTGATGTGTGTTTGCAGCAGTTCAGAAACCCTTTCTTTGGAGAATGCAGAAACCGTCATTTCCAGCCCTAGAGACGCATGTAAGAGTTAGCAGTAAGAATGCGTTTAAAACACAGAACACCCGCTTCTTACGAACTCATCTACTGTGTGTTGGTTCCTTTTAGGAAGTTGCATCTATGTTTAGATTCAGCGAGGAAGAAACACGTTTCTTCTAAAAGCTGCGTTTGGATATTCCAGAGTGGATGGGAGAACAGGCTGTAAAGAAAAATACCTTGCTCTAAAACCAAAACGGAGCTATCTAGCAGAATGGTTGTCAATGTGTCTATTCAACTTCCAGAGCTAAACTGATGTGTGTTTTCAGCAGTTCAGAAACCCTTTCTTTGGAGAATGCAGAAACCGTCATTTCCAGCCCTAGAGACGCTTATAAGAGTTAGCAGTAAGAATGCGTTTAAAACCCAGAACACCCGCTTCTTACGAACTCATCTTCTGTGTGTTGGTTCCTTTTAGGAAGTTGCATCTATGTTTAGATTCAGCGAGGAAGAAACACGTTTCTTCTAAAAGCTGCGTTTGGATATTCCAGAGTGGATGGGAGAACAGGCTGTAAAGAGAAATACCTTGCTCTAAAACCAAAACGGAGCTATCTAGCAGAATGGTTGTCAATGTGTGTATTCAACTTCCAGAGTTAAACTGATGTGTGTTTGCAGCAGTTCAGAAACCCTTTCTTTGGAGAATGCAGAAACCGTCATTTCCAGCCCTAGAGACGCATGTAAGAGTTAGCAGTAAGAATGCGTTTAAAACACAGAACACCCGCTTCTTACGAACTCATCTTCTGTGTGTTGGTTCCTTTTAGGAAGTTGCATCTATGTTTAGATTCAGCGAGGAAGAAACACGTTTCTTCTAAAAGCTGCGTTTGGATATTCCAGAGTGGATGGGAGAACAGGCTGTAAAGAGAAATACCTTGCTCTAAAACCAAAACGGAGCTATCTAGCAGAATGGTTGTCAATGTGTGTATTCAACTTCCAGAGTTAAACTGATGTGTGTTTGCAGCAGTTCAGAAACCCTTTCTTTGGAGAATGCAGAAACCGTCATTTCCAGCCCTAGAGACGCATATAAGAGTTAGCAGTAAGAATGCGTTTAAAACACAGAACACCCGCTTCTTACGAACTCATCTTCTGTGTGTTGGTTCCTTTTAGGAAATTGCATCTATGTTTAGATTCAGCGAGGAAGAAACACGTTTCTTCTAAAAGCTGCGTTTGGATATTCCAGAGTGGATGGGAGAACAGGCTGTAAAGAGAAATACCTTGCTCTAAAACCAAAACGGAGCTATCTAGCAGAATGGTTGTCAATGTGTGTATTCAACTTCCAGAGTTAAACTGATGTGTGTTTGCAGCAGTTCAGAAACCCTTTCTTTGGAGAATGCAGAAACCGTCATTTCCAGCCCTAGAGACGCATGTAAGAGTTAGCAGTAAGAATGCGTTTAAAACACAGAACACCCGCTTCTTACGAACTCATCTTCTGTGTGTTGGTTCCTTTTAGGAAGTTGCATCTATGTTTAGATTCAGCGAGGAAGAAACACGTTTCTTCTAAAAGCTGCGTTTGGATATTCCAGAGTGGATGGGAGAACAGGCTGTAAAGAAAAATACCTTGCTCTTAAACCAAAACGGAGCTATCTAGCAGAATGGTTGTCAATGTGTCTATTCAACTTCCAGAGCTAAACTGATGTGTGTTTTCAGCAGTTCAGAAACCCTTTCTTTGGAGAATGCAGAAACCGTCATTTCCAGCCCTAGAGACGCTTATAAGAGTTAGCAGTAAGAATGCGTTTAAAACACAGAACACCCGCTTCTTACGAACTCATCTTCTGTGTGTTGGTTCCTTTTAGGAAGTTGCATCTATGTTTAGATTCAGCGAGGAAGAAACACGTTTCTTCTAAAAGCTGCGTTTGGATATTCCAGAGTGGATGGGAGAACAGGCTGTAAAGAGAAATACCTTGCTCTAAAACCAAAACGGAGCTATCTAGCAGAATGGTTGTCAATGTGTGTATTCAACTTCCAGAGTTAAACTGATGTGTGTTTGCAGCAGTTCAGAAACCCTTTCTTTGGAGAATGCAGAAACCGTCATTTCCAGCCCTAGAGACGCATGTAAGAGTTAGCAGTAAGAATGCGTTTAAAACACAGAACACCCGCTTCTTACGAACTCATCTTCTGTGTGTTGGTTCCTTTTAGGAAGTTGCATCTATGTTTAGATTCAGCGAGGAAGAAACACGTTTCTTCTAAAAGCTACGTTTGGACATTCCAGAGTGGATGGGAGAACAGGCTGTAAAGAGAAATACCTTGCTCTAAAACCAAAACGGAGCTATCTAGCAGAATGGTTGTCAATGTGTGTATTCAACTTCCAGAGTTAAACTGATGTGTGTTTGCAGCAGTTCAGAAACCCTTTCTTTGGAGAATGCAGAAACCGTCATTTCCAGCCCTAGAGACGCATATAAGAGTTATCAGTAAGAATGCGTTTAAAACACAGAACACCCGCTTCCTACGAACTCATCTTCTGTGTGTTGGTTCCTTTTAGGAAGTTGCATCTATGTTTAGATTCAGCGAGGAAGAAACACGTTTCTTCTAAAAGCTGCGTTTGGATATTCCAGAGTGGATGGGAGAACAGGCTGTAAAGAGAAATACCTTGCTCTAAAACCAAAACGGAGCTATCTAGCAGAATGGTTGTCAATGTGTGTATTCAACTTCCAGAGATAAACTGATGTGTGTTTGCAGCAGTTCAGAAACCCTTTCTTTGGAGAATGCAGAAACCGTCATTTCCAGCCCTAGAGACGCATATAAGAGTTAGCAGTAAGTATGCGTTTAAAACACAGAACACCCGCTTCTTACGAACTCATCTTCTGTGTGTTGGTTCCTTTTAGGAAGTTGCATCTATGTTTAGATTCAGCGAGGAAGAAACACGTTTCTTCTAAAAGCTGCGTTTGGATATTCCAGAGTGGATGGGAGAACAGGCTGTAAAGAGAAATACCTTGCTCTAAAACCAAAACGGAGCTATCTAGCAGAATGGTTGTCAATGTGTGTATTCAACTTCCAGAGTTAAACTGATGTGTGTTTGCAGCAGTTCAGAAACCCTTTCTTTGGAGAATGCAGAAACCGTCATTTCCAGTCCTAGAGACGCATGTAAGAATTAGCAGTAAGAATGCGTTTAAAACACAGAACACCCGCTTCTTACGAACTCATCTTCTGTGTGTTGGTTCCTTTTAGGAAGTTGCATCTATGTTTAGATTCAGCGAGGAAGAAACACGTTTCTTCTAAAAGCTGCGTTTGGATATTCCAGAGTGGATGGGAGAACAGGCTGTAAAGAGAAATACCTTGCTCTAAAACCAAAACGGAGCTATCTAGCAGAATGGTTGTCAATGTTTGTATTCAACTTCCAGAGTTAAACTGATGTGTGTTTGCAGCAGTTCAGAAACCCTTTCTTTGGAGAATGCAGAAACCGTCATTTCCAGCCCTAGAGACGCATGTAAGAGTTAGCAGTAAGAATGCGTTTAAAACACAGAACACCCGCTTCTTACGAACTCATCTTCTGTGTGTTGGTTCCTTTTAGGAAGTTGCATCTATGTTTAGATTCAGCGAGGAAGAAACACGTTTCTTCTAAGAGCTGCGTTTGGATATTCCAGAGTGGATGGGAGAACAGGCTGTAAAGAGAAATACCTTGCTCTAAAACCAAAACGGAGCTATCTAGCAGAATGGTTGTCAATGTGTGTATTCAACTTCCAGAGCTAAACTGATGTGTGTTTGCAGCAGTTCAGAAACCCTTTCTTTGGAGAATGCAGAAACCGTCTTTTCCCGCCCTAGAGACGCTTATGAGAGTTAGTAGTAAGAATGCGTTTAAAACACAGAACACCCGCTTCTTACGAACTCATCTGCTGTGTGTTGGTTCCATTTAGGAAGTTGCATCTATGTTTAGATTCAGCGAGGTAGAATCACGTTTCTTCTAAAAGCTGCGTTTGGACATTCCAGAGTGGATGGGAGAACAGGCTGTAAAGAGAAATACCTTGCTCTAAAACCAAAACGGAGCTATCTAGCAGAATGGTTGTCAATGTGTCTATTCAACTTCCAGAGCTAAACTGATGTGTGTTTTCAGCAGTTCAGAAACCCTTTCTTTGGAGAATGCAGAAACCGTCATTTCCAGCCCTAGAGATGCATACAAGAGTTAGCAGTAAGAATGCGTTTAAAACACAGAACACCCGCTTCTTACGAACTCATCTTCTGTGTGTTGGTTCCTTTTAGGAAGTTGCATCTATGTTTAGATTGAGCAAGGAAGAAACACGTTTCTTCTAAAAGCTGCGTTTGTATATTCCAGAGTGTATGGGAGAACAGGCTGTAAAGAGAAATACCTTGCTCTAAAACCAAAACGGAGCTATCTAGCAGAATGGTTTTCAATGTGTCTATTCAACTTCCAGAATTAAACATATGTGTGTTTGCAGCAGTTCAGAAACCCTTTCTTTGGAGAATGCAGAAACCGTCATTTCCAGCCCTAGAGACGCATATAAGAGTTAGCAGTAAGAATGCGTTTAAAACACAGAACACCCGCTTCTTACGAACTCATCTTCTGTGTGTTGGTTCCTTTTAGGAAGTTGCATCTATGTTTAGATTCAGCGAGGAAGAAACACGTTTCTTCTAAGAGCTGCGTTTGGATATTCCAGAGTGGATGGGAGAACAGGCTGTAAAGAGAAATACCTTGCTCTAAAACCAAAACGGAGCTATCTAGCAGAATGGTTGTCAATGTGTGTATTCAACTTCCAGAGTTAAACTGATGTGTGTTTGCAGCAGTTCAGAAACCCTTTCTTTGGAGAATGCAGAAACCGTCATTTCCAGCCCTAGAGACGCATATAAGAGTTAGCAGTAAGAATGCGTTTAAAACACAGAACACCCGCTTCTTACGAACTCATCTTCTGTGTGTTGGTTCCTTTTAGGAAGTTGCATCTATGTTTAGATTCAGCGAGGAAGAAACACGTTTCTTCTAAAAGCTGCGTTTGGATATTCCAGAGTGGATGGGAGAACAGGCTGTAAAGAGAAATACCTTGCTCTAAAACCAAAACGGAGCTATCTAGCAGAATGGTTGTCAATGTGTGTATTCAACTTCCAGAGTTAAACTGATGTGTGTTTGCAGCAGTTCAGAAACCCTTTCTTTGGAGAATGCAGAAACCGTCATTTCCAGCCCTAGAGACGCATATAAGAGTTAGCAGTAAGAATGAGTTTAAAACACAGAACACCCGCTTCTTACGAACTCATCTTCTGTGTGTTGGTTCCTTTTAGGAAGTTGCATCTATGTTTAGATTCAGCGAGGAAGAAACACGTTTCTTCTAAAAGCTGCGTTTGGATATTCCAGAGTGGATGGGAGAACAGGCTGTAAAGAGAAATACCTTGCTCTAAAACCAAAACGGAGCTATCTAGCAGAATGGTTGTCAATGTGTGTATTCAACTTCCAGAGTTAAACTGATGTGTGTTTGCAGCAGTTCAGAAACCCTTTCTTTGGAGAATGCAGAAACCGTCATTTCCAGCCCTAGAGACGCATATAAGAGTTAGCAGTAAGAATGCGTTTAAAACACAGAACACCCGCTTCTTACGAACTCATCTTCTGTGTGTTGGTTCCTTTTAGGAAGTTGCATCTATGTTTAGATTCAGCGAGGAAGAAACACGTTTCTTCTAAAAGCTGCGTTTGGATATTCCAGAGTGGATGGGAGAACAGGCTGTAAAGAGAAATACCTTGCTCTAAAACCAAAACGGAGCTATCTAGCAGAATGGTTGTCAATGTGTGTATTCAACTTCCAGAGTTAAACTGATGTGTGTTTGCAGCAGTTCAGAAACCCTTTCTTTGGAGAATGCAGAAACCGTCATTTCCAGCCCTAGAGACGCATATAAGAGTTAGCAGTAAGAATGCGTTTAAAACACAGAACACCCGCTTCTTACGAACTCATCTTGTGTGTTGGTTCCTTTTAGGAAGTTGCATCTATGTTTAGATTCAGCGAGGAAGAAACACGTTTCTTCTAAAAGCTGCGTTTGGATATTCCAGAGTGGATGGGAGAACAGGCTGTAAAGAGAAATACCTTGCTCTAAAACCAAAACGGAGCTATCTAGCAGAATGGTTGTCAATGTGTGTATTCAACTTCCAGAGTTAAACTGATGTGTGTTTGCAGCAGTTCAGAAACCCTTTCTTTGGAGAATGCAGAAACCGTCATTTCCAGCCCTAGAGACGCATGTAAGAGTTAGCAGTAAGAATGCGTTTAAAACACAGAACACCCGCTTCTTACGAACTCATCTTCTGTGTGTTGGTTCCTTTTAGGAAGTTGCATCTATGTTTAGATTCAGCGAGGAAGAAACACGTTTCTTCTAAAAGCTGCGTTTGGATATTCCAGAGTGGATGGGAGAACAGGCTGTAAAGAGAAATACCTTGCTCTAAAACCGAAACGGAGCTATCTAGCAGAATGGTTGTCAATGTGTGTATTCAACTTCCAGAGTTAAACTGATGTGTGTTTGAAGCAGTTCAGAAACCCTTTCTTTGGAGAATGCAGAAACCGTCATTTCCAGCCCTAGAGATGCATGTAAGAGTTAGCAGTAAGAATGCGTTTAAAACACAGAACACCCGCTTCTTACGAACTCATCTTCTGTGTGTTGGTTCCTTTTAGGAAGTTGCATCTATGTTTAGATTCAGCGAGGAAGAAACACGTTTCTTCTAAAAGCTGCGTTTGGATATTCCAGAGTGGATGGGAGAACAGGCTGTAAAGAAAAATACCTTGCTCTAAAACCAAAACGGAGCTATCTAGCAGAATGGTTGTCAATGTGTTTATTCAACTTCCAGAGCTAAACTGATGTGTGTTTTCAGCAGTTCAGAAACCCTTTCTTTGGAGAATGCAGAAACCGTCATTTCCAGCCCTAGAGACGCTTATAAGAGTTAGCAGTAAGAATGCGTTTAAAACCCAGAACACCCGCTTCTTACGAACTCATCTTCTGTGTGTTGGTTCCTTTTAGGAAGTTGCATCTATGTTTAGATTCAGCGAGGAAGAAACACGTTTCTTCTAAAAGCTGCGTTTGGATATTCCAGAGTGGATGGGAGAACAGGCTGTAAAGAGAAATACCTTGCTCTAAAACCAAAACGGAGCTATCTAGCAGAATGGTTGTCAATGTGTCTATTCAACTTCCAGAGCTAAACTGATGTGTGTTTGCAGCAGTTCAGAAACCCTTTCTTTGGAGAATGCAGAAACCGTCATTTCCAGCCCTAGAGACGCATGTAAGAGTTAGCAGTAAGAATGCGTTTAAAACACAGAACACCCGCTTCTTACGAACTCATCTTCTGTGTGTTGGTTCCTTTTAGGAAGTTGCATCTATGTTTAGATTCAGCGAGGAAGAAACACGTTTCTTCTAAAAGCTGCGTTTGGATATTCCAGAGTGGATGGGAGAACAGGCTGTAAAGAGAAATACCTTGCTCTAAAACCAAAACGGAGCTATCTAGCAGAATGGTTGTCAATGTGTGTATTCAACTTCCAGAGTTAAACTGATGTGTGTTTGCAGCAGTTCAGAAACCCTTTCTTTGGAGAATGCAGAAACCGTCATTTCCAGCCCTAGAGACGCATATAAGAGTTAGCAGTAAGAATGCGTTTAAAACACAGAACACCCGCTTCTTACGAACTCATCTTGTGTGTTGGTTCCTTTTAGGAAGTTGCATCTATGTTTAGATTCAGCGAGGAAGAAACACGTTTCTTCTAAAAGCTGCGTTTGGATATTCCAGAGTGGATGGGAGAACAGGCTGTAAAGAGAAATACCTTGCTCTAAAACCAAAACGGAGCTATCTAGCAGAATGGTTGTCAATGTGTGTATTCAACTTCCAGAGTTAAACTGATGTGTGTCTGCAGCAGTTCAGAAACCCTTTCTTTGGAGAATGCAGAAACCGTCATTTCCAGCCCTAGAGACGCATGTAAGAGTTAGCAGTAAGAATGCGTTTAAAACACAGAACACCCGCTTCTTACGAACTCATCTTCTGTGTGTTGGTTCCTTTTAGGAAATTGCATCTACGTTTAGATTCAGCGAGAAAGAAACACGTTTCTTCTAAAAGCTGCGTTTGGATATTCCAGAGTGGATGGGAGAACAGGCTGTAAAGAGAAATACCTTGCTCTAAAACCAAAACGGAGCTATCTAGCAGAATGGTTGTCAATGTGTGTATTCAACTTCCAGAGTTAAACTGATGTGTGTTTGCAGCAGTTCAGAAACCCTTTCTTTGGAGAATGCAGAAACCGTCATTTCCAGCCCTAGAGACGCATGTAAGAGTTAGCAGTAAGAATGCGTTTAAAACACAGAACACCCGCTTCTTACGAACTCATCTTCTGTGTGTTGGTTCCTTTTAGGAAGTTGCATCTATGTTTAGATTCAGCGAGGAAGAAACACGTTTCTTCTAAAAGCTGCGTTTGGATATTCCAGAGTGGATGGGAGAACAGGCTGTACAGAAAAATACCTTGCTCTAAAACCAAAACGGAGCTATCTAGCAGAATGGTTGTCAATGTGTCTATTCAACTTCCAGAGCTAAACTGATGTGTGTTTTCAGCAGTTCAGAAACCCTTTCTTTGGAGAATGCAGAAACCGTCATTTCCAGCCCTAGAGACGCTTATAAGAGTTAGCAGTAAGAATGCGTTTAAAACACAGAACACCCGCTTCTTACGAACTCATCTTCTGTGTGTTGGTTCCTTTTAGGAAGTTGCATCTATGTTTAGATTCAGCGAGGAAGAAACACGTTTCTTCTAAAAGCTGCGTTTGGATATTCCAGAGTGGATGGGAGAACAGGCTGTAAAGAGAAATACCTTGCTCTAAAACCAAAACGGAGCTATCTAGCAGAATGGTTGTCAATGTGTGTATTCAACTTCCAGAGTTAAACTGATGTGTGTTTGCAGCAGTTCAGAAACCCTTTCTTTGGAGAATGCAGAAACCGTCATTTCCAGCCCTAGAGACGCATGTAAGAGTTAGCAGTAAGAATGCGTTTAAAACACAGAACACCCGCTTCTTACGAACTCATCTTCTGTGTGTTGGTTCCTTTTAGGAAGTTGCATCTATGTTTAGATTCAGCGAGGAAGAAACACGTTTCTTCTAAAAGCTACGTTTGGACATTCCAGAGTGGATGGGAGAACAGGCTGTAAAGAGAAATACCTTGCTCTAAAACCAAAACGGAGCTATCTAGCAGAATGGTTGTCAATGTGTGTATTCAACTTCCAGAGTTAAACTGATGTGTGTTTGCAGCAGTTCAGAAACCCTTTCTTTGGAGAATGCAGAAACCGTCATTTCCAGCCCTAGAGACGCATATAAGAGTTATCAGTAAGAATGCGTTTAAAACACAGAACACCCGCTTCCTACGAACTCATCTTCTGTGTGTTGGTTCCTTTTAGGAAGTTGCATCTATGTTTAGATTCAGCGAGGAAGAAACACGTTTCTTCTAAAAGCTGCGTTTGGATATTCCAGAGTGGATGGGAGAACAGGCTGTAAAGAGAAATACCTTGCTCTAAAACCAAAACGGAGCTATCTAGCAGAATGGTTGTCAATGTGTGTATTCAACTTCCAGAGGTAAACTGATGTGTGTTTGCAGCAGTTCAGAAACCCTTTCTTTGGAGAATGCAGAAACCGTCATTTCCAGCCCTAGAGACGCATGTAAGAGTTAGCAGTAAGAATGCGTTTAAAACACAGAACACCCGCTTCTTACGAACTCATCTTCTGTGTGTTGGTTCCTTTTAGGAAATTGCATCTACGTTTAGATTCAGCGAGAAAGAAACACGTTTCTTCTAAAAGCTGCGTTTGGATATTCCAGAGTGGATGGGAGAACAGGCTGTAAAGAGAAATACCTTGCTCTAAAACCAAAACGGAGCTATCTAGCAGAATGGTTGTCAATGTGTGTATTCAACTTCCAGAGTTAAACTGATGTGTGTTTGCAGCAGTTCAGAAACCCTTTCTTTGGAGAATGCAGAAACCGTCATTTCCAGCCCTAGAGACGCATGTAAGAGTTAGCAGTAAGAATGCGTTTAAAACACAGAACACCCGCTTCTTACGAACTCATCTTCTGTGTGTTGGTTCCTTTTAGGAAGTTGCATCTATGTTTAGATTCAGCGAGGAAGAAACACGTTTCTTCTAAAAGCTGCGTTTGGATATTCCAGAGTGGATGGGAGAACAGGCTGTAAAGAAAAATACCTTGCTCTAAAACCAAAACGGAGCTATCTAGCAGAATGGTTGTCAATGTGTCTATTCAACTTCCAGAGCTAAACTGATGTGTGTTTTCAGCAGTTCAGAAACCCTTTCTTTGGAGAATGCAGAAACCGTCATTTCCAGCCCTAGAGACGCTTATAAGAGTTAGCAGTAAGAATGCGTTTAAAACACAGAACACCCGCTTCTTACGAACTCATCTTCTGTGTGTTGGTTCCTTTTAGGAAGTTGCATCTATGTTTAGATTCAGCGAGGAAGAAACACGTTTCTTCTAAAAGCTGCGTTTGGATATTCCAGAGTGGATGGGAGAACAGGCTGTAAAGAGAAATACCTTGCTCTAAAACCAAAACGGAGCTATCTAGCAGAATGGTTGTCAATGTGTGTATTCAACTTCCAGAGTTAAACTGATGTGTGTTTGCAGCAGTTCAGAAACCCTTTCTTTGGAGAATGCAGAAACCGTCATTTCCAGCCCTAGAGACGCATGTAAGAGTTAGCAGTAAGAATGCGTTTAAAACACAGAACACCCACTTCTTACGAACTCATCTTCTGTGTGTTGGTTCCTTTTAGGAAGTTGCATCTATGTTTAGATTCAGCGAGGAAGAAACACGTTTCTTCTAAAAGCTGCGTTTGGATATTCCAGAGTGGATGGGAGAACAGGCTGTAAAGAAAAATACCTTGCTCTAAAACCAAAACGGAGCTATCTAGCAGAATGGTTGTCAATGTGTCTATTCAACTTCCAGAGCTAAACTGATGTGTGTTTTCAGCAGTTCAGAAACCCTTTCTTTGGAGAATGCAGAAACCGTCATTTCCAGCCCTAGAGACGCTTATAAGAGTTAGCAGTAAGAATGCGTTTAAAACCCAGAACACCCGCTTCTTACGAACTCATCTTCTGTGTGTTGGTTCCTTTTAGGAAGTTGCATCTATGTTTAGATTCAGCGAGGAAGAAACACGTTTCTTCTAAAAGCTGCGTTTGGATATTCCAGAGTGGATGGGAGAACAGGCTGTAAAGAGAAATACCTTGCTCTAAAACCAAAACGGAGCTATCTAGCAGAATGGTTGTCAATGTGTCTATTCAACTTCCAGAGCTAAACTGATGTGTGTTTGCAGCAGTTCAGAAACCCTTTCTTTGGAGAATGCAGAAACCGTCATTTCCAGCCCTAGAGACGCATGTAAGAGTTAGCAGTAAGAATGCGTTTAAAACACAGAACACCCGCTTCTTACGAACTCATCTTCTGTGTGTTGGTTCCTTTTAGGAAGTTGCATCTATGTTTAGATTCAGCGAGGAAGAAACACGTTTCTTCTAAAAGCTGCGTTTGGATATTCCAGAGTGGATGGGAGAACAGGCTGTAAAGAGAAATACCTTGCTCTAAAACCAAAACGGAGCTATCTAGCAGAATGGTTGTCAATGTGTGTATTCAACTTCCAGAGTTAAACTGATGTGTGTTTGCAGCAGTTCAGAAACCCTTTCTTTGGAGAATGCAGAAACCGTCATTTCCAGCCCTAGAGACGCATATAAGAGTTAGCAGTAAGAATGCGTTTAAAACACAGAACACCCGCTTCTTACGAACTCATCTTGTGTGTTGGTTCCTTTTAGGAAGTTGCATCTATGTTTAGATTCAGCGAGGAAGAAACACGTTTCTTCTAAAAGCTGCGTTTGGATATTCCAGAGTGGATGGGAGAACAGGCTGTAAAGAGAAATACCTTGCTCTAAAACCAAAACGGAGCTATCTAGCAGAATGGTTGTCAATGTGTGTATTCAACTTCCAGAGTTAAACTGATGTGTGTCTGCAGCAGTTCAGAAACCCTTTCTTTGGAGAATGCAGAAACCGTCATTTCCAGCCCTAGAGACGCATGTAAGAGTTAGCAGTAAGAATGCGTTTAAAACACAGAACACCCGCTTCTTACGAACTCATCTTCTGTGTGTTGGTTCCTTTTAGGAAATTGCATCTACGTTTAGATTCAGCGAGAAAGAAACACGTTTCTTCTAAAAGCTGCGTTTGGATATTCCAGAGTGGATGGGAGAACAGGCTGTAAAGAGAAATACCTTGCTCTAAAACCAAAACGGAGCTATCTAGCAGAATGGTTGTCAATGTGTGTATTCAACTTCCAGAGTTAAACTGATGTGTGTTTGCAGCAGTTCAGAAACCCTTTCTTTGGAGAATGCAGAAACCGTCATTTCCAGCCCTAGAGACGCATGTAAGAGTTAGCAGTAAGAATGCGTTTAAAACACAGAACACCCGCTTCTTACGAACTCATCTTCTGTGTGTTGGTTCCTTTTAGGAAGTTGCATCTATGTTTAGATTCAGCGAGGAAGAAACACGTTTCTTCTAAAAGCTGCGTTTGGATATTCCAGAGTGGATGGGAGAACAGGCTGTAAAGAAAAATACCTTGCTCTAAAACCAAAACGGAGCTATCTAGCAGAATGGTTGTCAATGTGTCTATTCAACTTCCAGAGCTAAACTGATGTGTGTTTTCAGCAGTTCAGAAACCCTTTCTTTGGAGAATGCAGAAACCGTCATTTCCAGCCCTAGAGACGCTTATAAGAGTTAGCAGTAAGAATGCGTTTAAAACACAGAACACCCGCTTCTTACGAACTCATCTTCTGTGTGTTGGTTCCTTTTAGGAAGTTGCATCTATGTTTAGATTCAGCGAGGAAGAAACACGTTTCTTCTAAAAGCTGCGTTTGGATATTCCAGAGTGGATGGGAGAACAGGCTGTAAAGAGAAATACCTTGCTCTAAAACCAAAACGGAGCTATCTAGCAGAATGGTTGTCAATGTGTGTATTCAACTTCCAGAGTTAAACTGATGTGTGTTTGCAGCAGTTCAGAAACCCTTTCTTTGGAGAATGCAGAAACCGTCATTTCCAGCCCTAGAGACGCATGTAAGAGTTAGCAGTAAGAATGCGTTTAAAACACAGAACACCCGCTTCTTACGAACTCATCTTCTGTGTGTTGGTTCCTTTTAGGAAGTTGCATCTATGTTTAGATTCAGCGAGGAAGAAACACGTTTCTTCTAAAAGCTACGTTTGGACATTCCAGAGTGGATGGGAGAACAGGCTGTAAAGAGAAATACCTTGCTCTAAAACCAAAACGGAGCTATCTAGCAGAATGGTTGTCAATGTGTGTATTCAACTTCCAGAGTTAAACTGATGTGTGTTTGCAGCAGTTCAGAAACCCTTTCTTTGGAGAATGCAGAAACCGTCATTTCCAGCCCTAGAGACGCATATAAGAGTTATCAGTAAGAATGCGTTTAAAACACAGAACACCCGCTTCCTACGAACTCATCTTCTGTGTGTTGGTTCCTTTTAGGAAGTTGCATCTATGTTTAGATTCAGCGAGGAAGAAACACGTTTCTTCTAAAAGCTGCGTTTGGATATTCCAGAGTGGATGGGAGAACAGGCTGTAAAGAGAAATACCTTGCTCTAAAACCAAAACGGAGCTATCTAGCAGAATGGTTGTCAATGTGTGTATTCAACTTCCAGAGGTAAACTGATGTGTGTTTGCAGCAGTTCAGAAACCCTTTCTTTGGAGAATGCAGAAACCGTCATTTCCAGCCCTAGAGACGCATGTAAGAGTTAGCAGTAAGAATGCGTTTAAAACACAGAACACCCGCTTCTTACGAACTCATCTTCTGTGTGTTGGTTCCTTTTAGGAAATTGCATCTACGTTTAGATTCAGCGAGAAAGAAACACGTTTCTTCTAAAAGCTGCGTTTGGATATTCCAGAGTGGATGGGAGAACAGGCTGTAAAGAGAAATACCTTGCTCTAAAACCAAAACGGAGCTATCTAGCAGAATGGTTGTCAATGTGTGTATTCAACTTCCAGAGTTAAACTGATGTGTGTTTGCAGCAGTTCAGAAACCCTTTCTTTGGAGAATGCAGAAACCGTCATTTCCAGCCCTAGAGACGCATGTAAGAGTTAGCAGTAAGAATGCGTTTAAAACACAGAACACCCGCTTCTTACGAACTCATCTTCTGTGTGTTGGTTCCTTTTAGGAAGTTGCATCTATGTTTAGATTCAGCGAGGAAGAAACACGTTTCTTCTAAAAGCTGCGTTTGGATATTCCAGAGTGGATGGGAGAACAGGCTGTAAAGAAAAATACCTTGCTCTAAAACCAAAACGGAGCTATCTAGCAGAATGGTTGTCAATGTGTCTATTCAACTTCCAGAGCTAAACTGATGTGTGTTTTCAGCAGTTCAGAAACCCTTTCTTTGGAGAATGCAGAAACCGTCATTTCCAGCCCTAGAGACGCTTATAAGAGTTAGCAGTAAGAATGCGTTTAAAACACAGAACACCCGCTTCTTACGAACTCATCTTCTGTGTGTTGGTTCCTTTTAGGAAGTTGCATCTATGTTTAGATTCAGCGAGGAAGAAACACGTTTCTTCTAAAAGCTGCGTTTGGATATTCCAGAGTGGATGGGAGAACAGGCTGTAAAGAGAAATACCTTGCTCTAAAACCAAAACGGAGCTATCTAGCAGAATGGTTGTCAATGTGTGTATTCAACTTCCAGAGTTAAACTGATGTGTGTTTGCAGCAGTTCAGAAACCCTTTCTTTGGAGAATGCAGAAACCGTCATTTCCAGCCCTAGAGACGCATGTAAGAGTTAGCAGTAAGAATGCGTTTAAAACACAGAACACCCACTTCTTACGAACTCATCTTCTGTGTGTTGGTTCCTTTTAGGAAGTTGCATCTATGTTTAGATTCAGCGAGGAAGAAACACGTTTCTTCTAAAAGCTGCGTTTGGATATTCCAGAGTGGATGGGAGAACAGGCTGTAAAGAAAAATACCTTGCTCTAAAACCAAAACGGAGCTATCTAGCAGAATGGTTGTCAATGTGTCTATTCAACTTCCAGAGCTAAACTGATGTGTGTTTTCAGCAGTTCAGAAACCCTTTCTTTGGAGAATGCAGAAACCGTCATTTCCAGCCCTAGAGATGCTTATAAGAGTTAGCAGTAAGAATGCGTTTAAAACACAGAACACCCGCTTCTTACGAACTCATCTTCTGTGTGTTGGTTCCTTTTAGGAAGTTGCATCTATGTTTAGATTCAGCGAGGAAGAAACACGTTTCTTCTAAAAGCTGCGTTTGGATATTCCAGAGTGGATGGGAGAACAGGCTGTAAAGAGAAATACCTTGCTCTAAAACCAAAACGGAGCTATCTAGCAGAATGGTTGTCAATGTGTGTATTCAACTTCCAGAGTTAAACTGATGTGTGTTTGCAGCAGTTCAGAAACCCTTTCTTTGGAGAATGCAGAAACCGTCATTTCCAGCCCTAGAGACGCATGTAAGAGTTAGCAGTAAGAATGCGTTTAAAACACAGAACACCCGCTTCTTACGAACTCATCTTCTGTGTGTTGGTTCCTTTTAGGAAGTTGCATCTATGTTTAGATTCAGCGAGGAAGAAACACGTTTCTTCTAAAAGCTACGTTTGGACATTCCAGAGTGGATGGGAGAACAGGCTGTAAAGAGAAATACCTTGCTCTAAAACCAAAACGGAGCTATCTAGCAGAATGGTTGTCAATGTGTGTATTCAACTTCCAGAGTTAAACTGATGTGTGTTTGCAGCAGTTCAGAAACCCTTTCTTTGGAGAATGCAGAAACCGTCATTTCCAGCCCTAGAGACGCATATAAGAGTTATCAGTAAGAATGCGTTTAAAACACAGAACACCCGCTTCCTACGAACTCATCTTCTGTGTGTTGGTTCCTTTTAGGAAGTTGCATCTATGTTTAGATTCAGCGAGGAAGAAACACGTTTCTTCTAAAAGCTGCGTTTGGATATTCCAGAGTGGATGGGAGAACAGGCTGTAAAGAGAAATACCTTGCTCTAAAACCAAAACGGAGCTATCTAGCAGAATGGTTGTCAATGTGTGTATTCAACTTCCAGAGGTAAACTGATGTGTGTTTGCAGCAGTTCAGAAACCCTTTCTTTGGAGAATGCAGAAACCGTCATTTCCAGCCCTAGAGACGCATGTAAGAGTTAGCAGTAAGAATGCGTTTAAAACACAGAACACCCGCTTCTTACGAACTCATCTTCTGTGTGTTGGTTCCTTTTAGGAAGTTGCATCTATGTTTAGATTCAGCGAGGAAGAAACACGTTTCTTCTAAAAGCTGCGTTTGGATATTCCAGAGTGGATGGGAGAACAGGCTGTAAAGAAAAATACCTTGCTCTAAAACCAAAACGGAGCTATCTAGCAGAATGGTTGTCAATGTGTCTATTCAACTTCCAGAGCTAAACTGATGTGTGTTTTCAGCAGTTCAGAAACCCTTTCTTTCGAGAATGCAGAAACCGTCATTTCCAGCCCTAGAGATGCTTATAAGAGTTAGCAGTAAGAATGCGTTTAAAACACAGAACACCCGCTTCTTACGAACTCATCTTCTGTGTGTTGGTTCCTTTTAGGAAGTTGCATCTATGTTTAGATTCAGCGAGGAAGAAACACGTTTCTTCTAAAAGCTGCGTTTGGATATTCCAGAGTGGATGGGAGAACAGGCTGTAAAGAGAAATACCTTGCTCTAAAACCAAAACGGAGCTATCTAGCAGAATGGTTGTCAATGTGTGTATTCAACTTCCAGAGTTAAACTGATGTGTGTTTGCAGCAGTTCAGAAACCCTTTCTTTGGAGAATGCAGAAACCGTCATTTCCAGCCCTAGAGACGCATGTAAGAGTTAGCAGTAAGAATGCGTTTAAAACACAGAACACCCGCTTCTTACGAACTCATCTTCTGTGTGTTGGTTCCTTTTAGGAAGTTGCATCTATGTTTAGATTCAGCGAGGAAGAAACACGTTTCTTCTAAAAGCTACGTTTGGACATTCCAGAGTGGATGGGAGAACAGGCTGTAAAGAGAAATACCTTGCTCTAAAACCAAAACGGAGCTATCTAGCAGAATGGTTGTCAATGTGTGTATTCAACTTCCAGAGTTAAACTGATGTGTGTTTGCAGCAGTTCAGAAACCCTTTCTTTGGAGAATGCAGAAACCGTCATTTCCAGCCCTAGAGACGCATATAAGAGTTATCAGTAAGAATGCGTTTAAAACACAGAACACCCGCTTCCTACGAACTCATCTTCTGTGTGTTGGTTCCTTTTAGGAAGTTGCATCTATGTTTAGATTCAGCGAGGAAGAAACACGTTTCTTCTAAAAGCTGCGTTTGGATATTCCAGAGTGGATGGGAGAACAGGCTGTAAAGAGAAATACCTTGCTCTAAAACCAAAACGGAGCTATCTAGCAGAATGGTTGTCAATGTGTGTATTCAACTTCCAGAGGTAAACTGATGTGTGTTTGCAGCAGTTCAGAAACCCTTTCTTTGGAGAATGCAGAAACCGTCATTTCCAGCCCTAGAGACGCATGTAAGAGTTAGCAGTAAGAATGCGTTTAAAACACAGAACACCCGCTTCTTACGAACTCATCTTCTGTGTGTTGGTTCCTTTTAGGAAATTGCATCTATGTTTAGATTCAGCGAGGAAGAAACACGTTTCTTCTAAAAGCTGCGTTTGGATATTCCAGAGTGGATGGGAGAACAGGCTGTAAAGAGAAATACCTTGCTCTAAAACCAAAACGGAGCTATCTAGCAGAATGGTTGTCAATGTGTGTATTCAACTTCCAGAGTTAAACTGATGTGTGTTTGCAGCAGTTCAGAAACCCTTTCTTTGGAGAATGCAGAAACCGTCATTTCCAGCCCTAGAGACGCATGTATGAGTTAGCAGTAAGAATGCGTTTAAAACACAGAACACCCGCTTCTTACGAACTCATCTTCTGTGTGTTGGTTCCTTTTAGGAAGTTGCATCTATGTTTAGATTCAGCGAGGAAGAAACACGTTTCTTCTAAAAGCTGCGTTTGGATATTCCAGAGTGGATGGGAGAACAGGCTGTAAAGAAAAATACCTTGCTCTAAAACCAAAACGGAGCTATCTAGCAGAATGGTTGTCAATGTGTCTATTCAACTTCCAGAGCTAAACTGATGTGTGTTTTCAGCAGTTCAGAAACCCTTTCTTTGGAGAATGCAGAAACCGTCATTTCCAGCCCTAGAGACGCTTATAAGAGTTAGCAGTAAGAATGCGTTTAAAACACAGAACACCCGCTTCTTACGAACTCATCTTCTGTGTGTTGGTTCCTTTTAGGAAGTTGCATCTATGTTTAGATTCAGCGAGGAAGAAACACGTTTCTTCTAAAAGCTGCGTTTGGATATTCCAGAGTGGATGGGAGAACAGGCTGTAAAGAGAAATACCTTGCTCTAAAACCAAAACGGAGCTATCTAGCAGAATGGTTGTCAATGTGTGTATTCAACTTCCAGAGTTAAACTGATGTGTGTTTGCAGCAGTTCAGAAACCCTTTCTTTGGAGAATGCAGAAACCGTCATTTCCAGCCCTAGAGACGCATGTAAGAGTTAGCAGTAAGAATGCGTTTAAAACACAGAACACCCGCTTCTTACGAACTCATCTTCTGTGTGTTGGTTCCTTTTAGGAAGTTGCATCTATGTTTAGATTCAGCGAGGAAGAAACACGTTTCTTCTAAAAGCTACGTTTGGACATTCCAGAGTGGATGGGAGAACAGGCTGTAAAGAGAAATACCTTGCTCTAAAACCAAAACGGAGCTATCTAGCAGAATGGTTGTCAATGTGTGTATTCAACTTCCAGAGTTAAACTGATGTGTGTTTGCAGCAGTTCAGAAACCCTTTCTTTGGAGAATGCAGAAACCGTCATTTCCAGCCCTAGAGACGCATATAAGAGTTATCAGTAAGAATGCGTTTAAAACACAGAACACCCGCTTCCTACGAACTCATCTTCTGTGTGTTGGTTCCTTTTAGGAAGTTGCATCTATGTTTAGATTCAGCGAGGAAGAAACACGTTTCTTCTAAAAGCTGCGTTTGGATATTCCAGAGTGGATGGGAGAACAGGCTGTAAAGAGAAATACCTTGCTCTAAAACCAAAACGGAGCTATCTAGCAGAATGGTTGTCAATGTGTGTATTCAACTTCCAGAGATAAACTGATGTGTGTTTGCAGCAGTTCAGAAACCCTTTCTTTGGAGAATGCAGAAACCGTCATTTCCAGCCCTAGAGACGCATATAAGAGTTAGCAGTAAGTATGCGTTTAAAACACAGAACACCCGCTTCTTACGAACTCATCTTCTGTGTGTTGGTTCCTTTTAGGAAGTTGCATCTATGTTTAGATTCAGCGAGGAAGAAACACGTTTCTTCTAAAAGCTGCGTTTGGATATTCCAGAGTGGATGGGAGAACAGGCTGTAAAGAGAAATACCTTGCTCTAAAACCAAAACGGAGCTATCTAGCAGAATGGTTGTCAATGTGTGTATTCAACTTCCAGAGTTAAACTGATGTGTGTTTGCAGCAGTTCAGAAACCCTTTCTTTGGAGAATGCAGAAACCGTCATTTCCAGCCCTAGAGACGCATGTAAGAATTAGCAGTAAGAATGCGTTTAAAACACAGAACACCCGCTTCTTACGAACTCATCTTCTGTGTGTTGGTTCCTTTTAGGAAGTTGCATCTATGTTTAGATTCAGCGAGGAAGAAACACGTTTCTTCTAAAAGCTGCGTTTGGATATTCCAGAGTGGATGGGAGAACAGGCTGTAAAGAGAAATACCTTGCTCTAAAACCAAAACGGAGCTATCTAGCAGAATGGTTGTCAATGTGTGTATTCAACTTCCAGAGTTAAACTGATGTGTGTTTGCAGCAGTTCAGAAACCCTTTCTTTGGAGAATGCAGAAACCGTCATTTCCAGCCCTAGAGACGCATGTAAGATTTAGCAGTAAGAATGCGTTTAAAACACAGAACACCCGCTTCTTACGAACTCATCTTCTGTGTGTTGGTTCCTTTTAGGAAGTTGCATCTATGTTTAGATTCAGCGAGGAAGAAACACGTTTCTTCTAAGAGCTGCGTTTGGATATTCCAGAGTGGATGGGAGAACAGGCTGTAAAGAGAAATACCTTGCTCTAAAACCAAAACGGAGCTATCTAGCAGAATGGTTGTCAATGTTTGTATTCAACTTCCAGAGTTAAACTGATGTGTGTTTGCAGCAGTTCAGAAACCCTTTCTTTGGAGAATGCAGAAACCGTCATTTCCAGCCCTAGAGACGCATGTAAGAGTTAGCAGTAAGAATGCGTTTAAAACACAGAACACCCGCTTCTTACGAACTCATCTTCTGTGTGTTGGTTCCTTTTAGGAAGTTGCATCTATGTTTAGATTCAGCGAGGAAGAAACACGTTTCTTCTAAGAGCTGCGTTTGGATATTCCAGAGTGGATGGGAGAACAGGCTGTAAAGAGAAATACCTTGCTCTAAAACCAAAACGGAGCTATCTAGCAGAATGGTTGTCAATGTGTGTATTCAACTTCCAGAGCTAAACTGATGTGTGTTTGCAGCAGTTCAGAAACCCTTTCTTTGGAGAATGCAGAAACCGTCTTTACCCGCCCTAGAGACGCTTATGAGAGTTAGTAGTAAGAATGCGTTTAAAACACAGAACACCCGCTTCTTACGAACTCATCTGCTGTGTGTTGGTTCCTTTTAGGAAGTTGCATCTATGTTTAGATTCAGCGAGGTAGAATCACGTTTCTTCTAAAAGCTGCGTTTGGACATTCCAGAGTGGATGGGAGAACAGGCTGTAAAGAGAAA
This sequence comes from Saimiri boliviensis, assembly GCF_048565385.1. Lineage (NCBI taxonomy): Eukaryota > Metazoa > Chordata > Mammalia > Primates > Cebidae > Saimiri > Saimiri boliviensis. The sequence goes on from NC_133467.1 coordinate 43,330,654, forward strand.
TACCTTGCTCTAAAACCAAAACGGAGCTATCTAGCAGAATGGTTGTCAATGTGTCTATTCAACTTCCAGAGCTAAACTGATGTGTGTTTTCAGCAGTTCAGAAACCCTTTCTTTGGAGAATGCAGAAACCGTCATTTCCAGCCCTAGAGATGCATATAAGAGTTAGCAGTAAGAATGCGTTTAAAACACAGAACACCCGCTTCTTACGAACTCATCTTCTGTGTGTTGGTTCCTTTTAGGAAGTTGCATCTATGTTTAGATTGAGCGAGGAAGAAACACGTTTCTTCTAAAAGCTGCGTTTGTATATTCCAGAGTGGATGGGAGAACAGGCTGTAAAGAGAAATACCTTGCTCTAAAACCAAAACGGAGCTATCTAGCAGAATGGTTTTCAATGTGTCTATTCAACTTCCAGAGCTAAACTGATGTGTGTTTTCAGCAGTTCAGAAACCCTTTCTTTGGAGAATGCAGAAACCGTCATTTCCAGCCCTAGAGACGCATATAAGAGTTAGCAGTAAGAATGCGTTTAAAACACAGAACACCCGCTTCTTACGAACTCATCTTCTGTGTGTTGGTTCCTTTTAGGAAGTTGCATCTATGTTTAGATTCAGCGAGGAAGAAACACGTTTCTTCTAAGAGCTGCGTTTGGATATTCCAGAGTGGATGGGAGAACAGGCTGTAAAGAGAAATACCTTGCTCTAAAACCAAAACGGAGCTATCTAGCAGAATGGTTGTCAATGTGTGTATTCAACTTCCAGAGTTAAACTGATGTGTGTTTGCAGCAGTTCAGAAACCCTTTCTTTGGAGAATGCAGAAACCGTCATTTCCAGCCCTAGAGACGCATATAAGAGTTAGCAGTAAGAATGCGTTTAAAACACAGAACACCCGCTTCTTACGAACTCATCTTCTGTGTGTTGGTTCCTTTTAGGAAGTTGCATCTATGTTTAGATTCAGCGAGGAAGAAACACGTTTCTTCTAAAAGCTGCGTTTGGATATTCCAGAGTGGATGGGAGAACAGGCTGTAAAGAGAAATACCTTGCTCTAAAACCAAAACGGAGCTATCTAGCAGAATGGTTGTCAATGTGTGTATTCAACTTCCAGAGTTAAACTGATGTGTGTTTGCAGCAGTTCAGAAACCCTTTCTTTGGAGAATGCAGAAACCGTCATTTCCAGCCCTAGAGACGCATATAAGAGTTAGCAGTAAGAATGCGTTTAAAACACAGAACACCCGCTTCTTACGAACTCATCTTCTGTGTGTTGGTTCCTTTTAGGAAGTTGCATCTATGTTTAGATTCAGCGAGGAAGAAACACGTTTCTTCTAAAAGCTGCGTTTGGATATTCCAGAGTGGATGGGAGAACAGGCTGTAAAGAGAAATACCTTGCTCTAAAACCAAAACGGAGCTATCTAGCAGAATGGTTGTCAATGTGTGTATTCAACTTCCAGAGTTAAACTGATGTGTGTTTGCAGCAGTTCAGAAACCCTTTCTTTGGAGAATGCAGAAACCGTCATTTCCAGCCCTAGAGACGCATATAAGAGTTAGCAGTAAGAATGCGTTTAAAACACAGAACACCCGCTTCTTACGAACTCATCTTGTGTGTTGGTTCCTTTTAGGAAGTTGCATCTATGTTTAGATTCAGCGAGGAAGAAACACGTTTCTTCTAAAAGCTGCGTTTGGATATTCCAGAGTGGATGGGAGAACAGGCTGTAAAGAGAAATACCTTGCTCTAAAACCAAAACGGAGCTATCTAGCAGAATGGTTGTCAATGTGTGTATTCAACTTCCAGAGTTAAACTGATGTGTGTTTGCAGCAGTTCAGAAACCCTTTCTTTGGAGAATGCAGAAACCGTCATTTCCAGCCCTAGAGACGCATGTAAGAGTTAGCAGTAAGAATGCGTTTAAAACACAGAACACCCGCTTCTTACGAACTCATCTTCTGTGTGTTGGTTCCTTTTAGGAAATTGCATCTATGTTTAGATTCAGCGAGGAAGAAACACGTTTCTTCTAAAAGCTGCGTTTGGATATTCCAGAGTGGATGGGAGAACAGGCTGTAAAGAGAAATACCTTGCTCTAAAACCAAAACGGAGCTATCTAGCAGAATGGTTGTCAATGTGTGTATTCAACTTCCAGAGTTAAACTGATGTGTGTTTGCAGCAGTTCAGAAACCCTTTCTTTGGAGAATGCAGAAACCGTCATTTCCAGCCCTAGAGACGCATGTAAGAGTTAGCAGTAAGAATGCGTTTAAAACACAGAACACCCGCTTCTTACGAACTCATCTTCTGTGTGTTGGTTCCTTTTAGGAAGTTGCATCTATGTTTAGATTCAGCGAGGAAGAAACACGTTTCTTCTAAAAGCTGCGTTTGGATATTCCAGAGTGGATGGGAGAACAGGCTGTAAAGAAAAATACCTTGCTCTAAAACCAAAACGGAGCTATCTAGCAGAATGGTTGTCAATGTGTCTATTCAACTTCCAGAGCTAAACTGATGTGTGTTTTCAGCAGTTCAGAAACCCTTTCTTTGGAGAATGCAGAAACCGTCATTTCCAGCCCTAGAGACGCTTATAAGAGTTAGCAGTAAGAATGCGTTTAAAACCCAGAACACCCGCTTCTTACGAACTCATCTTCTGTGTGTTGGTTCCTTTTAGGAAGTTGCATCTATGTTTAGATTCAGCGAGGAAGAAACACGTTTCTTCTAAAAGCTGCGTTTGGATATTCCAGAGTGGATGGGAGAACAGGCTGTAAAGAGAAATACCTTGCTCTAAAACCAAAACGGAGCTATCTAGCAGAATGGTTGTCAATGTGTGTATTCAACTTCCAGAGTTAAACTGATGTGTGTTTGCAGCAGTTCAGAAACCCTTTCTTTGGAGAATGCAGAAACCGTCATTTCCAGCCCTAGAGACGCATGTAAGAGTTAGCAGTAAGAATGCGTTTAAAACACAGAACACCCGCTTCTTACGAACTCATCTTCTGTGTGTTGGTTCCTTTTAGGAAGTTGCATCTATGTTTAGATTCAGCGAGGAAGAAACACGTTTCTTCTAAAAGCTGCGTTTGGATATTCCAGAGTGGATGGGAGAACAGGCTGTAAAGAGAAATACCTTGCTCTAAAACCAAAACGGAGCTATCTAGCAAAATGGTTGTCAATGTGTGTATTCAACTTCCAGAGTTAAACTGATGTGTGTTTGCAGCAGTTCAGAAACCCTTTCTTTGGAGAATGCAGAAACCGTCATTTCCAGCCCTAGAGACGCATATAAGAGTTAGCAGTAAGAATGCGTTTAAAACACAGAACACCCGCTTCTTACGAACTCATCTTGTGTGTTGGTTCCTTTTAGGAAGTTGCATCTATGTTTAGATTCAGCGAGGAAGAAACACGTTTCTTCTAAAAGCTGCGTTTGGATATTCCAGAGTGGATGGGAGAACAGGCTGTAAAGAGAAATACCTTGCTCTAAAACCAAAACGGAGCTATCTAGCAGAATGGTTGTCAATGTGTGTATTCAACTTCCAGAGTTAAACTGATGTGTGTTTGCAGCAGTTCAGAAACCCTTTCTTTGGAGAATGCAGAAACCGTCATTTCCAGCCCTAGAGACGCATGTAAGAGTTAGCAGTAAGAATGCGTTTAAAACACAGAACACCCGCTTCTTACGAACTCATCTTCTGTGTGTTGGTTCCTTTTAGGAAATTGCATCTATGTTTAGATTCAGCGAGGAAGAAACACGTTTCTTCTAAAAGCTGCGTTTGGATATTCCAGAGTGGATGGGAGAACAGGCTGTAAAGAGAAATACCTTGCTCTAAAACCAAAACGGAGCTATCTAGCAGAATGGTTGTCAATGTGTGTATTCAACTTCCAGAGTTAAACTGATGTGTGTTTGCAGCAGTTCAGAAACCCTTTCTTTGGAGAATGCAGAAACCGTCATTTCCAGCCCTAGAGACGCATGTAAGAGTTAGCAGTAAGAATGCGTTTAAAACACAGAACACCCGCTTCTTACGAACTCATCTTCTGTGTGTTGGTTCCTTTTAGGAAGTTGCATCTATGTTTAGATTCAGCGAGGAAGAAACACGTTTCTTCTAAAAGCTGCGTTTGGATATTCCAGAGTGGATGGGAGAACAGGCTGTAAAGAGAAATACCTTGCTCTAAAACCAAAACGGAGCTATCTAGCAGAATGGTTGTCAATGTGTGTATTCAACTTCCAGAGTTAAACTGATGTGTGTTTGCAGCAGTTCAGAAACCCTTTCTTTGGAGAATGCAGAAACCGTCATTTCCAGCCCTAGAGACGCATGTAAGAGTTAGCAGTAAGAATGCGTTTAAAACACAGAACACCCGCTTCTTACGAACTCATCTTCTGTGTGTTGGTTCCTTTTAGGAAGTTGCATCTATGTTTAGATTCAGCGAGGAAGAAACACGTTTCTTCTAAAAGCTACGTTTGGACATTCCAGAGTGGATGGGAGAACAGGCTGTAAAGAGAAATACCTTGCTCTAAAACCAAAACGGAGCTATCTAGCAGAATGGTTGTCAATGTGTGTATTCAACTTCCAGAGTTAAACTGATGTGTGTTTGCAGCAGTTCAGAAACCCTTTCTTTGGAGAATGCAGAAACCATCATTTCCAGCCCTAGAGACGCATATAAGAGTTATCAGTAAGAATGCGTTTAAAACACAGAACACCCGCTTCCTACGAACTCATCTTCTGTGTGTTGGTTCCTTTTAGGAAGTTGCATCTATGTTTAGATTCAGCGAGGAAGAAACACGTTTCTTCTAAAAGCTGCGTTTGGATATTCCAGAGTGGATGGGAGAACAGGCTGTAAAGAGAAATACCTTGTTCTAAAACCAAAACGGAGCTATCTAGCAGAATGGTTGTCAATGTGTGTATTCAACTTCCAGAGGTAAACTGATGTGTGTTTGCAGCAGTTCAGAAACCCTTTCTTTGGAGAATGCAGAAACCGTCATTTCCAGCCCTAGAGACGCATATAAGAGTTAGCAGTAAGTATGCGTTTAAAACACAGAACACCCGCTTCTTACGAACTCATCTTCTGTGTGTTGGTTCCTTTTAGGAAGTTGCATCTATGTTTAGATTCAGCGAGGAAGAAACACGTTTCTTCTAAAAGCTGCGTTTGGATATTCCAGAGTGGATGGGAGAACAGGCTGTAAAGAGAAATACCTTGCTCTAAAACCAAAACGGAGCTATCTAGCAGAATGGTTGTCAATGTGTGTATTCAACTTCCAGAGTTAAACTGATGTGTGTTTGCAGCAGTTCAGAAACCCTTTCTTTGGAGAATGCAGAAACCGTCATTTCCAGCCCTAGAGACGCTTATAAGAGTTAGCAGTAAGAATGCGTTTAAAACACAGAACACCCGCTTCTTACGAACTCATCTTCTGTGTGTTGGTTCCTTTTAGGAAGTTGCATCTATGTTTAGATTCAGCGAGGAAGAAACACGTTTCTTCTAAAAGCTGCGTTTGGATATTCCAGAGTGGATGGGAGAACAGGCTGTAAAGAGAAATACCTTGCTCTAAAACCAAAACGGAGCTATCTAGCAGAATGGTTGTCAATGTGTGTATTCAACTTCCAGAGTTAAACTGATGTGTGTTTGCAGCAGTTCAGAAACCCTTTCTTTGGAGAATGCAGAAACCGTCATTTCCAGCCCTAGAGACGCATGTAAGATTTAGCAGTAAGAATGCGTTTAAAACACAGAACACCCGCTTCTTACGAACTCATCTTCTGTGTGTTGGTTCCTTTTAGGAAGTTGCATCTATGTTTAGATTCAGCGAGGAAGAAACACGTTTCTTCTAAAAGCTGCGTTTGGATATTCCAGAGTGGATGGGAGAACAGGCTGTAAAGAGAAATACCTTGCTCTAAAACCAAAACGGAGCTATCTAGCAGAATGGTTGTCAATGTGTGTATTCAACTTCCAGAGTTAAACTGATGTGTGTTTGCAGCAGTTCAGAAACCCTTTCTTTGGAGAATGCAGAAACCGTCATTTCCAGCCCTAGAGACGCATGTAAGAGTTAGCAGTAAGAATGCGTTTAAAACACAGAACACCCGCTTCTTACGAACTCATCTTCTGTGTGTTGGTTCCTTTTAGGAAGTTGCATCTATGTTTAGATTCAGCGAGGAAGAAACACGTTTCTTCTAAAAGCTGCGTTTGGATATTCCAGAGTGGATGGGAGAACAGGCTGTAAAGAGAAATACCTTGCTCTAAAACCAAAACGGAGCTATCTAGCAGAATGGTTGTCAATGTGTGTATTCAACTTCCAGAGTTAAACTGATGTGTGTTTGCAGCAGTTCAGAAACCCTTTCTTTGGAGAATGCAGAAACCGTCATTTCCAGCCCTAGAGACGCATGTAAGAGTTAGCAGTAAGAATGCGTTTAAAACACAGAACACCCGCTTCTTACGAACTCATCTGCTGTGTGTTGGTTCCTTTTAGGAAGTTGCATCTATGTTTAGATTCAGCGAGGAAGAAACACGTTTCTTCTAAAAGCTACGTTTGGACATTCCAGAGTGGATGGGAGAACAGGCTGTAAAGAGAAATACCTTGCTCTAAAACCAAAACGGAGCTATCTAGCAGAATGGTTGTCAATGTGTGTATTCAACTTCCAGAGTTAAACTGATGTGTGTTTGCAGCAGTTCATTAACCCTTTCTTTGGAGAATGCAGAAACCGTCATTTCCAGCCCTAGAGACGCATATAAGAGTTAGCAGTAAGAATGCGTTTAAAACACAGAACACCCGCTTCTTACGAACTCATCTTCTGTGTGTTGGTTCCTTTTAGGAAGTTGCATCTATGTTTAGATTCAGCGAGGAAGAAACACGTTTCTTCTAAAAGCTAAGTTTGGACATTCCAGAGTGGATGGGAGAACAGGCTGTAAAGAGAAATACCTTGCTCTAAAACCAAAACGGAGCTATCTAGCAGAATGGTTGTCAATGTGTGTATTCAACTTCCAGAGTTAAACTGATGTGTGTTTGCAGCAGTTCAGAAACCCTTTCTTTGGAGAATGCAGAAACCGTCATTTCCAGCCCTAGAGACGCATATAAGAGTTAGCAGTAAGAATGCGTTTAAAACACAGAACACCCGCTTCTTACGAACTCATCTTCTGTGTGTTGGTTCCTTTTAGGAAGTTGCATCTATGTTTAGATTCAGCGAGGAAGAAACACGTTTCTTCTAAAAGCTGCATTTGGATATTCCAGAGTGGATGGGAGAACAGGCTGTAAAGAGAAATACCTTGCTCTAAAACCAAAACGGAGCTATCTAGCAGAATGGTTGTCAATGTGTGTATTCAACTTCCAGAGTTAAACTGATGTGTGTTTGCAGCAGTTCAGAAACCCTTTCTTTGGAGAATGCAGAAACCGTCATTTCCAGCCCTAGAGACGCATATAAGAGTTAGCAGTAAGAATGCGTTTAAAACACAGAACACCCGCTTCTTACGAACTCATCTTCTGTGTGTTGGTTCCTTTTAGGAAGTTGCATCTATGTTTAGATTCAGCGAGGAAGAAACACGTTTCTTCTAAAAGCTGCGTTTGGATATTCCAGAGTGGATGGGAGAACAGGCTGTAAAGAGAAATACCTTGCTCTAAAACCAAAACGGAGCTATCTAGCAGAATGGTTGTCAATGTGTGTATTCAACTTCCAGAGTTAAACTGATGTGTGTTTGCAGCAGTTCAGAAACCCTTTCTTTGGAGAATGCAGAAACCGTCATTTCCAGCCCTAGAGACGCATGTAAGAGTTAGCAGTAAGAATGCGTTTAAAACACAGAACACCCGCTTCTTACGAACTCATCTTCTGTGTGTTGGTTCCTTTTAGGAAGTTGCATCTATGTTTAGATTCAGCGAGGAAGAAACACGTTTCTTCTAAAAGCTGCGTTTGGATATTCCAGAGTGGATGGGAGAACAGGCTGTAAAGAGAAATACCTCGCTCTAAAACCAAAACGGAGCTATCTAGCAGAATGGTTGTCAATGTGTGTATTCAACTTCCAGAGTTAAACTGATGTGTGTTTGCAGCAGTTCAGAAACCCTTTCTTTGGAGAATGCAGAAACCGTCATTTCCAGCCCTAGAGACGCATATAAGAGTTAGCAGTAAGAATGCGTTTAAAACACAGAACACCCGCTTCTTACGAACTCATCTTCTGTGTGTTGGTTCCTTTTAGGAAGTTGCATCTATGTTTAGATTCAGCGAGGAAGAAACACGTTTCTTCTAAAAGCTGCGTTTGGATATTCCAGAGTGGATGGGAGAACAGGCTGTAAAGAGAAATACCTCGCTCTAAAACCAAAACGGAGCTATCTAGCAGAATGGTTGTCAATGTGTGTATTCAACTTCCAGAGTTAAACTGATGTGTGTTTGCAGCAGTTCAGAAACCCTTTCTTTGGAGAATGCAGAAACCGTCATTTCCAGCCCTAGAGACGCATATAAGAGTTAGCAGTAAGAATGCGTTTAAAACACAGAACACCCGCTTCTTACGAACTCATCTTCTGTGTGTTGGTTCCTTTTAGGAAGTTGCATCTATGTTTAGATTCAGCGAGGAAGAAACACGTTTCTTCTAAAAGCTGCGTTTGGATATTCCAGAGTGGATGGGAGAACAGGCTGTAAAGAGAAATACCTTGCTCTAAAACCAAAACGGAGCTATCTAGCAGAATGGTTGTCAATGTGTGTATTCAAATTCCAGAGTTAAACTGATGTGTGTTTGCAGCAGTTCAGAAACCCTTTCTTTGGAGAATGCAGAAACCGTCATTTCCAGCCCTAGAGACGCATGTAAGAGTTAGCAGTAAGAATGCGTTTAAAACACAGAACACCCGCTTCTTACGAACTCATCTTCTGTGTGTTGGTTCCTTTTAGGAAGTTGCATCTATGTTTAGATTCAGCGAGGAAGAAACACGTTTCTTCTAAAAGCTGCGTTTGGATATTCCAGAGTGGATGGGAGAACAGGCTGTAAAGAGAAATACCTTGCTCTAAAACCAAAACGGAGCTATCTAGCAGAATGGTTGTCAATATGTTTATTCAACTTCCAGAGTTAAACTGATGTGTGTTTGCAGCAGTTCAGAAACCCTTTCTTTGGAGAATGCAGAAACCGTCATTTCCAGCCCTAGAGACGCATGTAAGAGTTAGCAGTAAGAATGCGTTTAAAACACAGAACACCCGCTTCTTACGAACTCATCTGCTGTGTGTTGGTTCCTTTTAGGAAGTTGCATCTATGTTTAGATTCAGCGAGGTAGAAACACGTTTCTTCTATAAGCTGCGTTTGGACATTCCACAGTGGATGGGAGAACAGGCTGTAAAGAGAAATATATTGCTCTAAAACCAAAACGGAGCTATCTAGCAGAATGGTTTTCAATGTGTGTATTCAGGTTCCAGAGTTAAACTGATGTGTGTTTGCAGCCGTTCAGAAACCCTTTCTTTGGAGAATGCAGAAACAGTCTTTTCCCGCCCTAGAGACGCTTATAAGAGTTAGCAGTAAGAATGCGTTTAAAACACAGAAGACCCCCTTCTTACGAAGTCATCTGCTGTGTGTTGGTTCCTTTTAGGAAGTTGCATCTATGTTTACATTCAGCGAGGTAGAAACACGTTTCTTCTAAAAGCTGCGTTTGGACATTCCAGAGTGGATGGGAGAACAGGCTGTAAAGAGAAATACCTTGCTCTAAAACCAAAACGGAGCTATCTAGCAGAATGGTTGTCAATGTGTGTATTCAACTTCCAGAGTTAAACTGATGTGTGTTTGCAGCAGTTCAGAAACCCTTTCTTTGGAGAATGCAGAAACTGTCTTTTCCCGCCCTAGAGACGCTTATAAGAGTTAGCAGTAAGAATGCGTTTAAAACACAGAAGACCCGCTTCTTACGAACTCATCTGTTGTGTGTTGGTTCCTTTTAGAAAATTCCATCTATGTTTAGATTCAGCGAGGTAGAAACACGTTTCTTCTAAAAGCTGCGTTTGGACATTCCAGAGTGGATGGGAAAACAGGCTGTAAAGAGAAATACCTTGCTCTAAAACCAAAACGGAGCTATCTAGCAGAATGGTTGTCAATGCGTTTATTCAAGTTCCAGAGGTAAACTGCTGTGTGTTTGCAGCAGTTCAGAAACCCTTTCTTTGGAGAATGCAGAAAAAGTCTTTTCCCGCCCCAGAGACGCTTAGGAGAGTTAGCAGTAAGAATGCGTTTAAAACACAGAAGACCCGCTTATTACGAACTCATCCGCTGTGTGTTGGCTCCTTTTAGGAAGTTACATATATGTTTAGATTCAGCGAGGAAGAAACACGTTTCTTCTAAAAGCTGCGTTTGGACATTCCAGAGTGGATGGGAGAACAGGCTGTAAAGAGAAATACCTTGCTCTAAAACCAAAACGGAGCTATCTAGCAGAATGGTTGTCAATGTGTGTATTCAACTTCCAGAGCTAAACTGATGTGTGTTTGCAGCAGTTCAGAAACCCTTTCTTTGGAGAATGCAGAAACCGTCTTTTCCCGCCCTAGAGACGCTTATGAGAGTTAGTAGTAAGAATGCGTTTAAAACACAGAACACCCGCTTCTTACGAACTCATCTGCTGTGTGTTGGTTCCTTTTAGGAAGTTGCATCTATGTTTAGATTCAGCGAGGTAGAATCACGTTTCTTCTAAAAGCTGCGTTTGGACATTCCAGAGTGGATGGGAGAACAGGCTGTAAAGAGAAATACCTTGCTCTAAAACCAAAACGGAGCTATCTAGCAGAATGGTTGTCAATGTGTGTATTCAACTTCCAGAGTTAAACTGATGTGTGTTTTCAGCAGTTCAGAAACCCTTTCTTTGGAGAATGCAGAAACCGTCATTTCCAGCCCTAGAGATGCATTTAAGAGTTAGCAGTAAGAATGCGTTTAAAACACAGAACACCCGCTTCTTACGAACTCATCTTCTGTGTGTTGGTTCCTTTTAGGAAGTTGCATCTATGTTTAGATTCAGCGAGGAAGAAACACGTTTCTTCTAAAAGCTGCGTTTGGATATTCCAGAGTGGATGGGAGAACAGGCTGTAAAGAAAAATACCTTGCTCTAAAACCAAAACGGAGCTATCTAGCAGAATGGTTGTCAATGTGTCTATTCAACTTCCAGAGCTAAACTGATGTGTGTTTTCAGCAGTTCAGAAACCCTTTCTTTGGAGAATGCAGAAACCGTCATTTCCAGCCCTAGAGACGCTTATAAGAGTTAGCAGTAAGAATGCGTTTAAAACACAGAACACCCGCTTCTTACGAACTCATCTTCTGTGTGTTGGTTCCTTTTAGGAAGTTGCATCTATGTTTAGATTCAGCGAGGAAGAAACACGTTTCTTCTAAAAGCTGCGTTTGGATATTCCAGAGTGGATGGGAGAACAGGCTGTAAAGAGAAATACCTTGCTCTAAAACCAAAACGGAGCTATCTAGCAGAATGGTTGTCAATGTGTGTATTCAACTTCCAGAGTTAAACTGATGTGTGTTTGCAGCAGTTCAGAAACCCTTTCTTTGGAGAATGCAGAAACCGTCATTTCCAGCCCTAGAGACGCATATAAGAGTTAGCAGTAAGAATGCGTTTAAAACACAGAACACCCGCTTCTTACGAACTCATCTGCTGTGTGTTGGTTCCTTTTAGGAAGTTGCATCTATGTTTAGATTCAGCGAGGAAGAAACACGTTTCTTCTAAAAGCTGCGTTTGGATATTCCAGAGTGGATGGGAGAACAGGCTGTAAAGAGAAATACCTTGCTCTAAAACCAAAACGGAGCTATCTAGCAGAATGGTTTTCAATGTGTTTATTCAGGTTCCAGAGTTAAACTGATGTGTGTTTGCAGCAGTTCAGAAACCCTTTCTTTGGAGAATGCAGAAACCGTCATTTCCAGCCCTAGAGACGCATGTAAGAGTTAGCAGTAAGAATGCGTTTAAAACACAGAACACCCGCTTCTTACGAACTCATCTTCTGTGTGTTGGTTCCTTTTAGGAAGTTGCATCTATGTTTAGATTCAGCGAGGAAGAAACACGTTTCTTCTAAAAGCTGCGTTTGGATATTCCAGAGTGGATGGGAGAACAGGCTGTAAAGAGAAATACCTTGCTCTAAAACCAAAACGGAGCTATCTAGCAGAATGGTTGTCAATGTGTGTATTCAACTTCCAGAGTTAAACTGATGTGTGTTTGCAGCATTTCAGAAACCCTTTCTTTGGAGAATGCAGAAATCGTCATTTCCAGCCCTAGAGACGCATGTAAGAGTTAGCAGTAAGAATGCGTTTAAAACACAGAACACCCGCTTCTTACGAACTCATCTTCTGTGTGTTGGTTCCTTTTAGGAAGTTGCATCTATGTTTAGATTCAGCGAGGAAGAAACACGTTTCTTCTAAAAGCTGCGTTTGGATATTCCAGAGTGGATGGGAGAACAGGCTGTAAAGAGAAATACCTTGCTCTAAAACCAAAACGGAGCTATCTAGCAGAATGGTTGTCAATGTGTGTATTCAACTTCCAGAGTTAAACTGATGTGTGTTTGCAGCAGTTCAGAAACCCTTTCTTTGGAGAATGCAGAAACCGTCATTTCCAGCCCTAGAGACGCATATAAGAGTTAGCAGTAAGAATGCGTTTAAAACACAGAACACCCGCTTCTTACGAACTCATCTTGTGTGTTGGTTCCTTTTAGGAAGTTGCATCTATGTTTAGATTCAGCGAGGAAGAAACACGTTTCTTCTAAAAGCTGCGTTTGGATATTCCAGAGTGGATGGGAGAACAGGCTGTAAAGAGAAATACCTTGCTCTAAAACCAAAACGGAGCTATCTAGCAGAATGGTTGTCAATGTGTGTATTCAACTTCCAGAGTTAAACTGATGTGTGTTTGCAGCAGTTCAGAAACCCTTTCTTTGGAGAATGCAGAAACCGTCATTTCCAGCCCTAGAGACGCATATAAGAGTTAGCAGTAAGAATGCGTTTAAAACACAGAACACCCGCTTCTTACGAACTCATCTTCTGTGTGTTGGTTCCTTTTAGGAAGTTGCATCTATGTTTAGATTCAGCGAGGAAGAAACACGTTTCTTCTAAAAGCTGCGTTTGGATATTCCAGAGTGGATGGGAGAACAGGCTGTAAAGAGAAATACCTTGCTCTAAAACCAAAACGGAGCTATCTAGCAGAATGGTTGTCAATGTGTGTATTCAACTTCCAGAGTTAAACTGATGTGTGTTTGCAGCAGTTCAGAAACCCTTTCTTTGGAGAATGCAGAAACCGTCATTTCCAGCCCTAGAGACTCATATAAGAGTTAGCAGTAAGAATGCGTTTAAAACACAGAACACCCGCTTCTTACGAACTCATCTTCTGTGTGTTGGTTCCTTTTAGGAAGTTGCATCTATGTTTAGATTCAGCGAGGAAGAAACACGTTTCTTCTAAAAGCTGCGTTTGGATATTCCAGAGTGGATGGGAGAACAGGCTGTAAAGAGAAATACCTTGCTCTAAAACCAAAACGGAGCTATCTAGCAGAATGGTTGTCAATGTGTGTATTCAACTTCCAGAGCTAAACTGATGTGTGTTTGCAGCAGTTCAGAAACCCTTTCTTTGGAGAATGCAGAAACCGTCTTTTCCCGCCCTAGAGACGCTTATGTGAGTTAGTAGTAAGAATGCGTTTAAAACACAGAACACCCGCTTCTTACGAACTCATCTGCTGTGTGTTGGTTCCTTTTAGGAAGTTGCATCTATGTTTAGATTCAGCGAGGTAGAATCACGTTTCTTCTAAAAGCTGCGTTTGGACATTCCAGAGTGGATGGGAGAACAGGCTGTAAAGAGAAATACCTTGCTCTAAAACCAAAACGGAGCTATCTAGCAGAATGGTTGTCAATGTGTGTATTCAACTTCCAGAGTTAAACTGATGTGTGTTTTCAGCAGTTCAGAAACCCTTTCTTTGGAGAATGCAGAAACCGTCATTTCCAGCCCTAGAGATGCATTTAAGAGTTAGCAGTAAGAATGCGTTTAAAACACAGAACACCCGCTTCTTACGAACTCATCTTCTGTGTGTTGGTTCCTTTTAGGAAGTTGCATCTATGTTTAGATTCAGCGAGGAAGAAACACGTTTCTTCTAAAAGCTGCGTTTGGATATTCCAGAGTGGATGGGAGAACAGGCTGTAAAGAAAAATACCTTGCTCTAAAACCAAAACGGAGCTATCTAGCAGAATGGTTGTCAATGTGTCTATTCAACTTCCAGAGCTAAACTGATGTGTGTTTTCAGCAGTTCAGAAACCCTTTCTTTGGAGAATGCAGAAACCGTCATTTCCAGCCCTAGAGACGCTTATAAGAGTTAGCAGTAAGAATGCGTTTAAAACACAGAACACCCGCTTCTTACGAACTCATCTTCTGTGTGTTGGTTCCTTTTAGGAAGTTGCATCTATGTTTAGATTCAGCGAGGAAGAAACACGTTTCTTCTAAAAGCTGCGTTTGGATATTCCAGAGTGGATGGGAGAACAGGCTGTAAAGAGAAATACCTTGCTCTAAAACCAAAACGGAGCTATCTAGCAGAATGGTTGTCAATGTGTGTATTCAACTTCCAGAGTTAAACTGATGTGTGTTTGCAGCAGTTCAGAAACCCTTTCTTTGGAGAATGCAGAAACCGTCATTTCCAGCCCTAGAGACGCATATAAGAGTTAGCAGTAAGAATGCGTTTAAAACACAGAACACCCGCTTCTTACGAACTCATCTGCTGTGTGTTGGTTCCTTTTAGGAAGTTGCATCTATGTTTAGATTCATCGAGGAAGAAACACGTTTCTTCTAAAAGCTGCGTTTGGATATTCCAGAGTGGATGGGAGAACAGGCTGTAAAGAGAAATACCTTGCTCTAAAACCAAAACGGAGCTATCTAGCAGAATGGTTTTCAATGTGTTTATTCAGGTTCCAGAGTTAAACTGATGTGTGTTTGCAGCAGTTCAGAAACCCTTTCTTTGGAGAATGCAGAAACCGTCATTTCCAGCCCTAGAGACGCATGTAAGAGTTAGCAGTAAGAATGCGTTTAAAACACAGAACACCCGCTTCTTACGAACTCATCTTCTGTGTGTTGGTTCCTTTTAGGAAGTTGCATCTATGTTTAGATTCAGCGAGGAAGAAACACGTTTCTTCTAAAAGCTGCGTTTGGATATTCCAGAGTGGATGGGAGAACAGGCTGTAAAGAGAAATACCTTGCTCTAAAACCAAAACGGGGCTATCTAGCAGAATGGTTGTCAATGTGTGTATTCAACTTCCAGAGTTAAACTGATGTGTGTTTGCAGCAGTTCAGAAACCCTTTCTTTGGAGAATGCAGAAACCGTCATTTCCAGCCCTAGAGACGCATGTAAGAGTTAGCAGTAAGAATGCGTTTAAAACACAGAACACCCGCTTCTTACGAACTCATCTTCTGTGTGTTGGTTCCTTTTAGGAAGTTGCATCTATGTTTAGATTCAGCGAGGAAGAAACACGTTTCTTCTAAAAGCTGCGTTTGGATATTCCAGAGTGGATGGGAGAACAGGCTGTAAAGAGAAATACCTTGCTCTAAAACCAAAACGGAGCTATCTAGCAGAATGGTTGTCAATGTGTGTATTCAACTTCCAGAGTTAAACTGATGTGTGTTTGCAGCAGTTCAGAAACCCTTTCTTTGGAGAATGCAGAAACCGTCATTTCCAGCCCTAGAGACGCATATAAGAGTTAGCAGTAAGAATGCGTTTAAAACACAGAACACCCGCTTCTTACGAACTCATCTGCTGTGTGTTGGTTCCTTTTAGGAAGTTGCATCTATGTTTAGATTCAGCGAGGAAGAAACACGTTTCTTCTAAAAGCTACGTTTGGACATTCCAGAGTGGATGGGAGAACAGGCTGTAAAGAGAAATACCTTGCTCTAAAACCAAAACGGAGCTATCTAGCAGAATGGTTGTCAATGTGTGTATTCAACTTCCAGAGTTAAACTGATGTGTGTTTGCAGCAGTTCAGAAACCCTTTCTTTGGAGAATGCAGAAACCGTCATTTCCAGCCCTAGAGACGCATATAAGAGTTAGCAGTAAGAATGCGTTTAAAACACAGAACACCCGCTTCTTACGAACTCATCTTCTGTGTGTTGGTTCCTTTTAGGAAGTTGCATCTATGTTTAGATTCAGCGAGGAAGAAACACGTTTCTTCTAAAAGCTGCATTTGGATATTCCAGAGTGGATGGGAGAACAGGCTGTAAAGAGAAATACCTTGCTCTAAAACCAAAACGGAGCTATCTAGCAGAATGGTTGTCAATGTGTGTATTCAACTTCCAGAGTTAAACTGATGTGTGTTTGCAGCAGTTCAGAAACCCTTTCTTTGGAGAATGCAGAAACCGTCATTTCCAGCCCTAGAGACGCATATAAGAGTTAGCAGTAAGAATGCGTTTAAAACACAGAACACCCGCTTCTTACGAACTCATCTTCTGTGTGTTGGTTCCTTTTAGGAAGTTGCATCTATGTTTAGATTCAGCGAGGAAGAAACACGTTTCTTCTAAAAGCTGCGTTTGGATATTCCAGAGTGGATGGGAGAACAGGCTGTAAAGAGAAATACCTTGCTCTAAAACCAAAACGGAGCTATCTAGCAGAATGGTTGTCAATGTGTGTATTCAACTTCCAGAGTTAAACTGATGTGTGTTTGCAGCAGTTCAGAAACCCTTTCTTTGGAGAATGCAGAAACCGTCATTTCCAGCCCTAGAGACGCATGTAAGAGTTAGCAGTAAGAATGCGTTTAAAACACAGAACACCCGCTTCTTACGAACTCATCTTCTGTGTGTTGGTTCCTTTTAGGAAGTTGCATCTATGTTTAGATTCAGCGAGGAAGAAACACGTTTCTTCTAAGAGCTGCGTTTGGATATTCCAGAGTGGATGGGAGAACAGGCTGTAAAGAGAAATACCTTGCTCTAAAACCAAAACGGAGCTATCTAGCAGAATGGTTGTCAATGTGTGTATTCAACTTCCAGAGTTAAACTGATGTGTGTTTGCAGCAGTTCAGAAACCCTTTCTTTGGAGAATGCAGAAACCGTCATTTCCAGCCCTAGAGACGCATATAAGAGTTAGCAGTAAGAATGCGTTTAAAACACAGAACACCCGCTTCTTACGAACTCATCTTCTGTGTGTTGGTTTTTTTTAGGAAGTTGCATCTATGTTTAGATTCAGCGAGGAAAAAACACGTTTCTTCTAAGAGCTGCGTTTGGATATTCCAGAGTGGATGGGAGAACAGGCTGTAAAGAGAAATACCTTGCTCTAAAACCAAAACGGAGCTATCTAGCAGAATGGTTGTCAATGTGTGTATTCAAATTCCAGAGTTAAACTGATGTGTGTTTGCAGCAGTTCAGAAACCCTTTCTTTGGAGAATGCAGAAACCGTCATTTCCAGCCCTAGAGACGCATGTAAGAGTTAGCAGTAAGAATGCGTTTAAAACACAGAACACCCGCTTCTTACGAACTCATCTTCTGTGTGTTGGTTCTTTTTAGGAAGTTGCATCTATGTTTAGATTCAGCGAGGAAGAAACACGTTTCTTCTAAGAGCTGCGTTTGGATATTCCAGAGTGGATGGGAGAACAGGCTGTAAAGAGAAATACCTTGCTCTAAAACCAAAACGGAGCTATCTAGCAGAATGGTTGTCAATGTGTGTATTCAACTTCCAGAGTTAAACTGATGTGTGTTTGCAGCAGTTCAGAAACCCTTTCTTTGGAGAATGCAGAAACCGTCATTTCCAGCCCTAGAGACGCATGTAAGAGTTAGCAGTAAGAATGCGTTTAAAACACAGAACACCCGCTTCTTACGAACTCATCTTCTGTGTGTTGGTTCCTTTTAGGAAGTTGCATCTATGTTTAGATTCAGCGAGGAAGAAACACGTTTCTTCTAAAAGCTGCGTTTGGATATTCCAGAGTGGATGGGAGAACAGGCTGTAAAGAAAAATACCTTGCTCTAAAACCAAAACGGAGCTATCTAGCAGAATGGTTGTCAATGTGTCTATTCAACTTCCAGAGCTAAACTGATGTGTGTTTTAGGCAGTTCAGAAACCCTTTCTTTGGAGAATGCAGAAACCGTCATTTCCAGCCCTAGAGACGCATATAAGAGTTAGCAGTAAGAATGCGTTTAAAACACAGAACACCCGCTTCTTACGAACTCATCTTCTGTGTGTTGGTTCCTTTTAGGAAGTTGCATCTATGTTTAGATTCAGCGAGGAAGAAACACGTTTCTTCTAAAAGCTGCGTTTGGATATTCCAGAGTGGATGGGAGAACAGGCTGTAAAGAGAAATACCTTGCTCTAAAACCAAAACGGAGCTATCTAGCAGAATGGTTGTCAATGTGTGTATTCAACTTCCAGAGTTAAACTGATGTGTGTTTGCAGCAGTTCAGAAACCCTTTCTTTGGAGAATGCAGAAACCGTCATTTCCAGCCCTAGAGACGCATATAAGAGTTAGCAGTAAGAATGCGTTTAAAACACAGAACACCTGCTTCTTACGAACTCATCTGCTGTGTGTTGGTTCCTTTTAGGAAGTTGCATCTATGTTTAGATTCAGCGAGGAAGAAACACGTTTCTTCTAAAAGCTACGTTTGGACATTCCAGAGTGGATGGGAGAACAGGCTGTAAAGAGAAATACCTTGCTCTAAAACCAAAACGGAGCTATCTAGCAGAATGGTTGTCAATGTGTGTATTCAACTTCCAGAGTTAAACTGATGTGTGTTTGCAGCAGTTCAGAAACCCTTTCTTTGGAGAATGCAGAAACCGTCATTTCCAGGCCTAGAGACACATATAAGAGTTAGCAGTAAGAATGCGTTTAAAACACAGAACACCCGCTTCTTACGAACTCATCTTCTGTGTGTTGGTTCCTTTTAGGAAGTTGCATCTATGTTTAGATTCAGCGAGGAAGAAACACGTTTCTTCTAAAAGCTGCATTTGGATATTCCAGAGTGGATGGGAGAACAGGCTGTAAAGAGAAATACCTTGCTCTAAAACCAAAACGGAGCTATCTAGCAGAATGGTTGTCAATGTGTGTATTCAACTTCCAGAGTTAAACTGATGTGTGTTTGCAGCAGTTCAGAAACCCTTTCTTTGGAGAATGCAGAAACCGTCATTTCCAGCCCTAGAGACGCATATAAGAGTTAGCAGTAAGAATGCGTTTAAAACACAGAACACCCGCTTCTTACGAACTCATCTTCTGTGTGTTGGTTCCTTTTAGGAAGTTGCATCTATGTTTAGATTCAGCGAGGAAGAAACACGTTTCTTCTAAAAGCTGCGTTTGGATATTCCAGAGTGGATGGGAGAACAGGCTGTAAAGAGAAATACCTTGCTCTAAAACCAAAACGGAGCTATCTAGCAGAATGGTTGTCAATGTGTGTATTCAACTTCCAGAGTTAAACTGATGTGTGTTTGCAGCAGTTCAGAAACCCTTTCTTTGGAGAATGCAGAAACCGTCATTTCCAGCCCTAGAGACGCATGTAAGAGTTAGCAGTAAGAATGCGTTTAAAACACAGAACACCCGCTTCTTACGAACTCATCTTCTGTGTGTTGGTTCCTTTTAGGAAGTTGCATCTATGTTTAGATTCAGCGAGGAAGAAACACGTTTCTTCTAAGAGCTGCGTTTGGATATTCCAGAGTGGATGGGAGAACAGGCTGTAAAGAGAAATACCTTGCTCTAAAACCAAAACGGAGCTATCTAGCAGAATGGTTGTCAATGTGTGTATTCAACTTCCAGAGTTAAACTGATGTGTGTTTGCAGCAGTTCAGAAACCCTTTCTTTGGAGAATGCAGAAACCGTCATTTCCAGCCCTAGAGACGCATATAAGAGTTAGCAGTAAGAATGCGTTTAAAACACAGAACACCCGCTTCTTACGAACTCATCTTCTGTGTGTTGGTTTTTTTTAGGAAGTTGCATCTATGTTTAGATTCAGCGAGGAAAAAACACGTTTCTTCTAAAAGCTGCGTTTGGATATTCCAGAGTGGATGGGAGAACAGGCTGTAAAGAGAAATACCTTGCTCTAAAACCAAAACGGAGCTATCTAGCAGAATGGTTGTCAATGTGTGTATTCAAATTCCAGAGTTAAACTGATGTGTGTTTGCAGCAGTTCAGAAACCCTTTCTTTGGAGAATGCAGAAACCGTCATTTCCAGCCCTAGAGACGCATGTAAGAGTTAGCAGTAAGAATGCGTTTAAAACACAGAACACCCGCTTCTTACGAACTCATCTTCTGTGTGTTGGTTCCTTTTAGGAAGTTGCATCTATGTTTAGATTCAGCGAGGAAGAAACACGTTTCTTCTAAGAGCTGCGTTTGGATATTCCAGAGTGGATGGGAGAACAGGCTGTAAAGAGAAATACCTTGCTCTAAAACCAAAACGGAGCTATCTAGCAGAATGGTTGTCAATGCGTTTATTCAAGTTCCAGAGGTAAACTGCTGTGTGTTTGCAGCAGTTCAGAAACCCTTTCTTTGGAGAATGCAGAAAAAGTCTTTTCCCGCCCCAGAGACGCTTAGGAGAGTTAGCAGTAAGAATGCGTTTAAAACACAGAAGACCCGCTTATTACGAACTCATCCGCTGTGTGTTGGCTCCTTTTAGGAAGTTACATATATGTTTAGATTCAGCGAGGAAGAAACACGTTTCTTCTAAAAGCTGCGTTTGGACATTCCAGAGTGGATGGGAGAACAGGCTGTAAAGAGAAATACCTTGCTCTAAAACCAAAACGGAGCTATCTAGCAGAATGGTTGTCAATGTGTGTATTCAACTTCCAGAGCTAAACTGATGTGTGTTTGCAGCAGTTCAGAAACCCTTTCTTTGGAGAATGCAGAAACCGTCTTTTCCCGCCCTAGAGACGCTTATGAGAGTTAGTAGTAAGAATGCGTTTAAAACACAGAACACCCGCTTCTTACGAACTCATCTGCTGTGTGTTGGTTCCTTTTAGGAAGTTGCATCTATGTTTAGATTCAGCGAGGTAGAATCACGTTTCTTATAAAAGCCGCGTTTGGACATTCCAGAGTGGATGGGAGAACAGGCTGTAAAGAGAAATACCTTGCTCTAAAACCAAAACGGAGCTATCTAGCAGAATGGTTGTCAATGTGTCTATTCAACTTCCAGAGCTAAACTGATGTGTGTTTTCAGCAGTTCAGAAACCCTTTCTTTGGAGAATGCAGAAACCGTCATTTCCAGCCCTAGAGATGCATTTAAGAGTTAGCAGTAAGAATGCGTTTAAAACACAGAACACCCGCTTCTTACGAACTCATCTTCTGTGTGTTGGTTCCTTTTAGGAAGTTGCATCTATGTTTAGATTCAGCGAGGAAGAAACACGTTTCTTCTAAAAGCTGCGTTTGGATATTCCAGAGTGGATGGGAGAACAGGCTGTAAAGAGAAATACCTTGCTCTAAAACCAAAACGGAGCTATCTAGCAGAATGGTTTTCAATGTGTTTATTCAGGTTCCAGAGTTAAACTGATGTGTGTTTGCAGCAGTTCAGAAACCCTTTCTTTGGAGAATGCAGAAACCGTCATTTCCAGCCCTAGAGACGCATGTAAGAGTTAGCAGTAAGAATGCGTTTAAAACACAGAACACCCGCTTCTTACGAACTCATCTTCTGTGTGTTGGTTCCTTTTAGGAAGTTGCATCTATGTTTAGATTCAGCGAGGAAGAAACACGTTTCTTCTAAAAGCTGCGTTTGGATATTCCAGAGTGGATGGGAGAACAGGCTGTAAAGAGAAATACCTTGCTCTAAAACCAAAACGGAGCTATCTAGCAGAATGGTTGTCAATGTGTGTATTCAACTTCCAGAGTTAAACTGATGTGTGTTTGCAGCAGTTCAGAAACCCTTTCTTTGGAGAATGCAGAAACCGTCATTTCCAGCCCTAGAGACGCATGTAAGAGTTAGCAGTAAGAATGCGTTTAAAACACAGAACACCCGCTTCTTACGAACTCATCTTCTGTGTGTTGGTTCCTTTTAGGAAGTTGCATCTATGTTTAGATTCAGCGAGGAAGAAACACGTTTCTTCTAAAAGCTGCGTTTGGATATTCCAGAGTGGATGGGAGAACAGGCTGTAAAGAGAAATACCTTGCTCTAAAACCAAAACGGAGCTATCTAGCAGAATGGTTGTCAATGTGTGTATTCAACTTCCAGAGTTAAACTGATGTGTGTTTGCAGCAGTTCAGAAACCCTTTCTTTGGAGAATGCAGAAACCGTCATTTCCAGCCCTAGAGACGCATATAAGAGTTAGCAGTAAGAATGCGTTTAAAACACAGAACACCCGCTTCTTACGAACTCATCTTGTGTGTTGGTTCCTTTTAGGAAGTTGCATCTATGTTTAGATTCAGCGAGGAAGAAACACGTTTCTTCTAAAAGCTGCGTTTGGATATTCCAGAGTGGATGGGAGAACAGGCTGTAAAGAGAAATACCTTGCTCTAAAACCAAAACGGAGCTATCTAGCAGAATGGTTGTCAATGTGTGTATTCAACTTCCAGAGTTAAACTGATGTGTGTTTGCAGCAGTTCAGAAACCCTTTCTTTGGAGAATGCAGAAACCGTCATTTCCAGCCCTAGAGACGCATATAAGAGTTAGCAGTAAGAATGCGTTTAAAACACAGAACACCCGCTTCTTACGAACTCATCTTCTGTGTGTTGGTTCCTTTTAGGAAGTTGCATCTATGTTTAGATTCAGCGAGGAAGAAACACGTTTCTTCTAAAAGCTGCGTTTGGATATTCCAGAGTGGATGGGAGAACAGGCTGTAAAGAGAAATACCTTGCTCTAAAACCAAAACGGAGCTATCTAGCAGAATGGTTGTCAATGTGTGTATTCAACTTCCAGAGTTAAACTGATGTGTGTTTGCAGCAGTTCAGAAACCCTTTCTTTGGAGAATGCAGAAACCGTCATTTCCAGCCCTAGAGACGCATGTAAGAGTTAGCAGTAAGAATGCGTTTAAAACACAGAACACCCGCTTCTTACGAACTCATCTTCTGTGTGTTGGTTCCTTTTAGGAAGTTGCATCTATGTTTAGATTCAGCGAGGAAGAAACACGTTTCTTCTAAAAGCTGCGTTTGGATATTCCAGAGTGGATGGGAGAACAGGCTGTAAAGAGAAATACCTTGCTCTAAAACCAAAACGGAGCTATCTAGCAGAATGGTTGTCAATGTGTGTATTCAACTTCCAGAGTTAAACTGATGTGTGTTTGCAGCAGTTCAGAAACCCTTTCTTTGGAGAATGCAGAAACCGTCATTTCCAGCCCTAGAGACGCATGTAAGAGTTAGCAGTAAGAATGCGTTTAAAACACAGAACACCCGCTTCTTACGAACTCATCTTCTGTGTGTTGGTTCCTTTTAGGAAGTTGCATCTATGTTTAGATTCAGCGAGGAAGAAACACGTTTCTTCTAAAAGCTGCGTTTGGATATTCCAGAGTGGATGGGAGAACAGGCTGTAAAGAAAAATACCTTGCTCTAAAACCAAAACGGAGCTATCTAGCAGAATGGTTGTCAATGTGTGTATTCAACTTCCAGAGCTAAACTGATGTGTGTTTTAGGCAGTTCAGAAACCCTTTCTTTGGAGAATGCAGAAACCGTCATTTCCAGCCCTAGAGACGCATATAAGAGTTAGCAGTAAGAATGCGTTTAAAACACAGAACACCCGCTTCTTACGAACTCATCTTCTGTGTGTTGGTTCCTTTTAGGAAGTTGCATCTATGTTTAGATTCAGCGAGGAAGAAACACGTTTCTTCTAAAAGCTGCGTTTGGATATTCCAGAGTGGATGGGAGAACAGGCTGTAAAGAGAAATACCTTGCTCTAAAACCAAAACGGAGCTATCTAGCAGAATGGTTGTCAATGTGTGTATTCAACTTCCAGAGTTAAACTGATGTGTGTTTGCAGCAGTTCAGAAACCCTTTCTTTGGAGAATGCAGAAACCGTCATTTCCAGCCCTAGAGACGCATATAAGAGTTAGCAGTAAGAATGCGTTTAAAAC
The DNA here is from genome assembly GCF_048565385.1 of Saimiri boliviensis. Lineage (NCBI taxonomy): Eukaryota > Metazoa > Chordata > Mammalia > Primates > Cebidae > Saimiri > Saimiri boliviensis. Next base: position 43,354,500 of record NC_133467.1, read on the forward strand.
ACAGAACACCCGCTTCTTACGAACTCATCTGCTGTGTGTTGGTTCCTTTTAGGAAGTTGCATCTATGTTTAGATTCAGCGAGGAAGAAACACGTTTCTTCTAAAAGCTACGTTTGGACATTCCAGAGTGGATGGGAGAACAGGCTGTAAAGAGAAATACCTTGCTCTAAAACCAAAACGGAGCTATCTAGCAGAATGGTTGTCAATGTGTGTATTCAACTTCCAGAGTTAAACTGATGTGTGTTTGCAGCAGTTCAGAAACCCTTTCTTTGGAGAATGCAGAAACCGTCATTTCCAGCCCTAGAGACGCATATAAGAGTTAGCAGTAAGAATGCGTTTAAAACACAGAACACCCGCTTCTTACGAACTCATCTTCTGTGTGTTGGTTCCTTTTAGGAAGTTGCATCTATGTTTAGATTCAGCGAGGAAGAAACACGTTTCTTCTAAAAGCTGCATTTGGATATTCCAGAGTGGATGGGAGAACAGGCTGTAAAGAGAAATACCTTGCTCTAAAACCAAAACGGAGCTATCTAGCAGAATGGTTGTCAATGTGTGTATTCAACTTCCAGAGTTAAACTGATGTGTGTTTGCAGCAGTTCAGAAACCCTTTCTTTGGAGAATGCAGAAACCGTCATTTCCAGCCCTAGAGACGCATATAAGAGTTAGCAGTAAGAATGCGTTTAAAACACAGAACACCCGCTTCTTACGAACTCATCTTCTGTGTGTTGGTTCCTTTTAGGAAGTTGCATCTATGTTTAGATTCAGCGAGGAAGAAACACGTTTCTTCTAAAAGCTGCGTTTGGATATTCCAGAGTGGATGGGAGAACAGGCTGTAAAGAGAAATACCTTGCTCTAAAACCAAAACGGAGCTATCTAGCAGAATGGTTGTCAATGTGTGTATTCAACTTCCAGAGTTAAACTGATGTGTGTTTGCAGCAGTTCAGAAACCCTTTCTTTGGAGAATGCAGAAACCGTCATTTCCAGCCCTAGAGACGCATGTAAGAGTTAGCAGTAAGAATGCGTTTAAAACACAGAACACCCGCTTCTTACGAACTCATCTTCTGTGTGTTGGTTCCTTTTAGGATGTTGCATCTATGTTTAGATTCAGCGAGGAAGAAACACGTTTCTTCTAAGAGCTGCGTTTGGATATTCCAGAGTGGATGGGAGAACAGGCTGTAAAGAGAAATACCTTGCTCTAAAACCAAAACGGAGCTATCTAGCAGAATGGTTGTCAATGTGTGTATTCAACTTCCAGAGTTAAACTGATGTGTGTTTGCAGCAGTTCAGAAACCCTTTCTTTGGAGAATGCAGAAACCGTCATTTCCAGCCCTAGAGACGCATATAAGAGTTAGCAGTAAGAATGCGTTTAAAACACAGAACACCCGCTTCTTACGAACTCATCTTCTGTGTGTTGGTTTTTTTTAGGAAGTTGCATCTATGTTTAGATTCAGCGAGGAAAAAACACGTTTCTTCTAAAAGCTGCGTTTGGATATTCCAGAGTGGATGGGAGAACAGGCTGTAAAGAGAAATACCTTGCTCTAAAACCAAAACGGAGCTATCTAGCAGAATGGTTGTCAATGTGTGTATTCAAATTCCAGAGTTAAACTGATGTGTGTTTGCAGCAGTTCAGAAACCCTTTCTTTGGAGAATGCAGAAACCGTCATTTCCAGCCCTAGAGACGCATGTAAGAGTTAGCAGTAAGAATGCGTTTAAAACACAGAACACCCGCTTCTTACGAACTCATCTTCTGTGTGTTGGTTCCTTTTAGGAAGTTGCATCTATGTTTAGATTCAGCGAGGAAGAAACACGTTTCTTCTAAGAGCTGCGTTTGGATATTCCAGAGTGGATGGGAGAACAGGCTGTAAAGAGAAATACCTTGCTCTAAAACCAAAACGGAGCTATCTAGCAGAATGGTTGTCAATGTGTGTATTCAACTTCCAGAGTTAAACTGATGTGTGTTTGCAGCAGTTCAGAAACCCTTTCTTTGGAGAATGCAGAAACCGTCATTTCCAGCCCTAGAGACGCATGTAAGAGTTAGCAGTAAGAATGCGTTTAAAACACAGAACACCCGCTTCTTACGAACTCATCTTCTGTGTGTTGGTTCCTTTTAGGAAGTTGCATCTATGTTTAGATTCAGCGAGGAAGAAACACGTTTCTTCTAAAAGCTGCGTTTGGATATTCCAGAGTGGATGGGAGAACAGGCTGTAAAGAAAAATACCTTGCTCTAAAACCAAAACGGAGCTATCTAGCAGAATGGTTGTCAATGTGGGTATTCAACTTCCAGAGTTAAACTGATGTGTGTTTGCAGCAGTTCAGAAACCCTTTCTTTGGAGAATGCAGAAACCGTCATTTCCAGCCCTAGAGACGCATATAAGAGTTAGCAGTAAGAATGCGTTTAAAACACAGAACACCCGCTTCTTACGAACTCATCTTCTGTGTGTTGGTTCCTTTTAGGAAGTTGCATCTATGTTTAGATTCAGCGAGGAAGAAACACGTTTCTTCTAAAAGCTGCGTTTGGATATTCCAGAGTGGATGGGAGAACAGGCTGTAAAGAGAAATACCTTGCTCTAAAACCAAAACGGAGCTATCTAGCAGAATGGTTGTCAATGTGTGTATTCAACTTCCAGAGTTAAACTGATGTGTGTTTGCAGCAGTTCAGAAACCCTTTCTTTGGAGAATGCAGAAACCGTCATTTCCAGCCCTAGAGACGCATATAAGAGTTAGCAGTAAGAATGCGTTTAAAACACAGAACACCCGCTTCTTACGAACTCATCTTCTGTGTGTTGGTTCCTTTTAGGAAGTTGCATCTATGTTTAGATTCAGCGAGGAAGAAACACGTTTCTTCTAAAAGCTACGTTTGGACATTCCAGAGTGGATGGGAGAACAGGCTGTAAAGAGAAATACCTTGCTCTAAAACCAAAACGGAGCTATCTAGCAGAATGGTTGTCAATGTGTGTATTCAACTTCCAGAGTTAAACTGATGTGTGTTTGCAGCAGTTCAGAAACCCTTTCTTTGGAGAATGCAGAAACCGTCATTTCCAGCCCTAGAGACGCATATAAGAGTTAGCAGTAAGAATGCGTTTAAAACACAGAACACCCGCTTCTTACGAACTCATCTTCTGTGTGTTGGTTCCTTTTAGGAAGTTGCATCTATGTTTAGATTCAGCGAGGAAGAAACACGTTTCTTCTAAAAGCTGCATTTGGATATTCCAGAGTGGATGGGAGAACAGGCTGTAAAGAGAAATACCTTGCTCTAAAACCAAAACGGAGCTATCTAGCAGAATGGTTGTCAATGTGTGTATTCAACTTCCAGAGTTAAACTGATGTGTGTTTGCAGCAGTTCAGAAACCCTTTCTTTGGAGAATGCAGAAACCGTCATTTCCAGCCCTAGAGACGCATATAAGAGTTAGCAGTAAGAATGCGTTTAAAACACAGAACACCCGCTTCTTACGAACTCATCTTCTGTGTGTTGGTTCCTTTTAGGAAGTTGCATCTATGTTTAGATTCAGCGAGGAAGAAACACGTTTCTTCTAAAAGCTGCGTTTGGATATTCCAGAGTGGATGGGAGAACAGGCTGTAAAGAGAAATACCTTGCTCTAAAACCAAAACGGAGCTATCTAGCAGAATGGTTGTCAATGTGTGTATTCAACTTCCAGAGTTAAACTGATGTGTGTTTGCAGCAGTTCAGAAACCCTTTCTTTGGAGAATGCAGAAACCGTCATTTCCAGCCCTAGAGACGCATGTAAGAGTTAGCAGTAAGAATGCGTTTAAAACACAGAACACCCGCTTCTTACGAACTCATCTTCTGTGTGTTGGTTCCTTTTAGGAAGTTGCATCTATGTTTAGATTCAGCGAGGAAGAAACACGTTTCTTCTAAGAGCTGCGTTTGGATATTCCAGAGTGGATGGGAGAACAGGCTGTAAAGAGAAATACCTTGCTCTAAAACCAAAACGGAGCTATCTAGCAGAATGGTTGTCAATGCGTTTATTCAAGTTCCAGAGGTAAACTGCTGTGTGTTTGCAGCAGTTCAGAAACCCTTTCTTTGGAGAATGCAGAAAAAGTCTTTTCCCGCCCCAGAGACGCTTAGGAGAGTTAGCAGTAAGAATGCGTTTAAAACACAGAAGACCCGCTTATTACGAACTCATCCGCTGTGTGTTGGCTCCTTTTAGGAAGTTACATATATGTTTAGATTCAGCGAGGAAGAAACACGTTTCTTCTAAAAGCTGCGTTTGGACATTCCAGAGTGGATGGGAGAACAGGCTGTAAAGAGAAATACCTTGCTCTAAAACCAAAACGGAGCTATCTAGCAGAATGGTTGTCAATGTGTGTATTCAACTTCCAGAGCTAAACTGATGTGTGTTTGCAGCAGTTCAGAAACCCTTTCTTTGGAGAATGCAGAAACCGTCTTTTCCCGCCCTAGAGACGCTTATGAGAGTTAGTAGTAAGAATGCGTTTAAAACACAGAACACCCGCTTCTTACGAACTCATCTGCTGTGTGTTGGTTCCTTTTAGGAAGTTGCATCTATGTTTAGATTCAGCGAGGTAGAATCACGTTTCTTCTAAAAGCTGCGTTTGGACATTCCAGAGTGGATGGGAGAACAGGCTGTAAAGAGAAATACCTTGCTCTAAAACCAAAACGGAGCTATCTAGCAGAATGGTTGTCAATGTGTCTATTCAACTTCCAGAGCTAAACTGATGTGTGTTTTCAGCAGTTCAGAAACCCTTTCTTTGGAGAATGCAGAAACCGTCATTTCCAGCCCTAGAGATGCATTTAAGAGTTAGCAGTAAGAATGCGTTTAAAACACAGAACACCCGCTTCTTACGAACTCATCTTCTGTGTGTTGGTTCCTTTTAGGAAGTTGCATCTATGTTTAGATTCAGCGAGGAAGAAACACGTTTCTTCTAAAAGCTGCGTTTGGATATTCCAGAGTGGATGGGAGAACAGGCTGTAAAGAAAAATACCTTGCTCTAAAACCAAAACGGAGCTATCTAGCAGAATGGTTGTCAATGTGTCTATTCAACTTCCAGAGCTAAACTGATGTGTGTTTTCAGCAGTTCAGAAACCCTTTCTTTGGAGAATGCAGAAACCGTCATTTCCAGCCCTAGAGACGCTTATAAGAGTTAGCAGTAAGAATGCGTTTAAAACACAGAACACCCGCTTCTTACGAACTCATCTTCTGTGTGTTGGTTCCTTTTAGGAAGTTGCATCTATGTTTAGATTCAGCGAGGAAGAAACACGTTTCTTCTAAAAGCTGCGTTTGGATATTCCAGAGTGGATGGGAGAACAGGCTGTAAAGAGAAATACCTTGCTCTAAAACCAAAACGGAGCTATCTAGCAGAATGGTTGTCAATGTGTGTATTCAACTTCCAGAGTTAAACTGATGTGTGTTTGCAGCAGTTCAGAAACCCTTTCTTTGGAGAATGCAGAAACCGTCATTTCCAGCCCTAGAGACGCATATAAGAGTTAGCAGTAAGAATGCGTTTAAAACACAGAACACCCGCTTCTTACGAACTCATCTGCTGTGTGTTGGTTCCTTTTAGGAAGTTGCATCTATGTTTAGATTCAGCGAGGAAGAAACACGTTTCTTCTAAAAGCTGCGTTTGGATATTCCAGAGTGGATGGGAGAACAGGCTGTAAAGAGAAATACCTTCCTCTAAAACCAAAACGGAGCTATCTAGCAGAATGGTTTTCAATGTGTTTATTCAGGTTCCAGAGTTAAACTGATGTGTGTTTGCAGCAGTTCAGAAACCCTTTCTTTGGAGAATGCAGAAACCGTCATTTCCAGCCCTAGAGACGCATGTAAGAGTTAGCAGTAAGAATGCGTTTAAAACACAGAACACCCGCTTCTTACGAACTCATCTTCTGTGTGTTGGTTCCTTTTAGGAAGTTGCATCTATGTTTAGATTCAGCGAGGAAGAAACACGTTTCTTCTAAAAGCTGCGTTTGGATATTCCAGAGTGGATGGGAGAACAGGCTGTAAAGAGAAATACCTTGCTCTAAAACCAAAACGGAGCTATCTAGCAGAATGGTTGTCAATGTGTGTATTCAACTTCCAGAGTTAAACTGATGTGTGTTTGCAGCAGTTCAGAAACCCTTTCTTTGGAGAATGCAGAAACCGTCATTTCCAGCCCTAGAGACGCATATAAGAGTTAGCAGTAAGAATGCGTTTAAAACACAGAACACCCGCTTCTTACGAACTCATCTTGTGTGTTGGTTCCTTTTAGGAAGTTGCATCTATGTTTAGATTCAGCGAGGAAGAAACACGTTTCTTCTAAAAGCTGCGTTTGGATATTCCAGAGTGGATGGGAGAACAGGCTGTAAAGAGAAATACCTTGCTCTAAAACCAAAACGGAGCTATCTAGCAGAATGGTTGTCAATGTGTGTATTCAACTTCCAGAGTTAAACTGATGTGTGTTTGCAGCAGTTCAGAAACCCTTTCTTTGGAGAATGCAGAAACCGTCATTTCCAGCCCTAGAGACGCATATAAGAGTTAGCAGTAAGAATGCGTTTAAAACACAGAACACCCGCTTCTTACGAACTCATCTTCTGTGTGTTGGTTCCTTTTAGGAAGTTGCATCTATGTTTAGATTCAGCGAGGAAGAAACACGTTTCTTCTAAAAGCTGCGTTTGGATATTCCAGAGTGGATGGGAGAACAGGCTGTAAAGAGAAATACCTTGCTCTAAAACCAAAACGGAGCTATCTAGCAGAATGGTTGTCAATGTGTGTATTCAACTTCCAGAGTTAAACTGATGTGTGTTTGCAGCAGTTCAGAAACCCTTTCTTTGGAGAATGCAGAAACCGTCATTTCCAGCCCTAGAGACGCATGTAAGAGTTAGCAGTAAGAATGCGTTTAAAACACAGAACACCCGCTTCTTACGAACTCATCTTCTGTGTGTTGGTTCCTTTTAGGAAGTTGCATCTATGTTTAGATTCAGCGAGGAAGAAACACGTTTCTTCTAAAAGCTGCGTTTGGATATTCCAGAGTGGATGGGAGAACAGGCTGTAAAGAGAAATACCTTGCTCTAAAACCAAAACGGAGCTATCTAGCAGAATGGTTGTCAATGTGTGTATTCAACTTCCAGAGTTAAACTGATGTGTGTTTGCAGCAGTTCAGAAACCCTTTCTTTGGAGAATGCAGAAACCGTCATTTCCAGCCCTAGAGACGCATGTAAGAGTTAGCAGTAAGAATGCGTTTAAAACACAGAACACCCGCTTCTTACGAACTCATCTTCTGTGTGTTGGTTCCTTTTAGGAAGTTGCATCTATGTTTAGATTCAGCGAGGAAGAAACACGTTTCTTCTAAAAACTGCGTTTGGATATTCCAGAGTGGATGGGAGAACAGGCTGTAAAGAAAAATACCTTGCTCTAAAACCAAAACGGAGCTATCTAGCAGAATGGTTGTCAATGTGTGTATTCAACTTCCAGAGCTAAACTGATGTGTGTTTTAGGCAGTTCAGAAACCCTTTCTTTGGAGAATGCAGAAACCGTCATTTCCAGCCCTAGAGACGCATATAAGAGTTAGCAGTAAGAATGCGTTTAAAACACAGAACACCCGCTTCTTACGAACTCATCTTCTGTGTGTTGGTTCCTTTTAGGAAGTTGCATCTATGTTTAGATTCAGCGAGGAAGAAACACGTTTCTTCTAACAGCTGCGTTTGGATATTCCAGAGTGGATGGGAGAACAGGCTGTAAAGAGAAATACCTTGCTCTAAAACCAAAACGGAGCTATCTAGCAGAATGGTTGTCAATGTGTGTATTCAACTTCCAGAGTTAAACTGATGTGTGTTTGCAGCAGTTCAGAAACCCTTTCTTTGGAGAATGCAGAAACCGTCATTTCCAGCCCTAGAGACGCATATAAGAGTTAGCAGTAAGAATGCGTTTAAAACACAGAACACCCGCTTCTTACGAACTCATCTGCTGTGTGTTGGTTCCTTTTAGGAAGTTGCATCTATGTTTAGATTCAGCGAGGAAGAAACACGTTTCTTCTAAAAGCTACGTTTGGACATTCCAGAGTGGATGGGAGAACAGGCTGTAAAGAGAAATACCTTGCTCTAAAACCAAAACGGAGCTATCTAGCAGAATGGTTGTCAATGTGTGTATTCAACTTCCAGAGTTAAACTGATGTGTGTTTGCAGCAGTTCAGAAACCCTTTCTTTGGAGAATGCAGAAACCGTCATTTCCAGCCCTAGAGACGCATATAAGAGTTAGCAGTAAGAATGCGTTTAAAACACAGAACACCCGCTTCTTACGAACTCATCTTCTGTGTGTTGGTTTTTTTTAGGAAGTTGCATCTATGTTTAGATTCAGCGAGGAAAAAACACGTTTCTTCTAAAAGCTGCGTTTGGATATTCCAGAGTGGATGGGAGAACAGGCTGTAAAGAGAAATACCTTGCTCTAAAACCAAAACGGAGCTATCTAGCAGAATGGTTGTCAATGTGTGTATTCAAATTCCAGAGTTAAACTGATGTGTGTTTGCAGCAGTTCAGAAACCCTTTCTTTGGAGAATGCAGAAACCGTCATTTCCAGCCCTAGAGACGCATGTAAGAGTTAGCATTAAGAATGCGTTTAAAACACTGAACACCCGCTTCTTACGAACTCATCTTCTGTGTGTTGGTTCCTTTTAGGAAGTTGCATCTATGTTTAGATTCAGCGAGGAAGAAACACGTTTCTTCTAAGAGCTGCGTTTGGATATTCCAGAGTGGATGGGAGAACAGGCTGTAAAGAGAAATACCTTGCTCTAAAACCAAAACGGAGCTATCTAGCAGAATGGTTGTCAATGTGTGTATTCAACTTCCAGAGTTAAACTGATGTGTGTTTGCAGCAGTTCAGAAACCCTTTCTTTGGAGAATGCAGAAACCGTCATTTCCAGCCCTAGAGACGCATATAAGAGTTAGCAGTAAGAATGCGTTTAAAACACAGAACACCCGCTTCTTACGAACTCATCTTCTGTGTGTTGGTTCCTTTTAGGAAGTTGCATCTATGTTTAGATTCAGCGAGGAAGAAACACGTTTCTTCTAAAAGCTGCGTTTGGATATTCCAGAGTGGATGGGAGAACAGGCTGTAAAGAGAAATACCTTGCTCTAAAACCAAAACGGAGCTATCTAGCAGAATGGTTGTCAATGTGTGTATTCAACTTCCAGAGTTAAACTGATGTGTGTTTGCAGCAGTTCAGAAACCCTTTCTTTGGAGAATGCAGAAACCGTCATTTCCAGCCCTAGAGACGCATATAAGAGTTAGCAGTAAGAATGCGTTTAAAACACAGAACACCCGCTTCTTACGAACTCATCTTCTGTGTGTTGGTTCCTTTTAGGAAGTTGCATCTATGTTTAGATTCAGCGAGGAAGAAACACGTTTCTTCTAAAAGCTGCGTTTGGATATTCCAGAGTGGATGGGAGAACAGGCTGTAAAGAGAAATACCTTGCTCTAAAACCAAAACGGAGCTATCTAGCAGAATGGTTGTCAATGTGTGTATTCAACTTCCAGAGTTAAACTGATGTGTGTTTGCAGCAGTTCAGAAACCCTTTCTTTGGAGAATGCAGAAACCGTCATTTCCAGCCCTAGAGACGCATGTAAGAGTTAGCAGTAAGAATGCGTTTAAAACACAGAACACCCGCTTCTTACGAACTCATCTTCTGTGTGTTGGTTCCTTTTAGGAAGTTGCATCTATGTTTAGATTCAGCGAGGAAGAAACACGTTTCTTCTAAAAGCTGCGTTTGGATATTCCAGAGTGGATGGGAGAACAGGCTGTAAAGAGAAATACCTTGCTCTAAAACCAAAACGGAGCTATCTAGCAGAATGGTTGTCAATGTGTGTATTCAACTTCCAGAGTTAAACTGATGTGTGTTTGCAGCAGTTCAGAAACCCTTTCTTTGGAGAATGCAGAAACCGTCATTTCCAGCCCTAGAGACGCATGTAAGAGTTAGCAGTAAGAATGCGTTTAAAACACAGAACACCCGCTTCTTACGAACTCATCTTCTGTGTGTTGGTTCCTTTTAGGAAGTTGCATCTATGTTTAGATTCAGCGAGGAAGAAACACGTTTCTTCTAAAAGCTGCGTTTGGATATTCCAGAGTGGATGGGAGAACAGGCTGTAAAGAAAAATACCTTGCTCTAAAACCAAAACGGAGCTATCTAGCAGAATGGTTGTCAATGTGTGTATTCAACTTCCAGAGCTAAACTGATGTGTGTTTTAGGCAGTTCAGAAACCCTTTCTTTGGAGAATGCAGAAACCGTCATTTCCAGCCCTAGAGACGCATATAAGAGTTAGCAGTAAGAATGCGTTTAAAACACAGAACACCCGCTTCTTACGAACTCATCTTCTGTGTGTTGGTTCCTTTTAGGAAGTTGCATCTATGTTTAGATTCAGCGAGGAAGAAACACGTTTCTTCTAAAAGCTGCGTTTGGATATTCCAGAGTGGATGGGAGAACAGGCTGTAAAGAGAAATACCTTGCTCTAAAACCAAAACGGAGCTATCTAGCAGAATGGTTGTCAATGTGTGTATTCAACTTCCAGAGTTAAACTGATGTGTGTTTGCAGCAGTTCAGAAACCCTTTCTTTGGAGAATGCAGAAACCGTCATTTCCAGCCCTAGAGACGCATATAAGAGTTAGCAGTAAGAATGCGTTTAAAACACAGAACACCCGCTTCTTACGAACTCATCTGCTGTGTGTTGGTTCCTTTTAGGAAGTTGCATCTATGTTTAGATTCAGCGAGGAAGAAACACGTTTCTTCTAAAAGCTACGTTTGGACATTCCAGAGTGGATGGGAGAACAGGCTGTAAAGAGAAATACCTTGCTCTAAAACCAAAACGGAGCTATCTAGCAGAATGGTTGTCAATGTGTGTATTCAACTTCCAGAGTTAAACTGATGTGTGTTTGCAGCAGTTCAGAAACCCTTTCTTTGGAGAATGCAGAAACCGTCATTTCCAGCCCTAGAGACGCATATAAGAGTTAGCAGTAAGAATGCGTTTAAAACACAGAACACCCGCTTCTTACGAACTCATCTTCTGTGTGTTGGTTTTTTTTAGGAAGTTGCATCTATGTTTAGATTCAGCGAGGAAAAAACACGTTTCTTCTAAAAGCTGCGTTTGGATATTCCAGAGTGGATGGGAGAACAGGCTGTAAAGAGAAATACCTTGCTCTAAAACCAAAACGGAGCTATCTAGCAGAATGGTTGTCAATGTGTGTATTCAAATTCCAGAGTTAAACTGATGTGTGTTTGCAGCAGTTCAGAAACCCTTTCTTTGGAGAATGCAGAAACCGTCATTTCCAGCCCTAGAGACGCATGTAAGAGTTAGCAGTAAGAATGCGTTTAAAACACAGAACACCCGCTTCTTACGAACTCATCTTCTGTGTGTTGGTTCCTTTTAGGAAGTTGCATCTATGTTTAGATTCAGCGAGGAAGAAACACGTTTCTTCTAAGAGCTGCGTTTGGATATTCCAGAGTGGATGGGAGAACAGGCTGTAAAGAGAAATACCTTGCTCTAAAACCAAAACGGAGCTATCTAGCAGAATGGTTGTCAATGTGTGTATTCAACTTCCAGAGTTAAACTGATGTGTGTTTGCAGCAGTTCAGAAACCCTTTCTTTGGAGAATGCAGAAACCGTCATTTCCAGCCCTAGAGACGCATGTAAGAGTTAGCAGTAAGAATGCGTTTAAAACACAGAACACCCGCTTCTTACGAACTCATCTTCTGTGTGTTGGTTCCTTTTAGGAAGTTGCATCTATGTTTAGATTCAGCGAGGAAGAAACACGTTTCTTCTAACAGCTGCGTTTGGATATTCCAGAGTGGATGGGAGAACAGGCTGTAAAGAAAAATACCTTGCTCTAAAACCAAAACGGAGCTATCTAGCAGAATGGTTGTCAATGTGTCTATTCAACTTCCAGAGCTAAACTGATGTGTGTTTTAGGCAGTTCAGAAACCCTTTCTTTGGAGAATGCAGAAACCGTCATTTCCAGCCCTAGAGACGCATATAAGAGTTAGCAGTAAGAATGCGTTTAAAACACAGAACACCCGCTTCTTACGAACTCATCTTCTGTGTGTTGGTTCCTTTTAGGAAGTTGCATCTATGTTTAGATTCAGCGAGGAAGAAACACGTTTCTTCTAAAAGCTGCGTTTGGATATTCCAGAGTGGATGGGAGAACAGGCTGTAAAGAGAAATACCTTGCTCTAAAACCAAAACGGAGCTATCTAGCAGAATGGTTGTCAATGTGTGTATTCAACTTCCAGAGTTAAACTGATGTGTGTTTGCAGCAGTTCAGAAACCCTTTCTTTGGAGAATGCAGAAACCGTCATTTCCAGCCCTAGAGACGCATATAAGAGTTAGCAGTAAGAATGCGTTTAAAACACAGAACACCCGCTTCTTACGAACTCATCTGCTGTGTGTTGGTTCCTTTTAGGAAGTTGCATCTATGTTTAGATTCAGCGAGGAAGAAACACGTTTCTTCTAAAAGCTACGTTTGGACATTCCAGAGTGGATGGGAGAACAGGCTGTAAAGAGAAATACCTTGCTCTAAAACCAAAACGGAGCTATCTAGCAGAATGGTTGTCAATGTGTGTATTCAACTTCCAGAGTTAAACTGATGTGTGTTTGCAGCAGTTCAGAAACCCTTTCTTTGGAGAATGCAGAAACCGTCATTTCCAGCCCTAGAGACGCATATAAGAGTTAGCAGTAAGAATGCGTTTAAAACACAGAACACCCGCTTCTTACGAACTCATCTTCTGTGTGTTGGTTCCTTTTAGGAAGTTGCATCTATGTTTAGATTCAGCGAGGAAGAAACACGTTTCTTCTAAAAGCTGCATTTGGATATTCCAGAGTGGATGGGAGAACAGGCTGTAAAGAGAAATACCTTGCTCTAAAACCAAAACGGAGCTATCTAGCAGAATGGTTGTCAATGTGTGTATTCAACTTCCAGAGTTAAACTGATGTGTGTTTGCAGCAGTTCAGAAACCCTTTCTTTGGAGAATGCAGAAACCGTCATTTCCAGCCCTAGAGACGCATGTAAGAGTTAGCAGTAAGAATGCGTTTAAAACACAGAACACCCGCTTCTTACGAACTCATCTTCTGTGTGTTGGTTTTTTTAGGAAGTTGCATCTATGTTTAGATTCAGCGAGGAAAAAACACGTTTCTTCTAAAAGCTGCGTTTGGATATTCCAGAGTGGATGGGAGAACAGGCTGTAAAGAGAAATACCTTGCTCTAAAACCAAAACGGAGCTATCTAGCAGAATGGTTGTCAATGTGTGTATTCAAATTCCAGAGTTAAACTGATGTGTGTTTGCAGCAGTTCAGAAACCCTTTCTTTGGAGAATGCAGAAACCGTCATTTCCAGCCCTAGAGACGCATGTAAGAGTTAGCAGTAAGAATGCGTTTAAAACACAGAACACCCGCTTCTTACGAACTCATCTTCTGTGTGTTGGTTCCTTTTAGGAAGTTGCATCTATGTTTAGATTCAGCGAGGAAGAAACACGTTTCTTCTAAGAGCTGCGTTTGGATATTCCAGAGTGGATGGGAGAACAGGCTGTAAAGAGAAATACCTTGCTCTAAAACCAAAACGGAGCTATCTAGCAGAATGGTTGTCAATGTGTGTATTCAACTTCCAGAGTTAAACTGATGTGTGTTTGCAGCAGTTCAGAAACCCTTTCTTTGGAGAATGCAGAAACCGTCATTTCCAGCCCTAGAGACGCATGTAAGAGTTAGCAGTAAGAATGCGTTTAAAACACAGAACACCCGCTTCTTACGAACTCATCTTCTGTGTGTTGGTTCCTTTTAGGAAGTTGCATCTATGTTTAGATTCAGCGAGGAAGAAACACGTTTCTTCTAACAGCTGCGTTTGGATATTCCAGAGTGGATGGGAGAACAGGCTGTAAAGAAAAATACCTTGCTCTAAAACCAAAACGGAGCTATCTAGCAGAATGGTTGTCAATGTGTCTATTCAACTTCCAGAGCTAAACTGATGTGTGTTTTAGGCAGTTCAGAAACCCTTTCTTTGGAGAATGCAGAAACCGTCATTTCCAGCCCTAGAGACGCATATAAGAGTTAGCAGTAAGAATGCGTTTAAAACACAGAACACCCGCTTCTTACGAACTCATCTTCTGTGTGTTGGTTCCTTTTAGGAAGTTGCATCTATGTTTAGATTCAGCGAGGAAGAAACACGTTTCTTCTAAAAGCTGCGTTTGGATATTCCAGAGTGGATGGGAGAACAGGCTGTAAAGAGAAATACCTTGCTCTAAAACCAAAACGGAGCTATCTAGCAGAATGGTTGTCAATGTGTGTATTCAACTTCCAGAGTTAAACTGATGTGTGTTTGCAGCAGTTCAGAAACCCTTTCTTTGGAGAATGCAGAAACCGTCATTTCCAGCCCTAGAGAAGCATATAAGAGTTAGCAGTAAGAATGCGTTTAAAACACAGAACACCCGCTTCTTACGAACTCATCTGCTGTGTGTTGGTTCCTTTTAGGAAGTTGCATCTATGTTTAGATTCAGCGAGGAAGAAACACGTTTCTTCTAAAAGCTACGTTTGGACATTCCAGAGTGGATGGGAGAACAGGCTGTAAAGAGAAATACCTTGCTCTAAAACCAAAACGGAGCTATCTAGCAGAATGGTTGTCAATGTGTGTATTCAACTTCCAGAGTTAAACTGATGTGTGTTTGCAGCAGTTCAGAAACCCTTTCTTTGGAGAATGCAGAAACCGTCATTTCCAGCCCTAGAGACGCATATAAGAGTTAGCAGTAAGAATGCGTTTAAAACACAGAACACCCGCTTCTTACGAACTCATCTTCTGTGTGTTGGTTCCTTTTAGGAAGTTGCATCTATGTTTAGATTCAGCGAGGAAGAAACACGTTTCTTCTAAAAGCTGCATTTGGATATTCCAGAGTGGATGGGAGAACAGGCTGTAAAGAGAAATACCTTGCTCTAAAACCAAAACGGAGCTATCTAGCAGAATGGTTGTCAATGTGTGTATTCAACTTCCAGAGTTAAACTGATGTGTGTTTGCAGCAGTTCAGAAACCCTTTCTTTGGAGAATGCAGAAACCGTCATTTCCAGCCCTAGAGACGCATGTAAGAGTTAGCAGTAAGAATGCGTTTAAAACACAGAACACCCGCTTCTTACGAACTCATCTTCTGTGTGTTGGTTCCTTTTAGGAAGTTGCATCTATGTTTAGATTCAGCGAGGAAGAAACACGTTTCTTCTAAGAGCTGCGTTTGGATATTCCAGAGTGGATGGGAGAACAGGCTGTAAAGAGAAATACCTTGCTCTAAAACCAAAACGGAGCTATCTAGCAGAATGGTTGTCAATGTGTGTATTCAACTTCCAGAGTTAAACTGATGTGTGTTTGCAGCAGTTCAGAAACCCTTTCTTTGGAGAATGCAGAAACCGTCATTTCCAGCCCTAGAGACGCATATAAGAGTTAGCAGTAAGAATGCGTTTAAAACACAGAACACCCGCTTCTTACGAACTCATCTTCTGTGTGTTGGTTTTTTTTAGGAAGTTGCATCTATGTTTAGATTCAGCGAGGAAAAAACACGTTTCTTCTAAAAGCTGCGTTTGGATATTCCAGAGTGGATGGGAGAACAGGCTGTAAAGAGAAATACCTTGCTCTAAAACCAAAACGGAGCTATCTAGCAGAATGGTTGTCAATGTGTGTATTCAACTTCCAGAGTTAAACTGATGTGTGTTTGCAGCAGTTCAGAAACCCTTTCTTTGGAGAATGCAGAAACCGTCATTTCCAGCCCTAGAGACGCATGTAAGAGTTAGCAGTAAGAATGCGTTTAAAACACAGAACACCCGCTTCTTACGAACTCATCTTCTGTGTGTTGGTTCCTTTTAGGAAGTTGCATCTATGTTTAGATTCAGCGAGGAAGAAACACGTTTCTTCTAAGAGCTGCGTTTGGATATTCCAGAGTGGATGGGAGAACAGGCTGTAAAGAGAAATACCTTGCTCTAAAACCAAAACGGAGCTATCTAGCAGAATGGTTGTCAATGCGTTTATTCAAGTTCCAGAGGTAAACTGCTGTGTGTTTGCAGCAGTTCAGAAACCCTTTCTTTGGAGAATGCAGAAAAAGTCTTTTCCCGCCCCAGAGACGCTTACGAGAGTTAGCAGTAAGAATGCGTTTAAAACACAGAAGACCCGCTTATTACGAACTCATCCGCTGTGTGTTGGCTCCTTTTAGGAAGTTACATATATGTTTAGATTCAGCGAGGAAGAAACACGTTTCTTCTAAAAGCTGCGTTTGGACATTCCAGAGTGGATGGGAGAACAGGCTGTAAAGAGAAATACCTTGCTCTAAAACCAAAACGGAGCTATCTAGCAGAATGGTTGTCAATGTGTGTATTCAACTTCCAGAGCTAAACTGATGTGTGTTTGCAGCAGTTCAGAAACCCTTTCTTTGGAGAATGCAGAAACCGTCTTTTCCCGCCCTAGAGACGCTTATGAGAGTTAGTAGTAAGAATGCGTTTAAAACACAGAACACCCGCTTCTTACGAACTCATCTGCTGTGTGTTGGTTCCTTTTAGGAAGTTGCATCTATGTTTAGATTCAGCGAGGTAGAATCACGTTTCTTCTAAAAGCTGCGTTTGGACATTCCAGAGTGGATGGGAGAACAGGCTGTAAAGAGAAATACCTTGCTCTAAAACCAAAACGGAGCTATCTAGCAGAATGGTTGTCAATGTGTCTATTCAACTTCCAGAGCTAAACTGATGTGTGTTTTCAGCAGTTCAGAAACCCTTTCTTTGGAGAATGCAGAAACCGTCATTTCCAGCCCTAGAGATGCATTTAAGAGTTAGAAGTAAGAATGCGTTTAAAACACAGAACACCCGCTTCTTACGAACTCATCTTCTGTGTGTTGGTTCCTTTTAGGAAGTTGCATCTATGTTTAGATTCAGCGAGGAAGAAACACGTTTCTTCTAAAAGCTGCGTTTGGATATTCCAGAGTGGATGGGAGAACAGGCTGTAAAGAAAAATACCTTGCTCTAAAACCAAAACGGAGCTATCTAGCAGAATGGTTGTCAATGTGTCTATTCAACTTCCAGAGCTAAACTGATGTGTGTTTTCAGCAGTTCAGAAACCCTTTCTTTGGAGAATGCAGAAACCGTCATTTCCAGCCCTAGAGACGCTTATAAGAGTTAGCAGTAAGAATGCGTTTAAAACACAGAACACCCGCTTCTTACGAACTCATCTTCTGTGTGTTGGTTCCTTTTAGGAAGTTGCATCTATGTTTAGATTCAGCGAGGAAGAAACACGTTTCTTCTAAAAGCTGCGTTTGGATATTCCAGAGTGGATGGGAGAACAGGCTGTAAAGAGAAATACCTTGCTCTAAAACCAAAACGGAGCTATCTAGCAGAATGGTTGTCAATGTGTGTATTCAACTTCCAGAGTTAAACTGATGTGTGTTTGCAGCAGTTCAGAAACCCTTTCTTTGGAGAATGCAGAAACCGTCATTTCCAGCCCTAGAGACGCATATAAGAGTTAGCAGTAAGAATGCGTTTAAAACACAGAACACCCGCTTCTTACGAACTCATCTGCTGTGTGTTGGTTCCTTTTAGGAAGTTGCATCTATGTTTAGATTCAGCGAGGAAGAAACACGTTTCTTCTAAAAACTGCGTTTGGATATTCCAGAGTGGATGGGAGAACAGGCTGTAAAGAGAAATACCTTGCTCTAAAACCAAAACGGAGCTATCTAGCAGAATGGTTTTCAATGTGTTTATTCAGGTTCCAGAGTTAAACTGATGTGTGTTTGCAGCAGTTCAGAAACCCTTTCTTTGGAGAATGCAGAAACCGTCATTTCCAGCCCTAGAGACGCATGTAAGAGTTAGCAGTAAGAATGCGTTTAAAACACAGAACACCCGCTTCTTACGAACTCATCTTCTGTGTGTTGGTTCCTTTTAGGAAGTTGCATCTATGTTTAGATTCAGCGAGGAAGAAACACGTTTCTTCTAAAAGCTGCGTTTGGATATTCCAGAGTGGATGGGAGAACAGGCTGTAAAGAGAAATACCTTGCTCTAAAACCAAAACGGAGCTATCTAGCAGAATGGTTGTCAATGTGTGTATTCAACTTCCAGAGTTAAACTGATGTGTGTTTGCAGCAGTTCAGAAACCCTTTCTTTGGAGAATGCAGAAACCGTCATTTCCAGCCCTAGAGACGCATATAAGAGTTAGCAGTAAGAATGCGTTTAAAACACAGAACACCCGCTTCTTACGAACTCATCTTGTGTGTTGGTTCCTTTTAGGAAGTTGCATCTATGTTTAGATTCAGCGAGGAAGAAACACGTTTCTTCTAAAAGCTGCGTTTGGATATTCCAGAGTGGATGGGAGAACAGGCTGTAAAGAGAAATACCTTGCTCTAAAACCAAAACGGAGCTATCTAGCAGAATGGTTGTCAATGTGTGTATTCAACTTCCAGAGTTAAACTGATGTGTGTTTGCAGCAGTTCAGAAACCCTTTCTTTGGAGAATGCAGAAACCGTCATTTCCAGCCCTAGAGACGCATATAAGAGTTAGCAGTAAGAATGCGTTTAAAACACAGAACACCCGCTTCTTACGAACTCATCTTCTGTGTGTTGGTTCCTTTTAGGAAGTTGCATCTATGTTTAGATTCAGCGAGGAAGAAACACGTTTCTTCTAAAAGCTGCGTTTGGATATTCCAGAGTGGATGGGAGAACAGGCTGTAAAGAGAAATACCTTGCTCTAAAACCAAAACGGAGCTATCTAGCAGAATGGTTGTCAATGTGTGTATTCAACTTCCAGAGTTAAACTGATGTGTGTTTGCAGCAGTTCAGAAACCCTTTCTTTGGAGAATGCAGAAACCGTCATTTCCAGCCCTAGAGACGCATGTAAGAGTTAGCAGTAAGAATGCGTTTAAAACACAGAACACCCGCTTCTTACGAACTCATCTTCTGTGTGTTGGTTCCTTTTAGGAAGTTGCATCTATGTTTAGATTCAGCGAGGAAGAAACACGTTTCTTCTAAAAGCTGCGTTTGGATATTCCAGAGTGGATGGGAGAACAGGCTGTAAAGAGAAATACCTTGCTCTAAAACCAAAACGGAGCTATCTAGCAGAATGGTTGTCAATGTGTGTATTCAACTTCCAGAGTTAAACTGATGTGTGTTTGCAGCAGTTCAGAAACCCTTTCTTTGGAGAATGCAGAAACCGTCATTTCCAGCCCTAGAGACGCATGTAAGAGTTAGCAGTAAGAATGCGTTTAAAACACAGAACACCCGCTTCTTACGAACTCATCTTCTGTGTGTTGGTTCCTTTTAGGAAGTTGCATCTATGTTTAGATTCAGCGAGGAAGAAACACGTTTCTTCTAAAAGCTGCGTTTGGATATTCCAGAGTGGATGGGAGAACAGGCTGTAAAGAAAAATACCTTGCTCTAAAACCAAAACGGAGCTATCTAGCAGAATGGTTGTCAATGTGTGTATTCAACTTCCAGAGCTAAACTGATGTGTGTTTTAGGCAGTTCAGAAACCCTTTCTTTGGAGAATGCAGAAACCGTCATTTCCAGCCCTAGAGACGCATATAAGAGTTAGCAGTAAGAATGCGTTTAAAACACAGAACACCCGCTTCTTACGAACTCATCTTCTGTGTGTTGGTTCCTTTTAGGAAGTTGCATCTATGTTTAGATTCAGCGAGGAAGAAACACGTTTCTTCTAAAAGCTGCGTTTGGATATTCCAGAGTGGATGGGAGAACAGGCTGTAAAGAGAAATACCTTGCTCTAAAACCAAAACGGAGCTATCTAGCAGAATGGTTGTCAATGTGTGTATTCAACTTCCAGAGTTAAACTGATGTGTGTTTGCAGCAGTTCAGAAACCCTTTCTTTGGAGAATGCAGAAACCGTCATTTCCAGCCCTAGAGACGCATATAAGAGTTAGCAGTAAGAATGCGTTTAAAACACAGAACACCCGCTTCTTACGAACTCATCTGCTGTGTGTTGGTTCCTTTTAGGAAGTTGCATCTATGTTTAGATTCAGCGAGGAAGAAACACGTTTCTTCTAAAAGCTACGTTTGGACATTCCAGAGTGATGGGAGAACAGGCTGTAAAGAGAAATACCTTGCTCTAAAACCAAAACGGAGCTATCTAGCAGAATGGTTGTCAATGTGTGTATTCAACTTCCAGAGTTAAACTGATGTGTGTTTGCAGCAGTTCAGAAACCCTTTCTTTGGAGAATGCAGAAACCGTCATTTCCAGCCCTAGAGACGCATATAAGAGTTAGCAGTAAGAATGCGTTTAAAACACAGAACACCCGCTTCTTACGAACTCATCTTCTGTGTGTTGGTTCCTTTTAGGAAGTTGCATCTATGTTTAGATTCAGCGAGGAAGAAACACGTTTCTTCTAAAAGCTGCATTTGGATATTCCAGAGTGGATGGGAGAACAGGCTGTAAAGAGAAATACCTTGCTCTAAAACCAAAACGGAGCTATCTAGCAGAATGGTTGTCAATGTGTGTATTCAACTTCCAGAGTTAAACTGATGTGTGTTTGCAGCAGTTCAGAAACCCTTTCTTTGGAGAATGCAGAAACCGTCATTTCCAGCCCTAGAGACGCATATAAGAGTTAGCAGTAAGAATGCGTTTAAAACACAGAACACCCGCTTCTTACGAACTCATCTTCTGTGTGTTGGTTCCTTTTAGGAAGTTGCATCTATGTTTAGATTCAGCGAGGAAGAAACACGTTTCTTCTAAAAGCTGCGTTTGGATATTCCAGAGTGGATGGGAGAACAGGCTGTAAAGAGAAATACCTTGCTCTAAAACCAAAACGGAGCTATCTAGCAGAATGGTTGTCAATGTGTGTATTCAACTTCCAGAGTTAAACTGATGTGTGTTTGCAGCAGTTCAGAAACCCTTTCTTTGGAGAATGCAGAAACCGTCATTTCCAGCCCTAGAGACGCATGTAAGAGTTAGCAGTAAGAATGCGTTTAAAACACAGAACACCCGCTTCTTACGAACTCATCTTCTGTGTGTTGGTTCCTTTTAGGAAGTTGCATCTATGTTTAGATTCAGCGAGGAAGAAACACGTTTCTTCTAAGAGCTGCGTTTGGATATTCCAGAGTGGATGGGAGAACAGGCTGTAAAGAGAAATACCTTGCTCTAAAACCAAAACGGAGCTATCTAGCAGAATGGTTGTCAATGTGTGTATTCAACTTCCAGAGTTAAACTGATGTGTGTTTGCAGCAGTTCAGAAACACTTTCTTTGGAGAATGCAGAAACCGTCATTTCCAGCCCTAGAGACGCATATAAGAGTTAGCAGTAAGAATGCGTTTAAAACACAGAACACCCGCTTCTTACGAACTCATCTTCTGTGTGTTGGTTTTTTTTAGGAAGTTGCATCTATGTTTAGATTCAGCGAGGAAAAAACACGTTTCTTCTAAAAGCTGCGTTTGGATATTCCAGAGTGGATGGGAGAACAGGCTGTAAAGAGAAATACCTTGCTCTAAAACCAAAACGGAGCTATCTAGCAGAATGGTTGTCAATGTGTGTATTCAAATTCCAGAGTTAAACTGATGTGTGTTTGCAGCAGTTCAGAAACCCTTTCTTTGGAGAATGCAGAAACCGTCATTTCCAGCCCTAGAGACGCATGTAAGAGTTAGCAGTAAGAATGCGTTTAAAACACAGAACACCCGCTTCTTACGAACTCATCTTCTGTGTGTTGGTTCCTTTTAGGAAGTTGCATCTATGTTTAGATTCAGCGAGGAAGAAACACGTTTCTTCTAAGAGCTGCGTTTGGATATTCCAGAGTGGATGGGAGAACAGGCTGTAAAGAGAAATACCTTGCTCTAAAACCAAAACGGAGCTATCTAGCAGAATGGTTGTCAATGTGTGTATTCAACTTCCAGAGTTAAACTGATGTGTGTTTGCAGCAGTTCAGAAACCCTTTCTTTGGAGAATGCAGAAACCGTCATTTCCAGCCCTAGAGACGCATGTAAGAGTTAGCAGTAAGAATGCGTTTAAAACACAGAACACCCGCTTCTTACGAACTCATCTTCTGTGTGTTGGTTCCTTTTAGGAAGTTGCATCTATGTTTAGATTCAGCGAGGAAGAAACACGTTTCTTCTAAAAGCTGCGTTTGGATATTCCAGAGTGGATGGGAGAACAGGCTGTAAAGAAAAATACCTTGCTCTAAAACCAAAACGGAGCTATCTAGCAGAATGGTTGTCAATGTGTCTATTCAACTTCCAGAGCTAAACTGATGTGTGTTTTAGGCAGTTCAGAAACCCTTTCTTTGGAGAATGCAGAAACCGTCATTTCCAGCCCTAGAGACGCATATAAGAGTTAGCAGTAAGAATGCGTTTAAAACACAGAACACCCGCTTCTTACGAACTCATCTTCTGTGTGTTGGTTCCTTTTAGGAAGTTGCATCTATGTTTAGATTCAGCGAGGAAGAAACACGTTTCTTCTAAAAGCTGCGTTTGGATATTCCAGAGTGGATGGGAGAACAGGCTGTAAAGAGAAATACCTTGCTCTAAAACCAAAACGGAGCTATCTAGCAGAATGGTTGTCAATGTGTGTATTCAACTTCCAGAGTTAAACTGATGTGTGTTTGCAGCAGTTCAGAAACCCTTTCTTTGGAGAATGCAGAAACCGTCATTTCCAGCCCTAGAGACGCATATAAGAGTTAGCAGTAAGAATGCGTTTAAAACACAGAACACCCGCTTCTTACGAACTCATCTGCTGTGTGTTGGTTCCTTTTAGGAAGTTGCATCTATGTTTAGATTCAGCGAGGAAGAAACACGTTTCTTCTAAAAGCTACGTTTGGACATTCCAGAGTGGATGGGAGAACAGGCTGTAAAGAGAAATACCTTGCTCTAAAACCAAAACGGAGCTATCTAGCAGAATGGTTGTCAATGTGTGTATTCAACTTCCAGAGTTAAACTGATGTGTGTTTGCAGCAGTTCAGAAACCCTTTCTTTGGAGAATGCAGAAACCGTCATTTCCAGCCCTAGAGACGCATATAAGAGTTAGCAGTAAGAATGCGTTTAAAACACAGAACACCCGCTTCTTACGAACTCATCTTCTGTGTGTTGGTTTTTTTTAGGAAGTTGCATCTATGTTTAGATTCAGCGAGGAAAAAACACGTTTCTTCTAAAAGCTGCGTTTGGATATTCCAGAGTGGATGGGAGAACAGGCTGTAAAGAGAAATACCTTGCTCTAAAACCAAAACGGAGCTATCTAGCAGAATGGTTGTCAATGTGTGTATTCAAATTCCAGAGTTAAACTGATGTGTGTTTGCAGCAGTTCAGAAACCCTTTCTTTGGAGAATGCAGAAACCGTCATTTCCAGCCCTAGAGACGCATGTAAGAGTTAGCAGTAAGAATGCGTTTAAAACACAGAACACCCGCTTCTTACGAACTCATCTTCTGTGTGTTGGTTCCTTTTAGGAAGTTGCATCTATGTTTAGATTCAGCGAGGAAGAAACACGTTTCTTCTAAGAGCTGCGTTTGGATATTCCAGAGTGGATGGGAGAACAGGCTGTAAAGAGAAATACCTTGCTCTAAAACCAAAACGGAGCTATCTAGCAGAATGGTTGTCAATGTGTGTATTCAACTTCCAGAGTTAAACTGATGTGTGTTTGCAGCAGTTCAGAAACCCTTTCTTTGGAGAATGCAGAAACCGTCATTTCCAGCCCTAGAGACGCATGTAAGAGTTAGCAGTAAGAATGCGTTTAAAACACAGAACACCCGCTTCTTACGAACTCATCTTCTGTGTGTTGGTTCCTTTTAGGAAGTTGCATCTATGTTTAGATTCAGCGAGGAAGAAACACGTTTCTTCTAAAAGCTGCGTTTGGATATTCCAGAGTGGATGGGAGAACAGGCTGTAAAGAAAAATACCTTGCTCTAAAACCAAAACGGAGCTATCTAGCAGAATGGTTGTCAATGTGTCTATTCAACTTCCAGAGCTAAACTGATGTGTGTTTTAGGCAGTTCAGAAACCCTTTCTTTGGAGAATGCAGAAACCGTCATTTCCAGCCCTAGAGACGCATATAAGAGTTAGCAGTAAGAATGCGTTTAAAACACAGAACACCCGCTTCTTACGAACTCATCTTCTGTGTGTTGGTTCCTTTTAGGAAGTTGCATCTATGTTTAGATTCAGCGAGGAAGAAACACGTTTCTTCTAAAAGCTGCGTTTGGATATTCCAGAGTGGATGGGAGAACAGGCTGTAAAGAGAAATACCTTGCTCTAAAACCAAAACGGAGCTATCTAGCAGAATGGTTGTCAATGTGTGTATTCAACTTCCAGAGTTAAACTGATGTGTGTTTGCAGCAGTTCAGAAACCCTTTCTTTGGAGAATGCAGAAACCGTCATTTCCAGCCCTAGAGACGCATATAAGAGTTAGCAGTAAGAATGCGTTTAAAACACAGAACACCCGCTTCTTACGAACTCATCTGCTGTGTGTTGGTTCCTTTTAGGAAGTTGCATCTATGTTTAGATTCAGCGAGGAAGAAACACGTTTCTTCTAAAAGCTACGTTTGGACATTCCAGAGTGGATGGGAGAACAGGCTGTAAAGAGAAATACCTTGCTCTAAAACCAAAACGGAGCTATCTAGCAGAATGGTTGTCAATGTGTGTATTCAACTTCCAGAGTTAAACTGATGTGTGTTTGCAGCAGTTCAGAAACCCTTTCTTTGGAGAATGCAGAAACCGTCATTTCCAGCCCTAGAGACGCATATAAGAGTTAGCAGTAAGAATGCGTTTAAAACACAGAACACCCGCTTCTTACGAACTCATCTTCTGTGTGTTGGTTTTTTTTAGGAAGTTGCATCTATGTTTAGATTCAGCGAGGAAAAAACACGTTTCTTCTAAAAGCTGCGTTTGGATATTCCAGAGTGGATGGGAGAACAGGCTGTAAAGAGAAATACCTTGCTCTAAAACCAAAACGGAGCTATCTAGCAGAATGGTTGTCAATGTGTGTATTCAAATTCCAGAGTTAAACTGATGTGTGTTTGCAGCAGTTCAGAAACCCTTTCTTTGGAGAATGCAGAAACCGTCATTTCCAGCCCTAGAGACGCATGTAAGAGTTAGCAGTAAGAATGCGTTTAAAACACAGAACACCCGCTTCTTACGAACTCATCTTCTGTGTGTTGGTTCCTTTTAGGAAGTTGCATCTATGTTTAGATTCAGCGAGGAAGAAACACGTTTCTTCTAAGAGCTGCGTTTGGATATTCCAGAGTGGATGGGAGAACAGGCTGTAAAGAGAAATACCTTGCTCTAAAACCAAAACGGAGCTATCTAGCAGAATGGTTGTCAATGTGTGTATTCAACTTCCAGAGTTAAACTGATGGGTGTTTGCAGCAGTTCAGAAACCCTTTCTTTGGAGAATGCAGAAACCGTCATTTCCAGCCCTAGAGACGCATATAAGAGTTAGCAGTAAGAATGCGTTTAAAACACAGAACACCCGCTTCTTACGAACTCATCTTCTGTGTGTTGGTTCCTTTTAGGAAGTTGCATCTATGTTTAGATTCAGCGAGGAAGAAACACGTTTCTTCTAAGAGCTGCGTTTAGATATTCCAGAGTGGATGGGAGAACAGGCTGTAAAGAGAAATACCTTGCTCTAAAACCAAAACGGAGCTATCTAGCAGAATGGTTGTCAATGTGTGTATTCAACTTCCAGAGTTAAACTGATGTGTGTTTGCAGCAGTTCAGAAACCCTTTCTTTGGAGAATGCAGAAACCGTCATTTCCAGCCCTAGAGACGCATATAAGAGTTAGCAGTAAGAATGCGTTTAAAACACAGAACACCCGCTTCTTACGAACTCATCTTCTGTGTGTTGGTTCCTTTTAGGAAGTTGCATCTATGTTTAGATTCAGCGAGGAAGAAACACGTTTCTTCTAAAAGCTGCGTTTGGATATTCCAGAGTGGATGGGAGAACAGGCTGTAAAGAGAAATACCTCGCTCTAAAACCAAAACGGAGCTATCTAGCAGAATGGTTGTCAATGTGTGTATTCAACTTCCAGAGTTAAACTGATGTGTGTTTGCAGCAGTTCAGAAAGCCTTTCTTTGGAGAATGCAGAAACCGTCAATTCCAGCCCTAGAGACGCATATAAGAGTTAGCAGTAAGAATGCGTTTAAAACACAGAACACCCGCTTCTTACGAACTCATCTTCTGTGTGTTGGTTCCTTTTAGGAAGTTGCATCTATGTTTAGATTCAGCGAGGAAGAAACACGTTTCTTCTAAAAGCTGCGTTTGGATATTCCAGAGTGGATGGGAGAACAGGCTGTAAAGAGAAATACCTTGCTCTAAAACCAAAACGGAGCTATCTAGCAGAATGGTTGTCAATGTGTGTATTCAAATTCCAGAGTTAAACTGATGTGTGTTTGCAGCAGTTCAGAAACCCTTTCTTTGGAGAATGCAGAAACCGTCATTTCCAGCCCTAGAGACGCATGTAAGAGTTAGCAGTAAGAATGCGTTTAAAACACAGAACACCCGCTTCTTACGAACTCATCTTCTGTGTGTTGGTTCCTTTTAGGAAGTTGCATCTATGTTTAGATTCAGCGAGGAAGAAACACGTTTCTTCTAAAAGCTGCGTTTGGATATTCCAGAGTGGATGGGAGAACAGGCTGTAAAGAGAAATACCTTGCTCTAAAACCAAAACGGAGCTATCTAGCAGAATGGTTGTCAATGTGTTTATTCAACTTCCAGAGTTAAACTGATGTGTGTTTGCAGCCGTTCAGAAACCCTTTCTTTGGAGAATGCAGAAACAGTCTTTTCCCGCCCTAGAGACGCTTATAAGAGTTAGCAGTAAGAATGCGTTTAAAACACAGAAGACCCCCTTCTTACGAAGTCATCTGCTGTGTGTTGGTTCCTTTTAGGAAGTTGCATCTATGTTTACATTCAGCGAGGTAGAAACACGTTTCTTCTAAAAGCTGCGTTTGGACATTCCAGAGTGGATGGGAGAACAGGCTGTAAAGAGAAATACCTTGCTCTAAAACCAAAACGGAGCTATCTAGCAGAATGGTTGTCAATGTGTGTATTCAACTTCCAGAGTTAAACTGATGTGTGTTTGCAGCAGTTCAGAAACCCTTTCTTTGGAGAATGCAGAAACTGTCTTTTCCCGCCCTAGAGACGCTTATAAGAGTTAGCAGTAAGAATGCGTTTAAAACACAGAACACCCGCTTCTTACGAACTCATCTGTTGTGTGTTGGTTCCTTTTAGAAAATTCCATCTATGTTTAGATTCAGCGAGGTAGAAACACGTTTCTTCTAAAAGCTGCGTTTGGACATTCCAGAGTGGATGGGAAAACATGCTGTAAAGAGAAATACCTTGCTCTAAAACCAAAACGGAGCTATCTAGCAGAATGGTTGTCAATGCGTTTATTCAAGTTCCAGAGGTAAACTGCTGTGTGTTTGCAGCAGTTCAGAAACCCTTTCTTTGGAGAATGCAGAAAAAGTCTTTTCCCGCCCCAGAGACGCTTAGGAGAGTTAGCAGTAAGAATGCGTTTAAAACACAGAAGACCCGCTTATTACGAACTCATCCGCTGTGTGTTGGCTCCTTTTAGGAAGTTACATATATGTTTAGATTCAGCGAGGAAGAAACACGTTTCTTCTAAAAGCTGCGTTTGGACATTCCAGAGTGGATGGGAGAACAGGCTGTAAAGAGAAATACCTTGCTCTAAAACCAAAACGGAGCTATCTAGCAGAATGGTTGTCAATGTGTGTATTCAACTTCCAGAGCTAAACTGATGTGTGTTTGCAGCAGTTCAGAAACCCTTTCTTTGGAGAATGCAGAAACCGTCTTTTCCCGCCCTAGAGACGCTTATGAGAGTTAGTAGTAAGAATGCGTTTAAAACACAGAACACCCGCTTCCTACGAACTCATCTGCTGTGTGTTGGTTCCTTTTAGGAAGTTGCATCTATGTTTAGATTCAGCGAGGTAGAATCACGTTTCTTCTAAAAGCTGCGTTTGGACATTCCAGAGTGGATGGGAGAACAGGCTGTAAAGAGAAATACCTTGCTCTAAAACCAAAACGGAGCTATCTAGCAGAATGGTTGTCAATGTGTCTATTCAACTTCCAGAGCTAAACTGATGTGTGTTTTCAGCAGTTCAGAAACCCTTTCTTTGGAGAATGCAGAAACCGTCATTTCCAGCCCTAGAGATGCATATAAGAGTTAGCAGTAAGAATGCGTTTAAAACACAGAACACCCGCTTCTTACGAACTCATCTTCTGTGTGTTGATTCCTTTTAGGAAGTTGCATCTATGTTTAGATTCAGCGAGGAAGAAACACGTTTCTTCTAAAAGCTGCGTTTGGATATTCCAGAGTGGATGGGAGAACAGGCTGTAAAGAAAAATACCTTGCTCTAAAACCAAAACGGAGCTATCTAGCAGAATGGTTGTCAATGTGTGTATTCAACTTCCAGAGCTAAACTGATGTGTGTTTTCAGCAGTTCAGAAACCCTTTCTTTGGAGAATGCAGAAACCGTCATTTCCAGCCCTAGAGACGCTTATAAGAGTTAGCAGTAAGAATGCGTTTAAAACACAGAACACCCGCTTCTTACGAACTCATCTTCTGTGTGTTGGTTCCTTTTAGGAAGTTGCATCTATGTTTAGATTCAGCGAGGAAGAAACACGTTTCTTCTAAAAGCTGCGTTTGGATATTCCAGAGTGGATGGGAGAACAGGCTGTAAAGAGAAATACCTTGCTCTAAAACCAAAACGGAGCTATCTAGCAGAATGGTTGTCAATGTGTGTATTCAACTTCCAGAGTTAAACTGATGTGTGTTTGCAGCAGTTCAGAAACCCTTTCTTTGGAGAATGCAGAAACCGTCATTTCCAGCCCTAGAGACGCATATAAGAGTTAGCAGTAAGAATGCGTTTAAAACACAGAACACCCGCTTCTTACGAACTCATCTGCTGTGTGTTGGTTCCTTTTAGGAAGTTGCATCTATGTTTAGATTCAGCGAGGAAGAAACACGTTTCTTCTAAAAGCTGCGTTTGGATATTCCAGAGTGGATGGGAGAACAGGCTGTAAAGAGAAATACCTTGCTCTAAAACCAAAACGGAGCTATCTAGCAGAATGGTTGTCAATGTGTGTATTCAACTTCCAGAGTTAAACTGATGTGTGTTTGCAGCAGTTCAGAAACCCTTTCTTTGGAGAATGCAGAAACCGTCATTTCCAGCCCTAGAGACGCATGTAAGAGTTAGCAGTAAGAATGCGTTTAAAACACAGAACACCCGCTTCTTACGAACTCATCTTCTGTGTGTTGGTTCCTTTTAGGAAGTTGCATCTATGTTTAGATTCAGCGAGGAAGAAACACGTTTCTTCTAAGAGCTGCGTTTGGATATTCCAGAGTGGATGGGAGAACAGGCTGTAAAGAGAAATACCTTGCTCTAAAACCAAAACGGAGCTATCTAGCAGAATGGTTGTCAATGTGTCTATTCAACTTCCAGAGTTAAACTGATGTGTGTTTGCAGCAGTTCAGAAACCCTTTCTTTGGAGAATGCAGAAACCGTCATTTCCAGCCCTAGAGACGCATATAAGAGTTAGCAGTAAGAATGCGTTTAAAACACAGAACACCCGCTTCTTACGAACTCATCTTCTGTGTGTTGGTTCCTTTTAGGAAGTTGCATCTATGTTTAGATTCAGCGAGGAAAAAACACGTTTCTTCTAAAAGCTGCGTTTGGATATTCCAGAGTGGATGGGAGAACAGGCTGTAAAGAGAAATACCTTGCTCTAAAACCAAAACGGAGCTATCTAGCAGAATGGTTGTCAATGTGTGTATTCAACTTCCAGAGTTAAACTGATGTGTGTTTGCAGCAGTTCAGAAACCCTTTCTTTGGAGAATGCAGAAACCGTCATTTCCAGCCCTAGAGACGCATGTAAGAGTTAGCAGTAAGAATGCGTTTAAAACACAGAACACCCGCTTCTTACGAACTCATCTTCTGTGTGTTGGTTCCTTTTAGGAAGTTGCATCTATGTTTAGATTCAGCGAGGAAGAAACACGTTTCTTCTAAGAGCTGCGTTTGGATATTCCAGAGTGGATGGGAGAACAGGCTGTAAAGAGAAATACCTTGCTCTAAAACCAAAACGGAGCTATCTAGCAGAATGGTTGTCAATGTGTGTATTCAACTTCCAGAGTTAAACTGATGTGTGTTTGCAGCAGTTCAGAAACCCTTTCTTTGGAGAATGCAGAAACCGTCATTTCCAGCCCTAGAGACGCATATAAGAGTTAGCAGTAAGAATGCGTTTAAAACACAGAACACCCGCTTCTTACGAACTCATCTTCTGTGTGTTGGTTCCTTTTAGGAAGTTGCATCTATGTTTAGATTCAGCGAGGAAGAAACACGTTTCTTCTAAGAGCTGCGTTTGGATATTCCAGAGTGGATGGGAGAACAGGCTGTAAAGAGAAATACCTTGCTCTAAAACCAAAACGGAGCTATCTAGCAGAATGGTTGTCAATGTGTGTATTCAACTTCCAGAGTTAAACTGATGTGTGTTTGCAGCAGTTCAGAAACCCTTTCTTTGGAGAATGCAGAAACCGTCATTTCCAGCCCTAGAGACGCATATAAGAGTTAGCAGTAAGAATGCGTTTAAAACACAGAACACCCGCTTCTTACGAACTCATCTTCTGTGTGTTGGTTCCTTTTAGGAAGTTGCATCTATGTTTAGATTCAGCGAGGAAGAAACACGTTTCTTCTAAGAGCTGCGTTTGGATATTCCAGAGTGGATGGGAGAACAGGCTGTAAAGAGAAATACCTTGCTCTAAAACCAAAACGGAGCTATCTAGCAGAATGGTTGTCAATGTGTGTATTCAACTTCCAGAGTTAAACTGATGTGTGTTTGCAGCAGTTCAGAAACCCTTTCTTTGGAGAATGCAGAAACCGTCATTTCCAGCCCTAGAGACGCATATAAGAGTTAGCAGTAAGAATGCGTTTAAAACACAGAACACCCGCTTCTTACGAACTCATCTTCTGTGTGTTGGTTCCTTTTAGGAAGTTGCATCTATGTTTAGATTCAGCGAGGAAAAAACACGTTTCTTCTAAAAGCTGCGTTTGGATATTCCAGAGTGGATGGGAGAACAGGCTGTAAAGAGAAATACCTTGCTCTAAAACCAAAACGGAGCTATCTAGCAGAATGGTTGTCAATGTGTGTATTCAACTTCCAGAGTTAAACTGATGTGTGTTTGCAGCAGTTCAGAAACCCTTTCTTTGGAGAATGCAGAAACCGTCATTTCCAGCCCTAGAGACGCATGTAAGAGTTAGCAGTAAGAATGCGTTTAAAACACAGAACACCCGCTTCTTACGAACTCATCTTCTGTGTGTTGGTTCCTTTTAGGAAGTTGCATCTATGTTTAGATTCAGCGAGGAAGAAACACGTTTCTTCTAAGAGCTGCGTTTGGATATTCCAGAGTGGATGGGAGAACAGGCTGTAAAGAGAAATACCTTGCTCTAAAACCAAAACGGAGCTATCTAGCAGAATGGTTGTCAATGTGTGTATTCAACTTCCAGAGTTAAACTGATGTGTGTTTGCAGCAGTTCAGAAACCCTTTCTTTGGAGAATGCAGAAACCGTCATTTCCAGCCCTAGAGACGCATATAAGAGTTAGCAGTAAGAATGCGTTTAAAACACAGAACACCCGCTTCTTACGAACTCATCTTCTGTGTGTTGGTTCCTTTTAGGAAGTTGCATCTATGTTTAGATTCAGCGAGGAAGAAACACGTTTCTTCTAAAAGCTGCGTTTGGATATTCCAGAGTGGATGGGAGAACAGGCTGTAAAGAGAAATACCTTGCTCTAAAACCAAAACGGAGCTATCTAGCAGAATGGTTGTCAATGTGTGTATTCAACTTCCAGAGTTAAACTGATGTGTGTTTGCAGCAGTTCAGAAACCCTTTCTTTGGAGAATGCAGAAACCGTCATTTCCAGCCCTAGAGACGCATGTAAGAGTTAGCAGTAAGAATGCGTTTAAAACACAGAACACCCGCTTCTTACGAACTCATCTTCTGTGTGTTGGTTCCTTTTAGGAAGTTGCATCTATGTTTAGATTCAGCGAGGAAGAAACACGTTTCTTCTAAAAGCTGCGTTTGGATATTCCAGAGTGGATGGGAGAACAGGCTGTAAAGAGAAATACCTTGCTCTAAAACCAAAACGGAGCTATCTAGCAGAATGGTTGTCAATGTGTGTATTCAACTTCCAGAGTTAAACTGATGTGTGTTTGCAGCAGTTCAGAAACCCTTTCTTTGTAGAATGCAGAAACCGTCATTTCCAGCCCTAGAGACGCATATAAGAGTTAGCAGTAAGAATGCGTTTAAAACACAGAACACCCGCTTCTTACGAACTCATCTTCTGTGTGTTGGTTCCTTTTAGGAAGTTGCATCTATGTTTAGATTCAGCGAGGAAGAAACACGTTTCTTCTAAAAGCTGCGTTTGGATATTCCAGAGTGGATGGGAGAACAGGCTGTAAAGAGAAATACCTTGCTCTAAAACCAAAACGGAGCTATCTAGCAGAATGGTTGTCAATGTGTGTATTCAACTTCCAGAGTTAAACTGATGTGTGTTTGCAGCAGTTCAGAAACCCTTTCTTTGTAGAATGCAGAAACCGTCATTTCCAGCCCTAGAGACGCATATAAGAGTTAGCAGTAAGAATGCGTTTAAAACACAGAACACCCGCTTCTTACGAACTCATCTGCTGTGTGTTGGTTCCTTTTAGGAAGTTGCATCTATGTTTAGATTCAGCGAGGAAGAAACACGTTTCTTCTAAAAGCTGCGTTTGGATATTCCAGAGTGGATGGGAGAACAGGCTGTAAAGAGAAATACCTTGCTCTAAAACCAAAACGGAGCTATCTAGCAGAATGGTTGTCAATGTGTGTATTCAACTTCCAGAGTTAAACTGATGTGTGTTTGCAGCAGTTCAGAAACCCTTTCTTTGGAGAATGCAGAAACCGTCATTTCCAGCCCTAGAGACGCATATAAGAGTTAGCAGTAAGAATGCGTTTAAAACACAGAACACCCGCTTCTTACGAACTCATCTTCTGTGTGTTGGTTCCTTTTAGGAAGTTGCATCTATGTTTAGATTCAGCGAGGAAGAAACACGTTTCTTCTAAAAGCTGCGTTTGGATATTCCAGAGTGGATGGGAGAACAGGCTGTAAAGAGAAATACCTTGCTCTAAAACCAAAACGGAGCTATCTAGCAGAATGGTTGTCAATGTGTGTATTCAACTTCCAGAGTTAAACTGATGTGTGTTTGCAGCAGTTCAGAAACCCTTTCTTTGGAGAATGCAGAAACCGTCATTTCCAGCCCTAGAGACGCATGTAAGAGTTAGCAGTAAGAATGCGTTTAAAACACAGAACACCCGCTTCTTACGAACTCATCTTCTGTGTGTTGGTTCCTTTTAGGAAGTTGCATCTATGTTTAGATTCAGCGAGGAAGAAACACGTTTCTTCTAAAAGCTGCGTTTGGATATTCCAGAGTGGATGGGAGAACAGGCTGTAAAGAGAAATACCTTGCTCTAAAACCAAAACGGAGCTATCTAGCAGAATGGTTGTCAATGTGTGTATTCAACTTCCAGAGTTAAACTGATGTGTGTTTTCAGCAGTTCAGAAACCCTTTCTTTGGAGAATGCAGAAACCGTCATTTCCAGCCCTAGAGACGCATATAAGAGTTAGCAGTAAGAATGCGTTTAAAACACAGAACACCCGCTTCTTACGAACTCATCTTGTGTGTTGGTTCCTTTTAGGAAGTTGCATCTATGTTTAGATTCAGCGAGGAAGAAACACGTTTCTTCTAAAAGCTGCGTTTGGATATTCCAGAGTGGATGGGAGAACAGGCTGTAAAGAGAAATACCTTGCTCTAAAACCAAAACGGAGCTATCTAGCAGAATGGTTGTCAATGTGTGTATTCAACTTCCAGAGTTAAACTGATGTGTGTTTGCAGCAGTTCAGAAACCCTTTCTTTGGAGAATGCAGAAACCGTCATTTCCAGCCCTAGAGACGCATGTAAGAGTTAGCAGTAAGAATGCGTTTAAAACACAGAACACCCGCTTCTTACGAACTCATCTTCTGTGTGTTGGTTCCTTTTAGGAAATTGCATCTATGTTTAGATTCAGCGAGGAAGAAACACGTTTCTTCTAAAAGCTGCGTTTGGATATTCCAGAGTGGATGGGAGAACAGGCTGTAAAGAGAAATACCTTGCTCTAAAACCAAAACGGAGCTATCTAGCAGAATGGTTGTCAATGTGTGTATTCAACTTCCAGAGTTAAACTGATGTGTGTTTGCAGCAGTTCAGAAACCCTTTCTTTGGAGAATGCAGAAACCGTCATTTCCAGCCCTAGAGACGCATGTAAGAGTTAGCAGTAAGAATGCGTTTAAAACACAGAACACCCGCTTCTTACGAACTCATCTTCTGTGTGTTGGTTCCTTTTAGGAAGTTGCATCTATGTTTAGATTCAGCGAGGAAGAAACACGTTTCTTCTAAAAGCTGCGTTTGGATATTCCAGAGTGGATGGGAGAACAGGCTGTAAAGAAAAATACCTTGCTCTAAAACCAAAACGGAGCTATCTAGCAGAATGGTTGTCAATGTGTCTATTCAACTTCCAGAGCTAAACTGATGTGTGTTTTCAGCAGTTCAGAAACCCTTTCTTTGGAGAAAGCAGAAACCGTCATTTCCAGCCCTAGAGACGCTTATAAGAGTTAGCAGTAAGAATGCGTTTAAAACCCAGAACACCCGCTTCTTACGAACTCATCTTCTGTGTGTTGGTTCCTTTTAGGAAGTTGCATCTATGTTTAGATTCAGCGAGGAAGAAACACGTTTCTTCTAAAAGCTGCGTTTGGATATTCCAGAGTGGATGGGAGAACAGGCTGTAAAGAGAAATACCTTGCTCTAAAACCAAAACGGAGCTATCTAGCAGAATGGTTGTCAATGTGTGTATTCAACTTCCAGAGTTAAACTGATGTGTGTTTGCAGCAGTTCAGAAACCCTTTCTTTGGAGAATGCAGAAACCGTCATTTCCAGCCCTAGAGACGCATGTAAGAGTTAGCAGTAAGAATGCGTTTAAAACACAGAACACCCGCTTCTTACGAACTCATCTTCTGTGTGTTGGTTCCTTTTAGGAAGTTGCATCTATGTTTAGATTCAGCGAGGAAGAAACACGTTTCTTCTAAAAGCTGCGTTTGGATATTCCAGAGTGGATGGGAGAACAGGCTGTAAAGAGAAATACCTTGCTCTAAAACCAAAACGGAGCTATCTAGCAGAATGGTTGTCAATGTGTGTATTCAACTTCCAGAGTTAAACTGATGTGTGTTTGCAGCAGTTCAGAAACCCTTTCTTTGGAGAATGCAGAAACCGTCATTTCCAGCCCTAGAGACGCATGTAAGAGTTAGCAGTAAGAATGCGTTTAAAACACAGAACACCCGCTTCTTACGAACTCATCTTCTGTGTGTTGGTTCCTTTTAGGAAATTGCATCTATGTTTAGATTCAGCGAGGAAGAAACACGTTTCTTCTAAAAGCTGCGTTTGGATATTCCAGAGTGGATGGGAGAACAGGCTGTAAAGAGAAATACCTTGCTCTAAAACCAAAACGGAGCTATCTAGCAGAATGGTTGTCAATGTGTGTATTCAACTTCCAGAGGTAAACTGATGTGTGTTTGCAGCAGTTCAGAAACCCTTTCTTTGGAGAATGCAGAAACCGTCATTTCCAGCCCTAGAGACGCATGTAAGAGTTAGCAGTAAGAATGCGTTTAAAACACAGAACACCCGCTTCTTACGAACTCATCTTCTGTGTGTTGGTTCCTTTTAGGAAGTTGCATCTATGTTTAGATTCAGCGAGGAAGAAACACGTTTCTTCTAAAAGCTGCGTTTGGATATTCCAGAGTGGATGGGAGAACAGGCTGTAAAGAAAAATACCTTGCTCTAAAACCAAAACGGAGCTATCTAGCAGAATGGTTGTCAATGTGTCTATTCAACTTCCAGAGCTAAACTGATGTGTGTTTTCAGCAGTTCAGAAACCCTTTCTTTGGAGAATGCAGAAACCGTCATTTCCAGCCCTAGAGACGCTTATAAGAGTTAGCAGTAAGAATGCGTTTAAAACACAGAACACCCGCTTCTTACGAACTCATCTTCTGTGTGTTGGTTCCTTTTAGGAAGTTGCATCTATGTTTAGATTCAGCGAGGAAGAAACACGTTTCTTCTAAAAGCTGCGTTTGGATATTCCAGAGTGGATGGGAGAACAGGCTGTAAAGAGAAATACCTTGCTCTAAAACCAAAACGGAGCTATCTAGCAGAATGGTTGTCAATGTGTGTATTCAACTTCCAGAGTTAAACTGATGTGTGTTTGCAGCAGTTCAGAAACCCTTTCTTTGGAGAATGCAGAAACCGTCATTTCCATCCCTAGAGACGCATGTAAGAGTTAGCAGTAAGAATGCGTTTAAAACACAGAACACCCGCTTCTTACGAACTCATCTTCTGTGTGTTGGTTCCTTTTAGGAAGTTGCATCTATGTTTAGATTCAGCGAGGAAGAAACACGTTTCTTCTAAAAGCTACGTTTGGACATTCCAGAGTGGATGGGAGAACAGGCTGTAAAGAGAAATACCTTGCTCTAAAACCAAAACGGAGCTATCTAGCAGAATGGTTGTCAATGTGTGTATTCAACTTCCAGAGTTAAACTGATGTGTGTTTGCAGCAGTTCAGAAACCCTTTCTTTGGAGAATGCAGAAACCGTCATTTCCAGCCCTAGAGACGCATATAAGAGTTAGCAGTAAGAATGCGTTTAAAACACAGAACACCCGCTTCCTACGAACTCATCTTCTGTGTGTTGGTTCCTTTTAGGAAGTTGCATCTATGTTTAGATTCAGCGAGGAAGAAACACGTTTCTTCTAAAAGCTGCGTTTGGATATTCCAGAGTGGATGGGAGAACAGGCTGTAAAGAGAAATACCTTGCTCTAAAACCAAAACGGAGCTATCTAGCAGAATGGTTGTCAATGTGTGTATTCAACTTCCAGAGATAAACTGATGTGTGTTTGCAGCAGTTCAGAAACCCTTTCTTTGGAGAATGCAGAAACCGTCATTTCCAGCCCTAGAGACGCATATAAGAGTTAGCAGTAAGTATGCGTTTAAAACACAGAACACCCGCTTCTTACGAACTCATCTTCTGTGTGTTGGTTCCTTTTAGGAAGTTGCATCTATGTTTAGATTCAGCGAGGAAGAAACACGTTTCTTCTAAAAGCTGCGTTTGGATATTCCAGAGTGGATGGGAGAACAGGCTGTAAAGAGAAATACCTTGCTCTAAAACCAAAACGGAGCTATCTAGCAGAATGGTTGTCAATGTGTGTATTCAACTTCCAGAGTTAAACTGATGTGTGTTTGCAGCAGTTCAGAAACCCTTTCTTTGGAGAATGCAGAAACCGTCATTTCCAGTCCTAGAGACGCATGTAAGAATTAGCAGTAAGAATGCGTTTAAAACACAGAACACCCGCTTCTTACGAACTCATCTTCTGTGTGTTGGTTCCTTTTAGGAAGTTGCATCTATGTTTAGATTCAGCGAGGAAGAAACACGTTTCTTCTAAAAGCTGCGTTTGGATATTCCAGAGTGGATGGGAGAACAGGCTGTAAAGAGAAATACCTTGCTCTAAAACCAAAACGGAGCTATCTAGCAGAATGGTTGTCAATGTGTCTATTCAACTTCCAGAGTTAAACTGATGTGTGTTTGCAGCAGTTCAGAAACCCTTTCTTTGGAGAATGCAGAAACCGTCATTTCCAGCCCTAGAGACGCATGTAAGAGTTAGCAGTAAGAATGCGTTTAAAACACAGAACACCCGCTTCTTACGAACTCATCTTCTGTGTGTTGGTTCCTTTTAGGAAGTTGCATCTATGTTTAGATTCAGCGAGGAAGAAACACGTTTCTTCTAAGAGCTGCGTTTGGATATTCCAGAGTGGATGGGAGAACAGGCTGTAAAGAGAAATACCTTGCTCTAAAACCAAA
Source organism: Saimiri boliviensis (assembly GCF_048565385.1). Taxonomy (NCBI): domain Eukaryota; kingdom Metazoa; phylum Chordata; class Mammalia; order Primates; family Cebidae; genus Saimiri; species Saimiri boliviensis. Next base: position 43,392,398 of record NC_133467.1, read on the forward strand.
ACGGAGCTATCTAGCAGAATGGTTGTCAATGTGTGTATTCAACTTCCAGAGCTAAACTGATGTGTGTTTGCAGCAGTTCAGAAACCCTTTCTTTGGAGAATGCAGAAACCGTCTTTTCCCGCCCTAGAGACGCTTATGAGAGTTAGCAGTAAGAATGCGTTTAAAACACAGAACACCCGCTTCTTACGAACTCATCTGCTGTGTGTTGGTTCCTTTTAGGAAGTTGCATCTATGTTTAGATTCAGCGAGGTAGAATCACGTTTCTTCTAAAAGCTGCGTTTGGACATTCCAGAGTGGATGGGAGAACAGGCTGTAAAGAGAAATACCTTGCTCTAAAACCAAAACGGAGCTATCTAGCAGAATGGTTGTCAATGTGTCTATTCAACTTCCAGAGCTAAACTGATGTGTGTTTTCAGCAGTTCAGAAACCATTTCTTTGGAGAATGCAGAAACCGTCATTTCCAGCCCTAGAGACGCATATAAGAGTTAGCAGTAAGAATGCGTTTAAAACACAGAACACCCGCTTCTTACGAACTCATCTTCTGTGTGTTGGTTCCTTTTAGGAAGTTGCATCTATGTTTAGATTGAGCAAGGAAGAAACACGTTTCTTCTAAAAGCTGCGTTTGTATATTCCAGAGTGGATGGGAGAACAGGCTGTAAAGAGAAATACCTTGCTCTAAAACCAAAACGGAGCTATCTAGCAGAATGGTTTTCAATGTGTGTATTCAACTTCCAGAATTAAACATATGTGTGTTTGCAGCAGTTCAGAAACCCTTTCTTTGGAGAATGCAGAAACCGTCATTTCCAGCCCTAGAGACGCATATAAGAGTTAGCAGTAAGAATGCGTTTAAAACACAGAACACCCGCTTCTTACGAACTCATCTTCTGTGTGTTGGTTCCTTTTAGGAAGTTGCATCTATGTTTAGATTCAGCGAGGAAGAAACACGTTTCTTCTAAGAGCTGCGTTTGGATATTCCAGAGTGGATGGGAGAACAGGCTGTAAAGAGAAATACCTTGCTCTAAAACCAAAACGGAGCTATCTAGCAGAATGGTTGTCAATGTGTGTATTCAACTTCCAGAGTTAAACTGATGTGTGTTTGCAGCAGTTCAGAAACCCTTTCTTTGGAGAATGCAGAAACCGTCATTTCCAGCCCTAGAGACGCATATAAGAGTTAGCAGTAAGAATGCGTTTAAAACACAGAACACCCGCTTCTTACGAACTCATCTTCTGTGTGTTGGTTCCTTTTAGGAAGTTGCATCTATGTTTAGATTCAGCGAGGAAGAAACACGTTTCTTCTAAAAGCTGCGTTTGGATATTCCAGAGTGGATGGGAGAACAGGCTGTAAAGAGAAATACCTTGCTCTAAAACCAAAACGGAGCTATCTAGCAGAATGGTTGTCAATGTGTGTATTCAACTTCCAGAGTTAAACTGATGTGTGTTTGCAGCAGTTCAGAAACCCTTTCTTTGGAGAATGCAGAAACCGTCATTTCCAGCCCTAGAGACGCATATAAGAGTTAGCAGTAAGAATGAGTTTAAAACACAGAACACCCGCTTCTTACGAACTCATCTTCTGTGTGTTGGTTCCTTTTAGGAAGTTGCATCTATGTTTAGATTCAGCGAGGAAGAAACACGTTTCTTCTAAAAGCTGCGTTTGGATATTCCAGAGTGGATGGGAGAACAGGCTGTAAAGAGAAATACCTTGCTCTAAAACCAAAACGGAGCTATCTAGCAGAATGGTTGTCAATGTGTGTATTCAACTTCCAGAGTTAAACTGATGTGTGTTTGCAGCAGTTCAGAAACCCTTTCTTTGGAGAATGCAGAAACCGTCATTTCCAGCCCTAGAGACGCATATAAGAGTTAGCAGTAAGAATGCGTTTAAAACACAGAACACCCGCTTCTTACGAACTCATCTTCTGTGTGTTGGTTCCTTTTAGGAAGTTGCATCTATGTTTAGATTCAGCGAGGAAGAAACACGTTTCTTCTAAAAGCTGCGTTTGGATATTCCAGAGTGGATGGGAGAACAGGCTGTAAAGAGAAATACCTTGCTCTAAAACCAAAACGGAGCTATCTAGCAGAATGGTTGTCAATGTGTGTATTCAACTTCCAGAGTTAAACTGATGTGTGTTTGCAGCAGTTCAGAAACCCTTTCTTTGGAGAATGCAGAAACCGTCATTTCCAGCCCTAGAGACGCATATAAGAGTTAGCAGTAAGAATGCGTTTAAAACACAGAACACCCGCTTCTTACGAACTCATCTTGTGTGTTGGTTCCTTTTAGGAAGTTGCATCTATGTTTAGATTCAGCGAGGAAGAAACACGTTTCTTCTAAAAGCTGCGTTTGGATATTCCAGAGTGGATGGGAGAACAGGCTGTAAAGAGAAATACCTTGCTCTAAAACCAAAACGGAGCTATCTAGCAGAATGGTTGTCAATGTGTGTATTCAACTTCCAGAGTTAAACTGATGTGTGTTTGCAGCAGTTCAGAAACCCTTTCTTTGGAGAATGCAGAAACCGTCATTTCCAGCCCTAGAGACGCATGTAAGAGTTAGCAGTAAGAATGCGTTTAAAACACAGAACACCCGCTTCTTACGAACTCATCTTCTGTGTGTTGGTTCCTTTTAGGAAGTTGCATCTATGTTTAGATTCAGCGAGGAAGAAACACGTTTCTTCTAAAAGCTGCGTTTGGATATTCCAGAGTGGATGGGAGAACAGGCTGTAAAGAGAAATACCTTGCTCTAAAACCAAAACGGAGCTATCTAGCAGAATGGTTGTCAAGGTGTGTATTCAACTTCCAGAGTTAAACTGATGTGTGTTTGCAGCAGTTCAGAAACCCTTTCTTTGGAGAATGCAGAAACCGTCATTTCCAGCCCTAGAGACGCATGTAAGAGTTAGCAGTAAGAATGCGTTTAAAACACAGAACACCCGCTTCTTACGAACTCATCTTCTGTGTGTTGGTTCCTTTTAGGAAGTTGCATCTATGTTTAGATTCAGCGAGGAAGAAACACGTTTCTTCTAAAAGCTGCGTTTGGATATTCCAGAGTGGATGGGAGAACAGGCTGTAAAGAAAAATACCTTGCTCTAAAACCAAAACGGAGCTATCTAGCAGAATGGTTGTCAATGTGTCTATTCAACTTCCAGAGCTAAACTGATGTGTGTTTTCAGCAGTTCAGAAACCCTTTCTTTGGAGAATGCAGAAACCGTCATTTCCAGCCCTAGAGACGCTTATAAGAGTTAGCAGTAAGAATGCGTTTAAAACCCAGAACACCCGCTTCTTACGAACTCATCTTCTGTGTGTTGGTTCCTTTTAGGAAGTTGCATCTATGTTTAGATTCAGCGAGGAAGAAACACGTTTCTTCTAAAAGCTGCGTTTGGATATTCCAGAGTGGATGGGAGAACAGGCTGTAAAGAGAAATACCTTGCTCTAAAACCAAAACGGAGCTATCTAGCAGAATGGTTGTCAATGTGTCTATTCAACTTCCAGAGCTAAACTGATGTGTGTTTGCAGCAGTTCAGAAACCCTTTCTTTGGAGAATGCAGAAACCGTCATTTCCAGCCCTAGAGACGCATGTAAGAGTTAGCAGTAAGAATGCGTTTAAAACACAGAACACCCGCTTCTTACGAACTCATCTTCTGTGTGTTGGTTCCTTTTAGGAAGTTGCATCTATGTTTAGATTCAGCGAGGAAGAAACACGTTTCTTCTAAAAGCTGCGTTTGGATATTCCAGAGTGGATGGGAGAACAGGCTGTAAAGAGAAATACCTTGCTCTAAAACCAAAACGGAGCTATCTAGCAGAATGGTTGTCAATGTGTGTATTCAACTTCCAGAGTTAAACTGATGTGTGTTTGCAGCAGTTCAGAAACCCTTTCTTTGGAGAATGCAGAAACCGTCATTTCCAGCCCTAGAGACGCATATAAGAGTTAGCAGTAAGAATGCGTTTAAAACACAGAACACCCGCTTCTTACGAACTCATCTTGTGTGTTGGTTCCTTTTAGGAAGTTGCATCTATGTTTAGATTCAGCGAGGAAGAAACACGTTTCTTCTAAAAGCTGCGTTTGGATATTCCAGAGTGGATGGGAGAACAGGCTGTAAAGAGAAATACCTTGCTCTAAAACCAAAACGGAGCTATCTAGCAGAATGGTTGTCAATGTGTGTATTCAACTTCCAGAGTTAAACTGATGTGTGTTTGCAGCAGTTCAGAAACCCTTTCTTTGGAGAATGCAGAAACCGTCATTTCCAGCCCTAGAGACGCATGTAAGAGTTAGCAGTAAGAATGCGTTTAAAACACAGAACACCCGCTTCTTACGAACTCATCTTCTGTGTGTTGGTTCCTTTTAGGAAATTGCATCTACGTTTAGATTCAGCGAGAAAGAAACACGTTTCTTCTAAAAGCTGCGTTTGGATATTCCAGAGTGGATGGGAGAACAGGCTGTAAAGAGAAATACCTTGCTCTAAAACCAAAACGGAGCTATCTAGCAGAATGGTTGTCAATGTGTGTATTCAACTTCCAGAGTTAAACTGATGTGTGTTTGCAGCAGTTCAGAAACCCTTTCTTTGGAGAATGCAGAAACCGTCATTTCCAGCCCTAGAGACGCATGTAAGAGTTAGCAGTAAGAATGCGTTTAAAACACAGAACACCCGCTTCTTACGAACTCATCTTCTGTGTGTTGGTTCCTTTTAGGAAGTTGCATCTATGTTTAGATTCAGCGAGGAAGAAACACGTTTCTTCTAAAAGCTGCGTTTGGATATTCCAGAGTGGATGGGAGAACAGGCTGTAAAGAAAAATACCTTGCTCTAAAACCAAAACGGAGCTATCTAGCAGAATGGTTGTCAATGTGTGTATTCAACTTCCAGAGCTAAACTGATGTGTGTTTTCAGCAGTTCAGAAACCCTTTCTTTGGAGAATGCAGAAACCGTCATTTCCAGCCCTAGAGACGCTTATAAGAGTTAGCAGTAAGAATGCGTTTAAAACACAGAACACCCGCTTCTTACGAACTCATCTTCTGTGTGTTGGTTCCTTTTAGGAAGTTGCATCTATGTTTAGATTCAGCGAGGAAGAAACACGTTTCTTCTAAAAGCTGCGTTTGGATATTCCAGAGTGGATGGGAGAACAGGCTGTAAAGAGAAATACCTTGCTCTAAAACCAAAACGGAGCTATCTAGCAGAATGGTTGTCAATGTGTGTATTCAACTTCCAGAGTTAAACTGATGTGTGTTTGCAGCAGTTCAGAAACCCTTTCTTTGGAGAATGCAGAAACCGTCATTTCCAGCCCTAGAGACGCATGTAAGAGTTAGCAGTAAGAATGCGTTTAAAACACAGAACACCCGCTTCTTACGAACTCATCTTCTGTGTGTTGGTTCCTTTTAGGAAGTTGCATCTATGTTTAGATTCAGCGAGGAAGAAACACGTTTCTTCTAAAAGCTACGTTTGGACATTCCAGAGTGGATGGGAGAACAGGCTGTAAAGAGAAATACCTTGCTCTAAAACCAAAACGGAGCTATCTAGCAGAATGGTTGTCAATGTGTGTATTCAACTTCCAGAGTTAAACTGATGTGTGTTTGCAGCAGTTCAGAAACCCTTTCTTTGGAGAATGCAGAAACCGTCATTTCCAGCCCTAGAGACGCATATAAGAGTTATCAGTAAGAATGCGTTTAAAACACAGAACACCCGCTTCCTACGAACTCATCTTCTGTGTGTTGGTTCCTTTTAGGAAGTTGCATCTATGTTTAGATTCAGCGAGGAAGAAACACGTTTCTTCTAAAAGCTGCGTTTGGATATTCCAGAGTGGATGGGAGAACAGGCTGTAAAGAGAAATACCTTGCTCTAAAACCAAAACGGAGCTATCTAGCAGAATGGTTGTCAATGTGTGTATTCAACTTCCAGAGGTAAACTGATGTGTGTTTGCAGCAGTTCAGAAACCCTTTCTTTGGAGAATGCAGAAACCGTCATTTCCAGCCCTAGAGACGCATGTAAGAGTTAGCAGTAAGAATGCGTTTAAAACACAGAACACCCGCTTCTTACGAACTCATCTTCTGTGTGTTGGTTCCTTTTAGGAAATTGCATCTATGTTTAGATTCAGCGAGGAAGAAACACGTTTCTTCTAAAAGCTGCGTTTGGATATTCCAGAGTGGATGGGAGAACAGGCTGTAAAGAGAAATACCTTGCTCTAAAACCAAAACGGAGCTATCTAGCAGAATGGTTGTCAATGTGTGTATTCAACTTCCAGAGTTAAACTGATGTGTGTTTGCAGCAGTTCAGAAACCCTTTCTTTGGAGAATGCAGAAACCGTCATTTCCAGCCCTAGAGACGCATGTATGAGTTAGCAGTAAGAATGCGTTTAAAACACAGAACACCCGCTTCTTACGAACTCATCTTCTGTGTGTTGGTTCCTTTTAGGAAATTGCATCTATGTTTAGATTCAGCGAGGAAGAAACACGTTTCTTCTAAAAGCTGCGTTTGGATATTCCAGAGTGGATGGGAGAACAGGCTGTAAAGAGAAATACCTTGCTCTAAAACCAAAACGGAGCTATCTAGCAGAATGGTTGTCAATGTGTGTATTCAACTTCCAGAGTTAAACTGATGTGTGTTTGCAGCAGTTCAGAAACCCTTTCTTTGGAGAATGCAGAAACCGTCATTTCCAGCCCTAGAGACGCATGTATGAGTTAGCAGTAAGAATGCGTTTAAAACACAGAACACCCGCTTCTTACGAACTCATCTTCTGTGTGTTGGTTCCTTTTAGGAAGTTGCATCTATGTTTAGATTCAGCGAGGAAGAAACACGTTTCTTCTAAAAGCTGCGTTTGGATATTCCAGAGTGGATGGGAGAACAGGCTGTAAAGAAAAATACCTTGCTCTAAAACCAAAACGGAGCTATCTAGCAGAATGGTTGTCAATGTGTCTATTCAACTTCCAGAGCTAAACTGATGTGTGTTTTCAGCAGTTCAGAAACCCTTTCTTTGGAGAATGCAGAAACCGTCATTTCCAGCCCTAGAGACGCTTATAAGAGTTAGCAGTAAGAATGCGTTTAAAACACAGAACACCCGCTTCTTACGAACTCATCTTCTGTGTGTTGGTTCCTTTTAGGAAGTTGCATCTATGTTTAGATTCAGCGAGGAAGAAACACGTTTCTTCTAAAAGCTGCGTTTGGATATTCCAGAGTGGATGGGAGAACAGGCTGTAAAGAGAAATACCTTGCTCTAAAACCAAAACGGAGCTATCTAGCAGAATGGTTGTCAATGTGTGTATTCAACTTCCAGAGTTAAACTGATGTGTGTTTGCAGCAGTTCAGAAACCCTTTCTTTGGAGAATGCAGAAACCGTCATTTCCAGCCCTAGAGACGCATGTAAGAGTTAGCAGTAAGAATGCGTTTAAAACACAGAACACCCGCTTCTTACGAACTCATCTTCTGTGTGTTGGTTCCTTTTAGGAAGTTGCATCTATGTTTAGATTCAGCGAGGAAGAAACACGTTTCTTCTAAAAGCTACGTTTGGACATTCCAGAGTGGATGGGAGAACAGGCTGTAAAGAGAAATACCTTGCTCTAAAACCAAAACGGAGCTATCTAGCAGAATGGTTGTCAATGTGTGTATTCAACTTCCAGAGTTAAACTGATGTGTGTTTGCAGCAGTTCAGAAACCCTTTCTTTGGAGAATGCAGAAACCGTCATTTCCAGCCCTAGAGACGCATATAAGAGTTATCAGTAAGAATGCGTTTAAAACACAGAACACCCGCTTCCTACGAACTCATCTTCTGTGTGTTGGTTCCTTTTAGGAAGTTGCATCTATGTTTAGATTCAGCGAGGAAGAAACACGTTTCTTCTAAAAGCTGCGTTTGGATATTCCAGAGTGGATGGGAGAACAGGCTGTAAAGAGAAATACCTTGCTCTAAAACCAAAACGGAGCTATCTAGCAGAATGGTTGTCAATGTGTGTATTCAACTTCCAGAGATAAACTGATGTGTGTTTGCAGCAGTTCAGAAACCCTTTCTTTGGAGAATGCAGAAACCGTCATTTCCAGCCCTAGAGACGCATATAAGAGTTAGCAGTAAGTATGCGTTTAAAACACAGAACACCCGCTTCTTACGAACTCATCTTCTGTGTGTTGGTTCCTTTTAGGAAGTTGCATCTATGTTTAGATTCAGCGAGGAAGAAACACGTTTCTTCTAAAAGCTGCGTTTGGATATTCCAGAGTGGATGGGAGAACAGGCTGTAAAGAGAAATACCTTGCTCTAAAACCAAAACGGAGCTATCTAGCAGAATGGTTGTCAATGTGTGTATTCAACTTCCAGAGTTAAACTGATGTGTGTTTGCAGCAGTTCAGAAACCCTTTCTTTGGAGAATGCAGAAACCGTCATTTCCAGCCCTAGAGACGCATGTAAGAATTAGCAGTAAGAATGCGTTTAAAACACAGAACACCCGCTTCTTACGAACTCATCTTCTGTGTGTTGGTTCCTTTTAGGAAGTTGCATCTATGTTTAGATTCAGCGAGGAAGAAACACGTTTCTTCTAAAAGCTGCGTTTGGATATTCCAGAGTGGATGGGAGAACAGGCTGTAAAGAGAAATACCTTGCTCTAAAACCAAAACGGAGCTATCTAGCAGAATGGTTGTCAATGTGTGTATTCAACTTCCAGAGTTAAACTGATGTGTGTTTGCAGCAGTTCAGAAACCCTTTCTTTGGAGAATGCAGAAACCGTCATTTCCAGCCCTAGAGACGCATGTAAGATTTAGCAGTAAGAATGCGTTTAAAACACAGAACACCCGCTTCTTACGAACTCATCTTCTGTGTGTTGGTTCCTTTTAGGAAGTTGCATCTATGTTTAGATTCAGCGAGGAAGAAACACGTTTCTTCTAAGAGCTGCGTTTGGATATTCCAGAGTGGATGGGAGAACAGGCTGTAAAGAGAAATACCTTGCTCTAAAACCAAAACGGAGCTATCTAGCAGAATGGTTGTCAATGTTTGTATTCAACTTCCAGAGTTAAACTGATGTGTGTTTGCAGCAGTTCAGAAACCCTTTCTTTGGAGAATGCAGAAACCGTCATTTCCAGCCCTAGAGACGCATGTAAGAGTTAGCAGTAAGAATGCGTTTAAAACACAGAACACCCGCTTCTTACGAACTCATCTTCTGTGTGTTGGTTCCTTTTAGGAAGTTGCATCTATGTTTAGATTCAGCGAGGAAGAAACACGTTTCTTCTAAGAGCTGCGTTTGGATATTCCAGAGTGGATGGGAGAACAGGCTGTAAAGAGAAATACCTTGCTCTAAAACCAAAACGGAGCTATCTAGCAGAATGGTTGTCAATGTGTGTATTCAACTTCCAGAGCTAAACTGATGTGTGTTTGCAGCAGTTCAGAAACCCTTTCTTTGGAGAATGCAGAAACCGTCTTTTCCCGCCCTAGAGACGCTTATGAGAGTTAGTAGTAAGAATGCGTTTAAAACACAGAACACCCGCTTCTTACGAACTCATCTGCTGTGTGTTGGTTCCTTTTAGGAAGTTGCATCTATGTTTAGATTCAGCGAGGTAGAATCACGTTTCTTCTAAAAGCTGCGTTTGGACATTCCAGAGTGGATGGGAGAACAGGCTGTAAAGAGAAATACCTTGCTCTAAAACCAAAACGGAGCTATCTAGCAGAATGGTTGTCAATGTGTCTATTCAACTTCCAGAGCTAAACTGATGTGTGTTTTCAGCAGTTCAGAAACCCTTTCTTTGGAGAATGCAGAAACCGTCATTTCCAGCCCTAGAGATGCATATAAGAGTTAGCAGTAAGAATGCGTTTAAAACACAGAACACCCGCTTCTTACGAACTCATCTTCTGTGTGTTGGTTCCTTTTAGGAAGTTGCATCTATGTTTAGATTGAGCGAGGAAGAAACACGTTTCTTCTAAAAGCTGCGTTTGTATATTCCAGAGTGGATGGGAGAACAGGCTGTAAAGAGAAATACCTTGCTCTAAAACCAAAACGGAGCTATCTAGCAGAATGGTTTTCAATGTGTCTATTCAACTTCCAGAGCTAAACTGATGTGTGTTTTCAGCAGTTCAGAAACCCTTTCTTTGGAGAATGCAGAAACCGTCATTTCCAGCCCTAGAGACGCATATAAGAGTTAGCAGTAAGAATGCGTTTAAAACACAGAACACCCGCTTCTTACGAACTCATCTTCTGTGTGTTGGTTCCTTTTAGGAAGTTGCATCTATGTTTAGATTCAGCGAGGAAGAAACACGTTTCTTCTAAGAGCTGCGTTTGGATATTCCAGAGTGGATGGGAGAACAGGCTGTAAAGAGAAATACCTTGCTCTAAAACCAAAACGGAGCGATCTAGCAGAATGGTTGTCAATGTGTGTATTCAACTTCCAGAGTTAAACTGATGTGTGTTTGCAGCAGTTCAGAAACCCTTTCTTTGGAGAATGCAGAAACCGTCATTTCCAGCCCTAGAGACGCATGTAAGAGTTAGCAGTAAGAATGCGTTTAAAACACAGAACACCCGCTTCTTACGAACTCATCTTCTGTGTGTTGGTTCCTTTTAGGAAGTTGCATCTATGTTTAGATTCAGCGAGGAAGAAACACGTTTCTTCTAAGAGCTGCGTTTGGATATTCCAGAGTGGATGGGAGAACAGGCTGTAAAGAGAAATACCTTGCTCTAAAACCAAAACGGAGCTATCTAGCAGAATGGTTGTCAATGTGTGTATTCAACTTCCAGAGTTAAACTGATGTGTGTTTGCAGCAGTTCAGAAACCCTTTCTTTGGAGAATGCAGAAACCGTCATTTCCAGCCCTAGAGACGCATATAAGAGTTAGCAGTAAGAATGCGTTTAAAACACAGAACACCCGCTTCTTACGAACTCATCTTCTGTGTGTTGGTTCCTTTTAGGAAGTTGCATCTATGTTTAGATTCAGCGAGGAAGAAACACGTTTCTTCTAAGAGCTGCGTTTGGATATTCCAGAGTGGATGGGAGAACAGGCTGTAAAGAGAAATACCTTGCTCTAAAACCAAAACGGAGCTATCTAGCAGAATGGTTGTCAATGTGTGTATTCAACTTCCAGAGTTAAACTGATGTGTGTTTGCAGCAGTTCAGAAACCCTTTCTTTGGAGAATGCAGAAACCGTCATTTCCAGCCCTAGAGATGCATATAAGAGTTAGCAGTAAGAATGCGTTTAAAACACAGAACACCCGCTTCTTACGAACTCATCTTCTGTGTGTTGGTTCCTTTTAGGAAGTTGCATCTATGTTTAGATTGAGCGAGGAAGAAACACGTTTCTTCTAAAAGCTGCGTTTGTATATTCCAGAGTGGATGGGAGAACAGGCTGTAAAGAGAAATACCTTGCTCTAAAACCAAAACGGAGCTATCTAGCAGAATGGTTTTCAATGTGTCTATTCAACTTCCAGAGCTAAACTGATGTGTGTTTTCAGCAGTTCAGAAACCCTTTCTTTGGAGAATGCAGAAACCGTCATTTCCAGCCCTAGAGACGCATATAAGAGTTAGCAGTAAGAATGCGTTTAAAACACAGAACACCCGCTTCTTACGAACTCATCTTCTGTGTGTTGGTTCCTTTTAGGAAGTTGCATCTATGTTTAGATTCAGCGAGGAAGAAACACGTTTCTTCTAAGAGCTGCGTTTGGATATTCCAGAGTGGATGGGAGAACAGGCTGTAAAGAGAAATACCTTGCTCTAAAACCAAAACGGAGCTATCTAGCAGAATGGTTGTCAATGTGTGTATTCAACTTCCAGAGTTAAACTGATGTGTGTTTGCAGCAGTTCAGAAACCCTTTCTTTGGAGAATGCAGAAACCGTCATTTCCAGCCCTAGAGACGCATGTAAGAGTTAGCAGTAAGAATGCGTTTAAAACACAGAACACCCGCTTCTTACGAACTCATCTTCTGTGTGTTGGTTCCTTTTAGGAAGTTGCATCTATGTTTAGATTCAGCGAGGAAGAAACACGTTTCTTCTAAGAGCTGCGTTTGGATATTCCAGAGTGGATGGGAGAACAGGCTGTAAAGAGAAATACCTTGCTCTAAAACCAAAACGGAGCTATCTAGCAGAATGGTTGTCAATGTGTGTATTCAACTTCCAGAGTTAAACTGATGTGTGTTTGCAGCAGTTCAGAAACCCTTTCTTTGGAGAATGCAGAAACCGTCATTTCCAGCCCTAGAGACGCATATAAGAGTTAGCAGTAAGAATGCGTTTAAAACACAGAACACCCGCTTCTTACGAACTCATCTTCTGTGTGTTGGTTCCTTTTAGGAAGTTGCATCTATGTTTAGATTCAGCGAGGAAGAAACACGTTTCTTCTAAGAGCTGCGTTTGGATATTCCAGAGTGGATGGGAGAACAGGCTGTAAAGAGAAATACCTTGCTCTAAAACCAAAACGGAGCTATCTAGCAGAATGGTTGTCAATGTGTGTATTCAACTTCCAGAGTTAAACTGATGTGTGTTTGCAGCAGTTCAGAAACCCTTTCTTTGGAGAATGCAGAAACCGTCATTTCCAGCCCTAGAGACGCATATAAGAGTTAGCAGTAAGAATGCGTTTAAAACACAGAACACCCGCTTCTTACGAACTCATCTTCTGTGTGTTGGTTCCTTTTAGGAAGTTGCATCTATGTTTAGATTCAGCGAGGAAGAAACACGTTTCTTCTAAAAGCTGCGTTTGGATATTCCAGAGTGGATGGGAGAACAGGCTGTAAAGAGAAATACCTTGCTCTAAAACCAAAACGGAGCTATCTAGCAGAATGGTTGTCAATGTGTGTATTCAACTTCCAGAGTTAAACTGATGTGTGTTTGCAGCAGTTCAGAAACCCTTTCTTTGGAGAATGCAGAAACCGTCATTTCCAGCCCTAGAGACGCATGTAAGAGTTAGCAGTAAGAATGCGTTTAAAACACAGAACACCCGCTTCTTACGAACTCATCTTCTGTGTGTTGGTTCCTTTTAGGAAGTTGCATCTATGTTTAGATTCAGCGAGGAAGAAACACGTTTCTTCTAAGAGCTGCGTTTGGATATTCCAGAGTGGATGGGAGAACAGGCTGTAAAGAGAAATACCTTGCTCTAAAACCAAAACGGAGCTATCTAGCAGAATGGTTGTCAATGTGTGTATTCAACTTCCAGAGTTAAACTGATGTGTGTTTGCAGCAGTTCAGAAACCCTTTCTTTGGAGAATGCAGAAACCGTCATTTCCAGCCCTAGAGACGCATATAAGAGTTAGCAGTAAGAATGCGTTTAAAACACAGAACACCCGCTTCTTACGAACTCATCTTCTGTGTGTTGGTTCCTTTTAGGAAGTTGCATCTATGTTTAGATTCAGCGAGGAAAAAACACGTTTCTTCTAAAAGCTGCGTTTGGATATTCCAGAGTGGATGGGAGAACAGGCTGTAAAGAGAAATACCTTGCTCTAAAACCAAAACGGAGCTATCTAGCAGAATGGTTGTCAATGTGTGTATTCAACTTCCAGAGTTAAACTGATGTGTGTTTGCAGCAGTTCAGAAACCCTTTCTTTGGAGAATGCAGAAACCGTCATTTCCAGCCCTAGAGACGCATGTAAGAGTTAGCAGTAAGAATGCGTTTAAAACACAGAACACCCGCTTCTTACGAACTCATCTTCTGTGTGTTGGTTCCTTTTAGGAAGTTGCATCTATGTTTAGATTCAGCGAGGAAGAAACACGTTTCTTCTAAGAGCTGCGTTTGGATATTCCAGAGTGGATGGGAGAACAGGCTGTAAAGAGAAATACCTTGCTCTAAAACCAAAACGGAGCTATCTAGCAGAATGGTTGTCAATGTGTGTATTCAACTTCCAGAGTTAAACTGATGTGTGTTTGCAGCAGTTCAGAAACCCTTTCTTTGGAGAATGCAGAAACCGTCATTTCCAGCCCTAGAGACGCATATAAGAGTTAGCAGTAAGAATGCGTTTAAAACACAGAACACCCGCTTCTTACGAACTCATCTTCTGTGTGTTGGTTCCTTTTAGGAAGTTGCATCTATGTTTAGATTCAGCGAGGAAGAAACACGTTTCTTCTAAGAGCTGCGTTTGGATATTCCAGAGTGGATGGGAGAACAGGCTGTAAAGAGAAATACCTTGCTCTAAAACCAAAACGGAGCTATCTAGCAGAATGGTTGTCAATGTGTGTATTCAACTTCCAGAGTTAAACTGATGTGTGTTTGCAGCAGTTCAGAAACCCTTTCTTTGGAGAATGCAGAAACCGTCATTTCCAGCCCTAGAGACGCATATAAGAGTTAGCAGTAAGAATGCGTTTAAAACACAGAACACCCGCTTCTTACGAACTCATCTTCTGTGTGTTGGTTCCTTTTAGGAAGTTGCATCTATGTTTAGATTCAGCGAGGAAGAAACACGTTTCTTCTAAAAGCTGCGTTTGGATATTCCAGAGTGGATGGGAGAACAGGCTGTAAAGAGAAATACCTTGCTCTAAAACCAAAACGGAGCTATCTAGCAGAATGGTTGTCAATGTGTGTATTCAACTTCCAGAGTTAAACTGATGTGTGTTTGCAGCAGTTCAGAAACCCTTTCTTTGTAGAATGCAGAAACCGTCATTTCCAGCCCTAGAGACGCATATAAGAGTTAGCAGTAAGAATGCGTTTAAAACACAGAACACCCGCTTCTTACGAACTCATCTGCTGTGTGTTGGTTCCTTTTAGGAAGTTGCATCTATGTTTAGATTCAGCGAGGAAGAAACACGTTTCTTCTAAAAGCTGCGTTTGGATATTCCAGAGTGGATGGGAGAACAGGCTGTAAAGAGAAATACCTTGCTCTAAAACCAAAACGGAGCTATCTAGCAGAATGGTTGTCAATGTGTGTATTCAACTTCCAGAGTTAAACTGATGTGTGTTTGCAGCAGTTCAGAAACCCTTTCTTTGGAGAATGCAGAAACCGTCATTTCCAGCCCTAGAGACGCATATAAGAGTTAGCAGTAAGAATGCGTTTAAAACACAGAACACCCGCTTCTTACGAACTCATCTTCTGTGTGTTGGTTCCTTTTAGGAAGTTGCATCTATGTTTAGATTCAGCGAGGAAGAAACACGTTTCTTCTAAAAGCTGCGTTTGGATATTCCAGAGTGGATGGGAGAACAGGCTGTAAAGAGAAATACCTTGCTCTAAAACCAAAACGGAGCTATCTAGCAGAATGGTTGTCAATGTGTGTATTCAACTTCCAGAGTTAAACTGATGTGTGTTTGCAGCAGTTCAGAAACCCTTTCTTTGGAGAATGCAGAAACCGTCATTTCCAGCCCTAGAGACGCATGTAAGAGTTAGCAGTAAGAATGCGTTTAAAACACAGAACACCCGCTTCTTACGAACTCATCTTCTGTGTGTTGGTTCCTTTTAGGAAGTTGCATCTATGTTTAGATTCAGCGAGGAAGAAACACGTTTCTTCTAAAAGCTGCGTTTGGATATTCCAGAGTGGATGGGAGAACAGGCTGTAAAGAGAAATACCTTGCTCTAAAACCAAAACGGAGCTATCTAGCAGAATGGTTGTCAATGTGTGTATTCAACTTCCAGAGTTAAACTGATGTGTGTTTGCAGCAGTTCAGAAACCCTTTCTTTGGAGAATGCAGAAACCGTCATTTCCAGCCCTAGAGACGCATATAAGAGTTAGCAGTAAGAATGCGTTTAAAACACAGAACACCCGCTTCTTACGAACTCATCTTCTGTGTGTTGGTTCCTTTTAGGAAGTTGCATCTATGTTTAGATTCAGCGAGGAAGAAACACGTTTCTTCTAAAAGCTGCGTTTGGATATTCCAGAGTGGATGGGAGAACAGGCTGTAAAGAGAAATACCTTGCTCTAAAACCAAAACGGAGCTATCTAGCAGAATGGTTGTCAATGTGTGTATTCAACTTCCAGAGTTAAACTGATGTGTGTTTGCAGCAGTTCAGAAACCCTTTCTTTGTAGAATGCAGAAACCGTCATTTCCAGCCCTAGAGACGCATATAAGAGTTAGCAGTAAGAATGCGTTTAAAACACAGAACACCCGCTTCTTACGAACTCATCTGCTGTGTGTTGGTTCCTTTTAGGAAGTTGCATCTATGTTTAGATTCAGCGAGGAAGAAACACGTTTCTTCTAAAAGCTGCGTTTGGATATTCCAGAGTGGATGGGAGAACAGGCTGTAAAGAGAAATACCTTGCTCTAAAACCAAAACGGAGCTATCTAGCAGAATGGTTGTCAATGTGTGTATTCAACTTCCAGAGTTAAACTGATGTGTGTTTGCAGCAGTTCAGAAACCCTTTCTTTGGAGAATGCAGAAACCGTCATTTCCAGCCCTAGAGACGCATATAAGAGTTAGCAGTAAGAATGCGTTTAAAACACAGAACACCCGCTTCTTACGAACTCATCTTCTGTGTGTTGGTTCCTTTTAGGAAGTTGCATCTATGTTTAGATTCAGCGAGGAAGAAACACGTTTCTTCTAAAAGCTGCGTTTGGATATTCCAGAGTGGATGGGAGAACAGGCTGTAAAGAGAAATACCTTGCTCTAAAACCAAAACGGAGCTATCTAGCAGAATGGTTGTCAATGTGTATATTCAACTTCCAGAGTTAAACTGATGTGTGTTTGCAGCAGTTCAGAAACCCTTTCTTTGGAGAATGCAGAAACCGTCATTTCCAGCCCTAGAGACGCATGTAAGAGTTAGCAGTAAGAATGCGTTTAAAACACAGAACACCCGCTTCTTACGAACTCATCTTCTGTGTGTTGGTTCCTTTTAGGAAGTTGCATCTATGTTTAGATTCAGCGAGGAAGAAACACGTTTCTTCTAAAAGCTGCGTTTGGATATTCCAGAGTGGATGGGAGAACAGGCTGTAAAGAGAAATACCTTGCTCTAAAACCAAAACGGAGCTATCTAGCAGAATGGTTGTCAATGTGTGTATTCAACTTCCAGAGTTAAACTGATGTGTGTTTGCAGCAGTTCAGAAACCCTTTCTTTGGAGAATGCAGAAACCGTCATTTCCAGCCCTAGAGACGCATATAAGAGTTAGCAGTAAGAATGCGTTTAAAACACAGAACACCCGCTTCTTACGAACTCATCTTGTGTGTTGGTTCCTTTTAGGAAGTTGCATCTATGTTTAGATTCAGCGAGGAAGAAACACGTTTCTTCTAAAAGCTGCGTTTGGATATTCCAGAGTGGATGGGAGAACAGGCTGTAAAGAGAAATACCTTGCTCTAAAACCAAAACGGAGCTATCTAGCAGAATGGTTGTCAATGTGTGTATTCAACTTCCAGAGTTAAACTGATGTGTGTTTGCAGCAGTTCAGAAACCCTTTCTTTGGAGAATGCAGAAACCGTCATTTCCAGCCCTAGAGACGCATGTAAGAGTTAGCAGTAATAATGCGTTTAAAACACAGAACACCCGCTTCTTACGAACTCATCTTCTGTGTGTTGGTTCCTTTTAGGAAATTGCATCTATGTTTAGATTCAGCGAGGAAGAAACACGTTTCTTCTAAAAGCTGCGTTTGGATATTCCAGAGTGGATGGGAGAACAGGCTGTAAAGAGAAATACCTTGCTCTAAAACCAAAACGGAGCTATCTAGCAGAATGGTTGTCAATGTGTGTATTCAACTTCCAGAGTTAAACTGATGTGTGTTTGCAGCAGTTCAGAAACCCTTTCTTTGGAGAATGCAGAAACCGTCATTTCCAGCCCTAGAGACGCATGTAAGAGTTAGCAGTAAGAATGCGTTTAAAACACAGAACACCCGCTTCTTACGAACTCATCTTCTGTGTGTTGGTTCCTTTTAGGAAGTTGCATCTATGTTTAGATTCAGCGAGGAAGAAACACGTTTCTTCTAAAAGCTGCGTTTGGATATTCCAGAGTGGATGGGAGAACAGGCTGTAAAGAAAAATACCTTGCTCTAAAACCAAAACGGAGCTATCTAGCAGAATGGTTGTCAATGTGTCTATTCAACTTCCAGAGCTAAACTGATGTGTGTTTTCAGCAGTTCAGAAACCCTTTCTTTGGAGAATGCAGAAACCGTCATTTCCAGCCCTAGAGACGCTTATAAGAGTTAGCAGTAAGAATGCGTTTAAAACCCAGAACACCCGCTTCTTACGAACTCATCTTCTGTGTGTTGGTTCCTTTTAGGAAGTTGCATCTATGTTTAGATTCAGCGAGGAAGAAACACGTTTCTTCTAAAAGCTGCGTTTGGATATTCCAGAGTGGATGGGAGAACAGGCTGTAAAGAGAAATACCTTGCTCTAAAACCAAAACGGAGCTATCTAGCAGAATGGTTGTCAATGTGTGTATTCAACTTCCAGAGTTAAACTGATGTGTGTTTGCAGCAGTTCAGAAACCCTTTCTTTGGAGAATGCAGAAACCGTCATTTCCAGCCCTAGAGACGCATGTAAGAGTTAGCAGTAAGAATGCGTTTAAAACACAGAACACCCGCTTCTTACGAACTCATCTTCTGTGTGTTGGTTCCTTTTAGGAAGTTGCATCTATGTTTAGATTCAGCGAGGAAGAAACACGTTTCTTCTAAAAGCTGCGTTTGGATATTCCAGAGTGGATGGGAGAACAGGCTGTAAAGAGAAATACCTTGCTCTAAAACCAAAACGGAGCTATCTAGCAGAATGGTTGTCAATGTGTGTATTCAACTTCCAGAGTTAAACTGATGTGTGTTTGCAGCAGTTCAGAAACCCTTTCTTTGGAGAATGCAGAAACCGTCATTTCCAGCCCTAGAGACGCATGTAAGAGTTAGCAGTAAGAATGCGTTTAAAACACAGAACACCCGCTTCTTACGAACTCATCTTCTGTGTGTTGGTTCCTTTTAGGAAATTGCATCTATGTTTAGATTCAGCGAGGAAGAAACACGTTTCTTCTAAAAGCTGCGTTTGGATATTCCAGAGTGGATGGGAGAACAGGCTGTAAAGAGAAATACCTTGCTCTAAAACCAAAACGGAGCTATCTAGCAGAATGGTTGTCAATGTGTGTATTCAACTTCCAGAGTTAAACTGATGTGTGTTTGCAGCAGTTCAGAAACCCTTTCTTTGGAGAATGCAGAAACCGTCATTTCCAGCCCTAGAGACGCATGTAAGAGTTAGCAGTAAGAATGCGTTTAAAACACAGAACACCCGCTTCTTACGAACTCATCTTCTGTGTGTTGGTTCCTTTTAGGAAGTTGCATCTATGTTTAGATTCAGCGAGGAAGAAACACGTTTCTTCTAAAAGCTGCGTTTGGATATTCCAGAGTGGATGGGAGAACAGGCTGTAAAGAAAAATACCTTGCTCTAAAACCAAAACGGAGCTATCTAGCAGAATGGTTGTCAATGTGTCTATTCAACTTCCAGAGCTAAACTGATGTGTGTTTGCAGCAGTTCAGAAACCCTTTCTTTGGAGAATGCAGAAACCGTCATTTCCAGCCCTAGAGACGCATATAAGAGTTAGCAGTAAGAATGCGTTTAAAACACAGAACACCCGCTTCTTACGAACTCATCTTCTGTGTGTTGGTTCCTTTTAGGAAGTTGCATCTATGTTTAGATTCAGCGAGGAAGAAACACGTTTCTTCTAAAAGCTGCGTTTGGATATTCCAGAGTGGATGGGAGAACAGGCTGTAAAGAGAAATACCTTGCTCTAAAACCAAAACGGAGCTATCTAGCAGAATGGTTGTCAATGTGTGTATTCAACTTCCAGAGTTAAACTGATGTGTGTTTGCAGCAGTTCAGAAACCCTTTCTTTGGAGAATGCAGAAACCGTCATTTCCAGCCCTAGAGACGCATGTAAGAGTTAGCAGTAAGAATGCGTTTAAAACACAGAACACCCGCTTCTTACGAACTCATCTTCTGTGTGTTGGTTCCTTTTAGGAAGTTGCATCTATGTTTAGATTCAGCGAGGAAGAAACACGTTTCTTCTAAAAGCTACGTTTGGACATTCCAGAGTGGATGGGAGAACAGGCTGTAAAGAGAAATACCTTGCTCTAAAACCAAAACGGAGCTATCTAGCAGAATGGTTGTCAATGTGTGTATTCAACTTCCAGAGTTAAACTGATGTGTGTTTGCAGCAGTTCAGAAACCCTTTCTTTGGAGAATGCAGAAACCGTCATTTCCAGCCCTAGAGACGCATATAAGAGTTATCAGTAAGAATGCGTTTAAAACACAGAACACCCGCTTCCTACGAACTCATCTTCTGTGTGTTGGTTCCTTTTAGGAAGTTGCATCTATGTTTAGATTCAGCGAGGAAGAAACACGTTTCTTCTAAAAGCTGCGTTTGGATATTCCAGAGTGGATGGGAGAACAGGCTGTAAAGAGAAATACCTTGCTCTAAAACCAAAACGGAGCTATCTAGCAGAATGGTTGTCAATGTGTGTATTCAACTTCCAGAGATAAACTGATGTGTGTTTGCAGCAGTTCAGAAACCCTTTCTTTGGAGAATGCAGAAACCGTCATTTCCAGCCCTAGAGACGCATATAAGAGTTAGCAGTAAGTATGCGTTTAAAACACAGAACACCCGCTTCTTACGAACTCATCTTCTGTGTGTTGGTTCCTTTTAGGAAGTTGCATCTATGTTTAGATTCAGCGAGGAAGAAACACGTTTCTTCTAAAAGCTGCGTTTGGATATTCCAGAGTGGATGGGAGAACAGGCTGTAAAGAGAAATACCTTGCTCTAAAACCAAAACGGAGCTATCTAGCAGAATGGTTGTCAATGTGTGTATTCAACTTCCAGAGTTAAACTGATGTGTGTTTGCAGCAGTTCAGAAACCCTTTCTTTGGAGAATGCAGAAACCGTCATTTCCAGTCCTAGAGACGCATGTAAGAATTAGCAGTAAGAATGCGTTTAAAACACAGAACACCCGCTTCTTACGAACTCATCTTCTGTGTGTTGGTTCCTTTTAGGAAGTTGCATCTATGTTTAGATTCAGCGAGGAAGAAACACGTTTCTTCTAAAAGCTGCGTTTGGATATTCCAGAGTGGATGGGAGAACAGGCTGTAAAGAGAAATACCTTGCTCTAAAACCAAAACGGAGCTATCTAGCAGAATGGTTGTCAATGTTTGTATTCAACTTCCAGAGTTAAACTGATGTGTGTTTGCAGCAGTTCAGAAACCCTTTCTTTGGAGAATGCAGAAACCGTCATTTCCAGCCCTAGATACGCATGTAAGAGTTAGCAGTAAGAATGCGTTTAAAACACAGAACACCCGCTTCTTACGAACTCATCTTCTGTGTGTTGGTTCCTTTTAGGAAGTTGCATCTATGTTTAGATTCAGCGAGGAAGAAACACGTTTCTTCTAAGAGCTGCGTTTGGATATTCCAGAGTGGATGGGAGAACAGGCTGTAAAGAGAAATACCTTGCTCTAAAACCAAAACGGAGCTATCTAGCAGAATGGTTGTCAATGTGTGTATTCAACTTCCAGAGCTAAACTGATGTGTGTTTGCAGCAGTTCAGAAACCCTTTCTTTGGAGAATGCAGAAACCGTCTTTTCCCGCCCTAGAGACGCTTATGAGAGTTAGTAGTAAGAATGCGTTTAAAACACAGAACACCCGCTTCTTACGAACTCATCTGCTGTGTGTTGGTTCCTTTTAGGAAGTTGCATCTATGTTTAGATTCAGCGAGGTAGAATCACGTTTCTTCTAAAAGCTGCGTTTGGACATTCCAGAGTGGATGGGAGAACAGGCTGTAAAGAGAAATACCTTGCTCTAAAACCAAAACGGAGCTATCTAGCAGAATGGTTGTCAATGTGTCTATTCAACTTCCAGAGCTAAACTGATGTGTGTTTTCAGCAGTTCAGAAACCATTTCTTTGGAGAATGCAGAAACCGTCATTTCCAGCCCTAGAGATGCATATAAGAGTTAGCAGTAAGAATGCGTTTAAAACACAGAACACCCGCTTCTTACGAACTCATCTTCTGTGTGTTGGTTCCTTTTAGGAAGTTGCATCTATGTTTAGATTGAGCAAGGAAGAAACACGTTTCTTCTAAAAGCTGCGTTTGTATATTCCAGAGTGGATGGGAGAACAGGCTGTAAAGAGAAATACCTTGCTCTAAAACCAAAACGGAGCTATCTAGCAGAATGGTTTTCAATGTGTGTATTCAACTTCCAGAATTAAACATATGTGTGTTTGCAGCAGTTCAGAAACCCTTTCTTTGGAGAATGCAGAAACCGTCATTTCCAGCCCTAGAGACGCATATAAGAGTTAGCAGTAAGAATGCGTTTAAAACACAGAACACCCGCTTCTTACGAACTCATCTTCTGTGTGTTGGTTCCTTTTAGGAAGTTGCATCTATGTTTAGATTCAGCGAGGAAGAAACACGTTTCTTCTAAGAGCTGCGTTTGGATATTCCAGAGTGGATGGGAGAACAGGCTGTAAAGAGAAATACCTTGCTCTAAAACCAAAACGGAGCTATCTAGCAGAATGGTTGTCAATGTGTGTATTCAACTTCCAGAGTTAAACTGATGTGTGTTTGCAGCAGTTCAGAAACCCTTTCTTTGGAGAATGCAGAAACCGTCATTTCCAGCCCTAGAGACGCATATAAGAGTTAGCAGTAAGAATGCGTTTAAAACACAGAACACCCGCTTCTTACGAACTCATCTTCTGTGTGTTGGTTCCTTTTAGGAAGTTGCATCTATGTTTAGATTCAGCGAGGAAGAAACACGTTTCTTCTAAAAGCTGCGTTTGGATATTCCAGAGTGGATGGGAGAACAGGCTGTAAAGAGAAATACCTTGCTCTAAAACCAAAACGGAGCTATCTAGCAGAATGGTTGTCAATGTGTGTATTCAACTTCCAGAGTTAAACTGATGTGTGTTTGCAGCAGTTCAGAAACCCTTTCTTTGGAGAATGCAGAAACCGTCATTTCCAGCCCTAGAGACGCATATAAGAGTTAGCAGTAAGAATGAGTTTAAAACACAGAACACCCGCTTCTTACGAACTCATCTTCTGTGTGTTGGTTCCTTTTAGGAAGTTGCATCTATGTTTAGATTCAGCGAGGAAGAAACACGTTTCTTCTAAAAGCCGCGTTTGGATATTCCAGAGTGGATGGGAGAACAGGCTGTAAAGAGAAATACCTTGCTCTAAAACCAAAACGGAGCTATCTAGCAGAATGGTTGTCAATGTGTGTATTCAACTTCCAGAGTTAAACTGATGTGTGTTTGCAGCAGTTCAGAAACCCTTTCTTTGGAGAATGCAGAAACCGTCATTTCCAGCCCTAGAGACGCATATAAGAGTTAGCAGTAAGAATGCGTTTAAAACACAGAACACCCGCTTCTTACGAACTCATCTTCTGTGTGTTGGTTCCTTTTAGGAAGTTGCATCTATGTTTAGATTCAGCGAGGAAGAAACACGTTTCTTCTAAAAGCTGCGTTTGGATATTCCAGAGTGGATGGGAGAACAGGCTGTAAAGAGAAATACCTTGCTCTAAAACCAAAACGGAGCTATCTAGCAGAATGGTTGTCAATGTGTGTATTCAACTTCCAGAGTTAAACTGATGTGTGTTTGCAGCAGTTCAGAAACCCTTTCTTTGGAGAATGCAGAAACCGTCATTTCCAGCCCTAGAGACGCATATAAGAGTTAGCAGTAAGAATGCGTTTAAAACACAGAACACCCGCTTCTTACGAACTCATCTTGTGTGTTGGTTCCTTTTAGGAAGTTGCATCTATGTTTAGATTCAGCGAGGAAGAAACACGTTTCTTCTAAAAGCTGCGTTTGGATATTCCAGAGTGGATGGGAGAACAGGCTGTAAAGAGAAATACCTTGCTCTAAAACCAAAACGGAGCTATCTAGCAGAATGGTTGTCAATGTGTGTATTCAACTTCCAGAGTTAAACTGATGTGTGTTTGCAGCAGTTCAGAAACCCTTTCTTTGGAGAATGCAGAAACCGTCATTTCCAGCCCTAGAGACGCATGTAAGAGTTAGCAGTAAGAATGCGTTTAAAACACAGAACACCCGCTTCTTACGAACTCATCTTCTGTGTGTTGGTTCCTTTTAGGAAGTTGCATCTATGTTTAGATTCAGCGAGGAAGAAACACGTTTCTTCTAAAAGCTGCGTTTGGATATTCCAGAGTGGATGGGAGAACAGGCTGTAAAGAGAAATACCTTGCTCTAAAACCAAAACGGAGCTATCTAGCAGAATGGTTGTCAAGGTGTGTATTCAACTTCCAGAGTTAAACTGATGTGTGTTTGCAGCAGTTCAGAAACCCTTTCTTTGGAGAATGCAGAAACCGTCATTTCCAGCCCTAGAGACGCATGTAAGAGTTAGCAGTAAGAATGCGTTTAAAACACAGAACACCCGCTTCTTACGAACTCATCTTCTGTGTGTTGGTTCCTTTTAGGAAGTTGCATCTATGTTTAGATTCAGCGAGGAAGAAACACGTTTCTTCTAAAAGCTGCGTTTGGATATTCCAGAGTGGATGGGAGAACAGGCTGTAAAGAAAAATACCTTGCTCTAAAACCAAAACGGAGCTATCTAGCAGAATGGTTGTCAATGTGTCTATTCAACTTCCAGAGCTAAACTGATGTGTGTTTTCAGCAGTTCAGAAACCCTTTCTTTGGAGAATGCAGAAACCGTCATTTCCAGCCCTAGAGACGCTTATAAGAGTTAGCAGTAAGAATGCGTTTAAAACCCAGAACACCCGCTTCTTACGAACTCATCTTCTGTGTGTTGGTTCCTTTTAGGAAGTTGCATCTATGTTTAGATTCAGCGAGGAAGAAACACGTTTCTTCTAAAAGCTGCGTTTGGATATTCCAGAGTGGATGGGAGAACAGGCTGTAAAGAGAAATACCTTGCTCTAAAACCAAAACGGAGCTATCTAGCAGAATGGTTGTCAATGTGTCTATTCAACTTCCAGAGCTAAACTGATGTGTGTTTGCAGCAGTTCAGAAACCCTTTCTTTGGAGAATGCAGAAACCGTCATTTCCAGCCCTAGAGACGCATGTAAGAGTTAGCAGTAAGAATGCGTTTAAAACACAGAACACCCGCTTCTTACGAACTCATCTTCTGTGTGTTGGTTCCTTTTAGGAAGTTGCATCTATGTTTAGATTCAGCGAGGAAGAAACACGTTTCTTCTAAAAGCTGCGTTTGGATATTCCAGAGTGGATGGGAGAACAGGCTGTAAAGAGAAATACCTTGCTCTAAAACCAAAACGGAGCTATCTAGCAGAATGGTTGTCAATGTGTGTATTCAACTTCCAGAGTTAAACTGATGTGTGTTTGCAGCAGTTCAGAAACCCTTTCTTTGGAGAATGCAGAAACCGTCATTTCCAGCCCTAGAGACGCATATAAGAGTTAGCAGTAAGAATGCGTTTAAAACACAGAACACCCGCTTCTTACGAACTCATCTTGTGTGTTGGTTCCTTTTAGGAAGTTGCATCTATGTTTAGATTCAGCGAGGAAGAAACACGTTTCTTCTAAAAGCTGCGTTTGGATATTCCAGAGTGGATGGGAGAACAGGCTGTAAAGAGAAATACCTTGCTCTAAAACCAAAACGGAGCTATCTAGCAGAATGGTTGTCAATGTGTGTATTCAACTTCCAGAGTTAAACTGATGTGTGTTTGCAGCAGTTCAGAAACCCTTTCTTTGGAGAATGCAGAAACCGTCATTTCCAGCCCTAGAGACGCATGTAAGAGTTAGCAGTAAGAATGCGTTTAAAACACAGAACACCCGCTTCTTACGAACTCATCTTCTGTGTGTTGGTTCCTTTTAGGAAATTGCATCTACGTTTAGATTCAGCGAGAAAGAAACACGTTTCTTCTAAAAGCTGCGTTTGGATATTCCAGAGTGGATGGGAGAACAGGCTGTAAAGAGAAATACCTTGCTCTAAAACCAAAACGGAGCTATCTAGCAGAATGGTTGTCAATGTGTGTATTCAACTTCCAGAGTTAAACATATGTGTGTTTGCAGCAGTTCAGAAACCCTTTCTTTGGAGAATGCAGAAACCGTCATTTCCAGCCCTAGAGACGCATGTAAGAGTTAGCAGTAAGAATGCGTTTAAAACACAGAACACCCGCTTCCTACGAACTCATCTTCTGTGTGTTGGTTCCTTTTAGGAAGTTGCATCTATGTTTAGATTCAGCGAGGAAGAAACACGTTTCTTCTAAAAGCTGCGTTTGGATATTCCAGAGTGGATGGGAGAACAGGCTGTAAAGAAAAATACCTTGCTCTAAAACCAAAACGGAGCTATCTAGCAGAATGGTTGTCAATGTGTCTATTCAACTTCCAGAGCTAAACTGATGTGTGTTTTCAGCAGTTCAGAAACCCTTTCTTTGGAGAATGCAGAAACCGTCATTTCCAGCCCTAGAGACGCTTATAAGAGTTAGCAGTAAGAATGCGTTTAAAACACAGAACACCCGCTTCTTACGAACTCATCTTCTGTGTGTTGGTTCCTTTTAGGAAGTTGCATCTATGTTTAGATTCAGCGAGGAAGAAACACGTTTCTTCTAAAAGCTGCGTTTGGATATTCCAGAGTGGATGGGAGAACAGGCTGTAAAGAGAAATACCTTGCTCTAAAACCAAAACGGAGCTATCTAGCAGAATGGTTGTCAATGTGTGTATTCAACTTCCAGAGTTAAACTGATGTGTGTTTGCAGCAGTTCAGAAACCCTTTCTTTGGAGAATGCAGAAACCGTCATTTCCAGCCCTAGAGACGCATGTAAGAGTTAGCAGTAAGAATGCGTTTAAAACACAGAACACCCGCTTCTTACGAACTCATCTTCTGTGTGTTGGTTCCTTTTAGGAAGTTGCATCTATGTTTAGATTCAGCGAGGAAGAAACACGTTTCTTCTAAAAGCTACGTTTGGACATTCCAGAGTGGATGGGAGAACAGGCTGTAAAGAGAAATACCTTGCTCTAAAACCAAAACGGAGCTATCTAGCAGAATGGTTGTCAATGTGTGTATTCAACTTCCAGAGTTAAACTGATGTGTGTTTGCAGCAGTTCAGAAACCCTTTCTTTGGAGAATGCAGAAACCGTCATTTCCAGCCCTAGAGACGCATATAAGAGTTATCAGTAAGAATGCGTTTAAAACACAGAACACCCGCTTCCTACGAACTCATCTTCTGTGTGTTGGTTCCTTTTAGGAAGTTGCATCTATGTTTAGATTCAGCGAGGAAGAAACACGTTTCTTCTAAAAGCTGCGTTTGGATATTCCAGAGTGGATGGGAGAACAGGCTGTAAAGAGAAATACCTTGCTCTAAAACCAAAACGGAGCTATCTAGCAGAATGGTTGTCAATGTGTGTATTCAACTTCCAGAGGTAAACTGATGTGTGTTTGCAGCAGTTCAGAAACCCTTTCTTTGGAGAATGCAGAAACCGTCATTTCCAGCCCTAGAGACGCATGTAAGAGTTAGCAGTAAGAATGCGTTTAAAACACAGAACACCCGCTTCTTACGAACTCATCTTCTGTGTGTTGGTTCCTTTTAGGAAATTGCATCTATGTTTAGATTCAGCGAGGAAGAAACACGTTTCTTCTAAAAGCTGCGTTTGGATATTCCAGAGTGGATGGGAGAACAGGCTGTAAGAGAAATACCTTGCTCTAAAACCAAAACGGAGCTATCTAGCAGAATGGTTGTCAATGTGTGTATTCAACTTCCAGAGTTAAACTGATGTGTGTTTGCAGCAGTTCAGAAACCCTTTCTTTGGAGAATGCAGAAACCGTCATTTCCAGCCCTAGAGACGCATGTATGAGTTAGCAGTAAGAATGCGTTTAAAACACAGAACACCCGCTTCTTACGAACTCATCTTCTGTGTGTTGGTTCCTTTTAGGAAGTTGCATCTATGTTTAGATTCAGCGAGGAAGAAACACGTTTCTTCTAAAAGCTGCGTTTGGATATTCCAGAGTGGATGGGAGAACAGGCTGTAAAGAAAAATACCTTGCTCTAAAACCAAAACGGAGCTATCTAGCAGAATGGTTGTCAATGTGTCTATTCAACTTCCAGAGCTAAACTGATGTGTGTTTTCAGCAGTTCAGAAACCCTTTCTTTGGAGAATGCAGAAACCGTCATTTCCAGCCCTAGAGACGCTTATAAGAGTTAGCAGTAAGAATGCGTTTAAAACACAGAACACCCGCTTCTTACGAACTCATCTTCTGTGTGTTGGTTCCTTTTAGGAAGTTGCATCTATGTTTAGATTCAGCGAGGAAGAAACACGTTTCTTCTAAAAGCTGCGTTTGGATATTCCAGAGTGGATGGGAGAACAGGCTGTAAAGAGAAATACCTTGCTCTAAAACCAAAACGGAGCTATCTAGCAGAATGGTTGTCAATGTGTGTATTCAACTTCCAGAGTTAAACTGATGTGTGTTTGCAGCAGTTCAGAAACCCTTTCTTTGGAGAATGCAGAAACCGTCATTTCCAGCCCTAGAGACGCATGTAAGAGTTAGCAGTAAGAATGCGTTTAAAACACAGAACACCCGCTTCTTACGAACTCATCTTCTGTGTGTTGGTTCCTTTTAGGAAATTGCATCTATGTTTAGATTCAGCGAGGAAGAAACACGTTTCTTCTAAAAGCTGCGTTTGGATATTCCAGAGTGGATGGGAGAACAGGCTGTAAAGAGAAATACCTTGCTCTAAAACCAAAACGGAGCTATCTAGCAGAATGGTTGTCAATGTGTGTATTCAACTTCCAGAGTTAAACTGATGTGTGTTTGCAG
Organism: Saimiri boliviensis; assembly: GCF_048565385.1. Taxonomy (NCBI): domain Eukaryota; kingdom Metazoa; phylum Chordata; class Mammalia; order Primates; family Cebidae; genus Saimiri; species Saimiri boliviensis. The sequence continues at coordinate 43,420,929 of NC_133467.1, forward strand.
CAGTTCAGAAACCCTTTCTTTGGAGAATGCAGAAACCGTCATTTCCAGCCCTAGAGACGCATGTAAGAGTTAGCAGTAAGAATGCGTTTAAAACACAGAACACCCGCTTCTTACGAACTCATCTTCTGTGTGTTGGTTCCTTTTAGGAAATTGCATCTATGTTTAGATTCAGCGAGGAAGAAACACGTTTCTTCTAAAAGCTGCGTTTGGATATTCCAGAGTGGATGGGAGAACAGGCTGTAAAGAGAAATACCTTGCTCTAAAACCAAAACGGAGCTATCTAGCAGAATGGTTGTCAATGTGTGTATTCAACTTCCAGAGTTAAACTGATGTGTGTTTGCAGCAGTTCAGAAACCCTTTCTTTGGAGAATGCAGAAACCGTCATTTCCAGCCCTAGAGACGCATGTAAGAGTTAGCAGTAAGAATGCGTTTAAAACACAGAACACCCGCTTCTTACGAACTCATCTTCTGTGTGTTGGTTCCTTTTAGGAAGTTGCATCTATGTTTAGATTCAGCGAGGAAGAAACACGTTTCTTCTAAAAGCTGCGTTTGGATATTCCAGAGTGGATGGGAGAACAGGCTGTAAAGAAAAATACCTTGCTCTAAAACCAAAACGGAGCTATCTAGCAGAATGGTTGTCAATGTGTCTATTCAACTTCCAGAGCTAAACTGATGTGTGTTTTCAGCAGTTCAGAAACCCTTTCTTTGGAGAAAGCAGAAACCGTCATTTCCAGCCCTAGAGACGCTTATAAGAGTTAGCAGTAAGAATGCGTTTAAAACCCAGAACACCCGCTTCTTACGAACTCATCTTCTGTGTGTTGGTTCCTTTTAGGAAGTTGCATCTATGTTTAGATTCAGCGAGGAAGAAACACGTTTCTTCTAAAAGCTGCGTTTGGATATTCCAGAGTGGATGGGAGAACAGGCTGTAAAGAGAAATACCTTGCTCTAAAACCAAAACGGAGCTATCTAGCAGAATGGTTGTCAATGTGTGTATTCAACTTCCAGAGTTAAACTGATGTGTGTTTGCAGCAGTTCAGAAACCCTTTCTTTGGAGAATGCAGAAACCGTCATTTCCAGCCCTAGAGACGCATGTAAGAGTTAGCAGTAAGAATGCGTTTAAAACACAGAACACCCGCTTCTTACGAACTCATCTTCTGTGTGTTGGTTCCTTTTAGGAAGTTGCATCTATGTTTAGATTCAGCGAGGAAGAAACACGTTTCTTCTAAAAGCTGCGTTTGGATATTCCAGAGTGGATGGGAGAACAGGCTGTAAAGAGAAATACCTTGCTCTAAAACCAAAACGGAGCTATCTAGCAGAATGGTTGTCAATGTGTGTATTCAACTTCCAGAGTTAAACTGATGTGTGTTTGCAGCAGTTCAGAAACCCTTTCTTTGGAGAATGCAGAAACCGTCATTTCCAGCCCTAGAGACGCATGTAAGAGTTAGCAGTAAGAATGCGTTTAAAACACAGAACACCCGCTTCTTACGAACTCATCTTCTGTGTGTTGGTTCCTTTTAGGAAATTGCATCTATGTTTAGATTCAGCGAGGAAGAAACACGTTTCTTCTAAAAGCTGCGTTTGGATATTCCAGAGTGGATGGGAGAACAGGCTGTAAAGAGAAATACCTTGCTCTAAAACCAAAACGGAGCTATCTAGCAGAATGGTTGTCAATGTGTGTATTCAACTTCCAGAGTTAAACTGATGTGTGTTTGCAGCAGTTCAGAAACCCTTTCTTTGGAGAATGCAGAAACCGTCATTTCCAGCCCTAGAGACGCATGTAAGAGTTAGCAGTAAGAATGCGTTTAAAACACAGAACACCCGCTTCTTACGAACTCATCTTCTGTGTGTTGGTTCCTTTTAGGAAGTTGCATCTATGTTTAGATTCAGCGAAAAAGAAACACGTTTCTTCTAAAAGCTGCGTTTGGATATTCCAGAGTGGATGGGAGAACAGGCTGTAAAGAAAAATACCTTGCTCTAAAACCAAAACGGAGCTATCTAGCAGAATGGTTGTCAATGTGTCTATTCAACTTCCAGAGCTAAACTGATGTGTGTTTTCAGCAGTTCAGAAACCCTTTCTTTGGAGAATGCGGAAACCGTCATTTCCAGCCCTAGAGACGCTTATAAGAGTTAGCAGTAAGAATGCGTTTAAAACACAGAACACCCGCTTCTTACGAACTCATCTTCTGTGTGTTGGTTCCTTTTAGGAAGTTGCATCTATGTTTAGATTCAGCGAGGAAGAAACACGTTTCTTCTAAAAGCTGCGTTTGGATATTCCAGAGTGGATGGGAGAACAGGCTGTAAAGAGAAATACCTTGCTCTAAAACCAAAACGGAGCTATCTAGCAGAATGGTTGTCAATGTGTGTATTCAACTTCCAGAGTTAAACTGATGTGTGTTTGCAGCAGTTCAGAAACCCTTTCTTTGGAGAATGCAGAAACCGTCATTTCCAGCCCTAGAGACGCATGTAAGAGTTAGCAGTAAGAATGCGTTTAAAACACAGAACACCCGCTTCTTACGAACTCATCTTCTGTGTGTTGGTTCCTTTTAGGAAGTTGCATCTATGTTTAGATTCAGCGAGGAAGAAACACGTTTCTTCTAAAAGCTACGTTTGGACATTCCAGAGTGGATGGGAGAACAGGCTGTAAAGAGAAATACCTTGCTCTAAAACCAAAACGGAGCTATCTAGCAGAATGGTTGTCAATGTGTGTATTCAACTTCCAGAGTTAAACTGATGTGTGTTTGCAGCAGTTCAGAAACCCTTTCTTTGGAGAATGCAGAAACCGTCATTTCCAGCCCTAGAGACGCATGTAAGAGTTAGCAGTAAGAATGCGTTTAAAACACAGAACACCCGCTTCTTACGAACTCATCTTCTGTGTGTTGGTTCCTTTTAGGAAGTTGCATCTATGTTTAGATTCAGCGAGGAAGAAACACGTTTCTTCTAAAAGCTGCGTTTGGATATTCCAGAGTGGATGGGAGAACAGGCTGTAAAGAGAAATACCTTGCTCTAAAACCAAAACGGAGCTATCTAGCAGAATGGTTGTCAATGTGTGTATTCAACTTCCAGAGTTAAACTGATGTGTGTTTGCAGCAGTTCAGAAACCCTTTCTTTGGAGAATGCAGAAACCGTCATTTCCAGCCCTAGAGACGCATGTAAGAGTTAGCAGTAAGAATGCGTTTAAAACACAGAACACCCGCTTCTTACGAACTCATCTTCTGTGTGTTGGTTCCTTTTAGGAAATTGCATCTATGTTTAGATTCAGCGAGGAAGAAACACGTTTCTTCTAAAAGCTGCGTTTGGATATTCCAGAGTGGATGGGAGAACAGGCTGTAAAGAGAAATACCTTGCTCTAAAACCAAAACGGAGCTATCTAGCAGAATGGTTGTCAATGTGTGTATTCAACTTCCAGAGGTAAACTGATGTGTGTTTGCAGCAGTTCAGAAACCCTTTCTTTGGAGAATGCAGAAACCGTCATTTCCAGCCCTAGAGACGCATGTAAGAGTTAGCAGTAAGAATGCGTTTAAAACACAGAACACCCGCTTCTTACGAACTCATCTTCTGTGTGTTGGTTCCTTTTAGGAAGTTGCATCTATGTTTAGATTCAGCGAAAAAGAAACACGTTTCTTCTAAAAGCTGCGTTTGGATATTCCAGAGTGGATGGGAGAACAGGCTGTAAAGAAAAATACCTTGCTCTAAAACCAAAACGGAGCTATCTAGCAGAATGGTTGTCAATGTGTCTATTCAACTTCCAGAGCTAAACTGATGTGTGTTTTCAGCAGTTCAGAAACCCTTTCTTTGGAGAATGCAGAAACCGTCATTTCCAGCCCTAGAGACGCTTATAAGAGTTAGCAGTAAGAATGCGTTTAAAACCCAGAACACCCGCTTCTTACGAACTCATCTTCTGTGTGTTGGTTCCTTTTAGGAAGTTGCATCTATGTTTAGATTCAGCGAGGAAGAAACACGTTTCTTCTAAAAGCTGCGTTTGGATATTCCAGAGTGGATGGGAGAACAGGCTGTAAAGAGAAATACCTTGCTCTAAAACCAAAACGGAGCTATCTAGCAGAATGGTTGTCAATGTGTGTATTCAACTTCCAGAGTTAAACTGATGTGTGTTTGCAGCAGTTCAGAAACCCTTTCTTTGGAGAATGCAGAAACCGTCATTTCCAGCCCTAGAGACGCATGTAAGAGTTAGCAGTAAGAATGCGTTTAAAACACAGAACACCCGCTTCTTACGAACTCATCTTCTGTGTGTTGGTTCCTTTTAGGAAGTTGCATCTATGTTTAGATTCAGCGAGGAAGAAACACGTTTCTTCTAAAAGCTGCGTTTGGATATTCCAGAGTGGATGGGAGAACAGGCTGTAAAGAGAAATACCTTGCTCTAAAACCAAAACGGAGCTATCTAGCAGAATGGTTGTCAATGTGTGTATTCAACTTCCAGAGTTAAACTGATGTGTGTTTGCAGCAGTTCAGAAACCCTTTCTTTGGAGAATGCAGAAACCGTCATTTCCAGCCCTAGAGACGCATATAAGAGTTAGCAGTAAGAATGCGTTTAAAACACAGAACACCCGCTTCTTACGAACTCATCTTGTGTGTTGGTTCCTTTTAGGAAGTTGCATCTATGTTTAGATTCAGCGAGGAAGAAACACGTTTCTTCTAAAAGCTGCGTTTGGATATTCCAGAGTGGATGGGAGAACAGGCTGTAAAGAGAAATACCTTGCTCTAAAACCAAAACGGAGCTATCTAGCAGAATGGTTGTCAATGTGTGTATTCAACTTCCAGAGTTAAACTGATGTGTGTTTGCAGCAGTTCAGAAACCCTTTCTTTGGAGAATGCAGAAACCGTCATTTCCAGCCCTAGAGACGCATGTAAGAGTTAGCAGTAAGAATGCGTTTAAAACACAGAACACCCGCTTCTTACGAACTCATCTTCTGTGTGTTGGTTCCTTTTAGGAAATTGCATCTATGTTTAGATTCAGCGAGGAAGAAACACGTTTCTTCTAAAAGCTGCGTTTGGATATTCCAGAGTGGATGGGAGAACAGGCTGTAAAGAGAAATACCTTGCTCTAAAACCAAAACGGAGCTATCTAGCAGAATGGTTGTCAATGTGTGTATTCAACTTCCAGAGTTAAACTGATGTGTGTTTGCAGCAGTTCAGAAACCCTTTCTTTGGAGAATGCAGAAACCGTCATTTCCAGCCCTAGAGACGCATGTAAGAGTTAGCAGTAAGAATGCGTTTAAAACACAGAACACCCGCTTCTTACGAACTCATCTTCTGTGTGTTGGTTCCTTTTAGGAAGTTGCATCTATGTTTAGATTCAGCGAGGAAGAAACACGTTTCTTCTAAAAGCTGCGTTTGGATATTCCAGAGTGGATGGGAGAACAGGCTGTAAAGAAAAATACCTTGCTCTAAAACCAAAACGGAGCTATCTAGCAGAATGGTTGTCAATGTGTCTATTCAACTTCCAGAGCTAAACTGATGTGTGTTTTCAGCAGTTCAGAAACCCTTTCTTTGGAGAATGCAGAAACCGTCATTTCCAGCCCTAGAGACGCTTATAAGAGTTAGCAGTAAGAATGCGTTTAAAACACAGAACACCCGCTTCTTACGAACTCATCTTCTGTGTGTTGGTTCCTTTTAGGAAGTTGCATCTATGTTTAGATTCAGCGAGGAAGAAACACGTTTCTTCTAAAAGCTGCGTTTGGATATTCCAGAGTGGATGGGAGAACAGGCTGTAAAGAGAAATACCTTGCTCTAAAACCAAAACGGAGCTATCTAGCAGAATGGTTGTCAATGTGTGTATTCAACTTCCAGAGTTAAACTGATGTGTGTTTGCAGCAGTTCAGAAACCCTTTCTTTGGAGAATGCAGAAACCGTCATTTCCAGCCCTAGAGACGCATGTAAGAGTTAGCAGTAAGAATGCGTTTAAAACACAGAACACCCGCTTCTTACGAACTCATCTTCTGTGTGTTGGTTCCTTTTAGGAAGTTGCATCTATGTTTAGATTCAGCGAGGAAGAAACACGTTTCTTCTAAAAGCTACGTTTGGACATTCCAGAGTGGATGGGAGAACAGGCTGTAAAGAGAAATACCTTGCTCTAAAACCAAAACGGAGCTATCTAGCAGAATGGTTGTCAATGTGTGTATTCAACTTCCAGAGTTAAACTGATGTGTGTTTGCAGCAGTTCAGAAACCCTTTCTTTGGAGAATGCAGAAACCGTCATTTCCAGCCCTAGAGACGCATATAAGAGTTATCAGTAAGAATGCGTTTAAAACACAGAACACCCGCTTCCTACGAACTCATCTTCTGTGTGTTGGTTCCTTTTAGGAAGTTGCATCTATGTTTAGATTCAGCGAGGAAGAAACACGTTTCTTCTAAAAGCTGCGTTTGGATATTCCAGAGTGGATGGGAGAACAGGCTGTAAAGAGAAATACCTTGCTCTAAAACCAAAACGGAGCTATCAAGCAGAATGGTTGTCAATGTGTGTATTCAACTTCCAGAGGTAAACTGATGTGTGTTTGCAGCAGTTCAGAAACCCTTTCTTTGGAGAATGCAGAAACCGTCATTTCCAGCCCTAGAGACGCATATAAGAGTTAGCAGTAAGTATGCGTTTAAAACACAGAACACCCGCTTCTTACGAACTCATCTTCTGTGTGTTGGTTCCTTTTAGGAAGTTGCATCTATGTTTAGATTCAGCGAGGAAGAAACACGTTTCTTCTAAAAGCTGCGTTTGGATATTCCAGAGTGGATGGGAGAACAGGCTGTAAAGAGAAATACCTTGCTCTAAAACCAAAACGGAGCTATCTAGCAGAATGGTTGTCAATGTGTGTATTCAACTTCCAGAGTTAAACTGATGTGTGTTTGCAGCAGTTCAGAAACCCTTTCTTTGGAGAATGCAGAAACCGTCATTTCCAGCCCTAGAGACGCATGTAAGAATTAGCAGTAAGAATGCGTTTAAAACACAGAACACCCGCTTCTTACGAACTCATCTTCTGTGTGTTGGTTCCTTTTAGGAAGTTGCATCTATGTTTAGATTCAGCGAGGAAGAAACACGTTTCTTCTAAAAGCTGCGTTTGGATATTCCAGAGTGGATGGGAGAACAGGCTGTAAAGAGAAATACCTTGTTCTAAAACCAAAACGGAGCTATCTAGCAGAATGGTTGTCAATGTGTGTATTCAACTTCCAGAGTTAAACTGATGTGTGTTTGCAGCAGTTCAGAAACCCTTTCTTTGGAGAATGCAGAAACCGTCATTTCCAGCCCTAGAGACGCATGTAAGAGTTAGCAGTAAGAATGCGTTTAAAACACAGAACACCCGCTTCTTACGAACTCATCTTCTGTGTGTTGGTTCCTTTTAGGAAATTGCATCTATGTTTAGATTCAGCGAGGAAGAAACACGTTTCTTCTAAAAGCTGCGTTTGGATATTCCAGAGTGGATGGGAGAACAGGCTGTAAAGAGAAATACCTTGCTCTAAAACCAAAACGGAGCTATCTAGCAGAATGGTTGTCAATGTGTGTATTCAACTTCCAGAGTTAAACTGATGTGTGTTTGCAGCAGTTCAGAAACCCTTTCTTTGGAGAATGCAGAAACCGTCATTTCCAGCCCTAGAGACGCATGTAAGAGTTAGCAGTAAGAATGCGTTTAAAACACAGAACACCCGCTTCTTACGAACTCATCTTCTGTGTGTTGGTTCCTTTTAGGAAATTGCATCTATGTTTAGATTCAGCGAGGAAGAAACACGTTTCTTCTAAAAGCTGCGTTTGGATATTCCAGAGTGGATGGGAGAACAGGCTGTAAAGAGAAATACCTTGCTCTAAAACCAAAACGGAGCTATCTAGCAGAATGGTTGTCAATGTGTGTATTCAACTTCCAGAGTTAAACTGATGTGTGTTTGCAGCAGTTCAGAAACCCTTTCTTTGGAGAATGCAGAAACCGTCATTTCCAGCCCTAGAGACGCATGTAAGAGTTAGCAGTAAGAATGCGTTTAAAACACCGAACACCCGCTTCTTACGAACTCATCTTCTGTGTGTTGGTTCCTTTTAGGAAGTTGCATCTATGTTTAGATTCAGCGAGGAAGAAACACGTTTCTTCTAAAAGCTGCGTTTGGATATTCCAGAGTGGATGGGAGAACAGGCTGTAAAGAAAAATACCTTGCTCTAAAACCAAAACGGAGCTATCTAGCAGAATGGTTGTCAATGTGTCTATTCAACTTCCAGAGCTAAACTGATGTGTGTTTTCAGCAGTTCAGAAACCCTTTCTTTGGAGAATGCAGAAACCGTCATTTCCAGCCCTAGAGACGCTTATAAGAGTTAGCAGTAAGAATGCGTTTAAAACCCAGAACACCCGCTTCTTACGAACTCATCTTCTGTGTGTTGGTTCCTTTTAGGAAGTTGCATCTATGTTTAGATTCAGCGAGGAAGAAACACGTTTCTTCTAAAAGCTGCGTTTGGATATTCCAGAGTGGATGGGAGAACAGGCTGTAAAGAGAAATACCTTGCTCTAAAACCAAAACGGAGCTATCTAGCAGAATGGTTGTCAATGTGTGTATTCAACTTCCAGAGTTAAACTGATGTGTGTTTGCAGCAGTTCAGAAACCCTTTCTTTGGAGAATGCAGAAACCGTCATTTCCAGCCCTAGAGACGCATGTAAGAGTTAGCAGTAAGAATGCGTTTAAAACACAGAACACCCGCTTCTTACGAACTCATCTTCTGTGTGTTGGTTCCTTTTAGGAAGTTGCATCTATGTTTAGATTCAGCGAGGAAGAAACACGTTTCTTCTAAAAGCTGCGTTTGGATATTCCAGAGTGGATGGGAGAACAGGCTGTAAAGAGAAATACCTTGCTCTAAAACCAAAACGGAGCTATCTAGCAGAATGGTTGTCAATGTGTGTATTCAACTTCCAGAGTTAAACTGATGTGTGTTTGCAGCAGTTCAGAAACCCTTTCTTTGGAGAATGCAGAAACCGTCATTTCCAGCCCTAGAGACGCATGTAAGAGTTAGCAGTAAGAATGCGTTTAAAACACAGAACACCCGCTTCTTACGAACTCATCTTCTGTGTGTTGGTTCCTTTTAGGAAATTGCATCTATGTTTAGATTCAGCGAGGAAGAAACACGTTTCTTCTAAAAGCTGCGTTTGGATATTCCAGAGTGGATGGGAGAACAGGCTGTAAAGAGAAATACCTTGCTCTAAAACCAAAACGGAGCTATCTAGCAGAATGGTTGTCAATGTGTGTATTCAACTTCCAGAGTTAAACTGATGTGTGTTTGCAGCAGTTCAGAAACCCTTTCTTTGGAGAATGCAGAAACCGTCATTTCCAGCCCTAGAGACGCATGTAAGAGTTAGCAGTAAGAATGCGTTTAAAACACAGAACACCCGCTTCTTACGAACTCATCTTCTGTGTGTTGGTTCCTTTTAGGAAGTTGCATCTATGTTTAGATTCAGCGAAAAAGAAACACGTTTCTTCTAAAAGCTGCGTTTGGATATTCCAGAGTGGATGGGAGAACAGGCTGTAAAGAAAAATACCTTGCTCTAAAACCAAAACGGAGCTATCTAGCAGAATGGTTGTCAATGTGTCTATTCAACTTCCAGAGCTAAACTGATGTGTGTTTTCAGCAGTTCAGAAACCCTTTCTTTGGAGAATGCAGAAACCGTCATTTCCAGCCCTAGAGACGCTTATAAGAGTTAGCAGTAAGAATGCGTTTAAAACCCAGAACACCCGCTTCTTACGAACTCATCTTCTGTGTGTTGGTTCCTTTTAGGAAGTTGCATCTATGTTTAGATTCAGCGAGGAAGAAACACGTTTCTTCTAAAAGCTGCGTTTGGATATTCCAGAGTGGATGGGAGAACAGGCTGTAAAGAGAAATACCTTGCTCTAAAACCAAAACGGAGCTATCTAGCAGAATGGTTGTCAATGTGTGTATTCAACTTCCAGAGTTAAACTGATGTGTGTTTGCAGCAGTTCAGAAACCCTTTCTTTGGAGAATGCAGAAACCGTCATTTCCAGCCCTAGAGACGCATGTAAGAGTTAGCAGTAAGAATGCGTTTAAAACACAGAACACCCGCTTCTTACGAACTCATCTTCTGTGTGTTGGTTCCTTTTAGGAAGTTGCATCTATGTTTAGATTCAGCGAGGAAGAAACACGTTTCTTCTAAAAGCTACGTTTGGACATTCCAGAGTGGATGGGAGAACAGGCTGTAAAGAGAAATACCTTGCTCTAAAACCAAAACGGAGCTATCTAGCAGAATGGTTGTCAATGTGTGTATTCAACTTCCAGAGTTAAACTGATGTGTGTTTGCAGCAGTTCAGAAACCCTTTCTTTGGAGAATGCAGAAACCGTCATTTCCAGCCCTAGAGACGCATATAAGAGTTATCAGTAAGAATGCGTTTAAAACACAGAACACCCGCTTCCTACGAACTCATCTTCTGTGTGTTGGTTCCTTTTAGGAAGTTGCATCTATGTTTAGATTCAGCGAGGAAGAAACACGTTTCTTCTAAAAGCTGCGTTTGGATATTCCAGAGTGGATGGGAGAACAGGCTGTAAAGAGAAATACCTTGCTCTAAAACCAAAACGGAGCTATCTAGCAGAATGGTTGTCAATGTGTGTATTCAACTTCCAGAGATAAACTAATGTGTGTTTGCAGCAGTTCAGAAACCCTTTCTTTGGAGAATGCAGAAACCGTCATTTCCAGCCCTAGAGACGCATGTAAGAGTTAGCAGTAAGTATGCGTTTAAAACACAGAACACCCGCTTCTTACGAACTCATCTTCTGTGTGTTGGTTCCTTTTAGGAAGTTGCATCTATGTTTAGATTCAGCGAGGAAGAAACACGTTTCTTCTAAAAGCTGCGTTTGGATATTCCAGAGTGGATGGGAGAACAGGCTGTAAAGAGAAATACCTTGCTCTAAAACCAAAACGGAGCTATCTAGCAGAATGGTTGTCAATGTGTGTATTCAACTTCCAGAGTTAAACTGATGTGTGTTTGCAGCAGTTCAGAAACCCTTTCTTTGGAGAATGCAGAAACCGTCATTTCCAGTCCTAGAGACGCATGTAAGAATTAGCAGTAAGAATGCGTTTAAAACACAGAACACCCGCTTCTTACGAACTCATCTTCTGTGTGTTGGTTCCTTTTAGGAAGTTGCATCTATGTTTAGATTCAGCGAGGAAGAAACACGTTTCTTCTAAAAGCTGCGTTTGGATATTCCAGAGTGGATGGGAGAACAGGCTGTAAAGAGAAATACCTTGCTCTAAAACCAAAACGGAGCTATCTAGCAGAATGGTTGTCAATGTTTGTATTCAACTTCCAGAGTTAAACTGATGTGTGTTTGCAGCAGTTCAGAAACCCTTTCTTTGGAGAATGCAGAAACCGTCATTTCCAGCCCTAGAGACGCATGTAAGAGTTAGCAGTAAGAATGCGTTTAAAACACAGAACACCCGCTTCTTACGAACTCATCTTCTGTGTGTTGGTTCCTTTTAGGAAGTTGCATCTATGTTTAGATTCAGCGAGGAAGAAACACGTTTCTTCTAAGAGCTGCGTTTGGATATTCCAGAGTGGATGGGAGAACAGGCTGTAAAGAGAAATACCTTGCTCTAAAACCAAAACGGAGCTATCTAGCAGAATGGTTGTCAATGTGTGTATTCAACTTCCAGAGCTAAACTGATGTGTGTTTGCAGCAGTTCAGAAACCCTTTCTTTGGAGAATGCAGAAACCGTCTTTTCCCGCCCTAGAGACGCTTATGAGAGTTAGTAGTAAGAATGCGTTTAAAACACAGAACACCCGCTTCTTACGAACTCATCTGCTGTGTGTTGGTTCCTTTTAGGAAGTTGCATCTATGTTTAGATTCAGCGAGGTAGAATCACGTTTCTTCTAAAAGCTGCGTTTGGACATTCCAGAGTGGATGGGAGAACAGGCTGTAAAGAGAAATACCTTGCTCTAAAACCAAAACGGAGCTATCTAGCAGAATGGTTGTCAATGTGTCTATTCAACTTCCAGAGCTAAACTGATGTGTGTTTTCAGCAGTTCAGAAACCCTTTCTTTGGAGAATGCAGAAACCGTCATTTCCAGCCCTAGAGATGCATATAAGAGTTAGCAGTAAGAATGCGTTTAAAACACAGAACACCCGCTTCTTACGAACTCATCTTCTGTGTGTTGGTTCCTTTTAGGAAGTTGCATCTATGTTTAGATTCAGCGAGGAAGAAACACGTTTCTTCTAAAAGCTGCGTTTGTATATTCCAGAGTGGATGGGAGAACAGGCTGTAAAGAGAAATACCTTGCTCTAAAACCAAAACGGAGCTATCTAGCAGAATGGTTTTCAATGTGTGTATTCAACTTCCAGAATTAAACATATGTGTGTTTGCAGCAGTTCAGAAACCCTTTCTTTGGAGAATGCAGAAACCGTCATTTCCAGCCCTAGAGACGCATATAAGAGTTAGCAGTAAGAATGCGTTTAAAACACAGAACACCCGCTTCTTACGAACTCATCTTCTGTGTGTTGGTTCCTTTTAGGAAGTTGCATCTATGTTTAGATTCAGCGAGGAAGAAACACGTTTCTTCTAAGAGCTGCGTTTGGATATTCCAGAGTGGATGGGAGAACAGGCTGTAAAGAGAAATACCTTGCTCTAAAACCAAAACGGAGCTATCTAGCAGAATGGTTGTCAATGTGTGTATTCAACTTCCAGAGTTAAACTGATGTGTGTTTGCAGCAGTTCAGAAACCCTTTCTTTGGAGAATGCAGAAACCGTCATTTCCAGCCCTAGAGACGCATATAAGAGTTAGCAGTAAGAATGCGTTTAAAACACAGAACACCCGCTTCTTACGAACTCATCTTCTGTGTGTTGGTTCCTTTTAGGAAGTTGCATCTATGTTTAGATTCAGCGAGGAAGAAACACGTTTCTTCTAAAAGCTGCGTTTGGATATTCCAGAGTGGATGGGAGAACAGGCTGTAAAGAGAAATACCTTGCTCTAAAACCAAAACGGAGCTATCTAGCAGAATGGTTGTCAATGTGTGTATTCAACTTCCAGAGTTAAACTGATGTGTGTTTGCAGCAGTTCAGAAACCCTTTCTTTGGAGAATGCAGAAACCGTCATTTCCAGCCCTAGAGACGCATATAAGAGTTAGCAGTAAGAATGAGTTTAAAACACAGAACACCCGCTTCTTACGAACTCATCTTCTGTGTGTTGGTTCCTTTTAGGAAGTTGCATCTATGTTTAGATTCAGCGAGGAAGAAACACGTTTCTTCTAAAAGCTGCGTTTGGATATTCCAGAGTGGATGGGAGAACAGGCTGTAAAGAGAAATACCTTGCTCTAAAACCAAAACGGAGCTATCTAGCAGAATGGTTGTCAATGTGTGTATTCAACTTCCAGAGTTAAACTGATGTGTGTTTGCAGCAGTTCAGAAACCCTTTCTTTGGAGAATGCAGAAACCGTCATTTCCAGCCCTAGAGACGCATATAAGAGTTAGCAGTAAGAATGCGTTTAAAACACAGAACACCCGCTTCTTACGAACTCATCTTCTGTGTGTTGGTTCCTTTTAGGAAGTTGCATCTATGTTTAGATTCAGCGAGGAAGAAACACGTTTCTTCTAAAAGCTGCGTTTGGATATTCCAGAGTGGATGGGAGAACAGGCTGTAAAGAGAAATACCTTGCTCTAAAACCAAAACGGAGCTATCTAGCAGAATGGTTGTCAATGTGTGTATTCAACTTCCAGAGTTAAACTGATGTGTGTTTGCAGCAGTTCAGAAACCCTTTCTTTGGAGAATGCAGAAACCGTCATTTCCAGCCCTAGAGACGCATATAAGAGTTAGCAGTAAGAATGCGTTTAAAACACAGAACACCCGCTTCTTACGAACTCATCTGCTGTGTGTTGGTTCCTTTTAGGAAGTTGCATCTATGTTTAGATTCAGCGAGGAAGAAACACGTTTCTTCTAAAAGCTGCGTTTGGATATTCCAGAGTGGATGGGAGAACAGGCTGTAAAGAGAAATACCTTGCTCTAAAACCAAAACGGAGCTATCTAGCAGAATGGTTGTCAATGTGTGTATTCAACTTCCAGAGTTAAACTGATGTGTGTTTGCAGCAGTTCAGAAACCCTTTCTTTGGAGAATGCAGAAACCGTCATTTCCAGCCCTAGAGACGCATGTAAGAGTTAGCAGTAAGAATGCGTTTAAAACACAGAACACCCGCTTCTTACGAACTCATCTTCTGTGTGTTGGTTCCTTTTAGGAAGTTGCATCTATGTTTAGATTCAGCGAGGAAGAAACACGTTTCTTCTAAAAGCTGCGTTTGGATATTCCAGAGTGGATGGGAGAACAGGCTGTAAAGAGAAATACCTTGCTCTAAAACCAAAACGGAGCTATCTAGCAGAATGGTTGTCAATGTGTGTATTCAACTTCCAGAGTTAAACTGATGTGTGTTTGCAGCAGTTCAGAAACCCTTTCTTTGGAGAATGCAGAAACCGTCATTTCCAGCCCTAGAGACGCATGTAAGAGTTAGCAGTAAGAATGCGTTTAAAACACAGAACACCCGCTTCTTACGAACTCATCTTCTGTGTGTTGGTTCCTTTTAGGAAGTTGCATCTATGTTTAGATTCAGCGAGGAAGAAACACGTTTCTTCTAAAAGCTGCGTTTGGATATTCCAGAGTGGATGGGAGAACAGGCTGTAAAGAAAAATACCTTGCTCTAAAACCAAAACGGAGCTATCTAGCAGAATGGTTGTCAATGTGTCTATTCAACTTCCAGAGCTAAACTGATGTGTGTTTTCAGCAGTTCAGAAACCCTTTCTTTGGAGAATGCAGAAACCGTCATTTCCAGCCCTAGAGACGCTTATAAGAGTTAGCAGTAAGAATGCGTTTAAAACCCAGAACACCCGCTTCTTACGAACTCATCTTCTGTGTGTTGGTTCCTTTTAGGAAGTTGCATCTATGTTTAGATTCAGCGAGGAAGAAACACGTTTCTTCTAAAAGCTGCGTTTGGATATTCCAGAGTGGATGGGAGAACAGGCTGTAAAGAGAAATACCTTGCTCTAAAACCAAAACGGAGCTATCTAGCAGAATGGTTGTCAATGTGTGTATTCAACTTCCAGAGTTAAACTGATGTGTGTTTGCAGCAGTTCAGAAACCCTTTCTTTGGAGAATGCAGAAACCGTCATTTCCAGCCCTAGAGACGCATGTAAGAGTTAGCAGTAAGAATGCGTTTAAAACACAGAACACCCGCTTCTTACGAACTCATCTTCTGTGTGTTGGTTCCTTTTAGGAAGTTGCATCTATGTTTAGATTCAGCGAGGAAGAAACACGTTTCTTCTAAAAGCTGCGTTTGGATATTCCAGAGTGGATGGGAGAACAGGCTGTAAAGAGAAATACCTTGCTCTAAAACCAAAACGGAGCTATCTAGCAGAATGGTTGTCAATGTGTGTATTCAACTTCCAGAGTTAAACTGATGTGTGTTTGCAGCAGTTCAGAAACCCTTTCTTTGGAGAATGCAGAAACCGTCATTTCCAGCCCTAGAGACGCATATAAGAGTTAGCAGTAAGAATGCGTTTAAAACACAGAACACCCGCTTCTTACGAACTCATCTTGTGTGTTGGTTCCTTTTAGGAAGTTGCATCTATGTTTAGATTCAGCGAGGAAGAAACACGTTTCTTCTAAAAGCTGCGTTTGGATATTCCAGAGTGGATGGGAGAACAGGCTGTAAAGAGAAATACCTTGCTCTAAAACCAAAACGGAGCTATCTAGCAGAATGGTTGTCAATGTGTGTATTCAACTTCCAGAGTTAAACTGATGTGTGTTTGCAGCAGTTCAGAAACCCTTTCTTTGGAGAATGCAGAAACCGTCATTTCCAGCCCTAGAGACGCATGTAAGAGTTAGCAGTAAGAATGCGTTTAAAACACAGAACACCCGCTTCTTACGAACTCATCTTCTGTGTGTTGGTTCCTTTTAGGAAATTGCATCTATGTTTAGATTCAGCGAGAAAGAATCACGTTTCTTCTAAAAGCTGCGTTTGGATATTCCAGAGTGGATGGGAGAACAGGCTGTAAAGAGAAATACCTTGCTCTAAAACCAAAACGGAGCTATCTAGCAGAATGGTTGTCAATGTGTGTATTCAACTTCCAGAGTTAAACTGATGTGTGTTTGCAGCAGTTCAGAAACCCTTTCTTTGGAGAATGCAGAAACCGTCATTTCCAGCCCTAGAGACGCATGTAAGAGTTAGCAGTAAGAATGCGTTTAAAACACAGAACACCCGCTTCTTACGAAGTCATCTTCTGTGTGTTGGTTCCTTTTAGGAAGTTGCATCTATGTTTAGATTCAGCGAGGAAGAAACACGTTTCTTCTAAAAGCTGCGTTTGGATATTCCAGAGTGGATGGGAGAACAGGCTGTAAAGAAAAATACCTTGCTCTAAAACCAAAACGGAGCTATCTAGCAGAATGGTTGTCAATGTGTCTATTCAACTTCCAGAGCTAAACTGATGTGTGTTTTCAGCAGTTCAGAAACCCTTTCTTTGGAGAATGCAGAAACCGTCATTTCCAGCCCTAGAGACGCTTATAAGAGTTAGCAGTAAGAATGCGTTTAAAACACAGAACACCCGCTTCTTACGAACTCATCTTCTGTGTGTTGGTTCCTTTTAGGAAGTTGCATCTATGTTTAGATTCAGCGAGGAAGAAACACGTTTCTTCTAAAAGCTGCGTTTGGATATTCCAGAGTGGATGGGAGAACAGGCTGTAAAGAGAAATACCTTGCTCTAAAACCAAAACGGAGCTATCTAGCAGAATGGTTGTCAATGTGTGTATTCAACTTCCAGAGTTAAACTGATGTGTGTTTGCAGCAGTTCAGAAACCCTTTCTTTGGAGAATGCAGAAACCGTCATTTCCAGCCCTAGAGACGCATGTAAGAGTTATCAGTAAGAATGCGTTTAAAACACAGAACACCCGCTTCTTACGAACTCATCTTCTGTGTGTTGGTTCCTTTTAGGAAGTTGCATCTATGTTTTGATTCAGCGAGGAAGAAACACGTTTCTTCTAAAAGCTGCGTTTGGATATTCCAGAGTGGATGGGAGAACAGGCTGTAAAGAGAAATACCTTGCTCTAAAACCAAAACGGAGCTATCTAGCAGAATGGTTGTCAATGTGTGTATTCAACTTCCAGAGGTAAACTGATGTGTGTTTGCAGCAGTTCAGAAACCCTTTCTTTGGAGAATGCAGAAACCGTCATTTCCAGCCCTAGAGACGCATGTAAGAGTTAGCAGTAAGAATGCGTTTAAAACACAGAACACCCGCTTCTTACGAACTCATCTTCTGTGTGTTGGTTCCTTTTAGGAAATTGCATCTATGTTTAGATTCAGCGAGGAAGAAACACGTTTCTTCTAAAAGCTGCGTTTGGATATTCCAGAGTGGATGGGAGAACAGGCTGTAAAGAGAAATACCTTGCTCTAAAACCAAAACGGAGCTATCTAGCAGAATGGTTGTCAATGTGTCTATTCAACTTCCAGAGCTAAACTGATGTGTGTTTGCAGCAGTTCAGAAACCCTTTCTTTGGAGAATGCAGAAACCGTCATTTCCAGCCCTAGAGACGCATGTATGAGTTAGCAGTAAGAATGCGTTTAAAACACAGAACACCCGCTTCTTACGAACTCATCTTCTGTGTGTTGGTTCCTTTTAGGAAGTTGCATCTATGTTTAGATTCAGCGAGGAAGAAACACGTTTCTTCTAAAAGCTGCGTTTGGATATTCCAGAGTGGATGGGAGAACAGGCTGTAAAGAAAAATACCTTGCTCTAAAACCAAAACGGAGCTATCTAGCAGAATGGTTGTCAATGTGTCTATTCAACTTCCAGAGCTAAACTGATGTGTGTTTTCAGCAGTTCAGAAACCCTTTCTTTGGAGAATGCAGAAACCGTCATTTCCAGCCCTAGAGACGCTTATAAGAGTTAGCAGTAAGAATGCGTTTAAAACACAGAACACCCGCTTCTTACGAACTCATCTTCTGTGTGTTGGTTCCTTTTAGGAAGTTGCATCTATGTTTAGATTCAGCGAGGAAGAAACACGTTTCTTCTAAAAGCTGCGTTTGGATATTCCAGAGTGGATGGGAGAACAGGCTGTAAAGAGAAATACCTTGCTCTAAAACCAAAACGGAGCTATCTAGCAGAATGGTTGTCAATGTGTGTATTCAACTTCCAGAGTTAAACTGATGTGTGTTTGCAGCAGTTCAGAAACCCTTTCTTTGGAGAATGCAGAAACCGTCATTTCCAGCCCTAGAGACGCATGTAAGAGTTAGCAGTAAGAATGCGTTTAAAACACAGAACACCCGCTTCTTACGAACTCATCTTCTGTGTGTTGGTTCCTTTTAGGAAGTTGCATCTATGTTTAGATTCAGCGAGGAAGAAACACGTTTCTTCTAAAAGCTACGTTTGGACATTCCAGAGTGGATGGGAGAACAGGCTGTAAAGAGAAATACCTTGCTCTAAAACCAAAACGGAGCTATCTAGCAGAATGGTTGTCAATGTGTGTATTCAACTTCCAGAGTTAAACTGATGTGTGTTTGCAGCAGTTCAGAAACCCTTTCTTTGGAGAATGCAGAAACCGTCATTTCCAGCCCTAGAGACGCATATAAGAGTTATCAGTAAGAATGCGTTTAAAACACAGAACACCCGCTTCCTACGAACTCATCTTCTGTGTGTTGGTTCCTTTTAGGAAGTTGCATCTATGTTTAGATTCAGCGAGGAAGAAACAAGTTTCTTCTAAAAGCTGCGTTTGGATATTCCAGAGTGGATGGGAGAACAGGCTGTAAAGAGAAATACCTTGCTCTAAAACCAAAACGGAGCTATCTAGCAGAATGGTTGTCAATGTGTGTATTCAACTTCCAGAGTTAAACTGATGTGTGTTTGCAGCAGTTCAGAAACCCTTTCTTTGGAGAATGCAGAAACCGTCATTTCCAGCCCTAGAGACGCATGTAAGAGTTAGCAGTAAGAATGCGTTTAAAACACAGAACACCCGCTTCTTACGAACTCATCTTCTGTGTGTTGGTTCCTTTTAGGAAGTTGCATCTATGTTTAGATTCAGCGAGGAAGAAACACGTTTCTTCTAAAAGCTGCGTTTGGATATTCCAGAGTGGATGGGAGAACAGGCTGTAAAGAAAAATACCTTGCTCTAAAACCAAAACGGAGCTATCTAGCAGAATGGTTGTCAATGTGTCTATTCAACTTCCAGAGCTAAACTGATGTGTGTTTTCAGCAGTTCAGAAACCCTTTCTTTGGAGAATGCAGAAACCGTCATTTCCAGCCCTAGAGACGCTTATAAGAGTTAGCAGTAAGAATGCGTTTAAAACCCAGAACACCCGCTTCTTACGAACTCATCTTCTGTGTGTTGGTTCCTTTTAGGAAGTTGCATCTATGTTTAGATTCAGCGAGGAAGAAACACGTTTCTTCTAAAAGCTGCGTTTGGATATTCCAGAGTGGATGGGAGAACAGGCTGTAAAGAAAAATACCTTGCTCTAAAACCAAAACGGAGCTATCTAGCAGAATGGTTGTCAATGTGTCTATTCAACTTCCAGAGCTAAACTGATGTGTGCTTTCAGCAGTTCAGAAACCCTTTCTTTGGAGAATGCAGAAACCGTCATTTCCAGCCCTAGAGACGCTTATAAGAGTTAGCAGTAAGAATGCGTTTAAAACCCAGAACACCCGCTTCTTACGAACTCATCTTCTGTGTGTTGGTTCCTTTTAGGAAGTTGCATCTATGTTTAGATTCAGCGAGGAAGAAACACGTTTCTTCTAAAAGCTGAGTTTGGATATTCCAGAGTGGATGGGAGAACAGGCTGTAAAGAGAAATACCTTGCTCTAAAACCAAAACGGAGCTATCTAGCAGAATGGTTGTCAATGTGTGTATTCAACTTCCAGAGTTAAACTGATGTGTGTTTGCAGCAGTTCAGAAACCCTTTCTTTGGAGAATGCAGAAACCGTCATTTCCAGCCCTAGAGACGCATGTAAGAGTTAGCAGTAAGAATGCGTTTAAAACACAGAACACCCGCTTCTTACGAACTCATCTTCTGTGTGTTGGTTCCTTTTAGGAAGTTGCATCTATGTTTAGATTCAGCGAGGAAGAAACACGTTTCTTCTAAAAGCTGCGTTTGGATATTCCAGAGTGGATGGGAGAACAGGCTGTAAAGAGAAATACCTTGCTCTAAAACCAAAACGGAGCTATCTAGCAGAATGGTTGTCAATGTGTGTATTCAACTTCCAGAGTTAAACTGATGTGTGTTTGCAGCAGTTCAGAAACCCTTTCTTTGGAGAATGCAGAAACCGTCATTTCCAGCCCTAGAGACGCATATAAGAGTTAGCAGTAAGAATGCGTTTAAAACACAGAACACCCGCTTCTTACGAACTCATCTTGTGTGTTGGTTCCTTTAGGAAGTTGCATCTATGTTTAGATTCAGCGAGGAAGAAACACGTTTCTTCTAAAAGCTGCGTTTGGATATTCCAGAGTGGATGGGAGAACAGGCTGTAAAGAGAAATACCTTGCTCTAAAACCAAAACGGAGCTATCTAGCAGAATGGTTGTCAATGTGTGTATTCAACTTCCAGAGTTAAACTGATGTGTGTTTGCAGCAGTTCAGAAACCCTTTCTTTGGAGAATGCAGAAACCGTCATTTCCAGCCCTAGAGACGCATGTAAGAGTTAGCAGTAAGAATGCGTTTAAAACACAGAACACCCGCTTCTTACGAACTCATCTTCTGTGTGTTGGTTCCTTTTAGGAAATTGCATCTATGTTTAGATTCAGCGAGAAAGAAACACGTTTCTTCTAAAAGCTGCGTTTGGATATTCCAGAGTGGATGGGAGAACAGGCTGTAAAGAGAAATACCTTGCTCTAAAACCAAAACGGAGCTATCTAGCAGAATGGTTGTCAATGTGTGTATTCAACTTCCAGAGTTAAACTGATGTGTGTTTGCAGCAGTTCAGAAACCCTTTCTTTGGAGAATGCAGAAACCGTCATTTCCAGCCCTAGAGACGCATGTAAGAGTTAGCAGTAAGAATGCGTTTAAAACACAGAACACCCGCTTCTTACGAAGTCATCTTCTGTGTGTTGGTTCCTTTTAGGAAGTTGCATCTATGTTTAGATTCAGCGAGGAAGAAACACGTTTCTTCTAAAAGCTGCGTTTGGATATTCCAGAGTGGATGGGAGAACAGGCTGTAAAGAAAAATACCTTGCTCTAAAACCAAAACGGAGCTATCTAGCAGAATGGTTGTCAATGTGTCTATTCAACTTCCAGAGCTAAACTGATGTGTGTTTTCAGCAGTTCAGAAACCCTTTCTTTGGAGAATGCAGAAACCGTCATTTCCAGCCCTAGAGACGCTTATAAGAGTTAGCAGTAAGAATGCGTTTAAAACACAGAACACCCGCTTCTTACGAACTCATCTTCTGTGTGTTGGTTCCTTTTAGGAAGTTGCATCTATGTTTAGATTCAGCGAGGAAGAAACACGTTTCTTCTAAAAGCTGCGTTTGGATATTCCAGAGTGGATGGGAGAACAGGCTGTAAAGAGAAATACCTTGCTCTAAAACCAAAACGGAGCTATCTAGCAGAATGGTTGTCAATGTGTGTATTCAACTTCCAGAGTTAAACTGATGTGTGTTTGCAGCAGTTCAGAAACCCTTTCTTTGGAGAATGCAGAAACCGTCATTTCCAGCCCTAGAGATGCATGTAAGAGTTATCAGTAAGAATGCGTTTAAAACACAGAACACCCGCTTCTTACGAACTCATCTTCTGTGTGTTGGTTCCTTTTAGGAAGTTGCATCTATGTTTAGATTCAGCGAGGAAGAAACACGTTTCTTCTAAAAGCTGCGTTTGGATATTCCAGAGTGGATGGGAGAACAGGCTGTAAAGAGAAATACCTTGCTCTAAAACCAAAACGGAGCTATCTAGCAGAATGGTTGTCAATGTGTGTATTCAACTTCCAGAGGTAAACTGATGTGTGTTTGCAGCAGTTCAGAAACCCTTTCTTTGGAGAATGCAGAAACCGTCATTTCCAGCCCTAGAGACGCATGTAAGAGTTAGCAGTAAGAATGCGTTTAAAACACAGAACACCCGCTTCTTACGAACTCATCTTCTGTGTGTTGGTTCCTTTTAGGAAATTGCATCTATGTTTAGATTCAGCGAGGAAGAAACACGTTTCTTCTAAAAGCTGCGTTTGGATATTCCAGAGTGGATGGGAGAACAGGCTGTAAAGAGAAATACCTTGCTCTAAAACCAAAACGGAGCTATCTAGCAGAATGGTTGTCAATGTGTGTATTCAACTTCCAGAGGTAAACTGATGTGTGTTTGCAGCAGTTCAGAAACCCTTTCTTTGGAGAATGCAGAAACCGTCATTTCCAGCCCTAGAGACGCATGTATGAGTTAGCAGTAAGAATGCGTTTAAAACACAGAACACCCGCTTCTTACGAACTCATCTTCTGTGTGTTGGTTCCTTTTAGGAAGTTGCATCTATGTTTAGATTCAGCGAGGAAGAAACACGTTTCTTCTAAAAGCTGCGTTTGGATATTCCAGAGTGGATGGGAGAACAGGCTGTAAAGAAAAATACCTTGCTCTAAAACCAAAACGGAGCTATCTAGCAGAATGGTTGTCAATGTGTCTATTCAACTTCCAGAGCTAAACTGATGTGTGTTTTCAGCAGTTCAGAAACCCTTTCTTTGGAGAATGCAGAAACCGTCATTTCCAGCCCTAGAGACGCTTATAAGAGTTAGCAGTAAGAATGCGTTTAAAACACAGAACACCCGCTTCTTACGAACTCATCTTCTGTGTGTTGGTTCCTTTTAGGAAGTTGCATCTATGTTTAGATTCAGCGAGGAAGAAACACGTTTCTTCTAAAAGCTGCGTTTGGATATTCCAGAGTGGATGGGAGAACAGGCTGTAAAGAGAAATACCTTGCTCTAAAACCAAAACGGAGCTATCTAGCAGAATGGTTGTCAATGTGTGTATTCAACTTCCAGAGTTAAACTGATGTGTGTTTGCAGCAGTTCAGAAACCCTTTCTTTGGAGAATGCAGAAACCGTCATTTCCAGCCCTAGAGACGCATGTAAGAGTTAGCAGTAAGAATGCGTTTAAAACACAGAACACCCGCTTCTTACGAACTCATCTTCTGTGTGTTGGTTCCTTTTAGGAAGTTGCATCTATGTTTAGATTCAGCGAGGAAGAAACACGTTTCTTCTAAAAGCTACGTTTGGACATTCCAGAGTGGATGGGAGAACAGGCTGTAAAGAGAAATACCTTGCTCTAAAACCAAAACGGAGCTATCTAGCAGAATGGTTGTCAATGTGTGTATTCAACTTCCAGAGGTAAACTGATGTGTGTTTGCAGCAGTTCAGAAACCCTTTCTTTGGAGAATGCAGAAACCGTCATTTCCAGCCCTAGAGACGCATGTAAGAGTTAGCAGTAAGAATGCGTTTAAAACACAGAACACCCGCTTCTTACGAACTCATCTTCTGTGTGTTGGTTCCTTTTAGGAAATTGCATCTATGTTTAGATTCAGCGAGGAAGAAACACGTTTCTTCTAAAAGCTGCGTTTGGATATTCCAGAGTGGATGGGAGAACAGGCTGTAAAGAGAAATACCTTGCTCTAAAACCAAAACGGAGCTATCTAGCAGAATGGTTGTCAATGTGTGTATTCAACTTCCAGAGGTAAACTGATGTGTGTTTGCAGCAGTTCAGAAACCCTTTCTTTGGAGAATGCAGAAACCGTCATTTCCAGCCCTAGAGACGCATGTATGAGTTAGCAGTAAGAATGCGTTTAAAACACAGAACACCCGCTTCTTACGAACTCATCTTCTGTGTGTTGGTTCCTTTTAGGAAGTTGCATCTATGTTTAGATTCAGCGAGGAAGAAACACGTTTCTTCTAAAAGCTGCGTTTGGATATTCCAGAGTGGATGGGAGAACAGGCTGTAAAGAAAAATACCTTGCTCTAAAACCAAAACGGAGCTATCTAGCAGAATGGTTGTCAATGTGTCTATTCAACTTCCAGAGCTAAACTGATGTGTGTTTTCAGCAGTTCAGAAACCCTTTCTTTGGAGAATGCAGAAACCGTCATTTCCAGCCCTAGAGACGCTTATAAGAGTTAGCAGTAAGAATGCGTTTAAAACACAGAACACCCGCTTCTTACGAACTCATCTTCTGTGTGTTGGTTCCTTTTAGGAAGTTGCATCTATGTTTAGATTCAGCGAGGAAGAAACACGTTTCTTCTAAAAGCTGCGTTTGGATATTCCAGAGTGGATGGGAGAACAGGCTGTAAAGAGAAATACCTTGCTCTAAAACCAAAACGGAGCTATCTAGCAGAATGGTTGTCAATGTGTGTATTCAACTTCCAGAGTTAAACTGATGTGTGTTTGCAGCAGTTCAGAAACCCTTTCTTTGGAGAATGCAGAAACCGTCATTTCCAGCCCTAGAGACGCATGTAAGAGTTAGCAGTAAGAATGCGTTTAAAACACAGAACACCCGCTTCTTACGAACTCATCTTCTGTGTGTTGGTTCCTTTTAGGAAGTTGCATCTATGTTTAGATTCAGCGAGGAAGAAACACGTTTCTTCTAAAAGCTACGTTTGGACATTCCAGAGTGGATGGGAGAACAGGCTGTAAAGAGAAATACCTTGCTCTAAAACCAAAACGGAGCTATCTAGCAGAATGGTTGTCAATGTGTGTATTCAACTTCCAGAGTTAAACTGATGTGTGTTTGCAGCAGTTCAGAAACCCTTTCTTTGGAGAATGCAGAAACCGTCATTTCCAGCCCTAGAGACGCATATAAGAGTTATCAGTAAGAATGCGTTTAAAACACAGAACACCCGCTTCCTACGAACTCATCTTCTGTGTGTTGGTTCCTTTTAGGAAGTTGCATCTATGTTTAGATTCAGCGAGGAAGAAACACGTTTCTTCTAAAAGCTGCGTTTGGATATTCCAGAGTGGATGGGAGAACAGGCTGTAAAGAGAAATACCTTGCTCTAAAACCAAAACGGAGCTATCTAGCAGAATGGTTGTCAATGTGTGTATTCAACTTCCAGAGATAAACTGATGTGTGTTTGCAGCAGTTCAGAAACCCTTTCTTTGGAGAATGCAGAAACCGTCATTTCCAGCCCTAGAGACGCATATAAGAGTTAGCAGTAAGTATGCGTTTAAAACACAGAACACCCGCTTCTTACGAACTCATCTTCTGTGTGTTGGTTCCTTTTAGGAAGTTGCATCTATGTTTAGATTCAGCGAGGAAGAAACACATTTCTTCTAAAAGCTGCGTTTGGATATTCCAGAGTGGATGGGAGAACAGGCTGTAAAGAGAAATACCTTGCTCTAAAACCAAAACGGAGCTATCTAGCAGAATGGTTGTCAATGTGTGTATTCAACTTCCAGAGTTAAACTGATGTGTGTTTGCAGCAGTTCAGAAACCCTTTCTTTGGAGAATGCAGAAACCGTCATTTCCAGCCCTAGAGACGCATGTAAGAATTAGCAGTAAGAATGCGTTTAAAACACAGAACACCCGCTTCTTACGAACTCATCTTCTGTGTGTTGGTTCCTTTTAGGAAGTTGCATCTATGTTTAGATTCAGCGAGGAAGAAACACGTTTCTTCTAAAAGCTGCGTTTGGATATTCCAGAGTGGATGGGAGAACAGGCTGTAAAGAGAAATACCTTGCTCTAAAACCAAAACGGAGCTATCTAGCAGAATGGTTGTCAATGTGTGTATTCAACTTCCAGAGTTAAACTGATGTGTGTTTGCAGCAGTTCAGAAACCCTTTCTTTGGAGAATGCAGAAACCGTCATTTCCAGCCCTAGAGACGCATGTAAGATTTAGCAGTAAGAATGCGTTTAAAACACAGAACACCCGCTTCTTACGAACTCATCTTCTGTGTGTTGGTTCCTTTTAGGAAGTTGCATCTATGTTTAGATTCAGCGAGGAAGAAACACGTTTCTTCTAAGAGCTGCGTTTGGATATTCCAGAGTGGATGGGAGAACAGGCTGTAAAGAGAAATACCTTGCTCTAAAACCAAAACGGAGCTATCTAGCAGAATGGTTGTCAATGTTTGTATTCAACTTCCAGAGTTAAACTGATGTGTGTTTGCAGCAGTTCAGAAACCCTTTCTTTGGAGAATGCAGAAACCGTCATTTCCAGCCCTAGAGACGCATGTAAGAGTTAGCAGTAAGAATGCGTTTAAAACACAGAACACCCGCTTCTTACGAACTCATCTTCTGTGTGTTGGTTCCTTTTAGGAAGTTGCATCTATGTTTAGATTCAGCGAGGAAGAAACACGTTTCTTCTAAGAGCTGCGTTTGGATATTCCAGAGTGGATGGGAGAACAGGCTGTAAAGAGAAATACCTTGCTCTAAAACCAAAACGGAGCTATCTAGCAGAATGGTTGTCAATGTGTGTATTCAACTTCCAGAGCTAAACTGATGTGTGTTTGCAGCAGTTCAGAAACCCTTTCTTTGGAGAATGCAGAAACCGTCTTTTCCCGCCCTAGAGACGCTTATGAGAGTTAGTAGTAAGAATGCGTTTAAAACACAGAACACTCGCTTCTTACGAACTCATCTGCTGTGTGTTGGTTCCTTTTAGGAAGTTGCATCTATGTTTAGATTCAGCGAGGTAGAATCACGTTTCTTCTAAAAGCTGCGTTTGGACATTCCAGAGTGGATGGGAGAACAGGCTGTAAAGAGAAATACCTTGCTCTAAAACCAAAACGGAGCTATCTAGCAGAATGGTTGTCAATGTGTCTATTCAACTTCCAGAGCTAAACTGATGTGTGTCTTCAGCAGTTCAGAAACCCTTTCTTTGGAGAATGCAGAAACCGTCATTTCCAGCCCTAGAGATGCATATAAGAGTTAGCAGTAAGAATGCGTTTAAAACACAGAACACCCGCTTCTTACGAACTCATCTTCTGTGTGTTGGTTCCTTTTAGGAAGTTGCATCTATGTTTAGATTGAGCGAGGAAGAAACACGTTTCTTCTAAAAGCTGCGTTTGTATATTCCAGAGTGGATGGGAGAACAGGCTGTAAAGAGAAATACCTTGCTCTAAAACCAAAACGGAGCTATCTAGCAGAATGGTTTTCAATGTGTCTATTCAACTTCCAGAGCTAAACTGATGTGTGTTTTCAGCAGTTCAGAAACCCTTTCTTTGGAGAATGCAGAAACCGTCATTTCCAGCCCTAGAGACGCATATAAGAGTTAGCAGTAAGAATGCGTTTAAAACACAGAACACCCGCTTCTTACGAACTCATCTTCTGTGTGTTGGTTCCTTTTAGGAAGTTGCATCTATGTTTAGATTCAGCGAGGAAGAAACACGTTTCTTCTAAGAGCTGCGTTTGGATATTCCAGAGTGGATGGGAGAACAGGCTGTAAAGAGAAATACCTTGCTCTAAAACCAAAACGGAGCTATCTAGCAGAATGGTTGTCAATGTGTGTATTCAACTTCCAGAGTTAAACTGATGTGTGTTTGCAGCAGTTCAGAAACCCTTTCTTTGGAGAATGCAGAAACCGTCATTTCCAGCCCTAGAGACGCATATAAGAGTTAGCAGTAAGAATGCGTTTAAAACACAGAACACCCGCTTCTTACGAACTCATCTTCTGTGTGTTGGTTCCTTTTAGGAAGTTGCATCTATGTTTAGATTCAGCGAGGAAGAAACACGTTTCTTCTAAAAGCTGCGTTTGGATATTCCAGAGTGGATGGGAGAACAGGCTGTAAAGAGAAATACCTTGCTCTAAAACCAAAACGGAGCTATCTAGCAGAATGGTTGTCAATGTGTGTATTCAACTTCCAGAGTTAAACTGATGTGTGTTTGCAGCAGTTCAGAAACCCTTTCTTTGGAGAATGCAGAAACCGTCATTTCCAGCCCTAGAGACGCATGTAAGAGTTAGCAGTAAGAATGCGTTTAAAACACAGAACACCCGCTTCTTACGAACTCATCTTCTGTGTGTTGGTTCCTTTTAGGAAGTTGCATCTATGTTTAGATTCAGCGAGGAAGAAACACGTTTCTTCTAAAAGCTGCGTTTGGATATTCCAGAGTGGATGGGAGAACAGGCTGTAAAGAGAAATACCTTGCTCTAAAACCAAAACGGAGCTATCTAGCAGAATGGTTGTCAATGTGTGTATTCAACTTCCAGAGTTAAACTGATGTGTGTTTGCAGCAGTTCAGAAACCCTTTCTTTGGAGAATGCAGAAACCGTCATTTCCAGCCCTAGAGACGCATATAAGAGTTAGCAGTAAGAATGCGTTTAAAACACAGAACACCCGCTTCTTACGAACTCATCTTGTGTGTTGGTTCCTTTTAGGAAGTTGCATCTATGTTTAGATTCAGCGAGGAAGAAACACGTTTCTTCTAAAAGCTGCGTTTGGATATTCCAGAGTGGATGGGAGAACAGGCTGTAAAGAGAAATACCTTGCTCTAAAACCAAAACGGAGCTATCTAGCAGAATGGTTGTCAATGTGTGTATTCAACTTCCAGAGTTAAACTGATGTGTGTTTGCAGCAGTTCAGAAACCCTTTCTTTGGAGAATGCAGAAACCGTCATTTCCAGCCCTAGAGACGCATGTAAGAGTTAGCAGTAAGAATGCGTTTAAAACACAGAACACCCGCTTCTTACGAACTCATCTTCTGTGTGTTGGTTCCTTTTAGGAAATTGCATCTATGTTTAGATTCAGCGAGGAAGAAACACGTTTCTTCTAAAAGCTGCGTTTGGATATTCCAGAGTGGATGGGAGAACAGGCTGTAAAGAGAAATACCTTGCTCTAAAACCAAAACGGAGCTATCTAGCAGAATGGTTGTCAATGTGTGTATTCAACTTCCAGAGTTAAACTGATGTGTGTTTGCAGCAGTTCAGAAACCCTTTCTTTGGAGAATGCAGAAACCGTCATTTCCAGCCCTAGAGACGCATGTAAGAGTTAGCAGTAAGAATGCGTTTAAAACACAGAACACCCGCTTCTTACGAACTCATCTTCTGTGTGTTGGTTCCTTTTAGGAAGTTGCATCTATGTTTAGATTCAGCGAGGAAGAAACACGTTTCTTCTAAAAGCTGCGTTTGGATATTCCAGAGTGGATGGGAGAACAGGCTGTAAAGAAAAATACCTTGCTCTAAAACCAAAACGGAGCTATCTAGCAGAATGGTTGTCAATGTGTCTATTCAACTTCCAGAGCTAAACTGATGTGTGTTTTCAGCAGTTCAGAAACCCTTTCTTTGGAGAATGCAGAAACCGTCATTTCCAGCCCTAGAGACGCTTATAAGAGTTAGCAGTAAGAATGCGTTTAAAACCCAGAACACCCGCTTCTTACGAACTCATCTTCTGTGTGTTGGTTCCTTTTAGGAAGTTGCATCTATGTTTAGATTCAGCGAGGAAGAAACACGTTTCTTCTAAAAGCTGCGTTTGGATATTCCAGAGTGGATGGGAGAACAGGCTGTAAAGAGAAATACCTTGCTCTAAAACCAAAACGGAGCTATCTAGCAGAATGGTTGTCAATGTGTGTATTCAACTTCCAGAGTTAAACTGATGTGTGTTTGCAGCAGTTCAGAAACCCTTTCTTTGGAGAATGCAGAAACCGTCATTTCCAGCCCTAGAGACGCATGTAAGAGTTAGCAGTAAGAATGCGTTTAAAACACAGAACACCCGCTTCTTACGAACTCATCTTCTGTGTGTTGGTTCCTTTTAGGAAGTTGCATCTATGTTTAGATTCAGCGAGGAAGAAACACGTTTCTTCTAAAAGCTGCGTTTGGATATTCCAGAGTGGATGGGAGAACAGGCTGTAAAGAGAAATACCTTGCTCTAAAACCAAAACGGAGCTATCTAGCAGAATGGTTGTCAATGTGTGTATTCAACTTCCAGAGTTAAACTGATGTGTGTTTGCAGCAGTTCAGAAACCCTTTCTTTGGAGAATGCAGAAACCGTCATTTCCAGCCCTAGAGACGCATATAAGA
Organism: Saimiri boliviensis; assembly: GCF_048565385.1. Classification (NCBI taxonomy): domain Eukaryota; kingdom Metazoa; phylum Chordata; class Mammalia; order Primates; family Cebidae; genus Saimiri; species Saimiri boliviensis. The sequence continues at coordinate 43,450,829 of NC_133467.1, forward strand.
GTTAGCAGTAAGAATGCGTTTAAAACACAGAACACCCGCTTCTTACGAACTCATCTTGTGTGTTGGTTCCTTTTAGGAAGTTGCATCTATGTTTAGATTCAGCGAGGAAGAAACACGTTTCTTCTAAAAGCTGCGTTTGGATATTCCAGAGTGGATGGGAGAACAGGCTGTAAAGAGAAATACCTTGCTCTAAAACCAAAACGGAGCTATCTAGCAGAATGGTTGTCAATGTGTGTATTCAACTTCCAGAGTTAAACTGATGTGTGTTTGCAGCAGTTCAGAAACCCTTTCTTTGGAGAATGCAGAAACCGTCATTTCCAGCCCTAGAGACGCATGTAAGAGTTAGCAGTAAGAATGCGTTTAAAACACAGAACACCCGCTTCTTACGAACTCATCTTCTGTGTGTTGGTTCCTTTTAGGAAATTGCATCTATGTTTAGATTCAGCGAGGAAGAAACACGTTTCTTCTAAAAGCTGCGTTTGGATATTCCAGAGTGGATGGGAGAACAGGCTGTAAAGAGAAATACCTTGCTCTAAAACCAAAACGGAGCTATCTAGCAGAATGGTTGTCAATGTGTGTATTCAACTTCCAGAGTTAAACTGATGTGTGTTTGCAGCAGTTCAGAAACCCTTTCTTTGGAGAATGCAGAAACCGTCATTTCCAGCCCTAGAGACGCATGTAAGAGTTAGCAGTAAGAATGCGTTTAAAACACAGAACACCCGCTTCTTACGAACTCATCTTCTGTGTGTTGGTTCCTTTTAGGAAGTTGCATCTATGTTTAGATTCAGCGAGGAAGAAACACGTTTCTTCTAAAAGCTGCGTTTGGATATTCCAGAGTGGATGGGAGAACAGGCTGTAAAGAAAAATACCTTGCTCTAAAACCAAAACGGAGCTATCTAGCAGAATGGTTGTCAATGTGTCTATTCAACTTCCAGAGCTAAACTGATGTGTGTTTTCAGCAGTTCAGAAACCCTTTCTTTGGAGAATGCAGAAACCGTCATTTCCAGCCCTAGAGACGCTTATAAGAGTTAGCAGTAAGAATGCGTTTAAAACACAGAACACCCGCTTCTTACGAACTCATCTTCTGTGTGTTGGTTCCTTTTAGGAAGTTGCATCTATGTTTAGATTCAGCGAGGAAGAAACACGTTTCTTCTAAAAGCTGCGTTTGGATATTCCAGAGTGGATGGGAGAACAGGCTGTAAAGAGAAATACCTTGCTCTAAAACCAAAACGGAGCTATCTAGCAGAATGGTTGTCAATGTGTGTATTCAACTTCCAGAGTTAAACTGATGTGTGTTTGCAGCAGTTCAGAAACCCTTTCTTTGGAGAATGCAGAAACCGTCATTTCCAGCCCTAGAGACGCATGTAAGAGTTAGCAGTAAGAATGCGTTTAAAACACAGAACACCCGCTTCTTACGAACTCATCTTCTGTGTGTTGGTTCCTTTTAGGAAGTTGCATCTATGTTTAGATTCAGCGAGGAAGAAACACGTTTCTTCTAAAAGCTACGTTTGGACATTCCAGAGTGGATGGGAGAACAGGCTGTAAAGAGAAATACCTTGCTCTAAAACCAAAACGGAGCTATCTAGCAGAATGGTTGTCAATGTGTGTATTCAACTTCCAGAGTTAAACTGATGTGTGTTTGCAGCAGTTCAGAAACCCTTTCTTTGGAGAATGCAGAAACCGTCATTTCCAGCCCTAGAGACGCATATAAGAGTTAGCAGTAAGAATGCGTTTAAAACACAGAACACCCGCTTCCTACGAACTCATCTTCTGTGTGTTGGTTCCTTTTAGGAAGTTGCATCTATGTTTAGATTCAGCGAGGAAGAAACACGTTTCTTCTAAAAGCTGCGTTTGGATATTCCAGAGTGGATGGGAGAACAGGCTGTAAAGAGAAATACCTTGCTCTAAAACCAAAACGGAGCTATCTAGCAGAATGGTTGTCAATGTGTGTATTCAACTTCCAGAGTTAAACTGATGTGTGTTTTAGGCAGTTCAGAAACCCTTTCTTTGGAGAATGCAGAAACCGTCATTTCCAGCCCTAGAGACGCATGTAAGATTTAGCAGTAAGAATGCGTTTAAAACACAGAACACCCGCTTCTTACGAACTCATCTTCTGTGTGTTGGTTCCTTTTAGGAAGTTGCATCTATGTTTAGATTCAGCGAGGAAGAAACACGTTTCTTCTAAAAGCTGCGTTTGGATATTCCAGAGTGGATGGGAGAACAGGCTGTAAAGAGAAATACCTTGCTCTAAAACCAAAACGGAGCTATCTAGCAGAATGGTTGTCAATGTGTGTATTCAACTTCCAGAGTTAAACTGATGTGTGTTTGCAGCAGTTCAGAAACCCTTTCTTTGGAGAATGCAGAAACCGTCATTTCCAGCCCTAGAGACGCATGTAAGATTTAGCAGTAAGAATGCGTTTAAAACACAGAACACCCGCTTCTTACGAACTCATCTTCTGTGTGTTGGTTCCTTTTAGGAAGTTGCATCTATGTTTAGATTCAGCGAGGAAGAAACACGTTTCTTCTAAGAGCTGCGTTTGGATATTCCAGAGTGGATGGGAGAACAGGCTGTAAAGAGAAATACCTTGCTCTAAAACCAAAACGGAGCTATCTAGCAGAATGGTTGTCAATGTGTGTATTCAACTTCCAGAGTTAAACTGATGTGTGTTTGCAGCAGTTCAGAAACCCTTTCTTTGGAGAATGCAGAAACCGTCATTTCCAGCCCTAGAGACGCATATAAGAGTTAGCAGTAAGAATGCGTTTAAAACACAGAACACCCGCTTCTTACGAACTCATCTTCTGTGTGTTGGTTCCTTTTAGGAAGTTGCATCTATGTTTAGATTCAGCGAGGAAGAAACACGTTTCTTCTAAGAGCTGCGTTTGGATATTCCAGAGTGGATGGGAGAACAGGCTGTAAAGAGAAATACCTTGCTCTAAAACCAAAACGGAGCTATCTAGCAGAATGGTTGTCAATGTGTGTATTCAACTTCCAGAGTTAAACTGATGTGTGTTTGCAGCAGTTCAGAAACCCTTTCTTTGGAGAATGCAGAAACCGTCATTTCCAGCCCTAGAGACGCATATAAGAGTTAGCAGTAAGAATGCGTTTAAAACACAGAACACCCGCTTCTTACGAACTCATCTTCTGTGTGTTGGTTCCTTTTAGGAAGTTGCATCTATGTTTAGATTCAGCGAGGAAGAAATACGTTTCTTCTAAGAGCTGCGTTTGGATATTCCAGAGTGGATGGGAGAACAGGCTGTAAAGAGAAATACCTTGCTCTAAAACCAAAACGGAGCTATCTAGCAGAATGGTTGTCAATGTGTGTATTCAACTTCCAGAGTTAAACTGATGTGTGTTTGCAGCAGTTCAGAAACCCTTTCTTTGGAGAATGCAGAAACCGTTATTTCCAGCCCTAGAGACGCATATAAGAGTTAGCAGTAAGAATGCGTTTAAAACACAGAACACCCGCTTCTTACGAACTCATCTTCTGTGTGTTGGTTCCTTTTAGGAAGTTGCATCTATGTTTAGATTCAGCGAGGAAGAAACACGTTTCTTCTAAAAGCTGCGTTTGGATATTCCAGAGTGGATGGGAGAACAGGCTGTAAAGAGAAATACCTTGCTCTAAAACCAAAACGGAGCTATCTAGCAGAATGGTTGTCAATGTGTGTATTCAACTTCCAGAGTTAAACTGATGTGTGTTTGCAGCAGTTCAGAAACCCTTTCTTTGGAGAATGCAGAAACCGTCATTTCCAGCCCTAGAGACGCATATAAGAGTTAGCAGTAAGAATGCGTTTAAAACACAGAACACCCGCTTCTTACGAACTCATCTGCTGTGTGTTGGTTCCTTTTAGGAAGTTGCATCTATGTTTAGATTCAGCGAGGAAGAAACACGTTTCTTCTAAAAGCTGCGTTTGGATATTCCAGAGTGGATGGGAGAACAGGCTGTAAAGAGAAATACCTTGCTCTAAAACCAAAACGGAGCTATCTAGCAGAATGGTTGTCAATGTGTGTATTCAACTTCCAGATATAAACATATGTGTGATTGCAGCAGTTCAGAAACCCTTTCTTTGGAGAATGCAGAAACCGTCATTTCTAGCCCTAGAGACGCATATAAGAGTTAGCCTTAAGAATGCGTTTAAAACAAAGAAGTCCCGCTTCTTACGAACTCATCTTCTGTGTGTTGGTTCCTTTTAGGAAGTTGCATCTATGTTTAGATTCAGCGAGGTAGAAACACGTTTCTTCTAAAAGCTGCGTTTGGATATTCCAGAGTGGATGGGAGAACAGGCTGTAAAGAGAAATACCTTGCTCTAAAACCAAAACGGAGCTATCTAGCAGAATGGTTGTCAATGTGTGTATTCAACTTCCAGAGATAAACTGATGTGTGTTTGCAGCAGTTCAGAAACCCTTTCTTTGGAGAATGCAGAAACCGTCATTTCCAGCCCTAGAGACGCATATAAGAGTTAGCAGTAAGTATGCGTTTAAAACACAGAACACCCGCTTCTTACGAACTCATCTTCTGTGTGTTGGTTCCTTTTAGGAAGTTGCATCTATGTTTAGATTCAGCGAGGAAGAAACACGTTTCTTCTAAAAGCTGCGTTTGGATATTCCAGAGTGGATGGGAGAACAGGCTGTAAAGAGAAATACCTTGCTCTAAAACCAAAACGGAGCTATCTAGCAGAATGGTTGTCAATGTGTGTATTCAACTTCCAGAGTTAAACTGATGTGTGTTTGCAGCAGTTCAGAAACCCTTTCTTTGGAGAATGCAGAAACCGTCATTTCCAGTCCTAGAGACGCATGTAAGAATTAGCAGTAAGAATGCGTTTAAAACACAGAACACCCGCTTCTTACGAACTCATCTTCTGTGTGTTGGTTCCTTTTAGGAAGTTGCATCTATGTTTAGATTCAGCGAGGAAGAAACACGTTTCTTCTAAAAGCTGCGTTTGGATATTCCAGAGTGGATGGGAGAACAGGCTGTAAAGAGAAATACCTTGCTCTAAAACCAAAACGGAGCTATCTAGCAGAATGGTTGTCAATGTTTGTATTCAACTTCCAGAGTTAAACTGATGTGTGTTTGCAGCAGTTCAGAAACCCTTTCTTTGGAGAATGCAGAAACCGTCATTTCCAGCCCTAGAGACGCATGTAAGAGTTAGCAGTAAGAATGCGTTTAAAACACAGAACACCCGCTTCTTACGAACTCATCTTCTGTGTGTTGGTTCCTTTTAGGAAGTTGCATCTATGTTTAGATTCAGCGAGGAAGAAACACGTTTCTTCTAAGAGCTGCGTTTGGATATTCCAGAGTGGATGGGAGAACAGGCTGTAAAGAGAAATACCTTGCTCTAAAACCAAAACGGAGCTATCTAGCAGAATGGTTGTCAATGTGTGTATTCAACTTCCAGAGCTAAACTGATGTGTGTTTGCAGCAGTTCAGAAACCCTTTCTTTGGAGAATGCAGAAACCGTCTTTTCCCGCCCTAGAGACGCTTATGAGAGTTAGTAGTAAGAATGCGTTTAAAACACAGAACACCCGCTTCTTACGAACTCATCTGCTGTGTGTTGGTTCCTTTTAGGAAGTTGCATCTATGTTTAGATTCAGCGAGGTAGAATCACGTTTCTTCTAAAAGCTGCGTTTGGACATTCCAGAGTGGATGGGAGAACAGGCTGTAAAGAGAAATACCTTGCTCTAAAACCAAAACGGAGCTATCTAGCAGAATGGTTGTCAATGTGTCTATTCAACTTCCAGAGCTAAACTGATGTGTGTTTTCAGCAGTTCAGAAACCCTTTCTTTGGAGAATGCAGAAACCGTCATTTCCAGCCCTAGAGACGCTTATAAGAGTTAGCAGTAAGAATGCGTTTAAAACACAGAACACCCGCTTCTTACGAACTCATCTTCTGTGTGTTGGTTCCTTTTAGGAAGTTGCATCTATGTTTAGATTCAGCGAGGAAGAAACACGTTTCTTCTAAAAGCTGCGTTTGGATATTCCAGAGTGGATGGGAGAACAGGCTGTAAAGAGAAATACCTTGCTCTAAAACCAAAACGGAGCTATCTAGCAGAATGGTTGTCAATGTGTGTATTCAACTTCCAGAGTTAAACTGATGTGTGTTTGCAGCAGTTCAGAAACCCTTTCTTTGGAGAATGCAGAAACCGTCATTTCCAGCCCTAGAGACGCATATAAGAGTTAGCAGTAAGAATGAGTTTAAAACACAGAACACCCGCTTCTTACGAACTCATCTTCTGTGTGTTGGTTCCTTTTAGGAAGTTGCATCTATGTTTAGATTCAGCGAGGAAGAAACACGTTTCTTCTAAAAGCTGCGTTTGGATATTCCAGAGTGGATGGGAGAACAGGCTGTAAAGAGAAATACCTTGCTCTAAAACCAAAACGGAGCTATCTAGCAGAATGGTTGTCAATGTGTGTATTCAACTTCCAGAGTTAAACTGATGTGTGTTTGCAGCAGTTCAGAAACCCTTTCTTTGGAGAATGCAGAAACCGTCATTTCCAGCCCTAGAGACGCATATAAGAGTTAGCAGTAAGAATGCGTTTAAAACACAGAACACCCGCTTCTTACGAACTCATCTTCTGTGTGTTGGTTCCTTTTAGGAAGTTGCATCTATGTTTAGATTCAGCGAGGAAGAAACACGTTTCTTCTAAAAGCTGCGTTTGGATATTCCAGAGTGGATGGGAGAACAGGCTGTAAAGAGAAATACCTTGCTCTAAAACCAAAACGGAGCTATCTAGCAGAATGGTTGTCAATGTGTGTATTCAACTTCCAGAGTTAAACTGATGTGTGTTTGCAGCAGTTCAGAAACCCTTTCTTTGGAGAATGCAGAAACCGTCATTTCCAGCCCTAGAGACGCATATAAGAGTTAGCAGTAAGAATGCGTTTAAAACACAGAACACCCGCTTCTTACGAACTCATCTTCTGTGTGTTGGTTCCTTTTAGGAAGTTGCATCTATGTTTAGATTCAGCGAGGAAGAAACACGTTTCTTCTAAAAGCTGCGTTTGGATATTCCAGAGTGGATGGGAGAACAGGCTGTAAAGAGAAATACCTTGCTCTAAAACCAAAACGGAGCTATCTAGCAGAATGGTTGTCAATGTGTGTATTCAACTTCCAGAGTTAAACTGATGTGTGTTTGCAGCAGTTCAGAAACCCTTTCTTTGGAGAATGCAGAAACCGTCATTTCCAGCCCTAGAGACGCATATAAGAGTTAGCAGTAAGAATGCGTTTAAAACACAGAACACCCGCTTCTTACGAACTCATCTTGTGTGTTGGTTCCTTTTAGGAAGTTTCATCTATGTTTAGATTCAGCGAGGAAGAAACACGTTTCTTCTAAAAGCTGCGTTTGGATATTCCAGAGTGGATGGGAGAACAGGCTGTAAAGAGAAATACCTTGCTCTAAAACCAAAACGGAGCTATCTAGCAGAATGGTTGTCAATGTGTGTATTCAACTTCCAGAGTTAAACTGATGTGTGTTTGCAGCAGTTCAGAAACCCTTTCTTTGGAGAATGCAGAAACCGTCATTTCCAGCCCTAGAGACGCATGTAAGAGTTAGCAGTAAGAATGCGTTTAAAACACAGAACACCCGCTTCTTACGAACTCATCTTCTGTGTGTTGGTTCCTTTTAGGAAGTTGCATCTATGTTTAGATTCAGCGAGGAAGAAACACGTTTCTTCTAAAAGCTGCGTTTGGATATTCCAGAGTGGATGGGAGAACAGGCTGTAAAGAGAAATACCTTGCTCTAAAACCAAAACGGAGCTATCTAGCAGAATGGTTGTCAATGTGTGTATTCAACTTCCAGAGTTAAACTGATGTGTGTTTGCAGCAGTTCAGAAACCCTTTCTTTGGAGAATGCAGAAACCGTCATTTCCAGCCCTAGAGACGCATGTAAGAGTTAGCAGTAAGAATGCGTTTAAAACACAGAACACCCGCTTCTTACGAACTCATCTTCTGTGTGTTGGTTCCTTTTAGGAAGTTGCATCTATGTTTAGATTCAGCGAGGAAGAAACACGTTTCTTCTAAAAGCTGCGTTTGGATATTCCAGAGTGGATGGGAGAACAGGCTGTAAAGAAAAATACCTTGCTCTAAAACCAAAACGGAGCTATCTAGCAGAATGGTTGTCAATGTGTCTATTCAACTTCCAGAGCTAAACTGATGTGTGTTTTCAGCAGTTCAGAAACCCTTTCTTTGGAGAATGCAGAAACCGTCATTTCCAGCCCTAGAGACGCTTATAAGAGTTAGCAGTAAGAATGCGTTTAAAACCCAGAACACCCGCTTCTTACGAACTCATCTTCTGTGTGTTGGTTCCTTTTAGGAAGTTGCATCTATGTTTAGATTCAGCGAGGAAGAAACACGTTTCTTCTAAAAGCTGCGTTTGGATATTCCAGAGTGGATGGGAGAACAGGCTGTAAAGAGAAATACCTTGCTCTAAAACCAAAACGGAGCTATCTAGCAGAATGGTTGTCAATGTGTGTATTCAACTTCCAGAGTTAAACTGATGTGTGTTTGCAGCAGTTCAGAAACCCTTTCTTTGGAGAATGCAGAAACCGTCATTTCCAGCCCTAGAGACGCATGTAAGAGTTAGCAGTAAGAATGCGTTTAAAACACAGAACACCCGCTTCTTACGAACTCATCTTCTGTGTGTTGGTTCCTTTTAGGAAGTTGCATCTATGTTTAGATTCAGCGAGGAAGAAACACGTTTCTTCTAAAAGCTGCGTTTGGATATTCCAGAGTGGATGGGAGAACAGGCTGTAAAGAGAAATACCTTGCTCTAAAACCAAAACGGAGCTATCTAGCAGAATGGTTGTCAATGTGTGTATTCAACTTCCAGAGTTAAACTGATGTGTGTTTGCAGCAGTTCAGAAACCCTTTCTTTGGAGAATGCAGAAACCGTCATTTCCAGCCCTAGAGACGCATATAAGAGTTAGCAGTAAGAATGCGTTTAAAACACAGAACACCCGCTTCTTACGAACTCATCTTGTGTGTTGGTTCCTTTTAGGAAGTTGCATCTATGTTTAGATTCAGCGAGGAAGAAACACGTTTCTTCTAAAAGCTGCGTTTGGATATTCCAGAGTGGATGGGAGAACAGGCTGTAAAGAGAAATACCTTGCTCTAAAACCAAAACGGAGCTATCTAGCAGAATGGTTGTCAATGTGTGTATTCAACTTCCAGAGTTAAACTGATGTGTGTTTGCAGCAGTTCAGAAACCCTTTCTTTGGAGAATGCAGAAACCGTCATTTCCAGCCCTAGAGACGCATGTAAGAGTTAGCAGTAAGAATGCGTTTAAAACACAGAACACCCGCTTCTTACGAACTCATCTTCTGTGTGTTGGTTCCTTTTAGGAAATTGCATCTATGTTTAGATTCAGCGAGAAAGAAACACGTTTCTTCTAAAAGCTGCGTTTGGATATTCCAGAGTGGATGGGAGAACAGGCTGTAAAGAGAAATACCTTGCTCTAAAACCAAAACGGAGCTATCTAGCAGAATGGTTGTCAATTTGTGTATTCAACTTCCAGAGTTAAACTGATGTGTGTTTGCAGCAGTTCAGAAACCCTTTCTTTGGAGAATGCAGAAACCGTCATTTCCAGCCCTAGAGACGCATGTAAGAGTTAGCAGTAAGAATGCGTTTAAAACACAGAACACCCGCTTCTTACGAACTCATCTTCTGTGTGTTGGTTCCTTTTAGGAAGTTGCATCTATGTTTAGATTCAGCGAGGAAGAAACACGTTTCTTCTAAAAGCTGCGTTTGGATATTCCAGAGTGGATGGGAGAACAGGCTGTAAAGAAAAATACCTTGCTCTAAAACCAAAACGGAGCTATCTAGCAGAATGGTTGTCAATGTGTCTATTCAACTTCCAGAGCTAAACTGATGTGTGTTTTCAGCAGTTCAGAAACCCTTTCTTTGGAGAATGCAGAAACCGTCATTTCCAGCCCTAGAGACGCTTATAAGAGTTAGCAGTAAGAATGCGTTTAAAACACAGAACACCCGCTTCTTACGAACTCATCTTCTGTGTGTTGGTTCCTTTTAGGAAGTTGCATCTATGTTTAGATTCAGCGAGGAAGAAACACGTTTCTTCTAAAAGCTGCGTTTGGATATTCCAGAGTGGATGGGAGAACAGGCTGTAAAGAGAAATACCTTGCTCTAAAACCAAAACGGAGCTATCTAGCAGAATGGTTGTCAATGTGTGTATTCAACTTCCAGAGTTAAACTGATGTGTGTTTGCAGCAGTTCAGAAACCCTTTCTTTGGAGAATGCAGAAACCGTCATTTCCAGCCCTAGAGACGCATGTAAGAGTTAGCAGTAAGAATGCGTTTAAAACACAGAACACCCGCTTCTTACGAACTCATCTTCTGTGTGTTGGTTCCTTTTAGGAAGTTGCATCTATGTTTAGATTCAGCGAGGAAGAAACACGTTTCTTCTAAAAGCTACGTTTGGACATTCCAGAGTGGATGGGAGAACACGCTGTAAAGAGAAATACCTTGCTCTAAAACCAAAACGGAGCTATCTAGCAGAATGGTTGTCAATGTGTGTATTCAACTTCCAGAGTTAAACTGATGTGTGTTTGCAGCAGTTCAGAAACCCTTTCTTTGGAGAATGCAGAAACCGTCATTTCCAGCCCTAGAGACGCATATAAGAGTTATCAGTAAGAATGCGTTTAAAACACAGAACACCCGCTTCCTACGAACTCATCTTCTGTGTGTTGGTTCCTTTTAGGAAGTTGCATCTATGTTTAGATTCAGCGAGGAAGAAACACGTTTCTTCTAAAAGCTGCGTTTGGATATTCCAGAGTGGATGGGAGAACAGGCTGTAAAGAGAAATACCTTGCTCTAAAACCAAAACGGAGCTATGTAGCAGAATGGTTGTCAATGTGTGTATTCAACTTCCAGAGGTAAACTGATGTGTGTTTGCAGCAGTTCAGAAACCCTTTCTTTGGAGAATGCAGAAACCGTCATTTCCAGCCCTAGAGACGCATGTAAGAGTTAGCAGTAAGAATGCGTTTAAAACACAGAACACCCGCTTCTTACGAACTCATCTTCTGTGTGTTGGTTCCTTTTAGGAAATTGCATCTATGTTTAGATTCAGCGAGGAAGAAACACGTTTCTTCTAAAAGCTGCGTTTGGATATTCCAGAGTGGATGGGAGAACAGGCTGTAAAGAGAAATACCTTGCTCTAAAACCAAAACGGAGCTATCTAGCAGAATGGTTGTCAATGTGTGTATTCAACTTCCAGAGTTAAACTGATGTGTGTTTGCAGCAGTTCAGAAACCCTTTCTTTGGAGAATGCAGAAACCGTCATTTCCAGCCCTAGAGACGCATGTATGAGTTAGCAGTAAGAATGCGTTTAAAACACAGAACACCCGCTTCTTACGAACTCATCTTCTGTGTGTTGGTTCCTTTTAGGAAGTTGCATCTATGTTTAGATTCAGCGAGGAAGAAACACGTTTGTTCTAAAAGCTGCGTTTGGATATTCCAGAGTGGATGGGAGAACAGGCTGTAAAGAAAAATACCTTGCTCTAAAACCAAAACGGAGCTATCTAGCAGAATGGTTGTCAATGTGTCTATTCAACTTCCAGAGCTAAACTGATGTGTGTTTTCAGCAGTTCAGAAACCCTTTCTTTGGAGAATGCAGAAACCGTCATTTCCAGCCCTAGAGACGCTTATAAGAGTTAGCAGTAAGAATGCGTTTAAAACACAGAACACCCGCTTCTTACGAACTCATCTTCTGTGTGTTGGTTCCTTTTAGGAAGTTGCATCTATGTTTAGATTCAGCGAGGAAGAAACACGTTTCTTCTAAGAGCTGCGTTTGGATATTCCAGAGTGGATGGGAGAACAGGCTGTAAAGAGAAATACCTTGCTCTAAAACCAAAACGGAGCTATCTAGCAGAATGGTTGTCAATGTGTGTATTCAACTTCCAGAGTTAAACTGATGTGTGTTTGCAGCAGTTCAGAAACCCTTTCTTTGGAGAATGCAGAAACCGTCATTTCCAGCCCTAGAGACGCATGTAAGAGTTAGCAGTAAGAATGCGTTTAAAACACAGAACACCCGCTTCTTACGAACTCATCTTCTGTGTGTTGGTTCCTTTTAGGAAGTTGCATCTATGTTTAGATTCAGCGAGGAAGAAACACGTTTCTTCTAAAAGCTACGTTTGGACATTCCAGAGTGGATGGGAGAACAGGCTGTAAAGAGAAATACCTTGCTCTAAAACCAAAACGGAGCTATCTAGCAGAATGGTTGTCAATGTGTGTATTCAACTTCCAGAGTTAAACTGATGTGTGTTTGCAGCAGTTCAGAAACCCTTTCTTTGGAGAATGCAGAAACCGTCATTTCCAGCCCTAGAGACGCATATAAGAGTTATCAGTAAGAATGCGTTTAAAACACAGAACACCCGCTTCCTACGAACTCATCTTCTGTGTGTTGGTTCCTTTTAGGAAGTTGCATCTATGTTTAGATTCAGCGAGGAAGAAACACGTTTCTTCTAAAAGCTGCGTTTGGATATTCCAGAGTGGATGGGAGAACAGGCTGTAAAGAGAAATACCTTGCTCTAAAACCAAAACGGAGCTATCTAGCAGAATGGTTGTCAATGTGTGTATTCAACTTCCAGAGATAAACTGATGTGTGTTTGCAGCAGTTCAGAAACCCTTTCTTTGGAGAATGCAGAAACCGTCATTTCCAGCCCTAGAGACGCATATAAGAGTTAGCAGTAAGTATGCGTTTAAAACACAGAACACCCGCTTCTTACGAACTCATCTTCTGTGTGTTGGTTCCTTTTAGGAAGTTGCATCTATGTTTAGATTCAGCGAGGAAGAAACACGTTTCTTCTAAAAGCTGCGTTTGGATATTCCAGAGTGGATGGGAGAACAGGCTGTAAAGAGAAATACCTTGCTCTAAAACCAAAACGGAGCTATCTAGCAGAATGGTTGTCAATGTGTGTATTCAACTTCCAGAGTTAAACTGATGTGTGTTTGCAGCAGTTCAGAAACCCTTTCTTTGGAGAATGCAGAAACCGTCATTTCCAGCCCTAGAGACGCATGTAAGAATTAGCAGTAAGAATGCGTTTAAAACACAGAACACCCGCTTCTTACGAACTCATCTTCTGTGTGTTGGTTCCTTTTAGGAAGTTGCATCTATGTTTAGATTCAGCGAGGAAGAAACACGTTTCTTCTAAAAGCTGCGTTTGGATATTCCAGAGTGGATGGGAGAACAGGCTGTAAAGAGAAATACCTTGCTCTAAAACCAAAACGGAGCTATCTAGCAGAATGGTTGTCAATGTGTGTATTCAACTTCCAGAGTTAAACTGATGTGTGTTTGCAGCAGTTCAGAAACCCTTTCTTTGGAGAATGCAGAAACCGTCATTTCCAGCCCTAGAGACGCATGTAAGATTTAGCAGTAAGAATGCGTTTAAAACACAGAACACCCGCTTCTTACGAACTCATCTTCTGTGTGTTGGTTCCTTTTAGGAAGTTGCATCTATGTTTAGATTCAGCGAGGAAGAAACACGTTTCTTCTAAGAGCTGCGTTTGGATATTCCAGAGTGGATGGGAGAACAGGCTGTAAAGAGAAATACCTTGCTCTAAAACCAAAACGGAGCTATCTAGCAGAATGGTTGTCAATGTTTGTATTCAACTTCCAGAGTTAAACTGATGTCTGTTTGCAGCAGTTCAGAAACCCTTTCTTTGGAGAATGCAGAAACCGTCATTTCCAGCCCTAGAGACGCATGTAAGAGTTAGCAGTAAGAATGCGTTTAAAACACAGAACACCCGCTTCTTACGAACTCATCTTCTGTGTGTTGGTTCCTTTTAGGAAGTTGCATCTATGTTTAGATTCAGCGAGGAAGAAACACGTTTCTTCTAAGAGCTGCGTTTGGATATTCCAGAGTGGATGGGAGAACAGGCTGTAAAGAGAAATACCTTGCTCTAAAACCAAAACGGAGCTATCTAGCAGAATGGTTGTCAATGTGTGTATTCAACTTCCAGAGCTAAACTGATGTGTGTTTGCAGCAGTTCAGAAACCCTTTCTTTGGAGAATGCAGAAACCGTCTTTTCCCGCCCTAGAGACGCTTATGAGAGTTAGTAGTAAGAATGCGTTTAAAACACAGAACACCCGCTTCTTACGAACTCATCTGCTGTGTGTTGGTTCCTTTTAGGAAGTTGCATCTATGTTTAGATTCAGCGAGGTAGAATCACGTTTCTTCTAAAAGCTGCGTTTGGACATTCCAGAGTGGATGGGAGAACAGGCTGTAAAGAGAAATACCTTGCTCTAAAACCAAAACGGAGCTATCTAGCAGAATGGTTGTCAATGTGTCTATTCAACTTCCAGAGCTAAACTGATGTGTGTTTTCAGCAGTTCAGAAACCCTTTCTTTGGAGAATGCAGAAACCGTCATTTCCAGCCCTGGAGATGCATATAAGAGTTAGCAGTAAGAATGCGTTTAAAACACAGAACACCCGCTTCTTACGAACTCATCTTCTGTGTGTTGGTTCCTTTTAGGAAGTTGCATCTATGTTTAGATTGAGCGAGGAAGAAACACGTTTCTTCTAAAAGCTGCGTTTGTATATTCCAGAGTGGATGGGAGAACAGGCTGTAAAGAGAAATACCTTGCTCTAAAACCAAAACGGAGCTATCTAGCAGAATGGTTTTCAATGTGTCTATTCAACTTCCAGAGCTAAACTGATGTGTGTTTTCAGCAGTTCAGAAACCCTTTCTTTGGAGAATGCAGAAACCGTCATTTCCAGCCCTAGAGACGCATATAAGAGTTAGCAGTAAGAATGCGTTTAAAACACAGAACACCCGCTTCTTACGAACTCATCTTCTGTGTGTTGGTTCCTTTTAGGAAGTTGCATCTATGTTTAGATTCAGCGAGGAAGAAACACGTTTCTTCTAAGAGCTGCGTTTGGATATTCCAGAGTGGATGGGAGAACAGGCTGTAAAGAGAAATACCTTGCTCTAAAACCAAAACGGAGCTATCTAGCAGAATGGTTGTCAATGTGTGTATTCAACTTCCAGAGTTAAACTGATGTGTGTTTGCAGCAGTTCAGAAACCCTTTCTTTGGAGAATGCAGAAACCGTCATTTCCAGCCCTAGAGACGCATATAAGAGTTAGCAGTAAGAATGCGTTTAAAACACAGAACACCCGCTTCTTACGAACTCATCTTCTGTGTGTTGGTTCCTTTTAGGAAGTTGCATCTATGTTTAGATTCAGCGAGGAAGAAACACGTTTCTTCTAAAAGCTGCGTTTGGATATTCCAGAGTGGATGGGAGAACAGGCTGTAAAGAGAAATACCTTGCTCTAAAACCAAAACGGAGCTATCTAGCAGAATGGTTGTCAATGTGTGTATTCAACTTCCAGAGTTAAACTGATGTGTGTTTGCAGCAGTTCAGAAACCCTTTCTTTGGAGAATGCAGAAACCGTCATTTCCAGCCCTAGAGACGCATATAAGAGTTAGCAGTAAGAATGCGTTTAAAACACAGAACACCCGCTTCTTACGAACTCATCTTCTGTGTGTTGGTTCCTTTTAGGAAGTTGCATCTATGTTTAGATTCAGCGAGGAAGAAACACGTTTCTTCTAAAAGCTGCGTTTGGATATTCCAGAGTGGATGGGAGAACAGGCTGTAAAGAGAAATACCTTGCTCTAAAACCAAAACGGAGCTATCTAGCAGAATGGTTGTCAATGTGTGTATTCAACTTCCAGAGTTAAACTGATGTGTGTTTGCAGCAGTTCAGAAACCCTTTCTTTGGAGAATGCAGAAACCGTCATTTCCAGCCCTAGAGACGCATGTAAGAGTTAGCAGTAAGAATGCGTTTAAAACACAGAACACCCGCTTCTTACGAACTCATCTTCTGTGTGTTGGTTCCTTTTAGGAAGTTGCATCTATGTTTAGATTCAGCGAGGAAGAAACACGTTTCTTCTAAAAGCTGCGTTTGGATATTCCAGAGTGGATGGGAGAACAGGCTGTAAAGAGAAATACCTTGCTCTAAAACCAAAACGGAGCTATCTAGCAGAATGGTTGTCAATGTGTGTATTCAACTTCCAGAGTTAAACTGATGTGTGTTTGCAGCAGTTCAGAAACCCTTTCTTTGGAGAATGCAGAAACCGTCATTTCCAGCCCTAGAGACGCATATAAGAGTTAGCAGTAAGAATGCGTTTAAAACACAGAACACCCGCTTCTTACGAACTCATCTTGTGTGTTGGTTCCTTTTAGGAAGTTGCATCTATGTTTAGATTCAGCGAGGAAGAAACACGTTTCTTCTAAAAGCTGCGTTTGGATATTCCAGAGTGGATGGGAGAACAGGCTGTAAAGAGAAATACCTTGCTCTAAAACCAAAACGGAGCTATCTAGCAGAATGGTTGTCAATGTGTGTATTCAACTTCCAGAGTTAAACTGATGTGTGTTTGCAGCAGTTCAGAAACCCTTTCTTTGGAGAATGCAGAAACCGTCATTTCCAGCCCTAGAGACGCATGTAAGAGTTAGCAGTAAGAATGCGTTTAAAACACAGAACACCCGCTTCTTACGAACTCATCTTCTGTGTGTTGGTTCCTTTTAGGAAATTGCATCTATGTTTAGATTCAGCGAGGAAGAAACACGTTTCTTCTAAAAGCTGCGTTTGGATATTCCAGAGTGGATGGGAGAACAGGCTGTAAAGAGAAATACCTTGCTCTAAAACCAAAACGGAGCTATCTAGCAGAATGGTTGTCAATGTGTGTATTCAACTTCCAGAGTTAAACTGATGTGTGTTTGCAGCAGTTCAGAAACCCTTTCTTTGGAGAATGCAGAAACCGTCATTTCCAGCCCTAGAGACGCATGTAAGAGTTAGCAGTAAGAATGCGTTTAAAACACAGAACACCCGCTTCTTACGAACTCATCTTCTGTGTGTTGGTTCCTTTTAGGAAGTTGCATCTATGTTTAGATTCAGCGAGGAAGAAACACGTTTCTTCTAAAAGCTGCGTTTGGATATTCCAGAGTGGATGGGAGAACAGGCTGTAAAGAAAAATACCTTGCTCTAAAACCAAAACGGAGCTATCTAGCAGAATGGTTGTCAATGTGTCTATTCAACTTCCAGAGCTAAACTGATGTGTGTTTTCAGCAGTTCAGAAACCCTTTCTTTGGAGAATGCAGAAACCGTCATTTCCAGCCCTAGAGACGCTTATAAGAGTTAGCAGTAAGAATGCGTTTAAAACCCAGAACACCCGCTTCTTACGAACTCATCTTCTGTGTGTTGGTTCCTTTTAGGAAGTTGCATCTATGTTTAGATTCAGCGAGGAAGAAACACGTTTCTTCTAAAAGCTGCGTTTGGATATTCCAGAGTGGATGGGAGAACAGGCTGTAAAGAGAAATACCTTGCTCTAAAACCAAAACGGAGCTATCTAGCAGAATGGTTGTCAATGTGTGTATTCAACTTCCAGAGTTAAACTGATGTGTGTTTGCAGCAGTTCAGAAACCCTTTCTTTGGAGAATGCAGAAACCGTCATTTCCAGCCCTAGAGACGCATGTAAGAGTTAGCAGTAAGAATGCGTTTAAAACACAGAACACCCGCTTCTTACGAACTCATCTTCTGTGTGTTGGTTCCTTTTAGGAAGTTGCATCTATGTTTAGATTCAGCGAGGAAGAAACACGTTTCTTCTAAAAGCTGCGTTTGGATATTCCAGAGTGGATGGGAGAACAGGCTGTAAAGAGAAATACCTTGCTCTAAAACCAAAACGGAGCTATCTAGCAGAATGGTTGTCAATGTGTGTATTCAACTTCCAGAGTTAAACTGATGTGTGTTTGCAGCAGTTCAGAAACCCTTTCTTTGGAGAATGCAGAAACCGTCATTTCCAGCCCTAGAGACGCATATAAGAGTTAGCAGTAAGAATGCGTTTAAAACACAGAACACCCGCTTCTTACGAACTCATCTTGTGTGTTGGTTCCTTTTAGGAAGTTGCATCTATGTTTAGATTCAGCGAGGAAGAAACACGTTTCTTCTAAAAGCTGCGTTTGGATATTCCAGAGTGGATGGGAGAACAGGCTGTAAAGAGAAATACCTTGCTCTAAAACCAAAACGGAGCTATCTAGCAGAATGGTTGTCAATGTGTGTATTCAACTTCCAGAGTTAAACTGATGTGTGTTTGCAGCAGTTCAGAAACCCTTTCTTTGGAGAATGCAGAAACCGTCATTTCCAGCCCTAGAGACGCATGTAAGAGTTAGCAGTAAGAATGCGTTTAAAACACAGAACACCCGCTTCTTACGAACTCATCTTCTGTGTGTTGGTTCCTTTTAGGAAATTGCATCTATGTTTAGATTCAGCGAGGAAGAAACACGTTTCTTCTAAAAGCTGCGTTTGGATATTCCAGAGTGGATGGGAGAACAGGCTGTAAAGAGAAATACCTTGCTCTAAAACCAAAACGGAGCTATCTAGCAGAATGGTTGTCAATGTGTGTATTCAACTTCCAGAGTTAAACTGATGTGTGTTTGCAGCAGTTCAGAAACCCTTTCTTTGGAGAATGCAGAAACCGTCATTTCCAGCCCTAGAGACGCATGTAAGAGTTAGCAGTAAGAATGCGTTTAAAACACAGAACACCCGCTTCTTACGAACTCATCTTCTGTGTGTTGGTTCCTTTTAGGAAGTTGCATCTATGTTTAGATTCAGCGAGGAAGAAACACGTTTCTTCTAAAAGCTGCGTTTGGATATTCCAGAGTGGATGGGAGAACAGGCTGTAAAGAAAAATACCTTGCTCTAAAACCAAAACGGAGCTATCTAGCAGAATGGTTGTCAATGTGTCTATTCAACTTCCAGAGCTAAACTGATGTGTGTTTTCAGCAGTTCAGAAACCCTTTCTTTGGAGAATGCAGAAACCGTCATTTCCAGCCCTAGAGACGCTTATAAGAGTTAGCAGTAAGAATGCGTTTAAAACACAGAACACCCGCTTCTTACGAACTCATCTTCTGTGTGTTGGTTCCTTTTAGGAAGTTGCATCTATGTTTAGATTCAGCGAGGAAGAAACACGTTTCTTCTAAAAGCTACGTTTGGACATTCCAGAGTGGATGGGAGAACAGGCTGTAAAGAGAAATACCTTGCTCTAAAACCAAAACGGAGCTATCTAGCAGAATGGTTGTCAATGTGTGTATTCAACTTCCAGAGTTAAACTGATGTGTGTTTGCAGCAGTTCAGAAACCCTTTCTTTGGAGAATGCAGAAACCGTCATTTCCAGCCCTAGAGACGCATATAAGAGTTATCAGTAAGAATGCGTTTAAAACACAGAACACCCGCTTCCTACGAACTCATCTTCTGTGTGTTGGTTCCTTTTAGGAAGTTGCATCTATGTTTAGATTCAGCGAGGAAGAAACACGTTTCTTCTAAAAGCTGCGTTTGGATATTCCAGAGTGGATGGGAGAACAGGCTGTAAAGAGAAATACCTTGCTCTAAAACCAAAACGGAGCTATCTAGCAGAATGGTTGTCAATGTGTGTATTCAACTTCCAGAGGTAAACTGATGTGTGTTTGCAGCAGTTCAGAAACCCTTTCTTTGGAGAATGCAGAAACCGTCATTTCCAGCCCTAGAGACGCATATAAGAGTTAGCAGTAAGTATGCGTTTAAAACACAGAACACCCGCTTCTTACGAACTCATCTTCTGTGTGTTGGTTCCTTTTAGGAAGTTGCTTCTATGTTTAGATTCAGCGAGGAAGAAACACGTTTCTTCTAAAAGCTGCGTTTGGATATTCCAGAGTGGATGGGAGAACAGGCTGTAAAGAGAAATACCTTGCTCTAAAACCAAAACGGAGCTATCTAGCAGAATGGTTGTCAATGTGTGTATTCAACTTCCAGAGTTAAACTGATGTGTGTTTGCAGCAGTTCAGAAACCCTTTCTTTGGAGAATGCAGAAACCGTCATTTCCAGCCCTAGAGACGCATGTAAGAATTAGCAGTAAGAATGCGTTTAAAACACAGAACACCCGCTTCTTACGAACTCATCTTCTGTGTGTTGGTTCCTTTTAGGAAGTTGCATCTATGTTTAGATTCAGCGAGGAAGAAACACGTTTCTTCTAAGAGCTGCGTTTGGATATTCCAGAGTGGATGGGAGAACAGGCTGTAAAGAGAAATACCTTGCTCTAAAACCAAAACGGAGCTATCTAGCAGAATGGTTGTCAATGTGTGTATTCAACTTCCAGAGTTAAACTGATGTGTGTTTGCAGCAGTTCAGAAACCCTTTCTTTGGAGAATGCAGAAACCGTCATTTCCAGCCCTAGAGACGCATATAAGAGTTAGCAGTAAGAATGCGTTTAAAACACAGAACACCCGCTTCTTACGAACTCATCTTCTGTGTGTTGGTTCCTTTTAGGAAGTTGCATCTATGTTTAGATTCAGCGAGGAAGAAATACGTTTCTTCTAAGAGCTTCGTTTGGATATTCCAGAGTGGATGGGAGAACAGGCTGTAAAGAGAAATACCTTGCTCTAAAACCAAAACGGAGCTATCTAGCAGAATGGTTGTCAATGTGTGTATTCAACTTCCAGAGTTAAACTGATGTGTGTTTGCAGCAGTTCAGAAACCCTTTCTTTGGAGAATGCAGAAACCGTTATTTCCAGCCCTAGAGACGCATATAAGAGTTAGCAGTAAGAATGCGTTTAAAACACAGAACACCCGCTTCTTACGAACTCATCTTCTGTGTGTTGGTTCCTTTTAGGAAGTTGCATCTATGTTTAGATTCAGCGAGGAAGAAACACGTTTCTTCTAAAAGCTGCGTTTGGATATTCCAGAGTGGATGGGAGAACAGGCTGTAAAGAGAAATACCTTGCTCTAAAACCAAAACGGAGCTATCTAGCAGAATGGTTGTCAATGTGTGTATTCAACTTCCAGAGTTAAACTGATGTGTGTTTGCAGCAGTTCAGAAACCCTTTCTTTGGAGAATGCAGAAACCGTCATTTCCAGCCCTAGAGACGCATATAAGAGTTAGCAGTAAGAATGCGTTTAAAACACAGAACACCCGCTTCTTACGAACTCATCTGCTGTGTGTTGGTTCCTTTTAGGAAGTTGCATCTATGTTTAGATTCAGCGAGGAAGAAACACGTTTCTTCTAAAAGCTGCGTTTGGATATTCCAGAGTGGATGGGAGAACAGGCTGTAAAGAGAAATACCTTGCTCTAAAACCAAAACGGAGCTATCTAGCAGAATGGTTGTCAATGTGTGTATTCAACTTCCAGATATAAACATATGTGTGATTGCAGCAGTTCAGAAACCCTTTCTTTGGAGAATGCAGAAACCGTCATTTCTAGCCCTAGAGACGCATATAAGAGTTAGCCTTAAGAATGCGTTTAAAACAAAGAAGTCCCGCTTCTTACGAACTCATCTTCTGTGTGTTGGTTCCTTTTAGGAAGTTGCATCTATGTTTAGATTCAGCGAGGTAGAAACACGTTTCTTCTATAAGCTGCGTTTGGACATTCCACAGTGGATGGGAGAAGAGGCTGTAAAGAGAAATATATTGCTCTAAAACCAAAACGGAGCTATCTAGCAGAATGGTTTTCAATGTGTGTATTCAGGTTCCAGAGTTAAACTGATGTGTGTTTGCAGCAGTTCAGAAACCCTTTCTTTGGAGAATGCAGAAACAGTCTTTTCCCGCCCTAGAGACGCTTATAAGAGTTAGCAGTAAGAATGCGTTTAAAACACAGAAGACCCCCTTCTTACGAAGTCATCTGCTGTGTGTTGGTTCCTTTTAGGAAGTTGCATCTATGTTTACATTCAGCGAGGTAGAAACACGTTTCTTCTAAAAGCAGCGTTTGGACATTCCAGAGTGGATGGGAGAACAGGCTGTAAAGAGAAATACCTTGCTCTAAAACCAAAACGGAGCTATCTAGCAGAATGGTTGTCAATGTGTGTATTCAACTTCCAGAGTTAAACTGATGTGTGTTTGCAGCAGTTCAGAAACCCTTTCTTTGGAGAATGCAGAAACCGTCATTTCCAGCCCTAGAGACGCATGTAAGAGTTAGCAGTAAGAATGCGTTTAAAACACAGAACACCCGCTTCTTACGAACTCATCTTCTGTGTGTTGGTTCCTTTTAGGAAATTGCATCTATGTTTAGATTCAGCGAGGAAGAAACACGTTTCTTCTAAAAGCTGCGTTTGGATATTCCAGAGTGGATGGGAGAACAGGCTGTAAAGAGAAATACCTTGCTCTAAAACCAAAACGGAGCTATCTAGCAGAATGGTTGTCAATGTGTGTATTCAACTTCCAGAGTTAAACTGATGTGTGCTTGCAGCAGTTCAGAAACCCTTTCTTTGGAGAATGCAGAAACCGTCATTTCCAGCCCTAGAGACGCATGTAAGAGTTAGCAGTAAGAATGCGTTTAAAACACAGAACACCCGCTTCTTACGAACTCATCTTCTGTGTGTTGGTTCCTTTTAGGAAGTTGCATCTATGTTTAGATTCAGCGAGGAAGAAACACGTTTCTTCTAAAAGCTGCGTTTGGATATTCCAGAGTGGATGGGAGAACAGGCTGTAAAGAAAAATACCTTGCTCTAAAACCAAAACGGAGCTATCTAGCAGAATGGTTGTCAATGTGTCTATTCAACTTCCAGAGCTAAACTGATATGTGTTTTCAGCAGTTCAGAAACCCTTTCTTTGGAGAATGCAGAAACCGTCATTTCCAGCCCTAGAGACGCTTATAAGAGTTAGCAGTAAGAATGCGTTTAAAACCCAGAACACCCGCTTCTTACGAACTCATCTTCTGTGTGTTGGTTCCTTTTAGGAAGTTGCATCTATGTTTAGATTCAGCGAGGAAGAAACACGTTTCTTCTAAAAGCTGCGTTTGGATATTCCAGAGTGGATGGGAGAACAGGCTGTAAAGAGAAATACCTTGCTCTAAAACCAAAACGGAGCTATCTAGCAGAATGGTTGTCAATGTGTGTATTCAACTTCCAGAGTTAAACTGATGTGTGTTTGCAGCAGTTCAGAAACCCTTTCTTTGGAGAATGCAGAAACCGTCATTTCCAGCCCTAGAGACGCATGTAAGAGTTGGCAGTAAGAATGCGTTTAAAACACAGAACACCCGCTTCTTACGAACTCATCTTCTGTGTGTTGGTTCCTTTTAGGAAGTTGCATCTATGTTTAGATTCAGCGAGGAAGAAACACGTTTCTTCTAAAAGCTGCGTTTGGATATTCCAGAGTGGATGGGAGAACAGGCTGTAAAGAGAAATACCTTGCTCTAAAACCAAAACGGAGCTATCTAGCAGAATGGTTGTCAATGTGTGTATTCAACTTCCAGAGTTAAACTGATGTGTGTTTGCAGCAGTTCAGAAACCCTTTCTTTGGAGAATGCAGAAACCGTCATTTCCAGCCCTAGAGACGCATATAAGAGTTAGCAGTAAGAATGCGTTTAAAACACAGAACACCCGCTTCTTACGAACTCATCTTGTGTGTTGGTTCCTTTTAGGAAGTTGCATCTATGTTTAGATTCAGCGAGGAAGAAACACGTTTCTTCTAAAAGCTGCGTTTGGATATTCCAGAGTGGATGGGAGAACAGGCTGTAAAGAGAAATACCTTGCTCTAAAACCAAAACGGAGCTATCTAGCAGAATGGTTGTCAATGTGTGTATTCAACTTCCAGAGTTAAACTGATGTGTGTTTGCAGCAGTTCAGAAACCCTTTCTTTGGAGAATGCAGAAACCGTCATTTCCAGCCCTAGAGACGCATGTAAGAGTTAGCAGTAAGAATGCGTTTAAAACACAGAACACCCGCTTCTTACGAACTCATCTTCTGTGTGTTGGTTCCTTTTAGGAAGTTGCATCTATGTTTAGATTCAGCGAGGAAGAAACACGTTTCTTCTAAAAGCTACGTTTGGACATTCCAGAGTGGATGGGAGAACAGGCTGTAAAGAGAAATACCTTGCTCTAAAACCAAAACGGAGCTATCTAGCAGAATGGTTGTCAATGTGTGTATTCAACTTCCAGAGTTAAACTGATGTGTGTTTGCAGCAGTTCAGAAACCCTTTCTTTGGAGAATGCAGAAACCGTCATTTCCAGCCCTAGAGACGCATATAAGCGTTATCAGTAAGAATGCGTTTAAAACACAGGACACCCGCTTCCTACGAACTCATCTTCTGTGTGTTGGTTCCTTTTAGGAAGTTGCATCTATGTTTAGATTCAGCGAGGAAGAAACACGTTTCTTCTAAAAGCTGCGTTTGGATATTCCAGAGTGGATGGGAGAACAGGCTGTAAAGAGAAATACCTTGCTCTAAAACCAAAACGGAGCTATCTAGCAGAATGGTTGTCAATGTGTGTATTCAACTTCCAGAGTTAAACTGATGTGTGTTTGCAGCAGTTCAGAAACCCTTTCTTTGGAGAATGCAGAAACCGTCATTTCCAGCCCTAGAGACGCATATAAGAGTTAGCAGTAAGTATGCGTTTAAAACACAGAACACCCGCTTCTTACGAACTCATCTTCTGTGTGTTGGTTCCTTTTAGGAAGTTGCATCTATGTTTAGATTCAGCGAGGAAGAAACACGTTTCTTCTAAAAGCTGCGTTTGGATATTCCAGAGTGGATGGGAGAACAGGCTGTAAAGAGAAATACCTTGCTCTAAAACCAAAACGGAGCTATCTAGCAGAATGGTTGTCAATGTGTGTATTCAACTTCCAGAGTTAAACTGATGTGTGTTTGCAGCAGTTCAGAAACCCTTTCTTTGGAGAATGCAGAAACCGTCATTTCCAGCCCTAGAGACGCATGTAAGAATTAGCAGTAAGAATGCGTTTAAAACACAGAACACCCGCTTCTTACGAACTCATCTTCTGTGTGTTGGTTCCTTTTAGGAAGTTGCATCTATGTTTAGATTCAGCGAGGAAGAAACACGTTTCTTCTAAAAGCTGCGTTTGGATATTCCAGAGTGGATGGGAGAACAGGCTGTAAAGAGAAATACCTTGCTCTAAAACCAAAACGGAGCTATCTAGCAGAATGGTTGTCAATGTGTGTATTCAACTTCCAGAGTTAAACTGATGTGTGTTTGCAGCAGTTCAGAAACCCTTTCTTTGGAGAATGCAGAAACCGTCATTTCCAGCCCTAGAGACGCATGTAAGATTTAGCAGTAAGAATGCGTTTAAAACACAGAACACCCGCTTCTTACGAACTCATCTTCTGTGTGTTGGTTCCTTTTAGGAAGTTGCATCTATGTTTAGATTCAGCGAGGAAGAAACACGTTTCTTCTAAGAGCTGCGTTTGGATATTCCAGAGTGGATGGGAGAACAGGCTGTAAAGAGAAATACCTTGCTCTAAAACCAAAACGGAGCTATCTAGCAGAATGGTTGTCAATGTGTGTATTCAACTTCCAGAGTTAAACTGATGTGTGTTTTCAGCAGTTCAGAAACCCTTTCTTTGGAGAATGCAGAAACCGTCATTTCCAGCCCTAGAGACGCATATAAGAGTTATCAGTAAGAATGCGTTTAAAACACAGAACACCCGCTTCCTACGAACTCATCTTCTGTGTGTTGGTTCCTTTTAGGAAGTTGCATCTATGTTTAGATTCAGCGAGGAAGAAACACGTTTCTTCTAAAAGCTGCGTTTGGATATTCCAGAGTGGATGGGAGAACAGGCTGTAAAGAGAAATACCTTGCTCTAAAACCAAAACGGAGCTATCTAGCAGAATGGTTGTCAATGTGTGTATTCAACTTCCAGAGATAAACTGATGTGTGTTTGCAGCAGTTCAGAAACCCTTTCTTTGGAGAATGCAGAAACCGTCATTTCCAGCCCTAGAGACGCATATAAGAGTTAGCAGTAAGTATGCGTTTAAAACACAGAACACCCGCTTCTTACGAACTCATTTTCTGTGTGTTGGTTCCTTTTAGGAAGTTGCATCTATGTTTAGATTCAGCGAGGAAGAAACACGTTTCTTCTAAAAGCTGCGTTTGGATATTCCAGAGTGGATGGGAGAACAGGCTGTAAAGAGAAATACCTTGCTCTAAAACCAAAACGGAGCTATCTAGCAGAATGGTTGTCAATGTGTGTATTCAACTTCCAGAGTTAAACTGATGTGTGTTTGCAGCAGTTCAGAAACCCTTTCTTTGGAGAATGCAGAAACCGTCATTTCCAGCCCTAGAGACGCATGTAAGAATTAGCAGTAAGAATGCGTTTAAAACACAGAACACCCGCTTCTTACGAACTCATCTTCTGTGTGTTGGTTCCTTTTAGGAAGTTGCATCTATGTTTAGATTCAGCGAGGAAGAAACACGTTTCTTCTAAGAGCTGCGTTTAGATATTCCAGAGTGGATGGGAGAACAGGCTGTAAAGAGAAATACCTTGCTCTAAAACCAAAACGGAGCTATCTAGCAGAATGGTTGTCAATGTGTGTATTCAACTTCCAGAGTTAAACTGATGTGTGTTTGCAGCAGTTCAGAAACCCTTTCTTTGGAGAATGCAGAAACCGTCATTTCCAGCCCTAGAGACGCATATAAGAGTTATCAGTAAGAATGCGTTTAAAACACAGAACACCCGCTTCCTACGAACTCATCTTCTGTGTGTTGGTTCCTTTTAGGAAGTTGCATCTATGTTTAGATTCAGCGAGGAAGAAACACGTTTCTTCTAAAAGCTGCGTTTGGATATTCCAGAGTGGATGGGAGAACAGGCTGTAAAGAGAAATACCTTGCTCTAAAACCAAAACGGAGCTATCTAGCAGAATGGTTGTCAATGTGTGTATTCAACTTCCAGAGATAAACTGATGTGTGTTTGCAGCAGTTCAGAAACCCTTTCTTTGGAGAATGCAGAAACCGTCATTTCCAGCCCTAGAGACGCATATAAGAGTTAGCAGTAAGTATGCGTTTAAAACACAGAACACCCGCTTCTTACGAACTCATCTTCTGTGTGTTGGTTCCTTTTAGGAAGTTGCATCTATGTTTAGATTCAGCGAGGAAGAAACACGTTTCTTCTAAAAGCTGCGTTTGGATATTCCAGAGTGGATGGGAGAACAGGCTGTAAAGAGAAATACCTTGCTCTAAAACCAAAACGGAGCTATCTAGCAGAATGGTTGTCAATGTGTGTATTCAACTTCCAGAGTTAAACTGATGTGTGTTTGCAGCAGTTCAGAAACCCTTTCTTTGGAGAATGCAGAAACCGTCATTTCCAGCCCTAGAGACGCATGTAAGAATTAGCAGTAAGAATGCGTTTAAAACACAGAACACCCGCTTCTTACGAACTCATCTTCTGTGTGTTGGTTCCTTTTAGGAAGTTGCATCTATGTTTAGATTCAGCGAGGAAGAAACACGTTTCTTCTAAAAGCTGCGTTTGGATATTCCAGAGTGGATGGGAGAACAGGCTGTAAAGAGAAATACCTTGCTCTAAAACCAAAACGGAGCTATCTAGCAGAATGGTTGTCAATGTGTGTATTCAACTTCCAGAGTTAAACTGATGTGTGTTTGCAGCAGTTCAGAAACCCTTTCTTTGGAGAATGCAGAAACCGTCATTTCCAGCCCTAGAGACGCATGTAAGATTTAGCAGTAAGAATGCGTTTAAAACACAGAACACCCGCTTCTTACGAACTCATCTTCTGTGTGTTGGTTCCTTTTAGGAAGTTGCATCTATGTTTAGATTCAGCGAGGAAGAAACACGTTTCTTCTAAGAGCTGCGTTTGGATATTCCAGAGTGGATGGGAGAACAGGCTGTAAAGAGAAATACCTTGCTCTAAAACCAAAACGGAGCTATCTAGCAGAATGGTTGTCAATGTGTGTATTCAACTTCCAGAGTTAAACTGATGTGTGTTTGCAGCAGTTCAGAAACCCTTTCTTTGGAGAATGCAGAAACCGTCATTTCCAGCCCTAGAGACGCATGTAAGAGTTAGCAGTAAGAATGCGTTTAAAACACAGAACACCCGCTTCTTACGAACTCATCTTCTGTGTGTTGGTTCCTTTTAGGAAGTTGCATCTATGTTTAGATTCAGCGAGGAAGAAACACGTTTCTTCTAAGAGCTGCGTTTGGATATTCCAGAGTGGATGGGAGAACAGGCTGTAAAGAGAAATACCTTGCTCTAAAACCAAAACGGAGCTATCTAGCAGAATGGTTGTCAATGTGTGTATTCAACTTCCAGAGTTAAAATGATGTGTGTTTGCAGCAGTTCAGAAACCCTTTCTTTGGAGAATGCAGAAACCGTCATTTCCAGCCCTAGAGACGCATATAAGAGTTAGCAGTAAGAATGCGTTTAAAACACAGAACACCCGCTTCTTACGAACTCATCTTCTGTGTGTTGGTTCCTTTTAGGAAGTTGCATCTATGTTTAGATTCAGCGAGGAAGAAACACGTTTCTTCTAAAAGCTGCGTTTGGATATTCCAGAGTGGATGGGAGAACAGGCTGTAAAGAGAAATACCTTGCTCTAAAACCAAAACGGAGCTATCTAGCAAAATGGTTGTCAATGTGTGTATTCAACTTCCAGATATAAACATATGTGTGATTGCAGCAGTTCAGAAACCCTTTCTTTGGAGAATGCAGAAACCGTCATTTCTAGCCCTAGAGACGCATATAAGAGTTAGCCTTAAGAATGCGTTTAAAACAAAGAAGTCCCGCTTCTTACGAACTCATCTTCTGTGTGTTGGTTCCTTTTAGGAAGTTGCATCTATGTTTAGATTCAGCGAGGTAGAAACACGATTCTTCTATAAGCTGCGTTTGGACATTCCACAGTGGATGGGAGAAGAGGCTGTAAAGAGAAATATATTGCTCTAAAACCAAAACGGAGCTATCTAGCAGAATGGTTTTCAATGTGTGTATTCAGGTTCCAGAGTTAAACTGATGTGTGTTTGCAGCAGTTCAGAAACCCTTTCTTTGGAGAATGCAGAAACAGTCTTTTCCCGCCCTAGAGACGCTTATAAGAGTTAGCAGTAAGAATGCGTTTAAAACACAGAAGACCCCCTTCTTACGAAGTCATCTGCTGTGTGTTGGTTCCTTTTAGGAAGTTGCATCTATGTTTACATTCAGCGAGGTAGAAACACGTTTCTTCTAAAAGCAGCGTTTGGACATTCCAGAGTGGATGGGAGAACAGGCTGTAAAGAGAAATACCTTGCTCTAAAACCAAAACGGAGCTATCTAGCAGAATGGTTGTCAATGTGTGTATTCAACTTCCAGAGTTAAACTGATGTGTGTTTGCAGCAGTTCAGAAACCCTTTCTTTGGAGAATGCAGAAACCGTCATTTCCAGCCCTAGAGACGCATGTAAGAGTTAGCAGTAAGAATGCGTTTAAAACACAGAACACCCGCTTCTTACGAACTCATCTTCTGTGTGTTGGTTCCTTTTAGGAAATTGCATCTATGTTTAGATTCAGCGAGGAAGAAACACGTTTCTTCTAAAAGCTGCGTTTGGATATTCCAGAGTGGATGGGAGAACAGGCTGTAAAGAGAAATACCTTGCTCTAAAACCAAAACGGAGCTATCTAGCAGAATGGTTGTCAATGTGTGTATTCAACTTCCAGAGTTAAACTGATGTGTGTTTGCAGCAGTTCAGAAACCCTTTCTTTGGATAATGCAGAAACCGTCATTTCCAGCCCTAGAGACGCATGTAAGAGTTAGCAGTAAGAATGCGTTTAAAACACAGAACACCCGCTTCTTACGAACTCATCTTCTGTGTGTTGGTTCCTTTTAGGAAGTTGCATCTATGTTTAGATTCAGCGAGGAAGAAACACGTTTCTTCTAAAAGCTGCGTTTGGATATTCCAGAGTGGATGGGAGAACAGGCTGTAAAGAAAAATACCTTGCTCTAAAACCAAAACGGAGCTATCTAGCAGAATGGTTGTCAATGTGTCTATTCAACTTCCAGAGCTAAACTGATGTGTGTTTTCAGCAGTTCAGAAACCCTTTCTTTGGAGAATGCAGAAACCGTCATTTCCAGCCCTAGAGACGCTTATAAGAGTTAGCAGTAAGAATGCGTTTAAAACCCAGAACACCCGCTTCTTACGAACTCATCTTCTGTGTGTTGGTTCCTTTTAGGAAGTTGCATCTATGTTTAGATTCAGCGAGGAAGAAACACGTTTCTTCTAAAAGCTGCGTTTGGATATTCCAGAGTGGATGGGAGAACAGGCTGTAAAGAGAAATACCTTGCTCTAAAACCAAAACGGAGCTATCTAGCAGAATGGTTGTCAATGTGTGTATTCAACTTCCAGAGTTAAACTGATGTGTGTTTGCAGCAGTTCAGAAACCCTTTCTTTGGAGAATGCAGAAACCGTCATTTCCAGCCCTAGAGACGCATGTAAGAGTTAGCAGTAAGAATGCGTTTAAAACACAGAACACCCGCTTCTTACGAACTCATCTTCTGTGTGTTGGTTCCTTTTAGGAAGTTGCATCTATGTTTAGATTCAGCGAGGAAGAAACACGTTTCTTCTAAAAGCTGCGTTTGGATATTCCAGAGTGGATGGGAGAACAGGCTGTAAAGAGAAATACCTTGCTCTAAAACCAAAACGGAGCTATCTAGCAGAATGGTTGTCAATGTGTGTATTCAACTTCCAGAGTTAAACTGATGTGTGTTTGCAGCAGTTCAGAAACCCTTTCTTTGGAGAATGCAGAAACCGTCATTTCCAGCCCTAGAGACGCATATAAGAGTTAGCAGTAAGAATGCGTTTAAAACACAGAACACCCGCTTCTTACGAACTCATCTTCTGTGTGTTGGTTCCTTTTAGGAAGTTGCATCTATGTTTAGATTCAGCGAGGAAGAAACACGTTTCTTCTAAAAGCTGCGTTTGGATATTCCAGAGTGGATGGGAGAACAGGCTGTAAAGAGAAATACCTTGCTCTAAAACCAAAAACGGAGCTATCTAGCAGAATGGTTGTCAATGTGTGTATTCAACTTCCAGAGTTAAACTGATGTGTGTTTGCAGCAGTTCAGAAACCCTTTCTTTGGAGAATGCAGAAACCGTCATTTCCAGCCCTAGAGACGCATGTAAGAGTTAGCAGTAAGAATGCGTTTAAAACACAGAACACCCGCTTCTTACGAACTCATCTTCTGTGTGTTGGTTCCTTTTAGGAAATTGCATCTATGTTTAGATTCAGCGAGGAAGAAACACGTTTCTTCTAAAAGCTGCGTTTGGATATTCCAGAGTGGATGGGAGAACAGGCTGTAAAGAGAAATACCTTGCTCTAAAACCAAAACGGAGCTATCTAGCAGAATGGTTGTCAATGTGTGTATTCAACTTCCAGAGTTAAACTGATGTGTGTTTGCAGCAGTTCAGAAACCCTTTCTTTGGAGAATGCAGAAACCGTCATTTCCAGCCCTAGAGACGCATGTAAGAGTTAGCAGTAAGAATGCGTTTAAAACACAGAACACCCGCTTCTTACGAACTCATCTTCTGTGTGTTGGTTCCTTTTAGGAAGTTGCATCTATGTTTAGATTCAGCGAGGAAGAAACACGTTTCTTCTAAAAGCTGCGTTTGGATATTCCAGAGTGGATGGGAGAACAGGCTGTAAAGAAAAATACCTTGCTCTAAAACCAAAACGGAGCTATCTAGCAGAATGGTTGTCAATGTGTCTATTCAACTTCCAGAGCTAAACTGATGTGTGTTTTCAGCAGTTCAGAAACCCTTTCTTTGGAGAATGCAGAAACCGTCATTTCCAGCCCTAGAGACGCTTATAAGAGTTAGCAGTAAGAATGCGTTTAAAACACAGAACACCCGCTTCTTACGAACTCATCTTCTGTGTGTTGGTTCCTTTTAGGAAGTTGCATCTATGTTTAGATTCAGCGAGGAAGAAACACGTTTCTTCTAAAAGCTGCGTTTGGATATTCCAGAGTGGATGGGAGAACAGGCTGTAAAGAGAAATACCTTGCTCTAAAACCAAAACGGAGCTATCTAGCAGAATGGTTGTCAATGTGTGTATTCAACTTCCAGAGTTAAACTGATGTGTGTTTGCAGCAGTTCAGAAACCCTTTCTTTGGAGAATGCAGAAACCGTCATTTCCAGCCCTAGAGACGCATGTAAGAGTTAGCAGTAAGAATGCGTTTAAAACACAGAACACCCGCTTCTTACGAACTCATCTTCTGTGTGTTGGTTCCTTTTAGGAAGTTGCATCTATGTTTAGATTCAGCGAGGAAGAAACACGTTTCTTCTAAAAGCTACGTTTGGACATTCCAGAGTGGATGGGAGAACAGGCTGTAAAGAGAAATACCTTGC
Source organism: Saimiri boliviensis (assembly GCF_048565385.1). Classification (NCBI taxonomy): domain Eukaryota; kingdom Metazoa; phylum Chordata; class Mammalia; order Primates; family Cebidae; genus Saimiri; species Saimiri boliviensis. The sequence continues at coordinate 43,482,907 of NC_133467.1, forward strand.
TCTAAAACCAAAACGGAGCTATCTAGCAGAATGGTTGTCAATGTGTGTATTCAACTTCCAGAGTTAAACTGATGTGTGTTTGCAGCAGTTCAGAAACCCTTTCTTTGGAGAATGCAGAAACCGTCATTTCCAGCCCTAGAGACGCATATAAGAGTTATCAGTAAGAATGCGTTTAAAACACAGAACACCCGCTTCCTACGAACTCATCTTCTGTGTGTTGGTTCCTTTTAGGAAGTTGCATCTATGTTTAGATTCAGCGAGGAAGAAACACGTTTCTTCTAAAAGCTGCGTTTGGATATTCCAGAGTGGATGGGAGAACAGGCTGTAAAGAGAAATACCTTGCTCTAAAACCAAAACGGAGCTATCTAGCAGAATGGTTGTCAATGTGTGTATTCAACTTCCAGAGATAAACTGATGTGTGTTTGCAGCAGTTCAGAAACCCTTTCTTTGGAGAATGCAGAAACCGTCATTTCCAGCCCTAGAGACGCATATAAGAGTTAGCAGTAAGTATGCGTTTAAAACACAGAACACCCGCTTCTTACGAACTCATCTTCTGTGTGTTGGTTCCTTTTAGGAAGTTGCATCTATGTTTAGATTCAGCGAGGAAGAAACACGTTTCTTCTAAAAGCTGCGTTTGGATATTCCAGAGTGGATGGGAGAACAGGCTGTAAAGAGAAATACCTTGCTCTAAAACCAAAACGGAGCTATCTAGCAGAATGGTTGTCAATGTGTGTATTCAACTTCCAGAGTTAAACTGATGTGTGTTTGCAGCAGTTCAGAAACCCTTTCTTTGGAGAATGCAGAAACCGTCATTTCCAGCCCTAGAGACGCATGTAAGAATTAGCAGTAAGAATGCGTTTAAAACACAGAACACCCGCTTCTTACGAACTCATCTTCTGTGTGTTGGTTCCTTTTAGGAAGTTGCATCTATGTTTAGATTCAGCGAGGAAGAAACACGTTTCTTCTAAAAGCTGCGTTTGGATATTCCAGAGTGGATGGGAGAACAGGCTGTAAAGAGAAATACCTTGCTCTAAAACCAAAACGGAGCTATCTAGCAGAATGGTTGTCAATGTGTGTATTCAACTTCCAGAGTTAAACTGATGTGTGTTTGCAGCAGTTCAGAAACCCTTTCTTTGGAGAATGCAGAAACCGGCATTTCCAGCCCTAGAGACGCATGTAAGATTTAGCAGTAAGAATGCGTTTAAAACACAGAACACCCGCTTCTTACGAACTCATCTTCTGTGTGTTGGTTCCTTTTAGGAAGTTGCATCTATGTTTAGATTCAGCGAGGAAGAAACACGTTTCTTCTAAAAGCTGCGTTTGGATATTCCAGAGTGGATGGGAGAACAGGCTGTAAAGAGAAATACCTTGCTCTAAAACCAAAACGGAGCTATCTAGCAGAATGGTTGTCAATGTGTGTATTCAACTTCCAGAGTTAAACTGATGTGTGTTTGCAGCAGTTCAGAAACCCTTTCTTTGGAGAATGCAGAAACCGTCATTTCCAGCCCTAGAGACGCATGTAAGAGTTAGCAGTAAGAATGCGTTTAAAACACAGAACACCCGCTTCTTACGAACTCATCTTCTGTGTGTTGGTTCCTTTTAGGAAGTTGCATCTATGTTTAGATTCAGCGAGGAAGAAACACGTTTCTTCTAAGAGCTGCGTTTGGATATTCCAGAGTGGATGGGAGAACAGGCTGTAAAGAGAAATACCTTGCTCTAAAACCAAAACGGAGCTATCTAGCAGAATGGTTGTCAATGTGTGTATTCAACTTCCAGAGTTAAACTGATGTGTGTTTGCAGCAGTTCAGAAACCCTTTCTTTGGAGAATGCAGAAACCGTCATTTCCAGCCCTAGAGACGCATATAAGAGTTAGCAGTAAGAATGCGTTTAAAACACAGAACACCCGCTTCTTACGAACTCATCTTCTGTGTGTTGGTTCCTTTTAGGAAGTTGCATCTATGTTTAGATTCAGCGAGGAAGAAACACGTTTCTTCTAAAAGCTGCGTTTGGATATTCCAGAGTGGATGGGAGAACAGGCTGTAAAGAGAAATACCTTGCTCTAAAACCAAAACGGAGCTATCTAGCAAAATGGTTGTCAATGTGTGTATTCAACTTCCAGATATAAACATATGTGTGATTGCAGCAGTTCAGAAACCCTTTCTTTGGAGAATGCAGAAACCGTCATTTCTAGCCCTAGAGACGCATATAAGAGTTAGCCTTAAGAATGCGTTTAAAACAAAGAAGTCCCGCTTCTTACGAACTCATCTTCTGTGAGTTGGTTCCTTTTAGGAAGTTGCATCTATGTTTAGATTCAGCGAGGTAGAAACACGTTTCTTCTATAAGCTGCGTTTGGACATTCCACAGTGGATGGGAGAAGAGGCTGTAAAGAGAAATATATTGCTCTAAAACCAAAACGGAGCTATCTAGCAGAATGGTTTTCAATGTGTGTATTCAGGTTCCAGAGTTAAACTGATGTGTGTTTGCAGCAGTTCAGAAACCCTTTCTTTGGAGAATGCAGAAACAGTCTTTTCCCGCCCTAGAGACGCTTATAAGAGTTAGCAGTAAGAATGCGTTTAAAACACAGAAGACCCCCTTCTTACGAAGTCATCTGCTGTGTGTTGGTTCCTTTTAGGAAGTTGCATCTATGTTTACATTCAGCGAGGTAGAAACACGTTTCTTCTAAAAGCAGCGTTTGGACATTCCAGAGTGGATGGGAGAACAGGCTGTAAAGAGAAATACCTTGCTCTAAAACCAAAACGGAGCTATCTAGCAGAATGGTTGTCAATGTGTGTATTCAACTTCCAGAGTTAAACTGATGTGTGTTTGCAGCAGTTCAGAAACCCTTTCTTTGGAGAATGCAGAAACCGTCATTTCCAGCCCTAGAGACGCATGTAAGAGTTAGCAGTAAGAATGCGTTTAAAACACAGAACACCCGCTTCTTACGAACTCATCTTCTGTGTGTTGGTTCCTTTTAGGAAATTGCATCTATGTTTAGATTCAGCGAGGAAGAAACACGTTTCTTCTAAAAGCTGCGTTTGGATATTCCAGAGTGGATGGGAGAACAGGCTGTAAAGAGAAATACCTTGCTCTAAAACCAAAACGGAGCTATCTAGCAGAATGGTTGTCAATGTGTGTATTCAACTTCCAGAGTTAAACTGATGTGTGTTTGCAGCAGTTCAGAAACCCTTTCTTTGGAGAATGCAGAAACCGTCATTTCCAGCCCTAGAGACGCATGTAAGAGTTAGCAGTAAGAATGCGTTTAAAACACAGAACACCCGCTTCTTACGAACTCATCTTCTGTGTGTTGGTTCCTTTTAGGAAGTTGCATCTATGTTTAGATTCAGCGAGGAAGAAACACGTTTCTTCTAAAAGCTGCGTTTGGATATTCCAGAGTGGATGGGAGAACAGGCTGTAAAGAAAAATACCTTGCTCTAAAACCAAAACGGAGCTATCTAGCAGAATGGTTGTCAATGTGTCTATTCAACTTCCAGAGCTAAACTGATATGTGTTTTCAGCAGTTCAGAAACCCTTTCTTTGGAGAATGCAGAAACCGTCATTTCCAGCCCTAGAGACGCTTATAAGAGTTAGCAGTAAGAATGCGTTTAAAACCCAGAACACCCGCTTCTTACGAACTCATCTTCTGTGTGTTGGTTCCTTTTAGGAAGTTGCATCTATGTTTAGATTCAGCGAGGAAGAAACACGTTTCTTCTAAAAGCTGCGTTTGGATATTCCAGAGTGGATGGGAGAACAGGCTGTAAAGAGAAATACCTTGCTCTAAAACCAAAACGGAGCTATCTAGCAGAATGGTTGTCAATGTGTGTATTCAACTTCCAGAGTTAAACTGATGTGTGTTTGCAGCAGTTCAGAAACCCTTTCTTTGGAGAATGCAGAAACCGTCATTTCCAGCCCTAGAGACGCATGTAAGAATTAGCAGTAAGAATGCGTTTAAAACACAGAACACCCGCTTCTTACGAACTCATCTTCTGTGTGTTGGTTCCTTTTAGGAAGTTGCATCTATGTTTAGATTCAGCGAGGAAGAAACACGTTTCTTCTAAAAGCTGCGTTTGGATATTCCAGAGTGGATGGGAGAACAGGCTGTAAAGAGAAATACCTTGCTCTAAAACCAAAACGGAGCTATCTAGCAGAATGGTTGTCAATGTGTGTATTCAACTTCCAGAGTTAAACTGATGTGTGTTTGCAGCAGTTCAGAAACCCTTTCTTTGGAGAATGCAGAAACCGTCATTTCCAGCCCTAGAGACGCATGTAAGATTTAGCAGTAAGAATGCGTTTAAAACACAGAACACCCGCTTCTTACGAACTCATCTTCTGTGTGTTGGTTCCTTTTAGGAAGTTGCATCTATGTTTAGATTCAGCGAGGAAGAAACACGTTTCTTCTAAGAGCTGCGTTTGGATATTCCAGAGTGGATGGGAGAACAGGCTGTAAAGAGAAATACCTTGCTCTAAAACCAAAACGGAGCTATCTAGCAGAATGGTTGTCAATGTGTGTATTCAACTTCCAGAGTTAAACTGATGTGTGTTTGCAGCAGTTCAGAAACCCTTTCTTTGGAGAATGCAGAAACCGTCATTTCCAGCCCTAGAGACGCATGTAAGAGTTAGCAGTAAGAATGCGTTTAAAACACAGAACACCCGCTTCTTACGAACTCATCTTCTGTGTGTTGGTTCCTTTTAGGAAGTTGCATCTATGTTTAGATTCAGCGAGGAAGAAACACGTTTCTTCTAAGAGCTGCGTTTGGATATTCCAGAGTGGATGGGAGAACAGGCTGTAAAGAGAAATACCTTGCTCTAAAACCAAAACGGAGCTATCTAGCAGAATGGTTGTCAATGTGTGTATTCAACTTCCAGAGTTAAACTGATGTGTGTTTGCAGCAGTTCAGAAACCCTTTCTTTGGAGAATGCAGAAACCGTCATTTCCAGCCCTAGAGACGCATATAAGAGTTAGCAGTAAGAATGCGTTTAAAACACAGAACACCCGCTTCTTACGAACTCATCTTCTGTGTGTTGGTTCCTTTTAGGAAGTTGCATCTATGTTTAGATTCAGCGAGGAAGAAACACGTTTCTTCTAAAAGCTGCGTTTGGATATTCCAGAGTGGATGGGAGAACAGGCTGTAAAGAGAAATACCTTGCTCTAAAACCAAAACGGAGCTATCTAGCAAAATGGTTGTCAATGTGTGTATTCAACTTCCAGATATAAACATATGTGTGATTGCAGCAGTTCAGAAACCCTTTCTTTGGAGAATGCAGAAACCGTCATTTCCAGCCCTAGAGACGCATGTAAGAGTTAGCAGTAAGAATGCGTTTAAAACACAGAACACCCGCTTCTTACGAACTCATCTTCTGTGTGTTGGTTCCTTTTAGGAAGTTGCATCTATGTTTAGATTCAGCGAGGAAGAAACACGTTTCTTCTAAGAGCTGCGTTTGGATATTCCAGAGTGGATGGGAGAACAGGCTGTAAAGAGAAATACCTTGCTCTAAAACCAAAACGGAGCTATCTAGCAGAATGGTTGTCAATGTGTGTATTCAACTTCCAGAGTTAAACTGATGTGTGTTTGCAGCAGTTCAGAAACCCTTTCTTTGGAGAATGCAGAAACCGTCATTTCCAGCCCTAGAGACGCATATAAGAGTTAGCAGTAAGAATGCGTTTAAAACACAGAACACCCGCTTCTTACGAACTCATCTTCTGTGTGTTGGTTCCTTTTAGGAAGTTGCATCTATGTTTAGATTCAGCGAGGAAGAAATACGTTTCTTCTAAGAGCTGCGTTTGGATATTCCAGAGTGGATGGGAGAACAGGCTGTAAAGAGAAATACCTTGCTCTAAAACCAAAACGGAGCTATCTAGCAGAATGGTTGTCAATGTGTGTATTCAACTTCCAGAGTTAAACTGATGTGTGTTTGCAGCAGTTCAGAAACCCTTTCTTTGGAGAATGCAGAAACCGTCATTTCTAGCCCTAGAGACGCATATAAGAGTTAGCCTTAAGAATGCGTTTAAAACAAAGAAGTCCCGCTTCTTACGAACTCATCTTCTGTGTGTTGGTTCCTTTTAGGAAGTTGCATCTATGTTTAGATTCAGCGAGGTAGAAACACGTTTCTTCTATAAGCTGCGTTTGGACATTCCACAGTGGATGGGAGAACAGGCTGTAAAGAGAAATATATTGCTCTAAAACCAAAACGGAGCTATCTAGCAGAATGGTTTTCAATGTGTGTATTCAGGTTCCAGAGTTAAACTGATGTGTGTTTGCAGCAGTTCAGAAACCCTTTCTTTGGAGAATGCAGAAACCGTCATTTCCAGCCCTAGAGACGCATGTAAGAATTAGCAGTAAGAATGCGTTTAAAACACAGAACACCCGCTTCTTACGAACTCATCTTCTGTGTGTTGGTTCCTTTTAGGAAGTTGCATCTATGTTTAGATTCAGCGAGGAAGAAACACGTTTCTTCTAAAAGCTGCGTTTGGATATTCCAGAGTGGATGGGAGAACAGGCTGTAAAGAGAAATACCTTGCTCTAAAACCAAAACGGAGCTATCTAGCAGAATGGTTGTCAATGTGTGTATTCAACTTCCAGAGTTAAACTGATGTGTGTTTGCAGCAGTTCAGAAACCCTTTCTTTGGAGAATGCAGAAACCGTCATTTCCAGCCCTAGAGACGCATGTAAGATTTAGCAGTAAGAATGCGTTTAAAACACAGAACACCCGCTTCTTACGAACTCATCTTCTGTGTGTTGGTTCCTTTTAGGAAGTTGCATCTATGTTTAGATTCAGCGAGGAAGAAACACGTTTCTTCTAAGAGCTGCGTTTGGATATTCCAGAGTGGATGGGAGAACAGGCTGTAAAGAGAAATACCTTGCTCTAAAACCAAAACGGAGCTATCTAGCAGAATGGTTGTCAATGTGTGTATTCAACTTCCAGAGTTAAACTGATGTGTGTTTGCAGCAGTTCAGAAACCCTTTCTTTGGAGAATGCAGAAACCGTCATTTCCAGCCCTAGAGACGCATGTAAGAGTTAGCAGTAAGAATGCGTTTAAAACACAGAACACCCGCTTCTTACGAACTCATCTTCTGTGTGTTGGTTCCTTTTAGGAAGTTGCATCTATGTTTAGATTCAGCGAGGAAGAAACACGTTTCTTCTAAGAGCTGCGTTTGGATATTCCAGAGTGGATGGGAGAACAGGCTGTAAAGAGAAATACCTTGCTCTAAAACCAAAACGGAGCTATCTAGCAGAATGGTTGTCAATGTGTGTATTCAACTTCCAGAGTTAAACTGATGTGTGTTTGCAGCAGTTCAGAAACCCTTTCTTTGGAGAATGCAGAAACCGTCATTTCCAGCCCTAGAGACGCATATAAGAGTTAGCAGTAAGAATGCGTTTAAAACACAGAACACCCGCTTCTTACGAACTCATCTTCTGTGTGTTGGTTCCTTTTAGGAAGTTGCATCTATGTTTAGATTCAGCGAGGAAGAAACACGTTTCTTCTAAAAGCTGCGTTTGGATATTCCAGAGTGGATGGGAGAACAGGCTGTAAAGAGAAATACCTTGCTCTAAAACCAAAACGGAGCTATCTAGCAAAATGGTTGTCAATGTGTGTATTCAACTTCCAGATATAAACATATGTGTGATTGCAGCAGTTCAGAAACCCTTTCTTTGGAGAATGCAGAAACCGTCATTTCCAGCCCTAGAGACGCATGTAAGAGTTAGCAGTAAGAATGCGTTTAAAACACAGAACACCCGCTTCTTACGAACTCATCTTCTGTGTGTTGGTTCCTTTTAGGAAGTTGCATCTATGTTTAGATTCAGCGAGGAAGAAACACGTTTCTTCTAAGAGCTGCGTTTGGATATTCCAGAGTGGATGGGAGAACAGGCTGTAAAGAGAAATACCTTGCTCTAAAACCAAAACGGAGCTATCTAGCAGAATGGTTGTCAATGTGTGTATTCAACTTCCAGAGTTAAACTGATGTGTGTTTGCAGCAGTTCAGAAACCCTTTCTTTGGAGAATGCAGAAACCGTCATTTCCAGCCCTAGAGACGCATATAAGAGTTAGCAGTAAGAATGCGTTTAAAACACAGAACACCCGCTTCTTACGAACTCATCTTCTGTGTGTTGGTTCCTTTTAGGAAGTTGCATCTATGTTTAGATTCAGCGAGGAAGAAATACGTTTCTTCTAAGAGCTGCGTTTGGATATTCCAGAGTGGATGGGAGAACAGGCTGTAAAGAGAAATACCTTGCTCTAAAACCAAAACGGAGCTATCTAGCAGAATGGTTGTCAATGTGTGTATTCAACTTCCAGAGTTAAACTGATGTGTGTTTGCAGCAGTTCAGAAACCCTTTCTTTGGAGAATGCAGAAACCGTCATTTCTAGCCCTAGAGACGCATATAAGAGTTAGCCTTAAGAATGCGTTTAAAACAAAGAAGTCCCGCTTCTTACGAACTCATCTTCTGTGTGTTGGTTCCTTTTAGGAAGTTGCATCTATGTTTAGATTCAGCGAGGTAGAAACACGTTTCTTCTATAAGCTGCGTTTGGACATTCCACAGTGGATGGGAGAACAGGCTGTAAAGAGAAATATATTGCTCTAAAACCAAAACGGAGCTATCTAGCAGAATGGTTTTCAATGTGTGTATTCAGGTTCCAGAGTTAAACTGATGTGTGTTTGCAGCAGTTCAGAAACCCTTTCTTTGGAGAATGCAGAAACAGTCTTTTCCCGCCCTAGAGACGCTTATAAGAGTTAGCAGTAAGAATGCGTTTAAAACACAGAAGACCCCCTTCTTACGAAGTCATCTGCTGTGTGTTGGTTCCTTTTAGGAAGTTGCATCTATGTTTACATTCAGCGAGGTAGAAACACGTTTCTTCTAAAAGCTGCGTTTGGATATTCCAGAGTGGATGGGAGAACAGGCTGTAAAGAGAAATACCTTGCTCTAAAACCAAAACGGAGCTATCTAGCAGAATGGTTGTCAATGTGTGTATTCAACTTCCAGAGTTAAACTGATGTGTGTTTGCAGCAGTTCAGAAACCCTTTCTTTGGAGAATGCAGAAACTGTCTTTTCCCGCCCTAGAGACGCTTATAAGAGTTAGCAGTAAGAATGCGTTTAAAACACAGAAGACCCGCTTCTTACGAACTCATCTGTTGTGTGTTGGTTCCTTTTAGAAAATTCCGTCTATGTTTAGATTCAGCGAGGTAGAAACACGTTTCTTCTAAAAGCTGCGTTTGGACATTCCAGAGTGGATGGGAAAACAGGCTGTAAAGAGAAATACGTTGCTCTAAAACCAAAACGGAGCTATCTAGCAGAATGGTTGTCAATGCGTTTATTCAAGTTCCAGAGTTAAACTGCTGTGTGTTTGCAGCAGTTCAGAAACCCTTTCTTTGGAGAATGCAGAAACTGTCTTTTCCCGCCCTAGAGACGCTTATAAGAGTTAGCAGTAAGAATGCGTTTAAAACACAGAAGACCCGCTTCTTACGAACTCATCTGTTGTGTGTTGGTTCCTTTTAGAAAATTCCATCTATCTTTAGATTCAGCGAGGTAGAAACACGTTTCTTCTAAAAGCTGCGTTTGGACATTCAAGAGTGGATGGGAAAACAGGCTGTAAAGAGAAATACCTTGCTCTAAAACCAAAACGGAGCTATCTAGCAGAATGGTTGTCAATGTGTGTATTCAACTTCCAGAGTTAAACTGATGTGTGTTTGCAGCAGTTCAGAAACCCTTTCTTTGGAGAATGCAGAAACCGTCATTTCCAGCCCTAGAGACGCATGTAAGAGTTAGCAGTAAGAATGCGTTTAAAACACAGAACACCCGCTTCTTACGAACTCATCTTCTGTGTGTTGGTTCCTTTTAGGAAGTTGCATCTATGTTTAGATTCAGCGAGGAAGAAACACGTTTCTTCTAAGAGCTGCGTTTGGATATTCCAGAGTGGATGGGAGAACAGGCTGTAAAGAGAAATACCTTGCTCTAAAACCAAAACGGAGCTATCTAGCAGAATGGTTGTCAATGTGTGTATTCAACTTCCAGAGTTAAACTGATGTGTGTTTGCAGCAGTTCAGAAACCCTTTCTTTGGAGAATGCAGAAACCGTCATTTCCAGCCCTAGAGACGCATATAAGAGTTAGCAGTAAGAATGCGTTTAAAACACAGAACACCCGCTTCTTACGAACTCATCTTCTGTGTGTTGGTTCCTTTTAGGAAGTTGCATCTATGTTTAGATTCAGCGAGGAAGAAACACGTTTCTTCTAAAAGCTGCGTTTGGATATTCCAGAGTGGATGGGAGAACAGGCTGTAAAGAGAAATACCTTGCTCTAAAACCAAAACGGAGCTATCTAGCAAAATGGTTGTCAATGTGTGTATTCAACTTCCAGATATAAACATATGTGTGATTGCAGCAGTTCAGAAACCCTTTCTTTGGAGAATGCAGAAACCGTCATTTCCAGCCCTAGAGACGCATGTAAGAGTTAGCAGTAAGAATGCGTTTAAAACACAGAACACCCGCTTCTTACGAACTCATCTTCTGTGTGTTGGTTCCTTTTAGGAAGTTGCATCTATGTTTAGATTCAGCGAGGAAGAAACACGTTTCTTCTAAGAGCTGCGTTTGGATATTCCAGAGTGGATGGGAGAACAGGCTGTAAAGAGAAATACCTTGCTCTAAAACCAAAACGGAGCTATCTAGCAGAATGGTTGTCAATGTGTGTATTCAACTTCCAGAGTTAAACTGATGTGTGTTTGCAGCAGTTCAGAAACCCTTTCTTTGGAGAATGCAGAAACCGTCATTTCCAGCCCTAGAGACGCATATAAGAGTTAGCAGTAAGAATGCGTTTAAAACACAGAACACCCGCTTCTTACGAACTCATCTTCTGTGTGTTGGTTCCTTTTAGGAAGTTGCATCTATGTTTAGATTCAGCGAGGAAGAAATACGTTTCTTCTAAGAGCTGCGTTTGGATATTCCAGAGTGGATGGGAGAACAGGCTGTAAAGAGAAATACCTTGCTCTAAAACCAAAACGGAGCTATCTAGCAGAATGGTTGTCAATGTGTGTATTCAACTTCCAGAGTTAAACTGATGTGTGTTTGCAGCAGTTCAGAAACCCTTTCTTTGGAGAATGCAGAAACCGTCATTTCTAGCCCTAGAGACGCATATAAGAGTTAGCCTTAAGAATGCGTTTAAAACAAAGAAGTCCCGCTTCTTACGAACTCATCTTCTGTGTGTTGGTTCCTTTTAGGAAGTTGCATCTATGTTTAGATTCAGCGAGGTAGAAACACGTTTCTTCTATAAGCTGCGTTTGGACATTCCACAGTGGATGGGAGAACAGGCTGTAAAGAGAAATATATTGCTCTAAAACCAAAACGGAGCTATCTAGCAGAATGGTTTTCAATGTGTGTATTCAGGTTCCAGAGTTAAACTGATGTGTGTTTGCAGCAGTTCAGAAACCCTTTCTTTGGAGAATGCAGAAACAGTCTTTTCCCGCCCTAGAGACGCTTATAAGAGTTAGCAGTAAGAATGCGTTTAAAACACAGAAGACCCCCTTCTTACGAAGTCATCTGCTGTGTGTTGGTTCCTTTTAGGAAGTTGCATCTATGTTTACATTCAGCGAGGTAGAAACACGTTTCTTCTAAAAGCTGCGTTTGGATATTCCAGAGTGGATGGGAGAACAGGCTGTAAAGAGAAATACCTTGCTCTAAAACCAAAACGGAGCTATCTAGCAGAATGGTTGTCAATGTGTGTATTCAACTTCCAGAGTTAAACTGATGTGTGTTTGCAGCAGTTCAGAAACCCTTTCTTTGGAGAATGCAGAAACTGTCTTTTCCCGCCCTAGAGACGCTTATAAGAGTTAGCAGTAAGAATGCGTTTAAAACACAGAAGACCCGCTTCTTACGAACTCATCTGTTGTGTGTTGGTTCCTTTTAGAAAATTCCGTCTATGTTTAGATTCAGCGAGGTAGAAACACGTTTCTTCTAAAAGCTGCGTTTGGACATTCCAGAGTGGATGGGAAAACAGGCTGTAAAGAGAAATACGTTGCTCTAAAACCAAAACGGTGCTATCTAGCAGAATGGTTGTCAATGCGTTTATTCAAGTTCCAGAGTTAAACTGCTGTGTGTTTGCAGCAGTTCAGAAACCCTTTCTTTGGAGAATGCAGAAACTGTCTTTTCCCGCCCTAGAGACGCTTATAAGAGTTAGCAGTAAGAATGCGTTTAAAACACAGAAGACCCGCTTCTTACGAACTCATCTGTTGTGTGTTGGTTCCTTTTAGAAAATTCCATCTATCTTTAGATTCAGCGAGGTAGAAACACGTTTCTTCTAAAAGCTGCGTTTGGACATTCAAGAGTGGATGGGAAAACAGGCTGTAAAGAGAAATACCTTGCTCTAAAACCAAAACGGAGCTATCTAGCAGAATGGTTGTCAATGTGTGTATTCAACTTCCAGAGTTAAACTGATGTGTGTTTGCAGCAGTTCAGAAACCCTTTCTTTGGAGAATGCAGAAACCGTCATTTCCAGCCCTAGAGACGCATGTAAGAGTTAGCAGTAAGAATGCGTTTAAAACACAGAACACCCGCTTCTTACGAACTCATCTTCTGTGTGTTGGTTCCTTTTAGGAAGTTGCATCTATGTTTAGATTCAGCGAGGAAGAAACACGTTTCTTCTAAGAGCTGCGTTTGGATATTCCAGAGTGGATGGGAGAACAGGCTGTAAAGAGAAATACCTTGCTCTAAAACCAAAACGGAGCTATCTAGCAGAATGGTTGTCAATGTGTGTATTCAACTTCCAGAGTTAAACTGATGTGTGTTTGCAGCAGTTCAGAAACCCTTTCTTTGGAGAATGCAGAAACCGTCATTTCCAGCCCTAGAGACGCATATAAGAGTTAGCAGTAAGAATGCGTTTAAAACACAGAACACCCGCTTCTTACGAACTCATCTTCTGTGTGTTGGTTCCTTTTAGGAAGTTGCATCTATGTTTAGATTCAGCGAGGAAGAAACACGTTTCTTCTAAAAGCTGCGTTTGGATATTCCAGAGTGGATGGGAGAACAGGCTGTAAAGAGAAATACCTTGCTCTAAAACCAAAACGGAGCTATCTAGCAAAATGGTTGTCAATGTGTGTATTCAACTTCCAGATATAAACATATGTGTGATTGCAGCAGTTCAGAAACCCTTTCTTTGGAGAATGCAGAAACCGTCATTTCCAGCCCTAGAGACGCATGTAAGAGTTAGCAGTAAGAATGCGTTTAAAACACAGAACACCCGCTTCTTACGAACTCATCTTCTGTGTGTTGGTTCCTTTTAGGAAGTTGCATCTATGTTTAGATTCAGCGAGGAAGAAACACGTTTCTTCTAAGAGCTGCGTTTGGATATTCCAGAGTGGATGGGAGAACAGGCTGTAAAGAGAAATACCTTGCTCTAAAACCAAAACGGAGCTATCTAGCAGAATGGTTGTCAATGTGTGTATTCAACTTCCAGAGTTAAACTGATGTGTGTTTGCAGCAGTTCAGAAACCCTTTCTTTGGAGAATGCAGAAACCGTCATTTCCAGCCCTAGAGACGCATATAAGAGTTAGCAGTAAGAATGCGTTTAAAACACAGAACACCCGCTTCTTACGAACTCATCTTCTGTGTGTTGGTTCCTTTTAGGAAGTTGCATCTATGTTTAGATTCAGCGAGGAAGAAATACGTTTCTTCTAAGAGCTGCGTTTGGATATTCCAGAGTGGATGGGAGAACAGGCTGTAAAGAGAAATACCTTGCTCTAAAACCAAAACGGAGCTATCTAGCAGAATGGTTGTCAATGTGTGTATTCAACTTCCAGAGTTAAACTGATGTGTGTTTGCAGCAGTTCAGAAACCCTTTCTTTGGAGAATGCAGAAACCGTCATTTCTAGCCCTAGAGACGCATATAAGAGTTAGCCTTAAGAATGCGTTTAAAACAAAGAAGTCCCGCTTCTTACGAACTCATCTTCTGTGTGTTGGTTCCTTTTAGGAAGTTGCATCTATGTTTAGATTCAGCGAGGTAGAAACACGTTTCTTCTATAAGCTGCGTTTGGACATTCCACAGTGGATGGGAGAACAGGCTGTAAAGAGAAATATATTGCTCTAAAACCAAAACGGAGCTATCTAGCAGAATGGTTTTCAATGTGTGTATTCAGGTTCCAGAGTTAAACTGATGTGTGTTTGCAGCAGTTCAGAAACCCTTTCTTTGGAGAATGCAGAAACAGTCTTTTCCCGCCCTAGAGACGCTTATAAGAGTTAGCAGTAAGAATGCGTTTAAAACACAGAAGACCCCCTTCTTACGAAGTCATCTGCTGTGTGTTGGTTCCTTTTAGGAAGTTGCATCTATGTTTACATTCAGCGAGGTAGAAACACGTTTCTTCTAAAAGCTGCGTTTGGATATTCCAGAGTGGATGGGAGAACAGGCTGTAAAGAGAAATACCTTGCTCTAAAACCAAAACGGAGCTATCTAGCAGAATGGTTGTCAATGTGTGTATTCAACTTCCAGAGTTAAACTGATGTGTGTTTGCAGCAGTTCAGAAACCCTTTCTTTGGAGAATGCAGAAACTGTCTTTTCCCGCCCTAGAGACGCTTATAAGAGTTAGCAGTAAGAATGCGTTTAAAACACAGAAGACCCGCTTCTTACGAACTCATCTGTTGTGTGTTGGTTCCTTTTAGAAAATTCCGTCTATGTTTAGATTCAGCGAGGTAGAAACACGTTTCTTCTAAAAGCTGCGTTTGGACATTCCAGAGTGGATGGGAAAACAGGCTGTAAAGAGAAATACGTTGCTCTAAAACCAAAACGGAGCTATCTAGCAGAATGGTTGTCAATGCGTTTATTCAAGTTCCAGAGTTAAACTGCTGTGTGTTTGCAGCAGTTCAGAAACCCTTTCTTTGGAGAATGCAGAAACTGTCTTTTCCCGCCCTAGAGACGCTTATAAGAGTTAGCAGTAAGAATGCGTTTAAAACACAGAAGACCCGCTTCTTACGAACTCATCTGTTGTGTGTTGGTTCCTTTTAGAAAATTCCATCTATCTTTAGATTCAGCGAGGTAGAAACACGTTTCTTCTAAAAGCTGCGTTTGGACATTCAAGAGTGGATGGGAAAACAGGCTGTAAAGAGAAATACCTTGCTCTAAAACCAAAACGGAGCTATCTAGCAGAATGGTTGTCAATGCGTTTATTCAAGTTCCAGAGTTAAACTGCTGTGTGTTTCCAGTAGTTCAGAAACCCTTTCTTTGGAGACTGCAGAAAAAGTCTTTTCCCGCCCCAGAGACGCTTAGGAGAGTTAGCAGTAAGAATGCGTTTAAAACACAGAAGACCCGCTTATTACGAACTCATCCGCTGTGTGTTGGCTCCTTTTAGGAAGTTACATATATGTTTAGATTCAGCGAGGAAGAAACACGTTTCTTCTAAAAGCTGCGTTTGGACATTCCAGAGTGGATGGGAGAACAGGCTGTAAAGAGAAATACCTTGCTCTAAAACCAAAACGGAGCTATCTAGCAGAATGGTTGTCAATGTCTGTATTCAACTTCCAGAGCTAAACTGATGTGTGTTTGCAGCAGTTCAGAAACCCTTTCTTTGGAGAATGCAGAAACCGTCTTTTCCCGCCCTAGAGACGCTTATGAGAGTTAGTAGTAAGAATGCGTTTAAAACACAGAACACCCGCTTCTTACGAACTCATCTGCTGTGTGTTGGTTCCTTTTAGGAAGTTGCATCTATGTTTAGATTCAGCGAGGTAGAATCACGTTTCTTCTAAAAGCTGCGTTTGGACATTCCAGAGTGGATGGGAGAACAGGCTGTAAAGAGAAATACCTTGCTCTAAAACCAAAACGGAGCTATCTAGCAGAATGGTTGTCAATGTGTCTATTCAACTTCCAGAGCTAAACTGATGTGTGTTTTCAGCAGTTCAGAAACCCTTTCTTTGGAGAATGCAGAAACCGTCATTTCCAGCCCTAGAGATGTATATAAGAGTTAGCAGTAAGAATGCGTTTAAAACACAGAACACCCGCTTCTTACGAACTCATCTTCTGTGTGTTGGTTCCTTTTAGGAAGTTGCATCTATGTTTAGATTCAGCGAGGAAGAAACACGTTTCTTCTAAAAGCTGCGTTTGGATATTCCAGAGTGGATGGGAGAACAGGCTGTAAAGAGAAATACCTTGCTCTAAAACCAAAACGGAGCTATCTAGCAGAATGGTTTTCAATGTGTGTATTCAACTTCCAGAATTAAACAAATGTGTGTTTGCAGCAGTTCAGAAACCCTTTCTTTGGAGAATGCAGAAACCGTCATTTCCAGCCCTAGAGACGCATATAAGAGTTAGCAGTAAGAATGCGTTTAAAACACAGAACACCCGCTTCTTACGAACTCATCTTCTGTGTGTTGGTTCCTTTTAGGAAGTTGCATCTATGTTTAGATTCAGCGAGGAAGAAACACGTTTCTTCTAAAAGCTGCGTTTGGATATTCCAGAGTGGATGGGAGAACAGGCTGTAAAGAGAAATACCTTGCTCTAAAACCAAAACGGAGCTATCTAGCAAAATGGTTGTCAATGTGTGTATTCAACTTCCAGATATAAACATATGTGTGATTGCAGCAGTTCAGAAACCCTTTCTTTGGAGAATGCAGAAACCGTCATTTCCAGCCCTAGAGACGCATGTAAGAGTTAGCAGTAAGAATGCGTTTAAAACACAGAACACCCGCTTCTTACGAACTCATCTTCTGTGTGTTGGTTCCTTTTAGGAAGTTGCATCTATGTTTAGATTCAGCGAGGAAGAAACACGTTTCTTCTAAGAGCTGCGTTTGGATATTCCAGAGTGGATGGGAGAACAGGCTGTAAAGAGAAATACCTTGCTCTAAAACCAAAACGGAGCTATCTAGCAGAATGGTTGTCAATGTGTGTATTCAACTTCCAGAGTTAAACTGATGTGTGTTTGCAGCAGTTCAGAAACCCTTTCTTTGGAGAATGCAGAAACCGTCATTTCCAGCCCTAGAGACGCATATAAGAGTTAGCAGTAAGAATGCGTTTAAAACACAGAACACCCGCTTCTTACGAACTCATCTTCTGTGTGTTGGTTCCTTTTAGGAAGTTGCATCTATGTTTAGATTCAGCGAGGAAGAAATACGTTTCTTCTAAGAGCTGCGTTTGGATATTCCAGAGTGGATGGGAGAACAGGCTGTAAAGAGAAATACCTTGCTCTAAAACCAAAACGGAGCTATCTAGCAGAATGGTTGTCAATGTGTGTATTCAACTTCCAGAGTTAAACTGATGTGTGTTTGCAGCAGTTCAGAAACCCTTTCTTTGGAGAATGCAGAAACCGTCATTTCTAGCCCTAGAGACGCATATAAGAGTTAGCCTTAAGAATGCGTTTAAAACAAAGAAGTCCCGCTTCTTACGAACTCATCTTCTGTGTGTTGGTTCCTTTTAGGAAGTTGCATCTATGTTTAGATTCAGCGAGGTAGAAACACGTTTCTTCTATAAGCTGCGTTTGGACATTCCACAGTGGATGGGAGAACAGGCTGTAAAGAGAAATATATTGCTCTAAAACCAAAACGGAGCTATCTAGCAGAATGGTTTTCAATGTGTGTATTCAGGTTCCAGAGTTAAACTGATGTGTGTTTGCAGCAGTTCAGAAACCCTTTCTTTGGAGAATGCAGAAACAGTCTTTTCCCGCCCTAGAGACGCTTATAAGAGTTAGCAGTAAGAATGCGTTTAAAACACAGAAGACCCCCTTCTTACGAAGTCATCTGCTGTGTGTTGGTTCCTTTTAGGAAGTTGCATCTATGTTTACATTCAGCGAGGTAGAAACACGTTTCTTCTAAAAGCTGCGTTTGGATATTCCAGAGTGGATGGGAGAACAGGCTGTAAAGAGAAATACCTTGCTCTAAAACCAAAACGGAGCTATCTAGCAGAATGGTTGTCAATGTGTGTATTCAACTTCCAGAGTTAAACTGATGTGTGTTTGCAGCAGTTCAGAAACCCTTTCTTTGGAGAATGCAGAAACTGTCTTTTCCCGCCCTAGAGACGCTTATAAGAGTTAGCAGTAAGAATGCGTTTAAAACACAGAAGACCCGCTTCTTACGAACTCATCTGTTGTGTGTTGGTTCCTTTTAGAAAATTCCGTCTATGTTTAGATTCAGCGAGGTAGAAACACGTTTCTTCTAAAAGCTGCGTTTGGACATTCCAGAGTGGATGGGAAAACAGGCTGTAAAGAGAAATACGTTGCTCTAAAACCAAAACGGAGCTATCTAGCAGAATGGTTGTCAATGCGTTTATTCAAGTTCCAGAGTTAAACTGCTGTGTGTTTGCAGCAGTTCAGAAACCCTTTCTTTGGAGAATGCAGAAACTGTCTTTTCCCGCCCTAGAGACGCTTATAAGAGTTAGCAGTAAGAATGCGTTTAAAACACAGAAGACCCGCTTCTTACGAACTCATCTGTTGTGTGTTGGTTCCTTTTAGAAAATTCCATCTATCTTTAGATTCAGCGAGGTAGAAACACGTTTCTTCTAAAAGCTGCGTTTGGACATTCAAGAGTGGATGGGAAAACAGGCTGTAAAGAGAAATACCTTGCTCTAAAACCAAAACGGAGCTATCTAGCAGAATGGTTGTCAATGCGTTTATTCAAGTTCCAGAGTTAAACTGCTGTGTGTTTCCAGTAGTTCAGAAACCCTTTCTTTGGAGACTGCAGAAAAAGTCTTTTCCCGCCCCAGAGACGCTTAGGAGAGTTAGCAGTAAGAATGCGTTTAAAACACAGAAGACCCGCTTATTACGAACTCATCCGCTGTGTGTTGGCTCCTTTTAGGAAGTTACATATATGTTTAGATTCAGCGAGGAAGAAACACGTTTCTTCTAAAAGCTGCGTTTGGACATTCCAGAGTGGATGGGAGAACAGGCTGTAAAGAGAAATACCTTGCTCTAAAACCAAAACGGAGCTATCTAGCAGAATGGTTGTCAATGTCTGTATTCAACTTCCAGAGCTAAACTGATGTGTGTTTGCAGCAGTTCAGAAACCCTTTCTTTGGAGAATGCAGAAACCGTCTTTTCCCGCCCTAGAGACGCTTATGAGAGTTAGTAGTAAGAATGCGTTTAAAACACAGAACACCCGCTTCTTACGAACTCATCTGCTGTGTGTTGGTTCCTTTTAGGAAGTTGCATCTATGTTTAGATTCAGCGAGGTAGAATCACGTTTCTTCTAAAAGCTGCGTTTGGACATTCCAGAGTGGATGGGAGAACAGGCTGTAAAGAGAAATACCTTGCTCTAAAACCAAAACGGAGCTATCTAGCAGAATGGTTGTCAATGTGTCTATTCAACTTCCAGAGCTAAACTGATGTGTGTTTTCAGCAGTTCAGAAACCCTTTCTTTGGAGAATGCAGAAACCGTCATTTCCAGCCCTAGAGATGTATATAAGAGTTAGCAGTAAGAATGCGTTTAAAACACAGAACACCCGCTTCTTACGAACTCATCTTCTGTGTGTTGGTTCCTTTTAGGAAGTTGCATCTATGTTTAGATTCAGCGAGGAAGAAACACGTTTCTTCTAAAAGCTGCGTTTGGATATTCCAGAGTGGATGGGAGAACAGGCTGTAAAGAGAAATACCTTGCTCTAAAACCAAAACGGAGCTATCTAGCAGAATGGTTTTCAATGTGTGTATTCAACTTCCAGAATTAAACAAATGTGTGTTTGCAGCAGTTCAGAAACCCTTTCTTTGGAGAATGCAGAAACCGTCATTTCCAGCCCTAGAGACGCATATAAGAGTTAGCAGTAAGAATGCGTTTAAAACACAGAACACCCGCTTCTTACGAACTCATCTTCTGTGTGTTGGTTCCTTTTAGGAAGTTGCATCTATGTTTAGATTCAGCGAGGAAGAAACACGTTTCTTCTAAGAGCTGCGTTTGGATATTCCAGAGTGGATGGGAGAACAGGCTGTAAAGAGAAATACCTTGCTCTAAAACCAAAACGGAGCTATCTAGCAGAATGGTTGTCAATGTGTGTATTCAACTTCCAGAGTTAAACTGATGTATGTTTGCAGCAGTTCAGAAACCCTTTCTTTGGAGAATGCAGAAACCGTCATTTCCAGCCCTAGAGACGCATATAAGAGTTAGCAGTAAGAATACGTTTAAAACACAGAACACCCGCTTCTTACGAACTCATCTTCTGTGTGTTGGTTCCTTTTAGGAAGTTGCATCTATGTTTAGATTCAGCGTGGAAGAAACACGTTTCTTCTAAAAGCTGCGTTTGGATATTCCAGAGTGGATGGGAGAACAGGCTGTAAAGAGAAATACCTTGCTCTAAAACCAAATCGGAGTTATCTAGCAGAATGGTTGTCAATGTGTGTATTCAACTTCCAGAGTTAAACTGATGTGTGTTTGCAGCAGTTCAGAAACCCTTTCTTTGGAGAATGCAGAAACCGTCATTTCCAGCCCTAGAGACGCATGTAAGAGTTAGCAGTAAGAATGCGTTTAAAACACAGAACACCCGCTTCTTACGAACTCATCTTCTGTGTGTTGGTTCCTTTTAGGAAGTTGCATCTATGTTTAGATTCAGCGAGGAAGAAATACGTTTCTTCTAAGAGCTGCGTTTGGATATTCCAGAGTGGATGGGAGAACAGGCTGTAAAGAGAAATACCTTGCTATAAAACCAAAACGGAGCTATCTAGCAGAATGGTTGTCAATGTGTGTATTCAACTTCCAGAGTTAAACTGATGTGTGTTTGCAGCAGTTCAGAAACCCTTTCTTTGGAGAATGCAGAAACCGTCATTTCTAGCCCTAGAGACGCATATAAGAGTTAGCCTTAAGAATGCGTTTAAAACAAAGAAGTCCCGCTTCTTACGAACTCATCTTCTGTGTGTTGGTTCCTTTTAGGAAGTTGCATCTATGTTTAGATTCAGCGAGGTAGAAACACGTTTCTTCTATAAGCTGCGTTTGGACATTCCACAGTGGATGGGAGAACAGGCTGTAAAGAGAAATATATTGCTCTAATACCAAAACGGAGCTATCTAGCAGAATGGTTTTCAATGTGTGTATTCAGGTTCCAGAGTTAAACTGATGTGTGTTTGCAGCAGTTCAGAAACCCTTTCTTTGGAGAATGCAGAAACAGTCTTTTCCCGCCCTAGAGACGCTTATAAGAGTTAGCAGTAAGAATGCGTTTAAAACACAGAAGACCCCCTTCTTACGAAGTCATCTGCTGTGTGTTGGTTCCTTTTAGGAAGTTGCATCTATGTTTACATTCAGCGAGGTAGAAACACGTTTCTTCTAAAAGCTGCGTTTGGATATTCCAGAGTGGATGGGAGAACAGGCTGTAAAGAGAAATACCTTGCTCTAAAACCAAAACGGAGCTATCTAGCAGAATGGTTGTCAATGTGTGTATTCAACTTCCAGAGTTAAACTGATGTGTGTTTGCAGCAGTTCAGAAACCCTTTCTTTGGAGAATGCAGAAACTGTCTTTTCCCGCCCTAGAGACGCTTATAAGAGTTAGCAGTAAGAATGCGTTTAAAACACAGAAGACCCGCTTCTTACGAACTCATCTGTTGTGTGTTGGTTCCTTTTAGAAAATTCCATCTATGTTTAGATTCAGCGAGGTAGAAACACGTTTCTTCTAAAAGCTGCGTTTGGACATTCCAGAGTGGATGGGAAAACAGGCTGTAAAGAGAAATACGTTGCTCTAAAACCAAAACGGAGCTATCTAGCAGAATGGTTGTCAATGCGTTTATTCAAGTTCCAGAGTTAAACTGCTGTGTGTTTGCAGCAGTTCAGAAACCCTTTCTTTGGAGAATGCAGAAACTGTCTTTTCCCGCCCTAGAGACGCTTATAAGAGTTAGCAGTAAGAATGCGTTTAAAACACAGAAGACCCGCTTCTTACGAACTCATCTGTTGTGTGTTGGTTCCTTTTAGAAAATTCCATCTATCTTTAGATTCAGCGAGGTAGAAACACGTTTCTTCTAAAAGCTGCGTTTGGACTTTCAAGAGTGGATGGGAAAACAGGCTGTAAAGAGAAATACGTTGCTCTAAAACCAAAACGGAGCTATCTAGCAGAATGGTTGTCAATGCGTTTATTCAAGTTCCAGAGTTAAACTGCTGTGTGTTTCCAGCAGTTCAGAAACCCTTTCTTTGGAGACTGCAGAAAAAGTCTTTTCCCGCCCCAGAGACGCTTAGGAGAGTTAGCAGTAAGAATGCGTTTAAAACACAGAAGACCCGCTTATTACGAACTCATCCGCTGTGTGTTGGCTCCTTTTAGGAAGTTACATATATGTTTAGATTCAGCGAGGAAGAAACACGTTTCTTCTAAAAGCTGCGTTTGGACATTCCAGAGTGGATGGGAGAACAGGCTGTAAAGAGAAATACCTTGCTCTAAAACCAAAACGGAGCTATCTAGCAGAATGGTTGTCAATGTCTGTATTCAACTTCCAGAGCTAAACTGATGTGTGTTTGCAGCAGTTCAGAAACCCTTTCTTTGGAGAATGCAGAAACCGTCTTTTCCCGCCCTAGAGACGCTTATGAGAGTTAGTAGTAAGAATGCGTTTAAAACACAGAACACCCGCTTCTTACGAACTCATCTGCTTTGTGTTGGTTCCTTTTAGGAAGTTGCATCTATGTTTAGATTCAGCGAGGTAGAATCACGTTTCTTCTAAAAGCTGCGTTTGGATATTCCAGAGTGGATGGGAGAACAGGCTGTAAAGAGAAATACCTTGCTCTAAAACCAAAACGGAGCTATCTAGCAGAATGGTTGTCAATGTGTCTATTCAACATCCAGAGCTAAACTGATGTGTGTTTTCAGCAGTTCAGAAACCCTTTCTTTGGAGAATGCAGAAACCGTCATTTCCAGCCCTAGAGATGCATATAAGAGTTAGCAGTAAGAATGCGTTTAAAACACAGAACAACCGCTTCTTACGAACTCATCTTCTGTGTGTTGGTTCCTTTTAGGAAGTTGCATCTATGTTTAGATTCAGCGAGGAAGAAACACGTTTCTTCTAAAAGCTGCGTTTGGATATTCCAGAGTGGATGGGAGAACAGGCTGTAAAGAGAAATACCTTGCTCTAAAACCAAAACGGAGCTATCTAGCAGAATGGTTTTCAATGTGTGTATTCAACTTCCAGAATTAAACATACGTGTGTTTGCAGCAGTTCAGAAACCCTTTCTTTGGAGAATGCAGAAACCGTCATTTCCAGCCCTAGAGACGCATATAAGAGTTAGCAGTAAGAATGCGTTTAAAACACAGAACACCCGCTTCTTACGAACTCATCTTCTGTGTGTTGGTTCCTTTTAGGAAGTTGCATCTATGTTTAGATTCAGCGAGGAAGAAACACGTTTCTTCTAAGAGCTGCGTTTGGATATTCCAGAGTGGATGGGAGAACAGGCTGTAAAGAGAAATACCTTGCTCTAAAACCAAAACGGAGCTATCTAGCAGAATGGTTGTCAATGTGTGTATTCAACTTCCAGAGTTAAACTGATGTATGTTTGCAGCAGTTCAGAAACCCTTTCTTTGGAGAATGCAGAAACCGTCATTTCCAGCCCTAGAGACGCATATAAGAGTTAGCAGTAAGAATGCGTTTAAAACACAGAACACCCGCTTCTTACGAACTCATCTTCTGTGTGTTGGTTCCTTTTAGGAAGTTGCATCTATGTTTAGATTCAGCGTGGAAGAAACACGTTTCTTCTAAAAGCTGCGTTTGGATATTCCAGAGTGGATGGGAGAACAGGCTGTAAAGAGAAATACCTTGCTCTAAAACCAAAACGGAGTTATCTAGCAGAATGGTTGTCAATGTGTGTATTCAACTTCCAGAGTTAAACTGATGTGTGTTTGCAGCAGTTCAGAAACCCTTTCTTTGGAGAATGCAGAAACCGTCATTTCCAGCCCTAGAGACGCATGTAAGAGTTAGCAGTAAGAATGCGTTTAAAACACAGAGCACCCGCTTCTTACGAACTCATCTTCTGTGTGTTGGTTCCTTTTAGGAAGTTGCATCTATGTTTAGATTCAGCGAGGAAGAAACACGTTTCTTCTAAGAGCTGCGTTTGGATATTCCAGAGTGGATGGGAGAACAGGCTGTAAAGAGAAATACCTTACTCTAAAACCAAAACGGAGCTATCTAGCAGAATGGTTGTCAATGTGTGTATTCAACTTCCAGAGTTAAACTGATGTGTGTTTGCAGCAGTTCAGAAACCCTTTCTTTGGAGAATGCAGAAACCGTCATTTCCAGCCCTAGAGACGCATATAAGAGTTAGCAGTAAGAATGCGTTTAAAACACAGAACACCCGCTTCTTACGAACTCATCTTCTGTGTGTTGGTTCCTTTTAGGAAGTTGCATCTATGTTTAGATTCAGCGAGGAAGAAACACGTTTCTTCTAAAAGCTGCGTTTGGATATTCCAGAGTGGATGGGAGAACAGGCTGTAAAGAGAAATACCTTGCTCTAAAACCAAAACGGAGCTATCTAGCAGAATGGTTGTCAATGTGTGTATTCAACTTCCAGAGTTAAACTGATGTGTGTTTGCAGCAGTTCAGAAACCCTTTCTTTGGAGAATGCAGAAACCGTCATTTCCAGCCCTAGAGACGCATATAAGAGTTAGCAGTAAGAATGCGTTTAAAACACAGAACACCCGCTTCTTACGAACTCATCTTCTGTGTGTTGGTTCCTTTTAGGAAGTTGCATCTATGTTTAGATTCAGCGAGGAAGAAACACGTTTCTTCTAAAAGCTGCGTTTGGATATTCCAGAGTGGATGGGAGAACAGGCTGTAAAGAGAAATACCTTGCTCTAAAACCAAAACGGAGCTATCTAGCAGAATGGTTGTCAATGTGTGTATTCAACTTCCAGAGTTAAACTGATGTGTGTTTGCAGCAGTTCAGAAACCCTTTCTTTGGAGAATGCAGAAACCGTCATTTCCAGCCCTAGAGACGCATATAAGAGTTAGCAGTAAGAATGCGTTTAAAACACAGAACACCCGCTTCTTACGAACTCATCTGCTGTGTGTTGGTTCCTTTTAGGAAGTTGCATCTATGTTTAGATTCAGCGAGGAAGAAACACGTTTCTTCTAAAAGCTGCGTTTGGATATTCCAGAGTGGATGGGAGAACAGGCTGTAAAGAGAAATACCTTGCTCTAAAACCAAAACGGAGCTATCTAGCAAAATGGTTGTCAATGTGTGTATTCAACTTCCAGATATAAACATATGTGTGATTGCAGCAGTTCAGAAACCCTTTCTTTGGAGAATGCAGAAACCGTCATTTCTAGCCCTAGAGACGCATATAAGAGTTAGCCTTAAGAATGCGTTTAAAACAAAGAAGTCCCGCTTCTTACGAACTCATCTTCTGTGTGTTGGTTCCTTTTAGGAAGTTGCATCTATGTTTAGATTCAGCGAGGAAGAAACACGTTTCTTCTAAAAGCTGCGTTTGGATATTCCAGAGTGGATGGGAGAACAGGCTGTAAAGAGAAATACCTTGCTCTAAAACCAAAACGGAGCTATCTAGCAGAATGGTTGTCAATGTGTGTATTCAACTTCCAGAGTTAAACTGATGTGTGTTTGCAGCAGTTCAGAAACCCTTTCTTTGGAGAATGCAGAAACCGTCATTTCCAGCCCTAGAGACGCATATAAGAGTTAGCAGTAAGAATGCGTTTAAAACACAGAACACCCGCTTCTTACGAACTCATCTTCTGTGTGTTGGTTCCTTTTAGGAAGTTGCATCTATGTTTAGATTCAGCGTGGAAGAAACACGTTTCTTCTAAAAGCTGCGTTTGGATATTCCAGAGTGGATGGGAGAACAGGCTGTAAAGAGAAATACCTTGCTCTAAAACCAAAACGGAGCTATCTAGCAGAATGGTTGTCAATGTGTGTATTCAACTTCCAGAGTTAAACTGATGTGTGTTTGCAGCAGTTCAGAAACCCTTTCTTTGGAGAATGCAGAAACCGTCATTTCCAGCACTAAAGACGCATGTAAGAGATAGCAGTAAGAATGCGTTTAAAACACAGAGCACCCGCTTCTTACGAACTCATCTTCTGTGTGTTGGTTCCTTTTAGGAAGTTGCATCTATGTTTAGATTCAGCGAGGAAGAAACACGTTTCTTCTAAGAGCTGCGTTTGGATATTCCAGAGTGGATGGGAGAACAGGCTGTAAAGAGAAATACCTTACTCTAAAACCAAAACGGAGCTATCTAGCAGAATGGTTGTCAATGTGTGTATTCAACTTCCAGAGTTAAACTGATGTGTGTTTGCAGCAGTTCAGAAACCCTTTCTTTGGAGAATGCAGAAACCGTCATTTCCAGCCCTAGAGACGCATATAAGAGTTAGCAGTAAGAATGCGTTTAAAACACAAAACACCCGCTTCTTACGAACTCATCTTCTGTGTGTTGGTTCCTTTTAGGAAGTTGCATCTATGTTTAGATTCAGCGAGGAAGAAACACGTTTCTTCTAAAAGCTGCGTTTGGATATTCCAGAGTGGATGGGAGAACAGGCTGTAAAGAGAAATACCTTGCTCTAAAACCAAAACGGAGCTATCTAGCAGAATGGTTGTCAATGTGTGTATTCAACTTCCAGAGTTAAACTGATGTGTGTTTGCAGCAGTTCAGAAACCCTTTCTTTGGAGAATGCAGAAACCGTCATTTCCAGCCCTAGAGACGCATATAAGAGTTAGCAGTAAGAATGCGTTTAAAACACAGAACACCCGCTTCTTACGAACTCATCTTCTGTGTGTTGGTTCCTTTTAGGAAGTTGCATCTATGTTTAGATTCAGCGAGGAAGAAACACGTTTCTTCTAAAAGCTGCGTTTGGATATTCCAGAGTGGATGGGAGAACAGGCTGTAAAGAGAAATACCTTGCTCTAAAACCAAAACGGAGCTATCTAGCAGAATGGTTGTCAATGTGTGTATTCAACTTCCAGAGTTAAACTGATGTGTGTTTGCAGCAGTTCAGAAACCCTTACTTTGGAGAATGCAGAAACCGTCATTTCCAGCCCTAGAGACGCATATAAGAGTTAGCAGTAAGAATGCGTTTAAAACACAGAACACCCGCTTCTTACGAACTCATCTGCTGTGTGTTGGTTCCTTTTAGGAAGTTGCATCTATGTTTAGATTCAGCGAGGAAGAAACACGTTTCTTCTAAAAGCTGCGTTTGGATATTCCAGAGTGGATGGGAGAACAGGCTGTAAAGAGAAATACCTTGCTCTAAAACCAAAACGGAGCTATCTAGCAAAATGGTTGTCAATGTGTGTATTCAACTTCCAGATATAAACATATGTGTGATTGCAGCAGTTCAGAAACCCTTTCTTTGGAGAATGCAGAAACCGTCATTTCTAGCCCTAGAGACGCATATAAGAGTTAGCCTTAAGAATGCGTTTAAAACAAAGAAGTCCCGCTTCTTACGAACTCATCTTCTGTGTGTTGGTTCCTTTTAGGAAGTTGCATCTATGTTTAGATTCAGCGAGGTAGAAACACGTTTCTTCTATAAGCTGCGTTTGGACATTCCACAGTGGATGGGAGAACAGGCTGTAAAGAGAAATATATTGCTCTAAAACCAAAACGGAGCTATCTAGCAGAATGGTTTTCAATGTGTGTATTCAGGTTCCAGAGTTAAACTGATGTGTGTTTGCAGCAGTTCAGAAACCCTTTCTTTGGAGAATGCAGAAACAGTCTTTTCCCGCCCTAGAGACGCTTATAAGAGTTAGCAGTAAGAATGCGTTTAAAACACAGAAGACCCCCTTCTTACGAAGTCATCTGCTGTGTGTTGGTTCCTTTTAGGAAGTTGCATCTATGTTTACATTCAGCGAGGTAGAAACACGTTTCTTCTAAAAGCTGCGTTTGGACATTCCAGCGTGGATGGGAGAACAGGCTGTAAAGAGAAATACCTTGCTCTAAAACCAAAACGGAGCTATCTAGCAGAATGGTTGTCAATGTGTGTATTCAACTTCCAGAGTTAAACTGATGTGTGTTTGCAGCAGTTCAGAAACCCTTTCTTTGGAGAATGCAGAAACTGTCTTTTCCCGCCCTAGAGACGCTTATAAGAGTTAGCAGTAAGAATGCGTTTAAAACACAGAAGATCCGCTTCTTACGAACTCATCTGTTGTGTGTTGGTTCCTTTTAGAAAATTCCATCTATGTTTAGATTCAGCGAGGTAGAAACACGTTTCTTCTAAAAGCTGCGTTTGGACATTCCAGAGTGGATGGGAAAACAGGCTGTAAAGAGAAATACGTTGCTCTAAAACCAAAACGGAGCTATCTAGCAGAATGGTTGTCAATGCGTTTATTCAAGTTCCAGAGTTAAACTGCTGTGTGTTTGCAGCAGTTCAGAAACCTTTTCTTTGGAGAATGCAGAAACTGTCTTTTCCCGCCCTAGAGACGCTTATAAGTGTTAGCAGTAAGAATGCGTTTAAAACACAGAAGACCCGCTTCTTACGAACTCATCTGTTGTGTGTTGGTTCCTTTTAGAAAATTCCATCTATGTTTAGATTCAGCGAGGTAGAAACACGTTTCTTCTAAAAGCTGCGTTTGGACATTCCAGAGTGGATGGGAAAACAGGCTGTAAAGAGAAATACCTTGCTCTAAAACCAAAACGGAGCTATCTAGCAGAATGGTTGTCAATGCGTTTATTCAAGTTCCAGAGCTAAACTGCTGTGTGTTTGCAGCAGTTCAGAAACCCTTTCTTTGGAGACTGCAGAAAAAGTCTTTTCCCGCCCCAGAGACGCTTAGGAGAGTTAGCAGTAAGAATGCGTTTAAAACACAGAAGACCCGCTTATTACGAACTCATCCGCTGTGTGTTGGCTCCTTTTAGGAAGTTACATATATGTTTAGATTCAGCGAGGAAGAAACACGTTTCTTCTAAAAGCTGCGTTTGGACATTCCAGAGTGGATGGGAGAACAGGCTGTAAAGAGAAATACCTTGCTCTAAAACCAAAACGGAGCTATCTAGCAGAATGTTTGTCAATGTCTGTATTCAACTTCCAGAGCTAAACTGATGTGTGTTTGCAGCAGTTCAGAAACCCTTTCTTTGGAGAATGCAGAAACCGTCTTTTCCCGCCCTAGAGACGCTTATGAGAGTTAGTAGTAAGAATGCGTTTAAAACACAGAACACCCGCTTCTTACGAACTCATCTGCTGTGTGTTGGTTCCTTTTAGGAAGTTGCATCTATGTTTAGATTCAGCGAGGAAGAAACACGTTTCTTCTAAAAGCTGCGTTTGGATATTCCAGAGTGGATGGGAGAACAGGCTGTAAAGAAAAATACCTTGCTCTAAAACCAAAACGGAGCTATCTAGCAGAATGGTTGTCAATGTGTCTATTCAACTTCCAGAGCTAAACTGATGTGTGTTTTCAGCAGTTCAGAAACCCTTTCTTTGGAGAATGCAGAAACCGTCATTTCCAGCCCTAGAGACGCTTATAAGAGTTAGCAGTAAGAATGCGTTTAAAACACAGAACACCCGCTTCTTACGAACTCATCTTCTGTGTGTTGGTTCCTTTTAGGAAGTTGCATCTATGTTTAGATTCAGCGAGGAAGAAACACGTTTCTTCTAAAAGCTGCGTTTGGATATTCCAGAGTGGATGGGAGAACAGGCTGTAAAGAGAAATACCTTGCTCTAAAACCAAAACGGAGCTATCTAGCAGAATGGTTTTCAATGTGTGTATTCAACTTCCAGAATTAAACATATGTGTGTTTGCAGCAGTTCAGAAACCCTTTCTTTGGAGAATGCAGAAACCGTCATTTCCAGCCCTAGAGACGCATATAAGAGTTAGCAGTAAGAATGCGTTTAAAACACAGAACACCCGCTTCTTACGAACTGATCTTCTGTGTGTTGGTTCCTTTTAGGAAGTTGCATCTATGTTTAGATTCAGCGAGGAAGAAACACGTTTCTTCTAAGAGCTGCGTTTGGATATTCCAGAGTGGATGGGAGAACAGGCTGTAAAGAGAAATACCTTGCTCTAAAACCAAAACGGAGCTATCTAGCAGAATGGTTGTCAATGTGTGTATTCAACTTCCAGAGTTAAACTGATGTGTGTTTGCAGCAGTTCAGAAACCCTTTCTTTGGAGAATGCAGAAACCGTCATTTCCAGCCCTAGAGACGCATATAAGAGTTAGCAGTAAGAATGCGTTTAAAACACAGAACACCCGCTTCTTACGAACTCATCTTCTGTGTGTTGGTTCCTTTTAGGAAGTTGCATCTATGTTTAGATTCAGCGAGGAAGAAACACGTTTCTTCTAAAAGCTGCGTTTGGATATTCCAGAGTGGATGGGAGAACAGGCTGTAAAGAGAAATACCTTGCTCTAAAACCAAAACGGAGCTATCTAGCAGAATGGTTGTCAATGTGTGTATTCAACTTCCAGAGTTAAACTGATGTGTGTTTGCAGCAGTTCAGAAACCCTTTCTTTGGAGAATGCAGAAACCGTCATTTCCAGCCCTAGAGACGCATATAAGAGTTAGCAGTAAGAATGCGTTTAAAACACAGAACACCCGCTTCTTACGAACTCATCTTCTGTGTGTTGGTTCCTTTTAGGAAGTTGCATCTATGTTTAGATTCAGCGAGGAAGAAACACGTTTCTTCTAAAAGCTGCGTTTGGATATTCCAGAGTGGATGGGAGAACAGGCTGTAAAGAGAAATACCTTGCTCTAAAACCAAAACGGAGCTATCTAGCAGAATGGTTGTCAATGTTTGTATTCAACTTCCAGAGTTAAACTGATGTGTGTTTGCAGCAGTTCAGAAACCCTTTCTTTGGAGAATGCAGAAACCGTCATTTCCAGCCCTAGAGACGCATGTAAGAGTTAGCAGTAAGAATGCGTTTAAAACACAGAACACCCGCTTCTTACGAACTCATCTTCTGTGTGTTGGTTCCTTTTAGGAAGTTGCATCTATGTTTAGATTCAGCGAGGAAGAAACACGTTTCTTCTAAAAGCTGCGTTTGGATATTCCAGAGTGGATGGGAGAACAGGCTGTAAAGAGAAATACCTTGCTCTAAAACCAAAACGGAGCTATCTAGCAGAATGGTTGTCAATGTGTGTATTCAACTTCCAGAGTTAAACTGATGTGTGTTTGCAGCAGTTCAGAAACCCTTTCTTTGGAGAATGCAGAAACCGTCATTTCCAGCCCTAGAGACGCATGTAAGAGTTAGCAGTAAGAATGCGTTTAAAACACAGAACACCCGCTTCTTACGAACTCATCTTCTGTGTGTTGGTTCCTTTTAGGAAGTTGCATCTATGTTTAGATTCAGCGAGGAAGAAACACGTTTCTTCTAAATGCTGCGTTTGGATATTCCAGAGTGGATGGGAGAACAGGCTGTAAAGAGAAATACCTTGCTCTAAAACCAAAACGGAGCTATCTAGCAGAATGGTTGTCAATGTGTGTATTCAACTTCCAGAGTTAAACTGATGTGTGTTTGCAGCAGTTCAGAAACCCTTTCTTTGGAGAATGCAGAAACCGTCATTTCCAGCCCTAGAGACGCATATAAGAGTTAGCAGTAAGAATGCGTTTAAAACACAGAACACCCGCTTCTTACGAACTCATCTTCTGTGTGTTGGTTCCTTTTAGGAAGTTGCATCTATGTTTAGATTCAGCGAGGAAGAAACACGTTTCTTCTAAAAGCTGCGTTTGGATATTCCAGAGTGGATGGGAGAACAGGCTGTAAAGAGAAATACCTTGCTCTAAAACCAAAACGGAGCTATCTAGCAGAATGGTTGTCAATGTGTGTATTCAACTTCCAGAGTTAAACTGATGTGTGTTTGCAGCAGTTCAGAAACCCTTTCTTTGGAGAATGCAGAAACCGTCATTTCCAGCCCTAGAGACGCTTATAAGAGTTAGCAGTAAGAATGCGTTTAAAACACAGAAGATCCGCTTCTTACGAACTCATCTGTTGTGTGTTGGTTCCTTTTAGAAAATTCCATCTATGTTTAGATTCAGCGAGGTAGAAACACGTTTCTTCTAAAAGCTGCGTTTGGACATTCCAGAGTGGATGGGAAAACAGGCTGTAAAGAGAAATACGTTGCTCTAAAACCAAAACGGAGCTATCTAGCAGAATGGTTGTCAATGCGTTTATTCAAGTTCCAGAGTTAAACTGCTGTGTGTTTGCAGCAGTTCAGAAACCTTTTCTTTGGAGAATGCAGAAACTGTCTTTTCCCGCCCTAGAGACGCTTATAAGTGTTAGCAGTAAGAATGCGTTTAAAACACAGAAGACCCGCTTCTTACGAACTCATCTGTTGTGTGTTGGTTCCTTTTAGAAAATTCCATCTATGTTTAGATTCAGCGAGGTAGAAACACGTTTCTTCTAAAAGCTGCGTTTGGACATTCCAGAGTGGATGGGAAAACAGGCTGTAAAGAGAAATACCTTGCTCTAAAACCAAAACGGAGCTATCTAGCAGAATGGTTGTCAATGCGTTTATTCAAGTTCCAGAGCTAAACTGCTGTGTGTTTGCAGCAGTTCAGAAACCCTTTCTTTGGAGACTGCAGAAAAAGTCTTTTCCCGCCCCAGAGACGCTTAGGAGAGTTAGCAGTAAGAATGCGTTTAAAACACAGAAGACCCGCTTATTACGAACTCATCCGCTGTGTGTTGGCTCCTTTTAGGAAGTTACATATATGTTTAGATTCAGCGAGGAAGAAACACGTTTCTTCTAAAAGCTGCGTTTGGACATTCCAGAGTGGATGGGAGAACAGGCTGTAAAGAGAAATACCTTGCTCTAAAACCAAAACGGAGCTATCTAGCAGAATGGTTGTCAATGTCTGTATTCAACTTACAGAGCTAAACTGATGTGTGTTTGCAGCAGTTCAGAAACCCTTTCTTTGGAGAATGCAGAAACCGTCTTTTCCCGCCCTAGAGACGCTTATGAGAGTTAGTAGTAAGAATGCGTTTAAAACACAGAACACCCGCTTCTTACGAACTCATCTGCTGTGTGTTGGTTCCTTTTAGGAAGTTGCATCTATGTTTAGATTCAGCGAGGTAGAATCACGTTTCTTCTAAAAGCTGCGTTTGGACATTCCAGAGTGGATGGGAGAACAGGCTGTAAAGAGAAATACCTTGCTCTAAAACCAAAACGGAGCTATCTAGCAGAATGGTTGTCAATGTGTCTATTCAACTTCCAGAGCTAAACTGATGTGTGTTTTCAGCAGTTCAGAAACCCTTTCTTTGGAGAATGCAGAAACCGTCATTTCCAGCCCTAGAGACGCATATAAGAGTTAGCAGTAAGAATGCGTTTAAAACACAGAACACCCGCTTCTTACGAACTGATCTTCTGTGTGTTGGTTCCTTTTAGGAAGTTGCATCTATGTTTAGATTCAGCGAGGAAGAAACACGTTTCTTCTAAAAGCTGCGTTTGGATATTCCAGAGTGGATGGGAGAACAGGCTGTAAAGAGAAATACCTTGCTCTAAAACCAAAACGGAGCTATCTAGCAGAATGGTTGTCAATGTGTGTATTCAACTTCCAGAGTTAAACTGATGTGTGTTTGCAGCAGTTCAGAAACCCTTTCTTTGGAGAATGCAGAAACCGTCATTTCCAGCCCTAGAGACGCATATAAGAGTTAGCAGTAAGAATGCGTTTAAAACACAGAACACCCGCTTCTTACGAACTCATCTTCTGTGTGTTGGTTCCTTTTAGGAAGTTGCATCTATGTTTAGATTCAGCGAGGAAGAAACACGTTTCTTCTAAAAGCTGCGTTTGGATATTCCAGAGTGGATGGGAGAACAGGCTGTAAAGAGAAATACCTTGCTCTAAAACCAAAACGGAGCTATCTAGCAGAATGGTTGTCAATGTTTGTATTCAACTTCCAGAGTTAAACTGATGTGTGTTTGCAGCAGTTCAGAAACCCTTTCTTTGGAGAATGCAGAAACCGTCATTTCCAGCCCTAGAGACGCATGTAAGAGTTAGCAGTAAGAATGCGTTTAAAACACAGAACACCCGCTTCTTACGAACTCATCTTCTGTGTGTTGGTTCCTCTTAGGAAGTTGCATCTATGTTTAGATTCAGCGAGGAAGAAACACGTTTCTTCTAAATGCTGCGTTTGGATATTCCAGAGTGGATGGGAGAACAGGCTGTAAAGAGAAATACCTTGCTCTAAAACCAAAACGGAGCTATCTAGCAGAATGGTTGTCAATGTGTGTATTCAACTTCCAGAGTTAAACTGATGTGTGTTTGCAGCAGTTCAGAAACCCTTTCTTTGGAGAATGCAGAAACCGTCATTTCCAGCCCTAGAGACGCATATAAGAGTTATCAGTAAGAATGCGTTTAAAACACAGAACACCCGCTTCTTACGAACTCATCTTCTGTGTGTTGGTTCCTTTTAGGAAGTTGCATCTATGTTTAGATTCAGCGAGGAAGAAACACGTTTCTTCTAAAAGCTGCGTTTGGATATTCCAGAGTGGATGGGAGAACAGGCTGTAAAGAGAAATACCTTGCTCTAAAACCAAAACGGAGCTATCTAGCAGAATGGTTGTCAATGTGTGTATTCAACTTCCAGAGTTAAACTGATGTGTGTTTGCAGCAGTTCAGAAACCCTTTCTTTGGAGAATGCAGAAACCGTCATTTCCAGCCCTAGAGACGCATGTAAGAGTTAGCAGTAAGAATGCGTTTAAAACACAGAACACCCGCTTCTTACGAACTCATCTTCTGTGTGTTGGTTCCTTTTAGGAAGTTGCATCTATGTTTAGATTCAGCGAGGAAGAAACACGTTTCTTCTAAGAGCTGCGTTTGGATATTCCAGAGTGGATGGGAGAACAGGCTGTAAAGAGAAATACCTTGCTCTAAAACCAAAACGGAGCTATCTAGCAGAATGGTTGTCAATGTCTGTATTCAACTTCCAGAGCTAAACTGATGTGTGTTTGCAGCAGTTCAGAAACCCTTTCTTTGGAGAATGCAGAAACCGTCTTTTCCCGCCCTAGAGACGCTTAAGAGAGTTAGTAGTAAGAATGCGTTTAAAACACAGAACACCCGCTTCTTACGAACTCATCTGCTGTGTGTTGGTTCCTTTTAGGAAGTTGCATCTATGTTTAGATTCAGCGAGGTAGAATCACGTTTCTTCTAAAAGCTGCGTTTGGACATTCCAGAGTGGATGGGAGAACAGGCTGTAAAGAGAAATACCTTGCTCTAAAACCAAAACGGAGCTATCTAGCAGAATGGTTGTCAATGTGTCTATTCAACTTCCAGAGCTAAACTGATGTGTGTTTTCAGCAGTTCAGAAACCCTTTCTTTGGAGAATGCAGAAACCGTCATTTCCAGCCCTAGAGATGCATATAAGAGTTAGCAGTAAGAATGCGTTTAAAACACAGAACACCCGCTTCTTACGAACTCATCTTCTGTGTGTTGGTTCCTTTTAGGAAGTTGCATCTATGTTTAGATTCAGCGAGGAAGAAACACGTTTCTTCTAAAAGCTGCGTTTGGATATTCCAGAG
The DNA here is from genome assembly GCF_048565385.1 of Saimiri boliviensis. Taxonomy (NCBI): domain Eukaryota; kingdom Metazoa; phylum Chordata; class Mammalia; order Primates; family Cebidae; genus Saimiri; species Saimiri boliviensis. Next base: position 43,518,199 of record NC_133467.1, read on the forward strand.
TGGATGGGAGAACAGGCTGTAAAGAGAAATACCTTGCTCTAAAACCAAAACGGAGCTATCTAGCAGAATGGTTTTCAATGTGTGTATTCAACTTCCAGAATTAAACATATGTGTGTTTGCAGCAGTTCAGAAACCCTTTCTTTGGAGAATGCAGAAACCGTCATTTCCAGCCCTAGAGACGCATATAAGAGTTAGCAGTAAGAATGCGTTTAAAACACAGAACACCCGCTTCTTACGAACTGATCTTCTGTGTGTTGGTTCCTTTTAGGAAGTTGCATCTATGTTTAGATTCAGCGAGGAAGAAACACGTTTCTTCTAAGAGCTGCGTTTGGATATTCCAGAGTGGATGGGAGAACAGGCTGTAAAGAGAAATACCTTGCTCTAAAACCAAAACGGAGCTATCTAGCAGAATGGTTGTCAATGTGTGTATTCAATTTCCAGAGTTAAACTGATGTGTGTTTGCAGCAGTTCAGAAACCCTTTCTTTGGAGAATGCAGAAACCGTCATTTCCAGCCCTAGAGACGCATATAAGAGTTAGCAGTAAGAATGCGTTTAAAACACAGAACACCCGCTTCTTACGAACTCATCTTCTGTGTGTTGGTTCCTTTTAGGAAGTTGCATCTATGTTTAGATTCAGCGAGGAAGAAACACGTTTCTTCTAAAAGCTGCGTTTGGATATTCCAGAGTGGATGGGAGAACAGGCTGTAAAGAGAAATACCTTGCTCTAAAACCAAAACGGAGCTATCTAGCAGAATGGTTGTCAATGTGTGTATTCAACTTCCAGAGTTAAACTGATGTGTGTTTGCAGCAGTTCAGAAACCCTTTCTTTGGAGAATGCAGAAACCGTCATTTCCAGCCCTAGAGACGCATATAAGAGTTAGCAGTAAGAATGCGTTTAAAACACAGAACACCCGCTTCTTACGAACTCATCTTCTGTGTGTTGGTTCCTTTTAGGAAGTTGCATCTATGTTTAGATTCAGCGAGGAAGAAACACGTTTCTTCTAAAAGCTGCGTTTGGATATTCCAGAGTGGATGGGAGAACAGGCTGTAAAGAGAAATACCTTGCTCTAAAACCAAAACGGAGCTATCTAGCAGAATGGTTGTCAATGTTTGTATTCAACTTCCAGAGTTAAACTGATGTGTGTTTGCAGCAGTTCAGAAACCCTTTCTTTGGAGAATGCAGAAACCGTCATTTCCAGCCCTAGAGACGCATGTAAGAGTTAGCAGTAAGAATGCGTTTAAAACACAGAACACCCGCTTCTTACGAACTCATCTTCTGTGTGTTGGTTCCTTTTAGGAAGTTGCATCTATGTTTAGATTCAGCGAGGAAGAAACACGTTTCTTCTAAAAGCTGCGTTTGGATATTCCAGAGTGGATGGGAGAACAGGCTGTAAAGAGAAATACCTTGCTCTAAAACCAAAACGGAGCTATCTAGCAGAATGGTTGTCAATGTGTGTATTCAACTTCCAGAGTTAAACTGATGTGTGTTTGCAGCAGTTCAGAAACCCTTTCTTTGGAGAATGCAGAAACCGTCATTTCCAGCCCTAGAGACGCATGTAAGAGTTAGCAGTAAGAATGCGTTTAAAACACAGAACACCCGCTTCTTACGAACTCATCTTCTGTGTGTTGGTTCCTTTTAGGAAGTTGCATCTATGTTTAGATTCAGCGAGGAAGAAACACGTTTCTTCTAAAAGCTGCGTTTGGATATTCCAGAGTGGATGGGAGAACAGGCTGTAAAGAGAAATACCTTGCTCTAAAACCAAAACGGAGCTATCTAGCAGAATGGTTGTCAATGTGTGTATTCAACTTCCAGAGTTAAACTGATGTGTGTTTGCAGCAGTTCAGAAACCCTTTCTTTGGAGAATGCAGAAACCGTCATTTCCAGCCCTAGAGACGCATATAAGAGTTAGCAGTAAGAATGCGTTTAAAACACAGAACACCCGCTTCTTACGAACTCATCTTGTGTGTTGGTTCCTTTTAGGAAGTTGCATCTATGTTTAGATTCAGCGAGGAAGAAACACGTTTCTTCTAAAAGCTGCGTTTGGATATTCCAGAGTGGATGGGAGAACAGGCTGTAAAGAGAAATACCTTGCTCTAAAACCAAAACGGAGCTATCTAGCAGAATGGTTGTCAATGTGTGTATTCAACTTCCAGAGTTAAACTGATGTGTGTTTGCAGCAGTTCAGAAACCCTTTCTTTGGAGAATGCAGAAACCGTCATTTCCAGCTCTAGAGACGCATGTAAGAGTTAGCAGTAAGAATGCGTTTAAAACACAGAACACCCGCTTCTTACGAACTCATCTGCTGTGTGTTGGTTCCTTTTAGGAAATTGCATCTATGTTTAGATTCAGCGAGGAAGAAACACGTTTCTTCTAAAAGCTGCGTTTGGATATTCCAGAGTGGATGGGAGAACAGGCTGTAAAGAGAAATACCTTGCTCTAAAACCAAAACGGAGCTATCTAGCAGAATGGTTGTCAATGTGTGTATTCAACTTCCAGAGTTAAACTGATGTGTGTTTGCAGCAGTTCAGAAACCCTTTCTTTGGAGAATGCAGAAACCGTCATTTCCAGCCCTAGAGACGCATGTAAGAGTTAGCAGTAAGAATGCGTTTAAAACACAGAACACCCGCTTCTTACGAACTCATCTTCTGTGTGTTGGTTCCTTTTAGGAAGTTGCATCTATGTTTAGATTCAGCGAGGAAGAAACACGTTTCTTCTAAAAGCTGCGTTTGGATATTCCAGAGTGGATGGGAGAACAGGCTGTAAAGAAAAATACCTTGCTCTAAAACCAAAACGGAGCTATCTAGCAGAATGGTTGTCAATGTGTCTATTCAACTTCCAGAGCTAAACTGATGTGTGTTTTCAGCAGTTCAGAAACCCTTTCTTTGGAGAATGCAGAAACCGTCATTTCCAGCCCTAGAGACGCTTATAAGAGTTAGCCTTAAGAATGCGTTTAAAACAAAGAAGTCCCGCATCTTACGAACTCATCTTCTGTGTGTTGGTTCCTTTTAGGAAGTTGCATCTATGTTTAGATTCAGCGAGGAAGAAACACGTTTCTTCTAAAAGCTGCGTTTGGATATTCCAGAGTGGATGGGAGAACAGGCTGTAAAGAGAAATACCTTGCTCTAAAACCAAAACGGAGCTATCTAGCAGAATGGTTGTCAATGTGTGTATTCAACTTCCAGAGTTAAACTGATGTGTGTTTGCAGCAGTTCAGAAACCCTTTCTTTGGAGAATGCAGAAACCGTCATTTCCAGCCCTAGAGACGCATATAAGAGTTAGCAGTAAGAATGCGTTTAAAACACAGAACACCCGCTTCTTACGAACTCATCTTGTGTGTTGGTTCCTTTTAGGAAGTTGCATCTATGTTTAGATTCAGCGAGGAAGAAACACGTTTCTTCTAAGAGCTGCGTTTGGATATTCCAGAGTGGATGGGAGAACAGGCTGTAAAGAGAAATACCTTGCTCTAAAACCAAAACGGAGCTATCTAGCAGAATGGTTGTCAATGTGTGTATTCAACTTCCAGAGTTAAACTGATGTGTGTTTGCAGCAGTTCAGAAACCCTTTCTTTGGAGAATGCAGAAACCGTCATTTCCAGCCCTAGAGACGCATGTAAGAGTTAGCAGTAAGAATGCGTTGAAAACACAGAACACCCGCTTCTTACGAACTCATCTTCTGTGTGTTGGTTCCTTTTAGGAAATTGCATCTATGTTTAGATTCAGCGAGGAAGAAACACGTTTCTTCTAAAAGCTGCGTTTGGATATTCCAGAGTGGATGGGAGAACAGGCTGTAAAGAGAAATACCTTGCTCTAAAACCAAAACGGAGCTATCTAGCAGAATGGTTGTCAATGTGTGTATTCAACTTCCAGAGTTAAACTGATGTGTGTTTGCAGCAGTTCAGAAACCCTTTCTTTGGAGAATGCAGAAACCGTCATTTCCAGCCCTAGAGACGCATGTAAGAGTTAGCAGTAAGAATGCGTTTAAAACACAGAACACCCGCTTCTTACGAACTCATCTTCTGTGTGTTGGTTTCTTTTAGGAAGTTGCATCTATGTTTAGATTCAGCGAGGAAGAAACACGTTTCTTCTAAAAGCTGCGTTTGGATATTCCAGAGTGGATGGGAGAACAGGCTGTAAAGAAAAATACCTTGCTCTAAAACCAAAACGGAGCTATCTAGCAGAATGGTTGTCAATGTGTCTATTCAACTTCCAGAGCTAAACTGATATGTGTTTTCAGCAGTTCAGAAACCCTTTCTTTGGAGAATGCAGAAACCGTCATTTCCAGCCCTAGAGACGCTTATAAGAGTTAGCAGTAAGAATGCGTTTAAAACACAGAACACCCGCTTCTTACGAACTCATCTTCTGTGTGTTGGTTCCTTTTAGGAAGTTGCATCTATGTTTAGATTCAGCGAGGAAGAAACACGTTTCTTCTAAAAGCTGCGTTTGGATATTCCAGAGTGGATGGGAGAACAGGCTGTAAAGAGAAATACCTTGCTCTAAAACCAAAACGGAGCTATCCAGCAGAATGGTTGTCAATGTGTGTATTCAACTTCCAGAGTTAAACTGATGTGTGTTTGCAGCAGTTCAGAAACCCTTTCTTTGGAGAATGCAGAAACCGTCATTTCCAGCCCTAGAGACGCATGTAAGAGTTAGCAGTAAGAATGCGTTTAAAACACAGAACACCCGCTTCTTACGAACTCATCTTCTGTGTGTTGGTTCCTTTTAGGAAGTTGCATCTATGTTTAGATTCAGCGAGGAAGAAACACGTTTCTTCTAAAAGCTGCGTTTGGATATTCCAGAGTGGATGGGAGAACAGGCTGTAAAGAGAAATACCTTGCTCTAAAACCAAAACGGAGCTATCTAGCAGAATGGTTGTCAATGTGTGTATTCAACTTCCAGAGTTAAACTGATGTGTGTTTGCAGCAGTTCAGAAACCCTTTCTTTGGAGAATGCAGAAACCGTCATTTCCAGCCCTAGAGACGCATATAAGAGTTAGCAGTAAGAATGCGTTTAAAACACAGAACACCCGCTTCTTACGAACTCATCTTCTGTGTGTTGGTTCCTTTTAGGAAGTTGCATCTATGTTTAGATTCAGCGAGGAAGAAACACGTTTCTTCTAAGAGCTCCGTTTGGATATTCCAGAGTGGATGGGAGAACAGGCTGTAAAGAGAAATACCTTGCTCTAAAACCAAAACGGAGCTATCTAGCAGAATGGTTGTCAATGTGTGTATTCAACTTCCAGAGTTAAACTGATGTATGTTTGCAGCAGTTCAGAAACCCTTTCTTTGTAGAATGCAGAAACCGTCATTTCCAGCCCTAGAGACGCATATAAGAGTTAGCAGTAAGAATGCGTTTAAAACACAGAACACCCGCTTCTTACGAACTCATCTTCTGTGTGTTGGTTCCTTTTAGGAAGTTGCATCTATGTTTAGATTCAGCGTGGAAGAAACACGTTTCTTCTAAAAGCTGCGTTTGGATATTCCAGAGTGGATGGGAGAACAGGCTGTAAAGAGAAATACCTTGCTCTAAAACCAAAACGGAGTTATCTAGCAGAATGGTTGTCAATGTGTGTATTTAACTTCCAGAGTTAAACTGATGTGTGTTTGCAGCAGTTCAGAAACCCTTTCTTTGGAGAATGCAGAAACCGTCATTTCCAGCCCTAGAGACGCATGTAAGAGTTAGCAGTAAGAATGCGTTTAAAACACAGAGCACCCGCTTCTTACGAACTCATCTTCTGTGTGTTGGTTCCTTTTAGGAAGTTGCATCTATGTTTAGATTCAGCGAGGAAGAAACACGTTTCTTCTAAGAGCTGCGTTTGGATATTCCAGAGTGGATGGGAGAACAGGCTGTAAAGAGAAATACCTTACTCTAAAACCAAAACGGAGCTATCTAGCAGAATGGTTGTCAATGTGTGTATTCAACTTCCAGAGTTAAACTGATGTGTGTTTGCAGCAGTTCAGAAACCCTTTCTTTGGAGAATGCAGAAACCGTCATTTCCAGCCCTAGAGACGCATATAAGAGTTAGCAGTAAGAATGCGTTTAAAACACAGAACACCCGCTTCTTACGAACTCATCTTCTGTGTGTTGGTTCCTTTTAGGAAGTTGCATCTAAGTTTAGATTCAGCGAGGAAGAAACACGTTTCTTCTAAAAGCTGCGTTTGGATATTCCAGAGTGGATGGGAGAACAGGCTGTAAAGAGAAATACCTTGCTCTAAAACCAAAACGGAGCTATCTAGCAGAATGGTTTTCAATGTGTGTATTCAACTTCCAGAGTTAAACTGATGTGTGTTTGCAGCAGTTCAGAAACCCTTTCTTTGTAGAATGCAGAAACCGTCATTTCCAGCCCTAGAGACGCATATAAGAGTTAGCAGTAAGAATGCGTTTAAAACACAGAACACCCGCTTCTTACGAACTCATCTTCTGTGTGTTGGTTCCTTTTAGGAAGTTGCATCTATGTTTAGATTCAGCGAGGAAGAAACACGTTTCTTCTAAAAGCTGCGTTTGGATATTCCAGAGTGGATGGGAGAACAGGCTGTAAAGAGAAATACCTTGCTCTAAAACCAAAACGGAGCTATCTAGCAGAATGGTTGTCAATGTGTGTATTCAACTTCCAGAGTTAAACTGATGTGTGTTTGCAGCAGTTCAGAAACCCTTTCTTTGGAGAATGCAGAAACCGTCATTTCCAGCCCTAGAGACGCATATAAGAGTTAGCAGTAAGAATGCGTTTAAAACACAGAACACCCGCTTCTTACGAACTCATCTGCTGTGTGTTGGTTCCTTTTAGGAAGTTGCATCTATGTTTAGATTCAGCGAGGAAGAAACACGTTTCTTCTAAAAGCTGCGTTTGGATATTCCAGAGTGGATGGGAGAACAGGCTGTAAAGAGAAATACCTTGCTCTAAAACCAAAACGGAGCTATCTAGCAAAATGGTTGTCAATGTGTGTATTCAACTTCCAGATATAAACATATGTGTGATTGCAGCAGTTCAGAAACCCTTTCTTTGGAGAATGCAGAAACCGTCATTTCTAGCCCTAGAGACGCATATAAGAGTTAGCCTTAAGAATGCGTTTAAAACAAAGAAGTCCCGCTTCTTACGAACTCATCTTCTGTGTGTTGGTTCCTTTTAGGAAGTTGCATCTATGTTTAGATTCAGCGAGGAAGAAACACGTTTCTTCTAAAAGCTGCGTTTGGATATTCCAGAGTGGATGGGAGAACAGGCTGTAAAGAGAAATACCTTGCTCTAAAACCAAAACGGAGCTATCTAGCAGAATGGTTGTCAATGTGTGTATTCAACTTCCAGAGTTAAACTGATGTGTGTTTGCAGCAGTTCAGAAACCCTTTCTTTGGAGAATGCAGAAACCGTCATTTCCAGCCCTAGAGACGCATGTAAGAGTTAGCAGTAAGAATGCGTTTAAAACACAGAGCACCCGCTTCTTACGAACTCATCTTCTGTGTGTTGGTTCCTTTTAGGAAGTTGCATCTATGTTTAGATTCAGCGAGGAAGAAACACGTTTCTTCTAAGAGCTGTGTTTGGATATTCCAGAGTGGATGGGAGAACAGGCTGTAAAGAGAAATACCTTACTCTAAAACCAAAACGGAGCTATCTAGCAGAATGGTTGTCAATGTGTGTATTCAACTTCCAGAGTTAAACTGATGTGTGTTTGCAGCAGTTCAGAAACCCTTTCTTTGGAGAATGCAGAAACCGTCATTTCCAGCCCTAGAGACGCATATAAGAGTTAGCAGTAAGAATGCGTTTAAAACACAGAACACCCGCTTCTTACGAACTCATCTTCTGTGTGTTGGTTCCTTTTAGGAAGTTGCATCTATGTTTAGATTCAGCGAGGAAGAAACACGTTTCTTCTAAAAGCTGCGTTTGGATATTCCAGAGTGGATGGGAGAACAGGCTGTAAAGAGAAATACCTTGCTCTAAAACCAAAACGGAGCTATCTAGCAGAATGGTTTTCAATGTGTGTATTCAACTTCCAGAGTTAAACTGATGTGTGTTTGCAGCAGTTCAGAAACCCTTTCTTTGTAGAATGCAGAAACCGTCATTTCCAGCCCTAGAGACGCATATAAGAGTTAGCAGTAAGAATGCGTTTAAAACACAGAACACCCGCTTCTTACGAACTCATCTTCTGTGTGTTGGTTCCTTTTAGGAAGTTGCATCTATGTTTAGATTCAGCGAGGAAGAAACACGTTTCTTCTAAAAGCTGCGTTTGGATATTCCAGAGTGGATGGGAGAACAGGCTGTAAAGAGAAATACCTTGCTCTAAAACCAAAACGGAGCTATCTAGCAGAATGGTTGTCAATGTGTGTATTCAACTTCCAGAGTTAAACTGATGTGTGTTTGCAGCAGTTCAGAAACCCTTTCTTTGGAGAATGCAGAAACCGTCATTTCCAGCCCTAGAGACGCATATAAGAGTTAGCAGTAAGAATGCGTTTAAAACACAGAACACCCGCTTCTTACGAACTCATCTGCTGTGTGTTGGTTCCTTTTAGGAAGTTGCATCTATGTTTAGATTCAGCGAGGAAGAAACACGTTTCTTCTAAAAGCTGCGTTTGGATATTCCAGAGTGGATGGGAGAACAGGCTGTAAAGAGAAATACCTTGCTCTAAAACCAAAACGGAGCTATCTAGCAAAATGGTTGTCAATGTGTGTATTCAACTTCCAGATATAAACATATGTGTGATTGCAGCAGTTCAGAAACCCTTTCTTTGGAGAATGCAGAAACCGTCATTTCTAGCCCTAGAGACGCATATAAGAGTTAGCCTTAAGAATGCGTTTAAAACAAAGAAGTCCCGCTTCTTACGAACTCATCTTCTGTGTGTTGGTTCCTTTTAGGAAGTTGCATCTATGTTTAGATTCAGCGAGGAAGAAACACGTTTCTTCTAAAAGCTGCGTTTGGATATTCCAGAGTGGATGGGAGAACAGGCTGTAAAGAGAAATACCTTGCTCTAAAACCAAAACGGAGCTATCTAGCAGAATGGTTGTCAATGTGTGTATTCAACTTCCAGAGTTAAACTGATGTGTGTTTGCAGCAGTTCAGAAACCCTTTCTTTGGAGAATGCAGAAACCGTCATTTCCAGCCCTAGAGACGCATATAAGAGTTAGCAGTAAGAATGCGTTTAAAACACAGAACACCCGCTTCTTACGAACTCATCTTCTGTGTGTTGGTTCCTTTTAGGAAGTTGCATCTATGTTTAGATTCAGCGTGGAAGAAACACGTTTCTTCTAAAAGCTGCGTTTGGATATTCCAGAGTGGATGGGAGAACAGGCTGTAAAGAGAAATACCTTGCTCTAAAACCAAAACGGAGCTATCTAGCAGAATGGTTGTCAATGTGTGTATTCAACTTCCAGAGTTAAACTGATGTGTGTTTGCAGCAGTTCAGAAACCCTTTCTTTGGAGAATGCAGAAACCGTCATTTCCAGCACTAAAGACGCATGTAAGAGATAGCAGTAAGAATGCGTTTAAAACACAGAGCACCCGCTTCTTACGAACTCATCTTCTGTGTGTTGGTTCCTTTTAGGAAGTTGCATCTATGTTTAGATTCAGCGAGGAAGAAACACGTTTCTTCTAAGAGCTGCGTTTGGATATTCCAGAGTGGATGGGAGAACAGGCTGTAAAGAGAAATACCTTACTCTAAAACCAAAACGGAGCTATCTAGCAGAATGGTTGTCAATGTGTGTATTCAACTTCCAGAGTTAAACTGATGTGTGTTTGCAGCAGTTCAGAAACCCTTTCTTTGGAGAATGCAGAAACCGTCATTTCCAGCCCTAGAGACGCATATAAGAGTTAGCAGTAAGAATGCGTTTAAAACACAGAACACCCGCTTCTTACGAACTCATCTTCTGTGTGTTGGTTCCTTTTAGGAAGTTGCATCTATGTTTAGATTCAGCGAGGAAGAAACACGTTTCTTCTAAAAGCTGCGTTTGGATATTCCAGAGTGGATGGGAGAACAGGCTGTAAAGAGAAATACCTTGCTCTAAAACCAAAACGGAGCTATCTAGCAGAATGGTTGTCAATGTGTGTATTCAACTTCCAGAGTTAAACTGATGTGTGTTTGCAGCAGTTCAGAAACCCTTTCTTTGGAGAATGCAGAAACCGTCATTTCCAGCCCTAGAGACGCATATAAGAGTTAGCAGTAAGAATGCGTTTAAAACACAGAACACCCGCTTCTTACGAACTCATCTTCTGTGTGTTGGTTCCTTTTAGGAAGTTGCATCTATGTTTAGATTCAGCGAGGAAGAAACACGTTTCTTCTAAAAGCTGCGTTTGGATATTCCAGAGTGGATGGGAGAACAGGCTGTAAAGAGAAATACCTTGCTCTAAAACCAAAACGGAGCTATCTAGCAGAATGGTTGTCAATGTGTGTATTCAACTTCCAGAGTTAAACTGATGTGTGTTTGCAGCAGTTCAGAAACCCTTACTTTGGAGAATGCAGAAACCGTCATTTCCAGCCCTAGAGACGCATATAAGAGTTAGCAGTAAGAATGCGTTTAAAACACAGAACACCCGCTTCTTACGAACTCATCTGCTGTGTGTTGGTTCCTTTTAGGAAGTTGCATCTATGTTTAGATTCAGCGAGGAAGAAACACGTTTCTTCTAAAAGCTGCGTTTGGATATTCCAGAGTGGATGGGAGAACAGGCTGTAAAGAGAAATACCTTGCTCTAAAACCAAAACGGAGCTATCTAGCAAAATGGTTGTCAATGTGTGTATTCAACTTCCAGATATAAACATATGTGTGATTGCAGCAGTTCAGAAACCCTTTCTTTGGAGAATGCAGAAACCGTCATTTCTAGCCCTAGAGACGCATATAAGAGTTAGCCTTAAGAATGCGTTTAAAACAAAGAAGTCCCGCTTCTTACGAACTCATCTTCTGTGTGTTGGTTCCTTTAAGGAAGTTGCATCTATGTTTAGATTCAGCGAGGTAGAAACACGTTTCTTCTATAAGCTGCGTTTGGACATTCCACAGTGGATGGGAGAACAGGCTGTAAAGAGAAATATATTGCTCTAAAACCAAAACGGAGCTATCTAGCAGAATGGTTTTCAATGTGTGTATTCAGGTTCCAGAGTTAAACTGATGTGTGTTTGCAGCAGTTCAGAAACCCTTTCTTTGGAGAATGCAGAAACAGTCTTTTCCCGCCCTAGAGACGCTTATAAGAGTTAGCAGTAAGAATGCGTTTAAAACACAGAAGACCCCCTTCTTACGAAGTCATCTGCTGTGTGTTGGTTCCTTTTAGGAAGTTGCATCTATGTTTACATTCAGCGAGGTAGAAACACGTTTCTTCTAAAAGCTGCGTTTGGACATTCCAGAGTGGATGGGAGAACAGGCTGTAAAGAGAAATACCTTGCTCTAAAACCAAAACGGAGCTATCTAGCAGAATGGTTGTCAATGTGTGTATTCAACTTCCAGAGTTAAACTGATGTGTGTTTGCAGCAGTTCAGAAACCCTTTCTTTGGAGAATGCAGAAACTGTCTTTTCCCGCCCTAGAGACGCTTATAAGAGTTAGCAGTAAGAATGCGTTTAAAACACAGAAGATCCGCTTCTTACGAACTCATCTGTTGTGTGTTGGTTCCTTTTAGAAAATTCCATCTATGTTTAGATTCAGCGAGGTAGAAACACGTTTCTTCTAAAAGCTGCGTTTGGACATTCCAGAGTGGATGGGAAAACAGGCTGTAAAGAGAAATACGTTGCTCTAAAACCAAAACGGAGCTATCTAGCAGAATGGTTGTCAATGCGTTTATTCAAGTTCCAGAGTTAAACTGCTGTGTGTTTGCAGCAGTTCAGAAACCTTTTCTTTGGAGAATGCAGAAACTGTCTTTTCCTGCCCTAGAGACGCTTATAAGTGTTAGCAGTAAGAATGCGTTTAAAACACAGAAGACCCGCTTCTTACGAACTCATCTGTTGTGTGTTGGTTCCTTTTAGAAAATTCCATCTATGTTTAGATTCAGCGAGGTAGAAACACGTTTCTTCTAAAAGCTGCGTTTGGACATTCCAGAGTGGATGGGAAAACAGGCTGTAAAGAGAAATACCTTGCTCTAAAACCAAAACGGAGCTATCTAGCAGAATGGTTGTCAATGCGTTTATTCAAGTTCCAGAGCTAAACTGCTGTGTGTTTGCAGCAGTTCAGAAACCCTTTCTTTGGAGACTGCAGAAAAAGTCTTTTCCCGCCCCAGAGACGCTTAGGAGAGTTAGCAGTAAGAATACGTTTAAAACACAGAAGACCCGCTTATTACGAACTCATCCGCTGTGTGTTGGCTCCTTTTAGGAAGTTACATATATGTTTAGATTCAGCGAGGAAGAAACACGTTTCTTCTAAAAGCTGCGTTTGGACATTCCAGAGTGGATGGGAGAACAGGCTGTAAAGAGAAATACCTTGCTCTAAAACCAAAACGGAGCTATCTAGCAGAATGGTTGTCAATGTCTGTATTCAACTTCCAGAGCTAAACTGATGTGTGTTTGCAGCAGTTCAGAAACCCTTTCTTTGGAGAATGCAGAAACCGTCTTTTCCCGCCCTAGAGACGCTTATGAGAGTTAGTAGTAAGAATGCGTTTAAAACACAGAACACCCGCTTCTTACGAACTCATCTGCTGTGTGTTGGTTCCTTTTAGGAAGTTGCATCTATGTTTAGATTCAGCGAGGTAGAATCACGTTTCTTCTAAAAGCTGCGTTTGGACATTCCAGAGTGGATGGGAGAACAGGCTGTAAAGAGAAATACCTTGCTCTAAAACCAAAACGGAGCTATCTAGCAGAATGGTTGTCAATGTGTCTATTCAACTTCCAGAGCTAAACTGATGTGTGTTTTCAGCAGTTCAGAAACCCTTTCTTTGGAGAATGCAGAAACCGTCATTTCCAGCCCTAGAGATGCATATAAGAGTTAGCAGTAAGAATGCGTTTAAAACACAGAACACCCGCTTCTTACGAACTCATCTTCTGTGTGTTGGTTCCTTTTAGGAAGTTGCATCTATGTTTAGATTCAGCGAGGAAGAAACACGTTTCTTCTAAAAGCTGCGTTTGGATATTCCAGAGTGGATGGGAGAACAGGCTGTAAAGAGAAATACCTTGCTCTAAAACCAAAACGGAGCTATCTAGCAGAATGGTTTTCAATGTGTGTATTCAACTTCCAGAATTAAACATATGTGTGTTTGCAGCAGTTCAGAAACCCTTTCTTTGGAGAATGCAGAAACCGTCATTTCCAGCCCTAGAGACGCATATAAGAGTTAGCAGTAAGAATGCGTTTAAAACACAGAACACCCGCTTCTTACGAACTGATCTTCTGTGTGTTGGTTCCTTTTAGGAAGTTGCATCTATGTTTAGATTCAGCGAGGAAGAAACACGTTTCTTCTAAGAGCTGCGTTTGGATATTCCAGAGTGGATGGGAGAACAGGCTGTAAAGAGAAATACCTTGCTCTAAAACCAAAACGGAGCTATCTAGCAGAATGGTTGTCAATGTGTGTATTCAACTTCCAGAGTTAAACTGATGTGTGTTTGCAGCAGTTCAGAAACCCTTTCTTTGGAGAATGCAGAAACCGTCATTTCCAGCCCTAGAGACGCATATAAGAGTTAGCAGTAAGAATGCGTTTAAAACACAGAACACCCGCTTCTTACGAACTCATCTTCTGTGTGTTGGTTCCTTTTAGGAAGTTGCATCTATGTTTAGATTCAGCGAGGAAGAAACACGTTTCTTCTAAAAGCTGCGTTTGGATATTCCAGAGTGGATGGGAGAACAGGCTGTAAAGAGAAATACCTTGCTCTAAAACCAAAACGGAGCTATCTAGCAGAATGGTTGTCAATGTGTGTATTCAACTTCCAGAGTTAAACTGATGTGTGTTTGCAGCAGTTCAGAAACCCTTTCTTTGGAGAATGCAGAAACCGTCATTTCCAGCCCTAGAGACGCATATAAGAGTTAGCAGTAAGAATGCGTTTAAAACACAGAACACCCGCTTCTTACGAACTCATCTTCTGTGTGTTGGTTCCTTTTAGGAAGTTGCATCTATGTTTAGATTCAGCGAGGAAGAAACACGTTTCTTCTAAAAGCTGCGTTTGGATATTCCAGAGTGGATGGGAGAACAGGCTGTAAAGAGAAATACCTTGCTCTAAAACCAAAACGGAGCTATCTAGCAGAATGGTTGTCAATGTTTGTATTCAACTTCCAGAGTTAAACTGATGTGTGTTTGCAGCAGTTCAGAAACCATTTCTTTGGAGAATGCAGAAACCGTCATTTCCAGCCCTAGAGACGCATGTAAGAGTTAGCAGTAAGAATGCGTTTAAAACACAGAACACCCGCTTCTTACGAACTCATCTTCTGTGTGTTGGTTCCTTTTAGGAAGTTGCATCTATGTTTAGATTCAGCGAGGAAGAAACACGTTTCTTCTAAAAGCTGCGTTTGGATATTCCAGAGTGGATGGGAGAACAGGCTGTAAAGAGAAATACCTTGCTCTAAAACCAAAACGGAGCTATCTAGCAGAATGGTTGTCAATGTGTGTATTCAACTTCCAGAGTTAAACTGATGTGTGTTTGCAGCAGTTCAGAAACCCTTTCTTTGGAGAATGCAGAAACCGTCATTTCCAGCCCTAGAGACGCATGTAAGAGTTAGCAGTAAGAATGCGTTTAAAACACAGAACACCCGCTTCTTACGAACTCATCTTCTGTGTGTTGGTTCCTTTTAGGAAGTTGCATCTATGTTTAGATTCAGCGAGGAAGAAACACGTTTCTTCTAAATGCTGCTTTTGGATATTCCAGAGTGGATGGGAGAACAGGCTGTAAAGAGAAATACCTTGCTCTAAAACCAAAACGGAGCTATCTAGCAGAATGGTTGTCAATGTGTGTATTCAACTTCCAGAGTTAAACTGATGTGTGTTTGCAGCAGTTCAGAAACCCTTTCTTTGGAGAATGCAGAAACCGTCATTTCCAGCCCTAGAGACGCATATAAGAGTTAGCAGTAAGAATGCGTTTAAAACACAGAACACCCGCTTCTTACGAACTCATCTTGTGTGTTGGTTCCTTTTAGGAAGTTGCATCTATGTTTAGATTCAGCGAGGAAGAAACACGTTTCTTCTAAAAGCTGCGTTTGGATATTCCAGAGTGGATGGGAGAACAGGCTGTAAAGAGAAATACCTTGCTCTAAAACCAAAACGGAGCTATCTAGCAGAATGGTTGTCAATGTGTGTATTCAACTTCCAGAGTTAAACTGATGTGTGTTTGCAGCAGTTCAGAAACCCTTTCTTTGGAGAATGCAGAAACCGTCATTTCCAGCCCTAGAGACGCATATAAGAGTTATCAGTAAGAATGCGTTTAAAACACAGAACACCCGCTTCCTACGAACTCATCTTCTGTGTGTTGGTTCCTTTTAGGAAGTTGCATCTATGTTTAGATTCAGCGAGGAAGAAACACGTTTCTTCTAAAAGCTGCGTTTGGATTTTCCAGAGTGGATTGGAGAACAGGCTGTAAAGAGAAATACCTTGCTCTAAAACCAAAACGGAGCTATCTAGCAGAATGGTTGTCAATGTGTGTATTCAACTTCCAGAGTTAAACTGATGTGTGTTTGCAGCAGTTCAGAAACCCTTTCTTTGGAGAATGCAGAAACCGTCATTTCCAGCCCTAGAGACGCATGTAAGAGTTAGCAGTAAGAATGCGTTTAAAACACAGAACACCCGCTTCTTACGAACTCATCTTCTGTGTGTTGGTTCCTTTTAGGAAGTTGCATCTATGTTTAGATTCAGCGAGGAAGAAACACGTTTCTTCTAAAAGCTGCGTTTGGATATTCCAGAGTGGATGGGAGAACAGGCTGTAAAGAGAAATACCTTGCTCTAAAACCAAAACGGAGCTATCTAGCAGAATGGTTGTCAATGTGTGTATTCAACTTCCAGAGTTAAACTGATGTGTGTTTGCAGCAGTTCAGAAACCCTTTCTTTGGAGAATGCAGAAACCGTCATTTCCAGCCCTAGAGACGCATATAAGAGTTAGCAGTAAGAATGCGTTTAAAACACAGAACACCCGCTTCTTACGAACTCATCTTCTGTGTGTTGGTTCCTTTTAGGAAGTTGCATCTATGTTTAGATTCAGCGAGGAAGAAACACGTTTCTTCTAAAAGCTGCGTTTGGATATTCCAGAGTGGATGGGAGAACAGGCTGTAAAGAGAAATACCTTGCTCTAAAACCAAAACGGAGCTATCTAGCAGAATGGTTGTCAATGTGTGTATTCAACTTCCAGAGTTAAACTGATGTGTGTTTGCAGCAGTTCAGAAACCCTTTCTTTGGAGAATGCAGAAACCGTCATTTCCAGCCCTAGAGACGCATGTAAGAGTTAGCAGTAAGAATGCGTTTAAAACACAGAACACCCGCTTCTTACGAACTCATCTTCTGTGTGTTGGTTCCTTTTAGGAAGTTGCATCTATGTTTAGATTCAGCGAGGAAGAAACACGTTTCTTCTAAAAGCTGCGTTTGGATATTCCAGAGTGGATGGGAGAACAGGCTGTAAAGAGAAATACCTTGCTCTAAAACCAAAACGGAGCTATCTAGCAGAATGGTTGTCAATGTGTGTATTCAACTTCCAGAGTTAAACTGATGTGTGTTTGCAGCAGTTCAGAAACCCTTTCTTTGGAGAATGCAGAAACCGTCATTTCCAGCCCTAGAGACGCATATAAGAGTTAGCAGTAAGAATGCGTTTAAAACACAGAACACCCGCTTCTTACGAACTCATCTTCTGTGTGTTGGTTCCTTTTAGGAAGTTGCATCTATGTTTAGATTCAGCGAGGAAGAAACACGTTTCTTCTAAAAGCTGCGTTTGGATATTCCAGAGTGGATGGGAGAACAGGCTGTAAAGAGAAATACCTTGCTCTAAAACCAAAACGGAGCTATCTAGCAGAATGGTTGTCAATGTGTGTATTCAACTTCCAGAGTTAAACTGATGTGTGTTTGCAGCAGTTCAGAAACCCTTTCTTTGGAGAATGCAGAAACCGTCATTTCCAGCCCTAGAGACGCATGTAAGAGTTAGCAGTAAGAATGCGTTTAAAACACAGAACACCCGCTTCTTACGAACTCATCTTCTGTGTGTTGGTTCCTTTTAGGAAGTTGCATCTATGTTTAGATTCAGCGAGGAAGAAACACGTTTCTTCTAAAAGCTGCGTTTGGATATTCCAGAGTGGATGGGAGAACAGGCTGTAAAGAGAAATACCTTGCTCTAAAACCAAAACGGAGCTATCTAGCAGAATGGTTGTCAATGTGTGTATTCAACTTCCAGAGTTAAACTGATGTGTGTTTGCAGCAGTTCAGAAACCCTTTCTTTGGAGAATGCAGAAACCGTCATTTCCAGCCCTAGAGACGCATATAAGAGTTATCAGTAAGAATGCGTTTAAAACACAGAACACCCGCTTCCTACGAACTCATCTTCTGTGTGTTGGTTCCTTTTAGGAAGTTGCATCTATGTTTAGATTCAGCGAGGAAGAAACACGTTTCTTCTAAAAGCTGCGTTTGGATTTTCCAGAGTGGATGGGAGAACAGGCTGTAAAGAGAAATACCTTGCTCTAAAACCAAAACGGAGCTATCTAGCAGAATGGTTGTCAATGTGTGTATTCAACTTCCAGAGTTAAACTGATGTGTGTTTGCAGCAGTTCAGAAACCCTTTCTTTGGAGAATGCAGAAACCGTCATTTCCAGCCCTAGAGACGCATGTAAGAGTTAGCAGTAAGAATGCGTTTAAAACACAGAACACCCGCTTCTTACGAACTCATCTTCTGTGTGTTGGTTCCTTTTAGGAAGTTGCATCTATGTTTAGATTCAGCGAGGAAGAAACACGTTTCTTCTAAAAGCTGCGTTTGGATATTCCAGAGTGGATGGGAGAACAGGCTGTAAAGAGAAATACCTTGCTCTAAAACCAAAACGGAGCTATCTAGCAGAATGGTTGTCAATGTGTGTATTCAACTTCCAGAGTTAAACTGATGTGTGTTTGCAGCAGTTCAGAAACCCTTTCTTTGGAGAATGCAGAAACCGTCATTTCCAGCCCTAGAGACGCATATAAGAGTTAGCAGTAAGAATGCGTTTAAAACACAGAACACCCGCTTCTTACGAACTCATCTTCTGTGTGTTGGTTCCTTTTAGGAAGTTGCATCTATGTTTAGATTCAGCGAGGAAGAAACACGTTTCTTCTAAAAGCTGCGTTTGGATATTCCAGAGTGGATGGGAGAACAGGCTGTAAAGAGAAATACCTTGCTCTAAAACCAAAACGGAGCTATCTAGCAGAATGGTTGTCAATGTGTGTATTCAACTTCCAGAGTTAAACTGATGTGTGTTTGCAGCAGTTCAGAAACCCTTTCTTTGGAGAATGCAGAAACCGTCATTTCCAGCCCTAGAGACGCATGTAAGAGTTAGCAGTAAGAATGCGTTTAAAACACAGAACACCCGCTTCTTACGAACTCATCTTCTGTGTGTTGGTTCCTTTTAGGAAGTTGCATCTATGTTTAGATTCAGCGAGGAAGAAACACGTTTCTTCTAAAAGCTGCGTTTGGATATTCCAGAGTGGATGGGAGAACAGGCTGTAAAGAGAAATACCTTGCTCTAAAACCAAAACGGAGCTATCTAGCAGAATGGTTGTCAATGTGTGTATTCAACTTCCAGAGTTAAACTGATGTGTGTTTGCAGCAGTTCAGAAACCCTTTCTTTGGAGAATGCAGAAACCGTCATTTCCAGCCCTAGAGACGCATATAAGAGTTAGCAGTAAGAATGCGTTTAAAACACAGAACACCCGCTTCTTACGAACTCATCTTCTGTGTGTTGGTTCCTTTTAGGAAGTTGCATCTATGTTTAGATTCAGCGAGGAAGAAACACGTTTCTTCTAAAAGCTGCGTTTGGATATTCCAGAGTGGATGGGAGAACAGGCTGTAAAGAGAAATACCTTGCTCTAAAACCAAAACGGAGCTATCTAGCAGAATGGTTGTCAATGTGTGTATTCAACTTCCAGAGTTAAACTGATGTGTGTTTGCAGCAGTTCAGAAACCCTTTCTTTGGAGAATGCAGAAACCGTCATTTCCAGCCCTAGAGACGCATGTAAGAGTTAGCAGTAAGAATGCGTTTAAAACACAGAACACCCGCTTCTTACGAACTCATCTTCTGTGTGTTGGTTCCTTTTAGGAAGTTGCATCTATGTTTAGATTCAGCGAGGAAGAAACACGTTTCTTCTAAAAGCTGCGTTTGGATATTCCAGAGTGGATGGGAGAACAGGCTGTAAAGAAAAATACCTTGCTCTAAAACCAAAACGGAGCTATCTAGCAGAATGGTTGTCAATGTGTCTATTCAACTTCCAGAGCTAAACTGATGTGTGTTTTCAGCAGTTCAGAAACCCTTTCTTTGGAGAATGCAGAAACCGTCATTTCCAGCCCTAGAGACGCTTATAAGAGTTAGCAGTAAGAATGCGTTTAAAACACAGAACACCCGCTTCTTACGAACTCATCTTCTGTGTGTTGGTTCCTTTTAGGAAGTTGCATCTATGTTTAGATTCAGCGAGGAAGAAACACGTTTCTTCTAAAAGCTGCGTTTGGATATTCCAGAGTGGATGGGAGAACAGGCTGTAAAGAGAAATACCTTGCTCTAAAACCAAAACGGAGCTATCTAGCAGAATGGTTGTCAATGTGTGTATTCAACTTCCAGAGTTAAACTGATGTGTGTTTGCAGCAGTTCAGAAACCCTTTCTTTGTAGAATGCAGAAACCGTCATTTCCAGCCCTAGAGACGCATATAAGAGTTAGCAGTAAGAATGCGTTTAAAACACAGAACACCCGCTTCTTACGAACTCATCTGCTGTGTGTTGGTTCCTTTTAGGAAGTTGCATCTATGTTTAGATTCAGCGAGGAAGAAACACGTTTCTTCTAAAAGCTACGTTTGTACATTCCAGAGTGGATGGGAGAACAGGCTGTAAAGAGAAATACCTTGCTCTAAAACCAAAACGGAGCTATCTAGCAGAATGGTTGTCAATGTGTGTATTCAACTTCCAGAGTTAAACTGATGTGTGTTTGCAGCAGTTCAGAAACCCTTTCTTTGGAGAATGCAGAAACCGTCATTTCCAGCCCTAGAGACGCATGTAAGAGTTAGCAGTAAGAATGCGTTTAAAACACAGAACACCCGCTTCTAACGAACTCATCTTCTGTGTGTTGGTTCCTTTTAGGAAGTTGCATCTATGTTTAGATTCAGCGAGGAAGAAACACGTTTCTTCTAAAAGCTGCGTTTGGATATTCCAGAGTGGATGGGAGAACAGGCTGTAAAGAGAAATACCTTGCTCTAAAACCAAAACGGAGCTATCTAGCAGAATGGTTGTCAATGTGTGTATTCAACTTCCAGAGTTAAACTGATGTGTGTTTGCAGCAGTTCAGAAACCCTTTCTTTGGAGAATGCAGAAACCGTCATTTCCAGCCCTAGAGACGCATATAAGAGTTAGCAGTAAGAATGCGTTTAAAACACAGAACACCCGCTTCTTACGAACTCATCTTCTGTGTGTTGGTTCCTTTTAGGAAGTTGCATCTATGTTTAGATTCAGCGAGGAAGAAACACGTTTCTTCTAAAAGCTGCGTTTGGATATTCCAGAGTGGATGGGAGAACAGGCTGTAAAGAGAAATACCTTGCTCTAAAACCAAAACGGAGCTATCTAGCAGAATGGTTGTCAATGTGTGTATTCAACTTCCAGAGTTAAACTGATGTGTGTTTGCAGCAGTTCAGAAACCCTTTCTTTGGAGAATGCAGAAACCGTCATTTCCAGCCCTAGAGACGCATGTAAGAGTTAGCAGTAAGAATGCGTTTAAAACACAGAACACCCGCTTCTTACGAACTCATCTTCTGTGTGTTGGTTCCTTTTAGGAAGTTGCATCTATGTTTAGATTCAGCGAGGAAGAAACACGTTTCTTCTAAAAGCTGCGTTTGGATATTCCAGAGTGGATGGGAGAATAGGCTGTAAAGAAAAATACCTTGCTCTAAAACCAAAACGGAGCTATCTAGCAGAATGGTTGTCAATGTGTCTATTCAACTTCCAGAGCTAAACTGATGTGTGTTTTCAGCAGTTCAGAAACCCTTTCTTTGGAGAATGCAGAAACCGTCATTTCCAGCCCTAGAGACGCTTATAAGAGTTAGCAGTAAGAATGCGTTTAAAACACAGAACACCCGCTTCTTACGAACTCATCTGCTGTGTGTTGGTTCCTTTTAGGAAGTTGCATCTATGTTTAGATTCAGCGAGGAAGAAACACGTTTCTTCTAAAAGCTGCGTTTGGATATTCCAGAGTGGATGGGAGAACAGGCTGTAAAGAGAAATACCTTGCTCTAAAACCAAAACGGAGCTATCTAGCAGAATGGTTGTCAATGTGTGTATTCAACTTCCAGAGTTAAACTGATGTGTGTTTGCAGCAGTTCAGAAACCCTTTCTTTGTAGAATGCAGAAACCGTCATTTCCAGCCCTAGAGACGCATATAAGAGTTAGCAGTAAGAATGCGTTTAAAACACAGAACACCCGCTTCTTACGAACTCATCTGCTGTGTGTTGGTTCCTTTTAGGAAGTTGCATCTATGTTTAGATTCAGCGAGGAAGAAACACGTTTCTTCTAAAAGCTACGTTTGGACATTCCAGAGTGGATGGGAGAACAGGCTGTAAAGAGAAATACCTTGCTCTAAAACCAAAACGGAGCTATCTAGCAGAATGGTTGTCAATGTGTGTATTCAACTTCCAGAGTTAAACTGATGTGTGTTTGCAGCAGTTCAGAAACCCTTTCTTTGGAGAATGCAGAAACCGTCATTTCCAGCCCTAGAGACGCATATAAGAGTTAGCAGTAAGAATGCGTTTAAAACACAGAACACCCGCTTCCTACGAACTCATCTTCTGTGTGTTGGTTCCTTTTAGGAAGTTGCATCTATGTTTAGATTCAGCGAGGAAGAAACACGTTTCTTCTAAAAGCTGCGTTTGGATATTCCAGAGTGGAAGGGAGAACAGGCTGTAAAGAGAAATACCTTGCTCTAAAACCAAAACGGAGCTATCTAGCAGAATGGTTGTCAATGTGTGTATTCAACTTCCAGAGTTAAACTGATGTGTGTTTGCAGCAGTTCAGAAACCCTTTCTTTGGAGAATGCAGAAACCGTCATTTCCAGCCCTAGAGACGCATATAAGAGTTAGCAGTAAGAATGCGTTTAAAACACAGAACACCCGCTTCTTACGAACTCATCTTCTGTGTGTTGGTTCCTTTTAGGAAGTTGCATCTATGTTTAGATTCAGCGAGGAAGAAACACGTTTCTTCTAAAAGCTGCGTTTGGATATTCCAGAGTGGATGGGAGAACAGGCTGTAAAGAGAAATACCTTGCTCTAAAACCAAAACGGAGCTATCTAGCAGAATGGTTGTCAATGTGTGTATTCAACTTCCAGAGTAAAACTGATGTGTGTTTGCAGCAGTTCAGAAACCCTTTCTTTGGAGAATGCAGAAACCGTCATTTCCAGCCCTAGAGACGCATGTAAGAGTTAGCAGTAAGAATGCGTTTAAAACACAGAACACCCGCTTCTTACGAACTCATCTTCTGTGTGTTGGTTCCTTTTAGGAAGTTGCATCTATGTTTAGATTCAGCGAGGAAGAAACACGTTTCTTCTAAAAGCTGCGTTTGGATATTCCAGAGTGGATGGGAGAACAGGCTGTAAAGAGAAATACCTTGCTCTAAAACCAAAACGGAGCTATCTAGCAGAATGGTTGTCAATGTGTGTATTCAACTTCCAGAGTTAAACTGATGTGTGTTTGCAGCAGTTCAGAAACCCTTTCTTTGGAGAATGCAGAAACCGTCATTTCCAGCCCTAGAGACGCATGTAAGAGTTAGCAGTAAGAATGCGTTTAAAACACAGAACACCCGCTTCTTACGAACTCATCTTCTGTGTGTTGGTTCCTTTTAGGAAGTTGCATCTATGTTTAGATTCAGCGAGGAAGAAACACGTTTCTTCTAAATGCTGCTTTTGGATATTCCAGAGTGGATGGGAGAACAGGCTGTAAAGAGAAATACCTTGCTCTAAAACCAAAACGGAGCTATCTAGCAGAATGGTTGTCAATGTGTGTATTCAACTTCCAGAGTTAAACTGATGTGTGTTTGCAGCAGTTCAGAAACCCTTTCTTTGGAGAATGCAGAAACCGTCATTTCCAGCCCTAGAGACGCATATAAGAGTTAGCAGTAAGAATGCGTTTAAAACACAGAACACCCGCTTCTTACGAACTCATCTTGTGTGTTGGTTCCTTTTAGGAAGTTGCATCTATGTTTAGATTCAGCGAGGAAGAAACACGTTTCTTCTAAAAGCTGCGTTTGGATATTCCAGAGTGGATGGGAGAACAGGCTGTAAAGAGAAATACCTTGCTCTAAAACCAAAACGGAGCTATCTAGCAGAATGGTTGTCAATGTGTGTATTCAACTTCCAGAGTTAAACTGATGTGTGTTTGCAGCAGTTCAGAAACCCTTTCTTTGGAGAATGCAGAAACCGTCATTTCCAGCCCTAGAGACGCATATAAGAGTTAGCAGTAAGAATGCGTTTAAAACACAGAACACCCGCTTCTTACGAACTCATCTTCTGTGTGTTGGTTCCTTTTAGGAAGTTGCATCTATGTTTAGATTCAGCGAGGAAGAAACACGTTTCTTCTAAAAGCTGCGTTTGGATATTCCAGAGTGGATGGGAGAACAGGCTGTAAAGAGAAATACCTTGCTCTAAAACCAAAACGGAGCTATCTAGCAGAATGGTTGTCAATGTGTGTATTCAACTTCCAGAGTTAAACTGATGTGTGTTTGCAGCAGTTCAGAAACCCTTTCTTTGGAGAATGCAGAAACCGTCATTTCCAGCCCTAGAGACGCATGTAAGAGTTAGCAGTAAGAATGCGTTTAAAACACAGAACACCCGCTTCTTACGAACTCATCTTCTGTGTGTTGGTTCCTTTTAGGAAGTTGCATCTATGTTTAGATTCAGCGAGGAAGAAACACGTTTCTTCTAAAAGCTGCGTTTGGATATTCCAGAGTGGATGGGAGAACAGGCTGTAAAGAGAAATACCTTGCTCTAAAACCAAAACGGAGCTATCTAGCAGAATGGTTGTCAATGTGTGTATTCAACTTCCAGAGTTAAACTGATGTGTGTTTGCAGCAGTTCAGAAACCCTTTCTTTGGAGAATGCAGAAACCGTCATTTCCAGCCCTAGAGACGCATATAAGAGTTAGCAGTAAGAATGCGTTTAAAACACAGAACACCCGCTTCTTACGAACTCATCTTCTGTGTGTTGGTTCCTTTTAGGAAGTTGCATCTATGTTTAGATTCAGCGAGGAAGAAACACGTTTCTTCTAAAAGCTGCGTTTGGATATTCCAGAGTGGATGGGAGAACAGGCTGTAAAGAGAAATACCTTGCTCTAAAACCAAAACGGAGCTATCTAGCAGAATGGTTGTCAATGTGTGTATTCAACTTCCAGAGTTAAACTGATGTGTGTTTGCAGCAGTTCAGAAACCCTTTCTTTGGAGAATGCAGAAACCGTCATTTCCAGCCCTAGAGACGCATGTAAGAGTTAGCAGTAAGAATGCGTTTAAAACACAGAACACCCGCTTCTTACGAACTCATCTTCTGTGTGTTGGTTCCTTTTAGGAAGTTGCATCTATGTTTAGATTCAGCGAGGAAGAAACACGTTTCTTCTAAAAGCTGCGTTTGGATATTCCAGAGTGGATGGGAGAACAGGCTGTAAAGAAAAATACCTTGCTCTAAAACCAAAACGGAGCTATCTAGCAGAATGGTTGTCAATGTGTCTATTCAACTTCCAGAGCTAAACTGATGTGTGTTTTCAGCAGTTCAGAAACCCTTTCTTTGGAGAATGCAGAAACCGTCATTTCCAGCCCTAGAGACGCTTATAAGAGTTAGCAGTAAGAATGCGTTTAAAACACAGAACACCCGCTTCTTACGAACTCATCTTCTGTGTGTTGGTTCCTTTTAGGAAGTTGCATCTATGTTTAGATTCAGCGAGGAAGAAACACGTTTCTTCTAAAAGCTGCGTTTGGATATTCCAGAGTGGATGGGAGAACAGGCTGTAAAGAGAAATACCTTGCTCTAAAACCAAAACGGAGCTATCTAGCAGAATGGTTGTCAATGTGTGTATTCAACTTCCAGAGTTAAACTGATGTGTGTTTGCAGCAGTTCAGAAACCCTTTCTTTGTAGAATGCAGAAACCGTCATTTCCAGCCCTAGAGACGCATATAAGAGTTAGCAGTAAGAATGCGTTTAAAACACAGAACACCCGCTTCTTACGAACTCATCTGCTGTGTGTTGGTTCCTTTTAGGAAGTTGCATCTATGTTTAGATTCAGCGAGGAAGAAACACGTTTCTTCTAAAAGCTACGTTTGTACATTCCAGAGTGGATGGGAGAACAGGCTGTAAAGAGAAATACCTTGCTCTAAAACCAAAACGGAGCTATCTAGCAGAATGGTTGTCAATGTGTGTATTCAACTTCCAGAGTTAAACTGATGTGTGTTTGCAGCAGTTCAGAAACCCTTTCTTTGGAGAATGCAGAAACCGTCATTTCCAGCCCTAGAGACGCATGTAAGAGTTAGCAGTAAGAATGCGTTTAAAACACAGAACACGCGCTTCTAACGAACTCATCTTCTGTGTGTTGGTTCCTTTTAGGAAGTTGCATCTATGTTTAGATTCAGCGAGGAAGAAACACGTTTCTTCTAAAAGCTGCGTTTGGATATTCCAGAGTGGATGGGAGAACAGGCTGTAAAGAGAAATACCTTGCTCTAAAACCAAAACGGAGCTATCTAGCAGAATGGTTGTCAATGTGTGTATTCAACTTCCAGAGTTAAACTGATGTGTGTTTGCAGCAGTTCAGAAACCCTTTCTTTGGAGAATGCAGAAACCGTCATTTCCAGCCCTAGAGACGCATATAAGAGTTAGCAGTAAGAATGCGTTTAAAACACAGAACACCCGCTTCTTACGAACTCATCTTCTGTGTGTTGGTTCCTTTTAGGAAGTTGCATCTATGTTTAGATTCAGCGAGGAAGAAACACGTTTCTTCTAAAAGCTGCGTTTGGATATTCCAGAGTGGATGGGAGAACAGGCTGTAAAGAGAAATACCTTGCTCTAAAACCAAAACGGAGCTATCTAGCAGAATGGTTGTCAATGTGTGTATTCAACTTCCAGAGTTAAACTGATGTGTGTTTGCAGCAGTTCAGAAACCCTTTCTTTGGAGAATGCAGAAACCGTCATTTCCAGCCCTAGAGACGCATGTAAGAGTTAGCAGTAAGAATGCGTTTAAAACACAGAACACCCGCTTCTTACGAACTCATCTTCTGTGTGTTGGTTCCTTTTAGGAAGTTGCATCTATGTTTAGATTCAGCGAGGAAGAAACACGTTTCTTCTAAAAGCTGCGTTTGGATATTCCAGAGTGGATGGGAGAATAGGCTGTAAAGAAAAATACCTTGCTCTAAAACCAAAACGGAGCTATCTAGCAGAATGGTTGTCAATGTGTCTATTCAACTTCCAGAGCTAAACTGATGTGTGTTTTCAGCAGTTCAGAAACCCTTTCTTTGGAGAATGCAGAAACCGTCATTTCCAGCCCTAGAGACGCTTATAAGAGTTAGCAGTAAGAATGCGTTTAAAACACAGAACACCCGCTTCTTACGAACTCATCTGCTGTGTGTTGGTTCCTTTTAGGAAGTTGCATCTATGTTTAGATTCAGCGAGGAAGAAACACGTTTCTTCTAAAAGCTGCGTTTGGATATTCCAGAGTGGATGGGAGAACAGGCTGTAAAGAGAAATACCTTGCTCTAAAACCAAAACGGAGCTATCTAGCAGAATGGTTGTCAATGTGTGTATTCAACTTCCAGAGTTAAACTGATGTGTGTTTGCAGCAGTTCAGAAACCCTTTCTTTGTAGAATGCAGAAACCGTCATTTCCAGCCCTAGAGACGCATATAAGAGTTAGCAGTAAGAATGCGTTTAAAACACAGAACACCCGCTTCTTACGAACTCATCTGCTGTGTGTTGGTTCCTTTTAGGAAGTTGCATCTATGTTTAGATTCAGCGAGGAAGAAACACGTTTCTTCTAAAAGCTACGTTTGGACATTCCAGAGTGGATGGGAGAACAGGCTGTAAAGAGAAATACCTTGCTCTAAAACCAAAACGGAGCTATCTAGCAGAATGGTTGTCAATGTGTGTATTCAACTTCCAGAGTTAAACTGATGTGTGTTTGCAGCAGTTCAGAAACCCTTTCTTTGGAGAATGCAGAAACCGTCATTTCCAGCCCTAGAGACGCATATAAGAGTTAGCAGTAAGAATGCGTTTAAAACACAGAACACCCGCTTCCTACGAACTCATCTTCTGTGTGTTGGTTCCTTTTAGGAAGTTGCATCTATGTTTAGATTCAGCGAGGAAGAAACACGTTTCTTCTAAAAGCTGCGTTTGGATATTCCAGAGTGGAAGGGAGAACAGGCTGTAAAGAGAAATACCTTGCTCTAAAACCAAAACGGAGCTATCTAGCAGAATGGTTGTCAATGTGTGTATTCAACTTCCAGAGTTAAACTGATGTGTGTTTGCAGCAGTTCAGAAACCCTTTCTTTGGAGAATGCAGAAACCGTCATTTCCAGCCCTAGAGACGCATATAAGAGTTAGCAGTAAGAATGCGTTTAAAACACAGAACACCCGCTTCTTACGAACTCATCTTCTGTGTGTTGGTTCCTTTTAGGAAGTTGCATCTATGTTTAGATTCAGCGAGGAAGAAACACGTTTCTTCTAAAAGCTGCGTTTGGATATTCCAGAGTGGATGGGAGAACAGGCTGTAAAGAGAAATACCTTGCTCTAAAACCAAAACGGAGCTATCTAGCAGAATGGTTGTCAATGTGTGTATTCAACTTCCAGAGTAAAACTGATGTGTGTTTGCAGCAGTTCAGAAACCCTTTCTTTGGAGAATGCAGAAACCGTCATTTCCAGCCCTAGAGACGCATGTAAGAGTTAGCAGTAAGAATGCGTTTAAAACACAGAACACCCGCTTCTTACGAACTCATCTTCTGTGTGTTGGTTCCTTTTAGGAAGTTGCATCTATGTTTAGATTCAGCGAGGAAGAAACACGTTTCTTCTAAAAGCTGCGTTTGGATATTCCAGAGTGGATGGGAGAACAGGCTGTAAAGAGAAATACCTTGCTCTAAAACCAAAACGGAGCTATCTAGCAGAATGGTTGTCAATGTGTGTATTCAACTTCCAGAGTTAAACTGATGTGTGTTTGCAGCAGTTCAGAAACCCTTTCTTTGGAGAATGCAGAAACCGTCATTTCCAGCCCTAGAGACGCATGTAAGAGTTAGCAGTAAGAATGCGTTTAAAACACAGAACACCCGCTTCTTACGAACTCATCTTCTGTGTGTTGGTTCCTTTTAGGAAGTTGCATCTATGTTTAGATTCAGCGAGGAAGAAACACGTTTCTTCTAAATGCTGCTTTTGGATATTCCAGAGTGGATGGGAGAACAGGCTGTAAAGAGAAATACCTTGCTCTAAAACCAAAACGGAGCTATCTAGCAGAATGGTTGTCAATGTGTGTATTCAACTTCCAGAGTTAAACTGATGTGTGTTTGCAGCAGTTCAGAAACCCTTTCTTTGGAGAATGCAGAAACCGTCATTTCCAGCCCTAGAGACGCATATAAGAGTTAGCAGTAAGAATGCGTTTAAAACACAGAACACCCGCTTCTTACGAACTCATCTTGTGTGTTGGTTCCTTTTAGGAAGTTGCATCTATGTTTAGATTCAGCGAGGAAGAAACACGTTTCTTCTAAAAGCTGCGTTTGGATATTCCAGAGTGGATGGGAGAACAGGCTGTAAAGAGAAATACCTTGCTCTAAAACCAAAACGGAGCTATCTAGCAGAATGGTTGTCAATGTGTGTATTCAACTTCCAGAGTTAAACTGATGTGTGTTTGCAGCAGTTCAGAAACCCTTTCTTTGGAGAATGCAGAAACCGTCATTTCCAGCTCTAGAGACGCATGTAAGAGTTAGCAGTAAGAATGCGTTTAAAACACAGAACACCCGCTTCTTACGAACTCATCTGCTGTGTGTTGGTTCCTTTTAGGAAATTGCATCTATGTTTAGATTCAGCGAGGAAGAAACACGTTTCTTCTAAAAGCTGCGTTTGGATATTCCAGAGTGGATGGGAGAACAGGCTGTAAAGAGAAATACCTTGCTCTAAAACCAAAACGGAGCTATCTAGCAGAATGGTTGTCAATGTGTGTATTCAACTTCCAGAGTTAAACTGATGTGTGTTTGCAGCAGTTCAGAAACCCTTTCTTTGGAGAATGCAGAAACCGTCATTTCCAGCCCTAGAGACGCATGTAAGAGTTAGCAGTAAGAATGCGTTTAAAACACAGAACACCCGCTTCTTACGAACTCATCTTCTGTGTGTTGGTTCCTTTTAGGAAGTTGCATCTATGTTTAGATTCAGCGAGGAAGAAACACGTTTCTTCTAAAAGCTGCGTTTGGATATTCCAGAGTGGATGGGAGAACAGGCTGTAAAGAAAAATACCTTGCTCTAAAACCAAAACGGAGCTATCTAGCAGAATGGTTGTCAATGTGTCTATTCAACTTCCAGAGCTAAACTGATGTGTGTTTTCAGCAGTTCAGAAACCCTTTCTTTGGAGAATGCAGAAACCGTCATTTCCAGCCCTAGAGACGCTTATAAGAGTTAGCCTTAAGAATGCGTTTAAAACAAAGAAGTCCCGCATCTTACGAACTCATCTTCTGTGTGTTGGTTCCTTTTAGGAAGTTGCATCTATGTTTAGATTCAGCGAGGAAGAAACACGTTTCTTCTAAAAGCTGCGTTTGGATATTCCAGAGTGGATGGGAGAACAGGCTGTAAAGAGAAATACCTTGCTCTAAAACCAAAACGGAGCTATCTAGCAGAATGGTTGTCAATGTGTGTATTCAACTTCCAGAGTTAAACTGATGTGTGTTTGCAGCAGTTCAGAAACCCTTTCTTTGCAGAATGCAGAAACCGTCAATTCCAGCCCTAGAGACGCATATAAGAGTTAGCAGTAAGAATGCGTTTAAAACACAGAACACCCGCTTCTTACGAACTCATCTTGTGTGTTGGTTCCTTTTAGGAAGTTGCATCTATGTTTAGATTCAGCGAGGAAGAAACACGTTTCTTCTAAAAGCTGCGTTTGGATATTCCAGAGTGGATGGGAGAACAGGCTGTAAAGAGAAATACCTTGCTCTAAAACCAAAACGGAGCTATCTAGCAGAATGGTTGTCAATGTGTGTATTCAACTTCCAGAGTTAAACTGATGTGTGTTTGCAGCAGTTCAGAAACCCTTTCTTTGGAGAATGCAGAAACCGTCATTTCCAGCCCTAGAGACGCATGTAAGAGTTAGCAGTAAGAATGCGTTTAAAACACAGAACACCCGCTTCTTACGAACTCATCTTCTGTGTGTTGGTTCCTTTTAGGAAATTGCATCTATGTTTAGATTCAGCGAGGAAGAAACACGTTTCTTCTAAAAGCTGCGTTTGGATATTCCAGAGTGGATGGGAGAACAGGCTGTAAAGAGAAATACCTTGCTCTAAAACCAAAACGGAGCTATCTAGCAGAATGGTTGTCAATGTGTGTATTCAACTTCCAGAGTTAAACTGATGTGTGTTTGCAGCAGTTCAGAAACCCTTTCTTTGGAGAATGCAGAAACCGTCATTTCCAGCCCTAGAGACGCATGTAAGAGTTAGCAGTAAGAATGCGTTTAAAACACAGAACACCCGCTTCTTACGAACTCATCTTCTGTGTGTTGGTTCCTTTTAGGAAGTTGCATCTATGTTTAGATTCAGCGAGGAAGAAACACGTTTCTTCTAAAAGCTGCGTTTGGATATTCCAGAGTGGATGGGAGAACAGGCTGTAAAGAAAAATACCTTGCTCTAAAACCAAAACGGAGCTATCTAGCAGAATGGTTGTCAATGTGTCTATTCAACTTCCAGAGCTAAACTGATGTGTGTTTTCAGCAGTTCAGAAACCCTTTCTTTGTAGAATGCAGAAACCGTCATTTCCAGCCCTAGAGACGCTTATAAGAGTTAGCAGTAAGAATGCGTTTAAAACACAGAACACCCGCTTCTTACGAACTCATCTTCTGTGTGTTGGTTCCTTTTAGGAAGTTGCATCTATGTTTAGATTCAGCGAGGAAGAAACACGTTTCTTCTAAAAGCTGCGTTTGGATATTCCAGAGTGGATGGGAGAACAGGCTGTAAAGAGAAATACCTTGCTCTAAAACCAAAACGGAGCTATCTAGCAGAATGGTTGTCAATGTGTGTATTCAACTTCCAGAGTTAAACTGATGTGTGTTTGCAGCAGTTCAGAAACCCTTTCTTTGGAGAATGCAGAAACCGTCATTTCCAGCCCTAGAGACGCATATAAGAGTTAGCAGTAAGAATGCGTTTAAAACACAGAACACCCGCTTCTTACGAACTCATCTGCTGTGTGTTGGTTCCTTTTAGGAAGTTGCATCTATGTTTAGATTCAGCGAGGAAGAAACACGTTTCTTCTAAAAGCTACGTTTGTACATTCCAGAGTGGATGGGAGAACAGGCTGTAAAGAGAAATACCTTGCTCTAAAACCAAAACGGAGCTATCTAGCAGAATGGTTGTCAATGTGTGTATTCAACTTCCAGAGTTAAACTGATGTGTGTTTGCAGCAGTTCAGAAACCCTTTCTTTGGAGAATGCAGAAACCGTCATTTCCAGCCCTAGAGACGCATATAAGAGTTATCAGTAAGAATGCGTTTAAAACACAGAACACCCGCTTCCTACGAACTCATCTTCTGTGTGTTGGTTCCTTTTAGGAAGTTGCATCTATGTTTAGATTCAGCGAGGAAGAAACACGTTTCTTCTAAAAGCTGCGTTTGGATTTTCCAGAGTGGATGGGAGAACAGGCTGTAAAGAGAAATACCTTGCTCTAAAACCAAAACGGAGCTATCTAGCAGAATGGTTGTCAATGTGTGTATTCAACTTCCAGAGTTAAACTGATGTGTGTTTGCAGCAGTTCAGAAACCCTTTCTTTGGAGAATGCAGAAACCGTCATTTCCAGCCCTAGAGACGCATATAAGAGTTAGCAGTAAGAATGCGTTTAAAACACAGAACACCCGCTTCTTACGAACTCATCTTCTGTGTGTTGGTTCCTTTTAGGAAGTTGCATCTATGTTTAGATTCAGCGAGGAAGAAACACGTTTCTTCTAAAAGCTGCGTTTGGATATTCCAGAGTGGATGGGAGAACAGGCTGTAAAGAGAAATACCTTGCTCTAAAACCAAAACGGAGCTATCTAGCAGAATGGTTGTCAATGTGTGTATTCAACTTCCAGAGTTAAACTGATGTGTGTTTGCAGCAGTTCAGAAACCCTTTCTTTGGAGAATGCAGAAACCGTCATTTCCAGCCCTAGAGACGCATGTAAGAGTTAGCAGTAAGAATGCGTTTAAAACACAGAACACCCGCTTCTTACGAACTCATCTGCTGTGTGTTGGTTCCTTTTAGGAAGTTGCATCTATGTTTAGATTCAGCGAGGAAGAAACACGTTTCTTCTAAAAGCTGCGTTTGGATATTCCAGAGTGGATGGGAGAATAGGCTGTAAAGAAAAATACCTTGCTCTAAAACCAAAACGGAGCTATCTAGCAGAATGGTTGTCAATGTGTCTATTCAACTTCCAGAGCTAAACTGATGTGTGTTTTCAGCAGTTCAGAAACCCTTTCTTTGGAGAATGCAGAAACCGTCATTTCCAGCCCTAGAGACGCTTATAAGAGTTAGCAGTAAGAATGCGTTTAAAACACAGAACACCCGCTTCTTACGAACTCATCTGCTGTGTGTTGGTTCCTTTTAGGAAGTTGCATCTATGTTTAGATTCAGCGAGGAAGAAACACGTTTCTTCTAAAAGCTGCGTTTGGATATTCCAGAGTGGATGGGAGAACAGGCTGTAAAGAGAAATACCTTGCTCTAAAACCAAAACGGAGCTATCTAGCAGAATGGTTGTCAATGTGTGTATTCAACTTCCAGAGTTAAACTGATGTGTGTTTGCAGCAGTTCAGAAACCCTTTCTTTGTAGAATGCAGAAACCGTCATTTCCAGCCCTAGAGACGCATATAAGAGTTAGCAGTAAGAATGCGTTTAAAACACAGAACACCCGCTTCTTACGAACTCATCTGCTGTGTGTTGGTTCCTTTTAGGAAGTTGCATCTATGTTTAGATTCAGCGAGGAAGAAACACGTTTCTTCTAAAAGCTACGTTTGGACATTCCAGAGTGGATGGGAGAACAGGCTGTAAAGAGAAATACCTTGCTCTAAAACCAAAACGGAGCTATCTAGCAGAATGGTTGTCAATGTGTGTATTCAACTTCCAGAGTTAAACTGATGTGTGTTTGCAGCAGTTCAGAAACCCTTTCTTTGGAGAATGCAGAAACCGTCATTTCCAGCCCTAGAGACGCATATAAGAGTTAGCAGTAAGAATGCGTTTAAAACACAGAACACCCGCTTCCTACGAACTCATCTTCTGTGTGTTGGTTCCTTTTAGGAAGTTGCATCTATGTTTAGATTCAGCGAGGAAGAAACACGTTTCTTCTAAAAGCTGCGTTTGGATATTCCAGAGTGGAAGGGAGAACAGGCTGTAAAGAGAAATACCTTGCTCTAAAACCAAAACGGAGCTATCTAGCAGAATGGTTGTCAATGTGTGTATTCAACTTCCAGAGTTAAACTGATGTGTGTTTGCAGCAGTTCAGAAACCCTTTCTTTGGAGAATGCAGAAACCGTCATTTCCAGCCCTAGAGACGCATATAAGAGTTAGCAGTAAGAATGCGTTTAAAACACAGAACACCCGCTTCTTACGAACTCATCTTCTGTGTGTTGGTTCCTTTTAGGAAGTTGCATCTATGTTTAGATTCAGCGAGGAAGAAACACGTTTCTTCTAAAAGCTGCGTTTGGACATTCCAGAGTGGATGGGAGAACAGGCTGTAAAGAGAAATACCTTGCTCTAAAACCAAAACGGAGCTATCTAGCAGAATGGTTGTCAATGTGTGTATTCAACTTCCAGAGTAAAACTGATGTGTGTTTGCAGCAGTTCAGAAACCCTTTCTTTGGAGAATGCAGAAACCGTCATTTCCAGCCCTAGAGACGCATGTAAGAGTTAGCAGTAAGAATGCGTTTAAAACACAGAACACCCGCTTCTTACGAACTCATCTTCTGTGTGTTGGTTCCTTTTAGGAAGTTGCATCTATGTTTAGATTCAGCGAGGAAGAAACACGTTTCTTCTAAAAGCTGCGTTTGGATATTCCAGAGTGGATGGGAGAACAGGCTGTAAAGAGAAATACCTTGCTCTAAAACCAAAACGGAGCTATCTAGCAGAATGGTTGTCAATGTGTGTATTCAACTTCCAGAGTTAAACTGATGTGTGTTTGCAGCAGTTCAGAAACCCTTTCTTTGGAGAATGCAGAAACCGTCATTTCCAGCCCTAGAGACGCATGTAAGAGTTAGCAGTAAGAATGCGTTTAAAACACAGAACACCCGCTTCTTACGAACTCATCTTCTGTGTGTTGGTTCCTTTTAGGAAGTTGCATCTATGTTTAGATTCAGCGAGGAAGAAACACGTTTCTTCTAAAAGCTGCGTTTGGATATTCCAGAGTGGATGGGAGAACAGGCTGTAAAGAGAAATACCTTGCTCTAAAACCAAAACGGAGCTATCTAGCAGAATGGTTGTCAATGTGTGTATTCAACTTCCAGAGTTAAACTGATGTGTGTTTGCAGCAGTTCAGAAACCCTTTCTTTGGAGAATGCAGAAACCGTCATTTCCAGCCCTAGAGACGCATGTAAGAGTTAGCAGTAAGAATGCGTTTAAAACACAGAACACCCGCTTCTTACGAACTCATCTTGTGTGTTGGTTCCTTTTAGGAAGTTGCATCTATGTTTAGATTCAGCGAGGAAGAAACACGTTTCTTCTAAAAGCTGCGTTTGGATATTCCAGAGTGGATGGGAGAACAGGCTGTAAAGAGAAATACCT
Source organism: Saimiri boliviensis (assembly GCF_048565385.1). NCBI lineage: Eukaryota > Metazoa > Chordata > Mammalia > Primates > Cebidae > Saimiri > Saimiri boliviensis. Next base: position 43,553,205 of record NC_133467.1, read on the forward strand.
TGCTCTAAAACCAAAACGGAGCTATCTAGCAGAATGGTTGTCAATGTGTGTATTCAACTTCCAGAGTTAAACTGATGTGTGTTTGCAGCAGTTCAGAAACCCTTTCTTTGGAGAATGCAGAAACCGTCATTTCCAGCCCTAGAGACGCATGTAAGAGTTAGCAGTAAGAATGCGTTTAAAACACAGAACACCCGCTTCTTACGAACTCATCTTCTTTGTGTTGGTTCCTTTTAGGAAATTGCATCTATGTTTAGATTCAGCGAGGAAGAAACACGTTTCTTCTAAAAGCTGCGTTTGGATATTCCAGAGTGGATGGGAGAACAGGCTGTAAAGAGAAATACCTTGCTCTAAAACCAAAACGGAGCTATCTAGCAGAATGGTTGTCAATGTGTGTATTCAACTTCCAGAGTTAAACTGATGTGTGTTTGCAGCAGTTCAGAAACCCTTTCTTTGGAGAATGCAGAAACCGTCATTTCCAGCCCTAGAGACGCATGTAAGAGTTAGCAGTAAGAATGCGTTTAAAACACAGAACACCCTCTTCTTACGAACTCATCTTCTGTGTGTTGGTTCCTTTTAGGAAGTTGCATCTATGTTTAGATTCAGCGAGGAAGAAACACGTTTCTTCTAAAAGCTGCGTTTGGATATTCCAGAGTGGATGGGAGAACAGGCTGTAAAGAAAAATACCTTGCTCTAAAACCAAAACGGAGCTATCTAGCAGAATGGTTGTCAATGTGTCTATTCAACTTCCAGAGCTAAACTGATGTGTGTTTTCAGCAGTTCACTAACCCTTTCTTTGGAGAATGCAGAAACCGTCATTTCCAGCCCTAGAGACGCTTATAAGAGTTAGCAGTAAGAATGCGTTTAAAACACAGAACACCCGCTTCTTACGAACTCATCTTCTGTGTGTTGGTTCCTTTTAGGAAGTTGCATCTATGTTTAGATTCAGCGAGGAAGAAACACGTTTCTTCTAAAAGCTGCGTTTGGATATTCCAGAGTGGATGGGAGAACAGGCTGTAAAGAGAAATACCTTGCTCTAAAACCAAAACGGAGCTATCTAGCAGAATGGTTGTCAATGTGTGTATTCAACTTCCAGAGTTAAACTGATGTGTGTTTGCAGCAGTTCAGAAACCCTTTCTTTGGAGAATGCAGAAACCGTCATTTCCAGCCCTAGAGACGCATATAAGAGTTAGCAGTAAGAATGCGTTTAAAACACAGAACACCCGCTTCTTACGAACTCATCTGCTGTGTGTTGGTTCCTTTTAGGAAGTTGCATCTATGTTTAGATTCAGCGAGGAAGAAACACGTTTCTTCTAAAAGCTACGTTTGGACATTCCAGAGTGGATGGGAGAACAGGCTGTAAAGAGAAATACCTTGCTCTAAAACCAAAACGGAGCTATCTAGCAGAATGGTTGTCAATGTGTGTATTCAACTTCCAGAGTTAAACTGATGTGTGTTTGCAGCAGTTCAGAAACCCTTTCTTTGGAGAATGCAGAAACCGTCATTTCCAGCCCTAGAGACGCATGTAAGAGTTAGCAGTAAGAATGCGTTTAAAACACAGAACACCCGCTTCTTACGAACTCATCTTCTGTGTGTTGGTTCCTTTTAGGAAATTGCATCTATGTTTAGATTCAGCGAGGAAGAAACACGTTTCTTCTAAAAGCTGCGTTTGGATATTCCAGAGTGGATGGGAGAACAGGCTGTAAAGAGAAATACCTTGCTCTAAAACCAAAACGGAGCTATCTAGCAGAATGGTTGTCAATGTGTGTATTCAACTTCCAGAGTTAAACTGATGTGTGTTTGCAGCAGTTCAGAAACCCTTTCTTTGGAGAATGCAGAAACCGTCATTTCCAGCCCTAGAGACGCATGTAAGAGTTAGCAGTAAGAATGCGTTTAAAACACAGAACACCCGCTTCTTACGAACTCATCTTCTGTGTGTTGGTTCCTTTTAGGAAGTTGCATCTATGTTTAGATTCAGCGAGGAAGAAACACGTTTCTTCTAAAAGCTGCGTTTGGATATTCCAGAGTGGATGGGAGAACAGGCTGTAAAGAAAAATACCTTGCTCTAAAACCAAAACGGAGCTATCTAGCAGAATGGTTGTCAATGTGTCTATTCAACTTCCAGAGCTAAACTGATGTGTGTTTTCAGCAGTTCAGAAACCCTTTCTTTGTAGAATGCAGAAACCGTCATTTCCAGCCCTAGAGACGCTTATAAGAGTTAGCAGTAAGAATGCGTTTAAAACACAGAACACCCGCTTCTTACGAACTCATCTTCTGTGTGTTGGTTCCTTTTAGGAAGTTGCATCTATGTTTAGATTCAGCGAGGAAGAAACACGTTTCTTCTAAAAGCTGCGTTTGGATATTCCAGAGTGGATGGGAGAACAGGCTGTAAAGAGAAATACCTTGCTCTAAAACCAAAACGGAGCTATCTAGCAGAATGGTTGTCAATGTGTGTATTCAACTTCCAGAGTTAAACTGATGTGTGTTTGCAGCAGTTCAGAAACCCTTTCTTTGGAGAATGCAGAAACCGTCATTTCCAGCCCTAGAGACGCATATAAGAGTTAGCAGTAAGAATGCGTTTAAAACACAGAACACCCGCTTCTTACGAACTCATCTGCTGTGTGTTGGTTCCTTTTAGGAAGTTGCATCTATGTTTAGATTCAGCGAGGAAGAAACACGTTTCTTCTAAAAGCTACGTTTGTACATTCCAGAGTGGATGGGAGAACAGGCTGTAAAGAGAAATACCTTGCTCTAAAACCAAAACGGAGCTATCTAGCAGAATGGTTGTCAATGTGTGTATTCAACTTCCAGAGTTAAACTGATGTGTGTTTGCAGCAGTTCAGAAACCCTTTCTTTGGAGAATGCAGAAACCGTCATTTCCAGCCCTAGAGACGCATATAAGAGTTATCAGTAAGAATGCGTTTAAAACACAGAACACCCGCTTCCTACGAACTCATCTTCTGTGTGTTGGTTCCTTTTAGGAAGTTGCATCTATGTTTAGATTCAGCGAGGAAGAAACACGTTTCTTCTAAAAGCTGCGTTTGGATTTTCCAGAGTGGATGGGAGAACAGGCTGTAAAGAGAAATACCTTGCTCTAAAACCAAAACGGAGCTATCTAGCAGAATGGTTGTCAATGTGTGTATTCAACTTCCAGAGTTAAACTGATGTGTGTTTGCAGCAGTTCAGAAACCCTTTCTTTGGAGAATGCAGAAACCGTCATTTCCAGCCCTAGAGACGCATATAAGAGTTAGCAGTAAGAATGCGTTTAAAACACAGAACACCCGCTTCTTACGAACTCATCTTCTGTGTGTTGGTTCCTTTTAGGAAGTTGCATCTATGTTTAGATTCAGCGAGGAAGAAACACGTTTCTTCTAAAAGCTGCGTTTGGATATTCCAGAGTGGATGGGAGAACAGGCTGTAAAGAGAAATACCTTGCTCTAAAACCAAAACGGAGCTATCTAGCAGAATGGTTGTCAATGTGTGTATTCAACTTCCAGAGTTAAACTGATGTGTGTTTGCAGCAGTTCAGAAACCCTTTCTTTGGAGAATGCAGAAACCGTCATTTCCAGCCCTAGAGACGCATGTAAGAGTTAGCAGTAAGAATGCGTTTAAAACACAGAACACCCGCTTCTTACGAACTCATCTGCTGTGTGTTGGTTCCTTTTAGGAAGTTGCATCTATGTTTAGATTCAGCGAGGAAGAAACACGTTTCTTCTAAAAGCTGCGTTTGGATATTCCAGAGTGGATGGGAGAATAGGCTGTAAAGAAAAATACCTTGCTCTAAAACCAAAACGGAGCTATCTAGCAGAATGGTTGTCAATGTGTCTATTCAACTTCCAGAGCTAAACTGATGTGTGTTTTCAGCAGTTCAGAAACCCTTTCTTTGGAGAATGCAGAAACCGTCATTTCCAGCCCTAGAGACGCTTATAAGAGTTAGCAGTAAGAATGCGTTTAAAACACAGAACACCCGCTTCTTACGAACTCATCTGCTGTGTGTTGGTTCCTTTTAGGAAGTTGCATCTATGTTTAGATTCAGCGAGGAAGAAACACGTTTCTTCTAAAAGCTGCGTTTGGATATTCCAGAGTGGATGGGAGAACAGGCTGTAAAGAGAAATACCTTGCTCTAAAACCAAAACGGAGCTATCTAGCAGAATGGTTGTCAATGTGTGTATTCAACTTCCAGAGTTAAACTGATGTGTGTTTGCAGCAGTTCAGAAACCCTTTCTTTGTAGAATGCAGAAACCGTCATTTCCAGCCCTAGAGACGCATATAAGAGTTAGCAGTAAGAATGCGTTTAAAACACAGAACACCCGCTTCTTACGAACTCATCTGCTGTGTGTTGGTTCCTTTTAGGAAGTTGCATCTATGTTTAGATTCAGCGAGGAAGAAACACGTTTCTTCTAAAAGCTACGTTTGGACATTCCAGAGTGGATGGGAGAACAGGCTGTAAAGAGAAATACCTTGCTCTAAAACCAAAACGGAGCTATCTAGCAGAATGGTTGTCAATGTGTGTATTCAACTTCCAGAGTTAAACTGATGTGTGTTTGCAGCAGTTCAGAAACCCTTTCTTTGGAGAATGCAGAAACCGTCATTTCCAGCCCTAGAGACGCATATAAGAGTTAGCAGTAAGAATGCGTTTAAAACACAGAACACCCGCTTCCTACGAACTCATCTTCTGTGTGTTGGTTCCTTTTAGGAAGTTGCATCTATGTTTAGATTCAGCGAGGAAGAAACACGTTTCTTCTAAAAGCTGCGTTTGGATATTCCAGAGTGGAAGGGAGAACAGGCTGTAAAGAGAAATACCTTGCTCTAAAACCAAAACGGAGCTATCTAGCAGAATGGTTGTCAATGTGTGTATTCAACTTCCAGAGTTAAACTGATGTGTGTTTGCAGCAGTTCAGAAACCCTTTCTTTGGAGAATGCAGAAACCGTCATTTCCAGCCCTAGAGACGCATATAAGAGTTAGCAGTAAGAATGCGTTTAAAACACAGAACACCCGCTTCTTACGAACTCATCTTCTGTGTGTTGGTTCCTTTTAGGAAGTTGCATCTATGTTTAGATTCAGCGAGGAAGAAACACGTTTCTTCTAAAAGCTGCGTTTGGATATTCCAGAGTGGATGGGAGAACAGGCTGTAAAGAGAAATACCTTGCTCTAAAACCAAAACGGAGCTATCTAGCAGAATGGTTGTCAATGTGTGTATTCAACTTCCAGAGTAAAACTGATGTGTGTTTGCAGCAGTTCAGAAACCCTTTCTTTGGAGAATGCAGAAACCGTCATTTCCAGCCCTAGAGACGCATGTAAGAGTTAGCAGTAAGAATGCGTTTAAAACACAGAACACCCGCTTCTTACGAACTCATCTTCTGTGTGTTGGTTCCTTTTAGGAAGTTGCATCTATGTTTAGATTCAGCGAGGAAGAAACACGTTTCTTCTAAAAGCTGCGTTTGGATATTCCAGAGTGGATGGGAGAACAGGCTGTAAAGAGAAATACCTTGCTCTAAAACCAAAACGGAGCTATCTAGCAGAATGGTTGTCAATGTGTGTATTCAACTTCCAGAGTTAAACTGATGTGTGTTTGCAGCAGTTCAGAAACCCTTTCTTTGGAGAATGCAGAAACCGTCATTTCCAGCCCTAGAGACGCATGTAAGAGTTAGCAGTAAGAATGCGTTTAAAACACAGAACACCCGCTTCTTACGAACTCATCTTCTGTGTGTTGGTTCCTTTTAGGAAGTTGCATCTATGTTTAGATTCAGCGAGGAAGAAACACGTTTCTTCTAAAAGCTGCGTTTGGATATTCCAGAGTGGATGGGAGAACAGGCTGTAAAGAGAAATACCTTGCTCTAAAACCAAAACGGAGCTATCTAGCAGAATGGTTGTCAATGTGTGTATTCAACTTCCAGAGTTAAACTGATGTGTGTTTGCAGCAGTTCAGAAACCCTTTCTTTGGAGAATGCAGAAACCGTCATTTCCAGCCCTAGAGACGCATGTAAGAGTTAGCAGTAAGAATGCGTTTAAAACACAGAACACCCGCTTCTTACGAACTCATCTTCTTTGTGTTGGTTCCTTTTAGGAAATTGCATCTATGTTTAGATTCAGCGAGGAAGAAACACGTTTCTTCTAAAAGCTGCGTTTGGATATTCCAGAGTGGATGGGAGAACAGGCTGTAAAGAGAAATACCTTGCTCTAAAACCAAAACGGAGCTATCTAGCAGAATGGTTGTCAATGTGTGTATTCAACTTCCAGAGTTAAACTGATGTGTGTTTGCAGCAGTTCAGAAACCCTTTCTTTGGAGAATGCAGAAACCGTCATTTCCAGCCCTAGAGACGCATGTAAGAGTTAGCAGTAAGAATGCGTTTAAAACACAGAACACCCGCTTCTTACGAACTCATCTTCTTTGTGTTGGTTCCTTTTAGGAAATTGCATCTATGTTTAGATTCAGCGAGGAAGAAACACGTTTCTTCTAAAAGCTGCGTTTGGATATTCCAGAGTGGATGGGAGAACAGGCTGTAAAGAGAAATACCTTGCTCTAAAACCAAAACGGAGCTATCTAGCAGAATGGTTGTCAATGTGTGTATTCAACTTCCAGAGTTAAACTGATGTGTGTTTGCAGCAGTTCAGAAACCCTTTCTTTGGAGAATGCAGAAACCGTCATTTCCAGCCCTAGAGACGCATGTAAGAGTTAGCAGTAAGAATGCGTTTAAAACACAGAACACCCTCTTCTTACGAACTCATCTTCTGTGTGTTGGTTCCTTTTAGGAAGTTGCATCTATGTTTAGATTCAGCGAGGAAGAAACACGTTTCTTCTAAAAGCTGCGTTTGGATATTCCAGAGTGGATGGGAGAACAGGCTGTAAAGAAAAATACCTTGCTCTAAAACCAAAACGGAGCTATCTAGCAGAATGGTTGTCAATGTGTCTATTCAACTTCCAGAGCTAAACTGATGTGTGTTTTCAGCAGTTCAGAAACCCTTTCTTTGGAGAATGCAGAAACCGTCATTTCCAGCCCTAGAGACGCTTATAAGAGTTAGCAGTAAGAATGCGTTTAAAACACAGAACACCCGCTTCTTACGAACTCATCTTCTGTGTGTTGGTTCCTTTTAGGAAGTTGCATCTATGTTTAGATTCAGCGAGGAAGAAACACGTTTCTTCTAAAAGCTGCGTTTGGATATTCCAGAGTGGATGGGAGAACAGGCTGTAAAGAGAAATACCTTGCTCTAAAACCAAAACGGAGCTATCTAGCAGAATGGTTGTCAATGTGTGTATTCAACTTCCAGAGTTAAACTGATGTGTGTTTGCAGCAGTTCAGAAACCCTTTCTTTGGAGAATGCAGAAACCGTCATTTCCAGCCCTAGAGACGCATATAAGAGTTAGCAGTAAGAATGCGTTTAAAACACAGAACACCCGCTTCTTACGAACTCATCTGCTGTGTGTTGGTTCCTTTTAGGAAGTTGCATCTATGTTTAGATTCAGCGAGGAAGAAACACGTTTCTTCTAAAAGCTACGTTTGGACATTCCAGAGTGGATGGGAGAACAGGCTGTAAAGAGAAATACCTTGCTCTAAAACCAAAACGGAGCTATCTAGCAGAATGGTTGTCAATGTGTGTATTCAACTTCCAGAGTTAAACTGATGTGTGTTTGCAGCAGTTCAGAAACCCTTTCTTTGGAGAATGCAGAAACCGTCATTTCCAGCCCTAGAGACGCATGTAAGAGTTAGCAGTAAGAATGCGTTTAAAACACAGAACACCCGCTTCTTACGAACTCATCTTCTGTGTGTTGGTTCCTTTTAGGAAGTTGCATCTATGTTTAGATTCAGCGAGGAAGAAACACGTTTCTTCTAAAAGCTGCGTTTGGATATTCCAGAGTGGATGGGAGAACAGGCTGTAAAGAGAAATACCTTGCTCTAAAACCAAAACGGAGCTATCTAGCAGAATGGTTGTCAATGTGTGTATTCAACTTCCAGAGTTAAACTGATGTGTGTTTGCAGCAGTTCAGAAACCCTTTCTTTGTAGAATGCAGAAACCGTCATTTCCAGCCCTAGAGACGCATATAAGAGTTAGCAGTAAGAATGCGTTTAAAACACAGAACACCCGCTTCTTACGAACTCATCTGCTGTGTGTTGGTTCCTTTTAGGAAGTTGCATCTATGTTTAGATTCAGCGAGGAAGAAACACGTTTCTTCTAAAAGCTACGTTTGTACATTCCAGAGTGGATGGGAGAACAGGCTGTAAAGAGAAATACCTTGCTCTAAAACCAAAACGGAGCTATCTAGCAGAATGGTTGTCAATGTGTGTATTCAACTTCCAGAGTTAAACTGATGTGTGTTTGCAGCAGTTCAGAAACCCTTTCTTTGGAGAATGCAGAAACCGTCATTTCCAGCCCTAGAGACGCATGTAAGAGTTAGCAGTAAGAATGCGTTTAAAACACAGAACACCCGCTTCTTACGAACTCATCTTCTGTGTGTTGGTTCCTTTTAGGAAGTTGCATCTATGTTTAGATTCAGCGAGGAAGAAACACGTTTCTTCTAAAAGCTGCGTTTGGATATTCCAGAGTGGATGGGAGAACAGGCTGTAAAGAGAAATACCTTGCTCTAAAACCAAAACGGAGCTATCTAGCAGAATGGTTGTCAATGTGTGTATTCAACTTCCAGAGTTAAACTGATGTGTGTTTGCAGCAGTTCAGAAACCCTTTCTTTGGAGAATGCAGAAACCGTCATTTCCAGCCCTAGAGACGCATATAAGAGTTAGCAGTAAGAATGCGTTTAAAACACAGAACACCCGCTTCTTACGAACTCATCTTCTGTGTGTTGGTTCCTTTTAGGAAGTTGCATCTATGTTTAGATTCAGCGAGGAAGAAACACGTTTCTTCTAAAAGCTGCGTTTGGATATTCCAGAGTGGATGGGAGAACAGGCTGTAAAGAGAAATACCTTGCTCTAAAACCAAAACGGAGCTATCTAGCAGAATGGTTGTCAATGTGTGTATTCAACTTCCAGAGTTAAACTGATGTGTGTTTGCAGCAGTTCAGAAACCCTTTCTTTGGAGAATGCAGAAACCGTCATTTCCAGCCCTAGAGACGCATGTAAGAGTTAGCAGTAAGAATGCGTTTAAAACACAGAACACCCGCTTCTTACGAACTCATCTTCTGTGTGTTGGTTCCTTTTAGGAAGTTGCATCTATGTTTAGATTCAGCGAGGAAGAAACACGTTTCTTCTAAAAGCTGCGTTTGGATATTCCAGAGTGGATGGGAGAACAGGCTGTAAAGAAAAATACCTTGCTCTAAAACCAAAACGGAGCTATCTAGCAGAATGGTTGTCAATGTGTCTATTCAACTTCCAGAGCTAAACTGATGTGTGTTTTCAGCAGTTCAGAAACCCTTTCTTTGGAGAATGCAGAAACCGTCATTTCCAGCCCTAGAGACGCTTATAAGTGTTAGCAGTAAGAATGCGTTTAAAACACAGAACACCCGCTTCTTACGAACTCATCTTCTGTGTGTTGGTTCCTTTTAGGAAGTTGCATCTATGTTTAGATTCAGCGAGGAAGAAACACGTTTCTTCTAAAAGCTGCGTTTGGATATTCCAGAGTGGATGGGAGAACAGGCTGTAAAGAGAAATACCTTGCTCTAAAACCAAAACGGAGCTATCTAGCAGAATGGTTGTCAATGTGTGTATTCAACTTCCAGAGTTAAACTGATGTGTGTTTGCAGCAGTTCAGAAACCCTTTCTTTGGAGAATGCAGAAACCGTCATTTCCAGCCCTAGAGACGCATATAAGAGTTAGCAGTAAGAATGCGTTTAAAACACAGAACACCCGCTTCTTACGAACTCATCTGCTGTGTGTTGGTTCCTTTTAGGAAGTTGCATCTATGTTTAGATTCAGCGAGGAAGAAACACGTTTCTTCTAAAAGCTACGTTTGGACATTCCAGAGTGGATGGGAGAACAGGCTGTAAAGAGAAATACCTTGCTCTAAAACCAAAACGGAGCTATCTAGCAGAATGGTTGTCAATGTGTGTATTCAACTTCCAGAGTTAAACTGATGTGTGTTTGCAGCAGTTCAGAAACCCTTTCTTTGGAGAATGCAGAAACCGTCATTTCCAGCCCTAGAGACGCATATAAGAGTTAGCAGTAAGAATGCGTTTAAAACACAGAACACCTGCTTCCTACGAACTCATCTTCTGTGTGTTGGTTCCTTTTAGGAAGTTGCATCTATGTTTAGATTCAGCGAGGAAGAAACACGTTTCTTCTAAAAGCTGCGTTTGGATATTCCAGAGTGGAAGGGAGAACAGGCTGTAAAGAGAAATACCTTGCTCTAAAACCAAAACGGAGCTATCTAGCAGAATGGTTGTCAATGTGTGTATTCAACTTCCAGAGTTAAACTGATGTGTGTTTGCAGCAGTTCAGAAACCCTTTCTTTGGAGAATGCAGAAACCGTCATTTCCAGCCCTAGAGACGCATATAAGAGTTAGCAGTAAGAATGCGTTTAAAACACAGAACACCCGCTTCTTACGAACTCATCTTCTGTGTGTTGGTTCCTTTTAGGAAGTTGCATCTATGTTTAGATTCAGCGAGGAAGAAACACGTTTCTTCTAAAAGCTGCGTTTGGATATTCCAGAGTGGATGGGAGAACAGGCTGTAAAGAGAAATACCTTGCTCTAAAACCAAAACGGAGCTATCTAGCAGAATGGTTGTCAATGTGTGTATTCAACTTCCAGAGTAAAACTGATGTGTGTTTGCAGCAGTTCAGAAACCCTTTCTTTGGAGAATGCAGAAACCGTCATTTCCAGCCCTAGAGACGCATGTAAGAGTTAGCAGTAAGAATGCGTTTAAAACACAGAACACCCGCTTCTTACGAACTCATCTTCTGTGTGTTGGTTCCTTTTAGGAAGTTGCATCTATGTTTAGATTCAGCGAGGAAGAAACACGTTTCTTCTAAAAGCTGCGTTTGGATATTCCAGAGTGGATGGGAGAACAGGCTGTAAAGAGAAATACCTTGCTCTAAAACCAAAACGGAGCTATCTAGCAGAATGGTTGTCAATGTGTGTATTCAACTTCCAGAGTAAAACTGATGTGTGTTTGCAGCAGTTCAGAAACCCTTTCTTTGGAGAATGCAGAAACCGTCATTTCCAGCCCTAGAGACGCATGTAAGAGTTAGCAGTAAGAATGCGTTTAAAACACAGAACACCCGCTTCTTACGAACTCATCTTCTGTGTGTTGGTTCCTTTTAGGACGTTGCATCTATGTTTAGATTCAGCGAGGAAGAAACACGTTTCTTCTAAAAGCTGCGTTTGGATATTCCAGAGTGGATGGGAGAACAGGCTGTAAAGAGAAATACCTTGCTCTAAAACCAAAACGGAGCTATCTAGCAGAATGGTTGTCAATGTGTGTATTCAACTTCCAGAGTTAAACTGATGTGTGTTTGCAGCAGTTCAGAAACCCTTTCTTTGGAGAATGCAGAAACCGTCATTTCCAGCCCTAGAGACGCATGTAAGAGTTAGCAGTAAGAATGCGTTTAAAACACAGAACACCCGCTTCTTACGAACTCATCTTGTGTGTTGGTTCCTTTTAGGAAGTTGCATCTATGTTTAGATTCAGCGAGGAAGAAACACGTTTCTTCTAAAAGCTGCGTTTGGATATTCCAGAGTGGATGGGAGAACAGGCTGTAAAGAGAAATACCTTGCTCTAAAACCAAAACGGAGCTATCTAGCAGAATGGTTGTCAATGTGTGTATTCAACTTCCAGAGTTAAACTGATGTGTGTTTGCAGCAGTTCAGAAACCCTTTCTTTGGAGAATGCAGAAACCGTCATTTCCAGCCCTAGAGACGCATGTAAGAGTTAGCAGTAAGAATGCGTTTAAAACACAGAACACCCGCTTCTTACGAACTCATCTTCTTTGTGTTGGTTCCTTTTAGGAAATTGCATCTATGTTTAGATTCAGCGAGGAAGAAACACGTTTCTTCTAAAAGCTGCGTTTGGATATTCCAGAGTGGATGGGAGAACAGGCTGTAAAGAGAAATACCTTGCTCTAAAACCAAAACGGAGCTATCTAGCAGAATGGTTGTCAATGTGTGTATTCAACTTCCAGAGTTAAACTGATGTGTGTTTGCAGCAGTTCAGAAACCCTTTCTTTGGAGAATGCAGAAACCGTCATTTCCAGCCCTAGAGACGCATGTAAGAGTTAGCAGTAAGAATGCGTTTAAAACACAGAACACCCTCTTCTTACGAACTCATCTTCTGTGTGTTGGTTCCTTTTAGGAAGTTGCATCTATGTTTAGATTCAGCGAGGAAGAAACACGTTTCTTCTAAAAGCTGCGTTTGGATATTCCAGAGTGGATGGGAGAACAGGCTGTAAAGAAAAATACCTTGCTCTAAAACCAAAACGGAGCTATCTAGCAGAATGGTTGTCAATGTGTCTATTCAACTTCCAGAGCTAAACTGATGTGTGTTTTCAGCAGTTCAGAAACCCTTTCTTTGGAGAATGCAGAAACCGTCATTTCCAGCCCTAGAGACGCTTATAAGAGTTAGCAGTAAGAATGCGTTTAAAACACAGAACACCCGCTTCTTACGAACTCATCTTCTGTGTGTTGGTTCCTTTTAGGAAGTTGCATCTATGTTTAGATTCAGCGAGGAAGAAACACGTTTCTTCTAAAAGCTGCGTTTGGATATTCCAGAGTGGATGGGAGAACAGGCTGTAAAGAGAAATACCTTGCTCTAAAACCAAAACGGAGCTATCTAGCAGAATGGTTGTCAATGTGTGTATTCAACTTCCAGAGTTAAACTGATGTGTGTTTGCAGCAGTTCAGAAACCCTTTCTTTGGAGAATGCAGAAACCGTCATTTCCAGCCCTAGAGACGCATATAAGAGTTAGCAGTAAGAATGCGTTTAAAACACAGAACACCCGCTTCTTACGAACTCATCTGCTGTGTGTTGGTTCCTTTTAGGAAGTTGCATCTATGTTTAGATTCAGCGAGGAAGAAACACGTTTCTTCTAAAAGCTACGTTTGGACATTCCAGAGTGGATGGGAGAACAGGCTGTAAAGAGAAATACCTTGCTCTAAAACCAAAACGGAGCTATCTAGCAGAATGGTTGTCAATGTGTGTATTCAACTTCCAGAGTTAAACTGATGTGTGTTTGCAGCAGTTCAGAAACCCTTTCTTTGGAGAATGCAGAAACCGTCATTTCCAGCCCTAGAGACGCATGTAAGAGTTAGCAGTAAGAATGCGTTTAAAACACAGAACACCCGCTTCTTACGAACTCATCTTCTGTGTGTTGGTTCCTTTTAGGAAGTTGCATCTATGTTTAGATTCAGCGAGGAAGAAACACGTTTCTTCTAAAAGCTGCGTTTGGATATTCCAGAGTGGATGGGAGAACAGGCTGTAAAGAGAAATACCTTGCTCTAAAACCAAAACGGAGCTATCTAGCAGAATGGTTGTCAATGTGTGTATTCAACTTCCAGAGTTAAACTGATGTGTGTTTGCAGCAGTTCAGAAACCCTTTCTTTGGAGAATGCAGAAACCGTCATTTCCAGCCCTAGAGACGCATATAAGAGTTAGCAGTAAGAATGCGTTTAAAACACAGAACACCCGCTTCTTACGAACTCATCTTGTGTGTTGGTTCCTTTTAGGAAGTTGCATCTATGTTTAGATTCAGCGAGGAAGAAACACGTTTCTTCTAAAAGCTGCGTTTGGATATTCCAGAGTGGATGGGAGAACAGGCTGTAAAGAGAAATACCTTGCTCTAAAACCAAAACGGAGCTATCTAGCAGAATGGTTGTCAATGTGTGTATTCAACTTCCAGAGTTAAACTGATGTGTGTTTGCAGCAGTTCAGAAACCCTTTCTTTGGAGAATGCAGAAACCGTCATTTCCAGCCCTAGAGACGCATGTAAGAGTTAGCAGTAAGAATGCGTTTAAAACACAGAACACCCGTTTCTTACGAACTCATCTTCTGTGTGTTGGTTCCTTTTAGGAAGTTGCATCTATGTTTAGATTCAGCGAGGAAGAAACACGTTTCTTCTAAAAGCTGCGTTTGGATATTCCAGAGTGGATGGGAGAACAGGCTGTAAAGAAAAATACCTTGCTCTAAAACCAAAACGGAGCTATCTAGCAGAATGGTTGTCAATGTGTCTATTCAACTTCCAGAGCTAAACTGATGTGTGTTTTCAGCAGTTCAGAAACCCTTTCTTTGGAGAATGCAGAAACCGTCATTTCCAGCCCTAGAGACGCTTATAAGAGTTAGCAGTAAGAATGCCTTTAAAACACAGAACACCCGCTTCTTACGAACTCATCTTCTGTGTGTTGGTTCCTTTTAGGAAGTTGCATCTATGTTTAGATTCAGCGAGGAAGAAACACGTTTCTTCTAAAAGCTGCGTTTGGATATTCCAGAGTGGATGGGAGAACAGGCTGTAAAGAGAAATACCTTGCTCTAAAACCAAAACGGAGCTATCTAGCAGAATGGTTGTCAATGTGTGTATTCAACTTCCAGAGTTAAACTGATGTGTGTTTGCAGCAGTTCAGAAACCCTTTCTTTGGAGAATGCAGAAACCGTCATTTCCAGCCCTAGAGACGCATATAATAGTTATCAGTAAGAATGCGTTTAAAACACAGAACACCCGCTTCCTACGAACTCATCTTCTGTGTGTTGGTTCCTTTTAGGAAGTTGCATCTATGTTTAGATTCAGCGAGGAAGAAACACGTTTCTTCTAAAAGCTGCGTTTGGATATTCCAGAGTGGATGGGAGAACAGGCTGTAAAGAGAAATACCTTGCTCTAAAACCAAAACGGAGCTATCTAGCAGAATGGTTGTCAATGTGTGTATTCAACTTCCAGAGTTAAACTGATGTGTGTTTGCAGCAGTTCAGAAACCCTTTCTTTGGAGAATGCAGAAACCGTCATTTCCAGCCCTAGAGACGCATATAAGAGTTAGCAGTAAGAATGCGTTTAAAACACAGAACACCCGCTTCTTACGAACTCATCTTCTGTGTGTTGGTTCCTTTTAGGAAGTTGCATCTATGTTTAGATTCAGCGAGGAAGAAACACGTTTCTTCTAAAAGCTGCGTTTGGATATTCCAGAGTGGATGGGAGAACAGGCTGTAAAGAGAAATACCTTGCTCTAAAACCAAAACGGAGCTATCTAGCAGAATGGTTGTCAATGTGTGTATTCAACTTCCAGAGTTAAACTGATGTGTGTTTGCAGCAGTTCAGAAACCCTTTCTTTGGAGAATGCAGAAACCGTCATTTCCAGCCCTAGAGACGCATATAAGAGTTAGCAGTAAGAATGCGTTTAAAACACAGAACACCCGCTTCTTACGAACTCATCTTCTGTGTGTTGGTTCCTTTTAGGAAGTTGCATCTATGTTTAGATTCAGCGAGGAAGAAACACGTTTCTTCTAAAAGCTGCGTTTGGATATTCCAGAGTGGATGGGAGAACAGGCTGTAAAGAGAAATACGTTGCTCTAAAACCAAAACGGAGCTATCTAGCAGAATGGTTGTCAATGTGTGTATTCAACTTCCAGAGTTAAACTGATGTGTGTTTGCAGCAGTTCAGAAACCCTTTCTTTGGAGAATGCAGAAACCGTCATTTCCAGCCCTAGAGACGCATGTAAGAGTTAGCAGTAAGAATGCGTTTAAAACACAGAACACCCGCTTCTTACGAACTCATCTTCTGTGTGTTGGTTCCTTTTAGGAAGTTGCATCTATGTTTAGATTCAGCGAGGAAGAAACACGTTTCTTCTAAAAGCTGCGTTTGGATATTCCAGAGTGGATGGGAGAACAGGCTGTAAAGAGAAATTCCTTGCTCTAAAACCAAAACGGAGCTATCTAGCAGAATGGTTGTCAATGTGTGTATTCAACTTCCAGAGTTAAACTGATGTGTGTTTGCAGCAGTTCAGAAACCCTTTCTTTGGAGAATGCAGAAACCGTCATTTCCAGCCCTAGAGACGCATGTAAGAGTTAGCAGTAAGAATGCGTTTAAAACACAGAACACCCGCTTCTTACGAACTCATCTGCTGTGTGTTGGTTCCTTTTAGGAAGTTGCATCTATGTTTAGATTCAGCGAGGAAGAAACACGTATCTTCTAAAAGCTGCGTTTGGATATTCCAGAGTGGATGGGAGAACAGGCTGTAAAGAAAAATACCTTGCTCTAAAACCAAAACTGAGCTATCTAGCAGAATGGTTGTCAATGTGTCTATTCAACTTCCAGAGCTAAACTGATGTGTGTTTTCAGCAGTTCAGAAACCCTTTCTTTGGAGAATGCAGAAACCGTCATTTCCAGCCCTAGAGACGCATATAAGAGTTAGCAGTAAGAATGCGTTTAAAACACAGAACACCCGCTTCTTACGAACTCATCTTCTGTGTGTTGGTTCCTTTTAGGAAGTTGCATCTATGTTTAGATTCAGCGAGGAAGAAACACGTTTCTTCTAAGAGCTGCGTTTGGATATTCCAGAGTGGATGGGAGAACAGGCTGTAAAGAGAAATACCTTGCTCTAAAACCAAAACGGAGCTATCTAGCAGAATGGTTGTCAATGTGTGTATTCAACTTCCAGAGTTAAACTGATGTGTGTTTGCAGCAGTTCAGAAACCCTTTCTTTGGAGAATGCAGAAACCGTCATTTCCAGCCCTAGAGACGCATATAAGAGTTATCAGTAAGAATGCGTTTAAAACACAGAACACCCGCTTCTTACGAACTCATCTTCTGTGTGTTGGTTCCTTTTAGGAAGTTGCATCTATTAAACATAGATAACACAGAACACCCGCTTCTTACGAACTCATCTTCTGTGTGTTGGTTCCTTTTAGGAAGTTGCATCTATGTTTAGATTCAGCGAGGAAGAAACACGTTTCTTCTAAAAGCTGCGTTTGGATATTCCAGAGTGGATGGGAGAACAGGCTGTAAAGAGAAATACCTTGCTCTAAAACCAAAACGGAGCTATCTAGCAGAATGGTTGTCAATGTGTGTATTCAACTTCCAGAGTTAAACTGATGTGTGTTTGCAGCAGTTCAGAAACCCTTTCTTTGGAGAATGCAGAAACCGTCATTTCCAGCCCTAGAGACGCATGTAAGAGTTAGCAGTAAGAATGCGTTTAAAACACAGAACACCCGTTTCTTACGAACTCATCTTCTGTGTGTTGGTTCCTTTTAGGAAGTTGCATCTATGTTTAGATTCAGCGAGGAAGAAACACGTTTCTTCTAAAAGCTGCGTTTGGATATTCCAGAGTGGATGGGAGAACAGGCTGTAAAGAAAAATACCTTGCTCTAAAACCAAAACGGAGCTATCTAGCAGAATGGTTGTCAATGTGTCTATTCAACTTCCAGAGCTAAACTGATGTGTGTTTTCAGCAGTTCAGAAACCCTTTCTTTGGAGAATGCAGAAACCGTCATTTCCAGCCCTAGAGACGCTTATAAGAGTTAGCAGTAAGAATGCCTTTAAAACACAGAACACCCGCTTCTTACGAACTCATCTTCTGTGTGTTGGTTCCTTTTAGGAAGTTGCATCTATGTTTAGATTCAGCGAGGAAGAAACACGTTTCTTCTAAAAGCTGCGTTTGGATATTCCAGAGTGGATGGGAGAACAGGCTGTAAAGAGAAATACCTTGCTCTAAAACCAAAACGGAGCTATCTAGCAGAATGGTTGTCAATGTGTGTATTCAACTTCCAGAGTTAAACTGATGTGTGTTTGCAGCAGTTCAGAAACCCTTTCTTTGGAGAATGCAGAAACCGTCATTTCCAGCCCTAGAGACGCATATAATAGTTATCAGTAAGAATGCGTTTAAAACACAGAACACCCGCTTCCTACGAACTCATCTTCTGTGTGTTGGTTCCTTTTAGGAAGTTGCATCTATGTTTAGATTCAGCGAGGAAGAAACACGTTTCTTCTAAAAGCTGCGTTTGGATATTCCAGAGTGGATGGGAGAACAGGCTGTAAAGAGAAATACCTTGCTCTAAAACCAAAACGGAGCTATCTAGCAGAATGGTTGTCAATGTGTGTATTCAACTTCCAGAGTTAAACTGATGTGTGTTTGCAGCAGTTCAGAAACCCTTTCTTTGGAGAATGCAGAAACCGTCATTTCCAGCCCTAGAGACGCATATAAGAGTTAGCAGTAAGAATGCGTTTAAAACACAGAACACCCGCTTCTTACGAACTCATCTTCTGTGTGTTGGTTCCTTTTAGGAAGTTGCATCTATGTTTAGATTCAGCGAGGAAGAAACACGTTTCTTCTAAAAGCTGCGTTTGGATATTCCAGAGTGGATGGGAGAACAGGCTGTAAAGAGAAATACCTTGCTCTAAAACCAAAACGGAGCTATCTAGCAGAATGGTTGTCAATGTGTGTATTCAACTTCCAGAGTTAAACTGATGTGTGTTTGCAGCAGTTCAGAAACCCTTTCTTTGGAGAATGCAGAAACCGTCATTTCCAGCCCTAGAGACGCATATAAGAGTTAGCAGTAAGAATGCGTTTAAAACACAGAACACCCGCTTCTTACGAACTCATCTTCTGTGTGTTGGTTCCTTTTAGGAAGTTGCATCTATGTTTAGATTCAGCGAGGAAGAAACACGTTTCTTCTAAAAGCTGCGTTTGGATATTCCAGAGTGGATGGGAGAACAGGCTGTAAAGAGAAATACGTTGCTCTAAAACCAAAACGGAGCTATCTAGCAGAATGGTTGTCAATGTGTGTATTCAACTTCCAGAGTTAAACTGATGTGTGTTTGCAGCAGTTCAGAAACCCTTTCTTTGGAGAATGCAGAAACCGTCATTTCCAGCCCTAGAGACGCATGTAAGAGTTAGCAGTAAGAATGCGTTTAAAACACAGAACACCCGCTTCTTACGAACTCATCTTCTGTGTGTTGGTTCCTTTTAGGAAGTTGCATCTATGTTTAGATTCAGCGAGGAAGAAACACGTTTCTTCTAAAAGCTGCGTTTGGATATTCCAGAGTGGATGGGAGAACAGGCTGTAAAGAGAAATACCTTGCTCTAAAACCAAAACGGAGCTATCTAGCAGAATGGTTGTCAATGTGTGTATTCAACTTCCAGAGTTAAACTGATGTGTGTTTGCAGCAGTTCAGAAACCCTTTCTTTGGAGAATGCAGAAACCGTCATTTCCAGCCCTAGAGACGCATGTAAGAGTTAGCAGTAAGAATGCGTTTAAAACACAGAACACCCGCTTCTTACGAACTCATCTGCTGTGTGTTGGTTCCTTTTAGGAAGTTGCATCTATGTTTAGATTCAGCGAGGAAGAAACACGTATCTTCTAAAAGCTGCGTTTGGATATTCCAGAGTGGATGGGAGAACAGGCTGTAAAGAAAAATACCTTGCTCTAAAACCAAAACTGAGCTATCTAGCAGAATGGTTGTCAATGTGTCTATTCAACTTCCAGAGCTAAACTGATGTGTGTTTTCAGCAGTTCAGAAACCCTTTCTTTGGAGAATGCAGAAACCGTCATTTCCAGCCCTAGAGACGCATATAAGAGTTAGCAGTAAGAATGCGTTTAAAACACAGAACACCCGCTTCTTACGAACTCATCTTCTGTGTGTTGGTTCCTTTTAGGAAGTTGCATCTATGTTTAGATTCAGCGAGGAAGAAACACGTTTCTTCTAAGAGCTGCGTTTGGATATTCCAGAGTGGATGGGAGAACAGGCTGTAAAGAGAAATACCTTGCTCTAAAACCAAAACGGAGCTATCTAGCAGAATGGTTGTCAATGTGTGTATTCAACTTCCAGAGTTAAACTGATGTGTGTTTGCAGCAGTTCAGAAACCCTTTCTTTGGAGAATGCAGAAACCGTCATTTCCAGCCCTAGAGACGCATATAAGAGTTAGCAGTAAGAATGCGTTTAAAACACAGAACACCCGCTTCTTACGAACTCATCTTCTGTGTGTTGGTTCCTTTTAGGAAGTTGCATCTATTAAACATAGATAACACAGAACACCCGCTTCTTACGAACTCATCTTCTGTGTGTTGGTTCCTTTTAGGAAGTTGCATCTATGTTTAGATTCAGCGAGGAAGAAACACGTTTCTTCTAAAAGCTGCGTTTGGACATTCCAGAGTGGATAGGAGAACAGGCTGTAAAGAGAAATACCTTGCTCTAAAACCAAAACGGAGCTATCTAGCAGAATGGTTGTCAATGTGTGTATTCAACTTCCAGAGTTAAACTGATGTGTGTTTGCAGCAGTTCAGAAACCCTTTCTTTGGAGAATGCAGAAACCGTCATTTCCAGCCCTAGAGACGCATATAAGAGTTAGCAGTAAGAATGCGTTTAAAACACAGAACACCCGCTTCTTACGAACTCATCTTGTGTGTTGGTTCCTTTTAGGAAGTTGCATCTATGTTTAGATTCAGCGAGGAAGAAACACGTTTCTTCTAAAACCTGCGTTTGGATATTCCAGAGTGGATGGGAGAACAGGCTTTAAAGAGAAATACCTTGCTCTAAAACCAAAACGGAGTTATCTAGCAGAATGGTTGTCAATGTGTGTATTCAACTTCCAGAGTTAAACTGATGTGTGTTTGCAGCAGTTCAGAAACCCTTTCTTTGGAGAATGCAGAAACCGTCATTTCCAGCCCTAGAGACGCATGTAAGAGTTAGCAGTAAGAATGCGTTTAAAACACAGAACACCCGCTTCTTACGAACTCATCTTCTGTGTGTTGGTTCCTTTTAGGAAGTTGCATCTATGTTTAGATTCAGCGAGGAAGAAACACGTATCTTCTAAAAGCTGCGTTTGGATATTCCAGAGTGGATGGGAGAACAGGCTGTAAAGAAAAATACCTTGCTCTAAAACCAAAACGGAGCTATCTAGCCGAATGGTTGTCAATGTGTCTATTCAACTTCCAGAGCTAAACTGATGTGTGTTTTCAGCAGTTCAGAAACCCTTTCTTTGGAGAATGCAGAAACCGTCATTTCCAGCCCTAGAGACGCATATAAGAGTTAGCAGTAAGAATGCGTTTAAAACACAGAACACCCGCTTCTTACGAACTCATCTTCTGTGTGTTGGTTCCTTTTAGGAAGTTGCATCTATGTTTAGATTGAGCGAGGAAGAAACACGTTTCTTCGAAAAGCTGCGTTTGGATATTCCAGAGTGGATGGGAGAACAGGCTGTAAAGAGAAATACCTTGCTCTAAAACCAAAACGGAGCTATCTAGCAGAATGGTTGTCAATGTGTGTATTCAACTTCCAGAGTTAAACTGATGTGTGTTTGCAGCAGTTCAGAAACCCTTTCTTTGGAGAATGCAGAAACCGTCATTTCCAGCCCTAGAGACGCATATAAGAGTTAGCAGTAAGAATGCGTTTAAAACACAGAACACCCGCTTCTTACGAACTCATCTGCTGTGTGTTGGTTCCTTTTAGGAAGTTGCATCTATGTTTAGATTCAGCGAGGAAGAAACACGTTTCTTCTAAAAGCTGCGTTTGGATATTCCAGAGTGGATGGGAGAACAGGCTGTAAAGAGAAATACCTTGCTCTAAAACCAAAACGGAGCTATCTAGCAGAATGGTTGTCAATGTGTGTATTCAACTTCCAGAGTTAAACTGATGTGTGTTTGCAGCAGTTCAGAAACCCTTTCTTTGGAGAATGCAGAAACCGTCATTTCCAGCCCTAGAGACGCATATAAGAGTTAGCAGTAAGAATGCGTTTAAAACACAGAACACCCGCTTCTTACGAACTCATCTTGTGTTTTGGTTCCTTTTAGGAAGTTGCATCTATGTTTAGATTCAGCGAGGAAGAAACACGTTTCTTCTAAAAGCTGCGTTTGGATATTCCAGAGTGGATGGGAGAACAGGCTGTAAAGAGAAATACCTTGCTCTAAAACCAAAACGGAGTTATCTAGCAGAATGGTTGTCAATGTGTGTATTCAACTTCCAGAGTTAAACTGATGTGTGTTTGCAGCAGTTCAGAAACCCTTTCTTTGGAGAATGCAGAAACCGTCATTTCCAGCCCTAGAGACGCATGTAAGAGTTAGCAGTAAGAATGCGTTTAAAACACAGAACACCCGCTTCTTACGAACTCATCTTCTGTGTGTTGCTTCCTTTTAGGAAGTTGCATCTATGTTTAGATTCAGCGAGGAAGAAACACGTTTCTTCTAAAAGCTGCGTGTGGATATTCCAGAGTGGATGGGAGAACAGTCTGTAAAGAGAAATACCTTGCTCTAAAACCAAAACGGAGCTATCTAGCAGAATGGTTGTCAATGTGTCTATTCAACTTCCAGAGCTAAACTGATGTGTGTTTTCAGCAGTTCAGAAACCCTTTCTTTGGAGAATGCAGAAACCGTCATTTCCAGCCCTAGAGACGCATATAAGAGTTAGCAGTAAAAATGCATTTAAAACACAGAACACCCGCTTCTTATGAACTCATCTTCTGTGTGTTGGTTCCTTTTAGGAAGTTGCATCTATGTTTAGATTCAGGGAGGAAGAAACACGTTTCTTCTAAAAGCTGCGTTTGGATATTCCAGAGTGGATGGGAGAACAGGCTGTAAAGAGAAATACCTTGCTCTAAAACCAAAACGGAGCTATCTAGCAGAATGGTTGTCAATGTGTGTATTCAACTTCCAGAGTTAAACTGATGTGTGTTTTCAGCAGTTCAGAAACCCTTTCTTTGGAGAATGCAGAAACCGTCATTTCCAGCCCTAGAGACGCATGTAAGAGTTAGCAGTAAGAATGCGTTTAAAACACAGAACACCCGCTTCTTACGAACTCATCTTCTGTGTGTTGGTTCCTTTTAGGAAGTTGCATCTATGTTTAGATTCAGCGAGGAAGAAACACGTTTCTTCTAAGAGCTGCGTTTGGATATTCCAGAGTGGATGGGAGAACAGGCTGTAAAGAGAAATACCTTGCTCTAAAACCAAAACGGAGCTATCTAGCAGAATGGTTGTCAATGTGTGTATTCAACTTCCAGAGTTAAACTGATGTGTGTTTGCAGCAGTTCAGAAACCCTTTCTTTGGAGAATGCAGAAACCGTCATTTCCAGCCCTAGAGACGCATATAAGAGTTAGCAGTAAGAATGCGTTTAAAACACAGAACACCCGCTTCTTACGAACTCATCTTCTGTGTGTTGGTTCCTTTTAGGAAGTTGCATCTATGTTTAGATTCAGCGAGGAAGAAACACGTTTCTTCTAAAAGCTGCGTTTGGATATTCCAGAGTGGATGGGAGAACAGGCTGTAAAGAGAAATACCTTGCTCTAAAACCAAAACGGAGCTATCTAGCAGAATGGTTGTCAATGTGTGTATTCAACTTCCAGAGTTAATCTGATGTGTGTTTGCAGCAGTTCAGAAACCCTTTCTTTGGAGAATGCAGAAACCGTCATTTCCAGCCCTAGAGACGCATGTAAGAGTTAGCAGTAAGAATGCCTTTAAAACACAGAACACCCGCTTCTTACGAACTCATCTTCTGTGTGTTGGTTCCTTTTAGGAAGTTGCATCTATGTTTAGATTCAGCGAGGAAGAAACACGTTTCTTCTAAGAGCTGCGTTTGGATATTCCAGAGTGGATGGGAGAACAGGCTGTAAAGAGAAATACCTTGCTCTAAAACCAAAACGGAGCTATCTAGCAGAATGGTTGTCAATGTGTGTATTCAACTTCCAGAGTTAAACTGATGTGTGTTTGCAGCAGTTCAGAAACCCTTTCTTTGGAGAATGCAGAAACCGTCATTTCCAGCCCTAGAGACGCATATAAGAGTTAGCAGTAAGAATGCGTTTAAAACACAGAACACCCGCTTCTTACGAACTCATCTTCTGTGTGTTGGTTCCTTTTAGGAAGTTGCATCTATGTTTAGATTCAGCGAGGAAGAAACACGTTTCTTCTAAAAGCTGCGTTTGGATATTCCAGAGTGGATGGGAGAACAGGCTGTAAAGAGAAATACCTTGCTCTAAAACCAAAACGGAGCTATCTAGCAGAATGGTTGTCAATGTGTGTATTCAACTTCCAGAGTTAAACTGATGTGTGTTTGCAGCAGTTCAGAAACCCTTTCTTTGGGGAATGCAGAAACCGTCATTTCCAGCCCTAGAGACGCATATAAGAGTTAGCAGTAAGAATGCGTTTAAAACACAGAACACCCGCTTCTTACGAACTCATCTTCTGTGTGTTGGTTCCTTTTAGGAAGTTGCATCTATGTTTAGATTCAGCGAGGAAGAAACACGTTTCTTCTAAAAGCTGCGTTTGGATATTCCAGAGTGGATGGGAGAACAGGCTGTAAAGAGAAATACCTTGCTCTAAAACCAAAACGGAGCTATCTAGCAGAATGGTTGTCAATGTGGGTATTCAACTTCCAGAGTTAAACTGATGTGTGTTTGCAGCAGTTCAGAAACCCTTTCTTTGGAGAATGCAGAAACCGTCATTTCCAGCCCTACAGACGCATGTAAGAGTTAGCAGTAAGAATGCGTTTAAAACACAGAACACCCGCTTCTTACGAACTCATCTTCTGTGTGTTGGTTCCTTTTAGGAAGTTGCATCTATGTTTAGATTCAGCGAGGAAGAAACACGTTTCTTCTAAAAGCTGCGTTTGGATATTCCAGAGTGGATGGGAGAACAGGCTGTAAAGAGAAATACCTTGCTCTAAAACCAAAACGGAGCTATCTAGCAGAATGGTTGTCAATGTGTCTATTCAACTTCCAGAGCTAAACTGATGTGTGTTTGCAGCAGTTCAGAAACCCTTTCTTTGGAGAATGCAGAAACCGTCATTTCCAGCCCTAGAGACGCTTATAAGAGTTAGCAGTAAGAATGCGTTTAAAACACAGAACACCCGCTTCTTACGAACTCATCTTCTGTGTGTTGGTTCCTTTTAGGAAGTTGCATCTATGTTTAGATTCAGCGAGGAAGAAACACGTTTCTTCTAAAAGCTGCGTTTGGATATTCCAGAGTGGATGGGAGAACAGGCTGTAAAGAAAAATACCTTGCTCTAAAACCAAAACGGAGCTATCTAGCAGAATGGTTGTCAATGTGTGTATTCAACTTCCAGAGTTAAACTGATGTGTGTTTGCAGCAGTTCAGAAACCCTTTCTTTGGAGAATGCAGAAACCGTCATTTCCAGCCCTAGAGACGCATGTAAGAGTTAGCAGTAAGAATGCGTTTAAAACACAGAACACCCGCTTCTTACGAACTCATCTGCTGTGTGTTGGTTCCTTTTAGGAAGTTGCATCTATGTTTAGATTCAGCGAGGAAGAAACACGTATCTTCTAAAAGCTGCGTTTGGATATTCCAGAGTGGATGGGAGAACAGGCTGTAAAGAAAAATACCTTGCTCTAAAACCAAAACTGAGCTATCTAGCAGAATGGTTGTCAATGTGTCTATTCAACTTCCAGAGCTAAACTGATGTGTGTTTTCAGCAGTTCAGAAACCCTTTCTTTGGAGAATGCAGAAACCGTCATTTCCAGCCCTAGAGACGCATATAAGAGTTAGCAGTAAGAATGCGTTTAAAACACAGAACACCCGCTTCTTACGAACTCATCTTCTGTGTGTTGGTTCCTTTTAGGAAGTTGCATCTATGTTTAGATTCAGCGAGGAAGAAACACGTTTCTTCTAAGAGCTGCGTTTGGATATTCCAGAGTGGATGGGAGAACAGGCTGTAAAGAGAAATACCTTGCTCTAAAACCAAAACGGAGCTATCTAGCAGAATGGTTGTCAATGTGTGTATTCAACTTCCAGAGTTAAACTGATGTGTGTTTGCAGCAGTTCAGAAACCCTTTCTTTGGAGAATGCAGAAACCGTCATTTCCAGCCCTAGAGACGCATATAAGAGTTATCAGTAAGAATGCGTTTAAAACACAGAACACCCGCTTCTTACGAACTCATCTTCTGTGTGTTGGTTCCTTTTAGGAAGTTGCATCTATTAAACATAGATAACACAGAACACCCGCTTCTTACGAACTCATCTTCTGTGTGTTGGTTCCTTTTAGGAAGTTGCATCTATGTTTAGATTCAGCGAGGAAGAAACACGTTTCTTCTAAAAGCTGCGTTTGGACATTCCAGAGTGGATAGGAGAACAGGCTGTAAAGAGAAATACCTTGCTCTAAAACCAAAACGGAGCTATCTAGCAGAATGGTTGTCAATGTGTGTATTCAACTTCCAGAGTTAAACTGATGTGTGTTTGCAGCAGTTCAGAAACCCTTTCTTTGGAGAATGCAGAAACCGTCATTTCCAGCCCTAGAGACGCATATAAGAGTTAGCAGTAAGAATGCGTTTAAAACACAGAACACCCGCTTCTTACGAACTCATCTTGTGTGTTGGTTCCTTTTAGGAAGTTGCATCTATGTTTAGATTCAGCGAGGAAGAAACACGTTTCTTCTAAAACCTGCGTTTGGATATTCCAGAGTGGATGGGAGAACAGGCTTTAAAGAGAAATACCTTGCTCTAAAACCAAAACGGAGTTATCTAGCAGAATGGTTGTCAATGTGTGTATTCAACTTCCAGAGTTAAACTGATGTGTGTTTGCAGCAGTTCAGAAACCCTTTCTTTGGAGAATGCAGAAACCGTCATTTCCAGCCCTAGAGACGCATGTAAGAGTTAGCAGTAAGAATGCATTTAAAACACAGAACACCCGCTTCTTACGAACTCATCTTCTGTGTGTTGGTTCCTTTTAGGAAGTTGCATCTATGTTTAGATTCAGCGAGGAAGAAACACGTATCTTCTAAAAGCTGCGTTTGGATATTCCAGAGTGGATGGGAGAACAGGCTGTAAAGAAAAATACCTTGCTCTAAAACCAAAACGGAGCTATCTAGCAGAATGGTTGTCAATGTGTCTATTCAACTTCCAGAGCTAAACTGATGTGTGTTTTCAGCAGTTCAGAAACCCTTTCTTTGGAGAATGCAGAAACCGTCATTTCCAGCCCTAGAGACGCATATAAGAGTTAGCAGTAAGAATGCGTTTAAAACACAGAACACCCGCTTCTTACGAACTCATCTTCTGTGTGTTGGTTCCTTTTAGGAAGTTGCATCTATGTTTAGATTGAGCGAGGAAGAAACACGTTTCTTCGAAAAGCTGCGTTTGGATATTCCAGAGTGGATGGGAGAACAGGCTGTAAAGAGAAATACCTTGCTCTAAAACCAAAACGGAGCTATCTAGCAGAATGGTTGTCAATGTGTGTATTCAACTTCCAGAGTTAAACTGATGTGTGTTTGCAGCAGTTCAGAAACCCTTTCTTTGGAGAATGCAGAAACCGTCATTTCCAGCCCTAGAGACGCATATAAGAGTTAGCAGTAAGAATGCGTTTAAAACACAGAACACCCGCTTCTTACGAACTCATCTGCTGTGTGTTGGTTCCTTTTAGGAAGTTGCATCTATGTTTAGATTCAGCGAGGAAGAAACACGTTTCTTCTAAAAGCTGCGTTTGGATATTCCAGAGTGGATGGGAGAACAGGCTGTAAAGAGAAATACCTTGCTCTAAAACCAAAACGGAGCTATCTAGCAGAATGGTTGTCAATGTGTGTATTCAACTTCCAGAGTTAAACTGATGTGTGTTTGCAGCAGTTCAGAAACCCTTTCTTTGGAGAATGCAGAAACCGTCATTTCCAGCCCTAGAGACGCATATAAGAGTTAGCAGTAAGAATGCGTTTAAAACACAGAACACCCGCTTCTTACGAACTCATCTTGTGTTTTGGTTCCTTTTAGGAAGTTGCATCTATGTTTAGATTCAGCGAGGAAGAAACACGTTTCTTCTAAAAGCTGCGTTTGGATATTCCAGAGTGGATGGGAGAACAGGCTGTAAAGAGAAATACCTTGCTCTAAAACCAAAACGGAGTTATCTAGCAGAATGGTTGTCAATGTGTGTATTCAACTTCCAGAGTTAAACTGATGTGTGTTTGCAGCAGTTCAGAAACCCTTTCTTTGGAGAATGCAGAAACCGTCATTTCCAGCCCTAGAGACGCATGTAAGAGTTAGCAGTAAGAATGCGTTTAAAACACAGAACACCCGCTTCTTACGAACTCATCTTCTGTGTGTTGCTTCCTTTTAGGAAGTTGCATCTATGTTTAGATTCAGCGAGGAAGAAACACGTTTCTTCTAAAAGCTGCGTGTGGATATTCCAGAGTGGATGGGAGAACAGGCTGTAAAGAGAAATACCTTGCTCTAAAACCAAAACGGAGCTATCTAGCAGAATGGTTGTCAATGTGTGTATTCAACTTCCAGAGTTAAACTGATGTGTGTTTGCAGCAGTTCAGAAACCCTTTCTTTGGAGAATGCAGAAACCGTCATTTCCAGCCCTAGAGACGCATGTAAGAGTTAGCAGTAAGAATGCGTTTAAAACACAGAACACCCGCTTCTTACGAACTCATCTTCTGTGTGTTGGTTCCTTTTAGGAAGTTGCATCTATGTTTAGATTCAGCGAGGAAGAAACACGTTTCTTCTAAAAGCTGCGTTTGGATATTCCAGAGTGGATGGGAGAACAGGCTGTAAAGAAAAATACCTTGCTCTAAAACCAAAACGGAGCTATCTAGCAGAATGGTTGTCAATGTGTCTATTCAACTTCCAGAGCTAAACTGATGTGTGTTTTCAGCAGTTCAGAAACCCTTTCTTTGGAGAATGCAGAAACCGTCATTTCCAGCCCTAGAGACGCATATAAGAGTTAGCAGTAAGAATGCGTTTAAAACACAGAACACCCGCTTCTTACGAACTCATCTTCTGTGTGTTGGTTCCTTTTAGGAAGTTGCATCTATGTTTAGATTCAGCGAGGAAGAAACACGTTTCTTCTAAAAGCTGCGTTTGGATATTCCAGAGTGGATGGGAGAACAGGCTGTAAAGAGAAATACCTTGCTCTAAAACCAAAACGGAGCTATCTAGCAGAATGGTTTTCAATGTGTCTATTCAACTTCCAGAGTTAAACTGATGCGTGTTTGCAGCAGTTCAGAAACCCTTTCTTTGGAGAATGCAGAAACCATCATTTCTAGCCCTAGAGACGCATATAAGAGTTAGCAGTAAGAATGCGTTTAAAACACAGAAGACCCGCTTCTAAGGAACTCATCTGCTGTGTGTAGGTTCCTTTTAGGAAATTGAATCTTTGTTTATATTCAGCGAGGTAGAAACACGTTTCTTCTAAAAGCTGCGTTTGGACATTCCAGAGTGGATGGGAGAACAGTCTGTAAAGAGAAATACCTTGCTCTAAAACCAAAACGGAGCTATCTAGCAGAATGGTTGTCAATGTGTCTATTCAACTTCCAGAGCTAAACTGATGTGTGTTTTCAGCAGTTCAGAAACCCTTTCTTTGGAGAATGCAGAAACCGTCATTTCCAGCCCTAGAGACGCATATAAGAGTTAGCAGTAAGAATGCATTTAAAACACAGAACACCCGCTTCTTACGAACTCATCTTCTGTGTGTTGGTTCCTTTTAGGAAGTTGCATCTATGTTTAGATTCAGGGAGGAAGAAACACGTTTCTTCTAAAAGCTGCGTTTGGATATTCCAGAGTGGATGGGAGAACAGGCTGTAAAGAGAAATACCTTGCTCTAAAACCAAAACGGAGCTATCTAGCAGAATGGTTGTCAATGTGTGTATTCAACTTCCAGAGTTAAACTGATGTGTGTTTGCAGCAGTTCAGAAACCCTTTCTTTGGAGAATGCAGAAACCGTCATTTCCAGCCCTAGAGACGCATGTAAGAGTTAGCAGTAAGAATGCGTTTAAAACACAGAACACCCGCTTCTTACGAACTCATCTTCTGTGTGTTGGTTCCTTTTAGGAAGTTGCATCTATGTTTAGATTCAGCGAGGAAGAAACACGTTTCTTCTAAGAGCTGCGTTTGGATATTCCAGAGTGGATGGGAGAACAGGCTGTAAAGAGAAATACCTTGCTCTAAAACCAAAACGGAGCTATCTAGCAGAATGGTTGTCAATGTGTGTATTCAACTTCCAGAGTTAAACTGATGTGTGTTTGCAGCAGTTCAGAAACCCTTTCTTTGGAGAATGCAGAAACCGTCATTTCCAGCCCTAGAGACGCATATAAGAGTTAGCAGTAAGACTGCGTTTAAAACACAGAACACCCGCTTCTTACGAACTCATCTTCTGTGTGTTGGTTCCTTTTAGGAAGTTGCATCTATGTTTAGATTCAGCGAGGAAGAAACACGTTTCTTCTAAAAGCTGCGTGTGGATATTCCAGAGTGGATGGGAGAACAGGCTGTAAAGAGAAATACCTTGCTCTAAAACCAAAACGGAGCTATCTAGCAGAATGGTTGTCAATGTGTGTATTCAACTTCCAGAGTTAAACTGATGTGTGTTTGCAGCAGTTCAGAAACCCTTTCTTTGGAGAATGCAGAAACCGTCATTTCCAGCCCTAGAGACGCATGTAAGAGTTAGCAGTAAGAATGCGTTTAAAACACAGAACACCCGCTTCTTACGAACTCATCTTCTGTGTGTTGGTTCCTTTTAGGAAGTTGCATCTATGTTTAGATTCAGCGAGGAAGAAACACGTTTCTTCTAAAAGCTGCGTTTGGATATTCCAGAGTGGATGGGAGAACAGGCTGTAAAGAAAAATACCTTGCTCTAAAACCAAAACGGAGCTATCTAGCAGAATGGTTGTCAATGTGTCTATTCAACTTCCAGAGCTAAACTGATGTGTGTTTTCAGCAGTTCAGAAACCCTTTCTTTGGAGAATGCAGAAACCGTCATTTCCAGCCCTAGAGACGCATATAAGAGTTAGCAGTAAGAATGCGTTTAAAACACAGAACACCCGCTTCTTACGAACTCATCTTCTGTGTGTTGGTTCCTTTTAGGAAGTTGCATCTATGTTTAGATTCAGCGAGGAAGAAACACGTTTCTTCTAAAAGCTGCGTTTGGATATTCCAGAGTGGATGGGAGAACAGGCTGTAAAGAGAAATACCTTGCTCTAAAACCAAAACGGAGCTATCTAGCAGAATGGTTTTCAATGTGTCTATTCAACTTCCAGAGTTAAACTGATGCGTGTTTGCAGCAGTTCAGAAACCCTTTCTTTGGAGAATGCAGAAACCATCATTTCTAGCCCTAGAGACGCATATAAGAGTTAGCAGTAAGAATGCGTTTAAAACACAGAAGACCCGCTTCTAAG
Source organism: Saimiri boliviensis (assembly GCF_048565385.1). Lineage (NCBI taxonomy): Eukaryota > Metazoa > Chordata > Mammalia > Primates > Cebidae > Saimiri > Saimiri boliviensis. Next base: position 43,584,162 of record NC_133467.1, read on the forward strand.
GAACTCATCTGCTGTGTGTAGGTTCCTTTTAGGAAATTGAATCTTTGTTTATATTCAGCGAGGTAGAAACACGTTTCTTCTAAAAGCTGCGTTTGGACATTCCAGAGTGGATGGGAGAACAGTCTGTAAAGAGAAATACCTTGCTCTAAAACCAAAACGGAGCTATCTAGCAGAATGGTTGTCAATGTGTCTATTCAACTTCCAGAGCTAAACTGATGTGTGTTTTCAGCAGTTCAGAAACCCTTTCTTTGGAGAATGCAGAAACCGTCATTTCCAGCCCTAGAGACGCATATAAGAGTTAGCAGTAAGAATGCATTTAAAACACAGAACACCCGCTTCTTACGAACTCATCTTCTGTGTGTTGGTTCCTTTTAGGAAGTTGCATCTATGTTTAGATTCAGGGAGGAAGAAACACGTTTCTTCTAAAAGCTGCGTTTGGATATTCCAGAGTGGATGGGAGAACAGGCTGTAAAGAGAAATACCTTGCTCTAAAACCAAAACGGAGCTATCTAGCAGAATGGTTGTCAATGTGTGTATTCAACTTCCAGAGTTAAACTGATGTGTGTTTGCAGCAGTTCAGAAACCCTTTCTTTGGAGAATGCAGAAACCGTCATTTCCAGCCCTAGAGACACATGTAAGAGTTAGCAGTAAGAATGCGTTTAAAACACAGAACACCCGCTTCTTACGAACTCATCTTCTGTGTGTTGGTTCCTTTTAGGAAGTTGCATCTATGTTTAGATTCAGCGAGGAAGAAACACGTTTCTTCTAAGAGCTGCGTTTGGATATTCCAGAGTGGATGGGAGAACAGGCTGTAAAGAGAAATACCTTGCTCTAAAACCAAAACGGAGCTATCTAGCAGAATGGTTGTCAATGTGTGTATTCAACTTCCAGAGTTAAACTGATGTGTGTTTGCAGCAGTTCAGAAACCCTTTCTTTGGAGAATGCAGAAACCGTCATTTCCAGCCCTAGAGACGCATATAAGAGTTAGCAGTAAGACTGCGTTTAAAACACAGAACACCCGCTTCTTACGAACTCATCTTCTGTGTGTTGGTTCCTTTTAGGAAGTTGCATCTATGTTTAGATTCAGCGAGGAAGAAACACGTTTCTTCTAAAAGCTGCGTTTGGATATTCCAGAGTGGATGGGAGAACAGGCTGTAAAGAGAAATACCTTGCTCTAAAACCAAAACGGAGCTATCTAGCAGAATGGTTGTCAATGTGTGTATTCAACTTCCAGAGTTAATCTGATGTGTGTTTGCAGCAGTTCAGAAACCCTTTCTTTGGAGAATGCAGAAACCGTCATTTCCAGCCCTAGAGACGCATGTAAGAGTTAGCAGTAAGAATGCCTTTAAAACACAGAACACCCGCTTCTTACGAACTCATCTTCTGTGTGTTGGTTCCTTTTAGGAAGTTGCATCTATGTTTAGATTCAGCGAGGAAGAAACACGTTTCTTCTAAGAGCTGCGTTTGGATATTCCAGAGTGGATGGGAGAACAGGCTGTAAAGAGAAATACCTTGCTCTAAAACCAAAACGGAGCTATCTAGCAGAATGGTTGTCAATGTGTGTATTCAACTTCCAGAGTTAAACTGATGTGTGTTTGCAGCAGTTCAGAAACCCTTTCTTTGGAGAATGCAGAAACCGTCATTTCCAGCCCTAGAGACGCATATAAGAGTTAGCAGTAAGAATGCGTTTAAAACACAGAACACCCGCTTCTTACGAACTCATCTTCTGTGTGTTGGTTCCTTTTAGGAAGTTGCATCTATGTTTAGATTCAGCGAGGAAGAAACACGTTTCTTCTAAAAGCTGCGTTTGGATATTCCAGAGTGGATGGGAGAACAGGCTGTAAAGAGAAATACCTTGCTCTAAAACCAAAACGGAGCTATCTAGCAGAATGGTTGTCAATGTGTGTATTCAACTTCCAGAGATAAACTGATGTGTGTTTGCAGCAGTTCAGAAACCCTTTCTTTGGGGAATGCAGAAACCGTCATTTCCAGCCCTAGAGACGCATATAAGAGTTATCAGTAAGAATGCGTTTAAAACACAGAACACCCGCTTCTTACGAACTCATCTTCTGTGTGTTGGTTCCTTTTAGGAAGTTGCATCTATGTTTAGATTCAGCGAGGAAGAAACACGTTTCTTCTAAAAGCTGCGTTTGGATATTCCAGAGTGGATGGGAGAACAGGCTGTAAAGAGAAATACCTTGCTCTAAAACCAAAACGGAGCTATCTAGCAGAATGGTTGTCAATGTGGGTATTCAACTTCCAGAGTTAAACTGATGTGTGTTTGCAGCAGTTCAGAAACCCTTTCTTTGGAGAATGCAGAAACCGTCATTTCCAGCCCTAGAGACGCATGTAAGAGTTAGCAGTAAGAATGCCTTTAAAACACAGAACACCCGCTTCTTACGAACTCATCTTCTGTGTGTTGGTTCCTTTTAGGAAGTTGCATCTATGTTTAGATTCAGCGAGGAAGAAACACGTTTCTTCTAAAAGCTGCATTTGGATATTCCAGAGTGGATGGGAGAACAGGCTGTAAAGAGAAATACCTTGCTCTAAAACCAAAACGGAGCTATCTAGCAGAATGGTTGTCAATGTGTCTATTCAACTTCCAGAGCTAAACTGATGTGTGTTTGCAGCAGTTCAGAAACCCTTTCTTTGGAGAATGCAGAAACCGTCATTTCCAGCCCTAGAGACGCTTATAAGAGTTAGCAGTAAGAATGCGTTTAAAACACAGAACACCCGCTTCTTACGAACTCATCTTCTGTGTGTTGGTTCCTTTTAGGAAGTTGCATCTATGTTTAGATTCAGCGAGGAAGAAACACGTTTCTTCTAAAAGCTGCGTTTGGATATTCCAGAGTGGATGGGAGAACAGGCTGTAAAGAGAAATACCTTGCTCTAAAACCAAAACGGAGCTATCTAGCAGAATGGTTGTCAATGTGTGTATTCAACTTCCAGAGTTAAACTGATGTGTGTTTGCAGCAGTTCAGAAACCCTTTCTTTGGAGAATGCAGAAACCGTCATTTCCAGCCCTAGAGACGCATATAAGAGTTAGCAGTAAGAATGCGTTTAAAACACAGAACACCCGTTTCTTACGAACTCATCTGCTGTGTGTTGGTTCCTTTTAGGAAGTTGCATCTATGTTTAGATTCAGCGAGGAAGAAACACGTTTCTTCTAAAAGCTGCGTTTGGACATTCCAGAGTGGATGGGAGAACAGGCTGTAAAGAGAAATACCTTGCTCTAAAACCAAAACGGAGCTATCTAGAAGAATGGTTGTCAATGTGTGTATTCAACTTCCAGAGTTAAACTGATGTGTGTTTGCAGCAGTTCAGAAACCCTTTCTTTGGAGAATGCAGAAACCGTCATTTCCAGCCCTAGAGACGCATATAAGAGTTAGCAGTAAGAATGCGTTTAAAACACAGAACACCCGCTTCTTACGAACTCATCTTCTGTGTGTTGGTTCCTTTTAGGAAGTTGCATCTATGTTTAGATTCAGCGAGGAAGAAACACGTTTCTTCTAAAAGCTGCGTTTGGATATTCCAGAGTGGATGGGAGAACAGGCTGTAAAGAGAAATACCTTGCTCTAAAACCAAAACGGAGCTATCTAGCAGAATGGTTGTCAATGTGTGTATTCAACTTCCAGAGTTAAACTGATGTGTGTTTGCAGCAGTTCAGAAACCCTTTCTTTGGAGAATGCAGAAACCGTCATTTCCAGCCCTAGAGACGCATATAAGAGTTAGCAGTAAGAATGCGTTTAAAACACAGAACACCCGCTTCTTACGAACTCATCTTCTGTGTGTTGGTTCCTTTTAGGAAGTTGCATCTATGTTTAGATTCAGCGAGGAAGAAACACGTTTCTTCTAAAAGCTGCGTTTGGATATTCCAGAGTGGATGAGAGAACAGGCTGTAAAGAGAAACACCTTGCTCTAAAACCAAAACGGAGCTATCTAGCAGAATGGTTGTCAATGTGTGTATTCAACTTCCAGAGTTAAACTGATGTGTGTTTGCAGCAGTTCAGAAACCCTTTCTTTGGAGAATGCAGAAACCGTCATTTGCAGCCCTAGAGACGCATGTAAGAGTTAGCAGTAAGAATGCGTTTAAAACACAGAACACCCGCTTCTTACGAACTCATCTTCTGTGTGTTGGTTCCTTTTAGGAAGTTGCATCTATGTTTAGATTCAGCGAGGAAGAAACACGTTTCTTCTAAAAGCTGCGTTTGGATATTCCAGAGTGGATGGGAGAACAGGCTGTAAAGAGAAATACCTTGCTATAAAACCAAAACGGAGCTATCTAGCAGAATGGTTGTCAATGTGTCTATTCAACTTCCAGAGCTAAACTGATGTGTGTTTGCAGCAGTTCAGAAACCCTTTCTTTGGAGAATGCAGAAACCGTCATTTCCAGCCCTAGAGACGCTTATAAGAGTTAGCAGTAAGAATGCGTTTAAAACACAGAACACCCGCTTCTTACGAACTCATCTTCTGTGTGTTGGTTCCTTTTAGGAAGTTGCATCTATGTTTAGATTCAGCGAGGAAGAAACACGTTTCTTCTAAAAGCTGCGTTTGGATATTCCAGAGTGGATGGGAGAACAGGCTGTAAAGAGAAATACCTTGCTCTAAAACCAAAACGGAGCTATCTAGCAGAATGGTTGTCAATGTGGGTATTCAACTTCCAGAGTTAAACTGATGTGTGTTTGCAGCAGTTCAGAAACCCTTTCTTTGGAGAATGCAGAAACCGTCATTTCCAGCCCTAGAGACGCATGTAAGAGTTAGCAGTAAGAATGCGTTTAAAACACAGAACACCCGCTTCTTACGAACTCATCTTCTGTGTGTTGGTTCCTTTTAGGAAGTTGCATCTATGTTTAGATTCAGCGAGGAAGAAACACGTATCTTCTAAAAGCTGCGTTTGGATATTCCAGAGTGGATGGGAGAACAGGCTGTAAAGAAAAATACCTTGCTCTAAAACCAAAACGGAGCTATCTAGCCAAATGGTTGTCAATGAGTCTATTCAACTTCCAGAGCTAAACTGATGTGTGTTTTCAGCAGTTCAGAAACCCTTTCTTTGGAGAATGCAGAAACCGTCATTTCCAGCCCTAGAGACGCATATAAGAGTTAGCAGTAAGAATGCGTTTAAAACACAGAACACCCGCTTCTTACGAACTCATCTTCTGTGTGTTGGTTCCTTTTAGGAAGTTGCATCTATGTTTAGATTCAGCGAGGAAGAAACACGTTTCTTCTAAAAGCTGCGTTTGGATATTCCAGAGTGGATGGGAGAACAGGCTGTAAAGAGAAATACCTTGGTCTAAAACCAAAACGGAGCTATCTAGCAGAATGGTTGTCAATGTGTGTATTCAACTTCCAGAGTTAAACTGATGTGTGTTTGCAGCAGTTCAGAAACCCTTTCTTTGGAGAATGCAGAAACCGTCATTTCCAGCCCTAGAGACGCATATAAGAGTTAGCAGTAAGAATGCGTTTAAAACACAGAACACCCGCTTCTTACGAACTCATCTTCTGTGTGTTGGTTCCTTTTAGGAAGTTGCATCTATGTTTAGATTCAGCGAGGAAGAAACACGTTTCTTCTAAAAGCTGCGTTTGGACATTCCAGAGTGGATGGGAGAACAGGCTGTAAAGAGAAATACCTCGCTCTAAAACCAAAACGGAGCTATCTAGCAGAATGGTTGTCAATGTGTGTATTCAACTTCCAGAGTTAAACTGATGTGTGTTTGCAGCAGTTCAGAAACCCTTTCTTTGGAGAATGCAGAAACCGTCATTTCCAGCCCTAGAGACGCATATAAGAGTTAGCAGTAAGAATGCGTTTAAAACACAGAACACCCGCTTCTTACGAACTCATCTTCTGTGTGTTGGTTCCTTTTAGGAAGTTGCATCTATGTTTAGATTCAGCGAGGAAGAAACACGTTTCTTCTAAAAGCTGCGTTTGGATATTCCAGAGTGGATGGGAGAACAGGCTGTAAAGAGAAATACCTTGCTCTAAAACCAAAACGGAGCTATCTAGCAGAATGGTTGTCAATGTGTGTATTCAACTTCCAGAGTTAAACTGATGTGTGTTTGCAGCAGTTCAGAAACCCTTTCTTTGGAGAATGCAGAAACCGTCATTTCCAGCCCTAGAGACGCATATAAGAGTTAGCAGTAAGAATGCGTTTAAAACACAGAACACCCGCTTCTTACGAACTCATCTTCTGTGTGTTGGTTCCTTTTAGGAAGTTGCATCTATGTTTAGATTCAGCGAGGAAGAAACACGTTTCTTCTAAAAGCTGCGTTTGGATATTCCAGAGTGGATGGGAGAACAGGCTGTAAAGAGAAATACCTTGCTCTAAAACCAAAACGGAGCTATCTAGCAGAATGGTTGTCAATGTGTGTATTCAACTTCCAGAGTTAAACTGATGTGTGTTTGCAGCAGTTCAGAAACCCTTTCTTTGGAGAATGCAGAAACCGTCATTTCCAGCCCTAGAGACGCATATAAGAGTTAGCAGTAAGAATGCGTTTAAAACACAGAACACCCGCTTCTTACGAACTCATCTTCTGTGTGTTGGTTCCTTTTAGGAAGTTGCATCTATGTTTAGATTCAGCGAGGAAGAAACACGTTTCTTCTAAAAGCTGCGTTTGGATATTCCAGAGTGGATGGGAGAACAGGCTGTAAAGAGAAATACCTTGCTCTAAAACCAAAACGGAGCTATCTAGCAGAATGGTTGTCAATGTGTGTATTCAACTTCCAGAGTTAAACTGATGTGTGTTTGCAGCAGTTCAGAAACCCTTTCTTTGGAGAATGCAGAAACCGTCATTTCCAGCCCTAGAGACGCATATAAGAGTTAGCAGTAAGAATGCGTTTAAAACACAGAACACCCGCTTCTTACGAACTCATCTTGTGTGTTGGTTCCTTTTAGGAAGTTGCATCTATGTTTAGATTCAGCGAGGAAGAAACACGTTTCTTCTAAAAGCTGCGTTTGGACATTCCAGAGTGGATAGGAGAACAGGCTGTAAAGAGAAATACCTTGCTCTAAAACCAAAACGGAGCTATCTAGCAGAATGGTTGTCAATGTGTGTATTCAACTTCCAGAGTTAAACTGATGTGTGTTTGCAGCAGTTCAGAAACCCTTTCTTTGGAGAATGCAGAAACCGTCATTTCCAGCCCTAGAGACGCATATAAGAGTTAGCAGTAAGAATGCGTTTAAAACACAGAACACCCGCTTCTTACGAACTCATCTTCTGTGTGTTGGTTCCTTTTAGGAAGTTGCATCTATGTTTAGATTCAGCGAGGAAGAAACACGTTTCTTCTAAAAGCTGCGTTTGGACATTCCAGAGTGGATGGGAGAACAGGCTGTAAAGAGAAATACCTTGCTCTAAAACCAAAACGGAGCTATCTAGCAGAATGGTTGTCAATGTGTGTATTCAACTTCCAGAGTTAAACTGATGTGTGTTTGCAGCAGTTCAGAAACCCTTTCTTTGGAGAATGCAGAAACCGTCATTTCCAGCCCTAGAGACGCATATAAGAGTTAGCAGTAAGAATGCGTTTAAAACACAGAACACCCGCTTCTTACGAACTCATCTTCTGTGTGTTGGTTCCTTTTAGGAAGTTGCATCTATGTTTAGATTCAGCGAGGAAGAAACACGTTTCTTCTAAAAGCTGCGTTTGGATATTCCAGAGTGGATGGGAGAACAGGCTGTAAAGAGAAATACCTTGCTCTAAAACCAAAACGGAGCTATCTAGCAGAATGGTTGTCAATGTGTCTATTCAACTTCCAGAGCTAAACTGATGTGTGTTTGCAGCAGTTCAGAAACCCTTTCTTTGGAGAATGCAGAAACCGTCATTTCCAGCCCTAGAGACGCTTATAAGAGTTAGCAGTAAGAATGCGTTTAAAACACAGAACACCCGCTTCTTACGAACTCATCTTCTGTGTGTTGGTTCCTTTTAGGAAGTTGCATCTATGTTTAGATTCAGCGAGGAAGAAACACGTTTCTTCTAAAAGCTGCGTTTGGATATTCCAGAGTGGATGGGAGAACAGGCTGTAAAGAGAAATACCTTGCTCTAAAACCAAAACGGAGCTATCTAGCAGAATGGTTGTCAATGTGTGTATTCAACTTCCAGAGTTAAACTGATGTGTGTTTGCAGCAGTTCAGAAACCCTTTCTTTGGAGAATGCAGAAACCGTCATTTCCAGCCCTAGAGACGCATATAAGAGTTAGCAGTAAGAATGCGTTTAAAACACAGAACACCCGCTTCTTACGAACTCATCTTCTGTGTGTTGGTTCCTTTTAGGAAGTTGCATCTATGTTTAGATTCAGCGAGGAAGAAACACGTTTCTTCTAAAAGCTGCGTTTGGACATTCCAGAGTGGATGGGAGAACAGGCTGTAAAGAGAAATACCTTGCTCTAAAACCAAAACGGAGCTATCTAGCAGAATGGTTGTCAATGTGTGTATTCAACTTCCAGAGTTAAACTGATGTGTGTTTGCAGCAGTTCAGAAACCCTTTCTTTGGAGAATGCAGAAACCGTCATTTCCAGCCCTAGAGACGCATATAAGAGTTAGCAGTAAGAATGCGTTTAAAACACAGAAGACCCGCTTCTTACGAACTCATCTTCTGTGTGTTGGTTCCTTTTAGGAAGTTGCATCTATGTTTAGATTCAGCGAGGAAGAAACACGTTTCTTCTAAAAGCTGCGTTTGGATATTCCAGAGTGGATGGGAGAACAGGCTGTAAAGAGAAATACCTTGCTCTAAAACCAAAACGGAGCTATCTAGCAGAATGGTTGTCAATGTGTGTATTCAACTTCCAGAGTTAAACTGATGTGTGTTTGCAGCAGTTCAGAAACCCTTTCTTTGGAGAATGCAGAAACCGTCATTTCCAGCCCTAGAGACGCATATAAGAGTTAGCAGTAAGAATGCGTTTAAAACACAGAACACCCGCTTCTTACGAACTCATCTTCTGTGTGTTGGTTCCTTTTAGGAAGTTGCATCTATGTTTAGATTCAGCGAGGAAGAAACACGTTTCTTCTAAAAGCTGCGTTTGGATATTCCAGAGTGGATGGGAGAACAGGCTGTAAAGAGAAATACCTTGCTCTAAAACCAAAACGGAGCTATCTAGCAGAATGGTTGTCAATGTGTGTATTCAACTTCCAGAGTTAAACTGATGTGTGTTTGCAGCAGTTCAGAAACCCTTTCTTTGGAGAATGCAGAAACCGTCATTTCCAGCCCTAGAGACGCATATAAGAGTTAGCAGTAAGAATGCGTTTAAAACACAGAACACCCGCTTCTTACGAACTCATCTTCTGTGTGTTGGTTCCTTTTAGGAAGTTGCATCTATGTTTAGATTCAGCGAGGAAGAAACACGTTTCTTCTAAAAGCTGCGTTTGGATATTCCAGAGTGGATGGGAGAACAGGCTGTAAAGAGAAATACCTTGCTCTAAAACCAAAACGGAGCTATCTAGCAGAATGGTTGTCAATGTGTGTATTCAACTTCCAGAGTTAAACTGATGTGTGTTTGCAGCAGTTCAGAAACCCTTTCTTTGGAGAATGCAGAAACCGTCATTTCCAGCCCTAGAGACGCATATAAGAGTTAGCAGTAAGAATGCGTTTAAAACACAGAACACCCGCTTCTTACGAACTCATCTTCTGTGTGTTGGTTCCTTTTAGGAAGTTGCATCTATGTTTAGATTCAGCGAGGAAGAAACACGTTTCTTCTAAAAGCTGCGTTTGGATATTCCAGAGTGGATGGGAGAACAGGCTGTAAAGAGAAATACCTTGCTCTAAAACCAAAACGGAGCTATCTAGCAGAATGGTTGTCAATGTGTGTATTCAACTTCCAGAGTTAAACTGATGTGTGTTTGCAGCAGTTCAGAAACCCTTTCTTTGGAGAATGCAGAAACCGTCATTTCCAGCCCTAGAGACGCATGTAAGAGTTAGTAGTAAGAATGCGTTTACAACACAGAACACCCGCTTCTTACGAACTCATCTTCTGTGTGTTGGTTCCTTTTAGGAAGTTGCATCTATGTTTAGATTCAGCGAGGAAGAAACACGTTTCTTCTAAGAGCTGCGTTTGGATATTCCAGAGTGGATGGGAGAACAGGCTGTAAAGAGAAATACCTTGCTCTAAAACCAAAACGGAGCTATCTAGCAGAATGGTTGTCAATGTGTGTATTCAACTTCCAGAGTTAAACTGATGTGTGTTTGCAGCAGTTCAGAAACCCTTTCTTTGGAGAATGCAGAAACCGTCATTTCCAGCCCTAGAGACGCATATAAGAGTTAGCAGTAAGAATGCGTTTAAAACACAGAACACCCGCTTCTTACGAACTCATCTTCTGTGTGTTGGTTCCTTTTAGGAAGTTGCATCTATGTTTAGATTCAGCGAGGAAGAAACACGTTTCTTCTAAAAGCTGCGTTTGGATATTCCAGAGTGGATGGGAGAACAGGCTGTAAAGAGAAATACCTTGCTCTAAAACCAAAACGGAGCTATCTAGCAGAATGGTTGTCAATGTGTGTATTCAACTTCCAGAGTTTAACTGATGTGTGTTTGCAGCAGTTCAGAAACCCTTTCTTTGGAGAATGCAGAAACCGTCATTTCCAGCCCTAGAGACGCATATAAGAGTTAGCAGTAAGAATGCGTTTAAAACACAGAAGACCCGCTTCTTACGAACTCATCTTCTGTGTGTTGGTTCCTTTTAGGAAGTTGCATCTATGTTTAGATTCAGCGAGGAAGAAACACGTTTCTTCTAAAAGCTGCGTTTGGATATTCCAGAGTGGATGGGAGAACAGGCTCTAAAGAGAAATACCTTGCTCTAAAGCCAAAACGGAGCTATCTAGCAGAATGGTTGTCAATGTGTGTATTCAACTTCCAGAGTTAAACTGATGTGTGTTTGCAGCAGTTCAGAAACCCTTTCTTTGGAGAATGCAGAAACCGTCATTTCCAGCCCTAGAGACGCATATAAGAGTTAGCAGTAAGAATGCATTTAAAACACAGAACACCCGCTTCTTACGAACTCATCTTCTGTGTGTTGGTTCCTTTTAGGAAGTTGCATCTATGTTTAGATTCAGCGAGGAAGAAACACGTTTCTTCAAAAAGCTGCGTTTGGATATTCCAGAGTGGATGGGAGAACAGGCTGTAAAGAGAAATACCTTGCTCTAAAACCAAAACGGAGCTATCTAGCAGAATGGTTGTCAATGTGGGTATTCAACTTCCAGAGTTAAACTGATGTGTGTTTGCAGCAGTTCAGAAACCCTTTCTTTGGAGAATGCAGAAACCGTCATTTCCAGCCCTAGAGACGCATGTAAGAGTTAGCAGTAAGAATGCCTTTAATACACAGAACACCCGCTTCTTACGAACTCATCTTCTGTGTGTTGGTTCCTTTTAGGAAGTTGCATCTATGTTTAGATTCAGCGAGGAAGAAACACGTTTCTTCTAAAAGCTGCGTTTGGATATTCCAGAGTGGATGGGAGAACAGGCTGTAAAGAGAAATACCTTGCTCTAAAACCAAAACGGAGCTATCTAGCAGAATGGTTGTCAATGTGTCTATTCAACTTCCAGAGCTAAACTGATGTGTGTTTGCAGCAGTTCAGAAACCCTTTCTTTGGAGAATGCAGAAACCGTCATTTCCAGCCCTAGAGACGCTTATAAGAGTTAGCAGTAAGAATGCGTTTAAAACACAGAACACCCGCTTCTTACGAACTCATCTTCTGTGTGTTGGTTCCTTTTAGGAAGTTGCATCTATGTTTAGATTCAGCGAGGAAGAAACACGTTTCTTCTAAAAGCTGCGTTTGGATATTCCAGAGTGGATGGGAGAACAGGCTGTAAAGAGAAATACCTTGCTCTAAAACCAAAACGGAGCTATTTAGCAGAATGGTTGTCAATGTGTGTATTCAACTTCCAGAGTTAAACTGATGTGTGTTTGCAGCAGTTCAGAAACCCTTTCTTTGGAGAATGCAGAAACCGTCATTTCCAGCCCTAGAGACGCATATAAGAGTTAGCAGTAAGAATGCGTTTAAAACACAGAACACCCGCTTCTTACGAACTCATCTTCTGTGTGTTGGTTCCTTTTAGGAAGTTGCATCTATGTTTAGATTCAGCGAGGAAGAAACACGTTTCTTCTAAAAGCTGCGTTTGGACATTCCAGAGTGGATGGGAGAACAGGCTGTAAAGAGAAATACCTCGCTCTAAAACCAAAACGGAGCTATCTAGCAGAATGGTTGTCAATGTGTGTATTCAACTTCCAGAGTTAAACTGATGTGTGTTTGCAGCAGTTCAGAAACCCTTTCTTTGGAGAATGCAGAAACCGTCATTTCCAGCCCTAGAGACGCATATAAGAGTTAGCAGTAAGAATGCGTTTAAAACACAGAACACCCGCTTCTTACGAACTCATCTTCTGTGTGTTGGTTCCTTTTAGGAAGTTGCATCTATGTTTAGATTCAGCGAGGAAGAAACACGTTTCTTCTAAAAGCTGCGTTTGGATATTCCAGAGTGGATGGGAGAACAGGCTGTAAAGAGAAATACCTTGCTCTAAAACCAAAACGGAGCTATCTAGCAGAATGGTTGTCAATGTGGGTATTCAACTTCCAGAGTTAAACTGATGTGTGTTTGCAGCAGTTCAGAAACCCTTTCTTTGGAGAATGCAGAAACCGTCATTTCCAGCCCTAGAGACGCATATAAGAGTTAGCAGTAAGAATGCGTTTAAAACACAGAACACCCGCTTCTTACGAACTCATCTTCTGTGTGTTGGTTCCTTTTAGGAAGTTGCATCTATGTTTAGATTCAGCGAGGAAGAAACACGTTTCTTCTAAAAGCTGCGTTTGGATATTCCAGAGTGGATGGGAGAACAGGCTGTAAAGAGAAATACCTTGCTCTAAAACCAAAACGGAGCTATCTAGCAGAATGGTTGTCAATGTGTGTATTCAACTTCCAGAGTTAAACTGATGTGTGTTTGCAGCAGTTCAGAAACCCTTTCTTTGGAGAATGCAGAAACCGTCATTTCCAGCCCTAGAGACGCATATAAGAGTTAGCAGTAAGAATGCGTTTAAAACACAGAACACCCGCTTCTTACGAACTCATCTTCTGTGTGTTGGTTCCTTTTAGGAAGTTGCATCTATGTTTAGATTCAGCGAGGAAGAAACACGTTTCTTCTAAAAGCTGCGTTTGGATATTCCAGAGTGGATGGGAGAACAGGCTGTAAAGAGAAATACCTTGCTCTAAAACCAAAACGGAGCTATCTAGCAGAATGGTTGTCAATGTGTGTATTCAACTTCCAGAGTTAAACTGATGTGTGTTTGCAGCAGTTCAGAAACCCTTTCTTTGGAGAATGCAGAAACCGTCATTTCCAGCCCTAGAGACGCATATAAGAGTTAGCAGTAAGAATGCGTTTAAAACACAGAACACCCGCTTCTTACGAACTCATCTTGTGTGTTGGTTCCTTTTAGGAAGTTGCATCTATGTTTAGATTCAGCGAGGAAGAAACACGTTTCTTCTAAAAGCTGCGTTTGGATATTCCAGAGTGGATGGGAGAACAGGCTGTAAAGAGAAATACCTTGCTCTAAAACCAAAACGGAGCTATCTAGCAGAATGGTTGTCAATGTGTGTATTCAACTTCCAGAGTTAAACTGATGTGTGTTTGCAGCAGTTCAGAAACCCTTTCTTTGGAGAATGCAGAAACCGTCATTTCCAGCCCTAGAGACGCATATAAGAGTTAGCAGTATGAATGCGTTTAAAACACAGAACACCCGCTTCTTACGAACTCATCTTCTGTGTGTTGGTTCCTTTTAGGAAGTTGCATCTATGTTTAGATTCAGCGAGGAAGAAACACGTTTCTTCTAAAAGCTGCGTTTGGATATTCCAGAGTGGATGGGAGAACAGGCTTTAAAGAGAAATACCTTGCTCTAAAACCAAAACGGAGCTATCTAGCAGAATGGTTGTCCATGTGTGTATTCAACTTCCAGAGTTAAACTGATGTGTGTTTGCAGCAGTTCAGAAACCCTTTCTTTGGAGAATGCAGAAACCGTCATTTCCAGCCCTAGAGACGCATATAAGAGTTAGCAGTAAGAATGCGTTTAAAACACAGAACACCCGCTTCTTACGAACTCATCTGCTGTGTGTTGGTTCCTTTTAGGAAGTTGCATCTATGTTTAGATTCAGCGAGGAAGAAACACGTTTCTTCTAAAAGCTGCGTTTGGACATTCCAGAGTGGATGGGAGAACAGGCTGTAAAGAGAAATACCTTGCTCTAAAACCAAAACGGAGCTATCTAGCAGAATGGTTGTCAATGTGTCTATTCAACTTCCAGAGTTAAACTGATGTGTGTTTGCAGCAGTTCAGAAACCCTTTCTTTGGAGAATGCAGAAACCGTCATTTCCAGCCCTAGAGACGCATATAAGAGTTAGCAGTAAGAATGCGTTTAAAACACAGAACACCCGCTTCTTACGAACTCATCTTCTGTGTGTTGGTTCCTTTTAGGAAGTTGCATCTATGTTTAGATTCAGCGAGGAAGAAACACGTTTCTTCTAAAAGCTGCGTTTGGATATTCCAGAGTGGATGGGAGAACAGGCTGTAAAGAGAAATACCTTGCTCTAAAACCAAAACGGAGCTATCTAGCAGAATGGTTGTCAATGTGTCTATTCAACTTCCAGAGCTAAACTGATGTGTGTTTGCAGCAGTTCAGAAACCCTTTCTTTGGAGAATGCAGAAACCGTCATTTCCAGCCCTAGAGACGCTTATAAGAGTTAGCAGTAAGAATGCGTTTAAAACACAGAACACCCGCTTCTTACGAACTCATCTTCTGTGTGTTGGTTCCTTTTAGGAAGTTGCATCTATGTTTAGATTCAGCGAGGAAGAAACACGTTTCTTCTAAAAGCTGCGTTTGGATATTCCAGAGTGGATGGGAGAACAGGCTGTAAAGAGAAATACCTTGCTCTAAAACCAAAACGGAGCTATCTAGCAGAATGGTTGTCAATGTGTGTATTCAACTTCCAGAGTTAAACTGATGTGTGTTTGCAGCAGTTCAGAAACCCTTTCTTTGGAGAATGCAGAAACCGTCATTTCCAGCCCTAGAGACGCATATAAGAGTTAGCAGTAAGAATGCGTTTAAAACACAGAACACCCGCTTCTTAAGAACTCATCTTCTGTGTGTTGGTTCCTTTTAGGAAGTTGCATCTATGTTTAGATTCAGCGAGGAAGAAACACGTTTCTTCTAAAAGCTGCGTTTGGACATTCCAGAGTGGATGGGAGAACAGGCTGTAAAGAGAAATACCTTGCTCTAAAACCAAAACGGAGCTATCTAGCAGAATGGTTGTCAATGTGTGTATTCAACTTCCAGAGTTAAACTGATGTGTGTTTGCAGCAGTTCAGAAACCCTTTCTTTGGAGAATGCAGAAACCGTCATTTCCAGCCCTAGAGACGCATATAAGAGTTAGCAGTAAGAATGCGTTTAAAACACAGAACACCCGCTTCTTACGAACTCATCTTCTGTGTGTTGGTTCCTTTTAGGAAGTTGCATCTATGTTTAGATTCAGCGAGGAAGAAACACGTTTCTTCTAAAAGCTGCGTTTGGATATTCCAGAGTGGATGGGAGAACAGGCTGTAAAGAGAAATACCTTGCTCTAAAACCAAAACGGAGCTATCTAGCAGAATGGTTGTCAATGTGTGTATTCAACTTCCAGAGTTAAACTGATGTGTGTTTGCAGCAGTTCAGAAACCCTTTCTTTGGAGAATGCAGAAACCGTCATTTCCAGCCCTAGAGACGCATATAAGAGTTAGCAGTAAGAATGCGTTTAAAACACAGAACACCCGCTTCTTACGAACTCATCTTCTGTGTGTTGGTTCCTTTTAGGAAGTTGCATCTATGTTTAGATTCAGCGAGGAAGAAACACGTTTCTTCTAAAAGCTGCGTTTGGATATTCCAGAGTGGATGGGAGAACAGGCTGTAAAGAGAAATACCTTGCTCTAAAACCAAAACGGAGCTATCTAGCAGAATGGTTGTCAATGTGTGTATTCAACTTCCAGAGTTAAACTGATGTGTGTTTGCAGCAGTTCAGAAACCCTTTCTTTGGAGAATGCAGAAACCGTCATTTCCAGCCCTAGAGACGCATATAAGAGTTAGCAGTAAGAATGCGTTTAAAACACAGAACACCCGCTTCTTACGAACTCATCTTCTGTGTGTTGGTTCCTTTTAGGAAGTTGCATCTATGTTTAGATTCAGCGAGGAAGAAACACGTTTCTTCTAAAAGCTGCGTTTGGATATTCCAGAGTGGATGGGAGAACAGGCTGTAAAGAGAAATACCTTGCTCTAAAACCAAAACGGAGCTATCTAGCAGAATGGTTGTCAATGTGTGTATTCAACTTCCAGAGTTAAACTGATGTGTGTTTGCAGCAGTTCAGAAACCCTTTCTTTGGAGAATGCAGAAACCGTCATTTCCAGCCCTAGAGACGCATATAAGAGTTAGCAGTAAGAATGCGTTTAAAACACAGAACACCCGCTTCTTACGAACTCATCTTCTGTGTGTTGGTTCCTTTTAGGAAGTTGCATCTATGTTTAGATTCAGCGAGGAAGAAACACGTTTCTTCTAAAAGCTGCGTTTGGATATTCCAGAGTGGATGGGAGAACAGGCTGTAAAGAGAAATACCTTGCTCTAAAACCAAAACGGAGCTATCTAGCAGAATGGTTGTCAATGTGTGTATTCAACTTCCAGAGTTAAACTGATGTGTGTTTGCAGCAGTTCAGAAACCCTTTCTTTGGAGAATGCAGAAACCGTCATTTCCAGCCCTAGAGACGCATATAAGAGTTAGCAGTAAGAATGCGTTTAAAACACAGAACACCCGCTTCTTACGAACTCATCTTCTGTGTGTTGGTTCCTTTTAGGAAGTTGCATCTATGTTTAGATTCAGCGAGGAAGAAACACGTTTCTTCTAAAAGCTGCGTTTGGATATTCCAGAGTGGATGGGAGAACAGGCTGTAAAGAGAAATACCTTGCTCTAAAACCAAAACGGAGCTATCTAGCAGAATGGTTGTCAATGTGTGTATTCAACTTCCAGAGTTAAACTGATGTGTGTTTGCAGCAGTTCAGAAACCCTTTCTTTGGAGAATGCAGAAACCGTCATTTCCAGCCCTAGAGACGCATGTAAGAGTTAGCAGTAAGAATGCGTTTAAAGCACAGAACACCCGCTTCTTACGAACTCATCTTCTGTGTGTTGGTTCCTTTTAGGAAGTTGCATCTATGTTTAGATTCAGCGAGGAAGAAACACGTTTCTTCTAAAAGCTGCGTTTGGATATTCCAGAGTGGATGGGAGAACAGGCTGTAAAGAAAAATACCTTGCTCTAAAACCAAAACGGAGCTATCTAGCAGAATGGTTGTCAATGTGTCTATTCAACTTCCAGAGCTAAACTGATGTGTGTTTTCAGCAGTTCAGAAACCCTTTCTTTGGAGAATGCAGAAACCGTCATTTCCAGTCCTAGAGACGCTTATAAGAGTTAGCAGTAAGAATGCGTTTAAAACACAGAACACCCGCTTCTTACGAACTCATCTTCTGTGTGTTGGTTCCTTTTAGGAAGTTGCATCTATGTTTAGATTCAGCGAGGAAGAAACACGTTTCTTCTAAAAGCTGCGTTTGGATATTCCAGAGTGGATGGGAGAACAGGCTGTAAAGAGAAATACCTTGCTCTAAAACCAAAACGGAGCTATCTAGCAGAATGGTTGTCAATGTGTGTATTCAACTTCCAGAGTTAAACTGATGTGTGTTTGCAGCAGTTCAGAAACCCTTTCTTTGGAGAATGCAGAAACCGTCATTTCCAGCCCTAGAGACGCATATAAGAGTTAGCAGTAAGAATGCGTTTAAAGCACAGAACACCCGCTTCTTACGAACTCATCTGCTGTGTGTTGGTTCCTTTTAGGAAGTTGCATCTATGTTTAGATTCAGCGAGGAAGAAACACGTTTCTTCTAAAAGCTGCGTTTGGATATTCCAGAGTGGATGGGAGAACAGGCTGTAAAGAAAAATACCTTGCTCTAAAACCAAAACGGAGCTATCTAGCAGAATGGTTGTCAATGTGTCTATTCAACTTCCAGAGCTAAACTGATGTGTGTTTTCAGCAGTTCAGAAACCCTTTCTTTGGAGAATGCAGAAACCGTCATTTCCAGCCCTAGAGACGCTTATAAGAGTTAGCAGTAAGAATGCGTTTAAAACACAGAACACCCGCTTCTTACGAACTCATCTTCTGTGTGTTGGTTCCTTTTAGGAAGTTGCATCTATGTTTAGATTCAGCGAGGAAGAAACACGTTTCTTCTAAAAGCTGCGTTTGGATATTCCAGAGTGGATGGGAGAACAGGCTGTAAAGAGAAATACCTTGCTCTAAAACCAAAACGGAGCTATCTAGCAGAATGGTTGTCAATGTGTGTATTCAACTTCCAGAGTTAAACTGATGTGTGTTTGCAGCAGTTCAGAAACCCTTTCTTTGGAGAATGCAGAAACCGTCATTTCCAGCCCTAGAGACACATATAAGAGTTAGCAGTAAGAATGCGTTTAAAGCACAGAACACCCGCTTCTTACGAACTCATCTGCTGTGTGTTGGTTCCTTTTAGGAAGTTGCATCTATGTTTAGATTCAGCGAGGAAGAAACACGTTTCTTCTAAAAGCTGCGTTTGGATATTCCAGAGTGGATGGGAGAACAGGCTGTAAAGAAAAATACCTTGCTCTAAAACCAAAACGGAGCTATCTAGCAGAATGGTTGTCAATGTGTCTATTCAACTTCCAGAGCTAAACTGATGTGTGTTTTCAGCAGTTCAGAAACCCTTTCTTTGGAGAATGCAGAAACCGTCATTTCCAGCCCTAGAGACGCTTATAAGAGTTAGCAGTAAGAATGCGTTTAAAACACAGAACACCCGCTTCTTACGAACTCATCTTCTGTGTGTTGGTTCCTTTTAGGAAGTTGCATCTATGTTTAGATTCAGCGAGGAAGAAACACGTTTCTTCTAAAAGCTGCGTTTGGATATTCCAGAGTGGATGGGAGAACAGGCTGTAAAGAGAAATACCTTGCTCTAAAACCAAAACGGAGCTATCTAGCAGAATGGTTGTCAATGTGTGTATTCAACTTCCAGAGTTAAACTGATGTGTGTTTGCAGCAGTTCAGAAACCCTTTCTTTGGAGAATGCAGAAACCGTCATTTCCAGCCATAGAGACGCATATAAGAGTTAGCAGTAAGAATGCGTTTAAAACACAGAACACCCGCTTCTTACGAACTCATCTGCTGTGTGTTGGTTCCTTTTAGGAAGTTGCATCTATGTTTAGATTCAGCGAGGAAGAAACACGTTTCTTCTAAAAGCTGCGTTTGGACATTCCAGGGTGGATGGGAGAACAGGCTGTAAAGAGAAATACCTTGCTCTAAAACCAAAACGGAGCTATCTAGCAGAATGGTTGTCAATGTGTGTATTCAACTTCCAGAGTTAAACTGATGTGTGTTTGCAGCAGTTCAGAAACCCTTTCTTTGGAGAATGCAGAAACCGTCATTTCCAGCCCTAGAGACGCATATAAGAGTTAGCAGTAAGAATGCGTTTAAAACACAGAACACCCGCTTCTTACGAACTCATCTTCTGTGTGTTGGTTCCTTTTAGGAAGTTGCATCTATGTTTAGATTCAGCGAGGAAGAAACACGTTTCTTCTAAAAGCTGCGTTTGGATATTCCAGAGTGGATGGGAGAACAGGCTCTAAAGAGAAATACCTTGCTCTAAAGCCAAAACGGAGCTATCTAGCAGAATGGTTGTCAATGTGTGTATTCAACTTCCAGAGTTAAACTGATGTGTGTTTGCAGCAGTTCAGAAACCCTTTCTTTGGAGAATGCAGAAACCGTCATTTCCAGCCCTAGAGACGCATATAAGAGTTAGCAGTAAGAATGCGTTTAAAACACAGAACACCCGCTTCTTACGAACTCATCTTCTGTGTGTTGGTTCCTTTTAGGAAGTTGCATCTATGTTTAGATTCAGCGAGGAAGAAACACGTTTCTTCTAAAAGCTGCGTTTGGATATTCCAGAGTGGATGGGAGAACAGGCTGTAAAGAGAAATACCTTGCTCTAAAACCAAAACGGAGCTATCTAGCAGAATGGTTGTCAATGTGTGTATTCAACTTCCAGAGTTAAACTGATGTGTGTTTGCAGCAGTTCAGAAACCCTTTCTTTGGAGAATGCAGAAACCGTCATTTCCAGCCCTAGAGACGCATGTAAGAGTTAGCAGTAAGAATGCGTTTAAAGCACAGAACACCCGCTTCTTACGAACTCATCTTCTGTGTGTTGGTTCCTTTTAGGAAGTTGCATCTATGTTTAGATTCAGCGAGGAAGAAACACGTTTCTTCTAAAAGCTGCGTTTGGATATTCCAGAGTGGATAGGAAAACAGGCTGTAAAGAAAAATACCTTGCTCTAAAACCAAAACGGAGCTATCTAGCAGAATGGTTGTCAATGTGTCTATTCAACTTCCAGAGCTAAACTGATGTGTGTTTTCAGCAGTTCAGAAACCCTTTCTTTGGAGAATGCAGAAACCGTCATTTCCAGCCCTAGAGACGCTTATAAGAGTTAGCAGTAAGAATGCGTTTAAAACACAGAACACCCGCTTCTTACGAACTCATCTTCTGTGTGTTGGTTCCTTTTAGGAAGTTGCATCTATGTTTAGATTCAGCGAGGAAGAAACACGTTTCTTCTAAAAGCTGCGTTTGGATATTCCAGAGTGGATGGGAGAACAGGCTGTAAAGAGAAATACCTTGCTCTAAAACCAAAACGGAGCTATCTAGCAGAATGGTTGTCAATGTGTGTATTCAACTTCCAGAGTTAAACTGATGTGTGTTTGCAGCAGTTCAGAAACCCTTTCTTTGGAGAATGCAGAAACCGTCATTTCCAGCCCTAGAGACGCATATGAGAGTTAGCAGTAAGAATGCGTTTAAAACACAGAACACCCGCTTCTTACGAACTCATCTGCTGTGTGTTGGTTCCTTTTAGGAAGTTGCATCTATGTTTAGATTCAGCGAGGAAGAAACACGTTTCTTCTAAGAGCTGCGTTTGGATATTCCAGAGTGGATGGGAGAACAGGCTGTAAAGAGAAATACCTTGCTCTAAAACCAAAACGGAGCTATCTAGCAGAATGGTTGTCAATGTGTGTATTCAACTTCCAGAGTTAAACTGATGTGTGTTTGCAGCAGTTCAGAAACCCTTTCTTTGGAGAATGCAGAAACCGTCATTTCCAGCCCTAGAGACGCATATAAGAGTTAGCAGTAAGAATGCGTTTAAAACACAGAACACCCGCTTCTTACGAACTCATCTTCTGTGTGTTGGTTCCTTTTAGGAAGTTGCATCTATGTTTAGATTCAGCGAGGAAGAAACACGTTTCTTCTAAAAGCTGCGTTTGGATATTCCAGAGTGGATGGGAGAACAGGCTGTAAAGAGAAATACCTTGCTCTAAAACCAAAACGGAGCTATCTAGCAGAATGGTTGTCAATGTGTGTATTCAACTTCCAGAGTTAAACTGATGTGTGTTTGCAGCAGTTCAGAAAACCTTTCTTTGGAGAATGCAGAAACCGTCATTTCCAGCCCTAGAGACGCATATAAGAGTTAGCAGTAAGAATGCGTTTAAAACACAGAACACCCGCTTCTTACGAACTCATCTTATGTGTGTTGGTTCCTTTTAGGAAGTTGCATCTATGTTTAGATTCAGCGAGGAAGAAACACGTTTCTTCTAAAAGCTGCGTTTGGATATTCCAGAGTGGATGGGAGAACAGGCTGTAAAGAGAAATACCTTGCTCTAAAACCAAAACAGAGCTATCTAGCAGAATGGTTGTCAATGTGTGTATTCAACTTCCAGAGTTAAACTGATGTGTGTTTGCAGCAGCTTCAGAAACCCTTTCTTTGGAGAATGCAGAAACCGTCATTTCCAGCCCTATAGACGCATGTAAGAGTTAGCAGTAAGAATGCGTTTAAAGCACAGAACACCCGCTTCTTACGAACTCATCTTCTGTGTGTTGGTTCCTTTTAGGAAGTTGCATCTATGTTTAGATTCAGCGAGGAAGAAACACGTTTCTTCTAAAAGCTGCGCTTGGATATTCCAGAGTGGATGGGAGAACAGGCTGTAAAGAGAAATACCTTGCTCTAAAACCAAAACGGAGCTATCTAGCAGAATGGTTGTCAATGTGTGTATTCAACTTCCAGAGTTAAACTGATGTGTGTTTGCAGCAGTTCAGAAACCCTTTCTTTGGAGAATGCAGAAACCGTCATTTCCAGCCCTAGAGACGCATATAAGAGTTAGCAGTAAGAATGCGTTTAAAACACAGAAGACCCGCTTCTTACGAACTCATCTTCTGTGTGTTGGTTCCTTTTAGGAAGTTGCATCTATGTTTAGATTCAGCGAGGAAGAAACACGTTTCTTCTAAAAGCTGCGTTTGGATATTCCAGAGTGGATGGGAGAACAGGCTGTAAAGAGAAATACCTTGCTCTAAAACCAAAACGGAGCTATCTAGCAGAATGGTTGTCAATGTGTGTATTCAACTTCCAGAGTTAAACTGATGTGTGTTTGCAGCAGTTCAGAAACCCTTTCTTTGGAGAATGCAGAAACCGTCATTTCCAGCCCTAGAGACGCATATAAGAGTTAGCAGTAAGAATGCGTTTAAAACACAGAACACCCGCTTCTTACGAACTCATCTTCTGTGTGTTGGTTCCTTTTAGGAAGTTGCATCTATGTTTAGATTCAGCGAGGAAGAAACACGTTTCTTCTAAAAGCTGCGTTTGGATATTCCAGAGTGGATGGGAGAACAGGCTCTAAAGAGAAATACCTTGCTCTAAAGCCAAAACGGAGCTATCTAGCAGAATGGTTGTCAATGTGTGTATTCAACTTCCAGAGTTAAACTGATGTGTGTTTGCAGCAGTTCAGAAACCCTTTCTTTGGAGAATGCAGAAACCGTCATTTCCAGCCCTAGAGACGCATATAAGAGTTAGCAGTAAGAATGCGTTTAAAACACAGAACACCCGCTTCTTACGAACTCATCTTATGTGTGTTGGTTCCTTTTAGGAAGTTGCATCTATGTTTAGATTCAGCGAGGAAGAAACACGTTTCTTCTAAAAGCTGCGTTTGGATATTCCAGAGTGGATGGGAGAACAGGCTGTAAAGAGAAATACCTTGCTCTAAAACCAAAACAGAGCTATCTAGCAGAATGGTTGTCAATGTGTGTATTCAACTTCCAGAGTTAAACTGATGTGTGTTTGCAGCAGCTTCAGAAACCCTTTCTTTGGAGAATGCAGAAACCGTCATTTCCAGCCCTATAGACGCATGTAAGAGTTAGCAGTAAGAATGCGTTTAAAGCACAGAACACCCGCTTCTTACGAACTCATCTTCTGTGTGTTGGTTCCTTTTAGGAAGTTGCATCTATGTTTAGATTCAGCGAGGAAGAAACACGTTTCTTCTAAAAGCTGCGTTTGGATATTCCAGAGTGGATGGGAGAACAGGCTGTAAAGAAAAATACCTTGCTCTAAAACCAAAACGGAGCTATCTAGCAGAATGGTTGTCAATGTGTCTATTCAACTTCCAGAGCTAAACTGATGTGTGTTTTCAGCAGTTCAGAAACCCTTTCTTTGGAGAATGCAGAAACCGTCATTTCCAGCCCTAGAGACGCTTATAAGAGTTAGCAGTAAGAATGCGTTTAAAACACAGAACACCCGCTTCTTACGAACTCATCTTCTGTGTGTTGGTTCCTTTTAGGAAGTTGCATCTATGTTTAGATTCAGCGAGGAAGAAACACGTTTCTTCTAAAAGCTGCGTTTGGATATTCCAGAGTGGATGGGAGAACAGGCTGTAAAGAGAAATACCTTGCTCTAAAACCAAAACGGAGCTATCTAGCAGAATGGTTGTCAATGTGTGTATTCAACTTCCAGAGTTAAACTGATGTGTGTTTGCAGCAGTTCAGAAACCCTTTCTTTGGAGAATGCAGAAACCGTCATTTCCAGCCCTAGAGACGCATATGAGAGTTAGCAGTAAGAATGCGTTTAAAACACAGAACACCCGCTTCTTACGAACTCATCTTCTGTGTGTTGGTTCCTTTTAGGAAGTTGCATCTATGTTTAGATTCAGCGAGGAAGAAACACGTTTCTTCTAAAAGCTGCGTTTGGATATTCCAGAGTGGATGGGAGAACAGGCTCTAAAGAGAAATACCTTGCTCTAAAACCAAAACGGAGCTATCTAGCAGAATGGTTGTCAATGTGTGTATTCAACTTCCAGAGTTAAACTGATGTGTGTTTGCAGCAGTTCAGAAACCCTTTCTTTGGAGAATGCAGAAACCGTCATTTCCAGCCCTAGAGACGCATATAAGAGTTAGCAGTAAGAATGCGTTTAAAACACAGAACACCCGCTTCTTACGAACTCATCTTCTGTGTGTTGGTTCCTTTTAGGAAGTTGCATCTATGTTTAGATTCAGCGAGGAAGAAACACGTTTCTTCTAAAAGCTGCGTTTGGATATTCCAGAGTGGATGGGAGAACAGGCTGTAAAGAGAAATACCTTGCTCTAAAACCAAAACGGAGCTATCTAGCAGAATGGTTGTCAATGTGTGTATTCAACTTCCAGAGTTAAACTGATGTGTGTTTGCAGCAGCTTCAGAAACCCTTTCTTTGGAGAATGCAGAAACCGTCATTTCCAGCCCTAGAGACGCATGTAAGAGTTAGCAGTAAGAATGCGTTTAAAGCACAGAACACCCGCTTCTTACGAACTCATCTTCTGTGTGTTGGTTCCTTTTAGGAAGTTGCATCTATGTTTAGATTCAGCGAGGAAGAAACACGTTTCTTCTAAAAGCTGCGTTTGGATATTCCAGAGTGTTTGGGAGAACAGGCTGTAAAGAAAAATACCTTGCTCTAAAACCAAAACGGAGCTATCTAGCAGAATGGTTGTCAATGTGTCTATTCAACTTCCAGAGCTAAACTGATGTGTGTTTTCAGCAGTTCAGAAACCCTTTCTTTGGAGAATGCAGAAACCGTCATTTCCAGCCCTAGAGACGCTTATAAGAGTTAGCAGTAAGAATGCGTTTAAAACACAGAACACCCGCTTCTTACGAACTCATCTTCTGTGTGTTGGTTCCTTTTAGGAAGTTGCATCTATGTTTAGATTCAGCGAGGAAGAAACACGTTTCTTCTAAAAGCTGCGTTTGGATATTCCAGAGTGAATGGGAGAACAGGCTGTAAAGAGAAATACCTTGCTCTAAAACCAAAACGGAGCTATCTAGCAGAATGGTTGTCAATGTGTGTATTCAACTTCCAGAGTTAAACTGATGTGTGTTTGCAGCAGTTCAGAAACCCTTTCTTTGGAGAATGCAGAAACCGTCATTTCCAGCCCTAGAGACGCATATAAGAGTTAGCAGTAAGAATGCGTTTAAAACACAGAACACCCGCTTCTTACGAACTCATCTGCTGTGTGTTGGTTCCTTTTAGGAAGTTGCATCTATGTTTAGATTCAGCGAGGAAGAAACACGTTTCTTCTAAAAGCTGCGTTTGGATATTCCAGAGTGGATGGGAGAACAGGCTGTAAAGAGAAATACCTTGCTCTAAAACCAAAACGGAGCTATCTAGCAGAATGGTTGTCAATGTGTGTATTCAACTTCCAGAGTTAAACTGATGTGTGTTTGCAGCAGTTCAGAAACCCTTTCTTTGGAGAATGCAGAAACCGTCATTTCCAGCCCTAGAGACGCATATAAGAGTTAGCAGTAAGAATGCGTTTAAAACACAGAACACCCGCTTCTTACGAACTCATCTTCTGTGTGTTGGTTCCTTTTAGGAAGTTGCATCTATGTTTAGATTCAGCGAGGAAGAAACACGTTTCTTCTAAAAGCTGCGTTTGGATATTCCAGAGTGGATGGGAAAACAGGCTGTAAAGAGAAATACCTTGCTCTAAAACCAAAACGGAGCTATCTAGCAGAATGGTTGTCAATGTGTGTATTCAACTTCCAGAGTTAAACTGATGTGTGTTTGCAGCAGTTCAGAAACCCTTTCTTTGGAGAATGCAGAAACCGTCATTTCCAGCCCTAGAGACGCATATAAGAGTTAGCAGTAAGAATGCGTTTAAAACACAGAACACCCGGTTCTTACGAACTCATCTTCTGTGTGTTGGTTCCTTTTAGGAAGTTGCATCTATGTTTAGATTCAGCGAGGAAGAAACACGTTTCTTCTAAAAGCTGCGTTTGGATATTCCAGAGTGGATGGGAGAACAGGCTGTAAAGAGAAATACCTTGCTCTAAAACCAAAACGGAGCTATCTAGCAGAATGGTTGTCAATGTGTGTATTCAACTTCCAGAGTTAAACTGATGTGTGTTTGCAGCAGTTCAGAAACCCTTTCTTTGGAGAATGCAGAAACCGTCATTTCCAGCCCTAGAGACGCATGTTAAGAGTTAGCAGTAAGAATGCGTTTAAAACACAGAACACCCGCTTCTTACGAACTCATCTTCTGTGTGTTGGTTCCTTTTAGGAAGTTGCATCTATGTTTAGATTCAGCGAGGAAGAAACACGTTTCTTCTAAAAGCTGCGTTTGGATATTCCAGAGTGGATGGGAGAACAGGCTGTAAAGAGAAATACCTTGCTCTAAAACCAAAACGGAGCTATCTTACAGAATGGTTGTCAATGTGTGTATTCAACTTCCAGAGTTAAACTGATGTGTGTTTGCAGCAGTTCAGAAACCCTTTCTTTGGAGAATGCAGAAACCGTCATTTCCAGCCCTAGAGACGCATATAAGAGTTAGCAGTAAGAATGCGTTTAAAACACAGAACACCCGCTTCTTACGAACTCATCTGCTGTGTGTTGGATCCTTTTAGGAAGTTGCATCTATGTTTAGATTCAGCGAGGAAGAAACACGTTTCTTCTAAAAGCTGCGTTTGGACATTCCAGAGTGGATGGGAGAACAGGCTGTAAAGAGAAATACCTTGCTCTAAAACCAAAACGGAGCTATCTAGCAGAATGGTTGTCAATGTGTGTATTCAACTTCCAGAGTTAAACTGATGTGTGTTTGCAGCAGTTCAGAAACCCTTTCTTTGGAGAATGCAGAAACCGTCATTTCCAGCCCTAGAGACGCATATAAGAGTTAGCAGTAAGAATGCGTTTAAAACACAGAACACCCGCTTCTTACGAACTCATCTGCTGTGTGTTGGTTCCTTTTAGGAAGTTGCATCTATGTTTAGATTCAGCGAGGAAGAAACACGTTTCTTCTAAAAGCTGCGTTTGGACATTCCAGAGTGGATGGGAGAACAGGCTGTAAAGAGAAATACCTTGCTCTAAAACCAAAACGGAGCTATCTAGCAGAATGGTTGTCAATGTGTGTATTCAACTTCCAGAGTTAAACTGATGTGTGTTTGCAGCAGTTCAGAAACCCTTTCTTTGGAGAATGCAGAAACCGTCATTTCCAGCCCTAGAGACGCATATAAGAGTTAGCAGTAAGAATGCGTTTAAAACACAGAACACCCGCTTCTTACGAACTCATCTTCTGTGTGTTGGTTCCTTTTAGGAAGTTGCATCTATGTTTAGATTCAGCGAGGAAGAAACACGTTTCTTCTAAAAGCTGCGTTTGGATATTCCAGAGTGGATGGGAGAACAGGCTGTAAAGAGAAATACCTTGCTCTAAAGCCAAAACGGAGCTATCTAGCAGAATGGTTGTCAATGTGTGTATTCAACTTCCAGAGTTAAACTGATGTGTGTTTGCAGCAGTTCAGAAACCCTTTCTTTGGAGAATGCAGAAACCGTCATTTCCAGCCCTAGAGACGCATATAAGAGTTAGCAGTAAGAATGCGTTTAAAACACAGAACACCCGCTTCTTACGAACTCATCTTCTGTGTGTTGGTTCCTTTTAGGAAGTTGCATCTATGTTTAGATTCAGCGAGGAAGAAACACGTTTCTTCTAAAAGCTGCGTTTGGATATTCCAGAGTGGATGGGAGAACAGGCTGTAAAGAGAAATACCTTGCTCTAAAACCAAAACGGAGCTATCTAGCAGAATGGTTGTCAATGTGTGTATTCAACTTCCAGAGTTAAACTGATGTGTGTTTGCAGCAGTTCAGAAACCCTTTCTTTGGAGAATGCAGAAACCGTCATTTCCAGCCCTAGAGACGCATGTAAGAGTTAGCAGTAAGAATGCGTTTAAAGCACAGAACACCCGCTTCTTACGAACTCATCTTCTGTGTGTTGGTTCCTTTTAGGAAGTTGCATCTATGTTTAGATTCAGCGAGGAAGAAACACGTTTCTTCTAAAAGCTGCGTTTGGATATTCCAGAGTGGATGGGAGAACAGGCTGTAAAGAAAAATACCTTGCTCTAAAACCAAAACGGAGCTATCTAGCAGAATGGTTGTCAATGTGTCTATTCAACTTCCAGAGCTAAACTGATGTGTGTTTTCAGCAGTTCAGAAACCCTTTCTTTGGAGAATGCAGAAACCGTCATTTCCAGCCCTAGAGACGCTTATAAGAGTTAGCAGTAAGAATGCGTTTAAAACACAGAACACCCGCTTCTTACGAACTCATCTTCTGTGTGTTGGTTCCTTTTAGGAAGTTGCATCTATGTTTAGATTCAGCGAGGAAGAAACACGTTTCTTCTAAAAGCTGCGTTTGGATATTCCAGAGTGGATGGGAGAACAGGCTGTAAAGAGAAATACCTTGCTCTAAAACCAAAACGGAGCTATCTAGCAGAATGGTTGTCAATGTGTGTATTCAACTTCCAGAGTTAAACTGATGTGTGTTTGCAGCAGTTCAGAAACCCTTTCTTTGGAGAATGCAGAAACCGTCATTTCCAGCCCTAGAGACGCATATAAGAATGCGTTTAAAACACAGAACACCCGCTTCTTACGAACTCATCTTCTGTGTGTTGGTTCCTTTTAGGAAGTTGCATCTATGTTTAGATTCAGCGAGGAAGAAACACGTTTCTTCTAAAAGCTGCGTTTGGATATTCCAGAGTGGATGGGAGAACAGGCTCTAAAGAGAAATACCTTGCTCTAAAGCCAAAACGGAGCTATCTAGCAGAATGGTTGTCAATGTGTGTATTCAACTTCCAGAGTTAAACTGATGTGTGTTTGCAGCAGCTTCAGAAACCCTTTCTTTGGAGAATGCAGAAACCGTCATTTCCAGCCCTATAGACGCATGTAAGAGTTAGCAGTAAGAATGCGTTTAAAGCACAGAACACCCGCTTCTTACGAACTCATCTTCTGTGTGTTGGTTCCTTTTAGGAAGTTGCATCTATGTTTAGATTCAGCGAGGAAGAAACACGTTTCTTCTAAAAGCTGCGTTTGGACATTCCAGAGTGGATGGGAGAACAGGCTGTAAAGAGAAATACCTTGCTCTAAAACCAAAACGGAGCTATCTAGCAGAATGGTTGTCAATGTGTGTATTCAACTTCCAGAGTTAAACTGATGTGTGTTTGCAGCAGTTCAGAAACCCTTTCTTTGGAGAATGCAGAAACCGTCATTTCCAGCCCTAGAGACGCATATAAGAGTTAGCAGTAAGAATGCGTTTAAAACACAGAACACCCGCTTCTTACGAACTCATCTTCTGTGTGTTGGTTCCTTTTAGGAAGTTGCATCTATGTTTAGATTCAGCGAGGAAGAAACACGTTTCTTCTAAAAGCTGCGTTTGGATATTCCAGAGTGGATGGGAGAACAGGCTGTAAAGAGAAATACCTTGCTCTAAAACCAAAACGGAGCTATCTAGCAGAATGGTTGTCAATGTGTGTATTCAACTTCCAGAGTTAAACTGATGTGTGTTTGCAGCAGTTCAGAAACCCTTTCTTTGGAGAATGCAGAAACCGTCATTTCCAGCCCTAGAGACGCATATAAGAGTTAGCAGTAAGAATGCGTTTAAAACACAGAACACCCGCTTCTTACGAACTCATCTTCTGTGTGTTGGTTCCTTTTAGGAAGTTGCATCTATGTTTAGATTCAGCGAGGAAGAAACACGTTTCTTCTAAAAGCTGCGTTTGGATATTCCAGAGTGGATGGGAGAACAGGCTGTAAAGAGAAATACCTTGCTCTAAAACCAAAACGGAGCTATCTAGCAGAATGGTTGTCAATGTGTGTATTCAACTTCCAGAGTTAAACTGATGTGTGTTTGCAGCAGTTCAGAAACCCTTTCTTTGGAGAATGCAGAAACCGTCATTTCCAGCCCTAGAGACGCATATAAGAGTTAGCAGTAAGAATGCGTTTAAAACACAGAACACCCGCTTCTTACGAACTCATCTTCTGTGTGTTGGTTCCTTTTAGGAAGTTGCATCTATGTTTAGATTCAGCGAGGAAGAAACACGTTTCTTCTAAAAGCTGCGTTTGGATATTCCAGAGTGGATGGGAGAACAGGCTGTAAAGAGAAATACCTTGCTCTAAAACCAAAACGGAGCTATCTAGCAGAATGGTTGTCAATGTGTGTATTCAACTTCCAGAGTTAAACTGATGTGTGTTTGCAGCAGTTCAGAAACCCTTTCTTTGGAGAATGCAGAAACCGTCATTTCCAGCCCTAGAGACGCATATAAGAGTTAGCAGTAAGAATGCGTTTAAAACACAGAACACCCGCTTCTTACGAACTCATCTTCTGTGTGTTGGTTCCTTTTAGGAAGTTGCATCTATGTTTAGATTCAGCGAGGAAGAAACACGTTTCTTCTAAAAGCTGCGTTTGGATATTCCAGAGTGGATGGGAGAACAGGCTGTAAAGAGAAATACCTTGCTCTAAAACCAAAACGGAGCTATCTAGCAGAATGGTTGTCAATGTGTGTATTCAACTTCCAGAGTTAAACTGATGTGTGTTTGCAGCAGTTCAGAAACCCTTTCTTTGGAGAATGCAGAAACCGTCATTTCCAGCCCTAGAGACGCATATAAGAGTTAGCAGTAAGAATGCGTTTAAAACACAGAACACCCGCTTCTTACGAACTCATCTTCTGTGTGTTGGTTCCTTTTAGGAAGTTGCATCTATGTTTAGATTCAGCGAGGAAGAAACACGTTTCTTCTAAAACCTGCGTTTGGATATTCCAGAGTGGATGGGAGAACAGGCTGTAAAGAGAAATACCTTGCTCTAAAACCAAAACGGAGCTATCTAGCAGAATGGTTGTCAATGTGTGTATTCAACTTCCAGAGTTAAACTGATGTGTGTTTGCAGCAGTTCAGAAACCCTTTCTTTGGAGAATGCAGAAACCGTCATTTCCAGCCCTAGAGACGCATATAAGAGTTAGCAGTAAGAATGCGTTTAAAACACAGAACACCCGCTTCTTACGAACTCATCTTCTGTGTGTTGGTTCCTTTTAGGAAGTTGCATCTATGTTTAGATTCAGCGAGGAAGAAACACGTTTCTTCTAAAAGCTGCGTTTGGATATTCCAGAGTGGATGGGAGAACAGGCTGTAAAGAGAAATACCTTGCTCTAAAACCAAAACGGAGCTATCTAGCAGAATGGTTGTCAATGTGTGTATTCAACTTCCAGAGTTAAACTGATGTGTGTTTGCAGCAGTTCAGAAACCCTTTCTTTGGAGAATGCAGAAACCGTCATTTCCAGCCCTAGAGACGCATGTAAGAGTTAGCAGTAAGAATGCGTTTAAAGCACAGAACACCCGCTTCTTACGAACTCATCTTCTGTGTGTTGGTTCCTTTTAGGAAGTTGCATCTATGTTTAGATTCAGCGAGGAAGAAACACGTTTCTTCTAAAAGCTGCGTTTGGATATTCCAGAGTGGATGGGAGAACAGGCTGTAAAGAAAAATACCTTGCTCTAAAACCAAAACGGAGCTATCTAGCAGAATGGTTGTCAATGTGTCTATTCAACTTCCAGAGCTAAACTGATGTGTGTTTTCAGCAGTTCAGAAACCCTTTCTTTGGAGAATGCAGAAACCGTCATTTCCAGTCCTAGAGACGCTTATAAGAGTTAGCAGTAAGAATGCGTTTAAAACACAGAACACCCGCTTCTTACGAACTCATCTTCTGTGTGTTGGTTCCTTTTAGGAAGTTGCATCTATGTTTAGATTCAGCGAGGAAGAAACACGTTTCTTCTAAAAGCTGCGTTTGGATATTCCAGAGTGGATGGGAGAACAGGCTGTAAAGAGAAATACCTTGCTCTAAAACCAAAACGGAGCTATCTAGCAGAATGGTTGTCAATGTGTGTATTCAACTTCCAGAGTTAAACTGATGTGTGTTTGCAGCAGTTCAGAAACCCTTTCTTTGGAGAATGCAGAAACCGTCATTTCCAGCCCTAGAGACGCATATAAGAGTTAGCAGTAAGAATGCGTTTAAAGCACAGAACACCCGCTTCTTACGAACTCATCTGCTGTGTGTTGGTTCCTTTTAGGAAGTTGCATCTATGTTTAGATTCAGCGAGGAAGAAACACGTTTCTTCTAAAAGCTGCGTTTGGATATTCCAGAGTGGATGGGAGAACAGGCTGTAAAGAAAAATACCTTGCTCTAAAACCAAAACGGAGCTATCTAGCAGAATGGTTGTCAATGTGTCTATTCAACTTCCAGAGCTAAACTGATGTGTGTTTTCAGCAGTTCAGAAACCCTTTCTTTGGAGAATGCAGAAACCGTCATTTCCAGCCCTAGAGACGCTTATAAGAGTTAGCAGTAAGAATGCGTTTAAAACACAGAACACCCGCTTCTTACGAACTCATCTTCTGTGTGTTGGTTCCTTTTAGGAAGTTGCATCTATGTTTAGATTCAGCGAGGAAGAAACACGTTTCTTCTAAAAGCTGCGTTTGGATATTCCAGAGTGGATGGGAGAACAGGCTGTAAAGAGAAATACCTTGCTCTAAAACCAAAACGGAGCTATCTAGCAGAATGGTTGTCAATGTGTGTATTCAACTTCCAGAGTTAAACTGATGTGTGTTTGCAGCAGTTCAGAAACCCTTTCTTTGGAGAATGCAGAAACCGTCATTTCCAGCCCTAGAGACGCATATAAGAGTTAGCAGTAAGAATGCGTTTAAAGCACAGAACACCCGCTTCTTACGAACTCATCTGCTGTGTGTTGGTTCCTTTTAGGAAGTTGCATCTATGTTTAGATTCAGCGAGGAAGAAACACGTTTCTTCTAAAAGCTGCGTTTGGATATTCCAGAGTGGATGGGAGAACAGGCTGTAAAGAAAAATACCTTGCTCTAAAACCAAAACGGAGCTATCTAGCAGAATGGTTGTCAATGTGTCTATTCAACTTCCAGAGCTAAACTGATGTGTGTTTTCAGCAGTTCAGAAACCCTTTCTTTGGAGAATGCAGAAACCGTCATTTCCAGCCCTAGAGACGCTTATAAGAGTTAGCAGTAAGAATGCGTTTAAAACACAGAACACCCGCTTCTTACGAACTCATCTTCTGTGTGTTGGTTCCTTTTAGGAAGTTGCATCTATGTTTAGATTCAGCGAGGAAGAAACACGTTTCTTCTAAAAGCTGCGTTTGGATATTCCAGAGTGGATGGGAGAACAGGCTGTAAAGAGAAATACCTTGCTCTAAAACCAAAACGGAGCTATCTAGCAGAATGGTTGTCAATGTGTGTATTCAACTTCCAGAGTTAAACTGATGTGTGTTTGCAGCAGTTCAGAAACCCTTTCTTTGGAGAATGCAGAAACCGTCATTTCCAGCCATAGAGACGCATATAAGAGTTAGCAGTAAGAATGCGTTTAAAACACAGAACACCCGCTTCTTACGAACTCATCTGCTGTGTGTTGGTTCCTTTTAGGAAGTTGCATCTATGTTTAGATTCAGCGAGGAAGAAACACGTTTCTTCTAAAAGCTGCGTTTGGACATTCCAGGGTGGATGGGAGAACAGGCTGTAAAGAGAAATACCTTGCTCTAAAACCAAAACGGAGCTATCTAGCAGAATGGTTGTCAATGTGTGTATTCAACTTCCAGAGTTAAACTGATGTGTGTTTGCAGCAGTTCAGAAACCCTTTCTTTGGAGAATGCAGAAACCGTCATTTCCAGCCCCAGAGACGCATATAAGAGTTAGCAGTAAGAATGCGTTTAAAACACAGAACACCCGCTTCTTACGAACTCATCTTCTGTGTGTTGGTTCCTTTTAGGAAGTTGCATCTATGTTTAGATTCAGCGAGGAAGAAACACGTTTCTTCTAAAAGCTGCGTTTGGATATTCCAGAGTGGATGGGAGAACAGGCTCTAAAGAGAAATACCTTGCTCTAAAGCCAAAACGGAGCTATCTAGCAGAATGGTTGTCAATGTGTGTATTCAACTTCCAGAGTTAAACTGATGTGTGTTTGCAGCAGTTCAGAAACCCTTTCTTTGGAGAATGCAGAAACCGTCATTTCCAGCCCTAGAGACGCATATAAGAGTTAGCAGTAAGAATGCGTTTAAAACACAGAACACCCGCTTCTTACGAACTCATCTTCTGTGTGTTGGTTCCTTTTAGGAAGTTGCATCTATGTTTAGATTCAGCGAGGAAGAAACACGTTTCTTCTAAAAGCTGCGTTTGGATATTCCAGAGTGGATGGGAGAACAGGCTGTAAAGAGAAATACCTTGCTCTAAAACCAAAACGGAGCTATCTAGCAGAATGGTTGTCAATGTGTGTATTCAACTTCCAGAGTTAAACTGATGTGTGTTTGCAGCAGTTCAGAAACCCTTTCTTTGGAGAATGCAGAAACCGTCATTTCCAGCCCTAGAGACGCATGTAAGAGTTAGCAGTAAGAATGCGTTTAAAGCACAGAACACCCGCTTCTTACGAACTCATCTTCTGTGTGTTGGTTCCTTTTAGGAAGTTGCATCTATGTTTAGATTCAGCGAGGAAGAAACACGTTTCTTCTAAAAGCTGCGTTTGGATATTCCAGAGTGGATAGGAAAACAGGCTGTAAAGAAAAATACCTTGCTCTAAAACCAAAACGGAGCTATCTAGCAGAATGGTTGTCAATGTGTCTATTCAACTTCCAGAGCTAAACTGATGTGTGTTTTCAGCAGTTCAGAAACCCTTTCTTTGGAGAATGCAGAAACCGTCATTTCCAGCCCTAGAGACGCTTATAAGAGTTAGCAGTAAGAATGCGTTTAAAACACAGAACACCCGCTTCTTACGAACTCATCTTCTGTGTGTTGGTTCCTTTTAGGAAGTTGCATCTATGTTTAGATTCAGCGAGGAAGAAACACGTTTCTTCTAAAAGCTGCGTTTGGATATTCCAGAGTGGATGGGAGAACAGGCTGTAAAGAGAAATACCTTGCTCTAAAACCAAAACGGAGCTATCTAGCAGAATGGTTGTCAATGTGTGTATTCAACTTCCAGAGTTAAACTGATGTGTGTTTGCAGCAGTTCAGAAACCCTTTCTTTGGAGAATGCAGAAACCGTCATTTCCAGCCCTAGAGACGCATATGAGAGTTAGCAGTAAGAATGCGTTTAAAACACAGAACACCCGCTTCTTACGAACTCATCTGCTGTGTGTTGGTTCCTTTTAGGAAGTTGCATCTATGTTTAGATTCAGCGAGGAAGAAACACGTTTCTTCTAAGAGCTGCGTTTGGATATTCCAGAGTGGATGGGAGAACAGGCTGTAAAGAGAAATACCTTGCTCTAAAACCAAAACGGAGCTATCTAGCAGAATGGTTGTCAATGTGTGTATTCAACTTCCAGAGTTAAACTGATGTGTGTTTGCAGCAGTTCAGAAACCCTTTCTTTGGAGAATGCAGAAACCGTCATTTCCAGCCCTAGAGACGCATATAAGAGTTAGCAGTAAGAATGCGTTTAAAACACAGAACACCCGCTTCTTACGAACTCATCTTCTGTGTGTTGGTTCCTTTTAGGAAGTTGCATCTATGTTTAGATTCAGCGAGGAAGAAACACGTTTCTTCTAAAAGCTGCGTTTGGATATTCCAGAGTGGATGGGAGAACAGGCTGTAAAGAGAAATACCTTGCTCTAAAACCAAAACGGAGCTATCTAGCAGAATGGTTGTCAATGTGTGTATTCAACTTCCAGAGTTAAACTGATGTGTGTTTGCAGCAGTTCAGAAACCCTTTCTTTGGAGAATGCAGAAACCGTCATTTCCAGCCCTAGAGACGCATATAAGAGTTAGCAGTAAGAATGCGTTTAAAACACAGAACACCCGCTTCTTACGAACTCATCTTATGTGTGTTGGTTCCTTTTAGGAAGTTGCATCTATGTTTAGATTCAGCGAGGAAGAAACACGTTTCTTCTAAAAGCTGCGTTTGGATATTCCAGAGTGGATGGGAGAACAGGCTGTAAAGAGAAATACCTTGCTCTAAAACCAAAACAGAGCTATCTAGCAGAATGGTTGTCAATGTGTGTATTCAACTTCCAGAGTTAAACTGATGTGTGTTTGCAGCAGCTTCAGAAACCCTTTCTTTGGAGAATGCAGAAACCGTCATTTCCAGCCCTATAGACGCATGTAAGAGTTAGCAGTAAGAATGCGTTTAAAGCACAGAACACCCGCTTCTTACGAACTCATCTTCTGTGTGTTGGTTCCTTTTAGGAAGTTGCATCTATGTTTAGATTCAGCGAGGAAGAAACACGTTTCTTCTAAAAGCTGCGCTTGGATATTCCAGAGTGGATGGGAGAACAGGCTGTAAAGAGAAATACCTTGCTCTAAAACCAAAACGGAGCTATCTAGCAGAATGGTTGCCAATGTGTGTATTCAACTTCCAGAGTTAAACTGATGTGTGTTTGCAGCAGTTCAGAAACCCTTTCTTTGGAGAATGCAGAAACCGTCATTTCCAGCCCTAGAGACGCATATAAGAGTTAGCAGTAAGAATGCGTTTAAAACACAGAAGACCCGCTTCTTACGAACTCATCTTCTGTGTGTTGGTTCCTTTTAGGAAGTTGCATCTATGTTTAGATTCAGCGAGGAAGAAACACGTTTCTTCTAAAAGCTGCGTTTGGATATTCCAGAGTGGATGGGAGAACAGGCTGTAAAGAGAAATACCTTGCTCTAAAACCAAAACGGAGCTATCTAGCAGAATGGTTGTCAATGTGTGTATTCAACTTCCAGAGTTAAACTGATGTGTGTTTGCAGCAGTTCAGAAACCCTTTCTTTGGAGAATGCAGAAACCGTCATTTCCAGCCCTAGAGACGCATATAAGAGTTAGCAGTAAGAATGCGTTTAAAACACAGAACACCCGCTTCTTACGAACTCATCTTCTGTGTGTTGGTTCCTTTTAGGAAGTTGCATCTATGTTTAGATTCAGCGAGGAAGAAACACGTTTCTTCTAAAAGCTGCGTTTGGATATTCCAGAGTGGATGGGAGAACAGGCTGTAAAGAGAAATACCTTGCTCTAAAGCCAAAACGGAGCTATCTAGCAGAATGGTTGTCAATGTGTGTATTCAACTGCCAGAGTTAAACTGATGTGTGTTTGCAGCAGTTCAGAAACCCTTTCTTTGGAGAATGCAGAAACCGTCATTTCCAGCCCTAGAGACGCATATAAGAGTTAGCAGTAAGAATGCGTTTAAAACACAGAACACCCGCTTCTTACGAACTCATCTTATGTGTGTTGGTTCCTTTTAGGAAGTTGCATCTATGTTTAGATTCAGCGAGGAAGAAACACGTTTCTTCTAAAAGCTGCGTTTGGATATTCCAGAGTGGATGGGAGAACAGGCTGTAAAGAGAAATACCTTGCTCTAAAACCAAAACAGAGCTATCTAGCAGAATGGTTGTCAATGTGTGTATTCAACTTCCAGAGTTAAACTGATGTGTGTTTGCAGCAGCTTCAGAAACCCTTTCTTTGGAGAATGCAGAAACCGTCATTTCCAGCCCTATAGACGCATGTAAGAGTTAGCAGTAAGAATGCGTTTAAAGCACAGAACACCCGCTTCTTACGAACTCATCTTCTGTGTGTTGGTTCCTTTTAGGAAGTTGCATCTATGTTTAGATTCAGCGAGGAAGAAACACGTTTCTTCTAAAAGCTGCGTTTGGATATTCCAGAGTGGATGGGAGAACAGGCTGTAAAGAAAAATACCTTGCTCTAAAACCAAAACGGAGCTATCTAGCAGAATGGTTGTCAATGTGTCTATTCAACTTCCAGAGCTAAACTGATGTG
Organism: Saimiri boliviensis; assembly: GCF_048565385.1. Taxonomy (NCBI): domain Eukaryota; kingdom Metazoa; phylum Chordata; class Mammalia; order Primates; family Cebidae; genus Saimiri; species Saimiri boliviensis. The sequence continues at coordinate 43,622,102 of NC_133467.1, forward strand.
TGTTTTCAGCAGTTCAGAAACCCTTTCTTTGGAGAATGCAGAAACCGTCATTTCCAGCCCTAGAGACGCTTATAAGAGTTAGCAGTAAGAATGCGTTTAAAACACAGAACACCCGCTTCTTACGAACTCATCTTCTGTGTGTTGGTTCCTTTTAGGAAGTTGCATCTATGTTTAGATTCAGCGAGGAAGAAACACGTTTCTTCTAAAAGCTGCGTTTGGATATTCCAGAGTGGATGGGAGAACAGGCTGTAAAGAGAAATACCTTGCTCTAAAACCAAAACGGAGCTATCTAGCAGAATGGTTGTCAATGTGTGTATTCAACTTCCAGAGTTAAACTGATGTGTGTTTGCAGCAGTTCAGAAACCCTTTCTTTGGAGAATGCAGAAACCGTCATTTCCAGCCCTAGAGACGCTTATAAGAGTTAGCAGTAAGAATGCGTTTAAAACACAGAACACCCGCTTCTTACGAACTCATCTGCTGTGTGTTGGTTCCTTTTAGGAAGTTGCATCTATGTTTAGATTCAGCGAGGAAGAAACACGTTTCTTCTAAAAGCTGCGTTTGGATATTCCAGAGTGGATGGGAGAACAGGCTGTAAAGAGAAATACCTTGCTCTAAAACCAAAACGGAGCTATCTAGCAGAATGGTTGTCAATGTGTGTATTCAACTTCCAGAGTTAAACTGATGTGTGTTTGCAGCAGTTCAGAAACCCTTTCTTTGGAGAATGCAGAAACCGTCATTTCCAGCCCTAGAGACGCATATGAGAGTTAGCAGTAAGAATGCGTTTAAAACACAGAACACCCGCTTCTTACGAACTCATCTTCTGTGTGTTGGTTCCTTTTAGGAAGTTGCATCTATGTTTAGATTCAGCGAGGAAGAAACACGTTTCTTCTAAAAGCTGCGTTTGGATATTCCAGAGTGGATGGGAGAACAGGCTCTAAAGAGAAATACCTTGCTCTAAAACCAAAACGGAGCTATCTAGCAGAATGGTTGTCAATGTGTGTATTCAACTTCCAGAGTTAAACTGATGTGTGTTTGCAGCAGTTCAGAAACCCTTTCTTTGGAGAATGCAGAAACCGTCATTTCCAGCCCTAGAGACGCATATAAGAGTTAGCAGTAAGAATGCGTTTAAAACACAGAACACCCGCTTCTTACGAACTCATCTTCTGTGTGTTGGTTCCTTTTAGGAAGTTGCATCTATGTTTAGATTCAGCGAGGAAGAAACACGTTTCTTCTAAAAGCTGCGTTTGGATATTCCAGAGTGGATGGGAGAACAGGCTGTAAAGAGAAATACCTTGCTCTAAAACCAAAACGGAGCTATCTAGCAGAATGGTTGTCAATGTGTGTATTCAACTTCCAGAGTTAAACTGATGTGTGTTTGCAGCAGCTTCAGAAACCCTTTCTTTGGAGAATGCAGAAACCGTCATTTCCAGCCCTAGAGACGCATGTAAGAGTTAGCAGTAAGAATGCGTTTAAAGCACAGAACACCCGCTTCTTACGAACTCATCTTCTGTGTGTTGGTTCCTTTTAGGAAGTTGCATCTATGTTTAGATTCAGCGAGGAAGAAACACGTTTCTTCTAAAAGCTGCGTTTGGATATTCCAGAGTGGATGGGAGAACAGGCTGTAAAGAAAAATACCTTGCTCTAAAACCAAAACGGAGCTATCTAGCAGAATGGTTGTCAATGTGTCTATTCAACTTCCAGAGCTAAACTGATGTGTGTTTTCAGCAGTTCAGAAACCCTTTCTTTGGAGAATGCAGAAACCGTCATTTCCAGCCCTAGAGACGCTTATAAGAGTTAGCAGTAAGAATGCGTTTAAAACACAGAACACCCGCTTCTTACGAACTCATCTTCTGTGTGTTGGTTCCTTTTAGGAAGTTGCATCTATGTTTAGATTCAGCGAGGAAGAAACACGTTTCTTCTAAAAGCTGCGTTTGGATATTCCAGAGTGAATGGGAGAACAGGCTGTAAAGAGAAATACCTTGCTCTAAAACCAAAACGGAGCTATCTAGCAGAATGGTTGTCAATGTGTGTATTCAACTTCCAGAGTTAAACTGATGTGTGTTTGCAGCAGTTCAGAAACCCTTTCTTTGGAGAATGCAGAAACCGTCATTTCCAGCCCTAGAGACGCATATAAGAGTTAGCAGTAAGAATGCGTTTAAAACACAGAACACCCGCTTCTTACGAACTCATCTGCTGTGTGTTGGTTCCTTTTAGGAAGTTGCATCTATGTTTAGATTCAGCGAGGAAGAAACACGTTTCTTCTAAAAGCTGCGTTTGGATATTCCAGAGTGGATGGGAGAACAGGCTGTAAAGAGAAATACCTTGCTCTAAAACCAAAACGGAGCTATCTAGCAGAATGGTTGTCAATGTGTGTATTCAACTTCCAGAGTTAAACTGATGTGTGTTTGCAGCAGTTCAGAAACCCTTTCTTTGGAGAATGCAGAAACCGTCATTTCCAGCCCTAGAGACGCATATAAGAGTTAGCAGTAAGAATGCGTTTAAAACACAGAACACCCGCTTCTTACGAACTCATCTTCTGTGTGTTGGTTCCTTTTAGGAAGTTGCATCTATGTTTAGATTCAGCGAGGAAGAAACACGTTTCTTCTAAAAGCTGCGTTTGGATATTCCAGAGTGGATGGGAGAACAGGCTGTAAAGAGAAATACCTTGCTCTAAAACCAAAACGGAGCTATCTAGCAGAATGGTTGTCAATGTGTGTATTCAACTTCCAGAGTTAAACTGATGTGTGTTTGCAGCAGTTCAGAAACCCTTTCTTTGGAGAATGCAGAAACCGTCATTTCCAGCCCTAGAGACGCATATAAGAGTTAGCAGTAAGAATGCGTTTAAAACACAGAACACCCGCTTCTTACGAACTCATCTTCTGTGTGTTGGTTCCTTTTAGGAAGTTGCATCTATGTTTAGATTCAGCGAGGAAGAAACACGTTTCTTCTAAAACCTGCGTTTGGATATTCCAGAGTGGATGGGAGAACAGGCTGTAAAGAGAAATACCTTGCTCTAAAACCAAAACGGAGCTATCTAGCAGAATGGTTGTCAATGTGTGTATTCAACTTCCAGAGTTAAACTGATGTGTGTTTGCAGCAGTTCAGAAACCCTTTCTTTGGAGAATGCAGAAACCGTCATTTCCAGCCCTAGAGACGCATGTTAAGAGTTAGCAGTAAGAATGCGTTTAAAACACAGAACACCCGCTTCTTACGAACTCATCTTCTGTGTGTTGGTTCCTTTTAGGAAGTTGCATCTATGTTTAGATTCAGCGAGGAAGAAACACGTTTCTTCTAAAAGCTGCGTTTGGATATTCCAGAGTGGATGGGAGAACAGGCTGTAAAGAGAAATACCTTGCTCTAAAACCAAAACGGAGCTATCTTACAGAATGGTTGTCAATGTGTGTATTCAACTTCCAGAGTTAAACTGATGTGTGTTTGCAGCAGTTCAGAAACCCTTTCTTTGGAGAATGCAGAAACCGTCATTTCCAGCCCTAGAGACGCATATAAGAGTTAGCAGTAAGAATGCGTTTAAAACACAGAACACCCGCTTCTTACGAACTCATCTGCTGTGTGTTGGTTCCTTTTAGGAAGTTGCATCTATGTTTAGATTCAGCGAGGAAGAAACACGTTTCTTCTAAAAGCTGCGTTTGGACATTCCAGAGTGGATGGGAGAACAGGCTGTAAAGAGAAATACCTTGCTCTAAAACCAAAACGGAGCTATCTAGCAGAATGGTTGTCAATGTGTGTATTCAACTTCCAGAGTTAAACTGATGTGTGTTTGCAGCAGTTCAGAAACCCTTTCTTTGGAGAATGCAGAAACCGTCATTTCCAGCCCTAGAGACGCATATAAGAGTTAGCAGTAAGAATGCGTTTAAAACACAGAACACCCGCTTCTTACGAACTCATCTGCTGTGTGTTGGTTCCTTTTAGGAAGTTGCATCTATGTTTAGATTCAGCGAGGAAGAAACACGTTTCTTCTAAAAGCTGCGTTTGGACATTCCAGAGTGGATGGGAGAACAGGCTGTAAAGAGAAATACCTTGCTCTAAAACCAAAACGGAGCTATCTAGCAGAATGGTTGTCAATGTGTGTATTCAACTTCCAGAGTTAAACTGATGTGTGTTTGCAGCAGTTCAGAAACCCTTTCTTTGGAGAATGCAGAAACCGTCATTTCCAGCCCTAGAGACGCATATAAGAGTTAGCAGTAAGAATGCGTTTAAAACACAGAACACCCGCTTCTTACGAACTCATCTTCTGTGTGTTGGTTCCTTTTAGGAAGTTGCATCTATGTTTAGATTCAGCGAGGAAGAAACACGTTTCTTCTAAAAGCTGCGTTTGGATATTCCAGAGTGGATGGGAGAACAGGCTGTAAAGAGAAATACCTTGCTCTAAAGCCAAAACGGAGCTATCTAGCAGAATGGTTGTCAATGTGTGTATTCAACTTCCAGAGTTAAACTGATGTGTGTTTGCAGCAGTTCAGAAACCCTTTCTTTGGAGAATGCAGAAACCGTCATTTCCAGCCCTAGAGACGCATATAAGAGTTAGCAGTAAGAATGCGTTTAAAACACAGAACACCCGCTTCTTACGAACTCATCTTCTGTGTGTTGGTTCCTTTTAGGAAGTTGCATCTATGTTTAGATTCAGCGAGGAAGAAACACGTTTCTTCTAAAAGCTGCGTTTGGATATTCCAGAGTGGATGGGAGAACAGGCTGTAAAGAGAAATACCTTGCTCTAAAACCAAAACGGAGCTATCTAGCAGAATGGTTGTCAATGTGTGTATTCAACTTCCAGAGTTAAACTGATGTGTGTTTGCAGCAGTTCAGAAACCCTTTCTTTGGAGAATGCAGAAACCGTCATTTCCAGCCCTAGAGACGCATGTAAGAGTTAGCAGTAAGAATGCGTTTAAAGCACAGAACACCCGCTTCTTACGAACTCATCTTCTGTGTGTTGGTTCCTTTTAGGAAGTTGCATCTATGTTTAGATTCAGCGAGGAAGAAACACGTTTCTTCTAAAAGCTGCGTTTGGATATTCCAGAGTGGATGGGAGAACAGGCTGTAAAGAAAAATACCTTGCTCTAAAACCAAAACGGAGCTATCTAGCAGAATGGTTGTCAATGTGTCTATTCAACTTCCAGAGCTAAACTGATGTGTGTTTTCAGCAGTTCAGAAACCCTTTCTTTGGAGAATGCAGAAACCGTCATTTCCAGCCCTAGAGACGCTTATAAGAGTTAGCAGTAAGAATGCGTTTAAAACACAGAACACCCGCTTCTTACGAACTCATCTTCTGTGTGTTGGTTCCTTTTAGGAAGTTGCATCTATGTTTAGATTCAGCGAGGAAGAAACACGTTTCTTCTAAAAGCTGCGTTTGGATATTCCAGAGTGGATGGGAGAACAGGCTGTAAAGAGAAATACCTTGCTCTAAAACCAAAACGGAGCTATCTAGCAGAATGGTTGTCAATGTGTGTATTCAACTTCCAGAGTTAAACTGATGTGTGTTTGCAGCAGTTCAGAAACCCTTTCTTTGGAGAATGCAGAAACCGTCATTTCCAGCCCTAGAGACGCATATAAGAATGCGTTTAAAACACAGAACACCCGCTTCTTACGAACTCATCTTCTGTGTGTTGGTTCCTTTTAGGAAGTTGCATCTATGTTTAGATTCAGCGAGGAAGAAACACGTTTCTTCTAAAAGCTGCGTTTGGATATTCCAGAGTGGATGGGAGAACAGGCTCTAAAGAGAAATACCTTGCTCTAAAGCCAAAACGGAGCTATCTAGCAGAATGGTTGTCAATGTGTGTATTCAACTTCCAGAGTTAAACTGATGTGTGTTTGCAGCAGCTTCAGAAACCCTTTCTTTGGAGAATGCAGAAACCGTCATTTCCAGCCCTATAGACGCATGTAAGAGTTAGCAGTAAGAATGCGTTTAAAGCACAGAACACCCGCTTCTTACGAACTCATCTTCTGTGTGTTGGTTCCTTTTAGGAAGTTGCATCTATGTTTAGATTCAGCGAGGAAGAAACACGTTTCTTCTAAAAGCTGCGTTTGGATATTCCAGAGTGGATGGGAGAACAGGCTGTAAAGAAAAATACCTTGCTCTAAAACCAAAACGGAACTATCTAGCAGAATGGTTGTCAATGTGTCTATTCAACTTCCAGAGCTAAACTGATGTGTGTTTTCAGCAGTTCAGAAACCCTTTCTTTGGAGAATGCAGAAACCGTCATTTCCAGCCCTAGAGACGCTTATAAGAGTTAGCAGTAAGAATGCGTTTAAAACACAGAACACCCGCTTCTTACGAACTCATCTTCTGTGTGTTGGTTCCTTTTAGGAAGTTGCATCTATGTTTAGATTCAGCGAGGAAGAAACACGTTTCTTCTAAAAGCTGCGTTTGGATATTCCAGAGTGGATGGGAGAACAGGCTGTAAAGAGAAATACCTTGCTCTAAAACCAAAACGGAGCTATCTAGCAGAATGGTTGTCAATGTGTGTATTCAACTTCCAGAGTTAAACTGATGTGTGTTTGCAGCAGTTCAGAAACCCTTTCTTTGGAGAATGCAGAAACCGTCATTTCCAGCCCTAGAGACGCATATGAGAGTTAGCAGTAAGAATGCGTTTAAAACACAGAACACCCGCTTCTTACGAACTCATCTTCTGTGTGTTGGTTCCTTTTAGGAAGTTGCATCTATGTTTAGATTCAGCGAGGAAGAAACACGTTTCTTCTAAAAGCTGCGTTTGGATATTCCAGAGTGGATGGGAGAACAGGCTGTAAAGAGAAATACCTTGCTCTAAAACCAAAACGGAGCTATCTAGCAGAATGGTTGTCAATGTGTGTATTCAACTTCCAGAGTTAAACTGATGTGTGTTTGCAGCAGTTCAGAAACCCTTTCTTTGGAGAATGCAGAAACCGTCATTTCCAGCCCTAGAGACGCATATGAGAGTTAGCAGTAAGAATGCGTTTAAAACACAGAACACCCGCTTCTTACGAACTCATCTTCTGTGTGTTGGTTCCTTTTAGGAAGTTGCATCTATGTTTAGATTCAGCGAGGAAGAAACACGTTTCTTCTAAAAGCTGCGTTTGGATATTCCAGAGTGGATGGGAGAACAGGCTGTAAAGAGAAATACCTTGCTCTAAAACCAAAACGGAGCTATCTAGCAGAATGGTTGTCAATGTGTGTATTCAACTTCCAGAGTTAAACTGATGTGTGTTTGCAGCAGTTCAGAAACCCTTTCTTTGGAGAATGCAGAAACCGTCATTTCCAGCCCTAGAGACGCATATAAGAGTTAGCAGTAAGAATGCGTTTAAAACACAGAACACCCGCTTCTTACGAACTCATCTTCTGTGTGTTGGTTCCTTTTAGGAAGTTGCATCTATGTTTAGATTCAGCGAGGAAGAAACACGTTTCTTCTAAAAGCTGCGTTTGGATATTCCAGAGTGGATGGGAGAACAGGCTGTAAAGAGAAATACCTTGCTCTAAAACCAAAACGGAGCTATCTAGCAGAATGGTTGTCAATGTGTGTATTCAACTTCCAGAGTTAAACTGATGTGTGTTTGCAGCAGTTCAGAAACCCTTTCTTTGGAGAATGCAGAAACCGTCATTTCCAGCCCTAGAGACGCATGTAAGAGTTAGCAGTAAGAATGCGTTTAAAACACAGAACACCCGCTTCTTACGAACTCATCTTCTGTGTGTTGGTTCCTTTTAGGAAGTTGCATCTATGTTTAGATTCACCGAGGAAGAAACACGTTTCTACTAAAAGCTGCGTTTGGATATTCCAGAGTGGATGGGAGAACAGGCTGTAAAGAGAAATACCTTGCTCTAAAACCAAAACGGAGCTATCTAGCAGAATGGTTGTCAATGTGTGTATTCAACTTCCAGAGTTAAACTGATGTGTGTTTGCAGCAGTTCAGAAACCCTTTCTTTGGAGAATGCAGAAACCGTCATTTCCAGCCCTAGAGACGCATATAAGAATGCGTTTAAAACACAGAACACCCGCTTCTTACGAACTCATCTTCTGTGTGTTGGTTCCTTTTAGGAAGTTGCATCTATGTTTAGATTCAGCGAGGAAGAAACACGTTTCTTCTAAAAGCTGCGTTTGGATATTCCAGAGTGGATGGGAGAACAGGCTCTAAAGAGAAATACCTTGCTCTAAAGCCAAAACGGAGCTATCTAGCAGAATGGTTGTCAATGTGTGTATTCAACTTCCAGAGTTAAACTGATGTGTGTTTGCAGCAGCTTCAGAAACCCTTTCTTTGGAGAATGCAGAAACCGTCATTTCCAGCCCTATAGACGCATGTAAGAGTTAGCAGTAAGAATGCGTTTAAAGCACAGAACACCCGCTTCTTACGAACTCATCTTCTGTGTGTTGGTTCCTTTTAGGAAGTTGCATCTATGTTTAGATTCAGCGAGGAAGAAACACGTTTCTTCTAAAAGCTGCGTTTGGATATTCCAGAGTGGATGGGAGAACAGGCTGTAAAGAAAAATACCTTGCTCTAAAACCAAAACGGAGCTATCTAGCAGAATGGTTGTCAATGTGTCTATTCAACTTCCAGAGCTAAACTGATGTGTGTTTTCAGCAGTTCAGAAACCCTTTCTTTGGAGAATGCAGAAACCGTCATTTCCAGCCCTAGAGACGCTTATAAGAGTTAGCAGTAAGAATGCGTTTAAAACACAGAACACCCGCTTCTTACGAACTCATCTTCTGTGTGTTGGTTCCTTTTAGGAAGTTGCATCTATGTTTAGATTCAGCGAGGAAGAAACACGTTTCTTCTAAAAGCTGCGTTTGGATATTCCAGAGTGGATGGGAGAACAGGCTGTAAAGAGAAATACCTTGCTCTAAAACCAAAACGGAGCTATCTAGCAGAATGGTTGTCAATGTGTGTATTCAACTTCCAGAGTTAAACTGATGTGTGTTTGCAGCAGTTCAGAAACCCTTTCTTTGGAGAATGCAGAAACCGTCATTTCCAGCCCTAGAGACGCATATGAGAGTTAGCAGTAAGAATGCGTTTAAAACACAGAACACCCGCTTCTTACGAACTCATCTGCTGTGTGTTGGTTCCTTTTAGGAAGTTGCATCTATGTTTAGATTCAGCGAGGAAGAAACACGTTTCTTCTAAGAGCTGCGTTTGGATATTCCAGAGTGGATGGGAGAACAGGCTGTAAAGAGAAATACCTTGCTCTAAAACCAAAACGGAGCTATCTAGCAGAATGGTTGTCAATGTGTGTATTCAACTTCCAGAGTTAAACTGATGTGTGTTTGCAGCAGTTCAGAAACCCTTTCTTTGGAGAATGCAGAAACCGTCATTTCCAGCCCTAGAGACGCATATAAGAGTTAGCAGTAAGAATGCGTTTAAAACACAGAAGACCCGCTTCTTACGAACTCATCTTCTGTGTGTTGGTTCCTTTTAGGAAGTTGCATCTATGTTTAGATTCAGCGAGGAAGAAACACGTTTCTTCTAAAAGCTGCGTTTGGATATTCCAGAGTGGATGGGAGAACAGGCTGTAAAGAGAAATACCTTGCTCTAAAACCAAAACGGAGCTATCTAGCAGAATGGTTGTCAATGTGTGTATTCAACTTCCAGAGTTAAACTGATGTGTGTTTGCAGCAGTTCAGAAACCCTTTCTTTGGAGAATGCAGAAACCGTCATTTCCAGCCCTAGAGACGCATATAAGAGTTAGCAGTAAGAATGCGTTTAAAACACAGAACACCCGCTTCTTACGAACTCATCTTCTGTGTGTTGGTTCCTTTTAGGAAGTTGCATCTATGTTTAGATTCAGCGAGGAAGAAACACGTTTCTTCTAAAAGCTGCGTTTGGATATTCCAGAGTGGATGGGAGAACAGGCTCTAAAGAGAAATACCTTGCTCTAAAGCCAAAACGGAGCTATCTAGCAGAATGGTTGTCAATGTGTGTATTCAACTTCCAGAGTTAAACTGATGTGTGTTTGCAGCAGTTCAGAAACCCTTTCTTTGGAGAATGCAGAAACCGTCATTTCCAGCCCTAGAGACGCATATAAGAGTTAGCAGTAAGAATGCGTTTAAAACACAGAACACCCGCTTCTTACGAACTCATCTTATGTGTGTTGGTTCCTTTTAGGAAGTTGCATCTATGTTTAGATTCAGCGAGGAAGAAACACGTTTCTTCTAAAAGCTGCGTTTGGATATTCCAGAGTGGATGGGAGAACAGGCTGTAAAGAGAAATACCTTGCTCTAAAACCAAAACAGAGCTATCTAGCAGAATGGTTGTCAATGTGTGTATTCAACTTCCAGAGTTAAACTGATGTGTGTTTGCAGCAGCTTCAGAAACCCTTTCTTTGGAGAATGCAGAAACCGTCATTTCCAGCCCTATAGACGCATGTAAGAGTTAGCAGTAAGAATGCGTTTAAAGCACAGAACACCCGCTTCTTACGAACTCATCTTCTGTGTGTTGGTTCCTTTTAGGAAGTTGCATCTATGTTTAGATTCAGCGAGGAAGAAACACGTTTCTTCTAAAAGCTGCGTTTGGATATTCCAGAGTGGATGGGAGAACAGGCTGTAAAGAGAAATACCTTGCTCTAAAACCAAAACGGAGCTATCTAGCAGAATGGTTGTCAATGTGTGTATTCAACTTCCAGAGTTAAACTGATGTGTGTTTGCAGCAGTTCAGAAACCCTTTCTTTGGAGAATGCAGAAACCGTCATTTCCAGCCCTAGAGACGCATATAAGAGTTAGCAGTAAGAATGCGTTTAAAACACAGAACACCCGCTTCTTACGAACTCATCTGCTGTGTGTTGGTTCCTTTTAGGAAGTTGCATCTATGTTTAGATTCAGCGAGGAAGAAACACGTTTCTTCTAAAAGCTGCGTTTGGATATTCCAGAGTGGATGGGAGAACAGGCTGTAAAGAGAAATACCTTGCTCTAAAACCAAAACGGAGCTATCTAGCAGAATGGTTGTCAATGTGTGTATTCAACTTCCAGAGTTAAACTGATGTGTGTTTGCAGCAGTTCAGAAACCCTTTCTTTGGAGAATGCAGAAACCGTCATTTCCAGCCCTAGAGACGCATATGAGAGTTAGCAGTAAGAATGCGTTTAAAACACAGAACACCCGCTTCTTACGAACTCATCTGCTGTGTGTTGGTTCCTTTTAGGAAGTTGCATCTATGTTTAGATTCAGCGAGGAAGAAACACGTTTCTTCTAAGAGCTGCGTTTGGATATTCCAGAGTGGATGGGAGAACAGGCTGTAAAGAGAAATACCTTGCTCTAAAACCAAAACGGAGCTATCTAGCAGAATGGTTGTCAATGTGTGTATTCAACTTCCAGAGTTAAACTGATGTGTGTTTGCAGCAGTTCAGAAACCCTTTCTTTGGAGAATGCAGAAACCGTCATTTCCAGCCCTAGAGACGCATATAAGAGTTAGCAGTAAGAATGCGTTTAAAACACAGAAGACCCGCTTCTTACGAACTCATCTTCTGTGTGTTGGTTCCTTTTAGGAAGTTGCATCTATGTTTAGATTCAGCGAGGAAGAAACACGTTTCTTCTAAAAGCTGCGTTTGGATATTCCAGAGTGGATGGGAGAACAGGCTGTAAAGAGAAATACCTTGCTCTAAAACCAAAACGGAGCTATCTAGCAGAATGGTTGTCAATGTGTGTATTCAACTTCCAGAGTTAAACTGATGTGTGTTTGCAGCAGTTCAGAAACCCTTTCTTTGGAGAATGCAGAAACCGTCATTTCCAGCCCTAGAGACGCATATAAGAGTTAGCAGTAAGAATGCGTTTAAAACACAGAACACCCGCTTCTTACGAACTCATCTTCTGTGTGTTGGTTCCTTTTAGGAAGTTGCATCTATGTTTAGATTCAGCGAGGAAGAAACACGTTTCTTCTAAAAGCTGCGTTTGGATATTCCAGAGTGGATGGGAGAACAGGCTCTAAAGAGAAATACCTTGCTCTAAAGCCAAAACGGAGCTATCTAGCAGAATGGTTGTCAATGTGTGTATTCAACTTCCAGAGTTAAACTGATGTGTGTTTGCAGCAGTTCAGAAACCCTTTCTTTGGAGAATGCAGAAACCGTCATTTCCAGCCCTAGAGACGCATATAAGAGTTAGCAGTAAGAATGCGTTTAAAACACAGAACACCCGCTTCTTACGAACTCATCTTATGTGTGTTGGTTCCTTTTAGGAAGTTGCATCTATGTTTAGATTCAGCGAGGAAGAAACACGTTTCTTCTAAAAGCTGCGTTTGGATATTCCAGAGTGGATGGGAGAACAGGCTGTAAAGAGAAATACCTTGCTCTAAAACCAAAACAGAGCTATCTAGCAGAATGGTTGTCAATGTGTGTATTCAACTTCCAGAGTTAAACTGATGTGTGTTTGCAGCAGCTTCAGAAACCCTTTCTTTGGAGAATGCAGAAACCGTCATTTCCAGCCCTATAGACGCATGTAAGAGTTAGCAGTAAGAATGCGTTTAAAGCACAGAACACCCGCTTCTTACGAACTCATCTTCTGTGTGTTGGTTCCTTTTAGGAAGTTGCATCTATGTTTAGATTCAGCGAGGAAGAAACACGTTTCTTCTAAAAGCTGCGTTTGGATATTCCAGAGTGGATGGGAGAACAGGCTGTAAAGAGAAATACCTTGCTCTAAAACCAAAACGGAGCTATCTAGCAGAATGGTTGTCAATGTGTGTATTCAACTTCCAGAGTTAAACTGATGTGTGTTTGCAGCAGTTCAGAAACCCTTTCTTTGGAGAATGCAGAAACCGTCATTTCCAGCCCTAGAGACGCATATAAGAGTTAGCAGTAAGAATGCGTTTAAAACACAGAACACCCGCTTCTTACGAACTCATCTGCTGTGTGTTGGTTCCTTTTAGGAAGTTGCATCTATGTTTAGATTCAGCGAGGAAGAAACACGTTTCTTCTAAAAGCTGCGTTTGGATATTCCAGAGTGGATGGGAGAATAGGCTGTAAAGAGAAATACCTTGCTCTAAAACCAAAACGGAGCTATCTAGCAGAATGGTTGTCAATGTGTGTATTCAACTTCCAGAGGTAAACTGATGTGTGTTTGCAGCAGTTCAGAAACCCTTTCTTTGGAGAATGCAGAAACCGTCATTTCCAGCCCTAGAGACGCTTATAAGAGTTAGCAGTAAGAATGCGTTTAAAACACAGAACACCCGCTTCTTACGAACTCATCTGCTGTGTGTTGGTTCCTTTTAGGAAGTTGCATCTATGTTTAGATTCAGCGAGGAAGAAACACGTTTCTTCTAAAAGCTGCGTTTGGATATTCCAGAGTGGATGGGAGAACAGGCTGTAAAGAGAAATACCTTGCTCTAAAACCAAAACGGAGCTATCCAGCAGAATGGTTGTCAATGTGTGTATTCAACTTCCAGAGTTAAACTGATGTGTGTTTGCAGCAGTTCAGAAACCCTTTCTTTGGAGAATGCAGAAACCGTCATTTCCAGCCCTAGAGACGCATATAAGAGTTAGCAGTAAGAATGCGTTTAAAACACAGAAGACCCGCTTCTTACGAACTCATCTTCTGTGTGTTGGTTCCTTTTAGTAAGTTGCATCTATGTTTAGATTCAGCGAGGAAGAAACACGTTTCTTCTAAAAGCTGCGTTTGGATATTCCAGAGTGGATGGGAGAACAGGCTGTAAAGAGAAATACCTTGCTCTAAAACCAAAACGGAGCTATCTAGCAGAATGGTTGTCAATGTGTGTATTCAACTTCCAGAGTTAAACTGATGTGTGTTTGCAGCAGTTCAGAAACCCTTTCTTTGGAGAATGCAGAAACCGTCATTTCCAGCCCTAGAGACGCATATAAGAGTTAGCAGTAAGAATGCGTTTAAAACACAGAACACCCGCTTCTTACGAACTCATCTTCTGTGTGTTGGTTCCTTTTAGGAAGTTGCATCTATGTTTAGATTCAGCGAGGAAGAAACACGTTTCTTCTAAAAGCTGCGTTTGGATATTCCAGAGTGGATGGGAGAACAGGCTCTAAAGAGAAATACCTTGCTCTAAAGCCAAAACGGAGCTATCTAGCAGAATGGTTGTCAATGTGTGTATTCAACTTCCAGAGTTAAACTGATGTGTGTTTGCAGCAGTTCAGAAACCCTTTCTTTGCAGAATGCAGAAACCGTCATTTCCAGCCCTAGAGACGCATATAAGAGTTAGCAGTAAGAATGCGTTTAAAACACAGAAGACCCGCTTCTTACGAACTCATCTTCTGTGTGTTGGTTCCTTTTAGGAAGTTGCATCTATGTTTAGATTCAGCGAGGAAGAAACACGTTTCTTCTAAAAGCTGCGTTTGGATATTCCAGAGTGGATGGGAGAACAGGCTGTAAAGAGAAATACCTTGCTCTAAAACCATAACAGAGCTATCTAGCAGAATGGTTGTCAATGTGTGTATTCAACTTCCAGAGTTAAACTGATGTGTGTTTGCAGCAGCTTCAGAAACCCTTTCTTTGGAGAATGCAGAAACCGTCATTTCCAGCCCTATAGACGCATGTAAGAGTTAGCAGTAAGAATGCGTTTAAAGCACAGAACACCCGCTTCTTACGAACTCATCTTCTGTGTGTTGGTTCCTTTTAGGAAGTTGCATCTATGTTTAGATTCAGCGAGGAAGAAACACGTTTCTTCTAAAAGCTGCGTTTGGATATTCCAGAGTGGATGGGAGAACAGGCTGTAAAGAAAAATACCTTGCTCTAAAACCAAAACGGAGCTATCTAGCAGAATGGTTGTCAATGTGTCTATTCAACTTCCAGAGCTAAACTGATGTGTGTTTTCAGCAGTTCAGAAACCCTTTCTTTGGAGAATGCAGAAACCGTCATTTCCAGCCCTAGAGACGCTTATAAGAGTTAGCAGTAAGAATGCGTTTAAAACACAGAACACCCGCTTCTTACGAACTCATCTTCTGTGTGTTGGTTCCTTTTAGGAAGTTGCATCTATGTTTAGATTCAGCGAGGAAGAAACACGTTTCTTCTAAAAGCTGCGTTTGGATATTCCAGAGTGGATGGGAGAACAGGCTGTAAAGAGAAATACCTTGCTCTAAAACCAAAACGGAGCTATCTAGCAGAATGGTTGTCAATGTGTGTATTCAACTTCCAGAGTTAAACTGATGTGTGTTTGCAGCAGTTCAGAAACCCTTTCTTTGGAGAATGCAGAAACCGTCATTTCCAGCCCTAGAGACGCATATAAGAGTTAGCAGTAAGAATGCGTTTAAAACACAGAACACCCGCTTCTTACGAACTCATCTGCTGTGTGTTGGTTCCTTTTAGGAAGTTGCATCTATGTTTAGATTCAGCGAGGAAGAAACACGTTTCTTCTAAAAGCTGCGTTTGGATATTCCAGAGTGGATGGGAGAACAGGCTGTAAAGAGAAATACCTTGCTCTAAAACCAAAACGGAGCTATCTAGCAGAATGGTTGTCAATGTGTGTATTCAACTTCCAGAGTTAAACTGATGTGTGTTTGCAGCAGTTCAGAAACCCTTTCTTTGGAGAATGCAGAAACCGTCATTTCCAGCCCTAGAGACGCATATAAGAGTTAGCAGTAAGAATGCGTTTAAAACACAGAACACCCGCTTCTTACGAACTCATCTTCTGTGTGTTGGTTCCTTTTAGGAAGTTGCATCTATGTTTAGATTCAGCGAGGAAGAAACACGTTTCTTCTAAAAGCTGCGTTTGGATATTCCAGAGTGGATGGGAGAACAGGCTTTAAAGAGAAATACCTTGCTCTAAAACCAAAACGGAGCTATCTAGCAGAATGGTTGTCAATGTGTGTATTCAACTTCCAGAGTTAAACTGATGTGTGTTTGCAGCAGTTCAGAAACCCTTTCTTTGGAGAATGCAGAAACCGTCATTTCCAGCCCTAGAGACGCATGTTAAGAGTTAGCAGTAAGAATGCGTTTAAAACACAGAACACCCGCTTCTTACGAACTCATCTTCTGTGTGTTGGTTCCTTTTAGGAAGTTGCATCTATGTTTAGATTCAGCGAGGAAGAAACACGTTTCTTCTAAAAGCTGCGTTTGGATATTCCAGAGTGGATGGGAGAACAGGCTTTAAAGAGAAATACCTTGCTCTAAAACCAAAACGGAGCTATCTAGCAGAATGGTTGTCAATGTGTGTATTCAACTTCCAGAGTTAAACTGATGTGTGTTTGCAGCAGTTCAGAAACCCTTTCTTTGGAGAATGCAGAAACCGTCATTTCCAGCCCTAGAGACGCATGTTAAGAGTTAGCAGTAAGAATGCGTTTAAAACACAGAACACCCGCTTCTTACGAACTCATCTTCTGTGTGTTGGTTCCTTTTAGGAAGTTGCATCTATGTTTAGATTCAGCGAGGAAGAAACACGTTTCTTCTAAAAGCTGCGTTTGGATATTCCAGAGTGGATGGGAGAACAGGCTGTAAAGAGAAATACCTTGCTCTAAAACCAAAACGGAGCTATCTAGCAGAATGGTTGTCAATGTGTGTATTCAACTTCCAGAGTTAAACTGATGTGTGTTTGCAGCAGTTCAGAAACCCTTTCTTTGGAGAATGCAGAAACCGTCATTTCCAGCCCTAGAGACGCATATAAGAGTTAGCAGTAAGAATGCGTTTAAAACACAGAACACCCGCTTCTTACGAACTCATCTTCTGTGTGTTGGTTTTTTTTAGGAAGTTGCATCTATGTTTAGATTCAGCGAGGAAGAAACACGTTTCTTCTAAAAGCTGCGTTTGGATATTCCAGAGTGGATGGGAGAACAGGCTGTAAAGAGAAATACCTTGCTCTAAAACCAAAACGGAGCTATCTAGCAGAATGGTTGTCAATGTGTGTATTCAACTTCCAGAGTTAAACTGATGTGTGTTTGCAGCAGTTCAGAAACCCTTTCTTTGGAGAATGCAGAAACCGTCATTTCCAGCCCTAGAGACGCATATAAGAGTTAGCAGTAAGAATGCGTTTAAAACACAGAACACCCGCTTCTTACGAACTCATCTTGTGTGTTGGTTCCTTTTAGGAAGTGGCATCTATGTTTAGATTCAGCGAGGAAGAAACACGTTTCTTCTAAAAGCTGCGTTTGGATATTCCAGAGTGGATGGGAGAACAGGCTGTAAAGAGAAATACCTTGCTCTAAAACCAAAACGGAGCTATCTAGCAGAATGGTTGTCAATGTGTGTATTCAACTTCCAGAGTTAAACTGATGTGTGTTTGCAGCAGTTCAGAAACCCTTTCTTTGGAGAATGCAGAAACCGTCATTTCCAGCCCTAGAGACGCATATAAGAGTTAGCAGTAAGAATGCGTTTAAAACACAGAACACCCGCTTCTTACGAACTCATCTTGTGTGTTGGTTCCTTTTAGGAAGTTGCATCTATGTTTAGATTCAGCGAGGAAGAAACACGTTTCTTCTAAAAGCTGCGTTTGGACATTCCAGAGTGGATGGGAGAACAGGCTGTAAAGAGAAATACCTTGCTCTAAAACCAAAACGGAGCTATCTAGCAGAATGGTTGTCAATGTGTGTATTCAACTTCCAGAGCTAAACTGATGTGTGTTTGCAGCAGTTCAGAAACCCTTTCTTTGGAGAATGCAGAAACCGTCATTTCCAGCCCTAGAGACGCTTATAAGAGTTAGCAGTAAGAATGCGTTTAAAACACAGAACACCCGCTTCTTACGAACTCATCTTCTGTGTGTTGGTTCCTTTTAGGAAGTTGCATCTATGTTTAGATTCAGCGAGGAAGAAACACGTTTCTTCTAAAAGCTGCGTTTGGATATTCCAGAGTGGATGGGAGAACAGGCTGTAAAGAGAAATACCTTGCTCTAAAACCAAAACGGAGCTATCTAGCAGAATGGTTGTCAATGTGTGTATTCAACTTCCAGAGTTAAACTGATGTGTGTTTGCAGCAGTTCAGAAACCCTTTCTTTGGAGAATGCAGAAACCGTCATTTCCAGCCCTAGAGACGCATGTAAGAGTTAGCAGTAAGAATGCGTTTAAAACACAGAATACCCGCTTCTTACGAACTCATCTTCTGTGTGTTGGTTCCTTTTAGGAAGTTGCATCTATGTTTAGATTCAGCGAGGAAGAAACACGTTTCTTCTAAAAGCTGCGTTTGGATATTCCAGAGTGGATGGGAGAACAGGCTGTAAAGAGAAATACCTTGCTCTAAAACCAAAACGGAGCTATCTAGCAGAATGGTTGTCAATGTGTGTATTCAACTTCCAGAGTTAAACTGATGTGTGTTTGCAGCAGTTCAGAAACCCTTTCTTTGGAGAATGCAGAAACCGTCATTTCCAGCCCTAGAGACGCATGTAAGAGTTAGCAGTAAGAATGCGTTTAAAGCACAGAACACCCGCTTCTTACGAACTCATCTTCTGTGTGTTGGTTCCTTTTAGGAAGTTGCATCTATGTTTAGATTCAGCGAGGAAGAAACACGTTTCTTCTAAAAGCTGCGTTTGGATATTCCAGAGTGGATGGGAGAACAGGCTGTAAAGAAAAATACCTTGCTCTAAAACCAAAACGGAGCTATCTAGCAGAATGGTTGTCAATGTGTCTATTCAACTTCCAGAGCTAAACTGATGTGTGTTTTCAGCAGTTCAGAAACCCTTTCTTTGGAGAATGCAGAAACCGTCATTTCCAGCCCTAGAGACGCTTATAAGAGTTAGCAGTAAGAATGCGTTTAAAACACAGAACACCCGCTTCTTACGAACTCATCTTCTGTGTGTTGGTTCCTTTTAGGAAGTTGCATCTATGTTTAGATTCAGCGAGGAAGAAACACGTTTCTTCTAAAAGCTGCGTTTGGATATTCCAGAGTGGATGGGAGAACAGGCTGTAAAGAGAAATACCTTGCTCTAAAACCAAAACGGAGCTATCTAGCGGAATGGTTGTCAATGTGTGTATTCAACTTCCAGAGTTAAACTGATGTGTGTTTGCAGCAGTTCAGAAACCCTTTCTTTGGAGAATGCAGAAACCGTCATTTCCAGCCCTAGAGACGCATATAAGAGTTAGCAGTAAGAATGCGTTTAAAACACAGAACACCCGCTTCTTACGAACTCATCTGCTGTGTGTTGGTTCCTTTTAGGAAGTTGCATCTATGTTTAGATTCAGCGAGGAAGAAACACGTTTCTTCTAAAAGCTGCGTTTGGACATTCCAGAGTGGATGGGAGAACAGGCTGTAAAGAGAAATACCTTGCTCTAAAACCAAAACGGAGCTATCTAGCAGAATGGTTGTCAAGGTGAGTATTCAACTTCCAGAGTTAAACTGATGTGTGTTTGCAGCAGTTCAGAAACCCTTTCTTTGGAGAATGCAGAAACCGTCATTTCCAGCCCTAGAGACACATATAAGAGTTAGCAGTAAGAATGCGTTTAAAGCACAGAACACCCGCTTCTTACGAACTCATCTTCTGTGTGTTTGTTCCGTTTAGGAAGTTGCATCTATGTTTAGATTCAGCGAGGAAGAAACACGTTTCTTCTAAAAGCTGCGTTTGGATATTCCAGAGTGGATGGGAGAACAGGCTGTAAAGAAAAATACCTTGCTCTAAAACCAAAACAGAGCTATCTAGCAGAATGGTTGTCAATGTGTCTATTCAACTTCCAGAGCTAAACTGATGTGTGTTTTCAGCAGTTCAGAAACCCTTTCTTTGGAGAATGCAGAAACCGTCATTTCCAGCCCTAGGGACGCTTATAAGAGTTAGCAGTAAGAATGCGATTAAAACACAGAACACCCGCTTCTTACGAACTCATCTTCTGTGTGTTGGTTCCTTTTAGGAAGTTGCATCTATGTTTAGATTCAGCGAGGAAGAAACACGTTTCTTCTAAAAGCTGCGTTTGGATATTCCAGAGTGGATGGGAGAACAGGCTGTAAAGAGAAATACCTTGCTCTAAAACCAAAACGGAGCTATCTAGCAGAATGGTTGTCAATGTGTGTATTCAACTTCCAGAGTTAAACTGATGTGTGTTTGCAGCAGTTCAGAAACCCTTTCTTTGGAGAATGCAGAAACCGTCATTTCCAGCCCTAGAGACGCATATAAGAGTTAGCAGTAAGAATGCGTTTAAAACACAGAACACCCGCTTCTTACGAACTCATCTTCTGTGTGTTGGTTCCTTTTAGGAAGTTGCATCTATGTTTAGATTCAGCGAGGAAGAAACACGTTTCTTCTAAGAGCTGCGTTTGGATATTCCAGAGTGGATGGGAGAACAGGCTGTAAAGAGAAATACCTTGCTCTAAAACCAAAACGGAGCTATCTAGCAGAATGGTTGTCAATGTGTGTATTCAACTTCCAGAGTTAAACTGATGTGTGTTTGCAGCAGTTCAGAAACCCTTTCTTTGGAGAATGCAGAAACCGACATTTCCAGCCCTATAGACGCATGTAAGAGTTAGCAGTAAGAATGCGTTTAAAGCACAGAACACCCGCTTCTTACGAACTCATCTTCTGTGTGTTGGTTCCTTTTAGGAAGTTGCATCTATGTTTAGATTCAGCGAGGAAGAAACACGTTTCTTCTAAAAGCTGCGTTTGGATATTCCAGAGTGGATGGGAGAACAGGCTGTAAAGAAAAATACCTTGCTCTAAAACCAAAACGGAGCTATCTAGCAGAATGGTTGTCAATGTGTCTATTCAACTTCCAGAGCTAAACTGATGTGTGTTTTCAGCAGTTCAGAAACCCTTTCTTTGGAGAATGCAGAAACCGTCATTTCCAGCCCTAGAGACGCTTATAAGAGTTAGCAGTAAGAATGCGTTTAAAACACAGAACACCCGCTTCTTACGAACTCATCTTCTGTGTGTTGGTTCCTTTTAGGAAGTTGCATCTATGTTTAGATTCAGCGAGGAAGAAACACGTTTCTTCTAAAAGCTGCGTTTGGATATTCCAGAGTGGATGGGAGAACAGGCTGTAAAGAGAAATACCTTGCTCTAAAACCAAAACGGAGCTATCTAGCAGAATGGT